>NC_140583.1:577019644-578497226 GCF_964204655.1 Triturus cristatus | reverse complement strand
ACTGCACCCTCAAGTTTAGTTATCTGAAAGATAGTATAGAATTAGTAATTGCAGACCATATACAACTGCACACGCGTAATTCTCTGTTTCGGCTCTGCGCACCCAGGCTGCTGCATCCTATCCAGAGGTGTATAACAGTCACTGCGCACCCCATGCACTCCCACTATCCGGAGCTGACTGCCTGCTGCTGCGCATCCAGGCTGCTGCACCCCATCCACTCCCACTGGCCAGAGGTGAGTGAACGCTGCTGCGCAAATAAGCCTCTCTGCTCACCTTCCGCCACCGGCGTGTGTCAAAGAGCTCACAATTCAAAATGGATGTTGATTGCCAGGATGGCCACGCATCATCGCAGGTTCTACACGTGTTCAGCTCTGGTGGTGTTGGGGGGGACGTCAATTTGTGAATCAGAGTCTGTTATTTAAAAAGCAAGATAAGATTGTGTGTCATGCGTCCATCAAAGGAGAGAGGAAGAGAGAGAGAGAGAGAGAAAGAGTGAGAGAGTGACACTTCGCAGCTCACCTTTGTGTCACCAGTGTGTCTCTAACCACGTGCTGGGACATAGTGCACCCTCAAGCTCCCACATCTGAAAGATAGTACAGAATTTGTAATTTTAGGAAAGACCAGTATGCAGGAATGAAAAGACAGAGACAGTAATTCTCTTGATGTGGTTTAATCCTCAGAACATGTTTTGTAAGCAGCAAGCATAAAGCAAGAATGACTGTACCCCCGTTAACTTCTACCTCCCAACCTTCTCACATTCAAAACATAACATTCCCAAAGCGACCCGAGGCAGCCACGAGCTGTGAGAGGAATATCACACTTGTGTCTGCATGCTTTGATGCTCCCAACACACCTTACCTCTTTAAAAAAAAAAGCAGAGAAAGGAAAGTTTTTCAAAATTTTATGGTAAATGTAAGGGTACAAAGTATAAAAAAAGAAATACTCAACTACTTTGCTACAGATGTGGGAGCGACGGACATTTGGCCGACTGTAAAAACTGTCCTTCTATTGAAAAACTTGTTCAAAATGCAATAGGAAAGGGTAATGGCAGGGTATATACGACTGCGTACGCCTAAATCACTGTGCAGGCTTTTTGCATCCAGGCTGCTGCACCCCATCCACTCCTGCCGCCTAGAGGTATCTGCCCGCCGCTGCATACCCAGGCCTCACTGCTCACCTTTTCGCAGTCACGGCACCCTCCAGATCATGCAGCTCCGTTCCGGAAGGTAATAGGTCTCACATTGGGTACTGAGTCTTGACATGGCCATGGCAGAGGAAATACTAGTGCACCGGATGTATGACATTACAACGCGTGTCATTACAACGCTATGCCATTACAACGCAAGTCTTTACATCGACTTGCACTAGATGGCGTGCTAACATTAGAAAAGTGTAATTTACTATTCCAACTCCAGTCCACGTAACAGTAGGGAAGGTGTTGGGATAGTAAACTACACTATTTGTAATGTTAGCACGCCATCTAGCGCAAGTCGATGTAAAGACTTGCGCTGTAATGGTATTGCGTTGTAACATCGCATGCGTTGTAACGCATGCGATGTAAAAGCTGCGCGTGGTAAAAACCGCGTTGTAATGGCTGTTCCCCTAGTGCACCTATCTTCATCGCAGGTTGTACACCCGCTCAGTGCTTGCGGTGCTACTAACTCAGGGTGAAGTGAGGCCATGTACTCTAAACTCTAAAATGGCGCCCGGTATTTTATATTAGCAGGGTCACGTGTCCTGTGATGCCTGTGCTGGATGGGTGTGGTGTGGGTGTATACCAGCCGTGAGGGACTGACTGTGGCATCAGTGTTGCCAGTTTGGGCTAGATCATGCACAATTGAGCTATATATTTCCGGTTGTGTGGTAAAATTTTGGTTTGTGATAGTTGCCAGATTATAAATATATCCACAACGCTCCAGCTAAGTAATATGTTAAAGCGCTTTATTAGACAAACATTTACTTGGCATACTGCTGCAACATCAATTCCAATGCATTCACCGGCTGCTTGACGCTGTCCCTGCCCCTCCTTCCCTAAAGTAGCAATATTGGGGTAGTTTGGGCAAGTTTTTAGTTGGCTTTGGGTTATAGAAAGCTTAAAAAATCTGAAAACACTGGATGCGGGTGTCCATGTTGAAGTGCTACCATCACCCAGGTTGCAAAAGCCAAAGTGTCACTCTGTGAGCCAAGTCCCACAATATGGCCAACATGGAAGGTACAGGGAATTGCTGACCCTATATTCATCCATAGTTCCACACAAGAAAGATGGTGGACATGAGATATCTGTGTAGATATGAATGTTTATTGCACATTCAATGGAGTGTTGCAGCTGTAGCAATACAGGGCCATGGAAAGTTGAAGTTTCAGTTTTTGGCACATGCAGGGCAGCCAATTAGAGACAAGGTCATTGTCGGAGTTAGGCTGCGCCAACATATGTACTTATATAATCACTCCGACGATCCTCACGCACTTATAAATTCAGTATACACTCTCCTTGCAGTACTCTAATGATGCAGTCTCTACGTACGTACTTGTACAATGACCGAGACAAAGTTACATAACTAAAGTTTTCCCCCACTGTCAACTGTAAGATGGTTGCATACACTGTCCAGCGCACTATGTAATGTGGTAGGGCCTAGGGGCAGCATGTTGCATACTGTTGGAAATGGCCCATTTTGCAGGGTTATCCCCAAACTTTTTGCTTCTTCCTCCTTCATTTTTTCTGACCCGTGGTTGTTGGCAATAGGACTCTGGGCACTTTACCACTGCTGATCAGTGCTAAAGTGCATATGCTCTCTGTATAAATTGTTATATTGATTGGTTATCCATGATTGGTATATTTGTTTCACATGTCAGCCCCTAGTAAAGTGCACTAAGTGTGCCAGGGCTGGTGATTCAAATGCTACTAGTGGGTCTGCAGCACTGATTGTGCCACCCACAGGAGTTGCGCTAAAATGATGTCTTAGGCCTGCTTGCAGTGCCTCTGTGCAGTCCAGGACTGCCATGTCGACCTGGCCAGTGCAACCACTGACCAGGCCTTATCCTTCCCTTTCTGTACATGTCAGGCATCCCTATGGTGGCCCTAGGCACCCCCTTGGGCTGGGTGCAGTGTATCTGAAAGGTAGGGCATGTACTGAGGTGTGTAACATGCCCTGGTAGTGAATTACAGCCATTTTCGTTTTTCACTGCTGAGAGGCTATTTTGCCCATAGGACAGAATGGGGGAGGCTGTTTACATGCCTATCTTCCCCTAAAGGCAAGATAGAAAATCCAAGTTTGGTATCTTTGTGTTCAGAATTTAATTATACATCTTTTTAGCAAGATGGTTTTTAAATTCACTGTGTGAGAATAGCACTTTTTAGAAAGTAGCTATTCTCCTGTTTAACCTTCCTGTGTGCCTGTGTGCAGATTGGCTGACTGGTGTCATGTGATGGGCTAGTTATCCAGGAGTCTGGATGAGTCAGCAGCAGGGTGAATAGGGAGATCTGCTCTAAATGGGGGGGAGGAGTAGCCCCTGGGTTTGAGTAGGGCTGCCTCTGCCAGCACAATGCCGGCTCCACCCCCTGCTGGCCAGGCTGAGGACTCTGCCTCTGCCAGCACAAAGAAGGCTCCACCTCCTGCTGAGCGTCTAACGACCCTGCCCCTCACTCTGAAAGGAACCAGGTGCTCCAGGGCAGAGCACACCCAGGAACCGGTTTGAGCAGAGGAATCCCCCCACTGAAACATAGAGAGACAAAGACTTGGAGGGGTATAAGAAGAGGACCCCAGACACCTAAACTTTAGATCACTGTGGAACTAGGAAGGAACCTCTGCCAAGGAGAAAGCTGGAAGGAACTGAAGAGGAGAAAACTGCCTGCTTGCTGTTTTGCTTTGCTGCCAAGGAGAGGGGAAGGACTTTGCTGTGTCCCCTTCTTTTGATTCTGATCTCCAAGGACCTGAGGAGAGCTGGCTCCCTGTTAAGAAGTCCCAGGAACAAAAGGACTTCACCACCAGCTCCCCTGGAACTCTGCTGAGGGAGTTCTGACCTGCCTTGGAGTGCTTGCCTAGTCTTGGGGCCTCAGGAGGACGTTTTGCTGTGTTTGGGAGCTGGAAAGCAGAAGCGTGAACAAGAGTAACTGGTACCCAATGCATCATCCGATTGCGAGTCGCAAGAACGAGAGTGCGAGGAGAATTTCATCGCGGCGTCATCGCAGCACCCAGAGTCCCCGCATCGCCGAGTGCGTCGAGCATCGTCCCGGTGCGTGAAGATTCCTGACGCTGCGAGGGTCGTCGCAGAACCAGTTTGCGGGCCGCACCACTGCCGGTGCGTGAAAGTATCCAGTCACTGCATGTGTCGACGCAGAGTCCCGTCCCGTGACGCATCGAGGGTTGCGGTGCCAGAAGTCAACGCCGCGCACCGCGACGCATCGAGGGTTGCAGCACCAGAAGTCAGCGCTGCGCCGCGCATCGCGCCACATCGAAGATCGTCGCATCGTACCTGTGCGTAAAGCTTCCCCCTAAGAAACCTACGCAACGAAAGGCAAAGTCATCGCATCCTCCCCCTACAGATCGGAGCCGGCGCATCCACCTCTGCTGCGTGAAGCAGGGCTGCTGCAAAGCCTCCCCAAGGTCTCAGGAGTATCGCATCGCCTTTGCCATCTTCCTTGTTATAGCCTTAGCGCAACTACAGGTACTGTTGGGCACGAGAGTGTCGCATTTTGTGCATTGTGAGTCGCATTGTGCAGGACACTGATTTTTACATCCTGGAGTACTTTCTGCAAACTCTTCAACTATCTTTAAAGTAACCTTTTTAATTGTATGTTGGTTTTTCTGTAGTATTTGGTCTTGTGACGTTTTTTAGTAAAGATACCTTATTTTTCTAAAACTATGGTGTTTTCACTGTGTTACTGTGAGTGTTGGTACAAATACATTACACATTGCCTTTGATAGCCTAGACTGCTCAGGCCAAGCTACCTAGAGGGTGAGCAGGGGTTATCTTAACAGTGTATCCCCCTTTCCCTGACTAGAAGCAAGGGTCCCTACTTGGACAGTGGTACCTACCCTGCCAACTAGAGACCCCCAGATCTAACACATACGTAATGAACACACGGACACAGATAGATAGTGGGACTGGGTACGGACACGCGCGCTCAACTTCTTTTTATTAACAGGGTCACATGTCCAGTGACGTCTGTGGTGGATGCGTGTGGGGTGATTGTAAACCAACCCTCCATGAATGGTTGGTGGTGGCAACAAGTACAACAGTAATCACTGGATCAGACACAGAGATTCAATCATAAAGGGTCAATGATTTGTGCTGCACTAAGGTACGGGTACCAGATATGAAACCATATAGAAAAGATTCTATCGTAAAGGGTTCATGACTTGTGATACACTGAGGTAGGACAGCAGATGTGAAATTATACACAAAATATTGTATCAGAAAGGGTGCATGAGTTGTGCTGCACTGAGGTAGGGGCATCAGAAGCATTCTGCATGTGCGCAGTTAGCGATGATGCGTGGTCCGGGGGGGCCGCACTGGGAGCAATGTCACTTGCCTATTGGACTGTGTCATCTGCTATTGCGAGTCAATGTGAATTGTGAGCCCTGATGTTCGCAGTGTAGGTGGATAGAACAAAAGATGAAACATTTATGAAATACACTCGAAATATGTAGGTTTCAGGGACATTAGAGTTCAAATTGTGAGCTCTGCTGTCCACAGTGTAGACTGCCATTCAGTGGTAGTTTGGACTTGCAAGATGAATTTGGTCATTACAGTAAAGCTATAACTGACATAAAACAAGTTCTTGAAGCAAGGATACTAAAAGGATATTGGGTAGATTTGAGGGACGTTAAACTTAGTTGGGATTGTCACCAGAAACTACTTTAAACTTTGTTATTTCTTTTTGAAACTTCACATCACTATTATCTTCCATCTCTTCTTCAACACGTACATTTATCAAACTGTTATTTTCTGTACACTTCTCTTGACTACCAAAGAAACGTAACTCTATATCATTACAAACTTGTTTTTATTTATTTTTTATTTTTATTTATTCATACCCAGAGTAGACAATTTTACAATAATAAATAATGACAAATCAGTTCATAAAACTAGTTTGTAACCCAGAGTAATCAGTTTTACAATACTACATCAGTTCATCGAAATAGTTGGTAACAATACATAAAACCAATATATCAGAAATTCCATACACATCCCTCTTAAAATGTAATACATATATTAAATGTAGTGTATAGAAATAAATAGCAGTTGATCAAAATACAATTCATAAAGATACATGGCTTATTTAAATATAGCACCAAATTCTTTCATGAAACTTTTAGTAGCATTTTGTAAATTCCAGCCTATTCCAATCCCCTAACTTCTCTGCTCCATTCTGATATATATGCCCATATTTTTAGCCCCCCCAATTCTGGCTTGCCTCCCCCTGCATGCATATAAGGCTGCCTCTTGTTTCCAAACTCCAAGAAGTCTGGCTAGCCACATCTGAAAGGTCGGGGGTTCTATGTCTTTCCAGCGGGCTGCTAACATTATTCTAAAAATAGCCGTGCCCAAAAAAAGGCAATGTTCTTTTTCTTTATTAAAGCTCAAAGACCTATCATATCCCAAGATCACTAATGTTGGGGTCAACTCAAAATTAATACCAAATAAGCTCTTCTAAAAATCGAGGATCCCTAATTTTAGGAGGATCAGTTTCCTACATTCATAAAACATATGCATCAGTGACGCCGGACCCACCTCACACCTGGGACATTTATCATCCGCCCTTTTCCCCCACGTAAATAGCTTAGCCGGTGTAAAATAAAGATTAAATATAGTTTTATATAATTGTGCTTTTAGATTTGAAGATAAAAATATTTCAGCAGATAGATCTAAGCTCCTATAGATATCTACATCAGAGTTATCTAATTTCACAGCCCAAGAAGTCTCGTTCTTATCCAAATCATCTGGCAATGCTGTTAACAAAAGACTACATATACTTCTAATGCTACCTGGCTTATTACTAATCAGGTCCATCAGAGGTATCTTCTCAATTTTCACCATTGGTCTATAAGCCATAAGGATGCTCTTAATCTGTATAAATTTTAAAAAAATGATTGGGAACTATTCCAAAATCATGTTGGAGCTTAGAGAATTGGGCATGTTGGTTTCCC
The DNA here is from genome assembly GCF_964204655.1 of Triturus cristatus. NCBI lineage: Eukaryota > Metazoa > Chordata > Amphibia > Caudata > Salamandridae > Triturus > Triturus cristatus. Next base: position 578,490,075 of record NC_140583.1, on the reverse strand, counting down.
CCAAATAACTCTCCAATTGTGGTCACCCCTCTGTTTTCCCAATCCTTCCCCATAGCATCATAAACTACCGTCGGAAAAAGCGATACATGCCACAGGGGGGTATATTGCGTAACCTTAGGAATCCCCACAAATTTTAATATTTGCTTCCATAGCCTCCATGCACTCTGTATAGTTTTAAAACAAACTTCTTTATAGTAATTTTGCTCTAATTGTTTTAATAGCAACACAGAGGCCTCATTCCCTATAGCAAGTTCAAATATTGTGGGAATTCTCTCTATCCTGTCCTCACTACTACTTCTATCTATTTCCAGCAAAAAAGTTATCTGATGCAATAGGGCGGCTCAATAATATAGTGTAATATTTGGAACTGCAAGCCCTCCTCGATCCTGTGGAATATCGATCCTTCCCCAATATGGGAAGGAGCCCTCCTCACCTTCCCATATTGCCACATAAAATTAGAAAAAATAGAGCTGATGATCTTCAATATATGATCCTCCAAGGCAAGCGGAATTGACGTAAACAGGTACAAAATCTTGGGCAGAATAGTCATTTTTAAAAAGTTCTCCCTCCCAATTATCAACAGCTGTAGCCCATTCACTCTCTTTAATTCAATAGCTATTGCTTTAACCAGTGGATCAAAATGACATTTAATTATGTCATCCACTTTTGCTGTAATTCGCACCGCAAGATAAACTGCCGACTCCGCTCGCCTAGAATCATTAAAATCTACATTATCTGTAGAAATAACAATCGTTTTCTCTCTATTTAGAGCATATCCTGAAAGCAGGCCAAACCTTTCTGTTATGTGGATAATTTCCTCAATGGCCTCTTCTGGATCTGTATTTAGAATTGCCACGTCATTGGCATAAGCCAGGACCTTGGTCTGATACCCCCTGGTGCATATAAGGTTGATTTTACAGGACTGTAGTAATTTCTCCACTAATGAGTTAATGTACAAAGCAAATAATATAGGTGAACAGGGGCACCCCTGCCGGGTTCCCCTAGATAATAAAACATCACCCGATTCCCTCCCCATCACTTGTATCCGGGCTCTTGGATCCCGATACATTGCTTTAATTGCCATAATAAATCCCTGTACAAACCTCTTTAGCTCCAGAATCCCCCACAAAAATTCCCATGTCACTAAATCAAATGCCTTCTCGGCATCTAGGAGGATCATGGCCATCTGGCTCCCCGTTTCAGACATAACGCCAAATAATGCGATGGTTCTACGAATGTGATCTGTTGTTCCTTTCCCTGATATAAAACTGTGTTGCCAAGGGGAGACCAGCTGGCCAATGATCCTTCCCAACTGAGTAGCTAAAATTTTGGAATACATTTTTGTGTCAGTGTTTATTAAAGAAATTGGCCTATATGACCCTGGATTATCGGGAGGTTTCCCCTTTTTTGGAAAGATTATGATGTTTATCTCTTTCCATGACTCCGGGGTATTACCACTATATTGAATACCTCTAAAGAGATCTAACAGGAGAGGCATTATTGTTATACCCAGGATTTTATATACCTTAAGAGGTATTGCATCAGGGCCTGTGGCCTTACCTGAAGCCATACTCTGCAGAGCTGTTTGGATTTCCTCCTGTGTAAGTTCTAACTCTAATTCTTCCTTAAGAGATTTATCCATAACCTCTCCCAGTTCACCCAATGTCAGCTAATGGCAAATATCGTTCAATGTCAAAGCTACATCCCTATCCCTTCCTTCTGAGTAGAGCACCTCATAGTATTCCTGAAAAGCCTTGACTATATCGTCTGGGTCAGTATATTTTCCTCCTCTCGCGTTAATAGCCAATATTTGATTCTGCACTATCTTCTGTCTGGTACGGAGAGCTAAACTCTTTCCCACTAGCTCCCCACTTTCATATAAACTATTGCGCTGAGACTGAAACTCTTCCGCCGATTTCTGAGCAAGCCAGCCATTAATTTCTGCCTTAAGGACCACAATTTTCCCCTGGCTTTGAATTACTTCTCTTCCCTGTTTGATCAATAAGACATGTTCCTCTTCTGCCACTTTAAGTTTGTGCATTAATTCTTGATTTTTCTTCATACGCAGGGTTCTAGCTCTGGCAGTGTAGCTAATAGTTTCTCCTCTCAGACCCTCCTTAAAGGAATCCCAGACGATGATTCTAGAGGCACTATACCTGTTAATATTTAAATAATCACTTGTCCACTTACTAATATGCTCGATATAACCTATGTTGACTAATAGCTTCTTGTCAAATGACCATTTTCCCCTTTTTTTCATAAAGCCTGGAATTTCCACCCCTAAAATTAACGGCTTATGGTCCGATATGACCTTGGGTAAGGTTTTAATACTAGCTTTATTAAGTAGATCTGTTGTTCCAAAAAAATAGTCAATCCTAACATATTTTTTATGTGGACATGAGTAATACGTATATCCTACATTTTTGGAGGTATTTTTAGCCATCCATACATCCACCAGACCATGGCTCCTATTAAGTGAGGTTAATTCCCTATATACCCGGGGTTTCCGCCCCTGGTATATCACTTGATTTGTTTGACCTCGTTGCGGATCTAGGGCAATATTAAAATCTCCGCGTACGATTAGCGGCGTAGGCCACGTCGCTAGTTCTAACTCAAGGTCTTCAAAGATCTGGGGATCAGAATAGTTCGATCCATAAATTGAGCAGATCGTCAGTCCCATTCCAAGCTCAACTATTGCCCACCTTCCTAGAGCATCGGATGCCTTTCGCTTAACTTGACCCAGAGATGCTTTAGCCAAAATGGCTACTTCACAGATGTTTGAGGTTTGAGATGTGGATGTCAAAAGGTTATATCCTTGGATTATCAACCAATGTCTTTTTTCCCAAGGGACATGGGTCTCTTGCAAGCAGACAATATCGAATGAGTTTGTCCTTACCAATTCCCCCAGTTTAGCTCTCTTGGCTGCATCATCTAGCCCTGCCACATTCATTGAGCAGATATTTATCCTCCCCATCTACCTTTAATTTTAACGGTTCCTTGTAATCCTAACATTTCTATTCTTCCACCTGTTTTCCTCAAAGCAATACAATTCATACTCTGAATTACTCAAATCACTTTGGGTTGTCTGCGTATTTCCTCTTCTCCTCTGGGTATGTCTGTTCCATATTTATACCCCCCCGGTCACCCTTCTCCCCTCCCTCTTCCCATCCCAACACCCCAACCCCCCCCACAACCCCCCCGAGAGACACTCAGACATGTGTCTGCGCATGATGGGTGCATCGCACAAAGCTGAGAGCCCATAAACACATATTCCTTTAGCCAATACATGCTGTGTGTTTATTATGTCTTACCAATATATTTAACCCCTCCCCCTGTGTTTTAACTATAATGCCCTATCCCAAACCCAAAAAAATATATATATTATTCATTTTTTCCCCTTTCTTGTACCCTGTTTTTTTATTTCTTTTCCTCACCTCCTGTTACTTTTATCATTTTTCATCATCAGCGTGCATTTTTAAAAACATTTTTTTACCCTGTCAGACTATTCAAATATTCCTTGGCTTTCACCTCAGACATAAAGAAACGTGTTTGTCCACCCCAGACAACTTTTAATGGGGCAGGGTTGTTCAAAAAGGCCTGAGCATTTTTATCTTGGAAAGGTTTAATGATCTGCTTCAGCCTCCACTGTCTTTCGACGGTGGTGTGGCAGAAGTCTGGGTGAACAAAATAAGAGACCCCATTCCTGGATCTCCTTGCCTCGGGTCTAGCCTTTTAAGAAATAGCTTGACGTAGTACAAAACAATCAAAATATACCAGAATGGCTTGTAGCAAAGCCCCTGCCCTCTCTAGCTGCTTTTGTACAAAATGCACTCTATGTGCGTGTTGAATCTCCAATACCCAGTTCCAGTTAGTAAGTTCTGGCAGCGTCTCTCTAAACAATTCAATAACATACATACGGACATCCTCCCCCTCCACCCCCTCCGGAACACCTAAAATCCGTAAGTTATTGCGCCGTTGGCGGTTCCCATGTTCTTCCAGTTTCCGCTGAATGTCAGCTATCTGCGCCTCTTGCGATTTAGCCCGTTCCTGAGTGCTTGCAAGATCTGATTCTGTGGTGCAAATCCTTGCCTCCAAGTCAGACATCCGTCAATTTTTGCACCACCCCCTGTACTTTTCTCATAGCTGCCTGAGGTTTGCGCCCATCCTAACACGTCTCCTCACGGTGGGTGGATATTGCCTGAAAAATAGCCTCTAACATCGGTGAATTAGACCCGTATACTTTTTCCCCCTTTTCTGCATTTGCTGGGGCACTGATAAGCTGGGTCGAAGGGGTATAGTTTCAAGTAAGATCTCTCTCTCTCGCACTTTCTTTTTTCTCAAGATTATTTTTGATTTCCCTCCATCTGACAATTCGATATCACTATTACTCAGATCAATGTTGTTGCTGTCCGTAAGACCCTCTGACCATTCCCCTCCATCTGAGACAGAGAAGAAATCAAGCTCCTTTTCGGATTCTTTTTCAGGCTTCCTTCCCCCACTCATATCTTCCACTTCTGTTTCTGTTTCTGTTCCTACTGCCATTTGCCCTGATATGCCAAAAGCAGGGGCCACAGTGGCAGCAGTGGCAGCAGTGGCAGCAGTGTCAACCGCATCAACGGTATTATCTTCTATGAGAGCAGGCCCTTCCTCTAAAGCACACAGTCCCGAATCAGTCACTCTCCCACTGGTCCTTAAAGGGGGTGTAGAGTTAACCCCCGGCTCTCCCCCCAACACACCGCTTAATACCTGAACTGGCTGAGCAATCTGTGGCTCCCTCATGACTCTCGTCTCCCCAGTCTCCACCGGTGCAGCAGCTGCCTTCTCTCCAGGACCTCTCAAAAGATCTATCACTGTCGGACCGGCCGGTCGCACCTTGACGACTGCTTCGCCTCTATTGTTCTCTGGGATTAACTCTGCTCCTGCTCCTCCTTGCTCGCTCCTGCTCCTTCGCCTCGGCGTCCACGCGAGGGCGTCAGACCCGGTGAAGCGTCTCCCCCCATGTCCGCATTTGCAGCCGCGGCCCCAGCAGGATTCTTCAGAAAAAGCCGAGCCTTTGCTTTGACCTGTGCCGCCGCTGACTACAGGCCCATCTTCACAATCTCTTCGCCCCCTGCGGCCTCCACTACCTCCAAGACAGCTAAGACAGGTGCCGTCTCTGCCGCTGACTCTGACAGCCTCGTCAACCAGAAACCTGCTCTACCACCAGCACAGTCCGCAGGTGCGATCGGGATAGCTGAAAAAGTTTCTTTAAGGTATTTAAAATACCTAAGCAGCGCCAATCCGATAAATGCCCCCACCAGCTGCACATAGCACCCCTGTGGGTTTTAAGGGGTCTGTAGGATCTCCGTCTGCATTCTTTCACCTTCTCCGCTTGAAAATCACAGCATAACTTTAGCAAACCACCAGGCTCTCTGCCGTAGTGCGGTGCTACGGTCTTAGCCGACTGCCATCTTGCCTCTCAAACTTGTTTTATATCATTTATATTAAAAGTTGATTTCGTGCCGCAGCAAGACCTAGACTTATCCAAATGATTCCTCTTGACTTTGAATATAAACTTGCAGATGTCTATCGATCTGAACATTCGTAGGATTTAATTTCTCGATGTGAAAGCATCTTCAAGCTGAAGCTGAACAATTTTTTGCTAAGTGTCTTCTGTGAAATTTCTTCCCACATTTCTATCAATTCTGTCTTCTCAGACTTGGTAATATATGACGTGACATAGCGAGAAACAGCAATTCAGTTATCTGCAACATTTTGTATGTCCATATTTGCATTCCACATCTTCAAAATCACTGGATTGTAATCATTGATGTACTTCGATTGTTCTGTTCTTTTTATATTGCAAGTATTTTTGGGTGATTTTCGAGTGATAGTATGCCTCACTGCTGACATAAAACTGTTCACTCTTTCTTGCGATTACTTATGGTGCACTGAGTTAGTAGTACCTTTGGTGCTCCGCGTGTATGTACCCTGCGATGATGCGTGGTCCAGGGGGGCTGCACTTGGACCAATGTCTTTTGTCTATTGAATTCTGCCTCAATACGGCCACGTGGTGATTACTTATCATGCACTGAGTTAGTGGTACCTTTGGTACTGAGCGTGTATGTAACCTGCGATGATCTGTGGTCCGGGGGGGGGCGCATTCGGAGCAATGTCTTTTGTCTATTGAATTCGGCCTTAATAAGGCCACGTGGCGATGAGTTATGGTGCACTGAGTTAGTAGTACCTTTGGCGTTCAGCTTGTACGTATCCTGAGATGATGCGTGCTCTGGGGGGCCGCACTTGGACAAATGTCCTTTGAATTCTGCCTTAATAAGGCCACATGGCGATGACTTGTGGTGCACTGAGTTAGTGGCACCTGAAGTACTCAGCGTGTGTACACCCTGCAATGATGCGTGGTCCAAGAGGGTTGCACTGGGAGCAATGCATCTTGCTTACTTCACTGCGTCATCTGCAATTGCTACTCCATCTAAATAATGAGGCCTGTTGTCCGCAGTGAAGATCAAAGGCAGTAGTCTGTACAGACATAAGTCTGCGGTGCTGTGCCGCCGGGTTCGCAGGGGGCCTGTGTCGAGGAAGCCCGTGGTCATGGCGGCAGCCACGTGGCAGGGCACGGCCTGCCGCTCTGGCAGACGCCTTGGCCTTCTCAGTTCACAAGTGAACCACGCCCAGAGCCCCGGCTTATTTTGTTATACTCCTGCGCTGGAGTGGCGTACGTTGGATGAGCCCACTGCGCATCCGCTTCCAGGGGAGGACAACACAGCTACATGTCCGAGATCTTCCCCACTGCTTGAGGTAAAATGGTTGCGTCTATTGTGCACAACACTACAAGCACCAGCAGCATATATACAGATGGAGAGGTTTATGATATGTATAGTGAGGCCTGTCCAGCACATCACCACTACACTTGGTATTGTGTGCATTATAATTATTGATGGGTGAGTTGCGTCCTTCACACATACTTGATTGCCATATCTGGCAACATTCAAGTATTGTGTGGCTGAGGGACCATGCCGTTTTTGGAAGGTCCGCTGTCCTGTTCTGCGCTGCCTCGGTGGTAGTAGGGAGGGGGGTGCTCTGGGGGGGGACGTCCTGAGGCTGGTGCCAGTGCGTGGTGTGGCCTTCATGGGTGTTTGAGCTGCATGATCAGTAACTCTATGACATATGTGGCGCTTCAGATGTGATTCTGGGCTACGATCCCTTTCACATTGTAGGTAGTCGTCCTGGCTTACACCAGTAAAATACAGATGTTAGATTCCTACTGCAAATTAGGGGTGGGCGGAATTTGCGAAATTCACTTTCGCAAACTATCGCGAAAATGTTAAAAAATCTCCGCAAACACATGGAAATATCGCAAAGACGCGGAAGTTTTTTTCCCACCCGTTCGCGGTATTTTCTGCGTGATCGTGGCTCGACAACGTACCCATGCGGTTGCTCACGGGAGCGGCCATCTTGTTTTCACTTGTCCCGCCCGCTCGCGTTCGATATGACGTGCCCGCGTCCTCACGCTCTCGCTCGCGGTGGAGAGTGACGTGTTCGAGATCTCAAGCATCTCATACACTCGCGGTGCATGATCTCGAGAAGAAAGACGTGATCGCGCGACAAATGACGTGATCGCGTGACTAATGACGTTAATGCGGTCACGAGACAGGGCAAATGGCTACCAACAATCCAACATCTCGTGGAGAACGCGACCGGATCGGGAAAACTTGTCAGCGAATGCGGGGATTCAGGTAAGGCGATCGTGCGCACGCGAGAAGGTAATTTTTTCCAGCGCGAGCAAGAAATAAAATTCCGGTTTGCGGAAATTTTGACATTTTCGCGTTCTCTGCGGAATGCTAAAATGTCAAATTATCGCAATTTCCGCGAGCGGAACAGAATTTTCGCCCAGGCCTACTGCAAATGTGGCTTATTCCCTGTTTTTGGATCACACCCCAAATTTGGCTGCTCGTTGAAAATATCGGGAACTGGTGCTTTGTATTAATTTTTGTACGGGGACATGCACTCTGTATATTATTACCGTTAGTTGTTCTTCTCATTTGTGATGAATTCTTTTTTGTGGACGCTATTGCTGGAAAACTGGAGATATTGGCTGTTTTCACCAGGTTAACAATAAAGTGATCATTTAAAATCATTGAAAAAACCATAGGTTTAAGGGACGTTATAGTTACAAATTAGCATTTAAAAACCCTTTGAAATTCACTGAAAAAACCATATGTTTCAGGGACGTTATAGTTAGCTGGACATTTCAGTCATACAAAACCATAGAAATTCTACCATTATAGTTAGTTGAGCTAACTATAACTCGCGCCCCTGCAATGCACTGCTGATGACATCACATATTACATCATTCATGACATGGTCAGTGACTATAACGGTGGAATTTCTATGGTTTTGTATGAGTGAAATGTATGCTAACTATAATGTCCCTGAAAGCTATGGTTTTTTCAGTGAATTTCAAAGGTTTTTTAAATGCTAATTTGTAACTATAACGTCCCTGAAACCTATGTTTTTTTCAGTGAATATATATATATATATATATATTACCTACTGGCGGTCACCAGTAGGTAGTTATAGTTAGGACCAAGTTTCCATAGGAAGAGCATTTTTTGTTTTGCTTATAACTTTGGCGTTGTTTGATGAATCTTCATGACATTTTCCAAACTAATTCTTTGTTCATATCAGCTCCTATGTTGTAAGTTTGGGGGTGATTCGTCAAGGGGGGTGAGAAAAAAGGGGGTCCCAAAATGTGTTTTTTCCATAGGAAACTTTAGACAAGGCTACAGGTCGAACGGGTGAACGGAATTACCCCATATTTGGCAGGGAGAAGGGCCTTGGTCTAGAAAGCACGCTTTTGATTATTTGGTGTAAATCCGTTCAGTAGTTTTGGAGAACTATCGAAATTTACAGATATCAATATTTGGGAATTCTGCCATCTCCCATCTGGTTGGGATTAAGAGCATAAGCTTGCTGCTTATTGGCTGCGAGCGGTGCGAGCGGTTGCAACTAGGAAGTGTTGGCAGCCATTTTGTGATTCCGTTGAAACGAGTAAGGGGGAAAAAGGGTAAAAAGAGTAGGAAACAGGAGGATAGGAGCACTGTAACCTCTGTGGGGGAGTGCAAAGCGAAGTAGTCACTCCTACCGGACTGAAAGTGCGGTGTTGCTCAGAGTGACATGGTGCTGAGATGAGATGCTGCTACACTCGGGTATGAAACCGAGAGCCTAAACCGTGAGGTCATTGCTGTAAAGGGATGTGCTCTGGTGTTTGTAGCATACCTGTAGAAGTAGTGTTGGTAGGCGTTTATACCACACAGGGAGTGGGAAGCGAACTACTGACCTCTACCGTGCATTTATACTATACTGGAAGTGGGAAGCGAAGTACTCACGCCTACCGGTGTGAAGAGTCGGGGCTCAAACCGAGCTGATTGTTGTAAAGTGATGGGCTGTGGGAGCTGTAGCATACTGGCCGCTGTAGTATAACTGTGTAAGCAGTGTTAGTATGTGTTTATACTATACAGGGAGTGGGAAGCAAACTACTCACCCCTACTGGTCTGAAGACTCAGGGATTAAACCGTGAGCTCATTGCTGTAAAGTGATGTGCTAAGGGCGCTGTAGCATACCTGTGGAAGTAGTGTTAGTTTGCATTTATACAATACAGGGAGTGGGAAGCGAACTACTCACCCCTACCGGTCTCAAGACTCATGGATGGAACCATGAGCTCATTGCAGTAAAGTCATGTGCTCTGTGTAGTATTCCAATGTAAGGCATAGTCGAATGTTAGTATGTAATGCTACTATAATGTAAGTATGTAATGTTAGAATGTAGGGCTGTCATGAGGGGAATCTTGGGGAGTTTGTACACAGTGCTCTAGAAGATGGTTGCCTTGCTGTCTGGTCCTGTTGGTGACTGTTTAATCTGTCTTCTTTTTCTGCAATAAATCTTATCGGATCCACTGCTGTCTTCCTCTTCGTTACATAAATTTGGCGACGAGTAGGAGAAGGTAAATAGAAGGAAGCACTCACCAAGATTTTGAGCTTGCTTGCGTTCTGCTGAAGACCCGTTTTCTTGGTGAAGCTGTTTCTACTCATCCCAGGGTCATAGGCAGATCGAACTATGTGATCCTACCTCTGGTAGATTTTGGGCTACCTCTGCCTCTTCACTACGCTCTGGTTGCTGTACTACATGTGTGCAAGTGTTAGTATGCGTTTATACTAATTCTGTAGTTATGCATTCACCAATGCATCATGGCCCCATGGAGCGCCACCTCCCAGGCGCAGGTCATACAATGCCCCGGGGTGTGCATCCGCGGGACATTTATGTTTGCTATTACAGGGCGGAAGCATTGCTTTCACCCTGTGATAGTAATCAGGATGGTAAAAATGGAGAGAAAAAAATGAAGCGGGGTCTCACCCGTTCATTTAAATGAGCCCACTGGTGGGTAATGTTCCGGGGCCAATCCTATTATTATATTGCGGGGTCTCTGCAGCACTGGGGACCTTAATCTCACATGTAAATTAGGCGAGGGATGGCACAGAGACGTTTCGCAGACTAGGGGATCGACACTTCCCCGGGTACTGTTTATGAATTGTTCGGTGGCTTCGAGGACAACTCAAGACCAGGGATCGGCAATCTCCGGGGCTTTACTTAAATATGCAGGATGGGCCTCGCTAGTCCTTGAAGCCTCGGTGGCCCTAGGCAGTGCCTTATTGGTTCTGAAATCACGCGGGCAGTACTCATGGTGTTTGAAGTGATACACTCATAGAACCCTTGCCTTTGTAGAATTACTCAGGCTTATGTACTAGTCTGCTGGTTTATATTTGGTAGGTGCACCGCAAAATTAAAAATGTTTTCCCTCATAACCTACTATCAACCGCCGATTTTCACAATAAACTACAGACAAGTGTTGTCAGAAAAAGAAGACCCATGAACTCACTTATTTATTGGTAAAAAAATAACTTTTATTAAAACAACACAAATAAATGGAAACGTAACTTTATTCGAACAACAGCAAAACATGAAAGAAGTGGGTGGGACTCCTCCGAAAGCAGCGTACAAAACCTGCAAGAGAAAAAATAAACATAAGTATGGGTGCCAGCCATGTCCAAGAGAACAAGCATTTGCAATGCAATAGGTCTTGCATTAACGTGAGTTTAAGCTATTGGCATTGTAAATGACAATGCCTTTTATTGATGTTTTAAAAACGAAAACAAAATTAAAAGGCATTGATATTTGCATTGTCAATAGCTCCAACTCGCTTAAATGCGAGACCTATTGCATTGCAAATGCTTGGTAATTGCTGGCAGGTCTACGACCAGGAGGGACCGGCCCACTTAAAGCCCTGTGCAGTGTACGTTTCAAGCAAGCACCCTCTGCACGAGACTAAAGGCTCCTTGCCCTTAGACCCAAGCCACCCTGCCCAGTGACACTGGCTCCTGCTCACAGTATGAGGTTCCTATCCCTAAAACTCACCACCATTGGTTCACCCCATGAGACCAGAGGCAGCCTTAAGCCACGCTCATGAGCTGGCATCAGAAAAGAGGCAATACCAGCACGCGCCCTGAAGTTCTCGTAAGGCGCCACTTAGGCGTTCTAAAAACGTCAAAATAAATACAATGAAATAACAAGCCCGGGAGTTGTGTGCGCGCACGCGTGCTAAAAGAACGTTTTAAAAAGCACGTGAGTTGTGCTCAGAGGTGCTTGAGTGAGTGTGCTGGTGATGAGCGGGTGCGTGATCGCGCATCCTGCTCTTTTTCAAAGCACATACTCGTGCTTGTGGCGCAAGGCTGCGCACTCCCGCAAGCTGTATGCCGCCACAAGCACGAGTATGTGCTTTGTAAAAAAGAGCTACATGACGACTAAAGGTCTCCTATACAGTGCATGCGCACTGCATAGGCGACACCTAAAAAGAAAGGTAGTCAGAAAGAAAGAAAGTGAGAATGGGACAGAGAGCGAGTGGATGGAAGGGAGAAGGGGAGGAAGAGTCAAAAGAACAGAGGGAGGAGGAGACAGAGCGTCGGCCTACTGCACCAAGCCCTCACTGTTCAACTCCCATCACCCGTGTGTCTGGGACGCTGGGACCGGCGAGAAAGAGTGCTATCCAGCAAGTCTTTCAAATGAAACAGAGATATGAATGAGGGCAGAGATTATATTATTATCTACGGCAACATCGCTTGTCTGCACCTGTGGACCCAGGCTGCTGCACTGCAGCCCCTTCCCCTGCACTGTGCTCAATTGCAGCTCCTGCGCACCGAGGCTTCACTGCTCACCTGCCACAACGACGTGTGTCCAACGGCGTGCCGGTGCGAGCTCCAACTCCGGAGTGCTGCTCTTAGGGTGGCACAGCAGGTCTCTGGTCGGGGACGGTGTCTTGATACCATGATGGAAGGTGTCAGAATGCCCAGGGCCTCATCATGGGCTGAGCATCCACTCCGCCGATTATGGTGCCACTAACTAATATAATGGTGGAAATGTCTTAAGGTAAATGAAGGTTTATTTCAAGCTTAAGAGAGAACACCAGTTGAGTGCATCCTTCCTTCTAGAAGTACGATCTACCAACTGTTAGTGGTAATCGTGGTTCAAAGAGGAGTTGGAGTGCATGAGAATACACAAGGGTAAATAATAATATATTATTCCAACGTTCACATACAAAGAAACAGAGCGCATGCTGGAAGGATAATGTGTGCGTGCAATGCAGTTCGTCTGTGTGCATGTGCACTTAGTAATCAGCTCACTGCAGTGCCCCAAAAGCCAACGCCACGTGTATGTAGGGCAGCGCTGCCCGCTGGCTTAGGCCTACAGTACGGTCCAGCAGGTCCTTAAAAAGAGAGGGAGATGTGACTGAATGAGGTCAGACATCACATCATTACGCACGGCAACATCGCTTGTTTGTACCTGTGCATCCAGGCTGATGCACCCCATCCCTTCAACCGCACCTCGCTCAATTGCAGCCCCTGTGCACACAGGACCCACTGCTCACCTGCTGTCATTAGTTTGTGTCCAAACACGACATCCAGCAGGGTTCACAATTCAGATGGAGTTTTGATTTCCAGGATGATGTACACCTCATGGATCCCTTTTTTTTATTGCGCATTCTAGTGCTCCCTTCACTATTACCCCCAGGGCCGAAGGAGGGACCCACTCTAAAGCTCTCTACAAAGCAACTCCTGAAGTGTCGTGTGTTTTTGAAGGGCTCTCTGATCTGTTTGTTTGCTCTCTGCATTTTATTTCAGGTCACCTCTTCGCATGAGGAACAGCATTGAGTGAATGTAGGCATTTTTAACAGGTACGCTTTGTTTCACTTCTCCTTGCTTCAACATCTTTTACTTCTATACTCTAAATTGCAAATACATCTGATTTGTGTCACTGTCCGTTATCTATTAGCTAGAATCATTAGCTTGTTGGAGAAATTAGCAATAAATAGAATGGGAATTGTTTACTGTACTGTCAATTTACAGTCTAAAAGTAATTAAATACGAATATTTCGTTGTGGCAGTTTATTTCCATACTGTACGGGTGTGGTGATTGTCCCTATCCAAAAAACTAACCTGCTATATGGTTTCGGACTGCATACTGCGGGTGAGAGGGCACTTGAACCCATTGAAACCATAGTATTTTGAGGTAGAACGATACATAATTTTCCACCATATTAGGTGTACTTTGTTAGCTAACAAGATGGATGTACTGATGGCTTGTTTTCATTTGTTTGTGCTTTTGGACCACCTATTAATAAAAATGTACCCATCATGTATCATCATGTCTCTTCTCACCACCCTCAGGGTCTACATTAGCCAGCATCATGTGACCAGTGCGCCCCACTCAGCTTTGCTGGTGTCGTGATCCATGACCCAGGCATGGCCAGTCATCAGGATGAACTGTGTTTTTGGTTCCTGAGCATGCTATTCTTTACCTTCTCCAACATTAACCAAATTAGCAGTGGCCACCGCCCACTTATTCCCGGCCATTCAGCTCAGATGTTTACATTGACAAATGTCTTCACACATCTGCAGCAGCTTGGCCAAAAAGAGCAGGAAAAATCCTCAACACACCCTTTGCGAAGCTACTAAATACCTCCCAACACCTGGCAAACCTTTTCAGCAAATTCTACTTGGCTGTCAGTCCTGCAGACGCAACTCACCATCTCTAGCTTGTTGAAACCAATAACTAGTACCTTTTTCCTGCTTACACAGTTTACTGCTGGTTAAATAATGTAAGCTCCTTATACATAACTTATTATTTCTCAAATTAAAGGCTGGCTTTGCATAATTAAATGGTACTTTAATATATTGTCTGAAATATTGGAAACCTTTAATAGTGAAGGAGACATCACATTTCAAGTTACATTTGCATTTGGGAGGAGTCTACTTCATTGTTCCCATATTGCAAACAAAACTCCTTCCACCTTTAAAATACCTTCACTAACTATATTTTTTAGGATGAACCGACAAATGTAAAATTATTTTAATACAGCTGTAAAAGACTAACAATGTGGTATGTTCCGCACCTTTAAGCTGCACATTTTTAACGTTCTCATTTGGGTAACCATTTGTTTTCAGGTTAATAGCATCTTGGCTTGCAGTACCTTTTCTACAGATTTGAGAAGGTATTCTTTTTGTAGTTTCAAGACCTAAGATTTATATTTACAATGCGTTCACTGGCTCCCTTGGTGATTTTTCATTTTGTTTTTTAAGATTCACACACTTGTTAGAGGCAACTTAAACTGTTTTTGTGTTCTAGGAGTTTTTCTCACAGCCCTAGCAGGTAACGTGCTGCAGATATTTCTTTCTTGAATGAAATGGCAAAATCGCCCTCTGACACGTTCCAGGTCTACTGCTAAATGAATCCTAAGCCCCCTTCTGTCACATCCGCTTCCCAAGCATGCCCAATTACGTTTCTCAATGCTTAGTTATTTGCTTTTATTGCAGACCTAGCAGTAAGCAAAAACATTTCGATCCACTCAATCAATCAATCAATCAGGGTTTGTAAAGTGCGGCTACACACCTGTGAGGGTCACAAAGTGCTGGGAGGGGCTGCTCATATGTCTGTGCTGAGGTGTTCAGTCGAAGAGCCAGGTCTTATGGTCCTTCCTGAAGTAGGTCAACTACGGGGATTGTCTGAGGTGGGTCAACAGGGTGTTGCAGGTCTTGGCGGCGAGGTAGGAGAAGGATCTTCCTCCGGTTCCTGTCTTCTGGATCTGGGGGATGGTGGCAGGGCCATCTTGACGGAGAGGAGGAGTCTGGTGGGGACGTGGAATGAGAGGTTGTGGTTCAGGTATGCTGGCCCTGCGTCATGGAGGGCTTTGAAGGCGTGCATGAGGAGCTTGAAGATTATCCTTGTGTTGACTGGAAGCCAGTGGAGTTTTCTTTGGTGTTTGGAGATGTGGCTGTGGCGAGGGATGTCGAAGAGTAGTTGGGCTGCGGCATTTTGAATGTTCTGAGGTTTTCTGAGGAGTTTCTGGGTGACACCGGTGTAGAGTGCGTTACTGTAGTCCACTTGAACCTGTCTTTTAAGAGACTGTCTTATTAAATTCCCCTCTTAAAAACACTTGACTTTCGGCATTGCTAATGTGCTCCGCAATGCTTGATCTTTTCGGAAGGTCCCTCTCTAGAGACCAAAGACGTGAAAGATCCTTATCCAGAGAGAGGAACCGCAAGCCTTTGCATTCATTCTGTAGATCTAGAACAGGGTTCTCCAAAGTCGGTCCTGGGGGTCCGGATCCATGTCAGTTTTTTAAGATAACTGCATTTATCTAAATGGGAAAATGCTAAACATCTGGCATGGAATTGGCCTTCCAGGACTGACTTTGGAGAACCCTGACCTAGAAGGTATACGGACATCCTTACTACATTGTTGGTATGTAATTAATGTTAACCCATGACCAGTACTGCTGGTCCTCATTTATAGCAGTGAAGGTTGGAATGTGTTGATGTTTCCTTTACTTACAGGCTTTACTTATAGGCTTGAGCACCTACACACAAGATGGTTTCGCTTAGGCAGTTTATGATCTAAAACTCAGCAATTTTTAACTTCCAATGTGTGAGGTTACTGGTTCTAAACCAGTGGCGGCCGGCATGGCTTGTGGGTGGCAGGCCAGTGTGGTCTCAGCGGGAGAGTGGGGTGCCAGGAAGCACAGCCAGGCTCCCCTGTCCATACACAACGCTGCAATGCAGCATTGAAATTGGTAAGCACCCAGGAAAAAAGAATGCAGCACACATAGAAAATGGAAAAATGAGTTGAAATAAAGGTATTTCTCCTTGATGCGCCTCCCCTATGCCTCCCCTAGGGAGGTGTAGGAATCTGACGCATTCCCAGGTTTATGAAACCTTGTAAATCTGAGAAGACGTCAGATTCCATGAGTGTTGCATGGGAACACTGACAATAACACCCATGGAATGCTCCTTTGAAGCAGAGTACTGCATGAAAGGGCACCATATTTACAAGGCCATGAAGAGCCACGGCGATTGGCTTTGCGTGGCCTTGTGTGGCCACACTGCCGAATTGGAGCATCAAAAGAATTGATGCTCCGGTGCACCACTAGAGCGTCAAAAAAAGGGATGCTCTGGTGGCGCAAGGGGCCTCGTATATGAGCTCCCTGTTTCTCAAGCTTACTTGAAGTTCAGACAGTTGTTTTGTTTATATGAGACTCAAAATGCAATTAATATGGGAGTTCTAATGTTATCAACTCATTTGATATCAAGCTCAAGGATGCTCCAACAAATAAACAAGGTGAAGAAGGTTAATCAAATTCCATTTACCCAGATGAACTTGCATTGCCTACCCTTGGACGCTCAATGGCTCATCCAGACTGCAAGTGCAAAGAATACAATCCCTGCCCACTCACTTCCCCAGTGTGCTTTTTTTTTTTTACAACAAATTTTATTGAGATTTTTATACCCAACGGGGCAGACCCCCCACAAGCAATGTTCATACAGATTACAGATTATAGGTACATAAACTGCTGGTGAGGGTATCGCCTGAGGATCAGTAAAACATTTCCCCAGTGTGCTTTTAAACCCTAATTCGTCCAGCTCAGTCCCTCTACCAGTATTCCCTCTCCACATCAAATGCTATAGAACTGTAAACAAAATACTGCTAGGACACTGCTTATCAATGCTGTCTGCCAGAAACCCGACAATTTCAATACTACAATCCATATAGCTATATCAATGTACCCCATCCCTGTTTTGTAGCACCCACTGCTGATCTGATGGTGAACAGCACACACTGCTCTTCCATCGGTGTTGGACTGACCTATAGGGCAATCTAGCAATGCCCAACGGGCTGGTCTGAAAGATCAGTGTTTGAGCCAATGGTTTGGCTGTTTGTGGGCCTATTTTATAGTCTTCTGGTCCTGTTCTTATAGTTGATTTCCCCGACAATAAAACAAACATTGCCTGCACCAAGCTCAAATCCATGCAGACTTCCATACCTTGCATACATTTATAAAGTATGTCTTTACAAATTCAAAATGGCCCCAATTTACTAACATAAAACACTTTTTAGCTTTCTAGTTCACTAATGGGGACTACTTTTATTTTGGTGGTCAGGCATATATTCTTTCCCAGTCCAACCCTGTCTTCCACTGCTATTGTACCTGCATCAATGCACTTCAAACCTTGCCTAAGGTACTGGTAACAACCTAGAGATATTCCAGCACACCTCAGCCCTAACCCACAGCACCCCATATCTTTTCAGTAATGAGACCCAGAAAAAGCAGCCCTCCCAGACACCTGATTCTCATTCTACAATATCATTCCTTATATCAAATCGTTTTTATAAATTACGCTAGTCCTCATATGGTGACAGCATCCTTGCTGTTAGAATGAATGGTACACTCAGCTCTCACCTTACATCAGTTATGATCTGCTGTAATTTGCCAGAACACATACAAATCAATCAATGCTCCGTCATCTTAACCTGACCCACTTCTGCTGTTGAAAGAATTCCTTTAAACGGGTATGTCCTTTGACAGCCTGCAGCTAGTGCACCTAATGGAAATCCCCAATCTCAAAGAGAAAGGTTAACACTAGTGGGCATCCCATGGGGAGGCAAGTTTAGCTTTTGGAGATTATTACCCAGAGGAGGACCTAGTATTACCTAGCTGGGAGTTGTACCCAGAAAGTGAGCTGGTGACCCTGGTGGTGGAAGGAATCACTTCCAGGTGGTCACAGTGAATGGAGTCCTTGTCACTGATTGCTGGATACATAAGCCAACCAGTTTTGCAAATGTTGGTTTCATGAGAACAGTATCTGCCAGGAAAGGTTTGCAGGGTCAGGAATGTCCATGGGTGGATATATGTCCACCCTGTGGCCCTAATATTCTTAGAATGGGAATGGGTACTTGGCAGAGGAGGATAATTGTCAGTCCCCATCTACCAATAGACTGCATACTTGTCAGTGAGCACTCACATGTGACGAAAGAGCTGTGAGAGGAAGCTTCCCAGGGCATCCAAAACACAGGTTTTTGGGAGCACTCTCCCCAAACATACAGTACAGAGGCTCAGGAGAAGACTAAGGGGTATGGGGGGTATTCCATCCACAGTCAGAGGACCAAAGGGACAAAAGTTACCTTTTCTTACAAAGAGGGCCCTAAGACTTGCACTTGTGAGGGTACTTTTGGCCAGAGGTATGCCTGCACTAACACAGTGATAAGAGGCAAGGGACCTGGGCCAAACAAACACCTGCAAGACAAAGATTGTGTCACATTGGAGGGGGATGGTGTGCCCACCGTAGAAGTCCTGTACTGCCAAGCACATGTTCAGCCTCAAGGTACAGACCCTGAGATGGCAGAAGTAAGAGTGGAAGGAGAGTGTCTGAAGCCTGAGGCTGTGGCCCGAAACTCAGAGAATCCTAAGAGTCCAGAGGGACCTCTGGAGCAAGTGGGTGACTTCTAGCCCAACAGCTAGAAGTGATGCCTACCTACGGCGCCAGATTGGTGCTTCCACCTGTCAGTGGACGGCTAGGAGCTTGGTTGCTACCACTGACAACTGTCTGTCAGTGGCCTTTATTGGTTGATTGCCTTTTGGTCAGAGCTGGCCTTAACATGTGGAAAGACGCCTGACATAGGAGGCAGCATGAACCAAATCACCTTGTTGGCCACGGTGATATTAAGCACCTACTGAGATGCTCGAGAGAGCTAGATTTCAGGTAAGGTCTGCAGATGAGAAATGTTCCCCATGGACAAGGTTAGTGGTTGGAACTGAGTGTGGCAGAGTGGCAGCATTGTCAAAGAGAGATCTTGAGGGTAATCTCAGAACTGTTGAGGGCGGTCAACTCCCCACAGGGAGTGGTCTTGGCAGTAGGATGTGAGGCTGGAATTGACTCCGCCATACAAAGGGCTTTTGCACATTCTTTACATTTAAAACAATGAGAACTTCCAATGGAATGGCCAATGTTCCTTGCTTTTTTAGCTAGGGAGGGCCTGTGTGTTAAAATGCCACCTTTTGCACGATCACCCTCATTGTGTGCTGAATATAATTGGTTTTAGACTATACACACCAGGGTGCTGCCATATAGTTCCCAGTGTATGTGCTCTGCCCCCTTAAAACATGTAGGATTTGGCTAGTCTCTGATTGGCATATTTAACTCTCCTGTAAGGTCATAGTGTATGATTTAGAAAGTACACCCAAGGCATGGCAAGTGTTAAATGCCACCTGTGGACCGCATAACTTAATGTGCCATCTACTACTTTGAGCAGGAAAAGATGTCAAAGTTACATTTTAGCAAATATTTTGTAAAAATAGCTATTACAAAGGCTTCCTTGCCTGAAGTTCCTAATTTGCATAGCCAGCCAATAGCTGCCCCGTCAGTGCTTGTCCTTGATGAAGCATGAAAACTGCTCCATGAGCAGGACAATGTCTCAGGCTTGGTGATAGGATGGGCTGAGTGTGGGACATGTCATCCCTCTCAACTAAGGAAGGGCAGCTGGGGAGGTTCCTAGAACTTCATTAACTTGAAAGGAACAGAGGCAAGGAATGTCCATTTATAGTTAGTGAAAGGAGAGAACTGGGAGGGGGTCCTAGGAGAGGGAAACTCTTTGATCCTAGTGAACATAGACGTCATCCTGGCTCCATCCCACTGGGATAGGAAGTGAAGGGAACTGGTTGCAGAACCTGTTTGGTATAGTTTAGGTCGAGGGGACTGCTCATTTTGCTAAACACACTCATAACTGGCGCACAAGCTCCCATCAAGGTCAGAAGATCTGTGCTATCCTAGATTTCCCTAAGAAAAGAGCACACTGGGGTTGTTTGCAGTAAGGCAAACATGATGTGCTCTAAAAGTGGGTGAGATTGCCCATGGTAGCATTTTCCCCATTAGTTATTAAGTGCCCAGAAAGTCACCCCTACCCACTGGCCACTGACCCATACAAAAATGCCCCCCCCCCCCCCACAAGCTCCTCAGAGTACTTTCTGGACCTGTGCAAAAACAGAAGAGGTCTGAGCCTGCTGTCTGGAATCTGTGAGGAGGCCTGATGAGCTGGACCTGCTTCCACTGGTACCTAGTACAAAGAAGTTGATCCAAGGGTCAGTTGACTGACCTCCTGTGTGGCCACGAGGATATAACAAGCTGCAAGAAGCTTTTCCCGCAAGAGCCCAGCTGACCAGTAGCAACTGCAACTGGACTGGACCCTGCTGGTGGCTTCTGCTGGAGTGAGTTCTGGCCCCCAAATGCTGTCCCTTAGCTTTAGAAGTGATCTAAACCAAACACCCAAGTCAATCCAACTAAGGTGTGAACTTGTCGGCCAGGGATTTCAAGTTGGTCTCTGATCTTTTTGCCATGTGAAAAATCTGTTCAGAGGACCCTCGCATCAAGCCTTTCTGACCTTCCTCGATGACCAATCCCTGTAGGGTCATAGTGTATGATGTAGCAAGTACACTCATGGCATGGAGAGTTAGAGGACCCTCACAGCAAGCCTATCCAACCTTCCTAGGTGCAGCCTGCAACTCATTGAAGTATTCTGAGATCCCAAAAAACGGATAAGTTTGAACTAAGAAAACTTGATTACCTGAAGGCAGAAATAAGCATTGAGATAGTGAGAGAACTTCCCTGGAGGCAAACTTTGAACTTTTCCCACTCTGAGCTTTTTTCATCAATACCAATGACTTCAGTGGGACCTCATCCAATGGCTATCCACTTTGAGAGGGCTTTCTATTATATAGTCTGCAACCTTGCCTCTTTGGAGGATTTCGACTTCCGATGATTTAGAGGATTTCAGAGACTAAGTCAGAAAGTAAAATCTATGACCAGAGCAAACTTGCTTGGTATAGCTGACCCATGTTCTATCATAGTTTGCCTGAAATCACACATAGATTCCAGTCTGTACTTTTAGTGGTGTTTTACTTTTTCTTGGTATTTTTTTCTTTAAACCTATAAAATTCATATCTCCGGTACCCCTTATTGGATTTTTCTCGTGTTGATGTCATTTTGTTTAGAAAATTATGCTTGCTGTCCATAAATTAGATGGGATTTTTATTGTGTTGTGTTTTTTTAACTTTTTAACTGTAATGGTACTTTTAAACCTGTCTCCTCTGTGCCATAGCTGCCAGGAATTGAACTAAGGGGTCAATTATTGATACTTTTGCCTGGACCGAACATGATATGGACTTTTTTACTTGTGGTGGGCTATTATCCACCCCATTTAATAATTCACTCTTATAATGACCCACTCAGAATTCTGCCAGTGTAGCTTCATCTTCACCTTGTGGCTAGAGTAGCCTAAGCTTGAATATATTGCCGCGGGTTTTGCGACTCTCTGTCTCATATACTAGCAAAGGTGGCATTTTCACACAGCATTACCATTGTTGCTATTGACATTTGGGATCTCTGCTGTTAGATGGAGTGTTGTATGTTTCGATGGATTGACAACCCAATGGCAATATACCCATGTTATATTTATTTATTTCTCTTCTTATCAGTCTCTTAGCCCTAAATAACAAACTGCAAAGCACGGTACTGCTAAAGTAAATAAATGCCCTTTGTTAAATGCAGGATGGCTCCTCCTATCTTTGGCAGCATGTTCCTGCCATCTCTGCAGTTGCGGATGGTTACCATTCTACGACATCACGGCATTGTCCTAGAGATGAGGCTGCCTGCTTGCAAATAATTTCAATTATTCCCTGCATCGCTGGAAATTATTGGTTTCAACAGCCATCCTTTGATATGTGCTATATTTGTGAGCGGTGTATGAACTTTAAATCTCCCTCTTCTACGCCAGCTGACTTCATTTGTAGTTCCACATTGCCCATTGACCATGGTTAGACTTCACTTGTGGTTCTCGGGTGTATCATTTGACTGACTGATCTCCTAACATAGGTCTATGTGAACAGATTGTTATCACTAGACCACATTTGGAGTGGTGGCTGGCCTATTTGTCCTGGATAGAGCCCTTTCGAGGTCCTGTGGGCATGAACGGTCTAATGTTTTAAATGTATCTATTGAGTTTTAAACGAGTCACTGTAATTGCAGTTGAAATATTTTATTTGTTGAATTAATATATAACAAAATTAAAATTATACAACACAATAATATAAGTAGCTCTCAATGCCTTTCATTGATCATAAGTAGCTCTCAGTACAGAAAAGGTTAGAGACCTGTCTAGATAGAGGAAGGAATCGGTATACCACCATGGAAAGTGCATTTATTGTACAGGAACAGCATGTGTGGTGTTTGAGCAATTATCTCCATGATTCCAATCAGCCCTGTTAGACCAATTATGTTTGGTTGGATCCTGGTTTGGCTGAGGGTGTGAGTAGTCTATGGTTGTTTATTAGCCAACTTGGGGGTAAGTTCTAGCACTATGATGTCCCAGATGACACTGTCCTTCTCACTTCCTGCCCTATATTGCAAACATCAATACATTGCATACTCCACTTGTGTTCATTTGTGTAATTAGGCTTTCTGTGACACTACATCTGGAACATATGGGAATTTCCTGTAATTGATATTGCTTAATAACAATGTCTGCTCAATGAATTTACAATTCAATTTGTCTGACTTGGTTCTGGATATAAGACCTACCGGTCATGTTTTAGCATTGTGCAAGTCCCTTTTCTCAGCCCATTTGCGAATCTGATCAGTAATCGACACACTATGTATGTAGCGTAGAATAGTACCATGTCATGTTGTTGAAGGAGGCATCTGCCTTGCCATATTTGGGACATGTGTATTGTGTTTCTGGGAACATACTGTTTAAACGAGCCAGGGTCAGGTATGTGTGATGTATATAGCTGGATTTGATTATCTTAAATACCACATTTCTCGAGACTTTGTCTGTGTACTGGAATGCAACCACAGGTACTCCATGTCTGTGATTTCTGCGCCAAGGATGCATTCCCTCTTTACTCTCAGCCTTGCCAGGTACTTGCTTATGGGTGGGCAACTGCTCTGTAAAGTGTGGTTACTGTATGATGGCATGCACCCTTTGGCAGGATTTATTGTGCACTCTTCAGTCAACGTTATCCATCCCCATTCTGCCACCTTATGTAGAGGTGTGTGCATCAAACTGCTATCAGACTGACTGTACTGAGGGCCCCAGAGTAATGCAGTTTCCCAATTTACTATCTCCGGCTCTGGACCAAGCGCGAGAAGTATGCATGCCTTTTCGGATTCCGTTTGTGCATGCACCATATGGGTAACGCTGTGGAATATACCTGCCTTAGCCCCATTTTTGTAGAAACTGATACCAGCTGTTTTGGCTGCTTTCAGAAGCATGGAATGTGGACTAGAGTGAAAATGATGTCCGTATAGAAATTGCACTACCTGGGTATCTCCCCGATCAGTCTGTTGGTGAGTTCTGAGATACCCAGCGGTGCAACCAATCTGCTGATCACTAAAGTTGAGCTGTCAGATATTTCGAAATCGGGCACCCCAAAACTTCTCTCCAATGGGCAGGGCAACATTTTCCATAAAAAGGACTGATCCAATGCGATTGGTATATTTCAAAGAGATATGACAGTCGCAACAGAAGCACCATTGTAGCGAGTGCCACTCTATCCATCAGTGTCATGGGGCCTCATCCAGACGTCACAGATGCCCTAGCGAGGCCCACCAGTGCGTTACTGAATTTACCTATCACCGCGTCAAACGTGTGATGTTCGAGTGTGAGTCCTAATGTTTCTGGCTGGGTACCAACGCAGTTTCTCTCTTCAACTAGGAATATACATAATTTTGATTTATTCACCATAAGACCAAATAATTTCCCCAAATTATCCAATTTTTTAATGCTTGGGATAGAGCTATCGTCACATCACGGGCATCAGGCAAAGATAATCGACATACAATGAGGCTACATGCTTGTGGCCTGAACATTCATGACCAGTCTGTCTATTTATTTCCTAATGTGATTGATACATGTCTCCATGGCCAAAGCAAATGACAGAGGGCATCTAGGGCAACCCTGCCTTGTACCCCGATTTGCCAAGCTTTTCATATCACCTTCCTTGACTTCCCTCGTTCTATAGGGTTAGTGAATAGTAGTTTGATCAAAGATCTGATTTCTGCCCGGTATCTGATGGCCCCTAGTACCTGGAACAGATAGTCCCAGGTTAGTTTATCAAACGCTTTTTGTGTCTTTTGAAATCCCTGCTGCTCCCTTCTGTGCTACAGTCACACTGCCCAATACATGGAAGAGCCTGCATAGGTTGGGAGAAGTGCTTCTTCCTATAATGACCTCCTTCTGGTCTGCATTCCCCAGCATCTTGCAGTCTAGATTTAACACCAACAAAGGTCATTACGATAAACAAGACAGGCGGTCTCATTTTGCCTACACACCAGTAATTGCTTCTCATGTGGATGGCAGCGTACCTTTATATATGGATATTAACTGATTTGCTCAGATTCATATGAGTGTTGTACCGAGAACTAACAAGCATTAGCAAAGTCAATAGGTCTCGGCTATGAGACTATTGGCTATGCCATTGCCTTTTCTTCATGCTGTGCAGCATGGGCATTACCAAATTTACCAATGATTTGTGACCATGCTGTGCAACATGGTTAAAAATATTAATAATAAAAAAAAGACTACGATGCATCCAGGGCTAATGCACTTTAAAAAAAAAGGGCATTAGCCCTGGCTGCGTCATAGCGCTTCAAAAACAATAGTTTTAGCCACACTGCAAAACAACTGCGCTGCTGTACAGCATGGCTGCAAAACATTGCCAAAGTCAATAACTCTCATAGGTGAGACCTATTGCCTTGCCAAAGCAATGTTGTTTAGATTAGATCCAAGCAGATAACTCAAGGCTCACAATCAGTCTTACATGATAGTAGTTATATAAATTATATATTTTTGAAATCATGGGCTTCTGGAGCTGCCTTAGGTGTGCAGGCTGGGTCTCCGCTCCTGATGTTCTGAAATGCCAAACTGCTTTGCCTATCGGAGAGCAGTTGTGTTAGGGCAAAAATACATCACCAGGAGAGCATATACTGAAGAATCTTTTTCCACTGTTTGCAGATGACCTCAGCTCTCTGTCCCGTTGGAACAAAGTGTAGCATCAAAGTATGTGAGAAGGTTGTCTTATATTTTGTAAAAAATGGAGGCTATGTTTGAATGGGAAAGGAAGCAAGCAACCTCAGGACTGTTTACTGGTTATGTTTCCTTGTCCCCCACCTTCTCCTACCTTTCCTTAGCCTCTGTAAACCACACCACTGCTCTCTCCCTAAAAGACGCATTGTAAAGAGGAGACAGCACGTACTTAGGACTAAATGGAAATTGGGGGCGCTTGAGCATTTCCTTCACACCTCTAAAGGCTAGTCCTAGTCAGTGTCACTGCTCCCCCCTCGCGCATCTCCACTGTTAAGGCAATGCAATTAGCGCCCCTGAACTTCAGGTAGGTGTTTGAGGCCCTCCTCCACCTGCAAGCTCCTGACTGCGACTTATCCCTGGTGGTCTAGTGGAAGAGCCTGTTTTGCTTTATTGTTTTGCTTTTCTCCTCTGCCTTTTTCTCTTTTGCCTTTTTTCTTCTTGCCTCTTTTTGTCTGTTTTTCTTTTCTGTTGCTTTTTTCCCTCTGCTGCTGCCCCCATGGGCCCCCCAGCATGTACCCGCTCCTGCCTCCCAGCTGCTCAACCTCCCCCCAACTCCTACTTAATGGCGGCCACTGTGTGGCCACGCAGCGGACGCACTGCTGGAACGCTGAAGATGCACCAAAGGCAAGCATTCTCCACTCACTCAACCCTGGACGCCAACTGCCAGCTCTCGACACCAAGGAACACCCATGGCCCAATCTCCTGCTGACACTGTGCCACACCTTCACCCACCTCCAGACCCAGACAGCCACCCCCAATGCACCGGATCCCACCGTACACAAGCCCCTGAGCTGCATCCTCCTCAAAGTACGCTCCCTGCACAGACAAGCCATAGAAATCTGGGACCTACTCAACTCTCACTCGCCCTATGTTGCCTTCCTCCCAGAGACCTGGACCAATGCCAGCTCCACTCCCGACATTGCAACCGCCATTCCCGATGGATACAAGGCCCTGAGGATGGACTGCCCCTACCACCCAGGAGGATGCCTCACCATTATCCACAGAAGCTCCCTCCGACTAACAACTACCAACTTGGATGACGCCTCGCCCCACATGGAACACATCCACTTCCAGATCCAGCCCAATCCTAGAATGACGCACCACGGAGCACTCCGCTACAGATCTCCCAGACCCGCACTCCTTTCACCAACATCATTGCAGACTACATCACCCCCCACGCCCTTGCCTCCATGGACTACTGCTCGGAGACCTGAACTTCCACCTAGACAACCTCAGTGATCCCAACACCACTGCCCTCCTGGAGGACCTCACCAACATTGGATTGAAGCAACTTGTATCCACCCCACACACACAGCAGGACACACTCTCGACCCCATCTTCGCCGAAGGAAACAACATTCGCTTCAGCCACACCATGGAACCGCTCTGGACAGACCAACACTGCATCCATTTTTCCTTCTCGAAACCCACCGCACACAAGCGCACACCCCGCCTCCCACACAGAAACTGTAACAAAGTACCTAAAGAACTCCTCAACTCTGCCCTCGGCTGCACTCCTCCCCCTACTACGACTGACCCAACACAGCAGCGATCAACCTCCACCAATGGATTGCCAACTGGTCCAAGACTCCTGCCCCCCTCCAGAACACCACAAGATGACACAACACGAAAGCCACCAGGTTCACCATGGACCCCCGAGAATCCAAGCGCTCTTGCCGACGACTGGAGAAAACTTAGAGAAACAGCATAACCCCAGAAGCACGCTCCGCCTACAAGGCAGCCACCATGGCACACCACCAACTCATCAAATCAACAAAGAGAAACCTCATCCAAGACAAAATCCTCTCATACTCCCACAACTCCAAGAAACTCTTCGCCATCATACAAGAATCTGCCAGACCCAACAGCGAAACAACCAACGTACATCCCTCCCAAGACCTCTGCAACAAACTGAGCTTCTTCTTCCACCTAAAGATCAAGACCCTCTATGACAACTTTGACCATTGCACAGCCTCAACACCCCCACCCAGTGATGCCATCCAACAGACCCTCCTCACCTGGACCCCTCTCACCACAAAAGACACCGCAAAGACAATGAAAGCATCCACTCCGGAGTACCTAATGACCCCTGCCTACCGCACATCTTCCACAGGGCCGCCACCACCATCTCACCCAAACTACGCCAAACTATCAACTGCTCCCTCGAGACCCCCACATTCCCTGATGACTGGAAATGCGCTGAAGTTAAACCCCTCCTTAAGAAGCCCTCAGCAGACCTGATGAATCTCAAGAACTTCAGGCCCATCTCACTACTCCCTTTTGCCACCAAAGTCATAGAGAAAGCCGTCAACACCCAGCTAGCACACTTCATAGAAACCAACAACATCTTAGCCACCTCTAAATCTGGATTCCGCAGCAACCACAGCACCGAGATCGCCCTCATAGCCGTCACCAATGACATCCGCACCATCCTCAGCCAAGGCCACACAGCAGAACTCATCCTCTTGGACCATTCAGCAGCCTTCAACACCATTTCCCACCACACACTAACCACCACACTCCACGATGCCGGCATCCAGGGAACAGCCCTGGAGTGGATTCAATATTTCCTCTCAGGCACAGCACAAAGAATAAGACTACCGCCCTTCCTCTCCAAACCAAAAGAGATCAGATGTGGAGTACACCAAGGATCCTCCCTCAGCCCCGCACTCATCAAAGTCTACATGGCCCACCTAGCAACCATCGTCAGAAAACAACATGGACTCAACATAGTCTCGTACGCCGACAACTTCCAGCTCCTCCTCTCCCTCACCAAGGAACCCAACATCACTAGGCACAGCTTCCAAGAAGGGATGACATCCTGGAAGAGCAGCATCTGCCTGAAGCTCAACTCAGAGAAAACATAAGTCCTCATCTTCTGCTCCACCCCTTCACATGGGAAAACACCTGGTGGCCCCTCACCCTCAGAAACCCTCTCACCCCAACATATCATGCACACAACCTCAGCATCATACTTGACTCTTCACTGACCATGAAGCGCCAGATCAACACTGTGTCCTCCACTTGCTTCAAAACCCTCTGCATACTTCGCAAGACCTTCAAATGGATCCCCCCTGATGCCAGGAGGACCGTCACCCATGCACCCATCCCCAGCAGACTGGACTAGGGAAATGCCATTTTTCACCAGAAAAAACAAAAAACTCCTCCACAAACTACAGACCTTCCAGAATGCCGCAGCCAGGCTTAACCTCGACATCCCACGACATGACCGCATCACCCAACACCTCCGCGACCTACACTGGCTCCCAGTCGAAAGAAGAATAACTTTCAAACTGCTTAAACTTGCCCACAAAGCCCTCCATAACACGGGATGCCAATACCTCAATGAACAAATCTCCTTCCACGCCCCCAAGAGAAACCTCCTCTCTGCTGACCTCTCCCTAGCCACGGTCCCCTGCATCCACATGAGCAGAGCAGGTGGCAGAACCTTCTCCTACCTGGCAGCCAAGTACTAGTACAAACTCCCTCTCCGCATTCCGCGAAGCCCCACACTGCACCAATTCAAAAAGGACCTCAAAACTTCGAATGAATCACAGAGCTGCTCGCACCCCCCTCCCCATGCACCTTGAGACCCTCACAGGTGAGTAGTGCGCTTTAAAATCCATGATTGAATAATTGATTGCTTTAAAAGACAGAGACTTTTAGGAGCCTGAAGGAGACTCTGCTACAAGGAAGCAGAGGCCCATCCTTAGAGGCAGAGTGGCACTGCCACCCCCACCTTTTTGTAGACAAGATGAATGTCTGTCAAGCTCAGCATAGGTCAGCCTGACAGACAATCTTTATGTTCAGGTCAGGCAGCCAGGCGCTGTACATCGGCTAACTGCACAGGCGCCTTGCTACCTGAGCTGAACTTTGCCAGGCTGAGCATTTCACAGACCTGTGGGCATGACCTCTTCAGCCCGACAAAGCGCTCCGATGTCCTGCCCCTCATTAAGAGGGGGAGCGTCACTGATAGACTTGGAACTGGGCACTTCAGTTTTAAGCCCTGTGGTGCCAAGGGCCAAATGTTAATCATTGTCACGGCGTCACAGAGTGGGTTGGGTTCAGCAACTTTCACTGACCCCATCCTACTCTATGACAAGTAAGGGACTGCCGCCTCCTCTATTTCGCTGGCCAAAGGTCAGCGAATGAGAGGAGGCAGCAGTCCCAACCCTCCAGGAACCTTGAATGCTTCCCTCCCACCACCCGAGATCAGTGCTGCAGCCGGTAAGTTGTAAGGTTTGGTGTGTGCATGCATGTGTGAATGTATTAATGCCTGTGTGTTTGCGTGTGCATGCTGTGAATTTGTGTGTGCGTGTGTATGTGCTTGCAGGCGCTCAACACCCATTGGGCTCACCAGGCTTCACCCCCCCCCCCCCGTCGTGTCTGTCAGCCCGGGCTGAAACAGCTTCGCGGGCTGGAGACCATCTGATTGCAGCCGCCGCACCGAGTACTTCACAGGTCTTTAAAAGACCAGTTACTTGTTAATGAGGCTTTTGTTGTGTTTTCACCCTTTCTTAGAGCCACTCTGCCTATGGCTGGAAGAATTAGCCCCCCCCAAAAAAAATCTTTTTCAGCCCCCCCGAATTTTAGCTCTAGTTGCCCACCTGTGTGCTTGTGAATGGTGGGTGTTGGTGTGCACGCTGGTATACAACCTTTACAACGCAACTTTTACAACGCACTACACTTACAACGCATTTTTTACAACGCAACATCCACTACAACGCATTCCATTACATCGCAGGACACTACAACGCATTTTTAAAAACTACCTTTACAACGCATTCCATTACAACGCATACTACCTTTACAACGCATACCATTACAACGCATAATATTACATTAAAACCCCTACACTATCCAACACTTACCCTACTGTTGCACCCCCTGGAGTTAGAATAGTAATTTTTACCCCTATACTATCCAACACTTACCCTACTGTTGCACCCCCTGGAGTTAGAATAGTAATTTTTACCCCTACACTATCCAACACTTACCCTACTGTTGCACCCCCTGGAGTTAGAATAGTAATTTTTACCCCTATACTATCCAACACTTACCCTACTGTTGCACCCCCTGGAGTTAGAATAGTAATTTTTACCCCTATACTATCCAACACCTACCCTACTGTTGCACCCCCTGGAGTTAGAATAGTAATTTTTACCCCTATACTATCCAACACTTACCCTACTGTTGCACCCCCTGGAGTTAGAATAGTAATTTTTACCCCTACACTATCCAACACTTACCCTACTGTTGCACCCCCTGGAGTTAGAATAGTAATTTTTACCCCTACTCTATCCAACACTTACCCTACTGTTGCACCCCCTGGAGTTAGAATAGTAATTTTTAACCCTATACTATCCAACGCTTGCCCTACTGTTGCACCCCCTGGAGTTAGAATAGTAATTTTTTCTCCTATACTATCCAACACTTACCCTACTGTTGCACCCCCTGGAGTAAGAATAGTAATTTTTACCCCTATAGTATCCAATACTTACCTTAAATGCAATGTAATATTATGCGTTGTAATGGTATGCGTTGTAAAGGTAGTATGCGTTGTAATGGAATGCGTTGTAAAGGTAGTTTTTAAAAATGCGTTGTAGTGTCCTGCGATGTAATGGAATGCGTTGTAGTGGATGTTGCGTTGTAAAAAATGCGTTGTAAATGCATGCGTTGTAAAAGTGTGCGTTGTAACGACATACATCCATGCACGCTTGTGAATGTATGGGTGTGAGTGAGTATGCAAGTAGATGGGTGTATGTGTATGTGTGTGCATGTGTGGCCCACCTACCCCTCTCCTCCTCAAAATACCGGCTGCCACTGACTGCAGTCTGTCTAACTATATCTCCTGACTCCAAAACGTGGGTTAGGTCAGTCATTTAAGAATGTGACCCGTTTAAGGCAAGTGGGAAAAGAATACTTTTTTAGAGGGTGTTTTGGGTTTGAACAATGTTTGCCCTCCCACTAAAGTATATAGAGGCATTTGTTTTTCAGGCGAGTGAATAGCAGTAAAGAGAGGTTGGCCATGCAAAATGAGTTGGCAGGTATGCAAACAAGCATCTCTGGCCTTTCCTTGCCCAGTAGCCTTTTCCTGGTAGGCTTACAGGCTCTAGTCCTAGAATAGGTGAGCTATAATAGGGATGCAGGGGCTGGGGGTAGATGGAATATTCTCTTGGATGTTGATTCATATGTGGTCAGAAACCCTGTTTAATTTCACTTATGAATCTTCCTGGTGACTGGAGAATTTCTCTTTCAGCCACGCCCCATCAGTAAGTGTTACAAGGAGCAGCATTTTTTTGCGCATAATTATGTATTCACTACATTTGCCACATAATATATTATTTGCTGCTTAATCTGCGTACTTTAACAACAAAAATATTTGCTTCTTGCTCAAACTGATCCAAAGTTACTAAAACATGTTGATGTATTTGTGCACAATGGAAGGCCCTTTGCAAAGTTTAATTGATCAGTATTTGGTTGGTAAGTTGGTATTAATGAGGTGAAATATTTGCCCAAACAGTAGTTCCATGTGTAAAACTTTCCTAATTTTCACATTATATGTTAAAATTACAAATAATGAAGTAATACTGTCAAAAAATGTGCTTTATCATGCAGCAAATATTGCCTTTTCTTGTCGCATAATTTGGTGCTCTACTGCCACATAATTTCAGTGGCTCTGCATGCATTTGGAGGACTAGAGGGGCCTGTGACTAAAGTAGAGCAGTAAGGGGCATTGCTTTAAGAGTCATTAAGCCTTCAGGCTCACAATACTTCTGTGCTGCTGTTCAGTGAACCTCCGTACCTACCAGGGGAGCTTCCGAGCTGAAGATAACATACGCAAATACTCTGACAGCCTGAAAAAGAGAGTTAGAGAGACTGTGCTTTGGAGAAACATTATGGTCACAAAGAATTGTAAACTGGGCTGTTGTAGCCCATTGTCCCGATAACTAAGTAAACAGGGCGTAAGAGTTGCTGGTAAGGTTCATCACTTTTTTGTGATGAGAGAATGAAAAGATAGAAATGATCGGTTTTGTGGGTTGGAGCAAATCAGGTTGCTATATTAATTTTTATTTTCTCCTCATTTCACCATCAGTACAACGTCTGATTTTCGACCAACCACGCCTCGGAAGGGCAGTCTGCCATTGTTGCACATAGAAGCAGCCTCAAGTATGCTGTCCTGCAGTACCTCATTCCGGTGTAATCATTGGACAGATTGCCAATCCACAAAGTATTTCCAGATCCTAAGACTGCTGGGTCACATGCCATGTCGAGCTGGCTTACATAGGTGACAGTTTTGATCCAATCTGTGGCTAACGGCAGATCTATTGGAACCCATTTTTAGGTGTCGCCTAGGCAGCGCTCATGCGCTGCACTAGGAGATGACCTTTATAAATTGGTCAGCTCTTTTCAAGCACTTGTGCTTGTGCTGGCATCCACCTTGCAGGAGCGAGCAGCGGCGCGCGCGCTAATTGAAAACAACTGGCTCTCGCGCCGCTGCTCACTACCGCAAGGTGGATCCCAGCACAAGCACGAGTGCTTGAAAACAGCTGTTTGCATTTGCCTGGTTGCCCTCGCTATCCCTTCTCAACTGCTTTTCTTGCCGTCGCCGTTGCTCTTATTTTTTTTCATATTGTGCTTGTCTTGCACTTGCTTTCCCTTTTCAACATTTTTTGTTTTAAAAAAATTGTCAGCTGTTTGCATTTGCCTGGTTGCCCTCGCTATCCCTTCTCAACTGCTTTTCTTGCCATCGGTTTGCCGTTGCTCTTCTTTTTTTTCATATTGTGCTTGTCTTGCACTTGGTTTCCCTCTTGAACGTTTTTTGTGATTGCAACTCTGGATTGTGCTTTTCGCACTTGATGGCTTTGCTTACAGGCAGCTTGACTTTCGCTGACAGCAAGATTGTACCTACGCTCCAAGCTGAACTCATCGTAAGCTGGTTCTTCAAAAAGTGCCAGGGTTACCAGAAGCGACGTCACTGCTCTTTGATCCAGACAGCCTCAAAGGAAGCGCTAACCTGGTGGAATCACATGATGTGCTACCCATCTTCAGACTCTTAAGATTTACTGAGGGGAGTGGACGAGGGGCGTAAGCAAGTTTGCATGTTTTACTTACGTGGCTTTCAGCTGCTTTCCATAACAGTGGCGTTCACTCCAGAAGGGAGCCTATATTTTCATTACATTCCATCATTTGCGGATGTGTGTTTACAAGCTGCACTGTGGTTGTGCCCAGCCTGGCTCCAGGATTTGTAAACGGGCGCCACATTCCAAGTTGTAATAATGCAGAGAGCAGCTCCTCTCTGATCCGCAGCAGGAAGTGCCGGCTTTGTGCTGCCTGCCATCACACTGACTAGTCTTAAAACATGGTGATCCTGTTTACAGACATACATACCAGAATAATGTAAACACTACACTATGGGCATGATGGTTGGTGTAGACCAACCCACGGATTGAGGAATAATTCCAAAAGTTGTGTCATGTGAGAAATTCAGGCAGACTCGAAATACTGCACTATCTGCCTTATGCCATCAATGCATACCAACACATGGACTATAAATATTGTACTATTTGTATAATAAAGTTAATGCAACAAGACCCAACTGTGTACTTTTGGTATCATATACTTCCACAGCAATAACAACTGCGTAAATGTTTCCTAAGGCAAGCATGCATCACGCTGCATGACCGAGTGTGTAGTAACTGTATAGCTCTTCAATCCCTGGCGGCACAGCACCCAGGATAATGTGCTGCATGGCTAAACACTTATAAGGTCCCAAAGGCGAGACCTATTTGCTCTGCCAATGCTTGTTTACATTTATCGCGACTAGCTATCAGAACCAGATCGAATATCAATCTGCACTGGGAATTGGTCAAATGTTAAGATACTGATGGATCCACTCCCATAAAGATTATGGTACGGCTTACCTAGATTTCTTGTTTGAAGACCCCACATAGTGTCCTATTTATAGCTACCCAATGTGTATGTAGGCTTGGACATTTCACATTAATGTGCTGGTCATCCGCCTCAAACTGGTTGCATTTCTTACATCTCGGACGATCGAGTATGAGCTTTTCTAGTGTCTTTGGGATCTAATATATCCTGTAAATAGTGAAGTGATACTTATTTTTAAGGAGGAGGCTTTAACTGTAGCATGGGATAAACTCAGAGATACTTGCTTTATTTCTTCGTTCGCCACTTCTGGCGAGTCTTCCTTCCAAACTTAGGGGCTGATCTACAAGGAAGTGCCGCAGCGTGGCACCGCAAGCCCTTTGGCTGCACCATGCTGCGGCACTTCCGAAGCACAGGGATGCGTTATATTTACAAGAATATGTAGCATCTCTGTGCTTCACCCTGCGCTGGCGCACAAACTGCAGCCATGCGCTGGCGCAGGCACCCTTGCACCATGTTGCAAGGATTACTGCATGGTGGGGAGACTGTTTTGGTGCATGAAGGGGCACCTTCCTGCACAAAAACAATCACTACAAGCATTTTCCTCTTTCAATGCGTACTGTAGAATGCAGCACGCATTGAAAGAGGAAAAAACGAGGAGAAATGAAAAATGTCTCCTCGTTACGCCTCGCTACGCCACCTCTAGGGTGCCGTAGCATTCAGACGCATCTCCAGATTTCTCGTAAATCTGGAGATGTGTCCTGTTCCATGGGTGTTGCGTGGGAATACCGACAGCAACACCCATGGAATGCCCCTTCAACACAAAGTGCTGCGTGTGAAGGGGCCGTATTTACAAGGAGAAGAAAAGTCACACAGGGTGGCCCCCTGCACCACCAGTATGTCACGAAAAGTGAGGTACTGGTGCGGCAGGGGGCTTGTAAATCTGCCCCTTGGTGTGTATCTGCCAGATACTGCTCCACATTGATGATCTCCCAAAACCAATTGGCAACCTCTTTTCAGCAATCTGACTTTTTCATGAACACCATTAGCTCAACCAGAGATATTTAAATCTGAACAGCCTACCTGCAGTTGCAGCCAGAATTTCGTTACACTCTATAAGCCTGCCTGCCTTCCTCAGGTCCCCCAACTATCATAACCAGCTTGCCTTAGCGAGCAGGTGAGCTATCCATTAGAATATGGGGGCTCCTGGAGGGTTCCATATTGGTGCTAGTGTTGCATAGTAGGGAACACCAAAGAGCTTCCTTTCGTATCAGCATAGATTTAAGGCAGTGAGCAAGATTTTAAACCTCAATTGTTTGAAACATTTAGGGCTTCAGCACAAGGGCCACACAAGCCCAGCAGGCGTCTAGTGAGCCTCTCGCTCGATTGCAAAGTTTCCTCATGCAGCTTTGGAACGAATCTCTGCTAAAGATAAGGCCCCCAATACGGTCCTTCTTCCCCTCCTGGAGTGTCATCAGCAGTAGTTCTAACAATTGACCACCTGCACCATCCTGCTTCTGTGGTCTGTGGCGGCTTTAACTGGCCGCTATAGTCCTCTCTCTGCCAAGTCCAACACCGCCCTACTATATGAACATTTTAGTTGCTTGTAGAAGTGGCCGAGATGGTATTATGGGGCTACTAAAGATGTATTAAATGTAAATTTCTGGGGGCCATGTGGAGTCCAGATATCCATTAACTGTATGAATACTTGAGTGCTTCTTCACAGAGAACATATATTTCCCTGTAGAAACCCCTTCCATTAAACTCCCATTAAATATAGGGCTGTTTCCTTTTAAATGTATTATTGCACATGAGTAGACTTGAAAGCGTTTTTTGTCGAAAACTAATGCAGTTTGTGGAGCCCCACAAACATATACGTTTGAGATGTTCCTTGGATTTGCTTTTACTTCTTCCCTTCGAATGACGCCTCCCACTCCAGCTGCTGCATTTATGAATGCGGAAATCCATCACACTGGTAGATTTTCTGTAGTGTTCAGAGAGAGCAGCTCCCTACTTCCCGATTCTGTGAAGCAGGATACGCATTTAGGGGCATATCAACAACAACCGGCGATAATTATCGCTCAGCGCTCTTAGCGTGAGGATAATTATCGCCGGCTAGCGTGAATTTTTATCGCTGAGATAGCGTGCTATTAGCAACGCTTATCTCAATAGCCATAAAAATCTACACGCTAACAGGCTAACGTGAGATTATCGCTGGAAACCCAGCGATAATCACACGTTACCTTGTTGACAGGGACAGGCAAACTTAGCCATGATATCCTCCTTCCATAGGATATCATGGCTAAGTCTGAAAATTAGCAGACGTAAAAAAGCAGCGTTAACCACGGTTAGCGCTGCTTTTTTTGTCTCTAACAGGGTTAGCGACATTCTTGATAATAGGAGAAATGTCGCTTAGCGACATTTCTCCTATTATTTTACTCTGGAACGCCCCCTTTGCATCTCATTAGAGATGCAAGGGGAAGCGTAGAGTAAAAGGGTGCTAACATGCAAATTTGCGTGTTAGCACCCTGTTGTTGATAGGGTGCTAGTTTTATCTCTGCTTTTTTGGCTTTTAAAGCCAAAAAAGCAGAGATGAAGCCCTTGTTGATATGCCCCTTATTGTTTCAAACTACTTTTTTGCACATCTGTTGGAAAAATAAGTATACAAACTGTTTGTGTTTAGGTTCCGAGAGGTTCAGCAGTACAGCTCTCAATTATTAAATCATATATTCAGTGGATGCTGGGCGCTGATCTATAAAGACCTGTGGGGCATATCAGCAACAGACGGCGATAAATATCGCAAAGCGCGCTTAGCGCTTTTATATTTATCGCTGCCTATCGCTGTAATTTATCGCCTGGATAACGCGTTATTAACAACGCGTTACTCCAGGGCGATAAATTTTACATCAAAAGTGGCGTTCTGCGGGAATATCGCAGGTAAACCAGCGATATTCCCGCAGCGATAGAAGAAACCTTGATGATAGGGAGATGTGGATTCAGCCACTGAATCCACCTCCCATGTCATAGATAGGGTAGTCATGTAAATTAGCAGACGTAAAATACCGGCGATAACAGTGGTTAACGCTGTATTTAACGTCGCTAAGGGTGTCCTGGGCCGTATTGTAAATACGGAGTAGGGCAGTTAGAGATAATTTTCCCTTAGTTTTTGCAGGGAACGCCTACTTTGCATCTCATTAGAGATGCAAAGTGAGGCGTTAACTAAACAGGAGCTCATTCAAGGAAACACGCGATAGCGTGTCCTTGTAAATAATGCGATCAAATTATCGCCGCTTTTCGGCCGAAAACGGCCGCAAAAGCGGCGATAATTTTGTATCGCCTCGTTGTTAATATGCCCCTTTGTTTGCACGTTGACTGCACCGAGCCACCGACCTCTCTTTCAATAGCCCAGTGTGTAACCGCCATAAACCGCATTAAATCCTCCCGTGTGCTTGGCGTGAGCCAGGGATCCTTTTCTGAAAAGCTAAAGCTGGTCCCCCCCCACTTTCTGGCAAGAAACTCCTGAGGGTAATTACGAAGCCATTAGCAGCAACAAGCAAAGGAGCAGGATGCAAACAAGCCTGGCTCACAAGAAAAATATAATAGCTATTAATATACCACAATTAGCCAGTAATTGTTCTCCTTGTTTTAAAAGTCCCTGTAAAGCCCTAAGCGCTGTTTCCGGTATGCTGTATAAAGCTTTTATTGGCCTTTTAAAAGAGCCGTGTTCAGTGAAATAATTGTAGCTTTGATATCTTTAACACAGACTTCAGTTTGACCTACAAAGCATGATTTAATAGTTGCTTCAATTTTATTTTGGACTGTTTCTTTAAATTGCACTGAAAGGGTCACAGAATAATATTTACTCGCACTGAGAACGGTGCATTTTTTTTGCTCAACTGCTTCCAGATAATTACATACAAAAGTTGCAGCAGCAATCACGTTAAACTGATTTTTTTCCAAGATAAATGCTCTCAAATGCTGTAATCTTTTGTTCCACATTGTAAGAGACACTTGAGGAAATGATCTCTGTTGATCTCTGAACAAGTGTGTTTAACCCTACCCCAAACAAAACCTCAAATGCCTTGCAAATCTTAGCAGTGTTACACCTCTTAACATGTAGTAAATTCTGCCACAATTCACGATCTATTGCGTTTATCTCCATTTCTGAGCAATTATTTTTGAAGGTGCAAATCCTAACCCATTAGTACAATTCAATGGTCAATCAGTGCACTATCAATCAGTAACGCCTCTTTTCTTACGAGGCACACACAAGAGCATGTGTACAAGCTCCGATCGCCACTGGAACGTCACTTTTTGTGACATATCCATGGCGATAGGGGCTTTGCCTTATTTACAAGCCAGCATTAAGCCACTTAACATGGCTTAACGCTGCCTTGTAAATCAGTCCCCCTTTCATGCTTTGCCTAGCGTGAAAGGGGTGGGCAGTGGATGTTGCTGTGGGAGTTTCACCACAACATCCATTGATTTTGACGGTGCCCCCTATTTACAAGGGCAGCGTAAATAGGAGACAGCACCAAAATTAAGACCAGGAAAAATCGGGTCTTAACTTGGCAAAATGAGGAAAAAATGCTTTATTTCTCCTTGCTTTTGCTTTTTCCATGTGTGCTGCCTTGTGCAGCACACAAGGAAAAAGCAAAATGCCTTGGAGGGTTTATGTGTAGGAAGATGTCCCTTTCTGCACATAAAGCAGCACACATAGAAGTGAAAAAATGGATTTCAGGATTGTTTATGTGCAGGAAGGGACACCTTCCTACACATAAACAATCCTCCCCTGCACGCAGACACCCTTGCAATATGGTGCAAGGGTGCCTGTGATCCAGCGGCTCACCAGCAACAGGTACTCCAATACCATATACTCACCTGGGCCCATAAACACACATACTCTCCGTCCAGCAAAACCGCTGGAGTCAAAGTTTATGATTTTCTAACATTTCAAGATTAGTTACCTCTTACTCTCAACTAATCTTTCACTGATCAAAAAGTTCTTTCCTCTGGTCAATGGACCATTAGTTGAACTAGTTGATGGTGAAATGACATGAATTATTTCTCTTATTGCAATGAAATAACCACAGACTCGGGGTAAATTTAAAATCTTTCTCTAAATTATTTTCATGTGAGCCATTTCAAAGTACAGTACAGTCTCCGTCACTCATAGCAAGGAAGATTCAATAATCAATCATCAAACACATACTTTATATCTTGCAATGACTTATGCTCAGAAAGGAACGGACAGAGAGAAAAGAACATTTACACATTCAAGGAAATAATAGTTACCTAGGATGGTGTGAAAACCAACCCCCTGGCCAAAGGGCTGGTAAGGGTCCCCCGGGAAAAATCAGGCGACAAAGGCTTCAGGACAGGAATCAGGTCAGGATAGTTGACCTCTCGAACACCGACGCTTGCGTAGCACTCCTCTCTGACACTCTCTTCCTCTTTGAGATTCTTACGCGATCTTCTTCTAATGAATTAATTTAGGATAGATGGTTCTGCATTTGATTCTTCATCAGTCACTCCGACAGCATCCCGAGCTCTGCAGCATTCAGCAAATCTCTGTCTGACTAACTAACTAAAACTACCTCAATTATACCTTTCAATATTCATGTACCACCTGTTAACCTCTTCAATGCCTATGACGAGCTGGTCTCGTCATGGGCCGCGGTTGCGCTGTGCCCATGACGAGACCAGCTCGTCATAAACCCCGCCCGCTAATACAACGGCCGGCACAGGGCGGGGAAAGGGGCGGGCACTGAAGGGGTTAATGTTTCAATATCATGACAATACTAACTCTGATTAGACAGGCAAGGGGAGGATGATCATCACACCATGCTTATACCTCATTTTGGTCTGTCATTCCATTGTTTAAAGATCCAACCCCTTAATTTGTATTCAAAACTTTTTATTCTCACCCGTATTCACATCTTATTAGAAACATTTGTGTATTTTCGTCATGAACATCTATTCATCCATAGGTCTTTAGTGCTTGTTCCCAGGGTATGTAACTTTTGTGTCCTTGGATTGCGTTCAAGAGTTTTTGTCCCTCTTCCGGCTCAATCTCACCAGGCATGGGCGGAGGTCATATGACCAACGGACTCTGGACTCATACGAGAGGCCCAAATGTGCACTAATAAGAAAGTCAGAAAGACAAATGTTATTTTCAAAAATAAATGGTTTCACTGTATACCACCTATCTGTGCTCTAATCCTATTTATTTAATAATGCTTTCCCCGCATTAGCATTAGTAAAATAGCATGGTTTAGTTTCAGCAAAGCAGATACCAAGCATGTGAGCTTTAAAGCCACCATTTTAATAGCGTCTGCTCATGCGCGAGAATTTGCCTCAAAGTGACAGCTCGTCATACTGCGTAGATGCAGTTGACGCATGCGCAATAAAGATTTCCCGTTAGCAGCCATTTTAGAATTTTGCTCGAGTTACTTATTAGTAAACACATAAGCAAGCTTCTCTGTCCCTTATGTTTAATGTGGTGCATATTAATTTTACACAATACGTAGTTAATACAATGTTAGAAGTTAAATGAGAGGATTGCTTCCGAGCAAGTCTCTTTTCTACGAGTCCTTGCTCCATCACCTGCGTTGGTGCTACACTGCAAAGTGCAGTGACAGTGCAGGAGGAAATGCAAGGCTGCACCATATTCTTGTAAATATGGTGCAGCCTTGCATTTCTGAAGTGGCGAAGTGAGGCATTAAGCCATGACGGATAACACCTCACTCCGCCACTTCCTCATACATATGCCCCTCAATGTGTTGGCAATACAATGAAACGTGTGCCGTGTCATGCCATATTATGCCATGTGCTGCTAGTTTCGAATCACCCGAGCTTCTCTTGTTTCATAAATATGAAACAGTAAAAAGAAAATGTGTTGTTTTTTTTCTCTTGTTTCACAGTGGCGTGACAACATTTGAGGTCACCCAAATCTAATAGACCATGGATTATCAGCAATGGAGTTTGATGCATCCCGTGGCCTGGCGCTTCTCTCCTGCACTGAACTAGACCCTATCTAAGTAGCCCTTTTCCAGCTATACGTGCACAAACGCAAATGCCCAGGCTCAGTAAACTACAGTGGTTCCAGAGAGCAGAAGCTGGGAGTTGGTTGGAGAAGAAAAGGGAGGCAATCCAGTGAAACTGTTGGCATTTGAAAGTCTGCTGAGGAGGTGCTATTTTGGAATGTAAGGCTGCATGGTGCTTGTTTCCTGATAGGTGGCCCTACTGACCTAACACTCTACTGTTGAAGCAGCAAAGGAAACAACAAAAGAACCTGGCTGACAACTCATGTACCTGGGACCTGGGGAGTGGACAGTGAGTTGCACAATTGAAGGACTTGAGTACTTGCAAAAGTGTATGGATACGCTGGGCAAAGATTGAGGAGCAGACTTGAACCCCCAGTTGTTTGGTGCCTGTCCTCAGCTAGGTGTAGGTGTGCTCTTCAGTGACTACAAAATGTAGCATAAGTCCTCGGCTGGTAACTGCAGCCATGACCACTGCAGGTTGCAGCTTTGTGCGAGGACTTGTTGTGGTGCAAGAGGTAGGGTGAACAACAGGGCACCTACAGAGAAACTGTTTTACTGGCTCTCAAGTGACAAATCAACCTGTTCTTGTGCTCCCACCTGCACAACGGTTGTAGGGATTCTAGGCAGTGAGTGATGCTCTAAAGTTGTTCTAGGACTGCAACTGGGGTTGTGGGTGAGTGGCTGCTACTCCACTTCATTGAGGGGGATTTCGTGCCTGAGCCATGCAAGAGGCATGCTCCTGTGGGCCTTGAGCAACTGTTCATACAATGGACCTAAAGCCTTCGCATATGATAATTGTGGCAACTCCTCCATGTATGAAAATTAGCCAACACACAGCTAAACACAGGGTCACAGAATCAATAGGATCTGGAGAGCCGATCAATAAGAAATAACATTAGAAACGTTCCAGGTGGAGCAGAAGGTAAGGACAGACAGACCTTTATAATGATGCTCTTGCACTCCATCTAAAGTGCACAACATCAATTGAGGTGAGGCATAACGGCCCATAC
This sequence comes from Triturus cristatus, assembly GCF_964204655.1. Lineage (NCBI taxonomy): Eukaryota > Metazoa > Chordata > Amphibia > Caudata > Salamandridae > Triturus > Triturus cristatus. The sequence continues at coordinate 578,447,613 of NC_140583.1, read as the reverse complement.
ACACACAGGATTTCGACTGCATGTTCGCAAACCCTCCATGATATCTTGACACAGCAAAAAAAGTTAACCGTGGGCTTAGCCTAAACTCAGAGTCCAATACGATTGGAAAGCAGCACATCTTGCTCTTTTAGAATCCTTCCACCATCGCACTATACAGATGTAGGAATTTCAGCACTGTCACATATTACTTGTGCAAAGTCAAAGATCCATATAGGTGGGGACGTCCTTTCAGAATCCTATTCACATGGAAGGGCATGATAAACTAAACTAAATATTTGAAGGAGGATCATACATGGTTGAAATTGCAAGATGACTGTGATAATGGCCAGGTTGATCTGAAACGCAGTGCAAAAATTACTGAGACCAACTGTCAGAAGAGTTTGAGCAAATATAAGAAACATCTCACCACTGAACAAATTATTGCAGATCACAGAGACGATGTACTACAAATTTCAAAAGAATCACCAGATCAAAGTCTTCACCTCTCTGCTCATCTGACCAAAGCAGAGTCTATGATATTTTTGTACTTTGTACAGCAGTGTGTGCAGTTGTGGGTCTACTGTTTTACACACTTCATGAAATTCTGTAGACTACATCGTAATCTGCATGAACCAGCAAAGATTTCCACTTGAGGTTTTTCAAGTTCAAAATCATAGTTTTGTGGATGCATGAAGTGCTTATATGTTATGTTTAGATGTGTAAATGGTTTCACAGCAAACAGTCCGTGCTCATCAAAACACAGTTCTCCGACCTTTTCCGGGTAATATTATAAGGGAAGAGTTATGGCCAAGAGAGGTATGTGGAGTACATCCTCACATTTGCACACCCCACTCTTGGTTCTCAACATGATTTCACTAACAATACACTGAGTAACTGGTATGTAGCAAAGAAAATACATTCAGCTTTAGAGAGTAGTGCATTTACCTTTCGAGAATGGTATTACTGTAAGGGGGGGAACAGCCATCACATTGCATATGTTACAACACATGCAATTACAACGCCGGCGTTACAACGACCTTGTGGTTACATCGCAGTACCATTGCAACACAAGTCGTTATATCGACTTGCTGTAGGGGGTGCGCTAACCTAAGGAATAGAATAATTTACTATTCCAACACCTTCCCTACTGTAGCGCACACTGGAGTTGGAATAGTAAATTATACTATTGCTAAGTCCAGCGCGCCCCCTACAGTAAGTTGATGTAACAAGTTGCGTTGTAATGGTACTGCGATGTAACAACGACGTCGTTTTACCAACCGCGATGTAATCGCATGCGTTGTAAATTCAATGTAAAGGGCTATATTCAAGTGGGGCTTTACAACAGTGAACCTTAATCTCAGGAGCACTCCTCTGTTTCATACAATATTACTGCAGTAGCAAAGGGCTGTATGCTCTATGCTTTTCTGGAGCCCCACTATGTATACTGCTTCTCAGCATTGTCTTCGTTCATTTGGTTTAGTTTTGGCAGTGGTGGTCCTCTGACACCTGTTTCTGTTGCTCAGCTAAGATGTTTGGATCATCAAGGCAAACCACTTTTTTCTTGCATCTTCTTCCCAAGGTTGGATACCTGTGCTCTGGGTCTTCACTCTGCACATATCCAGATCATGCCCTCTATGCACCAGGCCTCAAGCACCTTCACAGGCCCTCAAATTTCTGTACTGGTTGCCAGGGCTTATAGTATCCTATCTCTTATGCCACTCATACATTCTCCTGTTAACAGCGTCTGGTGGGATAACACCTGATATGATAATTGGAAGAGCAACGTTTGTCAGAATGACAACCACCATCCTCTATTGTTGGCCTATAATCTGGAAATCAAAAATCAGTGTCCAAGCATGTGCAAACCTCAGTCGCTGTTTACCTCCATATTTAGGCACTATTTTTCTCCTTTAGACCTGGATAATGTGCCATGTACTGATTGACCTTGCCCTCAAAGTACACAAATAGACAATTTTAAGGTTGATTGGAAGGCAACTGTTTGTCTGCCTGTGCATATCTTCAATTTACCCTGATTGTTTCAGGCTATGTGTATTGTTTTCAGGCTATGATTACCTCCACAGTGCAAATGTGCAGCAAAATAAAACTTTTGTTATCCTGCTTATCACAGCTTCCAGTATTCTGTAACAATGACAAACACTGGGTAGCTGGAGTCAAGAACACAATCATCCTCTGATTGTTGAATTGTACTTTCATGATACACAGCACCACACTGTATCTGTATTTGGCCAAACACTATTAAAAGGGGTGAAGGTGACATGTGTTGCACACTTCAAGGCCCATGAGCCATGGTTGGGGTTTTTTAAGGAACACTTCTTTCAAAATTAGGAGAGCCATCTATTTTACAAAGAAGCTCATGAGTCGCATGATTTCAGGTGCAGTAATACCATACCAAACTCTATACCCCACCATGTAAAAAGCAAATTAGATACAGAAACATAAACCAAAAGGCATCCTGGCCTTGGGGAGAGAGGAATCTCCTTCATTGAGAGCTATGGCAGCTTATGGTGAAAGCCAGGGATTCCTGGAAGCCACAAAGCCGATCCACCTGCTTTTGACCGAGACCATCACCATTGGTACATGGAGCATGAGGACAATGTACAAGAAAGGCAAGACAGTCCAAGTGGTAGAGGAGATGAAAAAATACAAACTTGCCCTGCTTGGCAACAGCAAGACCAGATGGACACAGTCCAGACAGAAAAGACTGGCACCATGAAGAATGCTGCTGTATTCTGGGTATGAGGAAGAGAACGCCCCACATACTCAGGTGGTACCACTGATGCTAAATCCAGCAGCCAACAGAGCTCCTGCTTGGCATCAGTAAGACCAGATGGACACAGTCAGGTCAGAAAACATTGGCCCTGAGAGGAATGCTGCTTTGTTCTGAGAACAAGGAAGAGAACACCCCACAAATATGGGGAGTAACACTGATGCTAACACCAGCAGCCAACAGAGCTCTGATTGGATGAGGAGTCCATGATCAGGCGTGGCCAACACAGGTAAGAGCGGTGGGGCGGGCAGGGCTGAGTCGACGATGCGGTGAGGGCAAGGTAATTGATTTTATTTGTTTTTTATTGTATGTTTACCTATTCTGTTGTCTGTCGACTTCCCCCATACTCTGCCCCCGCCCCACTGCTCTTACCTGTACTGCCGTGCCTGTCCACGGTCCCCGAATCATTACAGCGACCTTCTGCACAAAGAAAAAGAAGATCAATATGAATGTTATCCAGTAGTGTGCACCTACAAATGACAGCAAAGAAAATTGAACAGTCTTACAACAGACTCTAGTCCATCCTGGAGAAATGCCTTGAGATAGACCTTACCATACTGATGGGGGACCTCAATGCCAAGATTGGAAGCGACAACAAAGGTTACGAAGTAGTCATGGGCAGCCATGGCCTTGGTGACATTAATGAGAATAGTGAAAGGCTCACAGATCTCTGTGCTCTGAACAGTCTGGTGATAGGGGTAGTGTATTTCCATACAAAAGAATACACAAGGCAGTGTGGGTGTCACCAGACCATTCAACAGAGAATCAAATTGACCATGTCTGCATTGGCAAGAGGTTCTGGAGGTCCCTGTAGGAAGTGAGAGTTATGGGAGAAGTGGACATGGCATCAGACCATCACCTTGTCATGGCTAAACTAAAGGTAAAGCTGAAGGAAACATGGATTATGTCAGACTTTGTTTTGGGGCCAAGGATAAGGGTCAACAGAAACACTAAGGAACATTTTCTCTTCACTAAAGCTATTTTTCTGGTTAATCTGCATATTTTGAGCCCCTTTGATGAATGGTTATGGCATTACTCAGGCAGCGAAAGTGCTTTTGCAACAACAATCATTGCCTTTGAGTAAACATTGATGTAGCTAGGCAAAAATCGAAGAGAAGTTGAGCCAGGTTGTGGGTCCCTTCAGTACTGTGCAGCTAGAACAATTTGTTTGTTAACCACTGTGAGTATGTTGGGCTTGGCCCTTTTTGCAGGGTCATCCCAAGATTTGTTGCCTTCCTCCTATATTTTTCTAACCTGTTGTTGGTGGTTTTAGGACTCTGGGCACTTAAGCACTGCTGATCAGTGCCAAAAGGCATGTATGCTCTCTTGTAAACTTGGTAAGATTGGTCTACACCTGATTGTCATATTTAATTTACCTGAGTCCCTTGTACAGTGGTATGCCATATACTCAGGGCCTGTAAATTAAATGCTACTGGGGGGCTTGCAGCGCTGCTTGTGCCACCCACCGAACTCCCCTTTTACTACATATCAGTCACCCCTAAGGTAGGCCCTAGCTAGTCCTATGGGCAGGGTGCAGTATAGCTAAAATGCAGGACATGTGCCTTAACTATGTGGCATGTCCTGGTAGTGAAAACAGCCTTTTTGGTTTCACTCATAGGTTTGCTTTGGGGATTCCCTGATATGTGCTTCAGTGGTAATTCCCGACGTGAGAGGGGTAGCTCGACCATGTTTGGTATGTTTGGAATAGTAGTGATAAATCCTGATTATTGGTGAAAGCAGATATATTATTACTATTTTAGAAATGCCACTTTTAGAAGTGGGTATTTCTGTGTGCTCTGTGTCTTTGTGCCTGCCTGGATGTGTATTTACCATCTGGTTCTGACTGACGGGGGAGAGGGGATTTGCATTCACTCCAGCCAGCCCCTGGGGGGGTTGAGGTGCGTCCTGTTTTGCCTGGGTGACTCAGCGCTAGGCTGAATAGACCTTAGTTGAATTTAGAGTAGCGGGAGGAGTTTTCCCTTGCTCTTGAATAGGCCTAGTCTGCATTTGGAGAGGTGGGAGGAGTAGCACCTGCAAGTGATTACACTGGGAATGGGGGGTGTTGTGCACATGCAATTCTATTTTAAGTGCCCCCAAAACAAAGACACTTGAACTATACCTAAAGGGGCTGTGACCCCATGGATTGAGCTTGGGCCTGGAAAGAGAAGACACTGCCAGAGGACTACCGTATGCCAGGAGGAACTGCCATCTGGGACTACCTGCTGCCTGCTGGATGGCTGAAGGGACTGCCACTCTGCTAGGGACCCTGCGTGTTCCCTGTTCTCTGCCCTTGTGACCTTCAACGGCTTTGTGGCTTGCCTCATATGGTTTTGGCGCAGTGCTTGGGGAGCGCTGTGTTTTCACACCCAGTTATTGTGGGGCGCATGAGGAGCGCTGTGCAGGGTTTGGAGACTGCTGTTTCTATGAGCTGATTTGTGCCCAGAGCAGCATGTGGCCGTGCAGCGTGCCTTGGGCTGCATTTCCCTAGTGGTGGAGAGCAAAGTCGATGGAGACTTCGCTCTGTGTTCCACCGCCGCAGCACTACACCATTCGGAGGAGGAGCAGGTGAGGAGAGCTCAGGGGTAGCAGTGCTCTCCCTCTCCCCACCGGTGCATGCCTTCATGTACTCCCATAACTCAGCCCGCAGCCGCAGTGGTGAATTGCTCCACATTCCTGACATTGTTGCAGCTGCGCCGCATGGTCGCAGGCAGCTGCACTCTTACCTGCTGTTGTTGGGCATTTTCTAGACACTGGAGCAGCGGTGCACCGGGCTCAAAAGCTACGGGGAGGAAAGTGGCCTACCTTGAACTCCCCTGGTACCGGCCTGCTTTCTCCGTCCCAAGGGGCCTTGCGAAAACAGACGTGGGTGCTTTTGATGCACCAGAACAACTATCAGAATGCCATATGGGCAGTGATGGTGCCATTGTAATCCGTAGTAGAAGTACAGGTGTGCTGTCTCCTATGTGGTTTGAGACATTATGTTTACTCATCACCTGCTGCAGGTGGGCACTAATGTTTTGATGATATCTGCTATTTTTCTAGCTTTCACACCACCGGCCCTGATGTTATGAGTTATGTGTTTTCCCTCATCACATGTTTAATGTGTTTATGGCCATACTAGGGGATGAGGTGTTTTATAACATATTGGCGGTTTCATAATGTGCGCAACTTACCAGTGGTTACTTGCTTGCACCCAATTATAATGTTTATGACAGTGGCCCGATGTGCCAAGTGATTACTGTAAGCCCTGTGATGTCATGACAGGTGCCTTAGTGGCACAGCAATATATGTGATCAGGATCTAATGTGTTTTCTATGAATAATACAAATGATATATTTTTGATATAACCTTGTGTGGAGTCTCTTTGTGGTGTGCCTAGTATGTCACCGCCGTGTGAGTGTGTTGCACAAACACATTACACATTGCCTCTGGGATAAGCATGACTGCTCTGCCAAGCAACCACGGAGGGAGCAGGGGTTATCTTCGGTGTGTAACTCCCTTGCCCTGACTAGAGTGGTGGGTTCTGCCTGGCTTGGGTGCATACCCTGGCCAACCAGAAACCCCATTTCTAATGGGGTGGTATCCAAGAAGAAGCCAAAAGATTTCCATCTCATCTCCAACCCATCTACTCCACGAGGGAATTCTGTCAATGATGCAATTGACCAATCTTATGCTCGGTGAAATACACTTCCCTTGACCAGGCTATATCAATACTTCTGGCTTTGGGCCCAAAGAAATTGCTAGCAAAGGCCAGCATTTAGTCAATGTTCAGGTTGTAATTAGTCCCCCCAGAAGACTTGCACGTGTTGGGTTTCCAGTTTCAAGCGTTATACTACATGATCAAGCTGCACAAAACTAGCCACAGGTATCTGTAATCTAGGGGTTGGCAGAACATGCATAATTTGCTCTAGCATAATTACGTGAGTTTACAGCAAAATCACAAAAGATTACACAGAATGATGCGAGGAGTGTATCCCAGCACATTTAACATTATTTTCTTAGCACAGAGTGCACCAACGCAGGCAATAGCGTTAAATGCATCAGAACACAAACAGCAGCAGCCGCTCGCTAAATCCGTTGTTCCTGTGTTTCTGTAGCAGGCTTTTTATGCCAAATTACTCATAATTATTGAACATACAAAATCGCATAATTTTCTATAATTTTGCATCACAAGAGTAACACAACATTAGCACAATTACTCTGAATACTCCGGCATAATGAAAATGTTGCCCAGCCCTAGTGATCCAATGCTCTCACTAACCTCGGAAGAGACAATCCAGTGCTGAAGGGTAGCATGACTGGCACTGTTAGATGCATTGCTCAGTGGTTGCCAGGTCTTTGTGAATACCTGTTTGCGCATTTTTGATCAGTAGCCCATGGAAACAAATGTAGGTTTTCAAATCTTTCAAGATTGATATGGAATGCAGGCAGAAGTCATACAGAGACTTGGGGGGGTGCGCTGATATTGAATTTAATGCTAAATTGTATCCATGCATAGTGCCTCCCAGAAGCAGGGAGATTAAATATAATACAACGTTTCAGCATACAGACCTCCTTCCTACTGTATTTGACACAGGGTCTGCTTTCACAAAGTCCACGTTAATCATTAGCAATCAAACTACGTAGGTGGTCTAAAGCAACTGCTGCCCAATCACATATCCATAAAGATGACCGAAAGAGCAAGTATGCGCCTATCAAGATCTACAAAATACTTGGGAACTTTTTAGTAGTATGCATCAACACTGACATGCACAAGTATGGTTAGACCTGGGCTTCAATTCAACGCTTAATATTAAAAAATAATAGAGAATATATCACCCTCACAAAAGTGAACTGAAAATTGCAAAACACTCTATCCCATCCCGTATATAACTCGCTGTTACTCAAATTCTGCATTAATTCTCGGAAAAACATCAAAGGTGATTTTAGTCAAAGGTATTTTAAATATCCAAGGTATTTTAGTTTTATTTTACTAAAACCATACGTACATGATCTACTTACACACTGGGGCTTTCAGCCAGCCCTCCTTCTCTTGTGCACTTCAGCATACAGCATAGGGCTTTTGGTTAGCTAAATTTAGCCATAGGTTGACTTTACTGTGAGTGACGGCATTCTGCTCTTTCATAGGGAGCACGCCTACACACAAAGTAGCTCTCTTCAGTTCCAGGGGTTGTTATAGCAATGTGTGCTTTTTGAGATATTAAAAGCTTTGAATGGCTCTAGCAACAGCTACAAAATACATGGGAACTTTTTTATAGTATGCATACTGGTAACACCTTCAACACTGACATGCAAAAGTATGGTTAGATCTGGGCTTAAGTGCAACTCTCAATATTCAAATTAAAACAAAGATTATCAAACCTCACAAAAGTAAACTAAAACTATAAACCACTTCAATCCCATCCACTTCTTAACTCGCTGTTATATGAATTCTGCATTTAAGGAGCCTTAGGTATAGAATTATTTCGTAGTAAAATATCAAAGGTGCTTTTCATGTTTGTAAAATATTCTGGCAGGACAATTTGTTCTACCCACACAATAAGGTTATTGTCAGGGGAAAGTATGCCAGGGAGGTGCCAAGAATAGTTTTTGTGGAAGACAAGAATTGCCTTTCTGGAATGCACATTATTGTTGCTAAACAGCATATCTAAGGTTAATTTTCATACATTTCATTTACAGCATCGATAGTGGTGGTTTTCTTTAATATTTTTGTATGCAATTATAGCAGAATTGTGCTTCATTGTTGCTCACATACTCATTTAATCCATTGTTACTCTTCATATCGGAAAGATAATGTGACCTGATCTTGGGCAAGTGAAGTGGCCAGCTCATATAGATGTTTTAGATTTGATGGAGAACAACCATTTTAATTATTATTCAGAGGAGCACAAGGAAGCCAAATAGTTACAATTTTCAAAAGATAACAGATTTGTTATGATCTAAGTAAGTAATTGATGCATCCTCTCTGTTCCTGTTCTTGCCTTGCTGCTCAGTCTATGTGATGTCATCGGAATGTTGAGAGTGTTTGAGTGGGAGCAGAGATCGGTTGGTGGATGGGCTGAGCAGCAGGGAGGCTGCTCCTGGTGGGGTATTGCTGGACACTGATTAAGGCCTAGCATGAACTTGTTGTGGATCCTGCTTGAAGAATAAAGCTGAGATATTGAACCACATCCCTGGACTACCTAGCTTTCATTGGTTTGTAACAAGATTTCACAAAATTGTGCATTTTGAAACTTTTATGATACTTCCCCATCGTAGTGATCGAGGAGAGGGGATTTGGGCCCTTTTTGTCACCTCCAGTCACAATCTTTTTGGGAAGCTTGAAGAATGAAGGAGTTAGTTTACAGTTAAAGTTTAAATACAATGCAATCCATTCGGCTACAAAGTAAAGCTCCAAGTCGGAATTCAAATTAAACTTATATTTATTATAAATCTGTAGTCAGCGTAATATGAATCAAAGCATGGCAACACAAAATTATCAATAGACTTCCAGTCCTGTGAACAAAGTTAATCCTTAATAGTAAATAACCAATGAGAACCTCAGAGATTATGGTACAGAGTAACAAAACTACAACAGAATAAGAGGATTGAAAAGTTCTGTGTTCTTGCCTATGATAATTGAAGATCTCTAAGTCTATAATAAACTACCTTATGAACACTAAGCTAGGTTTAAATAGATCCATTGAATTAAGAGAAAAGGTCTATGCATGACATTTCAGTAAAAGTTTCAGAATAAAGCATCACATAGCACAAAGCCATACAATTAGAACTGCAGCAGAGAAATATAGGGCATAGAGGTCTAACTTCTCCTAAGTCTCAGCGTAGCACGCTACCTACAGTCAGAAGCAAGACCCTACTAAATTATTGTCATGAACCCAATTAGAGATCACCATGAAACAATACTAGCTTTCACATAAAGAAATCAAAATTCCTTCTCCTTAGATGTAAGTTTCAAAAACAAGTTGATAACTCTTTTTGTTGTTCCACATAACATTAGTTGACCTGTAATGGTGAATACCAAAAATACAAACACGTTAAAGATGAACAGTCCATAACTCAGGAAGGAGTTATACTGCTAGGGTTGAGAATCCTAATTCCGGAGAGTCTGCAACAGAAAATAATTAAAGTAGCTCATAAAGGACATCGTGGTTTTGTTGTGACAGAAAGAGCTCCCGAGATCGAGTTTGGTTTCTGTATTTTGATCAAGGGGTTAAAAAGGAACTCAAGGCCTGTCATCTATGCAACTGCCTTTCCTCAAATATTCCTCAAATATTCCTCAACATACTCTTAACATGTCAGAACTCCCTAAGTGTGCATGGGAGAGAATAGCCACAATTTCTTAGATCCATGGACATCATCTGATGGTAATTGTGAATGAGTATTCAAATTTTTGATTAATAGATAATCTCTCATCCACAACTCATGAGCGAGTCATTGAGACTAGATGGCATTTTTGCAACATGGGGCGTTTCAGCCATTTTGAAGTCTGATAATGGCCTGCCTTTTAACAGTCAAGAATTCAAGGATTTCCTGGAGCATCTGAACATAAAGCATCAGAAGAATACACCTTTATGGCCGCAGACTAACGGACCCGCTAAAGAAAGCAGTACAGCGTGCAACTCTTGAGAGGCTCAGTTTAAAAACTGTGCTGAATTCCACCCTACGAGCCTATTGTTCAACACCTCACTCTAACATAGGGGAAAGTCCTGCGACTTTGATGTTCTGGAGAGCAATCACAACCATGTTTCCTCAATAGTCCAACAAAAGAGAAGGAAATTAAAACACAACTCATACAAAAGACTTAGTAACAAGCAGAAAATGAGAGCCTATGCAGACAAGAAGCGAAATGCAAAGAACATCAAGTTTAAGAAAGTGATCTAGTGATCTCTCAGCAAATGCAAAGGAAGAAATCTGATGCTCCATATGATGCTGAACCTTCACAGGTAGTGTCCACCGGGGGGACATGGTGACTGTCCAGCATCCTGGAAAGTCTGTTACCAGAGACTGTTCTCGCTTTCGGCATTTGATTCATCAGTCTGATTAAGATGTTGAAGACATGACTTAACCTGAAAACTCAGAGACTACTGTTACCTCTGCACCGTCGACACTGAAGATGACGGCTCCCTGTAAGAAAGTGGCTCGGTATATACTGCACCAAAGTAAGGTTCAGTGTGCACAGAGTCCACAGTCCCCAGAGGTTTGGCAGAGGCTAAAGTTAGATATAACCTTACTCTCTAAAGTGGTAGCTTGGTCAAGCAGTGAGGCGGTATCAGAGGACAGTATAAAGCATTTGTTGCACACACTCAGTCAGCAAATGGTCTCACACACTTAAGAACTGAACTCTAGGCTAATTATTTTGTATATAAAAATATATAGTTGTTTTATTTTAGAACCACAAGTAGGTATCAAAATACTTTCTCAGAGTGAAATGCTGTAGTTGTATACTTTCAATAAGCAATATACTTTTAAATGCAATAGTTACAGTTGTGGCAATAGGCAACACAATTCAAACACAATTATAACATTGAGCTCAATGGGAATTTTTAAGTAAATGCAATTTCAGGTACTTTGCGTGTGATTTTCTTACTCAGGGTTGGATCCTGGATTCAGCCCTGGTGCATTTCCTGTAAACAGTTGAAAGAAATCGTTTTTGTTACACAGGCGATTTTTAAGGAATATTTGTATGTATTAAAAAATCGACACTTGGAAGAATTTCTGGCTAAAACCAGGCAATGTTATCCTATGGAGGAAAATCAAGTTAGAGGTAAGTACAGTTGTAATTATTTTTCAGGGTCAGTGCTGGGCACTAAGATCCAGCACTGGGATCTCTCCTGATAACAGGTGAGTAATTTTGTTTTCGTTGATCGGGCGATTTTTAGTGAATATTTTAAGGTTTCAAAACTCGACACAGAAGAATTTCTAAGTGAAACCAGTCAATGCCATCCTTTGGAGAAAATGTAGGTTATCGGCTTTCAGGTAAATATTCGACTGGCAGAGTTAAGGTTCTGGGCATAGACTCAGGGGTCTCCCAGGGTCAGGTAGGTACAGTTGTTACACCTTCAGCGGCACATGGGCAGCCGGGTACAGAGAGTTAGGCCCAATGTTAGCCTATGGCGGGCAGGGGGCCTTTGGTTGGTCGCTATTAGCGGACAGGCCACGGGGCTGTGGGAGCTGGGCTCCTGGTCACTCACACAGGGCAAGTGGGGAAGTAAGATAGGATAGATGTTGCATTTCCAGGGGCACTCGGGCGGCTGGGTGCAGGGTGCTTTTGAGCCGTCAGGCGCTCTATATATTTCAAAGGGGAAGCTGCAAGATGAACAAAGGCTGCAAGCTCGGGGACGGAGATTCTTCAGGTGCGACCACCACTTTGAGAAGTAATTTGGGAAGCTGTAGGTTAGGTAGGCACCCAGGAGCTGGGCACAGGGGGCCGCAGAGCGCCGGGTGCAGGGGTGTCTTTTCGTGTCGGGAAATCTTACCCTCTGCTTGTCGCGGTTGGAGGGGTCCCTGGTTGTGAGGCTGCAGGCGTCGTCAGGAGCATCGAGGAGGGTCCTTGGGTGCTGTTCTTGGTCACAGTTGCCGGGGGGACGTCCTCGTAGTCTTTGTTCGCTCAGGCACAGCCCGGGCTCGGCAGGTGCAGAGTGTGCTGGATTCGCGGTTCCTGGCTTGGCACCAGGGTTTGTTGCTTGTTAGAGCAGAACCACTCATCGTGGGAGTCCCAGTCTTTTAGAGGAGCAAGGCAGTCAGGTCCTCCGGGACCGCTGGAGACGCCAGGATTTAGAAGGAGCAGGTTCAAGGATCGACATGGCAGGTCTTCTTTCATCTTGTTCTTCTTTCTTGTTTTGGATTCGGGTTCTGAGGAAGGAAGGTTCAGGGTACCAGCGTTGCAGGTAGGTGAAGGTCAGGGACCAATGGGTCCCTTCCCTGGGTTGGGTACACACCCTATCCTGCAGCACTCCAGTGGGAGGGGGGCAGGAGCCTAGTTCTGATTGGGTAGGGCTCCCCATCCACAAGATGGTGAGAGCCCGGAGTTGTGCTTCACCTCGCCTCCCCCACCTGAGGGGTGGGGTTGGCAGAGGCTGGCACTCCCCCTTTCCTCATTTAGGTTTTCCCACCGATCTTCCCGCCAGAGTGGGGGTCTGAACCGGTGGGGGCCAGTTGCTGGGTACAGCAGGTGGCCTGGAGAAGCTCACAAAGGTGGCATGCCTTTGACGCTTCCCCTTCCCATCCTGGGGGAGGAGACCTAGCACCTCACCTAGGATGTGCATTGTTGCAGACCCACGAGAGCGGATTGCTCTCAACCCAGGGGTCCAGCAACATGTGTGCTGGGTGGCAGCCTAGGCAGCCTCTCAGGCAGGACACTGGTTATTGGTTAGGTTCAGGGGGCATCTCTAAGATGCCCTCTGTCGTGCATCTTACATTAAATCCCACACTGGCATCAGTGTGGGTTTAATGTGCTGAGAAGTTTGATACCAAACTTCTTAGTCTTCAGTGTGCCATCATGGTGCTGTGGAGTTTGTGATGACGACCTCCCAGCACCATATGCTCTTAATGGCAGCACTGCACTTACAATGCCCAGGAATGGACCTGGGTACTGTAGGGGTACAGGGCTCATGCACCTGTACCCACACCACTGGCATAGTGCACCCAGCTAGAGGGGTGACTGAGGTATGCCAGGGCAGTGTGTCTGTGGGCATGGCACACAGGGATGTGTGCCATGTCGACTCTCTGTTTTGTTCTGCACCAACACACTCAGCCTGCAAAGGCAGTGTGTGTGTGTCAGGGTACAGGGCTTCTAAGGGCGGCACAATAAGTGCTGCAGCCCTTAGGGGCCTTCTCTGGTCACAGTACCTTGGGAACTTATGGTGCCATTTACCAGGGGCTGACATGTGGCCAGAAATGCCAATTGGGTTTAGGCGTCAGTGCACTTTTAGGGAAGGAACACAGGCCCTGGGCACCTGATTGGCAGGAGCCCAGGCTACACTTAGTCAAAGTACATCAGCAATTCAGAAAAAAGTTGGGGCATACCATGCAAGAAAGATGGCACTTTCTCACACTCCCAGTTTCAAGTAACACAATCAGGTCAAATAATTAAAGCACTGAGACGGTTGATTCAAGGGATGTAACTGTACACATATATATGTATACTGATTTATCAAAACTGGGATGCTGTACCTCTAACTCCTCTTTGGAAGAGGACACTGGGACTCTGCAGTTCCTGTGGCCTCACCTGGTGGGCCTTTACCCCCCTTTTCCAGTTTTTAGGGTGAACAGATGGCTGATCGCCTAGTGCACAGACCCTCCTTCAATGGTGACATTGTTGCCCCTGGGCTTTTGTTCTACTGTTAACCTTTTCAAAGATACTATACCTTAAAGACTTCCTACTTTCACTATCTTTTTCCCACATCCTGCGTGCAATTCAGCTTCCTGAGGGGTGACTCTATAACTTGGCTTTACTTGTTACCCATTGTGAGTCGTGGGGAGCCCCTCTGCTGGCTCTGCTTACGATGGGTTATGGTATACCAGCGTGCTTACCTCCTCCTTCTTGACTTAGCTACCTTTTGCTGCGCTCCTGGGGTATTCGGTTGGGTGACTCTTCTTGCATTTACTGGGCCCTACTTTATGTGGAGCCCGCTACAGACTGCCGTCTTGGGCAGCATGCGTCGCTCTTTCCTTTCTGTGATGGCATGATTCCAGTGTGAATGGATCTTGACCGATGGAGAGGTTACCTCTCCGTGTATATATGTACTTCCACCCCTCTTTATGGCTCCACTTAAGACCACCATTTTGAGTTTTAATGTGTAGTGTCTTAATGCTCCGTCAACAAGGCATGTGCTCCTTACCCGCCTTGGGGATGCCAAGTGTGATATTTGCTTGCTGCAAGAAACACAATTGCTACAAGCCGACTAGAAGCAGCTTCAGTCGTGATGGTTTTACCGCCAGTACTTCTCTTCCATGCCTGGAAAGAGGGCGGGAGTGGCTATCCTACTTTCAACACACTTCCCGAGGCGGGTACTGGGCACACAGGAAGCAGTTCCTGGTAGATTACTCACCCTGAGAGTGTAGGTTGGAAACCACACATATACCTTAGCTTCTATCTATGCGCCCAACGATCTACGGGAGATATTTCTCAGGGCAGCCCTACATAGCAAGTTGGAGACTCCATATGAGGATCTACTGATCGGGGTGGATTTCAATATAGTTTACGACCCTCAACTGGATAGGTATGTGCACAGGGTGGAGAGGAAGGGGGGCTTTCAGACTCTATGCGACAGTGGCTGGCCGAGGTGGGCCTGGTTGACATATGGTGACGCTGCAATCCCACCTCCAGGGAATACACCTTTTTTTCAGCAGTATATCAGACTTATGCCCGAATCGATCGCTTTCTGACATACCCACCTTAGTGGCCTTAGAGACCGGGATTGGAGTGGCTGCACTGTCAGATTACTCCCCCATTACCCTCTCTCAACACCTACCTGGGGTTCAGAGCCACCAACAGATGTGGCGCCTGAACTATAGATTGCTCACATATGATGCTAACGTAATGGAGGCTCAGACAGCTATACAGGCTTTCCTAGACTCCAATGACGATGGCGCTACACCTGCCCCATTGTTGTGGGACACTTTAAAGCAGTGACTCGAGGTCAGTTCATTGCTATAGCTGCCAGGCTGAATAAAGATAGGAGGGACAAGCGGGAACAACTGGAGGGAACGGTCCAGGAGCTGGAAGGGATGCACCAGAGCCCAGACTCTCTCCAGAACAGACGCCAACTCACAGTGGCCCATAAACAGCTGAAAGTGCTAGACCTTTATAATGTAGAGTATTCACTATGAGGGATGCAACAATGCTGGGAAACTCCTGGTGCACCAGATCCGTGCTCGGACTGCCTGACACTGGGTGTCCGATATTGAGGGCACTCACGGGGTGAGACTGCTGACTGACAAACTCATCACTGATAAGTTGGAGCAAATTTACTCCACTCGGCAGACTCCATTAGCGAGGATGCATGGTGCAATATGTGGCACAGGCCCAGGTGACTTCCCTCTCTGGCCATGAAACACCCAAAATGGACGTGGATATCGGGCCTGATGAGGTGCGTAGGGCTATCCAAAAGCTTCATATGGGCAAGGCCCCTGGGGAGGATGGATTAACTTCGGACTAATATAAACCTTTTGCATCTGTCCTCAACCCACTGCTCATGTGTCTTTTTAATTCTTGTAGAGAATCTGGCACTCTTGCCCCCTCCATGCGGATGGCCACGGTCGTGGTTATACCTAAGCCGGGCAGAGACTTGAAGCGGTGTGCCTCTTGTCACCTTTTATCATTGTTGAATGTCAATCTAAAAACCTCACAAGCATTCTGTCCGCTCGCCTGGTGCCATACATGCAAGGACTCATAGATAACGATCAATCGAGCTTCATTCCGGAGTGCGGATGCAACAATGGCACAAGGCGGTTGTGTAACCTCCTTGACAAGATCCAATGCTCTCAAACACCGGCCTTACTCCTATCTGTAGATGCCGAGAAGGCCTTTGACCGTCTGCATTGGCCCAACCTCTGTTTGGGTCTTGCTAGATTTGGCCTAGGCGAGAGGTTCCGACGCTGGGTGGACTGTAATTATGCTGCACCCGAGACGAGAGTATGAGTGAATGGTGTCTCATCTTGACCCTTTGAAATAGTGCAGGGCCCCCACCAAGGGTGTCCTCTGTCTCCCCTATTATTCCCTTATTTATGGAGCCCTTCACAGAACATATTCACCAACATGGATCAATCATGGGAATCCACATGGTGGACAGAGAACACAAGATATCGCTCTACGCTGATGATGTTGTACTCGTCCTCACCCAGCCGTTCATCTCTTTGCCCCCCCCTCATACGGGAGATGGAGGACTTTGGCTTGGTGTCAGGCATTTAAATCAATCTCCAGAAAATGCAGGCCCTTTGCTTGACGGTCCACAGGGTGGATCAGACGTCACTGGCAGCCATGTACCCCTTTGTCTGGGTGACAAAGGGAGTGCCGCACCTCGGCCTCCAGGATTTTCCCACGAATGATCCAACAGCATGGAAGAATTACTCCACCCTTCTAGCCAACACCAGGGCAGAACTCTTGACCTGGAAATGGCATACGCTTTCCTGGCTGGGCAGACTGGCTACGGTTAAGATGATCTTATCCCCTTGTATTTTATATGTGATGCAAACCCTACCGCTGAAGCTTACCCCATCAGTTCTGGTTAAGATGCAACACCTGATAGTCAACGTTATATGGGGTGAGAAGGAGGCCGGTATGGCCCACACTCAGACATATTTGGAACAGGCAGATGGGGGCCTGGGAATCCCACACCTAGAAAGCTACTACTGAGCGTCCCAACTGCGCTACATGGTCAGATAGTACAGGCTCACCTCTGAAAAACACTGGTGTTTCATTGACCGGGCGATTGCAGGAATCCATATCTGGAAGGTGCCTTGGCTCCCTAAAAAACACCGACCTGCATGGGTCTACATATCGCCGAATATTAGGTCCACGATAGGAGCATGGGACAAGGTGTAAGAAACACAACACCTCCCCATGCATACATCCCCTGTGACTCCCTTTATAGGCCACCCAGACTTCCCCCGGCTAGGTAGGGCAATAGCTACATTAAATGCCAGGAGGCTAATTGTAAGAGATTGGTGACCTCTTTGATGCTGATGGGGTGATGGATTTCACCCAGCTCCGTTCTGGCTATGGCCTCCCTGGTAAGGCCTATTGGCAATATATTTTCTGATGCATTGAGTCTTAAAACCCCACATAAGCAAACATGCTAATCGCCTGTTAACACACTTTAAGAAACTTTTCATAACCCTCAACTTGAACAAGCGCCTGGTCTCCGATATATATTCCTTCATACTCGCACAGCACACCAAATCCCTTGTGCAGCGCAGATAGGAGTCTGAGTGTGAGCGCCAATTCTCCCCTCAGGGATTGGCAGGATATTATACACAGGGCCAGGGACTCCTCTTGCACCACTTCCAGAAAGGAAATGTTTCTTAGAATATCACGCTATGGGTACTATACCCCCGGCTACGGTGCCACACTGGAAACTCGGTGGTATTCACACTGTTGACGCCACTGCGGCCAGGAGAGCACCTTGACACGTATGTTTTGTGGCACTGCCCAAAAATTCAACAATTTTAGGGGGCAGTACTGACCAACATTAATACCATCTATGACACGGATCTACCCCGGTTCCCTTGCTATATACTATGAGGACTGCCGAATGCCCTTATCTACCCTCTCAGGTCCTGCTGGGGGAGGGCCATCATCCTGGATTTGAGGGACGCCAAGCAGGTTTTACTTGCTAGATGGGAGGCTGATAGTACCCCGACTAGATTGGATTGGTTACAGAAGTTGTGGGATGTGGTGGGCATGGAAAAAATGACAGCAAGCATTGTGCACACATTACGGCGGTGTGATAAGTTTAAGGTTTTGTGGTGGTATTGCACAGGTTTTCACGTGGCACACCTCACCTTTGCCACTCACCTTTCACTCACCTGGTCCTGAAGAAAGCCCTCTAACTCCTTTCAACGGGCTGAAACATGTAGACTGCTACACATAGTCAACTTAACGGTAATGATCCCAGAATAATTGAACCACACATATTTGTTTTTAGACATATCCTGAGCTGCCAACATTAAAATTAGAGGCAAGGATTCTCAGAGGTATTTTTAATTGAAAACATTCACTTCCCATCACACTTACGCACCAACACCAGCTCCGCTGTAATCAGGTATCGTAGCACAACCGGGGGGCATTCGGCCACCTGGTCGGGGCCCCAATGATTAAGCATGACACCAACCAGGTTGGTGTGTGAGGGGTCTTTTAAGAACACCTACTGGGTCCAAGGTCAGACTACATACAGTGATCAGACTACACACACATAGTGGGTCCATCCACATTGTTTATGTCTGCTGTTGTTTACAACCATAAACCAAGAAAAAGATTTAAACCATAATTCCACCCAGAAATTCTTTCTCCACAGCATGAGTGTATGTGGGCTTCCAGGACAGGGAGACCACAACTCTGTTCTGGCCATTTCCAAAGCACAATTCAGCTCTATTTCACGTCAGAGATGGTATTTACAGAAACGGTACAGCAGGCACTTTCAAACGAGATGGTATTTACACATATAGTACTGCATATTTAGATTATCTTCTGATGCCCCAGTGACATTCACTAACACTAATTCTAGAGCACTTGAGGTGTCATGCCTATCCCCTAAAATTCAAATAGAATACAAAAAAAACATGAAACTTTCTGAGTCACATAACAGGAATTTTCTAAACAATCCCTCTGCACTTTTAAGTGAGTTTTGGTATATCTTAAACATTGCTTTAAAATCCTACAACATATAACATCAGGTAACACAGAAAGAAAGTGAAACTGGCTAATTTAGCATTTTTAAACACTTAATTTCAGTTTACAATGTTCTTGACAGGACTCATTGAAGAGAAAGAATTGTGTCCCCTTGTGGAAACAGCTGAACAACTCTAGTCTTCTGTTATAGAGATTTGTGATGTTCAGGTTAATCTGGGAATAATTGGTCTTGTGGATGCTCAGTAATGGGTCAAGTTTATAACTTCTATAATAGTTGGCTTGGAGAGTGAGGAGATGGCGGCGTAAGTCCACAGCTAGGTTCCTGCGGTACAGCTTTTTGCTGATAACTGAGCTCACACTGCTAGATGAGGAGCGGAAAAGGCATAATAAGCCCTGTGAACAACAGGGGGTCCCGATTGATCCGATTGTTTGTCCCGCAACTG
The DNA here is from genome assembly GCF_964204655.1 of Triturus cristatus. NCBI lineage: Eukaryota > Metazoa > Chordata > Amphibia > Caudata > Salamandridae > Triturus > Triturus cristatus. Next base: position 578,428,052 of record NC_140583.1, on the reverse strand, counting down.
CAAGATTGATAGGAAAGCAGATGTAGGACTGAGGCCGACTCAGGACGACTAATGCGGCCTGCAAGTGTAACGGGTGCCGCAACGCACATCAGCAAGTTGATCTCGCGGCAGATCGGCTGCGATAAACAGACAAGCAACGGAAGGTAGAATGAGCACTTGCTATTCATTTGTGCGTTTTAATTAATCAAGCCGTCCTGCCTGACCTGCCTGGTCCCTGTTGCGGAAGTCTAAAATGGGGGCTCCTGCTGAGATGCAATTAAGATAGCGGACGTATGTGAGCGGAGGCGTGCGGATAATATATGCCCTTTGGTATAAAGTTGAAGAAATTCTGTACCACAGCCATGCAAAAGATATATGCTTGATAAATATCCCTAGTGAGAGCCTAGCCTTTAATGAATGCTCCGACATACTGGAATACCTGCATCTAAAATTTGTGGCATGCACCGCTAGTATGAGCCGGCATGTAGGAGCACCGCAAGTATGTGCCCGATCTGATATCTCTTGCTGAGATGCAATTAGGATGTGGATGAATGTCTAGCCTTTAATGACATACCGGTCCTACGACATACCGGCCCCTGCTGAGAGGCAATTAAGGCAATTAAGGAAGTGGATGAATGTCTCACCTTTAATGAATGCTCCGACATACCGACATCTAAAATGGCGGCACACACCACAAGTATGAGCCCGATCTGATACCTACCAAAGTACTAACAGGCGGTCCAGCAAGGGAAAAGAAAACAAAAGTGGATTTGGAAGTGGATTTGGCCTCCTTTGGATGACTACAAACTTTCTCTGTACAAGTTAAGCTAGATCAGACAGTAACCCAGTAAACCGCTCAAGCCTCTCTTCATACAAGCTACAATAAGTAATCAGAGAGTGTTCAGGCATTGAACCAGCTAATTGATCAAAACCAATCAAACCATTCAAACTAAACAACCACTCAAACTAAACAACCAGCAACCAGCACTAAGCACTTCCAGCAAGCCAAGGCAAACCAAGTCAAGCTAGTCAAGCAATTCAAGTAACTCTGTGCATATTATTCAGCTCAGTGCATACTGTGCATACTCTTCAGCTGTACAGAACCATTCACGGTACTACACGGTGCTCTTGGGTTCTCCGAAGTCCTTCACACAGTTCCTTGGCAACGCTATCTACCGCTGTATAGCCTCTTATTTCCGCATTACTATACACACCGGAAAAAACAAAATGGCAGATAGACACAACAAACAGTCGCTTAAGAGAGTGAAAGTGGATCACCCAAACACAGACTCTCCAACAAAGTCAAAACAAGACATCAACTCAACAATAGAGATGATCCTTAAAAAACTGGCTGACGTCCACGATTTAGCAAAGTCAACCAAGACCAACACAGACATCATGCAGAGTGATATCTCAGCTATTCGACAGGAAATAAGATAAACCAATAGTAGAATCGCAGAAGCTGAGAGCAGGATCAGTAGTCTGGAAGACAATGAAAACATTGTTAAGAAATCTATTGAAACACTCACTACTTCCTCAAGGTCATTCTCTAGAGACCTCGCTGAGTAGGAGGACAGAAACAGACACGGGAACCTATGAATCTCCGGAATTCCCGAAGGAGAAGAGGATTCGTCTGAATCATGTATTCTCTTTCTAGAACAATGGTTTGCACAAGCAACTAATAACATATGAGAAACCACTTGAGTTCGACAGGGCTCGCAGAGTTCCTGGAAGGATACCCCAACATCAAAAGACACCATGACCCATCGTGTGCAAACCATTAAGGTATCAACATGTCGAGCTCATACTAGCTCACATGAGGAAGCACAACCACATCCTATAAAATCTTCCTCTCCCAGGACTACACGAAAACAACGGTGGAAACTCGCAAGGGCTTTCTCGCCCTTCGCACAAAGATGAAAAACATGAACTTTCAAGGGTCATTCTCTGGTTCGGCAAAATACCAAATATCAGCACAAGGTAGCATGTCTTCAGCGACCCTACTAATCTCAAAATAAATTTGGAAGACAAAGAAGACGCACAAATGGATTTGTCTTCCTCCAGATAGTCGTATGTGACTCCTTGAGTGATATCTTCCATGTGTCTCTTTACCTTAGTTCTCAGTTAGAAGTTAGAAGACAGGTACCTAAGGGAGTCTGTTTGTTTCTACATGTAATTTTACTCAAACATTATGTACTAGCAAAAATGACCTTATGACCTGAAAGGACTCCCACAATCCAGATGCTTCAAGAAGAAGCGGAGTAAAGGTGAGACATGCATAAACATAGACATGCATAGTCATGCATAGACATGTCCAAACATAAACACTTTAAAGTGGTTAACAGTGTCTATATTTGACCACCCAGAGGCTTCTACGACAAACTGTTTAATGATTATTTAGAATGTTCATAATAATGATAAGTAAGCATTATAAAGATAAGTTATAAATGTTGTCATAGATAACAGTTCTGTGCTCAGTTCCTGTTGCAGGACACAATCTAAATACAATCCAGTTTTATACATCCCAGTTTTATACTAGTTACATGCTAGTTATAAATGATATAATAACTATCAGTTAAATGCTCACTTTCTGCTGGGAGATATTATCCAATTATAAAGACTACTGTTATATTCTAGTTACATGCTAGTTGTTCGTTAGTCAATGTGATGCTCTAAAGCTATTAACAGTTCTAACAGTCTTTACCATGAAGGAGCAATTCTTCCTCAAATCGCCATGTTCGTAAGCTATGGGGGAGGGGGTTTGGTAGGGGGTTTGTAAGGGGTGGGTTTGGGGTTCTATGGGATCACAGTACATTTTCTATGCTCCCGTGCACTTTACTCCTCATACTTTATTTATTAGTTCTGAATGTCACATCCAAAGGGAAGAAAAACAAGCTGTCTCTTGCCACATTCACGGTGATGTCAAAAGATCACCTCCACTACCCCACACAAAGCATAACAATGACTGGAACAAACCAATCCATTAAAATAGTATCCTTGAATGTGAAAGGGGTCAATTATCCAGTTAAGAGATGGAAGATCTTTGAATACCTCAACAAACATAGAGGTGATGTAATCCTCTTACAAGAAACGAAACTCAATGACACACAATCCCGAAAATGTAATAGTCATCAATTCCTGGATATTGCCTGGTCGACAGCAATTGGAAAAAAGAGTGGAGTCATAACCCTAATAGCCAAAAACTCCAGAATCACCTTAAGTTCTTTCATATCGGACTCACAGGGAAGATGGTGTATCACAAAGTTAGTAAAAGATAACTCTGAGTTCTATGTAGGTAATGTATACGCACATACCAAAGATGACCCATCCTTTTGGGAAGATATTTACACTCTGCTAGAAAAAATTACGGCTACAGCCACTATCATACTAGCTGGCGACTTCTATCTACCCCTAGATCCACACCTGATAAAAATTCGAAGTTCCCATTTCACCCTAACAAATCACACAAAACTCATCGCAAAATTTACCCTAATAGATGCTTGGAAAATTCAGAACCCCTTGGAAATGGACTACACATTTTATTCTTTTCCCCATAAATCGTACTGCTGCATAGATTACATCCTGATCACTGGTAATGCGATAAGTAAGGTAGATCAATCCACAATAGAACCTAGAGTAATATTGGATCACTCCTGCATCACACTTTCTATTACTGACCACACATCGAAGAAAAAACAATCACTATGGCGGTTTAACGATGAAATCATCTCCTCCCAAGATAACATTAAAGACATTACAGATTCTATTCAAAACTTTCTCCTAGAGAATAAGGAAGGTGAAACTTCAGACCTCACACGGTGGGATGCTTTAAAAGCTACAATAAGAGGTGACATCCTTAAGATAAGGTCCAACATAAACAAAGAAGCCAATTCCAAACCATCCCAACTGGAGAGAGAAATCGCAGACCTAGAAAAGATACATTCCACCAGCAATGACAACAACACTCGGAACACACTCTTGAATAAAAAATATGATTACAATAAAATCATAAGTATATGTGCTGGAATCTGGATTATTAAACAGAAATTATTAAACTCTGTGACTCTAATAAGGCGGGCAAATCACTAGCGTCTTATCTAAAGTTCAAGCTTCAAATGTATGCCATCATCTCCATGAAAGACAAGGACGATAAGATTACTACCAATCCTGATAGAATATGGTAGATTTTAAAGAATTTTACCAGACACTATATGAGGGAAACATTGAAGTTAACCACTCAAAATGCAAAACATTTTAAAATAGTATTAAACTACCCTCTCTCACAGAGGAAGCAAAAAACGTCTATTAATGGACCGATCACAGATGACAAAATCCTCGGGGCAATTAAGGATCTTAAGACAGGTAAAGCCCCTGGCCCCGATGGGTTCAATGTCAAATTTTTTAATACATTCTCCGTTTCCCTAATACCATCGATTGCTAAATTATATACACTCTTCTACAAATCTGGCCGGTCACAGGCACCCCTGCTGTAGTAATCATAACGGTACAAAAGGGGGTGGTGATGGACGGAGCATCAGAACCAATCAAACACTCACACCCAGTCAACAGATCCGGGTTTGATCCATCACCGTTCTTTAGCCCACTCTGCCACCCCAGTTCAGACATGGCCATATGCAAATCAGTCTGACCCTGTGCCTCATGGGAACAGTCCAGCCCGAACTGCCAAGCCATGCCTTCCCTGGACCGGAAACAAGCTTCCTAGGACCGGTTTCTGGCATTTCAGCCGTCTTCAGCCGGGCTTGCTTGAATCCAGTGGCAAAGTGAGCAAGGGACTCACGTCTGAGCATACCCTGCCAACTTATGGCGAACAAAGCGGTACAAAAGGGGGTGGTGATGGACGGAGCATCAGAACCAATCAAACACTCACACCCAGTCAACAGATCCGGGTTTGATCCATCACCGTTCTTTAGCCCACTCTGCCACCCCAGTTCAGACATGGCCATATGCAAATCAGTCTGACCCTGTGCCTCATGGGAACAGTCCAGCCCGAACTGCCAAGCCATGCCTTCCCTGGACCGGAAACAAGCTTCCTAGGACCGGTTTCTGGCATTTCAGCCGTCTTCAGCCAGACTTGCTTGAATCCAGTGGCAAAGTGAGCAAGGGACTCACGTCTGAGCATACCCTGCCAACTTATGGCGAACAAAGCGGTACAAAAGGGGGTGGTGATGGACGGAGCATCAGAACCAATCAAACACTCACACCCAGTCAACAGATCCGGGTTTGATCCATCACCGTTCTTTAGCCCACTCTGCCACCCCAGTTCAGACATGGCCATATGCAAATCAGTCTGACCCTGTGCCTCATGGGAACAGTCCAGCCCGAACTGCCAAGCCATGACTTCCCTGGACCGGAAACAAGCTTCCTAGGACCGGTTTCTGGCATTTCAGCCGTCTTCAGCCAGGCTTGCTTGAATCCAGTGGCAAAGTGAGCAAGGGACTCACGTCTGAGCATACCCTGCCAACTTATGGCGAACAAAGCGGTACAAAAGGGGGTGGTGATGGACGGAGCATCAGAACCAATCAAACACTCACACCCAGTCAACAGATCCGGGTTTGATCCATCACCGTTCTTTAGCCCACTCTGCCACCCCAGTTCAGACATGGCCATATGCAAATCAGTCTGACCCTGTGCCTCATGGGAACAGTCCAGCCCGAACTGCCAAGCCATGCCTTCCCTGGACCGGAAACAAGCTTCCTAGGACCGGTTTCTGGCATTTCAGCCGTCTTCAGCCAGGCTTGCTTGAATCCAGTGGCAAAGTGAGCAAGGGACTCACGTCTGAGCATACCCTGCCAACTTATGGCGAACAAAGCGGTACAAAAGGGGGTGGTGATGGACGGAGCATCAGAACCAATCAAACACTCACACCCAGTCAACAGATCCGGGTTTGATCCATCACCGTTCTTTAGCCCACTCTGCCACCCCAGTTCAGACATGGCCATATGCAAATCAGTCTGACCCTGTGCCTCATGGGAACAGTCCAGCCCGAACTGCCAAGCCATGCCTTCCCTGGACCGGAAACAAGCTTCCTAGGACCGGTTTCTGGCATTTCAGCCGTCTTCAGCCAGGCTTGCTTGAATCCAGTGGCAAAGTGAGCAAGGGACTCACGTCTGAGCATACCCTGCCAACTTATGGCGAACAAAGCGGTACAAAAGGGGGTGGTGATGGACGGAGCATGAGAACCAATCAAACACTCACACCCAGTCAACAGATCCGGGTTTGATCAATCACCGTTCTTTAGCACACTCTGCCACCCCAGTTCAGACATGGCCATATGCAAATCAGTCTGACCCTGTGCCTCATGGGAACAGTCCAGCCCGAACTGCCAAGCCATGCCTTCCCTGGACCGGAAACAAGCTTCCTAGGACCGGTTTCTGGCATTTCAGCCGTCTTCAACCAGGCTTGCTTGAATCCAGTGGCAAAGTGAGCAAGGGACTCACGTCTGAGCATACCCTGCCAACTTATGGCGAACAAAGCGGTACAAAAGGGGGTGGTGATGGACGGAGCATCAGAACCAATCAAACACTCACACCCAGTCAACAGATCCGGGTTTGATCCATCACCGTTCTTTAGCCCACTCTGCCACCCCAGTTCAGATATGGCCATATGCAAATCAGTCTGACCCTGTGCCTCATGGGAACAGTCCAGCCCGAACTGCCAAGCCATGCCTTCCCTGGACCGGAAACAAGCTTCCTAGGACCGGTTTCTGGCATTTCAGCCGTCTTCAGCCAGGCTTGCTTGAATCCAGTGGCAAAGTGAGCAAGGGACTCACGTCTGAGCATACCCTGCCAACTTATGGCGAACAAAGCGGTACAAAAGGGGGTGGTGATGGACGGAGCATCAGAACCAATCAAACACTCACACCCAGTCAACAGATCCGGGTTTGATCCATCACCGTTCTTTAGCCCACTCTGCCACCCCAGTTCAGACATGGCCATATGCAAATCAGTCTGACCTTGTGCCTCATGGAAACAGTTCAGCCCGAACTGCCAAGCCATGCCTTCCCTGGACCGGAAACAAGCTTCCTAGGACCGGTTTCTGGCATTTCAGCCGTCTTCAGCCAGGCTTGCTTGAATCCAGTGGCAAAGTGAGCAAGGGACTCACGTCTGAGCATACCCTGCCAACTTATGGCGAACAAAGCGGTACAAAAGGGGGTGGTGATGGACGGTCCAGGGAAGACTTGGCAGTTCGGGCTGGACTGTTCCCATGAGGCACAGGGTCAAGACTGATTTGCATATGGCCATGTCTAAACTGGGGTGGTGTAGTGGGCAAAAGAACGATGGATTTAACCCAGATCTCTTGACTGGGGGAGAATGTCTGCATTGTCAGCATTGCGTCCATCAATTGTTTGTTGTAACGCTTTTCGCCCTAAGTGGGATGGGTATTCCCAGACGTGGGGCCCGTGCTCACTACGCCACTGGAGTCAAGCTATCCTGGCTGATGACGGCTGATAGCCAGAAACCGGTCCTAGGATGCTTGATTCCGGTCCAGGGAAGACATGGCTTGGCAGTTCGGGCTGGGCTGTTCCCATGAGGCACAGGGTCAAGACTGATTTGCATATGGCCATTTCTAAACTGGGGTGGTGTAGTGGGCAAAAGAACGATGGATTTAACCCAGATCTCTTGACTGGGGGAGAATGTCTGCATTGTCAGCATTCCGTCCATCAATTGTTTGTTGTAACACTTTTTGCCCTAAGTGGGATGGGTTTTCCCAGACGTGGTCCACGTGCTCACTATGCCACTGGAGTCAAGCTATTCTGGCTGATGACGGCTGATAGCCAGAAACCGGTCCTAGGATGCTTGATTCCGGTCCAGGGAAGACATGGCTTGGCAGTTCGGGCTGGACTGTTCCCATGAGGCACAGGGTCAAGACTGATTTGCATATGGCCATGTCTAAACTGGGGTGGTGTTGTGGGCAAAAGAACGATGGATTTAACCCAGATCTCTTGACTGGGGGAGAATGTCTGCATTGTCAGCATTCCGTCCATCAATTGTTTGTTGTAATCATAACAACACTTCCCAATGAAGGGAAGGATCCTCTTCTACTGAAGAATTGCAGGCCGATCTCCTTGATAAATTTAGACTGCAAGATTTATACCTCAATCCTCTCCAAACGCGTCCAGCAACACATATCAAAGCTGATACACCCCTCACAAGTAGGCTTTCTAAAGCACAGACTATCCAGTGACAACACAAGACTACTGTGCCACACTATTGAAAAAGCTAGATTAATAAACTCACCCACTGTGGCGATCACACTAGACGCCAAGAAAGCTTTTGATAAGGTGGACTGGAAATATCTATGTGCAGTTCTAGAGAAATTCAACCTCGGGGAAAATTTGATCAAAATGATTATGGCCCTGTATTACAAACCGAGTGCAAGAATCAGAGTGAGTGGCATAATTTCTTCCTCATTCATCCTGATGCAAGGTACTAGGCAAGGTTGCCCTCTTTCTCCTCCACTTTTTCTCCTTGCACTAGAACCTTTTTTCCAGCATCTTAGAGAAAACCAGGACATCTCAAGGATCACCTTTGATAACACTACTGCCAAGTTGGTGGCGTACGCTGATGATGTGCTTATCGTCACAGATAATGCCCCTCCTCTATTTCAGCTTTAATGAAAACAATACAACAATTGTCAGAGGTTTCTGGATATTCCCTTAACAAAGATAAATCAGAAGTTAAATTTCTCAACCAATCTGGTAATCAAGATATCTTAGGTTCATCCGGACTAGCGTGGCAACAGGGGTGCATTAAATATTTAGGGCTAGAATTTACAAACAATTCAATAACTATTCTACACACCGACGAGAAAACCTTATATAAAAAATTTCACTAACTTCTTGACTCATGGTCACCTAAATTCCTCTCTTGGTGGGGCAGAGCAGAAACTCTCAAAATGATGGTTACACCATTAGTTAACTACCTTAGTAGTATGCTGCCGATGATGTTAACTGAGGACTTTTTAAACAAAATGGATAAATCTTTTAATAATTTCTTGTGGCAAGGGAAGAAGCCCAGAATCTCTCTAAAGAAACTTAAGCTAGCGAAAAACAAAGGTGGAATCGGATTGCCTAACATCATGAATTATCAAACTGCATACCTCTCCAAGCAGGGGTCCAATTGGTTCATAAACAATCCAGCATATGACCCGGCCTGGCTAGCTACAGAAAGATCTCTAATTAGTAATGCGCCTCTTGCGGCTATGGCAACTATGCATACAATACACTTGCCACATTCCAAAAACATAATACAAAACACAAAGAATGCTCTCCTCCGTTTCGATACACAATCGGAAGTAAAGATAAAAGACTCCAATCTCGCTTCCTTATGGAACAATCCCATTCTCAAAATAAATGGCTCTCTAATCTTCTGGTCAGAGTGGCCTAATAGTGGTATTAATCTACTAAAACACATATACCTAGGCTCCTCACCATTACTGTTCTCAGCAGTACAGAATCAATCCAATCTGGAAAACTTGGATTTTTATAAAGTACTGCAACTCAAAGTTCAGATCTCTAAAAAATCACTTAAGGTGATAATTCCATCTCTACCTAATTTACTAAACCGTTTACTCAGAGCTGGCCATATGATCTCAGGCATATATAAGCTTTTGCTACCCAACCTAAACAAATCCCTCGCACTTAACCAAGTGAAATGGGAAGCGGATTTGAACACTAGGAATATTTTGTTTGAATGGATCACCTTTCTCTAATAAGATATCACCATCCTTATAACAAACTAAATATATGATTATTAACAGATCATATTGGACACCCTCTAGACTTTTTAAATTGGGGCTCATTCCTAGTCCCAATTGCTGGAACTGTCAGAAACACAAAGGCAATCGAGCACATATATTTTTCGAATGCCCAATCTTAAACACCTTCTGGAGTAAAATACTGGATTTCATCACTCATATTTTCTATATTACTCCCACGCGGGAATTCTCATATATCCTCCCTTTAGACAATCAGCTGAAAACCGAGGGTGATCGCCACCTACTGGACCTAGGGCCAGATGTATCAAAGGGTTTTACCCATTCTGTGTCTATGGGAAAATGTGTTCATACATATGGCCCTTAATGCTTACTTTAGCATGCAAATTGATATTATATAACTTTAAGAACTTCAAGGCGATATCTTATCGAATGTGGCTAGAATGGATCAGCTTCCTTAGAGGTTCTGATAATGTGACACTGCTACTTACCCATCTGGCGCTCACCTCACAGGCCAATATGGTATTCATTGGACACCAAACTACTTATCTACAATCCACCGTTATCAACTCCCTCAGGAGAGAGTCACTCTCTCTTAAGACACACTCTTTCACAGCCCAACTATCTAACAACATATATTCTACCTCAATTCCTTTAATGCCCACACAGGGCTTTTGTACTTTTTATTCCACTGTGTATGATTTATGTCTTGCTCTTAGCCAGATTAAACCTTGCATGTCAACCCCACTGTTGGCTCACCCACTAATCCACTAAGACGTCCTCATTACTTGTTCATGATTACTGTGTTGCACTATTTTTACGACCAAACTCAATATGTACCTCAGAACTTGCATAAACCACATTATGTGATTAAGATTTGTTATTCTTCTGTGTATAACTTATGTCTTACTCACTGCCAGACTAATCCAAGTATATCAAATTCACTTTTGGTTCTCCCATTAAGTCCACAGCTTTGCCAAGATGCAAACAGTGGTTACAAAGTTGTCTTCAATACCGTCTCATGATTATTATTATGTATTATCATAATGAACAAACTCAATATGTATCTAAAAACTTGCATAACCTTCATTAGGTGATTATTGTTTGCAACTCCCAAATGTCTACATAGCATCTATGGTAGCAAATTAAATATTACACAGCCTCTTCTTCTCCCCATCTTTGCATCCCTTTCCAAAGAGCGCTGATGTGTTCTGTCTATGTATTTACTTATTTTGCAACTGTACTTCTTGCATATGTACTGTGTATTATGTGCTTCAGAACATTCAATAAAAAAGACTTGAATAATAGAACTTCTATAATAGCTTCACCAAACTGAAACACTCCCAGGGAAGAAATAGCAGCTGTGAAACAATTGACTGACATGCCTAGAGATTGCTTGATCCTAGCCCTATTAAGAGAAAGATGGGTAGGCCTGGAATGATCAGCTCCAGAGAGTTTCAACATCAATTAAATAATTGTGATAAATCTGCCAAATCATATAAGAAGAACTACACCTGCGAGGAGTATGGACTTCTTGCAATGGAAGCTTTTTCTCTTGTTTCTAGACCCATCAATGACCTTACAACTTAGTCACTTCTCTCAGATTCTATACTTCACCCACAGAGGCGTTAATCCTCCAATGAACCCTTTTTTGTCACAGTGAGGGGTGAAAAATCAGGGTGTCAAAATGTTGTCCACCAATGAGGACCCATTAGTGAAGAAGTTTAAGTACATTATTCTCATACTATAATACTCACTATCATGCATTAGAAATCAGATAATAGTAAGCACAGTTTCTATGGAAAGAACATTAACACAAAATAAAAGACTCAGACACATTTAAATAATTTGGTTATTGTATTAAAGTTCCAAAATCAATGCAAATAAGAAACTTTTTAAGCAGTTCAGTCATGAGTCTACAGCACGTAGTAAAATAACACACATTTAGTCAAAGTAAATCTATTTCTAAATAGAGGAATCCATAAAGAGGATGGTTTAGGTTAGAGTTTCCTACCACCAACAAAGACTGGAAGATGGTTGAATAAAGTTCTCCTAACATGGACAAAAGGATTAAGCTAAAGTCCACCAAGGAAAGGTCCATGGACATGGGCAAGGATAATGGAGCAATTAACAGGAAAGGTCAAGTCTGCTCTCTCGACAAACTGCTCCAAATAGTCCAGCAGGTAAGGTCATAAGCAAAGGGAAACAGGCAAAGGGCATGTGAAGATAGTTCAGCAGGCAGGCTGGAGGCAATGGAAAAGAAAGGGCACTGGTGAAAGACGAGTCCCTCCTCATAGGAAAGCCACCTTTCATACTCCAAATCATCCATTTGTGACATCAGTTGTCACCTTACAGTGGTCTGACTATCATGTTACCATTCCTCTGCTCACCAGGTACAAAATTGATGCTCCAACATATTTTTCCATGTTGCTCATGAGAAACGACTGTCCATTTCGTCCTTACAGGTTAGTTGACAAAGACCATATTTACTTTGTTGCTCTTCATGTGTTAAGTGGATAGGTCAAGTTCCCATCAATTCACTCACAATGAAGTACTGAAAAAAGTGTCTATTGATTAAAACATGTTGCTGAAGCAAAATAGATAAAGCAACATTTGATGAAGCGTAACTAAAGTCCATTCCACCGGGCTAGGAAATATTGCAGCATAAGGAAAAAGGCAATGCAATGCATTTTAAAGTTAATATTTCTTATTTAGTAAAAAAAACTAATAATTAAGTTAAAGCATAGTGAAATAAATCAAGCATATCTTATATGGAAATAATTGTAACATTTGTCAATTATTATTGCACAAAAATGTTCAACTGTATTTATGCCTTCTACCAAATATTTTAAAGTGCAAATGTGCAAACTATTCCAAAAACTTACTAAAATAATATCACTTTAGGAAATCAAAGACTCTAATAGTATGATGCATTTTTACTGAAAGTTTCATTCATGTAACATGTTGCATAAAGATTTTTCTCCACTTTTTCATTTGATATGGGGCATTACAATGAAGGCAATAGAGATGCTAAGTTTCACCATCATATTTGCACAATTGTATGTAAGACTCATTTGTTATTTAGATTTAGATTTTATTTAATTTGGGTATTTATAAAGGGAAACTATTACTCTGGAAGGAGCATCCTGGCGCTATGTGGAAGAAGGGTAAGGTAGACAGGTATTGCCATTATATGAGTGATGAGCACAGTTTGTCTGTTTGCCACCATTAACTCGGCTCAAAGGGGTTGTCCTTTCCTATCAGCAGGATCTCGGTTTCATCTGTGTTGCATTTAAGATGGTTAAGCGTCATCCAATGGATGACCTCTGTCAGGCATAATTTAAAATTGAGTTCTGCCTTGTTGGAGTCTTTGTCCAGGGACAAAATCAGTTGCGTGTCATCTGCATATGACCACGCCCTGGCCACGGTCCCACGCATCCGTAGAACCACATCCGGAGGCAGGTCCTTCTCCCACTGCGCCGCCAAGACCTGGAACACCCTCCCCCTCAACCTACGACAAATCGAAGACCTGCTGACGACTCAAGACCTGGCTCTTCGAACAGTAGCAACAGCAGCCCCTCCCTCAGCGCCTTGAAACCCTCACGGGTATGTAGTGCGCTTTACAAATGATTGATTGATTGATTGATTGATTGATTTATATGATGTTGTTTCAATGCCAACAGAGGCTATCAGTGAGATAAGATGGGCCATGTAGATGTTGAACAACAGTGGGCTAAGGGATGAGCCCTGTGGGGCGCCTGATGTGACAGGCCATTTGGATGACAGGAACGTTCCTAGGGCCACTGATTGCCTACGGTTGGTAAGGAAGGATTTTATCCAGGCTAATGAACTGCTGGATATGCCGCTGTTTTTTATCTGTGTGAGGAGGATGTCATTTGAGATAGTGTCAAATGCTGTGCAGTGTCAGATAGGTCTAGTAGAATCAGCACAGCCTCCTGCCTTTATCTAGGGTTAATTTTAATGTATCAACTATTTCAGTAGTGCAGATTCCGTTGAATATTTATGGCGTAAACCCGATTAACGGGGGTGAAGGGTCTGAGTGTTCTCAAGAAAGTTGGATAGTTGTCTATTTACCAATCTTTCCTTGATCTTGCTCAATGTGGGTAGTAAGGATATCGGTATAAGGTTTGAAAGTATCAATGGGTCCATATTCTGTTTTTTTTAGAGGTTTAACTATAGCCATTCATCTGGGACTATACCTGTAGCTAGTGAAGAGTTAATGATCTTGTTTATTACAGGGTTAACGATATCTATGATTTTGTGAAAGACCACAGTTTGGCAGGCATCAAGAGGGGATCCTGATTTGCAGGCAGTTATTGCTTCACATGCCTGCTCGAGTGAGGATATTGCAAAGGCATTAAATGAGGGTCCAGTGTGAGTGGAGTCAGACTCTAAGTCTAGATACTGTGTAGTAGTTGAGTTGAAATCCTTTTGTATATTGTGGATGTTTTCCTCAAAGAAGAACAAAATCTGGTCACATAGAGTCTGTGATGGGGGAATTTCCATGCTTAATGCTTTTGGGTCGGTAAATGACTTTACAATCAAGAAGATTATGTTCTGGTCATGGTGGGCTTCTAGTATTTTGTTTGAAAAGTACTCTTTTTGCTAATTTAGTGTGCAGATGGTATTTTTTCCTGTTCAGTTTAAAGGAGATTGAATGAATGAATGAATGAAATTCAATTTATATAGCGCGTAGCTACCCGGAGGCCTCCTAGCGCTTGCAGACACGGAGAGCACAGAAGGAAGGAGTGTTACTGAAAACCTGAGAGGAACAGGTGGGTCTTGAGGTGTTTACGAAAGACCGATATGTTAGGTTCACTACGGAGCGTGTGTGGGAGGGTGTTCCAGAGGTTGGAGGCGTTCAGGGTGAAGGAGCGGCCACCCCATCTAGATCTACGGACTTTCAGAGGCATGGCAAGGAAGGCGGCACTAGAACGAAGAGTTCTGGATGGCTGGTAGGGAACAACTAGAGATTGAATAATGTCAGACCCATGTTTCCAGAAAGCTTTGTGAGTCAGACACAAAGCTTTAAACTGGATCCTGGCTCGGATGGGTAGCCAGTGTAGATTTTTTAAAGCAGGCTTGGCTGACTGTCTGCGGGGAATCTGTAGTAAGTGACGAGCTGCACAGTTTTGGATAACCTGTAGCCTATTTAAGGTTGCCTGAGGGGCGCCCAGGTAAAGTGCGTTCCCGTAGTCCAGGCGGGACAGAATCAGGGCCTGAACTATGATTCTTCTAGCCTGAAAGGGGAGCAAGGGGAGGATTTTCCTGAGCATACGTAATAGACCAAAACATGTGGCCGAGAGCTTGGTAGTATGATGATTAAAAGAGAGAGAGCTGTCAAGCCATATGCCGAGACTTTTGATCTGTTGTTTTGGCGTAGGCATCGGTCCAAGACAGTATGGCCAAACAAACGAGGAGAAGAGCGAGGGAGTTTTCCCTAGGAACATGAGTTCGGTCTTCTCCCCGTTTAGTTTGAGGTGGGACCTGCTCATCCATTGGGCGACTGCCTCAAGGCAAAGTTCTAGAGCGCCAGCCGAGCCCTCGGGGTGGTTCAGTGACACCACCAGCTGGGTATCGTCTGCGTAGGTGATTATTTTGATACCGAAGGGATGCACTATCTCGGCTAGTGGGGCCATGTATGAATTAAAGAGGGTGGGGCTCAGGGAGGATCCCTGCGGGACCCCACAGTTGAGAGGCCACTGATTGGACATGGCTGTCCCCTCAAAGACTTGATAGAAACGATCCTTGAGGAATGACTGAATCCAGGTGAGCGCCATCTTTCCTATCCCCATGTTAATCAACCGTTCAAGTAAGATGTTGTGGTTGACAGTGTCGAAGGCGGCACTGAGGTCAAGTAAGATGATCGCTGCAGCACCGCCCTGGTCTAGAAGTCTTCTGGCTTCTTCTGTGACAGCAAGCAGTGCCGTCTCAGTCCCTAACTGGGGACGGAAACCTGTTTAGGTCTGCTAAGTCATATGCTCTTCTCCACTTACATTCCAGTTGTTTACACTGGAGGTTTAGCTCTGCTAGTGTGGGCGTGTACCAGGGGGCTGTGTTTTTAGGTTTTCGCTTATTTGTAGGAGGTTCAAGTGGGGATAGTTTGTTGCTGATTGATGTCATCCCCTTGTGTAAGAGTTGCGTGTCTTCCAAAGTGTCTCCTATTAGAGTTGGTATACATGCATTAGCAAGAGTAGTCAGTTTTGGGTTTGTTACCAGTTTCACCCATTTGCGCCTTGGCTGTAGCGAGGGTATTGTGATCTGACCAGACTTGAGTAGTGGGGGCGGGTCATACGTTAGATGGAGCAAACTCCATCTAACGTATGACCCGCTAGGTGAGTGGGTGATGCAACCAGTTGGTGGATTCCATTAGATGCTAAGATTTCAAGGAAGTAGTCCACTCCTGGTTCATTCCGGCATTCTAAATGAAGACTAAAATCTCCTAGGAGGATAAAAGTAGCATACCGGAGCGTAACGTGACCTAATGTGTCTCCTAGTGGTTCTAAAAAATCAGAGCTGGGGCTGGGTGGGCGCTAAATCAGACCTCCTGTGAAGGAGAAAGAGGCATTGAGTTTGAAGCAGAACCCTAAGCTTTCTGTACCTTTCAGGTGGAGGAGATCAAAATTTGTGCATTGCAAGGAGTCACGAAAAATGATGCCCAGCCCCCTTCCTCTAGCTTCATCTCTGTCTTTCCTACAAATAGTATAGTTGGGGGGAGTGCTAAAGCAATATCTGGGTTTCACTATTCTTTGAGCCAGGTCTTGGTGATAAAGAGGAAGTCGAGCTGTAGGTCAATAATCAGCTCTTTAATGTCTTGAGAATGTTTACAGAGTGAGCGTGCATTTATCAGTCCCCCCTTTAGTAGAGAGTTACTCAGTGATTTAGGCCTAATAACCGTGGATTTGAGTCGGGTATCTGTGAAATTGAACACTGTTCTGCATTTACGGCATGACAGGGGGCCTTTGACCCCCTAAATAGAATGCGTGATATTAATATTTTCCATCCTAGACAGCTTTTTCGATCAATATTCTCTTACAGTGATTTTGTTCAAATAATAAGGGAATCAGTTAATAAACATGTTAAATTCATTATTTTAAAAATCATCTAGCTCTATAAATCCAGGCCCACTTTTACAGTTCTCGTGCTTAAACTTTTCTCAGTTTCTGTGTTATTTTTCTCGACAAGTGCAAAGTGCACATTAAAGTTTTATTGTCAAAATCGTTTTTTATGTAGTTTTAAGAATAATCAGCTTTTACGCTGCATCAATACCCTCTCTGATGGCGACTCAAGCCAGCTCTTTTGTCCGAGTATAGTTCAACAGTATTTCCACTGAATGGGGCACAAATACTGACTGTGTTCCATCACTATGCTTTCACACTGTTCGTGACTCACACATGCAGATGCAGCCGCTTTAAGACATCTAGGTAAATCCGCAGCAACGGGATCAAAAGTCGCCGAAAAGTAGGCGATTGCCCTGCAACTACTTCCACGCATTTGTGCCGCTACTGAAAGATTACAGCTTTCTCTTTCACTACAGACCAACACAAGGCTCTCGTTATAATCATGCCTTTCCAGAGCTGGTGCCCTACAAAGACATTCTTGCACCTCAGTGAAGGCAGTCGTACAATTGTCATCCCAAGGTACTGGATCAGACACATCTTTGTGTGTCAACATCTGGAGAGGTTTTGCTGTTAAGGAAAAATTTGGAATCCATTGTTGACAGTAGCCCACCATTCCTAAGAGCATGCCGACTTCTTTTTGGGTAGTTGGGGGACTCATGTTAAGAAGAGTAGAGATTCTTTCTTGTGACACTTTCCTTGCTCTTTTTTAAATGTGACGTCCTAAATACAGGACTTCACTTTGGTAAAACTGTATACTAGTCAGAGATACTTTGTGTCCATTTTTGGTGAGATGATTTAAGATGGCAATAGTATCAGTCTTGCAGGCTTCCTTAGTATTTGACTCCACCAGCAGGTTGCCAATATACTGTACTAGCACTGAAAGATTTGACATTACGAGAGACTCAAGATTCTTTTTGAGAATCTGATTGAATATTGACAGGGTTTCCATAGACCCTTGTGGGACTCAGTACCATGCCAAAATACAACTGCCGAAATGGAAAGCAAACAAAGCGATAGAAAAGAAGACCTTGCACAAGTCAATAACTGAAAATCATTTGGCTTTGCATGGAATATCAAAAATATCATAGCTGGATTCTACACCACAGGACAACGTAGAACAACTATTGCATTAACCTTCCTGCACAATACAATACTTGGCATTCAGCTTGTGCAAGCCAATAATCGGAGAGTTACATGAACTCCCTATTATTTCCTTTAGGATCCCTTGCTCAATCATTGAGTAAACCACAGGAGTAATACCGTGAATAGTATCTGAAGTCACTTTTGATTAGTTGGATATCATTAACTGTAAACTCCCAACCTTTAGGTAACACGGTGTCTCTCTATTCAATGGGCAAATCATCTCCCATCAAGAGAACGTACATTCCCATGTCAGATCTCTTTAGAGAGAGTTTAAAAACAACAACCCCATCATTTGTATGAAATGTAATCCCTTTTGGAGTGCAATAGATAGAACAATTAAGCTTGCACAATAAGTCACATCCAAGTAAATTCACTGGACTTGAATCGCACACCACAAATCGATGTTGATCCTCAAAGGACCCTATTTTATAAGTAACTGCTTCAGAAATTGGGGTGGACAACATTTTATTTGAAACTCCTTCAATTTGGAAACCTTGGTTTTCAGGTGATTCATTATCTGTTGGTATCTCTTTAATCCCACAGGAGATGGTGCACCTATTTTGGGATCCCTTTTTGTTTCTGCATCAGACCACTCGACAGAAACTTTACACTCGGTCCATATGTCACCTAGAAGCACATTTGAAATCAATTCAAATCAATCCATAAAACCTTTGAAATTTTCGCAAACCTTTCAATCTGTCTGTATCATTCCACTGGATTTTCTCTCAATCTCGGGAATTCATTAGTAAATGACAAAATATCACACTTAGTCCAAGGCACATGTACATATCCTCCACCAGGTACTTCCCTCATAGGAAGCATCTGTATTTCTCCATGTCATTCATCGATTACAACTGGAGGTGTCTGCATACTAACTGTCTGTGTTTCCTTCTTTCTCGACCATCTACCTTCCCATTTCTCTCACTTGCTCCATTTCTTGATCAGTGTCATTAGTTCCTTCATCTGTTATTTAATTCTAGCTGGCCTCATGTTAGCAAAATATGTGTCGCTAAAGTCTAATCTGTATGTCCTTTGCAAAACCTTTGATCTCTGAACATCAATTTCATATTTCTGTGCCAATTCAATCAGCTTCTCGTGCGCCTGTCTAGCTCGTCGGGTAATGTCTTTACAGGGAAACAATAGTTCATCCTCCTGGTAGGTATCTAATCGAGATGGACTAAGAGTTCCCAAAATCATTTCTTTTGACACTACCTTTAGTTCAGCCACATCTAATGTTTTTCCCTTTCCCGGGACTGGAACAGTTTCAGGACTTTGATTATTAATTGGGGTACTGAATCCTTTATGCCAATATGTTTCCGCTTCTACTTTCATTTTTCCCCAACATCTCCTTCAACTGCTATCAAATGGTACTTTATTTTAAAAAGATTTAATTTCTCTTTATTGAACAATAGAACAAAGACAAGTGCAGTGACTGTTGACAGCCCAGATTGTAATGTAAAGACACAGGTATACGGTAATACCTTCCTAACAGTTTGGGAATACTTCGACGCTCAATTGTTTTACCAACAGTACACAAATCAGCTGCAAAATCCAGACCTTCATTGTTACAAAACATCATGATTAGTATCTATAGTAGGTGCAAATATCCCCCCAATATGCATTCCACTTTCCCCATACTTTAGTCCATTTGTTCAGACATACCCTTCCTACAGAAAGCACCATTTCCTTTCATCCTGCATGCACCAATCCATGTCCTTCTTCCAGTCCCTCAAATGAGTGCCTAATTCAGACCTCCACATACGTGCTATGTTCCGCTTGGCCACCATCAATCCCAATATGAGCCAAAGACGGTCCATGCAGGTTAAGTCGGTTTCAGCGCATATATTTAGGAGGCACCATTTGGCTGACAATCCCAAGTCACTCTCACAAACGCTATTAAGGCAGGCAAGCACCTTCTCCCAGTATTGTTTGAGGGCTGGGCAGCTCCATATCATGTGGTAAAAGGTGCCCTCCTGCCCACATTTCCACAGTGCATTTTCCACTTCATCCATTTTAACCAGTGATGGATATGCATAGTAGCTTTGGTGGACGATTTTCAATTGTACTATTCAAAATCATGAATGTATTGTCACCTCCCTAGGGAATGCTAGAGCCTCAGGCCATTCATCGTCCACCAAACCCTCAAGATCTCACTCCCAACTCTCTCACAAATGGGTCTAAGAATCAGGAGTGCCATTTAACAATTTACTATAAGTAAGCAAGATTGCCTTTCTCAGCATATAGTCATCTAGCAATCTATCCTCAAGTGGGGAGGCTTCAGGAAGGTCTTCACCCCTTGGCACTAACCCTCGTAGAGCATGATGGGTTTGCAAATAGCGATAGGTGCCGATTGGGAATCTCTTTGCAGCTCTATGAATGGAAGTATATCCCCCTGCTTCCACAGATCACCCACCTTAGATAGACCAATTAAGTCCCACTTGTCAAAGCCTCTCTGTGTAGCCAGTGTGCCCAATTATGCCATGTCCCATAAGCCTGTGTATTCTTGTCTCGCCAACCCATTGCGTGAGGTGTGCCAAAGGACTAGTGTAGTCGCAGTAGGGCTGGGAAAGGGTGAACTAGGCATTCCCCTATAGATGGCTGTGCGATAACCCCAGGTCACATGTTATCCAGATCAATCCTGCATGCTGGTTCATCCTCAGGGAGATGGACCCAATGATCAATAGTAGTAAGCTGTGCCATCTAGCAATACTTTTTATGTCAAGGAGAACTATCCAACACCAGCACCTTGTAAGTTTCTGAAGGGCTATTTCAGGGGCCCTCTGTCCCAAAGAAGAGCACCAGTTTCACTATCAATTGCTTGAAAGTAGGATAATGGGACAGAGTGAGGTGTATTGTGAAGTCCGTACAAAAAAAAGTAGTAGAGTCATCATTTTGAAGAGGGCAGCTTTTCCTAAAAGCGACAGAGGCACGATCCTCCAATGTCGAACATCCTCCTGCAATCTTGTGAGTGGCGTTTCTAAGTTGCTTGTGTAAAGATTCCCAAATACCGGAAACCCCCTGTAACCACCTGAGCCGCACAGTCGGCAGGCAGATGTGGCAGTGCTCCATTTCGTTCCAATTAATAGTGTATCCAGAATACCTGCGGTACAGCGTAAATATAGGCCTGAATCTGTCAAGAGTGGTAGTCGGGTCAGCAGCATAAAGCAGAATATCATCCGCGTAGAGGGAGATTTTATCTTCCCATCCTGCAGTCCATCTCAACCCTCTGATCAAAGGGTCGCTTCTTACTCAGGCCGACAGCGGTTCCAAGACTAGATCGACAATTAAGGGGAAGAGAGGATAGCCCTGTCTTGTTTCCCAACGTAGTGGAAACAATGCATACATGCATCCTTTTATCTTTACCTAAGCAGGAGGATCACAGTTTAAACGCAAGATCCAAGAAAGGAAACAGGAGCCAAACCTTAGTCTCTCTAATAAATAAAAAATAAAGGGCCACTTCACAGTGTCAAAGACCATACGTGCATCCAGAGAAAATATAAGTGCATCTTCCCGAAGCTGCTCAGCTGAGCCTAAAACTTCTTGCAGCCAATGTAAGTTAAGCGCTGTGCTTCTAACTGGCATAAAGCTGGATTGATCCAGATGGACTAGTGGTCGAATTACCTGAACCAGTCATGTGGCCAAAAGCTATTCATTAAGGATATGGGCCTATATGAGGCGCTTTCTTCCGGTGGCTTACCTTCTTTGTGAATCACAACTATATTAACTGCTCTTTGATCTCTGGACAGTACTCCAGCATCTCAGCTTTCTGGGAACATGCGTAGGAGGTAAGGGGAGATCTAGGGTGCTGTAAGTTCTATGGGCAGGCCATTAGGGCCATTGGGGCCCACAACTTTACCCAAATTTGAAGCACGGATGGCCTCTGTCACTTCACCTTCTGGTAACTCCTGTTCCATGAGGTCTCTATCTGTCTGTATGCCACCAGGCATCTGAATATCAGCTAGCAATTCACAAGATTCCTCTTTCATGGCCATGTTGGCTGGGGAATAGATACATGCATAGTAGGCTGCAAAGGCAATGGCCACGCCCTTTCGGTCTCTAACGTAGTTTCCCTCATCATTCAATATTTCAAGAACCCATCTGTACTTCGTCTCTATTCTATCTATCCAGGCTAGAAGAATTCCAGCATTATCCCTCACCTTTCAGGGGCGATGTTGAGTTACACAATGGCAGGTCTTGCGTGCCTCCATCACCACATCCCTATATTTCTTCTGCTTCAAGGACAAATTATGTTTGAGGTTGCCTGGGCTGTCTGTGGCGATCTGGGATTTCAACTCTGGAATCTCCCTTTCAATCTAATCTAGACTGGCTCTGTTCTCTTTTTTATATGATGCTACCAAGTCTATGCACTGTCCCCTTATGACTGTTTTAAATGCTTCCCACAGTGTCTGCACTTAGGTTACTGAAACTTGATTGTCATCAAAATATTGCTCCGTGGCCTCACAAAGACTCTCAGGGATTCGTGGTATTTTGAAAAACCTGCAGTTAATTACCATTCTGCGTCTAGATGAGTGAACTGTTAATCTGTAGGAGGCGCATACAGGGGAGTGGTCAGAGATTCCTCTGGCAAGGTACTGAATCTCTCTAAAGTGAGGAAGTTGATGAGCTAAGGTAAGTATATAATCAATGCGCAAAAGACTCCCATGGGCTCCTGAATGGAATATATATTGTTGTGACTTTGGGTGAAATGCTCACCTCTCCAAGTGTTGACCAGGCCATTCACTACCATAAGTCCATCAGAGGCCTAAGCACCAATACAGACTGATGAGGAGGCAAATAAGCAGCCTCCTCACAATGGCTGGGGGTGAGTGTTTGATTTGCTCAAACGCTCCGTCCATGATCCCCTTTGGTATCGCTTTGTTCGCCCTAAGTTGGCAGGGTATGCCCAGACGTGGGTCCCTTGCTCACTTTGCCACTGGATTCAAGATAGCCTGGCTGAGGAGGGTTATGAACCCGAAACCGGTCCCAGGATACTTGTTTCCGGTCCAGGGAAGACATGGCTTGGCAGTTCGGGCTGGACTGTTCCCACGAGGCACAGGGTCAGACTGATTTGCATATTGCCATGTCTGAACTGTGGTGGTGGAGTGAGCTAAGGAATGATGATGGATTAAACCCAGATCATTTGACTGGGTTGAGTGTTTGATTTGCTCAAACGCTCCGTCCATCATCCCCTTTGGTATCGCTTTGTTTGCCCTAAGTTGGCAGGGTATGCCCAGACATGGGTCCCTTGCTCACTTTGCCACTGGATTCAAGATAGCTTGGCCGAGAAGGGTTATGAACCCGAAACCGGTCCCATGAGTCTTGTTTCCGGTCCAGGGAAGACATGGCTTGACAGTTCGGGCTGGACTGTTCCCATGAGGCACAGGGTCAGACTGATTTGCATATAGCCATGTCTGAACTGGGGTGATGGAGTGAGCTAAGGAATGATGATGGATTAAACCCAGATCATTTGACTGGGGGTGAGTGTTTGATTTGCTCAAACGCTCCGTCCATCATCCCCTTTGGTATCGCTTTCCTCACAATGAACAGAATTAAAGTTGCCACCTAGTAAGAATACGTCTCAGGAAGTTGAGGTAAAAGTGCATTAATGTCAGAAAAGGCTGCCTCGTGTAGTCGGGTGTATATAGAGTGAAACAATATTAAGCATGTTGCCCTCACATTGTCCCGTTATAGCAACGTATCTCCCATGGAACTCAGGCCAAGTATGCTATATGGTATATGGGAATGCTTTATGCACAAGGATACTAACCCCTCTAGATCCTGTTGTATAACCCACATGTGCGAGTATTTTATAGCCCCATCTATCCAGGGCATGATAAGTATTTCCTTGAAGCTGTGTCTCTTGGAGGATAACTATTTCAGGAATGTGCCTCTTGAGGTACTGCAATACCACTCCCCTTTTATTTTTTTTCCTCACCCCATTTACGTTTCAGGAGAGAATCTTAAAATTAGGGGTTACTAATGCATCGGCCATGGATCAAGACATCAAAGGAGCACCAACGGTACCGGAGGGCAGCATTTCCACCAGCATCGCGGGCTGGCCAGCAAAATGCAAGGCTTTCAGCAAGGCTATTGCAATCTTCACTGGGAATTGCATACTCGGTGGAGTTTGGTTGCAGTTGACAATCAGTGCTACCAGTGGATAAAATTGAGAAGCACCAAGTTGAGACTGCCGCTGTGTCAAGGAAAGGATGTCACCAATACATTGATACAACAAAGAGTAAATAAACAATGTAACTAAAACCCCTTTATAAAGAGCCCTCCAGACTTAGAAATACTCGCCCATCAAATCGTGGAGAGCGCCTGTCATCCCAAAAGATTTTAACAAACTTAGGGAGACTGTGGTTTTTGCAAATCCGCCACCCAACAATCCCCCCAAATAACATGGAGCAATGTTACAGCAAACGTAGTCAACATTTAAAGGACTCCTTTCCAAGTCCCGGGAGATAACATGACATCTGCCTCGGTCACTCAACAAGTAAGGAAAGGAAGCGTTAGAGGATCGTGCTAAGCAAATAAATAACTCGATATCAATTAGTGGTCCCTCCGAAAACTGAAGAAAAAGTCACATAGTACATTTGGTATTGGCAATTGTCACTAGTCCTCCAGTTCCTGTGTCTGATCTGGAGTTCCGGAATCAGTCCGTCGCCTTCCGATCTGTGCACAGGGTCCCGATCCACAAACCACTCTCCAGCCATCCAGCCAGTCCCAAGCTACCTCAGGAGTAATGAAGTACCAAGTCTTTTTATCTGCCACCACTTGCAGTTTTGCCAGGAAGATCATGGAGTACTTTACTTCACCGCTCTCTTTCAATACCCTCTTGACTTAAAGGAAGGATTGTCTGTGTTTTAGGACTTTGAGAGTAAAATCCGGAAAGAATGTGACAATATTAAAGTCATATTTGACAGGTGGTGCACTGTGGGTGGTCTGTAAAATGACATTTCTATCACAGTACCTGGGACTCTGTTGGCATGCTCAGCTGAGAAATAATTTGGGAGGCAGTGGGGCTGAAGCTGTTTAAGTATGAGGTCTTCCATGAAAAGGTCAAGTACTGGTCCCTCCGAGCATTTTGGGATCCCTATTTTGCAGACATTGTTTCTTCTCAACCCACTCAAAATCTTCCAGCCTGGTTTCTAAAGCACATGAGGTAGAACACAGTTCTTTAACCTGAGACTTTAAAGACTTCATCTCCACCTTAAGGGAGATGATTGAATCTTCTGCCTCTTAAACAAGTGCTCCCATATTGCAGAGATCTGCCCGTATCAAGGTGACTTCAGTGGGGACTGAGTCAATTTTACTCTCCATGGCAGTGCGGACCCCTTGTATTGCCGCCATGAGGTCTGTGAGAGTGGACGCCTCTTCCGTATTGCGCCATTAACATCTGCTGTCCTTCTGTCATTTGCATAGTGGTGGAGTATTTATGTAGGGTAAATTTATCCAAGCTTGGCTTTATGAATAGTTTGGGTCGCCTTATCGTCAGTCATTATGGGTGCATGCTATGCGTCTCCACTGGATGCCTCAAGAGTGTGTGAGAGAAGAAAGGGGGGTATGTGACTAATTAACGCCGCCTGGCAAGGAGAGAGGGATTGTCTCTGAGCGGCCTGTTGGGTTTCCCATCCCCGCCCCTAGCGTCCCAACAGGTCTCTATGCAGTAGCTGTTTGCTATAATGTTCAGCTCCCCCATTGTTGGGGCAAATAGAGGCTCCCTCACCCTCTCAATGTGGAGTTCTGGTAAGAAGGGGTCACCAAATAAATTGGCGCCACTACAAGAGAGCCACTACAACAAGTGATGTCTCTTTCGAAAGCAAGTAGGCACTGGCGTAGCACATGCCCCGCAGATCTGGTATCAGGAATTCAGGTTTGTAGACAATGGGTAGAAGAGTGCTGATTGCATAAGATGTTTGTCTTGTGGTGTCTGATTCTTAACACTGCTTAGGCCAGCCGTACTGGTGATCTCAGTGGGGTGAAGAAGCACTGCGCGTCAATCAGTTGCTAGTAACTCCCCATGTCACTTGTCAGGCACTGTAGGTCAGACATCGCCATCTATCACCACTGCATATTCGAGAAGTGCTTCTGGTATGTTTCTTGGGTCACTTGGTTGAGCGGTCTTGCAGAGGCAGACAGGCTACAGGTTTCACCAGGATAAAGGCTGCTGTGTGGCCGCTGAGAGTGACGATGTCGTGAGCCGGTATAGGTATATCAGGCTGTCCGTCCCTTCACTATTGCAAGCGGGTTAACAGGTGTGAAGCAGCTGCTTAATGTTTGTGTGTCAATTATGAGGGCCACTAATGGGATAATCAGGTGTAGTGAGCCGTTATTGCATGGCCACACCCCAACGGGCCTGGTTGTGAGAGAGCAGGCTGCGGTGGGTTCAGGGGGGGCATGCCTCACCTGCAGAGTGTTTGTGTCCCCATCAGCTGCATTCAGTGCTGTGGCTCAGGGTCATGACTAGCTCCCCAGCAGGCAACGATCTGGCTCTTCTCACTGTCTGCACCGGAACGCACTTCTGCCGCATGGTTGATCTACCCGAGGCCGCTGCATAGCCTTGTTGTCTAGGCCTCACTGCAATTGTGACCGACGTGACGTTTTGAGGTTCACATAATCGCGTTAGCAGCATCCCGCTGTTAGCAGAACATTAAGAGCGTGTCCTGTATACATGGCAGACAGATATTAAGGCAGATAAGTGGAGATTAGTGTGGTGGGGGAAGGAAGCCGCTTCAGAAAGCAGCCATCTTCCTTGGCGGTTGGCCATGCTCCCTCAAAGGGTGCTTTCTCGTTCCCTGAATAACATCTGCTCTCCATACTTTCTGCTGTGCATCTCATCTAACCTCTACATACTGATCTATGGTCCTCCTATACTTTCCCCGATATTTATCTTTTTGATGGGCTATGTGTTCTCAAGTATTTATTGCCTCAGATTTAGCAGGTCAAGTAGGTGGTCTCATTTCATATAATTTCCTCCTTAAATTCTCAATAATTCTCAAATAATTAAATGTCCCATAACAAGGAAATTGTAGGACCTCGTCTTTCTCTGTAATTTTCTTCCATTGTTTAAGTCAAATACATAGATGTAATTCTTTATCCATCAATACGGTATATCCGGGCATACCCTCAGGTGGTAGATCTTCTCCTACACAAACAGGTATGGTCACATCTCCTTGTAATAATTTCCATAAAGCTTTGAAATTGTTTATTTTTGTTCAATTTTGTATTTCACAAATGTTTTCTGCAAAACCAGGAAATTAAATTGTCCCACAATTCTCTAGTTCAGCAATCACAACCAATAACAGTGCGACTTTTTATGATGCAGTGAACCAATCTCAGAGCAGCTGTACACCAACTGAACAATCACAGCGCGACACACTGTGACGTCAATCTTGCTCCTTACAGCAGATCACCCTCCTTTACAATTTTCTTCAGCGTGTTTTTTAAGCAAATGCTTGATACAATATGCAAGCAATTTCAACAACAAAACTGTCTGCTCCTCTAAAGGAAAAAAGATGTCTCTCACTCAAAAGATAATATGAAATTACATTTTTATACCTATCTTAATCATACACTTCAATTGAGACCTCGACCCGCGGAGTCTCACTCTAATTGATACAGTTATTCCCTGTGCACCTGAGATCAACTGTACCAACAGCTTATCACTAACACACAAAAAAGTCCCTATCCATAAGATGTTGTCAACGATGTCTCATGACACACACCCAAAAACAGCCAACAACTTACTCAGTGTCTTCTACACTGAAACCACCACGTAGGTGTGTATCCCCGGATCTTAGGCCACAGACCGACCTGATAACAATTGCAACTTCAACTTCTGTGCATTAAGTGAAATGGAGCACAAATTTTTCGCACAATATCACACAGCCATTTTAAAACATTGCAATCTAAGCTAAAGCAATCGCAATGTGCATTCCTATTAATACTCACACACCTTTACTGCTACAAGTTGTCTCATTTCCGTCAGCACATATTTTGATTGGGCAGTAGTTGTGTGCTTTCACATAAAAATGCATGCCCTCATTTCAGTTGTGATAATACTGTTTATTTATCCAGCCACGTAAAACATTAACTTTCAGGGGCACACACATGCCATTGTAATGCTATTAAATAGATAACTTCTGCTGAACCATGTGATTTTTGGCTTTTCAACAGGACTGCGAAAATCGATTTTGGGTACCCTAAATTCCTCACATCACTGGACAAAACCATCCTCTGCTACCATGTTTTGTTGCAGCAGAACCTTTTTTTCTCATTTCTGTGCCCATCAATGACTTCACAATTTAGTAACATCTCTCAGATTCTATACTTCACCACGGAGGTGTTGGTCTTCCAATGGACCATTCTTCGTCACTGTGAAGAGTGAGAAATCAGGGTGTTGAACAGTTGGCCACCCAATGAGAACCAATAATTAGTAGACAGCTCACAAATTAGTGATCACTTTTAAGTACACTATTCTCAGACTATAACACTCTCTACCATCCTTTAGAAATGAATAATTGAAAACACAGCTTCTATGGAAAGAACATTAAGACAAAATAAAAGACTCAGACAAATTTAAATAATTTGGGTTTTGTATTAAAGATCCAAAATCAATACATATAAGTAACATTTTAAGCAGTTCAGTCATGAGTCTTACAGCACATAGAATAAAACCACACATTTAGTCAAAGTAAATATACTTCTAAATAAAGGAATATGTAAGGAGGTTGGTTCAGGTTCGTGTTTCCAACCACCAACAAAGGCATCAAGATGGCTCAATAAAGTTCTCTTAACATGGGCAAAGGGATCAAGTTAAAGTTCACTAAGGAAAAGTCCATGGGCATGGGCAAGGGGAATGGATCAATAAACAGGAATGTTTAAGTCTGGTCTGTCACC
Organism: Triturus cristatus; assembly: GCF_964204655.1. Classification (NCBI taxonomy): domain Eukaryota; kingdom Metazoa; phylum Chordata; class Amphibia; order Caudata; family Salamandridae; genus Triturus; species Triturus cristatus. The sequence goes on along the minus strand of NC_140583.1, from coordinate 578,399,151 downwards.
AGACTGTTCCAAATGGTATGGCAGAAAAGGTCATCAGCAAAGGGAAACAGGCAAGGAGCATGTAAAGACAGTCCAGCAGGCAGGCTGGAGGCAATGGAGGAGAAGGGGCTCTGGCATAAGACGGGTCCCTCCTCCTAGGAAAGTCATCTTTTATGCTCCAAATCGTCCATTTGTGACATCAGTTGTCACCAGACAATGGTCTGTCCATCATATGACCATTCTTCCCCTCACCAGGTACAAAATTGATACTCCAACATATTTTCCCATTTTGCTAATGAGAAATGACTGCCCATTCTGTCCTCACAGGATAGTTGATAAAGAGCTAATTTACTTTGTTGCTCTTCATGGATTAAGACAAGAGATCAAGTTGCCACCAATTCACTCACTACAAAGTACTGGAAAAGGTGTCTATTGATTAAAGAATGTTGCACAAACAATATAGATTAAGAAACATTTGAGGAAGCATAATACATTTCTATAACACCAGGCTATGAAATAATTCAGCCTAAGGAAAAAGGCAATTCAATGCTTTTTAAAGTTAGCATTTCTTATTTAGTCAAATAAAATCATAATTAAGTTCATGCATGTTAAAATAAATCAAGCCTATCTTATATGGAAATAATTGTAACGTTGGCCAATGATTATTGCACAAAAATGTTCAAATGTAATTATTTTTTTAGAACAACCTACGTGCAAACTATATCTGAAAATCATTAAAATAAAATACTTTTTTGAAAATCTGAGACTCTAATAGTATGAAGCATTTACACTGAAAGCTTCATTCATGTACCATATTGCACCTATTTTTCATTTGTTATTGGGCATTACAATGAAGACAATAGAGATGCTAAGTATCATCATTAATATTTGCACAATTGTATGTAAGACTCATTTGTTACTCAGAGATTCTGCTTAATAATAATAATTTGTGTTATTTTGCATCAATAATCTTTCATAACGATTTTGTTCAAATAATAAGGTAATCAGTTAATAAACATGTTAAATTCATTTTTATAAAACATCTTCTATTTCTAGAAATACACGGTCACTTTTATGGTGCTGGTACTTTTCTCAGTTTCAGTGTGCAAAGTGCACATTAGAGTTTTATTGTCAATATCCTTTTTAGGTCGAACCTAGTGCAGCGCGCATACGCTACCCTCTAGCAGGCTTCTTGTGAGCACTCCAAACTTCCCTTAGACTTCTCCGTGTGGGTCTGGCAACTCCCACACATTCCATTGACCTTTAGGTGTGGCTTTCAATAATGACAGCACGCAAATGGCCAAAGACGGGTATATGTCCCGCCTTTTCTCTAAATGTTCACTCCCATGGCATTTGGGTCTCAGGAGCAAGCAGCGTCGCGCAGCTGCATTCCTCCATTGTTGTTGTGGATCATGTTACTAATTAACACAGCGCGGTCGCTTTCACTTTTGCTGCCGCCCTTGTTTTCTGTTTTCATGATTTTTTTTCTCTTCCTGGTAAAGCTGTAGACTGTTCTCCAGTCGTTCTGATCTTTCTGTCTTTTTTTTTTATAAATTATCTTTTTTTATTAAGCAGCGTGATGCGCCACACTTCATAATTAGGGCTCCCGGTTTTCCATATTTACGGATTTATACATATAAATACAGACGGAAATCGATATTTCCTTTGTCTGTATTTATATTTATAAACGGTAAAATACGAGTAAATGTTGCCGCGCTAGTCTCCCGCCTCCCGATTCCTGCAAGCAAAAACCCGATGCCTCTGGGTTTCAGCTGACAGGGCAGTATTGTGTAACGTGCTAATTCTTCCAGCAATAGTCGGAGTGGCGATGCAGGGGCTCTAGAAGGGGTGAACAACCAACAAAGCCCCATTAACAAGCGAATGGTCTTTTAAAGACCTGTGAAGTGCTCGGGGGCGGCTGTGTGTAAGCTGTTTCAGCCCGGGCTGCCACAAACGTGGGGAGGGGAGGTACGCACTGCCAGCAACCTGCCAGGCCAGTGCACAACTCTTGCATCACCCTCTCTCTGCCATTGCGCGCCATGCTTCTGAAAGGCAAGAAAACAAAGTGCTTTTGCGTTTCAAATGTCCAGTCCTGCAGCAGCACACTTCCAAAGCCCCTACATGACAGTAACCCGATTCAAGGCCCCAGTCTCCCGATTTTTTTTTTAATCTCCCACTTTGCTCCTCTGAAATGTTGGCATCCACTCTTGTGTTACTTTTCACAATGCATAATTTTGAGCCAATTCATGCCTCTGTTCTCAGAGCCCGTACGCAGTGCATGGTGAATTAAGTCACACTGAGTGTGAACGATGCCTTTATCTGTTCAGTCCAATGCTTTAAGTAACCTGGAAACACCGGGCTACCAGACTTATCTCTTTCGAGCATTTTAAACATTACAGTAAATTCTTGGGATGTGTGTCTGTAACACAACACCCATCTTGTTAATTTCTAAAATGAACTTCATTGGAATCCAATTCCTTCAGCAGCCTTTTCCTGCTGGTGCAGTTTTGAAATAATCACCAGCTGCCTATAACTAGTAAAATAAACCTCTTAGTTGGACTTATCTGTCCTAAGGTACCATCTGGACCCCCTCTTCTCCAACATGGGGATCAAGAGGCTTCTCTTCTCGAATCACTGTACCTATGTTACCTTGGGTATTTCCCCAAACTCCCAAGATGAACAACAGACCAGATTGGACTGAGGGATTTAGGAAGGCAGTCTCAGAAACCGCTGTCATCATGTTTCCTCTGGTCTTCCCCTATGAGGTATCCCTTTGCAGAGCCTCATTAAAGAAAACTGCAGGAGCACTGTGGCGATGTGAACTGTATAGTCCATGGAAACAATACAAAGTAAAATGCCTTTTGATATTTGTTTTTGCCTTGGCCAGCTCCTTAGTTCCCTACTATAGCCTGAGAGCCCACGAAGCAGCCTCTACCGGCCATTAAAGGCCAGCTCCCATTAACAAGGGAGCAGGCCTTTAATGGCCGGTAGAGCCCGCTAACGAAAGCTCTAAGGCTATTAGAACATTCCGCCCCTAGAGGGCAGAATGTTCTAATTTGTAAAACAAAGGCCTCAAAGAGCCCAAGTGGATTGGAATTCCCTCAGGATCCGTGAAGCCTTTTGTTCACAGCAACAGCTGTGAACAGATATTGGAATGTTGGAGCTCCGGGCTTCTACCAGCCATAGAAGCCTGGAGCACTTCATTGACAAACCAGAAAGAGCCTCAATGCCCTCAAAGTCTCTTGAAATGCACATGTGCTTGTACTACAATGGCAAAGTTTTCAGCTGAATGTATTGTGTTGCCCAATAACAACCGGGCGCAGGTGTGCCTTGTCAATGTAAATAAATGTGGAAAAATACTAGCTGTAGTGTCGCCTTTTGCTTGTGGCAAAAATAAATATGGATAAATACAGAAAAAAAAGCCCCAAAAATAAATATGGATAAATACAGACGGAAATGGCAAAAAAATAAATACCATAAAACCGGGAGCCCTATTCATAATCAACAATAGTGACTGTGCGCATTTCTTTTCTTAGGCACAGCTCGCAAAACACTAAAACGGGGCTACAAATCGCCTCAATTCTAATTGCTTATTTTGATTCAACAAGAGCATTTACGTGGGTTCCATGGGGGCTGAAGCGAGACTCTGCTCGAAATGTGCCTCTGTGACTGGTGATCGCACAAGTTGCATGAGACTACAATCCATTAAACACGTCATTAAGTAAACGTAAGGATGCATATTTTGCAAGAGGTTTATACAAGTATTTCAGAATGCTTTAAAACTAAGACTGAGATCCCTGCTCCACCTACGGCAAAAACCTGTGTAAGACACACCCAGGCACAGTGGACTTACAAAGAGGCAACATAAAAGGTCTGCGCTGTCCCTCAAATCAGACAGAAGGACCGAGGTCTACCTGCTGCCTGCTCGGGCACGTTGCGCTGCTCACTGACTGACGCTGTCACCTCTTCTCCCGCAGACATGGAGTTCAAGACAGCCGCAGTGGAAACAAGTGAATGCACTGCGTTTCACTCATTTTTGGTATTTTCTCATCAGCCCTACGCGGAGGTGACAGAAAAACTGTACGGTCGCTCATTTTGTAATCAAAAGTCATAACTAACCGCTGATATCTATGCCCTTAACAGTTTATTCTGTGCTGAAAAGCAGTGACGTTGTACAGCAGATTTTGGCACGAATACACAAAAGTAGTGTGTGCAGGTTTTACAACCGTAGAGGAAGGTGTCTTTTATTTACAGTGCACTCGCCCATTCATAATACAACAGGTATGTTTTCAGGCTGTTTCCACTGCCTTTCAGCTGTCCAGCGATGGGCCTGCTCCCTTTGTGGCTCTGTTTGCTCGGAGAACAATCTTCGGTGCCTCTGTAAGCTATATGTAATTGTTCGAACAATTTCTTAGAAAATTGTGTGCAAATGTGACCAGAAGCAAAGGCTGAAAACTTTGATTTCATTGTGTTTAATTTGTTTAATTAGTGTGTGTGTACCAAAGCTTCAAGATGCTATAGAAATGTGAGAAACATAACAAGTTTAGATTATTGGCCGACTAATAAAAAAAAATACAATGGCCCGATTCACAACGATTACTCTTGTGGTACTTCAGAACTGCAGGAGTACGCTTTGCTTACTTACTCCTGAAATTCATGAGTAGGCCAGGACTACTACAAGAGTAGGTCACACTTACTCATGCACCAGCCTTTGTGAACTGGGCCCCATGTCATTAGCTTCTTATATAAAATAAATATGCCTGGTCCAGCCCGAACTGGGGGTGCCAAAGAGTTCCAGTGCCTAGACGCTGCAATGGAGAAAACTCTCCTTACATTTTGCTAAGTCTGAAGCTAGGGATCATAAGTTTTTGATTGGCTGATCTTGAATCTTTGTGTCCTAAATAGGAGAATTCCTCTAAAGGCACATATGAATCATGGCCATGACGCTCTTCCTGACAGGCAGCCAGTCAAGTTCACGTCATTGATGTATGGCAACGTGGGCGCCTGTATTTTGTATGAGTTTAAATCGGTAAACATTCCGCTCTAAGCAGGCAGCTATATGACATTTTCAACACCTAGAAAAAGCTAAACCATGCGGTCCATGCATTACATGGAGAAGGGAACCGAGGAAGGTCAGACTTCTTTCATTTCAGACTCTCTTATTCACCATCACTCCTGTGAAAAAGCGTTTTACAAAATGGCAGACCCATATAGGCAAGGTGAAATGTGATGTTGCCATGGTCAGTGCGGATTTATTTTCTTTTATTTTTTACAAAGGTACATATGCTCGTAAAAGCCGGATTTCGTATGGCTGTTAAAATGCAGTCTCTATTTTGGAGAGGGAAATATACATGCTTGCACTGGAGTAGGTTGTTCATTACTTCCAGATTCTTTCACTTAGTTTGACCGCCTAAAGGAAACCATAATTTGCTGCAATTTTCCGTTTGGAATGGTAAAGTATCATTTTCGGACTCTGCGGCGTTGTCCAGAAATCCTGATCTCCCGCACAGTGGTTAAGCATCTGCTCTTATGTGGTGCAGAAACAGCTGGAAACCAAATTGATAATATGAAAATAATTTCACTTGTTGTAGCTTTCCATGTTTCCTGGCAGAGTCAAAAGTGGAGCAGTTATTTGGAGAACCTTCTTTACAAATCTGTTTGGATTCCAGCGCTTTATGTCCCTTTCAGAAGCAGTAAGCAACCACTTAGTAAGGATTCCTTTTAATCTAACTAATCGTTTACAATAAAAGTAAAGGATTTTTTAAAACTTTTTTGTTTTTGAGTGATTGAGTTGTAAGTCTGTTCCTAAGTGTACACGGCAAATGAAACATTACATGCAATGGCGAGTGGGATTCGGGGACCCAGCGCGAGGGGAGTATTCCAATCATTGTTGTCTTTTACTGGCCAACCAGCAGCCATAAACCCATTTCCCCTGCTTGTGTTAAGGCCCTTCCCCCCTTGCTGCACTGATGAACAGATGGCCACAAACTGGAACATATCATTGCAGTTTTTGATTGCGCCACTGAAATAGGAACACGGTCCCAGAATACTGGTTGAAAAGAAAATACTACATCATACAATGTATAATTTCAAATGTGCTGCACGCGGCCTCCGTCATTAACACACCAAAACTGTCAGTCCACTCTCTGCCACTAGGTGTCAGTGCAGACTTTAGCCCAGAAGAGTTCTTACTCTCTAGCACCTCCTTGATGGGGTGAGATGAAGAGGGGTCTCGTTGACCCCAGTTTCCTCTTGAATGTAGACTAGCGGATGAATTCATGAGCGGAATGTGACACGGTCTGCAGGACTGCATTTATTAGCTTGCATCATCTGTACATTTAAAATGCTACAAGTTGGCTGTTTAGGTGGGATGTTCCAAGGCATGGAAGAGTCCATCCTACCCCAACTGCCCAACAACCTTTCTGCAGTTCAGTTAAAATTGGGTAGATTTAGGGCCCCTTTAAGGCAACAAGAAACGTTCAAACTTCACACTGCTTATGAGGGGCTGCTAAGAGCAATAGGTGGGCGGGCACCGCTAAGCAGCCACTGCCCGTCCCCTACTTTGAACTTCTTAAGCTTGCAACCCTTTCAAAATACTTTGCCACAAGGGCTCCTTTAACACAAGAAGTACTTTTCATGTACATTATCTCCGAGAGAAAGTCTGTGCCACTAAAAAGCATTCCACTGTGAGACAGATGTATACTCTTGAGAGAGCCTGGATGCGCTACTCTCAGGATCCGCAGTTAGCCAGTGGGCACGAGGCAAGAAAGTTGGCAAGTCATTATTTTCTAAAAAAGTTGAAGCATAATGTTATTGATATCAATATTGCAATTAAGGTTACTCTAGTTGAATAGAAACATGAGTTTAAAATAACTACTTCTTTACAGGACCACACAGTACAGGAACCTAAAGAAGAACAATACATAACAAGTGAGATGTTATATAGTTGTTTGTAAAATGTTAAGTGTGAAAATTGCTTTGAAAGTAGTTTGTTTTCAGTTATGCAAATTACTTTGAACAACTATCAATGAATAACTAGTGGAAGGAAGGTAACAAGTCTTAGTAAAATGTTTGTATTTTCCTCAATCACATTTTGACAAGAAGGTTGAATTCACCTGAAAATAGTTATTTGATATCCTTAGTACACATTACTAGGGAGATTTCTGTTCGGTTCAACAAGCTTTATTCGGTATGTGTAGTAACCAGAAAAGCAACCAATATACATATACAAACAGTAAAATCCGGTTACACAGACATAATCTAATTAATTAATACATTGAAATCAGTTAAAAAAAATTCAATGCTTTTTCTCACATGAATTGATTTTAAAATGAATGTCGCAACAAAAAAACAAATCTTGGGGTCTCTTAGTGCAATCAATAGGCTCATGGCTGCATCAGTAGTTCTTGCATTATGTTTCTTGAACAAGGGTTTTAAACAAACAGGTCTATAATTCCAATATAAATCACAGAAAAGTAGAAAGTGCATAGTGCTCTGTTTAGAATACTCATCACGTGGGCATCAAGTGATAGGCCGTGTTTTCATTTCGGGAAATGCAACTAAATGATGGGCAATACCCAATCTCAGCCTTGTTAGTACAAAACGATGCGAGGGTCTTGTAACTAATGACAAATAGCTTTGGAAGCCATCAGTATCTACAATTGATTGGTAAAACAGGTATGTAGTTTGATTCCCAACAATTCGCATCCGGCACTCGTTTTTTTGGGCCATAAATGCGTTTTTTGTCTCCTGTTTAGACAGGCCTATCTCATCGGTTGGGCTTTTCCGGATCTTGATCATAAATAAATCTCTATTAACATCTGTGATATATTTTAACCAGGGGATCGATAAACAATTGTCCAATTGCAAGCAATCCTGGACAATAGTTTGGGTGACTTTTGTCTCCTCTTTAGACCAAATAGACCTCCAAAGCATTAGAGGTCTCAAAGCAATCAGATCTGACAGGTATCTTAGCCCCACTTCTCGATGTATTACCTCGGAAGAAGCAGGCAGGCATAAGAGTTTTTGTAGAAAGGAATTTTCCTCTATTTGCAGTTCCTGACTAGTATTGTGGCCCCACACCCCAGTGCCATATAATGCAATAGAGGCACATCTAGCTTTATAGATGTCTGTCATGTCCTTAATACGTTGATCTCCCAGCTTAGATGCAAACCGGAAGACCCCATGCGCGATCTTTAACATCTTTGCATGGACATTAGACAATTTGGATGACCAATTTCCTTTACCTGAAAAAGTTAACGCCAGATAACAGAAATCGTCAAAGGTTGCCACCCTCGCACCATCTATAAAAAAAGGTTTAGGTTTCCTGGATTCTTAACCACATACCATAGTATATGTTTTAGCCTTATTATTAACAACTTCCTTCCAGAAATAAAATCTGCAAACCTATCTATTAATCGCTATAGGCCGACCGGAGTTCTAGATAAAAGCACAGCATCATCTGCATAAAGCAGAACAGGTACAGCCTGGCCTGCAGCTTGGGGTTCATCCGCCTGCACCAACTTAAGAACTGAGTCAACTTTGTTTATAAATAAAAAGCAGTGGCATTAAGACGCAGCCTTGGCGGATGCCACGTTTTACTTTAAAATTTAGTGTACACTCACCCCGTTGGCCATACCAGACTCTAGTTGTTAATTTCTCATATAACTTTGCAAGGAAATAGATAATCGACTCCAGGGCAAAGACATTAAGTAAAACTGGCCAAAAAATTGCATGATACTCCAGGTCAAAAGCACTGCTAAGATCAGCAAAGCATTAAAATAGACTCCCTTGTTTGGCACATGTATATTTACTAACCCTGGGCGTGACACTACGCTTCTCCCACGTAGTGTACGTTGCGCTGCCTGCTTCGCAGTTTTCGAAGTAGGCGAAGCAGGCAGCGCTACACACACGCCAGGGCGAAGCGTAGCTGCCTGCCGCCTACCACCCGCCTCCCGCTCGCCCTCCTTTTAAAACATACCCTGAATGGAAAATTAATAAAAGTAAAGACACTTACCTGAAGCGCGGCGTCTCCGGGACTCCCTCTTCCTGGTTTCCAACTTCTTCTGATAAATGCGCATGCGCGGACGCCCGCGCATGCGCATTTCTCGCAAAAAATGCGCATGCGCGGGCGTCCGCGCATGCGCATTTCTCGCAAGAAGTTGGAAACCAGGAAGAGGGAGCCCTGGAGACGCCGCGCTTCAGGTAAGTGTCTTTACTTTTATTTATTATAAATTCAGGGTATGTTTTAAAAGGAGGGCGGGCGGGAGGCGGGTGGCGCGTAGTGGGGCTACGCGGAGCGCGTAGTGTGCGTAGATTTGGGCACACTACGTGCTGCTTCACGTAGCCCCACTATGCCCACTACACCCACCCTTAATATTTACCCACTAAAAGCTCTAAATTAATACATTACTCTATCGTACCTAACCCTTTTCTAAAACCATATTGAGCCTGTGATAAAATCCCATTCTCCGTTATTCACTCCTCTAATCTTACTAATAAAACTCTGCTCATCACCTTTACTGACCCACAAAATTTAGTCATGGACAGTGGGCATATTTGTATATTAAAATCCCCTTCCCATACAATTGTAAAGTTAGTATTCACTGCTTTAACCAAGTTATCTATCCCTTTCTCTAATTCAAGTACTACATTATGGCGAGTTGAATCGAAAACATTATTATAAAAATTAACCAGCAAGACATCCCACCCATCTTTATAATGCATCCACAACATCTGCGAAGTAGTTTCCTATTTTAATCACCCTTCTGACTACCAAAGGCAATTTATTTGACAAAAGAATTAGCAACCTGCCTTTAGCTCTACCTGCAGAGAAGGGTGATGCCGTCTACCTGCAGAGGAGGGTTATGCCTGCAGATCGTAGGAGCAGGGCCGGCTTTAGCACTGGTGGCGCCCTGTGCGACAATGTTTGTTGGCGCCCCCCACAGACTCCCTCACTACCACCCTTTCACAGTGTCCCCTCAAGTCTCCATAATCACTCTCTCTCACATTTATTTAATTAGTTGTATGGCACCGCCTATACCAGTGTAGGGTGTCAGAGTACTTTACATCACACACACACACTACACAGAGACAATCAATCATAGGTGTGTAAATCAGTATATAGGAAATGTTACATAAGCCAGAAGACTACAAGGTGTAGGAGTCACATGTCATCCATACTGGTAGACATTTTAGTTTAAGAGTGCTTGGTCTGGAGAAGCACAGACTCATAATTGAAAACATAACCCCATGGTTTGGGGTTACATATAATAATAGAGATTATTTATTCTTACCAAAATGAACCCTTTTTGAAACATTAGAATAATGTATATGTTGCAGTTTGCATGCAGCTCTTTGATAGTTATTAGCTCGCTGTTCCATGTTAGGATTTTAACATCTACACTGCCAGAAACAAAAGGATCTCTCTGTCAAAAGCACTGACTGATTTAAAATATATGCACTTACTGATCTGCATGGTACACATTCTTGGCAGCAGGCATATAAACCCTCTGTGCTACCATAAAATGAGTTAAAACTTCCACTAGACAAAACTCCTTCTCTCTCCAGGAAGAACATGAATCACCGTAGTTATCTTGACATTTTTATTGCTGCATGAGAATTGCTGGAGGCTAGCAATGCAGCAGCAGGTGCCTTTAAAGCTATAAAATACTTCCAAGGACGGCGCCCCCTTGAAGAGTCAGCACCCGGTGCGGTGGCACCGGTCGCACCGCCCTAAAGCCAGCCCTGTGTAGGAGATAAACCCTACGAAATGTACATGATCTATACTCCAAGTTTCTTGTACGCAGATTATATCATGTTTATTAATAAAATCTGTTTAGCCCAGTGAATCCTTTTTATTTTCCAGTCCGGCTAAATTCCAAGTAACGGTAGTATAGCCGTTAACTGGCAGATTCTCTATATTATCATCAAGGTGTTCACATATGCTCACATCCTCCTCACTAGTAGGGGGAATAATTACAGGAAAGTTTATAGCGATTACTGGCAGATTCCCTTTATTATCATCAGGATATTCACATATACTAGCATCCTTCTCCCTAATAAATGGGTGTATTACGGGTGGATTTGTGGCATTAGCTGGGGAATTAAGCATGATAAGGGCTTGACAACGTTGAGTAAACTGTCTCCTGTCAACTCTTGTCCCGTCGTCCAATCTCCATCATGTCTAACCTCCACGTTGGATAGACGGGCAGTGCTCTATCAATCATTTTCTTGGAGTGTACTATGGGTTTGAAATCTGTTAGGCACTGGTAATACATAAAATGGCTACACTAACACTGCAGATTTGGCACTAAATTTCCCCTGATCTCCTCCTCTATTATGTATAGGCCTTAGATGGCTATAAAAAAAACTAAAGGTACTAGAAATACATTGGAATCATGACGTAATGGTACAACCGTTCTTTCCAAATTGTTCCTGGCCCAATTGGGGCTCCTAAAATTGATGATATTACAATCACCTTGCAGTGTCTTTTCTAAGGAGCCAATCCAGCTTACTCTTCTAGTTAAGAGTATCTGGTCAGCGCAACCCACTGGGTAACCACAATTCTTGTTTAACCAGTGTACCACTTTATTTTTTAAAGTATAATCCTTTTGGCCCAGCTTAAGTTGAGGTACATTCACCAAAACTGACACATATGGGCAGCATTCAGGGGGCAAATTTATTGTCATACCAATTCTTCCCTCAGGGACCCCCATCTCATCATGTTTATTTGAATTCATGATCGTCTGGGCCTTTTCAATCCTATCCCCTCTAATAGGATGTGGTTGATTGATCAGGGTTGCGCTCTGGTTAGAATGGGGTAGGGCCATATTGGGACCTATTTGTTCTCTAGGGCTTTTCTACCTTGGCCCCGCAGTCCCTATTATCCCTATTATTGATACCTAATGTACTAGTTACCATGTTAGCGGTGGTTATCCCCTGTGGAAGTTGATCAGCTGGACCCCCCGGCATCCCATTCATCTTCTCCCTGGGATTTTCATTCAAATGTTTTAATATACCGCTGAGCTTAACAACTTCTCCATTGAGTTTGTCTAGTTTATTGTGGAGTGGTTTTAAGGATACTTCTAGCTTTTGGGTTAAGAGGGTTACAATCTGGTTAATTTGTAGATCCGACAGAAGCCCTTGGTCAACTACAATTTTTTTTTCTTAGTTTGTGCTTTGCCATCCTGATTATTACTGCTGTAACACTAAGAACCTTGCCCTCAGAGTGCAAAGTGCAAAGTGCAAAAATGCAGAGTACAAAAGATGCAAAGTGCAAAAGTGCAAAGTGCAAGAGTGCAAAATGCAAAATGCCAATGGATATCTAAAATGAAGGGGATCCAAGTAAGTTGATTATTGGGTTTTAGGGAGGAGGTAAAAAAAATACCAAGTGCAGTAAAAGGGCTAGGTACGGTATATTAATGACCCACAAGACTTAAGCTAAAAATAGGTAAAATCAGGATTAAAAACAAGTTAATAAATTCTAATCACCAAAAATGAATCACAGCAAAATCAGCAAATAACATAGAGAGTCCAGTGTACTGCACAAACCCTAATTAGACAGGCCGAACCTTAGACCTGTCTTCTCCTGCAAGCTACTATCATAAAACTACTTACAAGACCTCCCTATTATAAAATCATATAATGTTACTCAGCCTTTAGAGGAAGGTGAAGCAAAACAAAAAAAAAAGAGTAAGTTCTTTAGCTTGAAAGCTCACTGCTTTGCTTCTCATCAAAGTTTTAGGTGAAATCGCCCAGCAGGAGTTCAGTCCACTCTGTGGTTAATAATAACTTTGGGCCACTGTTCTACACCTGGGCCCACAAGTTACAGAGATGAAAACCAAGTGGGGTGGCTCTGATATGCCTCGGTCTGGCGCGGACGGGCGCAGAATGGCCCGCCCTTGGCACGTGCACGACCGCACGCGTTCTGCGCTGCGGGAGTGCCGAGAAGCTCTTATCGGCGCCGGGAGGGTGACGTCACCTTCCGTGCCGTGAGAGGAGAGAGGACTGCTGGGGGACCGAGTCCCACCTCAACGTTGTTAGTGGCTCCCTGTCTCCGCCACAACTGCTGACACTGTTGCGTAGCCCCCCTGGGCTGGGTAAAGGCAGGAAGAAGGCGTCGGTGGAACTCCTGGGGCCCTGAAGCCTTGCTGTGGATGGGAGATATCTAATGGTCATTTATTGCCAACTTATGGCATCAAATATTAACAAGCTGTGCTCTGTCCCCGTCATACTATGGTTGGTGCTTTCTCTCAGATAATCTCATGATAGTCATAGCGCTGATGGCGGTCGGGGATGGTGTGATCCTCAAGAATAGAAGAGGAAATGTGTCCCTGAAGATAAGATTCAATACAAATTGTCTAATAACAGTCAATAAAAAAGGCCTGACTAAAAAAAGGATCTCAAGTCCAGTAATCTAGAAACCATAGAAGTGTATTTAAAATATTATATGGCAATGCATAATGACAAAAATATAGTAGCCTCAATAGATCAGTCATAAGGCTCAGCAATCAATTGCCATAAAGGACGTTTAGCATTGTAAATAGATGCAGCAATGAGCAAAGTCTGGAAAATAAACTAAGTCCAGAGTGTGCATTAAATCAATAAATAAAATCAGGTAGCATCCCTAGTTGCATCCGAAAGAATCAAAAAGAATTACGGTTCACCCCCAGAGAGAGGGCTTTTTATAATACATTTTGCAATGGAAAGCAATGGAAATCACACAGGCAGCTTGGGTTGAGCAAATGTAACTAAACGCTTCCTCTGGAGTTCTTTCTGAACAGCTTGTCATCATAAAACAAGAGCTCACATTTTGCTGCAGAAAGTGTCAATGAGAAACACACAACCAATATTATCGATGCTCCAAGAAACAACATTGAGTTGAGGCCTAATTGAGACTTAGGGGCTAATTCCGAGCGGACCGCCAAACTGGGGGTGGCTACTGCTTCTCCAACGGTCTGACCGCCGTATTACGATTTTGGTGTCGGACCACAATAGTACCGCTGCTCCCGCCGGGGACCCACGATCCCCCGGCAGCTTTGCAGAGGTCAGAGGCTTCAATATGCTGACATTGCCGCTGTGGCACCACCAAACATATTTGAAGTTTCCTCACTGCCAGTTTTCATGGCAGTGAACCCGCCATGAAAAGTGTGGCAGTGTGGAAACTAAGGGGGCCCTGCAGGGCCTCCTGTTGCCTCAAGGCCATGGGGTGCATGCAGGGGGCACATTGTGTGCCCCCCTGTGTTTCCTGCACAACATGGACTTTACAGTCCATGCCATGCAGGGCCGGGCTTTGGAGCGCACATTTTGGTGCCTTTCTAAAAGGCACCGTCATCACCCACCAAAGGACCATCTGGCAGACCACCAGGAAACTCGTAATGTGGCAGACCAGGGGTCAAGTTTAGCTGTGTGGAAGCGGGGCACCGGTGTGCGGACCACTCACACACACTCATCCACACACTCACCCCACCAAACTCGTAATCATGCCCTTAGTTTGGCCTATGCTAAGAAAACATAACTCTACGCATTACAGCATTTGCATTTGCCAAAGGTTAATTTTATGCAAATATGATTATAATCAGAAACTAGCTATAACATGAAATACAGACATAGGCATAGTCCCACTCCCAATAAGTGGGAATATGTTGACACCGCATGCTACCTGTTGTACTGCTTAGCAGTGTTGTGAGCGTTAAGATAGGAGGCCTGCATAAGAAAACAAACTCTCTGGGCCTCTTGTGCTATTACTGGTGGTGAGAAGAGCATTTCACTATACTTTAAGGGTTGGTTTATCGCACCTCGTCAAACTTACTTGTCTTGGGGAGTAACTAACATCTAATACTTGCCAGCTACTTGAGGCACATTCCTGAATTGAAAACAGGCATGAATATTTGGACGTGCAGAGCAGGCATTCCTTTTAAGTACCAAAGCTGTACCACCAACATCCTTGCATGTGTTCAAAAAGCTGCAAAGCTGGCATTTTGCCACAAGTGACATACTGGTGCTCTACACCAGGGCTGGCTTTTGGCATGGGCGATATGGGCCCAGGCCTGGGGCGCCAAGATGTAGAGGGGCACACACAGCTGACCTTGCGAGTTGCTTCGAATAATATTTTCATTGATTCATTATATCCAAGCCGGCTATAACATCTTCCTTTCTTTGCTTTCCTTATTCTCCCTCCAATTGACTTTTTTCATTTTCCCTTCCTTCACCCTCAACCTCGCCTCGTCCCATGGACTATCACCTCCAGTTTATTTACTGATTTGGTGATTCTGATGTAGGGTCAAGGTGCATAAAGGTGTTTACAATCTGACCACTGCACTGAGGTATTCAGCTAAGAGTTGACATGTTAGCACAAATGGACCCCCACTAGGATCCCCAATGGGAGGGTGCGGTTTGGGAACGGTTGGAGGAAGAGGATTAGCAGGGGCACCAAATTTAGTTGTGTTCTGAAAGGTCGACCCCACTCAGAACAACACCCCAATAATACAAAAATTCTCCTTAAACCTAATTGTAGGCTCAATAACTTAAAATGAACCGCGGCCCGTGCAGGTAAGAGCGGTGAGGCCGGGTGGGGCAGGGGATTTTGACAGACTATGATGAGGGAAAAATTCAATATTTATTTAATTTTCCCTCATGGTCATCTGTCGAATCTCCCCCATCCCCCACCCTGCCCCACCGCCCCACCGCTCTTACCTGTACAGGCAGCAGCTGCTTAAAATATATAAATTATCTCTTGTATTCTGTGCGCATTCATTGTGGAACAAAGTAATCCCAAGTTTAATAAAGTCTTTCTTACCATTCCCGTTGTGTGCTCCTTCAAATCAAATGTGATGCTGCTCTGCTGTGGGTCGTCAGAAATTGTGACCTTTGCCATCCAAGTAGAGCGGAAGTACGAGCAGCACATGAACACCGAGAGAATTACCTCAGGGTAGGACATTTTCAAATGTCAGAAACGTGCTCTGGGAAATGCCGTATATGCGCAAGACAAAAAGGTCATACTTTGAGTCCACAGAGACTTAAATAAAGGTGTGTGTGGCCTCCTTCAGCGCTCTGACTTAAGTTTTCGCGTTTTGTAGCACTGTGCATAAAAAGTAGCATTGTGGCGCAAATTCGTGATACTGAAGCTATCAGCCTCAGCAGGATAAAATGCAGAATAAGCTTTGCACTTGTTAACATTCTGATATGAGGGTTGGACACACATCTCAGCCAAGAGAGATTGATTATTGTGTTGTAATCACAAACAGATATAAAAATAGAAAAGTGGACCACAATTATAATCTTGTGGAGAATGAAGAGACCAACGATAAAAAAATAATTGTGATCTTTTCTGTTTTTTCCTGCTAGCGGTTGTACAAGCTGTGGGTGATTTTAATGTTATAGCAAGAGGGAAAGGCGCAAACCAGAAGGGATTATGGAAGTCGAGTCGTCGTTTTACGCTGGCATTGAGTAATTGGCACCTTGTACTCCAGCAACCGATATAGATTCACACGTGCCTTCCCGAAGTTGCTCTCTGAGGGTGTTCCGCCCTCTGGAATGCATCGGTGCAGCGCTCACTATAAGTGTAGTCGTGTTTGTCGAGTGAGCGAGCGGAAGAGCTTTATCTCCGAATCTACTCTTTGTAATCAGAGCAAACATGGCGGGTGTGAACGCCATGCAGCGCGATTACAGGACCCCAAAGACGCCACCCCCGCCTGGTAGATTTTCACACATACGTTGAATGTTTCCCCAGAAACGCCAACTCTGTTCCTCCTTACTCAATGTTTGCAGAGGTCGCTGTCTCAAAATTAACTTTTCGGACCTTATCTAAAGGAGATTGTATTGTGAATTGTAGTGCCAAGTGTTAAAGGCGCCCGACATTCCCGCTTTACCACGACAGGAGATTACTTTACCAGTCTGGCGGATTAACAAGGACAGACACTTTCACAGCATTGTAAGTGTCCCGCGGTCTGTCAGCTGTTGCATAGATAAATTATAACTCTATACATAGACACTCTGAATGTATAGCTCTATTCGCACCACAGTTCACGTGGCTAGGTCCACGCCGTATAAGTAATTACAATAAACAAACAGCAACGGGGTCCTACATTCTTCACCCTCGTCATGGCCTCACCAGCTACAATCACAACACGAAACCAGTCCATAAAGCCAGGTAACTTCTTTGTTTCCCGTGAAACAGCAATGCTCACTCCCCTCGCCCTGTTTCGTGTGTGTGTGTTTCCTGCACTCCCTGGTCACTTCCTGTCCATGACCCTGACTCGACACCTCACCCCTTGTTAGACTTAAACCTGTCACATCTATTCTATGAGTCAACGGGGACTATTTATGGTGTGCCCTGAGCGTGTTGCTGCGGTCTGAAGCCAGACTCCTCTTCCTGTGACCCAGGGTCCCCTGCTAGGTTCTCACTGCAAGGACAACGGTCGATGTCCTTGAAGTGAGATTCATTCCCTGTGATGGACTTCCCAGGTCTGGCCACAGTGACCACGTTGCTTTTTCTCTCTGCCACCTCCGCTGTTCCAGGTTGTAGGGTCTGACTTCCTCTTTTGAAGCTGTTGCATTACTATCCATTCCCCTTCCTTTGGGGTTACTTCTTTGGTATGTCTCTGGGCATCCACGCAGATCTTCATCTTCTTTTTCTTGTCTCTGTCAGTGGCTTTGAGTTAGCCATCTTGCCCGGTGGAAGTCCACTGGTGCAGCTTAGTGCGTTGGGCCTGCCAAGCATGAGTGGCCAGGCACTCACCCGCTGTTGAGTGTGAGGTATTTTGGTATGGTCGCAGAACATGGCTCGGTGCCTTTTCAGCTGCTATGCCCCCACTTTGGCTTATCGTACTGTTTTCTTTAGTGTTCACATCAATGTTTTCACCAAATCTTTTGTTGATAGCAACATCCAGGTTATCCTTTGGTGTTTGACTTCTAGTTGGGTTAGGAAGTTTCAAAATTCTCTACTGGTGAATGGCAGACCGTTGTCTGACTTTAGAGTCAGTGGGGGACCCCACGCTGCAAAGATGTGATCTAACGTCTGGATTACCTTCAAGGAGGAGATGGACGAGATGATTTTCAGGAGTGGAAACTGGAAGTATTCGTACATGATTTGCCTGAGGGCATGGGGCCAAAGAAGTCGATGGTAACCCTAACCTATCAATCAATCAATCAATCAATCATGGAATTTATATCGCGCACTACTCACCCGGAAGGGTCTCAAGGCGCTTGGGGGAAGGGGTCTGCTACTGCTCGAACAGCCAGGTCTTGAGCTGTTTCCTGAAGGCGAGGTGGTCCTGGGTCAGCCGCAGGTGGACGGGCAGGGAGTTCCATGTCTTAGCCGCCAGGTAGGAGAAGGATCTTCCTCCGGAGGTGGCTCTCTGGATGCGAGGGACGATGGCGAGGGAGAGGTTCGCGGATCGTAGCTGTCGGGTGGGCATGTAGAAGGTCAGGCGGTCGTTGAGGTACCTTGGGCCTCAGGTCGTGGAGGGATTTGTGTGCGTGGGTGAGGAGTCTGAACGTGATCCTCTTGTTGACAGGGAGCCGGTGCAGGTCTCTCAGGTGGCTCGAGATGTGGCTGCGTCGGGGGGCGTCCAGGATGAGACGGGCGGAGGCGTTCTGGATACGCTGAAGTCTGTTCTGAAGCTTGGCTGTTGTACCGGCGTAGAGGGTGTTTCCGTAGTCTAGTCTGCTGGTGACGAGGGCCTGGGTGACAGTCTTCCTGGTCTCGGTCGGGATCCATCGGAAGATCTTGCGGAGCATGCGGAGGATGTGGAAGCAAGATGAGGAGACGGCGTTGACTTGTCTGGTCATCGATAGGGAGGAGTCCAGGATGACGCCCAAGTTGCGTGCGTGGTCCGTTGGCTTGGGTGCGGTGCCCAGGGCCGGGGGCCACCAGGAGTCGTCCCATGCGGAGGGCGACGGTCCCAGGATGAGGACTTCTGTCTTGTCCGTGTTCAACTTCAGGCGGCTGATGTTCATCCATTCGGCGACGTCTTTCATCCCTTCGTGTAGGCCGGCTTTGGCGGTGTCGGGGTCTCTGGTGAGGGAGAGAATCAGCTGGGTGTCATCGGCGTAGGAAATGATGTTGAGGTTGTGTTGGCGTGCGATGGCAGCGAGGGGTTTCATGTAGAAGTATGCCTTTTTGGCTAGTTATGACATTGTTAGCAGTGGTCTTGATGTTGTGAATATGCAGGTGCACATGTGGCACATCTGCAGTTCCTTTTACACCATGTTGTATAGCTTTTGAAACCACACAGGTTGTCTCAGGGCCCTCTTTGCGGCTATAACCCCTCGGTGTCGTTCATGTGCAAGGAAGGTGAATTGTTTCCACAGGCTCCTGGGATGAGCAATTGTGGTGCCCCTTACGATGAGACTCTCTTTCGCGCCAGTAATGTCTTCATGAATGTTGTGCAATACTTTGATCTCCGCAGGGTGGTCTCTCCATTCACAGGTGTGTCTCCATTTTTGTGTCTCAGTTAGATATCTGACGGCTTCCAGGTCTTTTGGTCTCTGCGATCACTTGCTGGGATTTTGGCAGATTGCTGCTGACCAGGATCTATAGCTATTTTTCAGGATGTTTGGATAAAACATCGAGTTGTAAATATCGGTAGACAGAAATGTCAGAAATAAAATATTGTGACACATAATATTATGATGCAAGATATAGTTGACAAGAATTTGGGGCATCATTACGATGTCGGGCGGACAAAAGTCTGCCCGAAACATTTGGCAGACTCGAACCGACCGCACAATTTGGATGCGCTTGCCCTATGGGCAGTCGGAAACATCCATTTTACAATGGCAGCTTGTGTGGCATGTTTAAAAGGCCTGCAGCACAAGCTGCCATTGTAAAATGGATGTTTTTAAACATCCCTGCACCATGTGGCAGGCCCCTCATGGGGGCTGCCACATGGTGCAAGGATGGCTTTCCGCCCAACATCGAAATCAGGCCCATAGTTTTTTGAGGTAAATAATTTTGTTTTAAATGTTATTGATGTTTTAAATATAATTTTCAGTAACATAGTAGTTATACATATTATTTTATAATTTTAATGTGTTTTAGTTGATATATTCATTTTATGTGTTTCTATTGCTTATGTTTGTTACTAATTTATAAAAAAATATAGCACACAATTTCAAGTGTTTTAGAATTTGTATTAATTTTTAATAGGAATTTATAGTGGATTGCTGGATTTGTAGGGGATGGGTGGGAAGATAATTAGATAATAATGAATTATGAATTATTAAATACATTTAATTTAATTTTAGGATTGGTATTTATTATGTAAGTTATGTAGTGCTAATCTATTTTTGTTATAAGTTATTTGTGGGCTGTTAGGTTTGTAGGGGTATAGTGTGGGAAGTTAAATAAGTAATAATTAAGTAACAATTTATTAGTAATTGTTAATTAATTAATACATTTTTATGATGTAAAATATGAAATACTAATGTATTTACCTATATTTTAGTTGTGGGTTTCTAGGTTTTCAGGGCTATAGAGTGGGAAGTAATAATTAATTAACGAACTATTAATTATTATTTGTAAATTAATTATTTAATTGGATTTTAAATATGTAAATTATGGAATTCCTTTTTTATTTTTATTATATTTCAGTTGCAAGCTGCTAGGACTGTAGGGGTCTAGAGTGTAGAGGAAGTGAATTAAGTAATAATGAATTAACAGTTTATTGTTCTTAGTTGTTTTAATGCATATATATTATTATTTTATGTTAATTCATCGTTTTTATATTAAGGGTTTCATTTTTTATCTACATTCATGATTACTCATATGTAAGGCATTTGAAGTAAAGCATTTTCCCTACTCTTGCTTAGACTGCAGTAGGAATAGTAAATGTTACCCTTTCCAAAGTCCAACACTTTCCCTACTGTTGAGCTGTTTGGAGTTGGGGTAATAAATGTGATCCTTCCGAAGTCCAACACTTTCCCTACTGCTGCATAAACTTGAGTGGGAATAGCATATTCTTATACTCCAATAGTATTCGTAATATTAGTTAACCCCTTGAGTGCGCATGACGGAACCACGCCGTCATGAGCCACGGGCGGCGTGTGCTCATGACGGAGTGGTTCCGTCATACTGCGGCCGCTCCGCCCACGCATTGCTGATTCCCCGCTTGTGCGGGCGAAATGAAGAGTGGGCGGAGCCGTGACGGAACCCCGCCGTCATGAGCACAGCTCGCCCGTGACTCATGACGGCGTGGTTCCGTCACGAGCATGGCGGCGCCGCGCTCACCCCACACACCCCCAGCGCCGCAGCAGAATTTGCGCCGCGGCGAAGGGGTTAAATAGATTTCATAGCATTCATTGCTATTGTTTTAAAAAAATATATATTTTATATTATTCGTTTTAATTTATACATTTATTTTAATGTTTATAGTATCCTTAGTAAATGTGTTTGTGTTTTGGGGATTAACATTTTTAATACTTTATTGTCTACATTATTTAATATATTTTTTCATTTACAATTGTTTATATTTTTATTGTTTTATTGTGTATATATCTTTACATTAACATAAAAAAGAGACTACTAGATACAAAACTTTGCATTCAATGTTAAAAGCGGTGGCCATTTTGAAACTATAAGGATTTTATTAGCCTCTTTGCTTATCTAAACAAAGGTTTTGATGTTTTAAACCAAATCATTGTTATCTCGCAGATGCTGCACTCTTTTCAAATTATGCTAAATTTAAAAATCAGGAAAAAGCAGCTTGTAAACTGTGTATCCGTATACGTTGGTTCCAAATGTCTATAATCATTACATACATTACAATTCATTTTGACTTCCCCATATAACATGCGTTGCTTCTCAAAATTGTGCACTGTATGAGTGTGCCACAGGCTTACTTTCTGATACATATACAGTTTAAATACTTCTCATTATTAAGGAATGGCACATCAATGCATGGCACATTCTAACTTCTCCATTAAACAGGCAAAACCACCTAAAATTGAGCTCTATATGGACATACCACACGGTTCTTCTCAAAAACATGCATAGCTTTAATTCCCCTCTTTATTAGATGATATTTCAATGCATGCTTCAGCTTCTCCATGCTCTAGATGGCCTCTGAACTAATATACAATTTCATGATGTATTCCACCTAGTATTCATGACGTGAATCAACTCGTTATATTGCAATATATAACTTTTACTTAAAAAAAAAATGAAATTGGGACCCAGAAACAGAAATTATGCTGAACTGCCAAAAAAGCAGAATAATCATAGGGAGAAGCTTTGTTTCTGTATATTACTCTATGTCTACCCACGTCTGGTCTCATATGGTTCAATCTTCCACTACATCATCCAGTGAGAAGTATTTTTACTCTCCTCGATGTATGGCTTATCCTTGCTTAATCCCTTGGGTATTTTTGTCTCCAACTCAAAAGTGTAACAGGATAGGTATGTGGTCCAAGCAGAAAAATCTTAGTTTGGACCTATCATTTTGATGGTATTCCTTATAATGTCTCTCTACCGGGTACGTGGGATCCCAATTACTAGATGCACGCATGTGCTTTAAGACCCGTTTTTTCATGGGATTAAAAATCTATGATCATTTTAGGTTTGGTGTCCTGTTCAATTTTCCAATTCTCCAGTAGCATATCTTGTCTGTACTGATTACAGACCCTTTCCTCTACTCTCTTCAGAACTGTATTGGGTATCCCTTCACTCTGAAACTACCAATAACCTCCTTTTCAGCTTTCTCAAATTCCTGTGTCTGGGTGTTTTGCGTTTAGTGCAGAGAAATGTCCCATAGGGGATGCTCCACTTCATCTTTCTAGGGTGATTGCTTTTTGCATGGAGGAGTACATTTCCTGCTTTCAATATTCTATGCAAGGATGTTCAAATTCTTCTCTCTGCTACCTATACTTTTAAATCACAAAAGATCACACATTCTGCGCTGTTTTCACAGGTGAATTTTAGATTGACATAATTCACATTTAGAAGCGCTATGTACTCCAATACCATTTCTTTAGACCCTCTCCAAATAATGAAAATGTCATCTATGTAGTGGTTCCAACTCACAATTCTTTCAACCCACTGTTCATTCTCTTTGGACTAAGCCACCTTCTTCTCCCACCAGCCAATGCTGTTCCATGTATTCCAATAGTGAAGGCCTGAAAACATGAACATTTTGTTTGTTAAACAAGATATTGCAAACTCAATTAACATCCAATTGTGATTATGGAACTTCAATGATCTGCCACGCAGAAAGTACTCTATACATTTTTGGCCTATCGTTGTCAGCTATGCTGGAATATAGACTAGCTATATCCATTCTGATCCTCAAGTAATCTTCTCAGGTAGTGTTTTCTATGCCTAACAAAATACCTTTCATTTTTCTGGTGTATGATGATAAAGTTTTCACTAAAGTTTTGTGAGATTTCTGGCTGCTAACAAATGACAGGCATGACAAAAGATTATTAAATTTTTTCCTTCACAGTGTATTTATTGAGCTATTGAATTATGTGTGATCTCTTTCTCTCTTCCTTCCAGGTCCTATGTCTGGAGTCCTCCCAGCCTATCACCTCGGTACAAGAGAGAACAAAGCCGGCAAGTTATCTATTGGTAATGGTTTGGGAATCTGTCACCACTTAATAACACAATCTCCCCACTTGGAACCTTTCCGGTCATCAGGGTGTCTTCCGGGTTGCTGTGCCACATCATATACTGGTCCCTCCTCTCCAGCCAATGCTTTGGCCTCACCCCTTCAGCATCCTTATAAAATGGATTAAAGGCATAGTATCCATCTGTGGAGGAACAAGAGGTGCGTGTCTGAAACGAGTTCAGAGGGAGAGAGCCAGGGCAGGGCATTACTTAAGTCCTCTACCATGTCACACACCCACTCTCCAGGATTTTGCCAATTTGGGAAAAGGGGAAAGTGGAAGAGGTAACCCTTCCTGTGCTTCACCTCAAAGTGGTATGGCTAAAGAGACAAAAACCAATGCAGGACTCTGTCACTATTCTCCATATTACAATGAAGCCAGGAAAGGAGGGCATGGTCTGTATATAACATAAAAGTGTGCCCTTCCAGATAGTAATAAAGCTTCTGAGTGGCCCATTTAAGGGTGAGACATTTCTTCTTAATAGTAGGGGTGGGTGGAATTTGCGTAATCGCGTTACGCAAATCTTTGCGAAACGGTAAAAAATCTCCGCGAACATGCAGAAATTCCGCGAACACGCGGAATTGCTTGTTCGCGATGCTTTTTTCCTGTTCACAGTTGCTGTTTGCGTGCTCGGGGAGAAATATCTCGCGAACACGCATTTTGAGAACGCGAACAAGAAAAAATTTCGCGATGTCGCGGAAAGCAGAATTTTGGGCAATTTCGCGTTCTCCGCGGAACGCGATATTACCGAAATTCCGCAAATTCCGCGAGCGGAACGGAATTTACCGCCCAGGCCTACTTAATAGTAGGGTATACCGATTCTCTTGGGAATTGTTTCCTTTTAATATAGATAATCAGTATTTTGTTACCTTGGGTGTCAGTTTGCGACAGAACTGTTCCGGATGAGATGTCAGAAGCATCCATCTGTAAGATAAAGACCTTACTAAAATCGGGCGATACCAAAACGGCTGCTTGTGGGGAAATCAGTTTTTAGGTTCTGGAATGCCGTAAGAGCAGAAGGATTTAGATTTTTGAAGGCTGCAGGGGAGACCATCTTTTTTAACAGATCAGTAAATGGATCTGACAGTTCTGGGTATTAGGGTCATCTTCCTGGGTCCATTACATTATCAGGCCCTCCAGAGACTGAAAATTCTCCATCTTTGCAGGGTTCTGTCTTATTCCAAACAGATTTCCTTAACAGAGGAAGTCAAAACAGAGATGATCTGGTGCCTGGAGCACCTGGACACCTGTTATGGCAGGGCCATTTTCGCTTCAATCCCAGAGATAGGGATAGAGTCGGATGCCATCTGATGGGGCTGGGGAGCCCGTTGTGGCTTGGTGGAGACCGGTGGCTGGGGGTCCTCCGAGAAACTCTCGTTCTACATCAACTGCCTAGAATTACTGGTGGGGTCTTTTGAGAGTCGTACATTGTCACCACACAAGACAAGTTGTTGCATCCTCTTGCGGATGGACAATGTATAAGCAGTATGTTACAACAACCGCTTGGGGGACAAGGTCTCATCTTTTGGTGGAGATTGTCAAAGACTTTTGGCATTTTTGCCAAAATTCTAGCTATTGCGTCAAGATTTTTCAATTCTATTAAGGACATGGAGGCGAGGATTATCCCGACCTATGTTTGTGGTTTCTGCATGACTGTTATTCATATTTGATCATGACATGACGTTATCTCCAATATTAACTAAGTTCTACCTAGACAATGTGCTTCCCGCCCTGTGAGATGAGTTACGGAGTTGGTGAGGCTGTACTACTGCTTTCCTTTTTGTTACAGGTGCAGAGTCTAAAGCAACCTGAAGATTTGGATGCCTTTTTGTTCAGTTCAATTGCTTATCGAAGGAGAGGTTGACCTTTCGCAGTTCCTACGGTTGACATGTTAGGAGTACCAATCTGGGTTCCGGGAGGATTCGAGGTTTGGAGTTTGCAGTGACAAGAACTGTTGGAAATTACTTTTGAAGATTATTACTAAAGAAAGAAGAAGTGCTATGGTTACATCAGCTTTTATATAGTGCATGCCCCAATGATTGGTGGAGACTGGACTACTGGGGCTCATGGGAAATGTGTTTTTTTCATTTATTAAATGCTAATTGGCTGCTGTTTTAATGCCAGTAAAAGAAAGAGAAGCATAATCCTCACCTCGGTGTTCTTAATAGAAGTGAAAATTCTTGATGCGATAGCTCTAAATATTGTTACTGTATGGACGTATCTTAACCCGCCTTCCGGTTGCCTGATGGATCTCCATTTGCGTCAGTATGCTACATGCATGCTAGTGCCGGCGTTCGCCATCTTGTAATGGTGACTCCTAGTGCTATTAGCGCTTTCTATAAGTCACGTACTTCTTTTTGAGATTTTTAAAAGGATGTACAAAAACATTTTAAGACATCAAAACAGGGTATTCCATTAGCACAAAGACATAAAACAAGGAAAAACCTTATCTGGCCAGAAAATTTCAAGCAAGTATAAAATCGACAAGGTTATAACTCTGTTTACCAATATGGGTAGCCGTCATCTTGAAGTGGTGACTACAAGTGATGTAAGTGTATTAGTATATTAAAGAAAATGTACTCTTTACTGTAAGTTTACAAGAAAGGATGCAAAATGTTGGCAAGAAGGTGGGGCCTACATTGAAACAAGATTTTCTTAATTAAAAAAAACCCTATTTGACTAACAATTTTAAAAAGGTATGGAACCAACCAAATAAGTGGTGGGTGACAATGGTAAAACTCTAAGTGAAGAGACCCCTGTATACATAAATCAGGGCATGGAAACTATCTCAAAATTGCCCAGTATTCCCACAAAACAAGGGGCACTAAATGGAGAAGGTCTAGTGTCCAGTCAACACACCGGACACTGGGTCGAGATGCCCAAAACATTTTAGACAGAAGGCATATATAAGGAGAAAATAACTTAGCAATGGTAAGTTCGGGTGATCATAGTTCATTTAGAGAAAAGAATTACAAATATGGCACTTTGAGGAGGAGTCAAGAGAAGGGTCACCGTTTTAGCGCTTTGAAAGAAGAGTCCAGGGTATCTTGTCATTGAGGCCAACGACATCAGTATGGCGATGGGAACACCCATCTACGTTCTCTCTGAAAGAGTCTCTTTTGGATATCAGGGCCTTCTTGTGTTCTTTCTGTGCTTGTCCAGTACACATCATCTGGTGTCTGTTCCATCAAATGATTCATCAGTAGGGTTGATGTATGTGGACATCGTATTGCACTTCGATGTTCATTGATCCTTACTTATATTGGACGTGTTGTCATTCCTACATATCAAACGGGCATTGGATGAAATATACACAATTTGTAGTATTGCAGTTGATATGCTCCTTCAATTGCCATTTCTTATGAAGACACAGGCCAATTTCTGTTTGTTTAGTTGTGAACTGATAGTAATTCCATCCACCACTGGGTAAGTGGACCATTACCCTAGGGAGATTCCAAATAGTATTAATGGTGAGTTATACCACTTCTAGTGTGTTTCTTAGGTTCCTCGATCTCCTGCATGCAAAGAGTGGTTTATCCAATTGCATTTTTCCAGTGTTTGGATTATGCAATTTCTTCATTATAATCTTCTTCACATCATTTGATAAGGGTACACAAGTTATTTTTTCTTTAGTGTTCTTTTGACGTGTTTCCAACAGGGCCTCCCTATTATTGTTCCTAGCCCGTTTGTGCACTTCCTGGGTCGTTTTTTGAAGGATATCCCCTTGTTTGGAGCTTCTCTGATAGCAAATCAGCTTGATTCTCAAATTCATTAGGTCTATTACAGTTCCTTCGTAGTCTTAAAAATTGGCCAAAAGATAAGTTCAAATGTAAGGATCTAAAATGGAAGCTATTGAACTGCAGAAGGCTGTTTCTATCTGTTTTAAAAAAAAAGTTTTTTATAGTGCTGGTGTTCCCTTTAATAATGATAATCAAGTCAAGAAAATAGATTTCTTCTTGAGACACTATGTGTATGAATTTCACAAAAGGGTCAAGCCTATTGATCCACAGAAACAATTCATCAATGCATGTCGTATCGCCTTTCCAAATGATGAGAATATCATCTATGAACCTTTTCCAAAGCATGATCTCACTTTTGTAGGGGTTTTCATCAGTTTAG
Organism: Triturus cristatus; assembly: GCF_964204655.1. Classification (NCBI taxonomy): domain Eukaryota; kingdom Metazoa; phylum Chordata; class Amphibia; order Caudata; family Salamandridae; genus Triturus; species Triturus cristatus. The sequence continues at coordinate 578,371,449 of NC_140583.1, read as the reverse complement.
ATGTAAGAGGCCTCAAAGTGATGCATGTATACACATGTCAAACTGAGCAAGAAGGTACTCCCCATTGAAGTGCCTTTGCGTCAGAGATACCAGACTGAAATACTTTTCTATTAGTGCTATTGTTACCCATTCCATAATGAAGCTTATAGGTGTAATAGAGGGACATGTTCTTGTCCTCAAGAAGTTCTCTATAACCAAAAGGATCACTTCTTCGTGGATGCTGGTATATAAGGTCTTAGTGCTGGGCCCAACGTTTTGTCCAGAAACCCACGGTATGTGCTACAGAATCTTGAGGTGTCAAACATGAAGGCTGCCGAGTCCCAATCCCACCATCAGATACTCCCATTCTCCTCATTTCACTCTTTCAGGTTCTTTTTCATCTCACCTTTCTCCGCTTGCCACTGTTTTTTTGCCATTCATTTCCTCAGTCTTCCACCCCATTTTTTTCTTGTCTCTCCTGCTCTTGGGTCACATTCCGATGAGGAAAGACAAGTGCTGGTCCCCCAAAAGGAGTGCCTATGGACCCACCTGCAACCACTACTTCACACCAAGCACTTTAGGGCCTCCTTCCACCATAAACTCCAGGATCAATACCACCAGTGCATGCTGTCCTTACTTGGGTCATGGAAAGGCAGTAGCATGTAGTTGCTGGAGGCTGCACCACAGGTGTTGGTATTGCAACTGCACTGTAGGATGCAGGAAGAGGCTTCGATCACCTGAAGTAGGTCATTGTGCATCTTTGAAATATTATTTTAAAGTAATGTTTGCTAAACAGATGGAATGCTTCAAAATAGTAGCACTTTGATGTTTTGAATACACCGTTGTGCAATATTTTAGCACTTTAGTGCTTTGATGCTGTGGTTGAAGCTGCCCGTTGAGTGCTGAATATGTTTGCTGTTTGTGCCATCGGCTAATCCCTCTCTACAGTATGGCAGTGTCTCTGCTTCTCTAGTACAAGGGCAAACACACAGAGAACCTTTGTTGGGTGGGAATGGGGAATTAATGAGTGGGTAAGAGGTCCAGAAAGAGAGGGTTTGATGGATATTTACAGGTGATACTACCCTATCATGGCTCATCTTAGAAATGTGCAAATCACTGCCAAACTGGGCAATCAAATGCTTAACCAAGATACTGACAAACAGATGCGCGGACCTAGCACATAGGCAGACCTGTAGTGGCAGTTTGTGGACAAACCAATGCATGAAGTGGCGATAACTATTTTTATTAACATAATTTAATTTAGCGCATGAATCACCCCTACAAGGGTGTCTCGGCGCTCAGTCAAATTCGCATCTGTGTATGTGATCTACAACAGTACTGTGTTTAATGATTTCCTGAAATTGGAGTTGTTGGAACAGGTTCGGAGAGAATAAGGCAGACTGTCCCGTATGGAGGGAGCCACATAAGAAAAGGCTCTGCCACCACATCTAGCGCATCAGATGCTTGGCATAGCAAGCAGCTTTTAATCACTGGAATGCAAATTCCTGGTGGGAAGATAGCGCTTGAATTTCTGAGATAGATACTGCGATCCTTTTCCCTGGAGTGCTCTAAAGGTTAAACAGCAGATTTTAAATGCAACTCTTGTCTTCACTGGCAGCCAATGCAAAGGCTGTGAAAGAGGAGCCGATGATGTTTTGGGGGCTGTTTGCAGATCAGTCGTGCGGCCGAGATACGCACAACCTGTAATTTGGTTATTAAAGTCTTGTTGGCAGAGGCAATAGCTCATTACTGTAATCCAATTGATTTACCACCAGTGCCTGTACCAGGGTCTTTCTGGCTGTCAGTAGGAGGAACGGCAAGGCTTTCTTTAGTAGGTGTAAAGTGGAAAAGCAGGTGGCTGTAGTGGCTATCATTTTGCACCCTCATGTTGAGTTCCTGGTCCACCTTAACTAAAAGATTTTTACCTTCCCTACTGGGAGAGGGGGTCTTTCCTAGCTCTGAAGGTCACTAGTCTGCAGGCCAGAGGTCTTGGGCTTTCCCAAACAGAATGATTTAAATTTTGTCTGGATTCAGCTGGAGGAAGTTATTTAACATCCAGCCAGCAATTGCCTTCATACCAGCCATGAAACAGGCCTACGCTTTGTCAATGTCTCCTTCAAGAGAAATGACCAACTGGGTGTCGTCCGCGTAAGACACAGTTTCAAACCTGTAGGCTAAAATGACTTTGACCAGAGGTGCCATGTAAGTGTTAAACAGAGTTAGGCTCAGGCAGGACCCTGCGGTGTCCCTTTATCAGCTTGCCTGGTTCGGATTTAAATGTCATCAGCGAGATACATTGCCTTCTGTCTTTCAAAATATCCTGGAGCCAGGCTAGAGTTGACCCCATAATTCCAATCTCTTGTAATTGTAAGAGTAATTGGTCATGGTACACCGTGTCAAATGTGGCAGATAGTTGTAAGAGCATGAGCATGGCTGGAACATCTGAATTCAGTGAGCACCAAATGATATTGGTTACGGTAACCAAGACCGATTTGGTGCTATGCTCAGCTCTGAAACCTGATTACGAAGAGTCCAACATCTGATTAGCTTCAAGATACTCAGTCAGCTGTTTGTTGACTAAGCTTTCGAGCAGATTACCTAAGAGAGGGAGTAGGGAAATTGGTCTGTAATTTGAAAGAATTTGTCCACGTTGTTCTTTTTTTGAATGACGATGATCCGTGCTGATATTCATGATGGACTAATAGTACCTTATTCTATAGAGGTATTGAATAGCAGGCTTACTGCAGGGGCAAGATGACTGGCCAATAGAGCTATACACCTGGTCAGACACAGATCCGATGGAGATCCGGATTTGGCTCTTGCAAGCACATGCTGAAATTGCTCCAAGGTAAAGGGTTGGAAACTGCCCAGGCCATGGTCCCTCGACTCAGGGAGAAGCAGGTCATTAAGTTCCACAGTGAATTGCGGGGTGGAGTAGTAGGAAATGCTTCATAGATTAGGTTGATGTTTTCTTCAAAATAATCTGCAAGCGAGTCGCATAGTTCCTGTGATGCTAAAAGTGGTGGCGCGCAGGCAGGTGGATGGATAAATTCCTTAAGAGTTTTAAACATTACTTTTGGGGAATTTCCCGATAGCTCAATTTGCTCACTGATGTACAGTTTACGTGCCTTTTTGATATTTCGATGATAAGCCACGAGAGCCGCATTAAAAGGATCTTTGTCATCTGCGCCATGGCTCTAGCGCCAGCATCTCTCCAATTTCTTGCAAGCGGCTTTTTGTTTTGAGGTGTACCAAAGAGCAAGCGGACTATGCCTAGTATAGGACCGGGTCCTTAGATGTTCAATACAATCAAAGACGGATTTTAAAGCAGATTGAAACTCTGCCAACAAATAGGTGACATCTAGGTCCTGTTTGGACTGAGGAAAGTCAGAAGCCTTGAAGAAGGAGCTTGGCAAGACATGATGCCATTGCCTCATAGATCTCCTAACACTAGGATGATTCAGGACAAGTTTTTCCAGATGCTGAATTTGAAAACAAATCATAGCACGGCTGGTACACGTTAGAGGAAGGGGTGGCTCACAGTTTAATGTGCTGATGTTATAAAATATCAGATCTAAAGTGTGGCCAGATGAGTGTGAGGGGCCAATAACTTTCGGATAGAGGCCTAGCGCACCTAGGTCAGCTACAAGCTGACAAATATCAGTATCTGAGGGATCATCATAATGGTAATTAAAATCTCCTAATAATAAGAGGTTTTGGGCTGATAGCACATGTGGTGCAGGACTTTCAGTAAGATGGAGGCTGAAGTCTTTTTTCGGCCCTGGGCTAAGGGTACAATAAGGCACCTTTCCTGTGACATTTTGGGAAAAGCGCTGGTTTAAAAATACACCTTTCCACCCAATCAGTTTTTAGTGTGTTAATCAATGTATCTCTAAAAGAGTCTCTAAAGAGAATCGCAACCCCACCCCAAAAAAGTGGTTGCAAGTGTATATGAGAAACAAAGAGAGAGAAAGAGGGCAGGAAATGAAGCAGTAGAATCTGGAGAGTTCTGGCACACCAAAGTTTGTCAGCAGTGGGTAGGAGAGGACTGGAGACTTGGCCTCCTTTTTCTCCTGGGCCATGCTGCCTATCAAGGAGCCCATCTCCAGGATGGTGCTCGGTGATCTCTGCCCCTCTTTTAGGCAGTTGCTGTCCACGTATCCTATGTTATAAGGTAACCTGAGTGTCAGAGGACACAAGGGACTGGTGTAGCATAAGCCGGAGCCGAACAAGCTACGAAACAAAGGGGCATATTATCAAGCACGGCGTTAACATTATCGCCGCTTTAGCGGCAGAAAACATGGGCTTCTATTGGAATTCTCAAGGGCATGTTATCAAGCCCATTATTGCCGATTTAGCGGCAGTTTTCTGCCGCTAAAGCAGCGATAATTTTAACGCCGTTTCTTGATAATATGCCCCAAAGACTTTGGCAGCTCCGTTTTAATGGGACAGACATTTTGGCTGAAGAGATATCTCTCTCAGCCAATGGAATTGCAGCATTATCTAAGGTTTCACCTTCACCGTTGCATCATCAGATTTCAAGGCAGCATTCATATTAGGTGAGGGGAGCACTCCAACAGCTAGTATGAGTGCAATACACGCACCATTTCAGAGAAATGTCACCCCTGTTGTTAAGAGCAATACTATTCCAACTCATGGGTCAAGATAAAACTAAACTCAACATTGCGGTGAAAAAAATGCTTGAAACAGGGATGTGTTTTAGCCATCTTATTATTAAATCTTTATTTGGTAGATATGCCTGTGGCTTTTACTTCCCGAAGAGCATGGGCTGTGAGGCTGGCTGGGTGGAGGTTCAATTTTTTGCAATATGTGGATGGTACCACATTACTAGAACAAACTTCAGTAGGGTTACAAAGTTCATGGATGAACTAGCTGGCTATTCTTCCAGCAATAGCATTAAGATCAATACTGAAAAAACGAGGGCAATACTTTTGCTTGTGAGCTGCAAAACCCGGGATACTGGCGAGTTGACAACAAATCAAAAAAGTTTCTTTGTTGAAATACCTTGGTATATAGTTTGACAAAAGAGGCCGTACTATGACCCAGAAACAGAAAATCTGAAATACTACCTTGCCATTAAACAACTCTTTTATGAGACTATTAGAATAGTTGAATGGGCAGATTTAGGCAAAATATGCAAAGCCATTGATGCTAAATGGACCCTGACTTTGCTGTATGGAATGGTAGCCTTCAGACATACTCTCGCTAAATGGCTTGATAACTTATAGTGCAGCTCATATCACAATATATTTCACTTACCAATTGTAACATCTCAAGCTCAACTTTGTTTAGAGTTTAATTTGACGAGATGTCATCTGATGCTCCCGGCCAAATACCTCTTGTGTTGCTCTAAGCTTTAAGAGAGGCGTAAGCAGGCACTTTAAAACGGGGAACAGCCATTACAACGCGGTTTTTACCACGCAGTGCAGTTACATCGCATGCGTTACAACGCATGCGATGTGTTATGATCTAGGAAGTTTATGATGCATCTTCTCTGTTGCTGTCCTTGCCTTGCTGCTCAGTCTGTGTGATGTCATCGGAATGTTGAGTGTGTTTGAGTGGAAGCAAAGATCAGTTGGTGAGATGGGCTGAGCAGCAGGGAGGCTGCTCCTGGTGGGGTATTGCTGGACACTGATTAAGGCCTAGCATGAACTTGTTGTGGATCCTGCTTGAAGAATAAAGCTAAGATCTTGGACCACATCTATGGACTACCTAGCTTTCTTTTATTTGTAACACTGGCGACGATTTTACGAACCTGCGTGCAACTTTAATGGAGATTGGACTTTTAAAACTGAAGAAATTAACTACAACCTGTGGATGTGAGCAAACCTGCCACCCCTAATACCCCACCAGTGACCATTCCATCGGTCGCCCACAACTCAAGGTGCCAGTTCTTACTGCATTGTCCCTGTTTTGGCCTGAGTGACTTGCTATAACCTTCATTGGGTGAGTGTTGGACTTTATGGTTTGAAACCTGTTTGACTAAAATGAGCCCTCATGCATGAAGAGCGGAAGATTTAGAATATTAGAGGAAGGCACGTTATGGATGTTGTGGTCCGCATATCACATGGACTGAACCCGCAGTTGGAAAATGTTTCAACACCATTTGTTTTAAAAAAAAAAGGAGCCAAAAATGCACCCTTGGATATGCAGTGAACCAGAAGCTTGAGCTTTTAAAACTGGCCATGCGATCACGTTGTGAACTTGTGACCTTGTGAACAGTGCGTGCGTTTATCTGGGAGGCATTCCGCTGTCGGGGGCATAAGTTTTGCTCCGAGGAGTGTTTAGTACAATTTTCACAGTGATTTATGGCAGTTGAGCAGTTATATCGGGGTCACAGATTTAGCGGAATTCAAACACTTACTGGTATTCTGTTGGTGGCGCGAGGTTCCTTAGGAGCGTGGACTGTCAGGAGCGTGGAGTGTCACGAGCGGTTCGATACGCTGTGCGTCATAGTGTGACGCGTAATTTGACGTGCAAAGTCGCCGGACGTTGCCTTGGTAACCCCTCTGTGCCGTGTTGACCAAGATGGAGAATTTGCGTGTGACAACAAACGCCTCTGCTCTTCTTTGGAAACTAGTTCAGCTGCAACATTTTGGCACGGTGGGATCTGGAACTACATGTGGAGGTAGATTTCTCTGCATATTGAACAATGCAAAGTTTTCGAGTCAAGCGTGGCAGACTGTAGGTTTGTTGAGTATCCGACTCATCGTGTATCACTGCTCCTGTTATGGATGCAAAGTGCCATTTGGCCTCGGGTGAAGAGTTGCTCTCAGAAGGGAAGGTCATCATGTCAATGAGAAGCTGCCCCGATCTTTGGACGACGGTGACTACTTTTATTGTTTTAACTTTTTATGTTAAAGATATCGTCATCTGCCTTGTTGTGCATCTTTCATAATGTTGTTGTTTGTCTTCAAATATTTTAATTATTTCATTCTTTATGATTTAATCTCATGTGTACCTCTTATGCGATGACTGTACCATTTACTGGTACCTTATCCTGTATTTGTATGAGAGGAGGTGAGAGTGTGTGGGGACACTTTTACCATGTCGTATTGGTTCTGTAGTTTACCTGGTTCTGCAATTGCATGGAATGAGGGGGGAGTGTGTGTAATGTCCCTGCTCATGTTGTGTACACCTTTGAGTAAGTTTAGTCGTATGTTGTATTGGTTCTGTAGTATACCTGGTTCTGCAATTGCATGGAATGAGGGGGGGAGTGTGTGTAACGTCCCTGCTTATGTTGTGTACACCTTTGAGTAAGTTTTGCCTCATGTGAGGTACTTGGACTGTGCGTTATGGGTGCGTACCTAAGAAGTCTCCTTTTTTGAGGCTTCTCAGACTTACCGGTCTGGTTTTACCCATGAGAGTGTGGTTACCTCGTGTGAGGTGTCGGTCTGTGCGTTATGGGTGCGCATGTAAGAGGACCTTTGTTTTAGGCTTCTCAGACTTACCTGTCTGGTTTTACTCATGTGTTGGTAGTTGCCTCGTTTGAGGTGTCGGTCTGTGCGTTATGGGTGCGCACGTAAGAAAGTCCTTACTTAGGCTTCTCAGACTTATCTGTCTGGTTTTACCCATGAGTGTTGGTTATTTGTGTGAAGTGTTGGTCTGTGCGTGGTGGGTGCGCACATTAGAAGACCTTTGTCGAGGCTTCTCAGACTTAACTGTCTGGTTTTACCTTTGGGTAGGTGGTTGCCTCGTGTGAGGTGTTGGTCTGCGTGTTATCAATATGCACGTTAGAAGACTCCTACTGTGAGCCTTCTCAGACGCTTGTCTGGTGGTACCCTTTAATAGTTTACCTGGTGAGAATGGATGGTCTGTGCGTCATGGGAGCGCACGTGTAGAAACTTATTATCTTTTCATCTTCTTGATTTGCCTGTCAGGGGATTAATTATTACCCTTTCAAGGTTGTATTTGGTAGATTAGTGTTTTACTTGAAGCTCATTGGTTTTTGGGTATGTGTGTTTTCTATCTTCGCACAGTTTATTTATTTGGCCTTGTTGCATAATGTACTTTGTTTTTGCATTTTACTATCTTCACATTTTGCATGGAAGCACATTGTAATTGCATTTTCCTAGCTTCACAAATTGCACAAAAGTACATTGTTTTTGCATGTTCCTATTTTCACTAATTTGATGAGGGGGGGATGTGTTATGATCTAGGAAGTTTATGATGCATCTTCTCTGTTGCTGTCCTTGCCTTGCTGCTCAGTCTGTGTGATGTCATCGGAATGTTGAGTGTGTTTGAGTGGAAGCAAAGATCAGTTGGTGAGATGGGCTGAGCAGCAGGGAGGCTGCTCCTGGTGGGGTATTGCTGGACACTGATTAAGGCCTAGCATGAACTTGTTGTGGATCCTGCTTGAAGAATAAAGCTAAGATCTTGGACCACATCTATGGACTACCTAGCTTTCTTTTATTTGTAACACGATGTTACAACGCTATGCCATTACAACGCAAGTCTGTACATCGACTTGCGCTAGATGGCGTGCTAACATTACAAATAGTGTAGTTTACTATCCCAACACCTTCCCTACTGTTAAGTGGACTGGAGTTGGAATAGTAAATTACACTTTTTTAATGTTAGCACGCCATCTAGCGCAAGTCGATGTAAAGACTTGCGTTGTAATGGCATAGCGTTGTAACATCTCATGCGCTGTAACGCATGCGATGTAACTGCACGCGTGGTAAAAACCCGCGTTGTAATGTCATACATCCCTTTAAAACGTACTTTATGGGCTTGTATGATGAAATAAACCTTCCCATTTAAATTGTATTTAAAGTTGCCACTACAGGATCTAGCAGCCGACAGGGTTTGGAATAGTGCCCACCTGAGCAAGCTAACAACTACTGAAATAAGCAGGCAAATTTGGTATCGGGTATGCCGGACAGGAAAGAATTCAGCAATAATTATCACTCCAAACTGGCACTTGCATTTTGCAGCTCTACCAACAGCATATCATGTTTGAATCAACCATGGCCGCTCGAGCTAAAAAGGCAGTGATACGCCATAGACTTGTACTGGCACCACTAAAGGCTCACTGGTAGGCCAGATTAAAGAGCGGCCCGGATAGGCTCTGTCGGTTATGTAGGGCATCCAAATCATTAACTCGTGTTGTATGCATCTGTCCTAAACTTCTGGAGCAACCCAAATTTTGGCTAAAGCCGAGATTTAGATTGTTAAACATTTGTTCATGTTAACTGCAGCTGAAACCTGTTTGAAGGGGCTTGCAGCGTGGTTGTTAAGGTTCATGAAGCAAACCCTCAAAGAACTCCGGGCCTTATGTACTACAAGATGATGCAGTGCTGCGCCACAAGCCATTCTTATGCGCCGAGCGGTGTCATTTTTAAAAGCCTGGGATGCGTCGTATTAACAACAATACAACGCATCCGTGTGCTTTCCCCTGCACTGGTACACAATTGTCTGCCATGTGCCAGCGCAGCCACCCTTGTGTTATGTTGCAAGGATGCCTGCGTTGCGGGGTGATTGTTTTTGTGCAGGTGTTCCTTCCTGCACAAAAACAATCATTGATGGCATTTTCCTCTTACAATGCATGCTGCATAATGCAGCACACACAGAAAGAGGAAAAAACTAAGAGAAATAAAGGTATTTCTCCTCATTGCGCCACACTGATTCTGATGCATTCCCAGCCTTACAAAACACTGTAAATCTGGGAATGTGTCAGGTTCCATGGATGTTGTGTGAGAGCACATACAGCAACTCCCCTTTCATGCAGAGTAATCCGTGAAAGGCGCCCATATTTACAAGGCCATAAAAAGTCACACAGAGTGATTTTATGTAGCCTTATAAATATGGGCAAGCCCATTGCGTCGCTGGTGTGTCAAAAAAGTGATGCACCATTGGCACAATTGGCTTGTAAATGAGGCCCTTAATGGCTAGCCCCCAACGAGCAGCCCAGGGAAGAGAGGAGCTTCACTGGGGAGCTGTGTTGTACGGATGCTGCAAAAAAAAATGAGTCAAGCTGCATTGTCCTGAAAGATCACTTTCATTTTCTCTTTTCAATCCATATTGATTTTGCTTGATTCACATCATTGGTTAGTTCATGGAAGGAGTGTTATGGCTTTTGGTGCAGGTACCCAAAGATCTGATTGGATAGTCCACGTAAAGTAGTCCAGCCACATGTGGAGTTCAAGAGGTAGAATAGGTCCGATGATGATTGTTATATGGTTATTTTTTAATAAAGATTGTAAACAGATCTTTTCAGTGGCTGCTTTATGTTCTGCGCTAATGCCTTATGACATTAACGTTATTGAAAATGTGCCATAAGGGTGCCATGGAGAAGTGTGGCTCAATGATTAGAGCGGCAGACCCTGATGCAGCGGTCTAACCCGGGACCAGGGTTCAATTCCCCGCCTCGGCGGGTCTTGGGCTCAAATTTCCACGGACCTGATAATTCTTGCCTCGGTGCCATTCCAATCATGGAGTCCAACTCTGGGCAATAGCTTGCTTAATCTCCACAACGGCCCCCACAACGCTAAGGATGCCTGCCCTCCACCTTGGGGGTGCCCAGGAGTGGACGCCTCACAGGGAAAGCCAGGTTGGGTTCCACAGCAGTATTCGTACAAGCACCTTGAGACCCTTGCGGGTGAGTAGTGCGCTATACAAGTATCAATTTACATTTACATATATTAGCCAGTAATATTGTGGCCAGCTAGGTTTATAAAGCAGTCAAGACTCCATACCAGCCATACAGTTTTGAGGGATGATTTTAATCAAAATCTTTTAAGGATATTGTATTTTAATGAGTAATTGATATGCACTGTGGGCCAAAGGCTTTATGGGTGAGGATCACACGTAAAATGGGTGGGTTCTGCCAGCCCACTGCATAGATTCTTGTAATGTTGGTAAAGCAGAAAAACTGAAAACCAAATGTATGACATATTTGAGTAATGGCTGTGAATTGGGGGAGGGGAGTGGATCAGTATTTAGATCAATTGCACAGCTCTGGGTGTTGATATTCGACTTTTATTTTTAAATCTCAACTGTAATTTCCTGGTGTTTTATGATTTATGAGATTCTAACGATTTTAAGTAATCTTACAATAAATACATTCAATTTAATTCAGTCCAGAGGAAACACATAATTTCCCCCCAATCAAATTGTTTAAACTTTAAACATAGCAAACAACTGGGGGGCGCAGGTAAAGTCCTTCCACTGAAAGCTCTTTTTAAGGTTGATCACATAATGTCTGTCAATAGCTGTGCTGTCAAACCAGAACTAAAACTGGCCCCACAAAGTCAAGCCCCACAGCTAAACAGTTGTAGTGATTAAACTTAAAGACGCATTTCTGCATACAACATTTGTAAAATATTATCTCTAAAGTTACACTGCAGTGAACCGCACTTCCTCTACCACTCTGTCTATATTAGGGGCTCATAGCTTGAAAACCAACAAGTTAGCAGGTCGATATCAACTCACCTAACTTGTTAAGCTAGCTGTAATGCCCACAGTCTTACTCTTCCTCTGGGACTAACACTCCTGTTCAATCTTTCATTGCTCCAAGCACACTGAGCTTCATGCTTGTCTTTAGATTCTGTATAGTCACTGTATATTAACATATTGTCTACATATTTTTGTAAAAAAACTGCACACAATAAACCAACTTTATACAAGGACAAGATTGGTCGGCCAGTTATATAAAGCCATGACTTCAATGGTACTGGGAAGGATGAGGTGACAATACGTGTGGCATTACATACATTAATCTGATGCAGGGGTTATGTATCATACAATGAACAATACAGTACATACATTATTATGAGGCATAGTTTACATATTATACATTGAACAATACAAATACAGTAAATACATTGTTATGATGTATAAGTTACATATTATACAATAAACACTACAGTACATACAGAAATATGATGCATAGGTTACACTCCATACATCATGGGACAGATTTAATTTTCTTTCATGCAATGCAACATAACAAGGCAACTTTGCTGCACAAGTGTTGAGTGAAATGGAGAGAACAGAACTATCAGCACTGGCACACTGTGTGTTGCCTAGTGCCAATCAATAAAGGAACTCTTGTACCATGTTGCAAGTTTGTCTGTGTTGTAAGCAGGATCGCTTTGTGCAGAAAGGGATACCTTTTCGTGAAAAAACAATACTTGGGGCATGTTGCTCTTTCTATGAGTGCTGCAGAATGCAGCACACATTGAAAGAGGAAGCAAGAAGGATAAATAAAGATATTTCCCTATATCACACCTGCCAGGTTGGCCACCATTTTAATGCTAACCCAGATTTATAAGTCTTTGTACATATAGGTTTGTGAGTATGTGTCAGAAAACCCATGCTCCACCCATCTAACTCCTACCCGACGCAACATAATGCAAGGCAGCGCTATGCACTGTGTTGTGTTAATTTGTATACACAAATAAAAAGCTTTTTTTTGCAGAAGGAGCTCAGTAGAAAACTTTGTAGCATTTGGCTGTTCACCATTTGTATCACCATTATCCTGAATATCATAACTGCAACATGGTAATTTCTCAGACTCACCATTGAGTGGACCAGTGACTGGGCCCAAACAGGCTCAGTCTGCAGCTAGACCAAAAAATGAACCATCTCAGAGTAAAGAGGAAGATGGTGATGGCCAAGCTCCAGTGTGGAAGTAGCTATAGAGCTCAATACTTGTTTTTATTCAATTGTAGTATAACTTGTTGAAATTAGGTGGAAAAAAGAAAACGTGTTTCATTTAATTTGTAACAAGTGCATAATCAGCCCTGCTGGAGGGTTGTCCTGCAAATCCAAGGGTGGACAATAGATTAAAATGTTGATATGGTGTGGCTTTAATTAAGCTTTCTTATGTTAATGTTCTACGCCAAAATGTTTACTTGTTATTGTAGATTTGTACATTGGTAAAGGGAAAGAAATGCTTGGCAAGTCCCCATTTCTAAAAAGCTGCCAAAACCCACCAATGACTACACACATGCAAGATGCACTTTGGAAGAAGATTGGCCTCACTCCACCACTGGGGCTTTTCAATGTCTGGGAGGCGACTGACCTCACGGAAGTAGAACAGCAATTGGTCACCTTGGGTTACACGTTAGTAAGAAGAGCAATTGCTATGAAGTGGGGGGTACCGGAGTCACCATCGACAAATGCCTGGGCGGCTGAACTAGATAAGTGCATGATTGCAGAAAAAGAAGTGTTTAAATCCAGGGGATGTCACAAGAAATGGGACAAAAAGTGGAATGGGAGGAATGCATACCGAAGGGACTTGTGTACATCCCCGAATGGAAATGTCTGGGATTAATCATTATGCATCTGATCTGATTGAATGAATATATCTCTGTATCAAACCATGTGCACTTGATGTAAGTTTGAATTGTCTGCAATTACTACATGTACAGATTGGAAACTTGTGTTTAATAAAAAAAAAAAAAAAAAAAAAAAACACACAGACGAACTGCTTTACTAGCAATCCAGTCCGACCAAAGTCACGAATGATCTATTAACATCTCTCGAAGTCACTAAGACCTATATTTATGAGCACCTGTGACTGAACAAAAATGTACTGGGCAAAGTGACTGATTTTACTACAGTCTCCCAATACCTCTTCTCACAGCAATGGGGGATGCACATTGACAATAATCTTGTTTTCAACTGCAGACTTGCTGCTCTTTTAATAGGGCTCATTGATATCAGTGACAGTTTCTTCAGCTGCATCTATTCTGGGTGAGTTGTACATGTTGTTCCACTAACCTATTCTTTTGCCATATTAGTGATATTAGTAAATGCCGTTGATTTCTTCTTTGTATCTCATTGACTGAATCCGACTCATTGCTGGATAAGATCCATTAAGTATGGGCTTGTTATGGTCTGATCAGACTTTGAGTACATTTAAGTCATCTGGGTTTCAAGATCTTATGAAAAGATATCTTTACTTATTGTTGCCACTTCCTCCACACATTCAGATGTGTTGGCACAGGCAAACTGTTAAATCATATATGATAAGATTGTTGCACAACAAGGGAGATGTGCTCAGGCCTGTTACTACAGGAATCTAATGACTACATGGGTGTTTGACAGAATAACAACTGAAAAAAGGAAATGTTAAATATGAGTGTAAAATCAACAACAAATGGGTAATTGAGGTGTTAGAAAATTTGAAAGGGTAAGGATGCAATGGATAAGTGTTCATCAATGAATCTTACAATTAGAATGTAAAGTCCTTCCACATTTGGGCTTATAAGTAGTCAAGTTCACAACCCAAGAAGAAATATTTGGCTGAAGGGGTGTTCAGGCATGTATTCAAGTATCTACGTTATTCAAGATGTATGGGGAAATGGTTTATGACAAGGTAATAGTTGGTATACATCAAATTAACTTGTTAAACAGATATAGTGCCGCAAGATATTATAGAATTAAAAACAGCTCTGATATCCAGGTGCTTCAAAGTTTCATCAAAGCTATAACTGCTTAGCTTCTGCACCAACTGAAGGCATCTGTTCTTGCCAGCAGATCTCTGCACTTCAAAAATGTTCACAGCTTTGACTGGCCTATTGCTCATATTGGTAAACTTCCCGAAAAAATTTATGTTAACAAGAGTATGTTACCATAAAATCATTGAAGGAGCATCATCTGGCTTACTTTTATGTGGTAGTTAAGAAGAGAAAATCTACATCCAATCTGCCAATTTTTGTATAAAAAATATTATGCCATGTTTCATTGTAAAGTCATCCCTTGTTTATTTAAGTCTACTATCCTGCATAGGACTTTCTCTTTAGACCTTATCAGAAGGGCTTCTAAGTCGAGATAGCCAAACGGTGCAAGAGAGCTTTGTTTTCGCCACCATAATTTTCTAAATTGATCTTCCAACCCTCGAACAGGTGATAAGGACAATAAAAACCACAGCCATCCTCGAGTTCAAAGAGGAAATGAGGGATTGAATGTGTTTTTGAGTGAAGCATTTCATTGAGAGGTAGACTGAGAGACTAAGAGAACATTACATGATAAGAGGAGTGTATGAAACAGAAAAGAGGAACTTTGAGAGAAGAGTGTAAGGAGAAGATGAAATTAGATATGTGAAATGGATGGATGAAAGGAGTGTATCAGATACAACAGTGACATGTACATTTTCCATTAAACAAAAGACAAAATGATTCACAATGCAATACTGTTTTAATGTATGATGTGAATGAAAAAGTGAGCCCCCACAAAATATGTGAGCAGAGTACACTTTTGGTTTTATAGACGTGAAACAAGCCGTTTTTTTTTAATGATCTACTTTGTAAACATTTAAAATATAACGGAAAAATGGCCGTAATGTATGCCTAGCACCAATGCTGACATTGGAGCTAACAGCAATTTGCCTGCTGGGGTTTTAAGCCCATAATGGCAGCATTCTAAGCAGAACTAGAAGCCCCAGAATAGAACATGCTGGTGGCTGAAAAGCCAGGAATGATGTGTGGCACTGTATGCAGGGCCACTGGAAATATGCAGCAGTGGAGGACCAAATTATGCAACAGGTTAACAAAACTATGCAGCTGGAAAGGCAATTATGAGGCATAATATGGCGCAATCTGTAGCAGCATTATTTCCTTACTTACAATTACAAATATTAAAAGTGTCTTTGAAAAACTGCACCATTTTAGTACCAATTTAAAACCTGGGAACAGTGATCAGCAACGGAAAGGTAATCGGATAAACTTTGCAAAGGATCTCCCGCTGTTCAGAATTACGTGTAGTGTTTTTTCTTTAATAACATTTGATCCTTTTGAGCCAGAAACCAAATTGATTTTTGGTGCAATCTTCAAATTTTACAGCAGACAGTACATTTATGAGGCTAATGAGGATTAGACATGATAACGTGGAAAGTGCTGCAGCTGCAGAAATGCCATAATTCCAGTGTCCCTGATTATATGTCATAGTGTCAATTGTCTGACTTTTGAAATTCCAAATAAAACCTATTTCCTGACTTGCTGCATTTTTTCTTGTAGGCTATCAATGGTTAAACACCCTGTGGGTGAGAGACAAAGAAAACTTCCCAAATTGTGAAGCATTTCACAGCTGATAGGCTAACACTAACACTCATTGAATAAAGGAATTAGAGTGCTAGAAACATATTTATGAGACATCCGCGGCCGGTGCCGGTAAGAGCGGTGAAGCTATATTGCTGGGCGGGTAGGATTTCGACGGATGATGATGAGGGAAAATGATTTATTTATTTAATTTTCCCTCGTCATCTTCCGTTGAAATCCCACCCTCCCATGGCTCTACCGCAATTACCTGCAGGGGCCGCAGCTGTCATGAGAACAATTGGTGCAGCAGCTGCTAAACTGTCTAAAGAGACAATGAGAAAGGCAAAACACCTTACTGTTGTCACCCTTCTTCCTGAGCTCATCCTCGCCCTAGAGGTTGATGTGGTTAAGGTGGAGCTCCTGAATGTGGTCCTTAAACAAGTGCAGGTAGTGCCCCACGAGGGCTGCCAGTGGGTGGCGGAAGTGACTCCACGCCCCTTTTCCCCGCTGATGACATCACAGGGTTGATCTATTGTCCATCTCCTAGAGCTGAATAGCATCCGGTGCATGACTGACAGCCAAGAAAAAGGGCAGAGAGATCAAATTCTGAAACTGCGTGTCTCGTTTTCTTTCTTTTCCTCTGTCTACCTTCATAACTCCTGAGTTCAGGGGTTGAAAGGTCAGAACCAGGGATTCCAAAGGTCACGCTAGGGGTAACAGGCACCTGCTACCATAAATGTCACTCATGGTTTGAGTACTTCCTATGAGAAGTTACCTCATTCAGCTTAACAAAAGATAACATAGAATGTGGCACATACCAAGTTAATTTAACTAATTGAAGAACAGCATATTTTTGGTAAATACCAAAATCATTTATTTATGAGAAAAATATATATATGTATGGGCTAAAACGCTCATGAACAAAAACATACGCCGTGTGGCAAATGTTAGCTACGGCTTGTTTTTGCCCATCCACAGCCGTTCGAAGTGGTGGCCTGGCCTCCTCCTGCCAGCTGTCCGGGATACCTTCTGTGTTTTTCACACCAGCCCACGGGGAACATGACATAACAGCGCCAGACTTGCTGCTACAGTCCGACAACGCAAATACCTATCAATCACCATCAGCCTGCCTGCCAGTGTTCTTTCCTTGGCAAAGTGGACATCAATTCATTCATACTCTTCCTACGCGGAAAATGCAGAACGGCTTACTCTGTTTAAGAAAATTCCTTTCTACAGTAAACCTCTGTTCTGTCAAGCGCTCACTGTCACAGGCACTGCCTGAGCTCGGCGTGGACAGAAGGCCATATTTTATTTCTCTGTAAAGCACACAGTAGACAAAGATCCTAATGGGTAAAGTCACTTTGTAAACTATATGGGTACAGCAGAATCTTGTGGCATTAAGAATTTGTAAGACCAATTCCCCCTCGGTGGCAGTAGCCACATTTTTATACTCTGCTTGGGTCTCAATGTAAGGCCTCTAAAATGATTCCTAGACATTTATCCTTTTAACAATTGCATGTAGACTTCTGTACTCTGCACCATCGCACTTTACTGATGTTCGGGAACGGGGTCCTTTACCAGTTATTTTTCCGCTGGATTGAATTATGATAAAGTGATGCCTGGGGAGTATGATGGAATGGGCAAGATATGACCGATTTAATCTAACTGTTTTTAATGAATTTTAAGATTCATTTGTTTTTTTACCTGTACTGTTAATGATGTTTTTATATTGCTTTTTAATTTGCATCCACAACAAATAAATGAAATGAAATCCCATCCCTGTAGCTTAGTTTGTCACCAGTGAATAACACCAAGCTCGCACTCCACAAAGTATCAACTGCATTTTGCTTTCTACGATGCTCCTGGAAACACTAAAACTCGGGGCTTAGTGTATAAAAGGCCATAAAAAAAACACGAAGAGAGAAAACATCAGAGGATAATATGCATGCCGTGTCTCATGTGTAACTGAGGGTTGTGAATTAAAAAGGCGGATTAAACACTTCTTAAAACTAATCCCCGTCAGAAAGGAGTTTTATAGATAATGGGCAATTTATGAAGCTGTTGGAGTTCAGGGAAATATATATCCGGTAATTGCTTTCAAATTAAAGGTGACACAATTCGCCTCTAGTTTTCTTTCTCTCTCACTCTCTCTCTGTTTATGTCTTGCTTCTTTCTATTAATTTCTCTGTATCTCCCTCTCAACTGCTCTGTCATTTTTCATTGCTACCGAACAACTAAATAAATACTATTTCATACTACCAAGAAATTTGGAAGCAGACAATCACCTAGCAGTTTAACTTGCTTCTAACTAAGAAACGAAATAAAACTCGAAAAGGTAGTACTAAATGCCATTTAAGATCATGAAATGGCTGCATAGGATCAAACGTAAAATACATGCTGAAAAAAACAGAAGTACTGATAGTTTGCTCATAACAGAGCAATAAAGAAAGCTACGGTAATAGAAATATCCTACTGATAAATGGTCAAAGAGCTACAGAATTTGCAATATGTTGGTCGCTATCTTTTTGTTTATAAGGAAAGGCCTCTCATGAAGCACTCAATATGTAAGGGCATATCAGCAAGCAGGCGTTAAAAAATTATCGCCGCTTTTGCGTCTGTTTTCAGACGAAAAGCGGCGATAATTTTATCGCCTTCTCTGCAAGGTCACGCTATCGCTTGAAACCTTGCCTTATCTCCATTTCCCTTAACGTCCATCTTTGCATCTCTAATGAGATGCAAAGTGGGCGTTCCTTCCCAGGATAACGGGAGAAATG
This sequence comes from Triturus cristatus, assembly GCF_964204655.1. Taxonomy (NCBI): domain Eukaryota; kingdom Metazoa; phylum Chordata; class Amphibia; order Caudata; family Salamandridae; genus Triturus; species Triturus cristatus. The sequence goes on along the minus strand of NC_140583.1, from coordinate 578,352,689 downwards.
TCGCTAAGCGACATTTCTCCTATTGTCAAGAATCACGCAAAGCAGCATAGCGACAGGAAAAGTAGCGTTAACCTCTGTTATCTCTACTTTCCTTATGCCTGCTTTGAAACTGACTTAGCCATGATATCCTATGCAAGGTGGATATCATGGCTAAGTATGTGAGGCCCTATCAGCAAGCTATCACCAAACTTCGTGGGATTATCACTGGGTTTCCTGCGATAATCACATGTTTGGCAGTTAGCGCTAGGATTTTTATCGCTTTTGAGATAAGCGTTGCTAATGCACGCTAGCTCAGCGATAAAAATCCACGCTATCCGGCGATAATTATCCTAGCGCTAAGTGCGCTTAGCGATAATTATCGCCTGTTGTTCCTGATATGCCCCATAGTTCGTGATTGGTGATTTTAGGGCACCAAGCGGCATATTAACAAGGGATATCGCTGGCCCCACATAGCGGTAGAAATATTATCGCCGGCTATCGCTGAAAATTATCGCCATGATAACGCTATATTAACAATACATAGCGCCATGGCGATAATATTTCAGCAATAGCGGTGTTTACCATGGAACAGCGCTGGTTTTCCAGCGATGTTCCATGAAAAACAGCAATAACATTGCTGATACGACCCTGTGGTTGTGTCAGCATAATCCACCTACCATTATTAGTATGCCTTAGTCTGGAATTTAACAGACGTTAAATTCCAGCGTGAAGGCCGAGGTAGCGTGATCATCGCTGCACCTCCTTGTTAATATCGCGAAGCTGCCTTCGCGATATTTTCATGTGTTGTTTTCACAGCCACTACTTCTTTGCATCTCATTAGCGATGCGAGGCTGTGAAAAAACGGGCTCTACTCTGATATTGCGATATAATTATCGCCACCTATTGCCCGAAAACGGACGCAAAAGCGGTGATAAATATATCGCCAGCCCTTGCTAATATGCCCCCAAGAAGATAAGGGGAACACAGAAGAAGGTGAAAGTAAATAAGGCAATCCTTAACGCACACCACAGTCTCCATTTCATAGTATTTTCCCATTATGTCTATTCCATTAGGCATTAGCTTGAAAAAGCCTTGACAAAAAAGTGTTTTTTAGCTTCTTTGTAGTTGAGAAGTGGGCATGTTGTTTAGTAGTAATTCCTCATAAAGTTCTCCCTCAAGCTGTTTTTGGAACAACATTGCATTTTAGTTTTGGTGTCTGCTGTGGGTTTCAAGTTTCTTGCAAATCTGTAAAGTTGTGACAATCATAATTGTTTTTGTGTTAAATAAATGATATTTCATTCATTGGTTTGTGTTGCATTTGTATATTTATTATTTTTTCAGGGTTTTTGAATAACTAAATTTGTGTAAAAAGTAGATTGTCTTTTTATTTTTATTTTAATGATTTGAAATATGTTTATTGGGTTCTTGGGGAATAGCCTAGGCAGTTTTTTAAACAGTAAAATAGTGATATGTATTGTACAGTATTGTACTGTGTTGTAGCATTTATATAGTGCTTACTATCCCTATGTGGGACTCTGAAGTGCTTCTCTACATGAGCAGCAAGTAGGGTGTGTGGTTGGAAGGATGCTGTTTTTGATATCATATGGGCAGTGTTTTCACGTCAAGCAAGTTGCGATTATTGTGTTACGGGGCACAGTGCATGGAAGTGTGGAGGATGAAGATTTGTGAGAGATAGACACACAGTTTATGGTTTTCCATAAACTGATGGATTTGAGCAGCTTTGCAGGTTCCCTTTATGTTATTTCATCTCACCATATGCTATGTAGCTGGCTACTTTATTGGGCTGTCCAACATTATATTTTTTCTGTATAGTTTACAGTTCTCAGTAAGTACGGTTGGAGAGAAAAGTGGTGGGGAGGTGTGCTGGGATGAACTTTGTTATAATTATCCCCTTTTGTATTGTCACCATGATATGTAAAGAAGCATCATAGTTTGTAGCTGGTTGGGACCAGCAGTGATGGGCTAGATTAGAATCCTACAATTGGCCAGCAGTATGTGGTCAATCTCTTCAGTTATTCCACACCTGTTCAGGTGGTGATGGCTGATTAATGGGCAGGTATAGTACAGGATAATGAGCAAGGACCGCAGCAGATATGTGAGTGCAAGAGAATCAAGCATTAAATGGGAGTTATTGTTCAACCTGCGTGAAGCACAATTGGCTGCCAACAACTAAGTGTTGCAGTGTTTTTATTAGTGTGAGCCAGAAAGGAAATTAGATTTAATACTCAGACTTGCCGTAGCTGAGTCCTCCTTAACTTGCCCAATTATAGAAAGCAGGGTGCTCGTTGGGCTGTTGCATATCTCCGGGTTGTAAACTGTAGATTTTACTTGAAGGTGCAATTATCTTTCCAGGTTCGATTCGGAGGTTGCAGTATGATGTAGTTATCTTGGAAATTGAAAGGTTTTCAATTGTCTTCTGAAGTGTGTTTACTCCTGCATGTTTCAGATCTTGGCTCATAGTGAGTTCTAGAGCTTGGTGGCTTGTGCTGTTAAAGCAATGCCTCCTATGAATTTCCTATAGTAAGGTGGTATGGTGATCTGTAGTGCAAACCTGGATTGCAGGTTTCTGTTTTGTTTGTACTGCTTGAATTTATTTGTAGGGATAGTGTTCCTTTTCCTTGGGAGGCTCTGTGAACAATGCAGTGTGCCTTGAGCATTACTCTTCTAGCTATAGGTAGCCAGTAGACTAATTGCAGGACAGAAGTCGTGCATTCTCTTTGGTGAAGGTGGAGGAGTCTTGCATACATTATTCATTATTGATTTATTATTTTGGTAAATTATTTAATTCATTAATATTTTACTTTTCAATATCTTTATTATTTTATACAACATAAGCACATATAACACAGGTGTCTCTTAAAGCAAAATCTCCAATAAAATTAAAATCACAGCTTTCGTAGAGGAGGTAGACCAATGAGCAGAAAAGAGGAAAGAGAAACAATACAGAGAGATATTTACAATCTGTACATTGCAAAATATTTGTACGTGCACACAGTGATCAGTAAATTAAAATAGAAGCAACTCCAATAATGATCGTACTTAACTTTAAAACACCAAATAGAGCTGCAGGTAGTACAGCAGAAGCGTTCAGTCGATTTCTACTATGAGCGTAGCCCAATTAAAGCTATTATTAACAGCTAGAATCATATAGCATGATTTTACCTACAAAAATTGTCTCAGAGGTCCTTCAGAAACTGGATAAAGCACTTAGGCCCAGATTTACTAAATTTGAAGCAATGCAATGCAGCAAGACGACCTGGTTTTCATTTGACACAATTTCAAATCTTGCGGATAACAGAGCTGACATTTGGGTTTATACAGCAGAACAAGCTACTGAAATGTATTCTTTGATTCAGGAAGTGCGATAATTCAATGTGCAGAGAAGCGCCATATCCCAACAACTCAAACAATTGGAATATCTCACAAGAAGAGAACTAAACCAGAGACCACATGCTTCTACACTGGTGCAATATCATATGGCGAGGAGGATACCAAGGGGACTTAGACTCTCAATAAACCGATGCGTTTCAGATTTCATTAAAACAGTGTTTTTTCATGGACAAATGGTATGACATTCTTAATAAGTGTTCTTTAGATTTCATATGACTGCTGATAGAGGATGTGTCAAGAGTGATACGTATGTTCTTGTAGAAAACGTGGTAAACGTCGGGCATCAGCTGTTTCCACGAGGAGAATACGTGAGGAGGAGGTGGTGGTGATTTTGCAGAAAGGTGAGCGTAGGGGGTAGACTATAGGTGAGTTCATAGGTTGTTATTTTCACAGTGTAGCATGGTTTTAGGTGACAAGACGCCTTAACTTAGTACATTGTTTTACTAGTTTTTATTTTTTAGTTACATCGAGTCATTTCACTGATCACAGGCTGCAGTTCCATTCAGTTTTTCAATAGCTGTGAGTATGTTTCACAACAGGTCACGGTAACCACACAGGATATAGTGGTGAAGTATCTCTCATTGCGGTTCAACTTTGGACAAAGGCACAGGGTGTGGGACCTATTCAACAATCACCAGTGGGGGTTATACAAAGCATAGATCTTTCCAATATAGGCAACCTATTATATCTTTGTATCCCCCTAAGAGTTATTTGAAGGTTTACCCTGCACATTGTTTTTATTCTTGCAGATTGGCCCCTGACAAAGGGACCCAGGTCCCGAAATGCATTGGGATTTCCTATAGAAAAATGAATATATGACTGTTATGTGTATCATCATGTAATCTGTGACTGTCCCAGATCAAAGAATTGTATTTAATATATATGTTATGAAGGAATAAATAATGAATATAGTGTGTGCTGTTTAAAGAGTTTTGTATATAGCTTGAGATAACTATGAAAGTATTGTAAAAAAAGATACAATATTGTTGGCATTTGCATTCTTGCTATAGTGCACATTGGTACAAGTACAAGTACTTTTTTGCATGATTTAGTTGTTAGATAGGCATGCTGGACAACATGCCCTCCAATGTAGCACGCTGAGGATTAAAGGAATTATTATTTTACAAATTTGATATTACTTTGAGTGCTCCACTGATTCATATAACGTAACAAAAAAGGTGGGCCAGCATAAATCTTACACAAGAATAATAATGTTTTACCAGCTACTTTTTCTTGCGGAGATAGAACTAGGTTCAACAAGAAATAATAAAAAAGTTCTATAGGGGCACTGGTTAACTTAGTCCGCAAAGTAGAGTTCATCCTCAAACTCAGGTGGTTCACCCAGAGGTTGGTCAGCTAACATATTTAATTCAATTTCAGACCAATTACCCTCCTCCTCCTGTGCTTCTGTTTCAGGAATGGTGTAATTGTGTGGTCTAAAATATCGGTTCTTTTTGATCATAGTCAATCTCTCCATGTTGTGAGGTGAGAGACTGGTCCTACACACTGTAACAACCGTACCAGCTGCACTAAAAACATATTCAGCAGACACACATGCAACAGGACAAGCCAGATACTTTATTGCCAGCCTGCTGAGCTCTGGCCATTGGTACATCTTACCATACCAATAAATCAATGGATTTTGATCCACATAGACCTCTTTTAGATCATCCAGATACTCCTGGAACATCCTGTGGATGGTCATTGGTGCTGCCACTTGCTCAACCTGTTCTGTCATCTCCCTTGCACTAAACTTGCGCCCTGCCAATTGAGACCAATACAATGCAGAGGTTGGGTCCGGTCCTTCTGTTGCTGTTGTTGATGGTGTTCTGGTTGATGGTGTTGTTGCCTGTATGGGAAAAGACTGCTCTCTCTGGAAGTTGAAGGTGGCACCCCAGAACGTCAGGGTGAGACTTGAAGTTCCAGCCCCTCTTCTTCCAAATCTCTGGCTTGCTCTACAATCCACCACTTGTATTTTAAAATATCCCTTTAAGAAGAAAGAATGAAAGTCGGCAGAATTGTTTTGTACCGAGGATCAAGTAATTTGGCACCGATGTACTAGCTGGACTCGATGATGTCATGTTGCAGGCTTGTACTGCAAGCTAACCACAGGATTAAGGTCTCAACCTAGGCATGCACTTATGTATTTTCATTCACAGCTGCAGGGGTGAACCTTTCAGACGCCTTTTTTAACTTGTCCTGTAGGAGATGCAACAATGGGATAGCTTGTCCCATCGTACTGTCCTCCTTGCTAACTTCCTGTGTGAAAACCTCAAAAGGGAGTAGCATCTGTGGCAGGCATTTGACTAGGCCCTATTTGACCACATACATTGTCATAGCTTTACCAACTGCATCCCCTCCTTTTTAAATGATAGTCATTGATCTGTTTGTACTGCTCAAACAGACGATGCAATATGTAAAAGGTCGAGTTCCAACGTGTTGGCATCTCCTGTATCAGGGCTTTAACTGTGCTCTATTATTACGCTGAATAATCATCAACTGCTTCCAGCTTTAAAAGAATAGCTGAAATGAGTGCAGATTCTTCTGCAGGTGGTCAGTATGTTGCTGACTATGTCCACTTTTTTGAGAAAGTCTTGCACCACCAGGGTGAGGCAATAGTAGCCCGCATTTTGTTATTTTCATAGGGCACTAACACAGGCGTCTTTCGAGAAGTAGATGGTAGTGGTAGACTCAATGTGGATCGTGGTGGGGCAGTCACTGTATGACGTGGTGTCTTCATCTCATTCCAAATCTTGTGCCATAGTGAAGTCTCCAAGGTCTGTGAATCTGCTGGTGCACTGCTGGGAACAAGGCTGCTTTGCATGAAGATGTCACCCACTTCTTCCTCATCATCACCTTCCACTGTGATTGGACTTTTATCTGATGCTCCCCGGCTCTCCTCACCAACAGTACCACGGTCAGCAATTATTTTAAGGCACTCCTCCCACTGGATTGTGTGGTGTTTTTCCATATGGGTCATTTGGCCTCCAGTACCATAATGTGTAACAGGCTTACCTTGATGAACACTGGTGCTGCAAATGCTGCATACTGTAATGTGCTCCCTCTCTTTACTAACTGTAAAAAAGTCCCCAAACTCAGGAGGAGTTCTTTTTTACTGTGCCACTGCCAAAGCCTGAAGAAAAACTGGAGGTTGGTGGGCGTGTCATTGATTGCCTCTCTGCTTCTCCTGAGATAGGGGTTGGTGCAGGTCTCAGCTAGGGCTTTGCAAATATAGGAGCTGGTGATGGTGCTACCTGTGCTACACCCCTCGGAGCAGGTTGAATAGCAATGTCAGACTCTTCTGCGTCATCTTTCACCATGACTCCCTCATTGCCATCATCCTCCGCATTATCCCCTTCCATAAGTCTAAGTCTTTCGGGAAATTTTCTCTTCACTAGCCTCTCATGTTGTCTCCTAGACTCTGCTGGTGTCCACTGCTTGTCCCTATCATCATCATCAGAGTGGTGCTTGGGGAAGATGGTGCAGTCGTATCCTTCCTTTTTCTTGCTGGAGATCTGTGAGCCAATGATTCTAAAAGAGGTTCATCATCTTGCACAGAAGGAAGCTCAACCTCCTGTTCTGCTCCAACATCAGGCAAATGTGCTATTGCTGGCTGGGGATGCTGTCCACTTTGCTTTGTTTCCTGAAGCGATTGTTTACTACTTCACAAAAGGAACAAATATAATTCAACTCTACTACTCATTAGCATTGACTTGATTGCACTGGCTGCCTCACTGATAGACATGGTCCTGAGCTTAGGTTTGGGGGGTTATGCTGTTGATGCAGGAATGCAACATGCACAACTTTGCCAAAAAAGGTTGTTGTTGGCCCGCCAGTGGTGGAAATCTGCTTATTCTCCTCCCCACGACCACTTTCTTGGCAGCACCTTTCTTTGGGGCCATCTAGAAGCTGCCAGATGGCAGTGGTACTTCACAATTTGAAGAGATGCCCGTGTTGCGTAGTCAGTCAAGTGTCAAGTTGTGCACAGGCCTTCAGTCTGGCAGTACTGTATGTGATGCCTCTTCTTTTGTGCACCTAAAAGCGAACAAGCAAGAAAAACATCAGTGAAACGTGTCCATGTTGCAGTTCAATTAGTAGTACAAACAATCAATATCATTTAGTGCGGTTCCTTAAGTTATTTTAAATAATTAGCAATACAATGTAACTATCCATTTGTAAAACCACACCTACAGAAAGGTTTATGATGTACAGTAGACCCAAGAAGGATCAGAAAGAACAACATACAGCTGTAACTGTTTGATTTATATGCATCACTTTAGGATGTGGCACTCAGGGAGGTGCAGGTAGATAGACAATGAATGCTGTTGTACAGTGCACCTATCAATGTAAAGATTTAAGGCATCAATTTTAATACAATCATAATACAATTTACATAATGAACAAAAAAGAAGATATTTAAAGAAAGAACCACCAATTACTACTTTTCTTAAGCAAGTACAAAACATATTTTATTAATAATAATTTAACAATAAAATTACCCATTCATACTATTTCATTCATATCTGCAATCATACTCCTCACAAATTTAGATTCAATTAAAAACAACAATTTAATGACATTAATAATGATAACAATTGATGTCCGGTTTTCATATTCACAAGGGAACAATGTGGCACAAATACAATTGACTGTTGTATTCTACGTGCGTTTCAGCACTGGAGGGTGCCTTCGTCAGGAAGAGGCCACAATAAATCAGCGGTGATATCTGTGATGAAAATACTTCATATGAGTGGGTCTTTCTCATTGATCTGAACAAAGCCGCTTTATAACGTGCAATGGTAACATTTTGTTTGCAATTACCATAAATGATCGAGGGTGTAAATAAAAAATAGTACAGATTGAAAATAAAATTCGTAAGAGATATTCTTAAAGTTGTACAACCAGAGTACAGTTGTCTTATGTATATAGATGAGGAATTGAATAAGAAAAGAGTAAAAAATATATATGTCACGTGAATGACGATAGAAGGAAAAGCCACAGCAAGGAATGCTTAGATTAAAGCTTCACTGTGACATTAAATCTTACGTGTCTCTAATGGGAGGACGGTTTAGACATAAATATGAATTAAAAAATTTAGCCTGATCTTATCAGAAAGATGACCAGGCTGCGGCTATGAATTATGCAGCTCGATCTCTGCTTAGGGCTACAGTTTTTAAGCTACAAAAAAGAAGCATAAACTTTGTTAATATCTACTGTGTGGTGCCATCATATTTATTATTTTTATTTTTGTTTTTAATGATGTTTATTTGCAGTAATGTATACTTTAGAGGACTATACTCCAAATATGAAGATATATTCTGTGGTTACACAAGGAACAATGTGATACTGGTGTTAGATTCTTTATGGAGTGCGTCCATGTGGGGTTACTGCAAAGAAGGGGAAAAAACGTATGGGTTACTGTCATGTCAGTATTGAATAGCAACAGATTTTTTATTGAGGGAATATAGCCGTATTGGAGGATGTTTAGCTGTAAAGTTATCAAATGAAACATATAATGATTCTAATGGATTTCTACGATTTTACATCACTTATTTTTTTATTTCTAACTTGATGCATAAGTGGGTTCTGTAGTATGCTTCATCCGATTTTATATCACTTAGTTCTTAGCTTAAAGCTTAAATGGGTTTTGTGATTTGCTATTCACTATGCGGCACTTATTATTATTGCCTGCTTTCTAATTTTCCTGTTTCCATATATAAGTACAGAACAGACTGTTAGGAGAAGTATATGTCAGATACTAACATCACGTCGAAAAGACCGGTGCACAAGTTAAATGATTCTGAAAGATAGAGAGGCAAAGAGCAGCAATTTTAAATCTCTGTCAAATGTGACCTGGGCTAAAGAAAAACATTGATCATGCAATTATGATGTCAATGTGAAGGTTTGTAATATATCTTAGGCTTGTTGGTTAGATCTGAGGCAGCCCAAAAAGCCAAATGAAATGCGGAGTCAGATCACACAACTTATAGTAACTAAACAGTGATTGTTTAGGATGAATTCTAAGGTTGTATATGACTCTTCTCTAAACAGCGCTGGATATGCAATTAAATGCCAGATTGTAAATTCGCGGTAAACAAAGGAACTATTGGCTAATTTCTAAATCAGCCTTTACTACCTAAAATTAATTTTGTCAAAGGTAACCAAACGACTATGTGTTAGATGACTAATATCGGAACAGCAGTTGTTAGAACCCGATCTCGGGATATATGCAACCCTCCTTTCCAAATATTGTCTCGTGATTAAAGTCTGAGGTATCACGGAACCGTACATCGAAACATTATGAATCTGAAAACTGACTGTGCATCTAATGAGAGATTACTTATGTTTTGGATGATACTGGATTACCGGATAAGGGATTTCTACTCACGCCGTTACTTCTGCGTGAGGACTAACTGGAAGTACAAAGACTTATGCATTATAGCTGGGTTAAGCCAATCACGTGATATAATACGGCCAACCAGATATTTCAACAAAAACTTTATTGAATCGCGGATGGTACACACTTGTTAATCATTTACTAGAAAAAATCTCTACAATATACAATAAAGAAGAGTCTACAATGTACACATGGCACATAATATTTATACTCAAATGTGGCCCCCTGAATACATATTGGTTGCCATCTTTTTGCCGGAAACTAATCTGATATCAATGGCATATGATCGTGAATACCATGTTTGTCTCGAGCAGAGAGGGGGCTGCAAATTGTGTGTGTAGGCTTGCCATTAGATCCTCCTTTAATGTACATAGTTAATGAAAAGTGTGTACAATGATGACCAGATAACAATAGATATTAACTGAAAGATCAAAAAAAGTTTCACTAGCCGACTACGACTGGACTGTTTTCACTTGTTATACGTTTACCGATGTGACACAGATGCCCCTTGGTTTACTATGATAATGTTGAATATTGTATACATCTATTTTACTTACAGATACATTAGAAACCTATGTTAATTATATGTGTATACATGATGTCAAGTAGAAATATAACAATATATCAAGTGAAATAGATAATATACTGTTGTTTTACTAATATTAGGTACATAATAGTAAAATGGGACTATATTGAAACCAAGGTGCTGAAATTGAACAAGATGAGATATGTGGTACAAGCAGAAGGTTAACCGGTCGTATAGCGTAACGCTTGTTCCCACAGGATTTCTTGATTTAAGCCTTGTGAGAATGTGTCCAGGGTAAAAATCCAAAACACTTCTCTATTTTTCCTTATTGCTTCTGAGTCTGTGCCTGTCTTATCATTGATTTTTTCCAGACTGAGCCAATCAATTTGTTTATGACTGTGTCCAGCTTCTAAATAGTGCTTAACTAAAGGAGCACTGATCTTTTTTGTGCGAATAGCTGAACGATGTTCAGTCAAACGAGTTGCTAGGGTTCTTGACGTTTCCCCTACGTACCCGATTTTGCAGGGACATGATAAGAGATAGATAATGTTGTTGGTTTTGCAATTAGTAAACGATTTCATGGTTATTGTGTGGGAATTATAATTAAATGACTTTGTTATTATTGCATTGTCACAGGCTTTACATTGTGAACATTTGTTATTGCCTAATAATGGGATTGAATTGTCCAAGGTCACTTGGATTGAGGATTTCTTGTTGTTCATGCGGGAATGAACAATTTGATCTTTCAGATTATTTTTTACGATTATGGGTGAACATTGGGCGTGTTAATGTGTCATGCTCCTCTGAGTTGACATGTTAAATGTGCTAATTTGCACATATGCTTGTCATACTTTTTCATTTCTGTTGAATGTCTTGTGACACATACTAGCTTTGGTGCAGCTTTAGGTGGATGGTTACCTAGTAGATGGTCTCTGTCATAGTATCTTGCACATTTGTATGCTTCACGTCCAGGCCTTTTTGGGTATCCAAATGATATAAATTTGGATCTCATCATGTCTGATCTATTGCCGTAATCAACAATATTGGTGCAGTTTCTCTGAAGTCGGAGAAACTGGTTGTTAGACCTGTCAGCCCTTTGGGTGGTCCCTCCTCATCATTATTTATTTTGTCCCACTTTTGCCTCAAACCCTGTTTGAATTTTTCCTTTTTGGGAACCACCAGACTTTTTAGTGTTGCTGCAGATTCAGGGAGCCATTTTACCTACCCCTGAAACTTCTGTCTGAGGGCCTGGAGCACAAAATGGTGGCCACCTGTGACATCAACAGCATCCACTGGAACCTGCTAGCACCTTCCAGAACATTCCAGAACCCTGTGACAGTTGGAGGCGGTTTAGAATGTTGGGAAGCTAAGACAGAGAGTTGGCAGTTGGAGCTGGCAGTTGGCACCTGACTGGTGAAGAGTGAGCAGCAGAAACTTGAAGGAGGAAGGAGTGAAGCAGCAGGGGTGGAAACTTGTGCCTGGAGTGGGGTCCATAAACCCACCCTTGATACTAGTCCCTACTGACTGAGCCCAGCCTGGAGCCCTGTGTGGGAAGAAGCCAGAAAAACCATCCTAAGGACCTGGACAGCAGGAACAGGCCTTAGAAACGGAGAACAGCAAGATCCTGACCTGGAAACTGGTTTCCCTGGAGTCCGACGTCGAGTAGCCTGAGACCTGGAGCCCGAGGTGGAGAAGCGGCGCTGACTGGAGAAGCAGACGTCGTACCCGGAGCCGCCAGAGGTCGAGAGAGGGCGCCGTCAGAGGTCGTGAGGAATACCAGAGGTCGAGGAGGAAGTCACCCGAGGTCGAGTGAGCGGCGTCATCGGAGGAGTGAAGTCCGCCCTCCGGAGTCGTCGGAGACCGAGGTGAGGTGTACCGGAGGTCGGGAGTGAGGATCGCACTCCGGAGTCGCCGGAACCTGAGAGAATCGTGCCGGAGGTCGGGAGTGGAGGTCGCACTCCGGAGTCGCCGGAAACCTAAGGAGAGGAGCACCGGAGGTCGGGAGTGAGGATCGCACTCCGGAGCCGCCGGAAGTCGACATCGAGTCAAGGCCGGCCGACGTCATCGAATCCGAGGTCGCCATCGGACCGGAGCCGCCCGAAGTCGACATCGAGTAAAGACTGCCCGACGCCATCGAATCGGAGGTCGAGATCGAACCGAGGCCGCCGACATCGAAACCGGAACCGCCTACCGGCGTCGTCAGGAACTGACATTGTGCCGAGGCCGCCGACATCGAACCGGAACCGCCTCACGGCGTCGACACGACTCCAGCGGTGTCGGAGCATCAGAAAAAGGGCAGTAAGTGGAGTAGAGGGCGCCTAAGGCCCTGTGGAGACCTGAGAGACTGCTCTAAGGGGCTAGGGAGGTGCTGGAACCAACCTGACGGTGCCAGGGGTGAGCTGGGACTAATCTAGAGAGGTTGTGTGGAGGGAGAGAGCCAGGTCTCTGGTATTCCCCCCTTGATCTACCTCAGTTTAGGCCTCAGCCTTGTCCAAGCCAGGGAGTAGACACCCTCAAGCCTTCCACATCCCCACAAGCTGTGCCTGGGCCAAATCAGCCCTTAGGAATTTAAAAGTGATCTGATTCTATGAGTGTCACTGTCAGCTTTTAAGTATTTATTAGGGGCACTGTATTTATTGTATTTAACCTATTTATTGTTCCACTGTATTTATTGGTCCACAGTATTTATTGATGCACAATATTTATTGGTTTACAGTATTTATTGCCTCAGAATATTTAATTGCCTGTATGTATTGCACTTATATTTATGCCTTCCTTATTTATGATCACCCCTATTTATTGAATCATTAAGCCAGTATTTATTTGACCTGCACTATTTAAAAAGTTTGTATATTGTGATTGTTATTTATTTATCCAATCAGCAACTAAGAGAAAAAGAAGATAAAGAAAGATATTTTCATAATTTTTACGGTGTAGAGTCGTTTTTGGAACGGATGCACGCATGGTTATTGTTTGGGTATGTCGTATGCTTAGCACGGAGCCTGATTCCTGACCACTCGAGCCAAGCTACCACAGTGTGTCCGGAAGACCACCACCACCCTTCCAGTGTGGGACTGTGGTTTTCTAACATAATTGGTGTTCAGTGGTGGGATAGAGCTGTGCCTACGTATACTCAACAATAACTGTGGGTAGTCCATAGGCCTACACCGGGAGTTTTCTCAAAGCGGCCTTCCTAATTGTGGGTTTTTGTTTTTTCCAAATTTACTCTGGTGGTGGGAGGAGGTATTATTAAAGGTACCCCCCTGCATAGTTACTGCACAAAACCTGTCCTCTAACCCGAGTGGGCGAGATGGAGTTTGTACTAGAAAATCTAGAAACGTACACTGTGGCCCAACTCAGGGAGTTTTGCCAGCGGGAGGGGGTGTACTGTCCCCCAGGAGCAAAGAAGGGTGCACTCCAAACCAGCTTAAGGGCTTGGGGGGAGGCACGACGGGAAAGCAAGGCTGAGGAGGAAGACAGGGATGGAGAGCCTGACACCGAGGGGGCTGAGATGTACCAACCTGAGGTGGGGAACCTGTCAGCGGGGCCCAGAACCATTTCCAGGAAGGGCAGCAGTGCCTCTAGCGGTGGCTTGTCTGAAGTGGAGTTAACCGACCGGAGGGAGAAAAGACAGCTCACATGGGACTTAGCAAGGCTGGAGAAGGAGAAGGAGGAGCAGAGGATGGCCCATGAATTACGACTGAAAGAAATAGATCTTCAGATCCTGAGAATCGGGGCACAACCTGTTCCTAATGGTGGCAGCCAAACCCAAGAGATCACCAGGGAACCTAAACCCTACCTGCCAAAGGACATAGTAGCTAGCTATGGGGCGGGTGACGATATCACCAAGTGGCTAGCGGCCTATGAGGTCTCGTTGAGGGCCCATGGGGTTCCAGAGAAGTACTGGGGAGGGGGATTGTACAAGTACATGCCTCCAGCTGGTAGGGATGCTTTATTGGCCCTCGAAGAGGATGAGCAGACCCACTACCCCACCATGAAACTGGCGCTCATAAGGAAGTTTGGACTAACACCAGAAAAGTACAGACAGAAGTTCAGGGGTAGTCACAAACTGGGCACACAGAATTGGGTGGACTTCCTGGACTATGCAAAGAAGGCACTGGAAGGTTGGATTCAGGGCAGTGAAGTGAGGAACTACGAGGGGTTGTTTGACCTAGTACTGAAGGAACACCTGCTCGAGAAATGTTTCCCTGAACTGCGGCAACACCTGGTGGATAGCAAGCTGACCAGTCCCCGGAAGCTTGCTGAGGAGGCGGACATTTGGGCTAGTACCCGGGTGTCCACAAGGGGGACTGGAGGGGATACTCAAAAGGCCGGACAGGGCGCCCCCCAGAAGAAAGAGGGAGGGGAAAAGAAAAAGGAGTTCTCCAAAGGCCCCCAAAATAACTTCCAAGGGAAGGGAACAGGATTCACCCCTAGGGCTAACCCACCCAGAAACCCTAATCCTGGCCAGAGTCAGCAGCCAAGGGTTGTCCATTGCTATGAGTGCGGTGGCGTTGGACACTATAAAGGAGATCCGAAGTGCTTGAAACGACCACCCCCTCCCACTGGAGGAAAGACCCCCGGAGTAGCTAGTGTAGTGCTCGGGGAGGAGATGCCCTTAACTAAGGGAAGGGAGTGGGCGGGTGTCACTTTAGTGTCCCTGGGAGAACGGGAGATGGTTCCCAAGATCCAGGTGCCCGCAAATACCGCAAAGTATGGGCAGTGGGTCACCATCAACGGCCAAAGAGGGGAG
Organism: Triturus cristatus; assembly: GCF_964204655.1. NCBI lineage: Eukaryota > Metazoa > Chordata > Amphibia > Caudata > Salamandridae > Triturus > Triturus cristatus. Next base: position 578,337,623 of record NC_140583.1, on the reverse strand, counting down.
GCTCTGAGAGACACAGGAGCCAGTATGACTATGGTGCGTAGCCAACTGGTGTCTCCAGAGCAGGTAATTCCCGATGTACTCCACCCAGCCGCGATGGCTGACGGCAGAACAGGCCACTATCCAGTGGCCGAGGTTCCCTTTGAATGGGGGGGGTTGCAGGTTCACTTCGAGTTGCTGTAAGCCCTGCCGTGCCAGTCGATTGTCTGCTGGGGAATGACATGGAGCACAACGCTTGGAAGGAGGTGGAATACCGGACTCACACCGAGATGCTGGGTACACCTGATTGGGCCTGTGTTAGCACAAGGTCCGCGACTACCCGAAGAGGGAGTTCATTTCGGCTGGAGCCTGGAACAAAGGCCCAGCCAGCTGCCAGTCAAGGGAAGAACCGAGGACAGGAGGAGCCTGCCTCGGCGTCCCCACCCCGTAGGACGGATAGGCCACCGGAGGTGGTGGACCAGGAGTCTGCGGTGGGGGACGTTACCAACCTGGAGGACCTACCCATCCCGGCCGAGTGGCACGTGGAGGGAGGCCCGTCCAGGGAGGAATTCTGCCAGGGCCAGAGGGAGTGCCCTACCCTTGAGGGGCTAAGGCGTCAGGCCGAAGCCCAGGCAGCAGGGAACGTTGAAGGGAACTACAGTGTTTACTGGGAGGATGGCCTCCTCTACAGTGAACCCAAGGCACCCCTACATGGATCGTCACAAGCCTTGGTAGTCCCTCAACGATATCGAGCCTTCCTTCTGGAGTTGGCTCACGAGATACCATTGGCAGGACACCTGGGGCAAGACAAGACCTTCGCCCGTCTTGTCCCACACTTTTATTGGCCTCAGATGAAAGTGTCGTCCGATACCTACTGCCGGACATGTGTGTCTTGCCAAGCCAGTGGGAAAACAGGGGTGAAGCTGAAAGCTCCCCTGGAACCACTTCCTGTCGTTAGCACCCCCTTTGAAAGGGTGGGCATCGACATTGTGGGTCCGTTAGATCCACCGACTACAGCTGGTCACAGGTTTATCCTGGTTCTGGTGGATCATGCCACACGGTACCCAGAGGCAATACCTCTGAGGACCATAACAGCACCTGTTGTGGCTAGGACCCTGATGGGAATCTTTACCCGAGTGGGTTTTCCGAAGGAAGTTGTGTCCGACAGGGGGACCAACTTCATGTCAGCGTATATGCGGGCAATGTGGAAGGAGTGTGGAGTGACATACCGGTTCACCACTCCTTACCACCCCCAGACAAATGGTCTGGTGGAGAGGTTTAACAAAACCTTGAAAGGCATGATCAGAAGTCTGCCTGAAAGCCTGCGGAGGAAATGGGACGTCCTCCTACCCTGTTTACTCTTTTCTTACAGGGAAGTGCCACAGAAGGGAGTGGGCTTCAGCCCCTTCGAGCTTCTGTATGGGCACCCTGTACGTGGACCTCTCAACCTGGTGAGAGACGGATGGGAAAGAACTCCCAGAAAGCTTCCCCAGGATGTGGTGAGCTACATGCTGGCCTTCCGGAGCCAAATGGCTAAGTTGTGGAAGCAAGCTTCTGACAACTTGGAAGCCAGCCAAGCAGTGATGAAGGCGTGGTATGACCACAATGCTCACCCGGTGGAGTTGGAGCCTGGCCAGAAGGTGTGGGTGATCGAACCGGGAGAGCTTAGTGCCCTCCAGGATCGCTGGTCAGGACCCTTTGAGGTGTTGGAGAAGAAGGGTAAGGCTACCTACTTGGTGGACCTGAAGAACCCTCGTCAGCCCCTGCGGGTGCTGCATGCCAACCGCCTCAAACCCCACCACGAGAGGCCCGAAGTCATCTTGATGATGGTGACTGACGGAGGAGAGGACGTGGAAAGCGAGCCTCTCCCTGATCTGTTTGCGTCTCAAGAGAAGGATGGGTCGGTGGAGGGAGTGATTCTCTCCCCATCTCTAACTCCTGAACAGCAGGAGGACTGTCGCCAGGTCCTGGGGCAGTACTCCTCGTTGTTCTCCCTTGTCCCGGGTAGGACTCACCTGTGCGTCCATGACGTGGACACAGGAGACAGCCCACCTGTGAAGTCCAAGATCTACCGGATGTCAGACAAGGTGAAGGCCAGCATTCATAGTGAAGTCACTAAGATGCTGGAGCTAGGAGTGATCGAACCTTCTAGCAGCCCCTGGTCCAGTCCGGTGGTGTTAGTACCAAAAGCTGCACCACCGGGTGCCCAACCAGAACTGAGGTTCTGTGTGGACTACCGGGGACTGAATTCAGTGACCAAAACTGATGCTCATCCGATCCCTAGGGCGGATGAATTGATTGACCGGCTGGGAGCTGCCCAATATCTAAGTACCTTTGACCTTACTTCAGGGTACTGGCAGATCTCTTTGACTGATGGAGCAAGGGAAAGGTCAGCCTTCTCCACGCCCAATGGCCACTACCAGTTCTGTGTGATGCCCTTTGGGCTCAAGAACGCACCTGCCACGTTTCAGCGCCTGGTAAACCAGATCCTCACCAGAATGGAGAGTTTCTCTGCTGCTTATCTGGATGACATAGCCGTCTTCAGTAACAGCTGGGAGGTTCACTTGCGTCACCTGCAAGCTGTTCTCCAGGCCCTGAGACAAGCTGGATTGACGATCAAGGCCAGCAAGTGCCAGATCGGGCAGGGGTCGGTAGTGTACCTTGGACACTTGGTGGGTAGGGGAGCGGTGCAACCCCTCCAGGCGAAGATCGAGGCCATCATGGCCTGGGAACCCCCCAAGACACAGACTGAGGTCCGAGAATTTTTGGGCCTCACGGGATACTACCGCCGCTTCGTGAAGGGGTACGGAACCATCGTAGCCCCCCTCACGGAGCTCACGTCCAAGAAACAACCTCGACGGGTAGTCTGGACGGAGGCTTGTCAGCAAGCCTTTGAGAGATTGAAGAAAGCCATGTGCGAGGCCCCGGTCTTAAGGGCCCCAGACTTTTCCAAGGAGTTCATTGTCCAGACAGATGCATCAGAACATGGCATTGGGGCAGTGTTATCGCAACTCAACGAAGAGGGTCTGGATCAACCCGTGGTCTTCCTATCCCGGAGACTACTTCCCAGGGAACAGAAGTGGAGTGCAATAGAGCGTGAAGCCTTTGCAGTGGTATGGGCTCTGAAGAAGTTGCGGCCATACCTGTTTGGCTCGCACTTCCTGGTTCAGACCGACCACAGACCCCTTCGTTGGCTGATGCAAATGAAGGGGGAGAATCCCAAGTTGTTGAGGTGGTCTATTGCCCTACAGGGAATGGACTTTCAGGTGGAACATCGGCCTGGAGTGGACCACGCCAATGCAGACTGTCTCTCAAGGTATTTCCGCCTTAGTGATGAGAACTCCCAAGGGGTTGGGTAGCTCTCCCCACCTTCAGCTGGGGGGGACGCGTGTTAGACCTGTCAGCCCTTTGGGTGGTCCCTCCTCATCATTATTTATTTTGTCCCACTTTTGCCTCAAACCCTGTTTGAATTTTTCCTTTTTGGGAACCACCAGACTTTTTAGTGTTGCTGCAGATTCAGGGAGCCATTTTACCTACCCCTGAAACTTCTGTCTGAGGGCCTGGAGCACAAAATGGTGGCCACCTGTGACATCGCCAGCATCCACTGGAACCTGCTAGCACCTTCCAGAACATTCCAGAACCCTGTGACAGTTGGAGGCGGTTTAGAATGTTGGGAAGCTAAGACAGAGAGTTGGCAGTTGGAGCTGGCAGTTGGCACCTGACTGGTGAAGAGTGAGCAGCAGAAACTTGAAGGAGGAAGGAGTGAAGCAGCAGGGGTGGAAACTTGTGCCTGGAGTGGGGTCCATAAACCCACCCTTGATACTAGTCCCTACTGACTGAGCCCAGCCTGGAGCCCTGTGTGGGAAGAAGCCAGAAAAACCATCCTAAGGACCTGGACAGCAGGAACAGGCCTTAGAAACGGAGAACAGCAAGATCCTGACCTGGAAACTGGTTTCCCTGGAGTCCGACGTCGAGTAGCCTGAGACCTGGAGCCCGAGGTGGAGAAGCGGCGCTGACTGGAGAAGCAGACGTCGTACCCGGAGCCGCCAGAGGTCGAGAGAGGGCGCCGTCAGAGGTCGTGAGGAATACCAGAGGTCGAGGAGGAAGTCACCCGAGGTCGAGTGAGCGGCGTCATCGGAGGAGTGAAGTCCGCCCTCCGGAGTCGTCGGAGACCGAGGTGAGGTGTACCGGAGGTCGGGAGTGAGGATCGCACTCCGGAGTCGCCGGAACCTGAGAGAATCGTGCCGGAGGTCGGGAGTGGAGGTCGCACTCCGGAGTCGCCGGAAACCTAAGGAGAGGAGCACCGGAGGTCGGGAGTGAGGATCGCACTCCGGAGCCGCCGGAAGTCGACATCGAGTCAAGGCCGGCCGACGTCATCGAATCCGAGGTTGCCATCGGACCGGAGCCGCCCGAAGTCGACATCGAGTAAAGACTGCCCGACGCCATTGAATCGGAGGTCGAGATCGAACCGAGGCCGCCGACATCGAAACCGGAACCTCCTACCGGCGTCGTCAGGAACTGACATTGTGCCGAGGCCGCTGACATCGAACCGGAACCGCCTCACGGCGTCGACACGACTCCAGCGGTGTCGGAGCATCAGAAAAAGGGCAGTAAGTGGAGTAGAGGGCGCCTAAGGCCCTGTGGAGACCTGAGAGACTGCTCTAAGGGGCTAGGGAGGTGCTGGAACCAACCTGACTGTGCCAGGGGTGAGCTGGGACTAATCTAGAGAGGTTGTGTGGAGGGAGAGAGCCAGGTCTCTGGTATTCCCCCCTTGATCTACCTCAGTTTAGGCCTCAGCCTTGTCCAAGCCAGGGAGTAGACACCCTCAAGCCTTCCACATCCCCACAAGCTGTGCCTGGGCCAAATCAGCCCTTAGGAATTTAAAAGTGATCTGATTCTATGAGTGTCACTGTCAGCTTTTAAGTATTTATTAGGGGCACTGTATTTATTGTATTTAACCTATTTATTGTTCCACTGTATTTATTGGTCCACAGTATTTATTGATGCACAATATTTATTGGTTTACAGTATTTATTGCCTCAGAATATTTAATTGCCTGTATGTATTGCACTTATATTTATGCCTTCCTTATTTATGATCACCCCTATTTATTGAATCATTAAGCCAGTATTTATTTGACCTGCACTATTTAAAAAGTTTGTATATTGTGATTGTTATTTATTTATCCAATCAGCAACTAAGAGAAAAAGAAGATAAAGAAAGATATTTTCATAATTTTTACGGTGTAGAGTCGTTTTTGGAACGGATGCACGCATGGTTATTGTTTGGGTATGTCGTATGCTTAGCACGGAGCCTGATTCCTGACCACTCGAGCCAAGCTACCACAGTGTGTCCGGAAGACCACCACCACCCTTCCAGTGTGGGAGTGTGGTTTTCTAACACTGGTGCACAAGTTAAATGATTCTGAAAGATAGAGAGGCAAAGAGCAGCAATTTTAAATCCCTGTAACATGTCCCCTGGGCTAAAGAAAAACATTGATCATGCAATTATGATGCCAATGTGAAGGTTCGTAATATATCTTAGGCTTGTTGGTTAGATCTGAGGCAGCCCAAAAAGCCAAATGAAATGCGGAGTCAGATCACACAACTTATAGTAACTAAACAGTGATTGTTTAGGATGAATTCTAAGGTTGTATATGACTCTTCTCTAAACAGTGCTGGATATGCAATTAAATGCCAGAGTGTAAATACACGGTAAACAAAGGGACTATTGGCTAATTTCTAAATCAGCCTTTACTCCCTAAAATAAATTTTGGCAAAGGTAACCAAACGACTATGAGTTAGATGACTAATATCGGAACAACAGTTGTTAGAACCCGATCTCGGGATATATGCAACCCTCCTTTCCAAATATTGTCTTGTGAATAAAGTCTGAGGTATCAAAGAACTGTACATCGAAACATTATGAATCTGAAAACTGACTGTGCATCTAATGAGAGATTACTTACATTTTGGATGATACTGGATTGCCGGATAAGGAATTTCTACTCACGCTATTACTTCTGCGTGAGGACTAACCGGAAGTACAAAGACTTACGCATTATAGCTGGCTTAAGCCTATCACGTGATATAATACGACCAACCAGATATTTAAAAAAAAACTTTATTGAATCGCGGATGGTACACACTCGTTAATTATATACTAGAAAAAATATCTACAATATACAATAAAGAAGAGTCTACTATGTACACATGGCACACAATATTTATACTCAAATGTGGCCCCCTGAGTACATATAGGTTGCCATCTTTTTGCCGGAATCTAATCTGATATCAATGGCATATGATCGTGAATGCCATGTTTGTCTCAAGCAGAGAGGGGGCTGGAAATTGTTTGTGTAGGCTTGCCATTAGATCCTCCTTTAATGTACATAGTTAATGAAAAGTGTGTACAATAATGACCAGATAACAATAGTTACTGGCTGTCAAGATATTAACTGAAAGATCAAAAAAAGTGTCAATACCCGACTACGACTGGACTGTTTTCACTTGTGATACGTTTACCGATGTGACACAGACACCCCTTGGTTTACTATGATAATGTTGAATATTGTATACATCTATTTTACTTACAGATACATTAGAAACCTATGTTAATTATATGTGTATACAGAATGTCAAGTAGAAATATAACAATATATCAAGTGAAATAGATAATATACTGTTGTTTTACTAATATTAGGTACATAATAGTATAATGGGACTATATTGAAACCAAGGTGCTGAAATTGAACAAGATGAGATAGGTGGTACAAGCAGAAGGTTAACCGGTATTATAGCGTAACGTTTGTTCCCACAGGATTTCTTGATTTAAGCCTCGTGGGAATTTGTCCAGGGTAAAAATCCAAAGCACTTCTCTATTTTTCCTCATTGCTTCTGAGTCTGTGCCTGTTTTATCATTGATTTTTTCCAGACTGAGCCAATCAATCTGTTTATGACTGTGTCCATCTTCTAAATAGTGCTTAACTAAAGAAGCACTGATCTTTTTTGTGCGAATAGCTGAACGATGTTCAGTCAAACGATTTGCTAGGGTTCTTGACGTTTCCCCTATGTACCCCATTTTGCAGGGACATGATAAGAGATAGATAATGTTTTTGGTTTTGCAATTAATAAACGATTTCATGGGTATTGTGTGGGAATTATAATTAAATGACTTTGTTATTATTGCATTGTCACAGGCTTTACATTGTGAACATTTGTTATTGCCTAATAATGGGATTGAATTGTCCAAGGTCACTTGGATTGATGATTTCTTGTTGTTCATGCGGGAATGAACAATTTGATCTTTCAGATTGTTTTTTACGATTATGGGTGAATATCGGGTGTGTTAATGTGTCATGCTCCTCTGAGTTGACATGTTAAATGTGCCAATTTGCACATACGCTTGTCTTACTTTTTCATTTGCTGTTGAATGTCTTGTGACACATACTCGATTCGGTGCAGCTTTAGGTGGATGGTTACCTAGTAGATGGTCTCTGTCATAGTATCTTGCACGTTTGTATGCTTCACGTCCAGGCCTCTTTGGGTATCCAAATTATATAAATTTGGATCTCATCATGTCTGATCTATTGCCGTAATCAACAATATTGGTGCAGTTTCTCTGAAATCGTAGAAACTGGCCAAAAGGGATACTTTCTTTTTGCCTATTCGAATGGAAACTGTTGAAATGTAATAAAGTGTTTCTCGCCGTTGGTTTGACATATAGGTCCACTTTAAGAGCATGATCTTGTTCCTTGATTTCAATGTCCAGTAATTCAATATTACTTTGGCAAGTGTGTGCAGTGAATTTTAAATTATGGTCACACAGATTGATCCAGAGAAGGAATTGAGTTAATACATTTGGTTCATTTGTCCAGATGAAAAATATATCATCTATATAACGAGCCCAATTTTTAATCGACTCATATAAGAGGGCTACTTCCTTATATATGAAGATACTTTCAAAGTGGCCCATACATATTTTTGCTTCAGTGGGAGCGCAAGACGCTCCCATGCTAACTCCCTTCACTTGTCGGTAGAGATTACCATTGAAGTCAAAGGTGTTTTCCTCTAATAGTGCACCTATAGCAGACATGTGGTTGATGCCAGGTTTTAGGAAGATGGGGGGTTTTACAAAATAGGTTAACATTTAGAAAAATAAAAAAAATAAAACAATTACAATCACAAAATTAATACCATTAAAAGTTTAATAAAATGTAAACAAAATAGAATAAAAAAATAAAAGTGAAATATTTTTTTTTTCAAAAACCTGAAATTCAAGAAATACAAAAATGATAAGTGAAATTATCCTCAAGCATATAATTTATAAAACTGCTATGTCAACCATCCATGCCAGCCTGTGGCAAAGGGCCACACTGGATGGACGCACAAAATGGCTTTGAGCCAGTGCCATATGGTTATCAAGAAGAACAACACTGAGCAAGGAGGCATCGCCACAACAAAGAACACATGCAGACCTATGGCATAAGCACACTTGCTAGCTAGACAAAATGGCCACCAACCAGATGGTCAAACAGCAAGCAAAGGGGCATGGCTACAATAAAGAACACATGGAGGCCTATGGCAAAAGCCCACTGGCTGCCTACACAAAATTGCCACCAGCCACATGGTCACAACAACAGCAACCAGCAAGAAGGCATGACAACAACAAAGAGAAGACATGCAGGCCTATAGCGAAAGCACACTAGCTGGCTACGCAAAAAGCTGCCAGCCACATGGTCACAACAACAAGAAGGATGCCTAGAAAACAAAGAGCTCATGCAGGCCTATGGAAACTGACTATACAAAATGGCCCCTGGCCACATGGCATGGGAACAAAGACAAATTGTGGCCTATGGCAAACACACTTACTCACTGGCCAGACAAAGGAGGCATGGTAACAAAGAGAGTACACCATTAATTCAGCAATGCCAAAAACTTAATTTAACAGGTCTAAAAATGTTTAGCAAACACAAAGAGATGATGGACGGAGTACTAACACTTTTTAAATAATCACCCACTGTCTGAGATCTGGGTTGAATCCATCATCGTTCTATAGCTCTCTCGTTACCATCTCAGTTCAGACCCAGGTATATGCAAATCAGTCTTGACCCTGTTCCTCATGGTAACAGTCCAGCCTGAACTGCCAAGCCAGGTCTCCCTGAAATGGAAACAATGATCCTGTGAGTGCTTTCAGGGTAACATCCCTCTTCAGCCAGACTAGCTTGAATCCAGTGGCAAAGTGAGCAATGGACCCACGTTTGGGCATACCCTGCCAACTTAGGGCGAACAAAGCAAACACAAAGAGATGATGGACAGAGTGCTGAAACTTTTCAAACACTCACCCCCAGTCACAGATCTGGGTTGAATACATCATCGTTCTTTAGCTTACCTCGCCACCTCAGTTCAGACCTAGCTATATGTAAATCAGTCTTGACCCTGTGCCTCATGGAAACAGTCAAAGCACGAACTGCCAAGCCAGGTCTTCCCTGAACCGGAAACAAGCATCCTCGGACCGGTTTCGGGACAACACCCTTCTTCAGCCAGGCTAGCTTGAATCCAGTGGCAAAGTGAGCAAGGGACCCAAGTCTTAGCATACCCTGCCAACTTAGGGAAAACAAAGCAAACACACAGAGAAGATGGACGGAGTGTTGAAGCTTTTTAAACACTCAACCCCAGTCACAGATCTGGGTTGAATCCATCCTCGTTCTTTAGCTCACTTCGCCACCTCAGTTGAGATCTAGCTATATGCAAATCAGTCATGAAATGTTTACAACACACATCCTCCAAAGGTATTACCACACTATACACTGTTTGCAGGAAAAAATAAAACGTGAAATACCATAAAAAAATTATTTTTTATTTTAATCCAATGTCATTGATGGCCTAAATGATTTTTCAATACAACAGACACCACAGAAACAGTTGTTTCATGCACCCGTGGCTAGTACTGGGCCTACTGGCTGGAAGGCCCATTGGCAGACTAAGCCACATAGTGAATAAAATCAATATTGCAAATGTATTACAAACCATAGAGAAAATGTATTGAACTGTGCAATATTTTTCCTTTATAAAAGAAGAAAAAATACATCCAAAAAAGCAACAACAACAACCAGCAAGGAGGCTTGGCCACAACAAATAACACATGCAGAGCTATGGCAAAAGTACAATGGCTGTCTACACAAAATGGCCGTCAGCCACATGGTCACAACAATGGTAAAAAAGATGGAGGGCATTCACTGGAACACATTGATGATGTCCTCTGCGAGGGCCTGTTTTGCAGCTGGTTGTGTGTTTCTAGAGTTCAATATTTATACTCTTTATAAATTAGTTCTGCTTTCCGACGTGTTTCCTGTGAGAATGGCCTTGGTTTTGGACTCACTAAAGCATAAGAAACGTTCTTTCATGCAAAAGAATGTATCTGAGGCCATTTTATATTTTTGAGCAGGAATCCTGAGCTAATGTGGACTTTCTTGTTATCAGTGTACATTTAAATTTGTTTTTGATTTTGAGAAGTTTCTTCTGCTAAAATTCACAAGCTGATGTTAAAAAGAAGCAGCCAAATTGCACAGCCCTGGGGAAAACCACCCGTAACACATTTGGTGATTGAAGTCCTGCTATGTACTATTGCATGGTGGCTGGGTCTGGTAGGAAGGATTAGATCCAGATATGGAGAGAGGCAGTAAACCCAGTCCACTGTTTTAGTATTTGGAGGAGCTTTTTGTGATCTATGGTGGTATACACTGCTGACAAGTCTAGAAGAATGAGTACTTAGAATAGTTATTATCGTACAAAGCTAGAAGGGTTCCCATGATGTTTGCTATGATTTCAGGAGAAAGAAAAGGCAGGTGTAAGTGGAATAGCGTGTGAGATGAATGAAACGTGGGGGATACTGGAGAAACATACTGAGAGAGAGAGAGAGAGAGAGAGAGAGAGAGAGAGAGAGAGAAAGAGAAAGAGAAAGGAGGAAGAGAAAGAGAAAGGGAAAGAGAAAAAGAGAAAGAAAGTGAGAGTTAAAGGTTTTGTGATATCATAGATTAACTTCCAGCCTTTAAAGTTTATTGACAAGTCACTCATCCATGTTCAGAATCTTGAAGGTTCAGTAATCATCTATTTCTTGGTTAACTTGCTAATGCCATTCACAGCAGCCTATTCCATAAGTCTCTGTGTTATTTTTTGCTCCTATGTCTTGCAGTGATGGCTGGCATGTTCTGAGGGTGGTGAGGTGGGTAAGACACTAAAAAAAACAATAAAATAAAAGCACTTATCTGCAAGTGTGACGTCCTCCTTGATGTTTTTCTCTTCTCGAGGCAGGCAGACAGGCAGGCAGGCATTCAGGCTCCAAACTCCAAAACCAATCCTGGCGCTGCTCTCACCAGCAAGAGAGCAGCCTCAGGATTGGTATGATCGGCCTCTATCAGCGCTCAGAAGAGCACTGGAGGCTTTTGCTATCTCTGACCCAGCTGTCTTAAGGCAGCTGGGTTAGAGAGGTTTGAAGAGAGCCTATGTGGGTGGCCATCGCGAAATGGCTGTCCAAAATGACATGCGCACTTTAAATCCAAAGTGCCCTGCTCTCTCTGCTGGTGCCAGTCAGCAGCATTTTCACCCATGTCCTGACCCAATGTTTTTCAACAGGGTGACAAAAAATAAAATGGTACTGAATTAACTTCATTACCATTTTATTTTTCATCTTAGGGGCATTTTAGTGGGGCAAAGCTCCTACGCTCAAACAGAGGGGCAACCCCTGATGTCTTGGCATTAGAAGTTGTAAGCACTGAAGTTTCCAAAATACCCATCATACTAGGAGGACTTAGGGCCTGATTTAGAGTTTGGTGGATGTCCTGTTTGCCTTGTTTATAGTGGCGAGGGACTCAGTACATTCCAGAGCTTTAAATGGGCCGGTACTGTCCAGTACGGAGTATCGGCACTATTTTATTTTGAGAGGGAGAGTACTGGCACTTCTCAAGAGAGACGTAACAATTTTAATTGGAGAGTACCAGCGCTTTTCAGAAACAAGCAGGTACTCTGATATAGAGTACCTGCACTTCTTTTTTTTCCATTTCAGCACTGGCACATTATAAACAGTGTGGGCAGGACATGCATTGTTTTCGTCAGATGTTCCACATCTGTCAAACTCAAAATAATGCCCTAAGTTCTTTCTCCATGATTTTGATAATTTGCTCTCTGCAGCAACCTACTCAATTCAAAACAATTTAACTCATTGTTGAAAGATTTGAGATCATGGCAGTATGTTAGAGGGATGGGCAAAACATAGGATCACTAAATCCTTTCAGGTGTAATTCTTTGAATCTGAAGCAGCAGAATAGTCTCTTGTACATCCTAATTCACTGGTCTTGCAGAGGTACCAGAGTGAAATATTTCTAGGCTTACATGGGGAAGTAATATCTAGTTCATCAATTGCTTGTAGATATAGCTAAGGAATATATCAGAATTGGCTGGGTTGTAGATATATCAGAAATGCTAGCTTTCAGACTCTGCACCAGATACTGAACCCCACTAATCAAGTGACTTAAAGAAAGTACTCTTTTAACCATGTTTTACCAGTCACCACGCCAGTCAGTAATTCTCAACCGGAGCATTATGTTATGCATTAGCATGGGATGACCATAGGTTGTTCATCAAGGTCAGTGGTAAGCTAGTTTGCAGTCTTTCACTGCACAGTCTATGTTTCTCCTTGGTAAAGATTGATGTCTACAGATTATTTGAGATATCTGGGAATGCTTTAGGATGGGTACCTAATACTTCTTCAATTATGTGATTGGCATGGCTAAGAATTACACATCGCTTACATACATAAACTACTTGAACTATATAAACACATATATTCCTTCCTAGTTAGGAGAGAAGCCATTTTGGCTGAGATTATGTTATTATTGAGTATCAAGAAATAGCAAAAATTGGCTAGTACTGCCACTATTCTAAGACCTCAAATTCACTTATGAGGGCACATTTTGGGAGACAACAAAATGCGTATCAGACCTTTGTTTTCGTCGAATTAATCGCAAAGGTCTGATACGCATTTTGTTGTCTCCCAAAATGTGCCCTCATAAGTGAATTTGAGGTCTTAGAATAGTGACAGTGCGAGCCAATTTTTGCTATTTCTCAATACGGGCCCATCTTTACTGCCTTTGGCCTATTGAGTATCAAGTCACCTGAAATGAATTGATGTGAGGAATTGAAGCTGAAAGCCTGAGATAGTTTGATAGAACACTACATCTTCATCATATTTCTGAAACTTAGTAAACTGAATTTACTTCAGGATTTTCATGGACGTCGGTAGACCTTGAACAGCCTGATCATTATATATATTCACTGAAAAAACCATAGGTTTCAGGGACGTTATAGTTGTTGGACATTTGACTCATATAAAACCAGAGAAATTCCCCTGTTATAGTTAGTTTAGCTAACTATAACTCGCGCCCCGCAATGCACTGCCGATGACATCACATATTACATCACTCATGACATGGTCAGTGACATCACTGATGACATTACTGATGACATCTCAAATGACATCACTGATGGCGTCACTGATGACATCATCCAGTGAATGTGTGTTTCTGTAAAGTTTAAATATGTTTTATAAATATATATATGCCAAGGTGTATTGAAGAATGAACGAGTGTATAAGACTCAGGATGGATGACTAAGTACTTGTGTGACTAACTGTATAAGTGACTAATTAATTGTGTCTTGCTTAATGCATGTGTTAGCGACTGATATAGACATTCACACAGTTTAGGTTGTTAGTTGGTGTGTAAGCAGTTCCATGGTTTGGTTAGCAACTAAGGGGCATATTAACAAGCCCGGCAATAAAATTATCGCCGCTTTAACGGCAGAAAACTGCCGCTAAAACGGCAATAATGGGCTTGATAATATGCTCTATGGAATTCCAATTGAAGCCCATGTTAGATGCCCTTCACATCTTACATGGGTTTCAATTGGAATTCCATAGAGCATATTATCAAGCCCATTATCGCCGTTTTAGCGGCAGTTTTCTGCCACTAAAGCGGCGATAATTTTATCTCCTGGCTTGTTAATAGGCCCCTAAATGAGGATCTATGTGAGCTATTCATTGCTTGTCTGAGTATCTGTATGAGTACCTGAGTGTCTGCATGGGTTGGTGGGGGGGTGTGACTCTCTGCATAGATGTGTGAGTGGCTAATTCACTAGGTATATGTGTTCCAGTCTGCATCTGTGAAGGTCTGTATGGCTGAGTGAGTGTGTGTATGAGTGTCTCGGTGAGTGAATGGATGCCTCAGTGGTACATGTGAGTAACTCCATATGTGAAAGGCAGTATATATGAGTGTTGGACTATATAAATGACTATATGTGAGAATGAGTAATTGTGAGAGTGCCTGTATGGATCAGTGTGTCCTTGTATTAGTTATTGTATTAGAGTGTAAGTATGAGTTAGTATTTGTTTAAATAAGTGACGTGGTATGTGTATAACTGTACAGGTGAGTAAATGAAAGTGTTATTCATTATTTCCATTACTGACTAAGTGTGTGAATAACTCTAAGAATGAGAGGCAGTGTCTGAGTTTCTGCATAGATATGTGACTAGATATGATAATGCTGTATTGATGGCTGACTGTATGTATGAGTGAGTGTATAGGTGAATGAATGTATGTGTGAAGACCTACAAATTAGAGAGTGGATATGCACTAATTGGTATTGGTGTGTTCACGGTTTCGAAAATTATAGTCTGTATTTTAGACTGGGTGTATCAAGTGTTATATTAGAGTCAGATGAGGTGCATCTAATTTTCATGTGGATGATGTCATCAGTGATGTCATCAGTGATGTCATTTGAGATGTCATCAGTGATGTCACCTACCATGTCATGAGTGATGTAATATGTGATGTCATCAGCAGTGCATTGCGGGGGCGCGAGTTTTAGTTAGCTCAACTAACTATAACAGGCGAATTTCTCTGGTTTTATATGAGTCAAACGTCCAACTAACTATAACGTCCCTGAAACCTATGTTTTTTTTCAATGAATTTTTAAGGTTTTTTAAAATGCTAATTCCTAACTATAACGTGCCTGAAACCGATGTTTTTTTCAGTGAATTTTAAAGGTTTTCTAAATGCTAATTTCTAACTATAACGTGCCTGAAACCTATGGTTTTTTCAGTTAAAAAGTTATGTCTGTGCCGACTACTGCCTTCGATCTACACTACGGACAGCACGGCTCACAATTCAGTTGTAGGGGCGATTGCAGATATCACAGTCCAGTTCACAAGACACGTTGCTCCCAGTGCGGTCCACCCAGACCATGCATCACCTCAGGGTGGGCACACGCTGTGTGCTTCAGGTACTACTAGCTCACTGCACCATAAGTCATCGCCACATGGCCTTATCAACGCAGAATTCTTTAGACAAAACACATTGCTCCCTGTGCGGCCCACCGGGACCACATCTCATCGCAGGGTGCGCACACGCTGAGTACTCCAGGTGCTACTAACTGTGCAGATCAACTCAATCCCACGTGGCTGTGCACCCATCCTGACTGCTGCCTCTGCCCTACACTGGAGTTACATGGTTCACAATTCAACATTAGTAGCGACGCCAATTGTGTAATAGACTATAATGGGTTAAGAAGACCAAGGGGCATATTATTAAGCCAGGCGATAAAATTATCGCTGCTTTAGCGGCAGTTAAAACGGCGATAATGGGCTTGATAATATGCTCTATGGAATTCCAATTGAAGCCCATGTTAGATGTCCTTCACATCTAACATGGACCAACCAGCGTATACAGATGGCTGTGGACCCTTGCTCACCGCTACCTCTGGCCTACACTACGATTAGCAGGCCTCACAATTCAGATACAGTCGTAATTCCACAAGACGTAGTCCTATAGCCAAGACACATTGCTCCCAGTGCGGCCCGTCCACACCAAGCATCATCACAGGCTCATACAGTCTCAATGCTTCTGGTGCCACTAACCCTCTTTAACAGAAGCCAATCCCACACGTATAACTGTGTCCTAGGTCCTGAATGGCAGTGACCCCATGTCTGAGGCAGCAACCACACAACATACTCCCTGCGATCAGTGAGGCATATTTCGATATGCAAGGCCGGTGACACGTAGTCCCACTAACCCGATTTAACAAAAACCGATCCCACATGTGTAACTGTGTCCTGAATCCTTAATGGCAGTCACCCCAACTTCGTGGCAGCGACCACAGCACCAGACTCCCTTCAGTCTTATTTGTTGTTCTTTTCTTTAAATATTTTTTTTTATATGTAAATCTATACATGTCTAAGACTCTTCTTTGTCCAACCGCACAGGGACACTTCCCAAGATGATTGTTGGGGGTATGATGGTAATGTGGGAAGAGGGTGCGTTACCTGCTGATGTGGGGAGAGGCAGCGTCAAAGGGGTATCTATCACAGAATGAACTCTGATATGTTTTCAGAAATGCCTCAAACAGATGTCAGCTGATGGACTGAATCACATAATGGTTTTTCAATGCTTATTCTAGTGTGAGTTATGAACAGTTCGCACCCTGGCTCACAGAGGGACAGCTGCGGCCCGTCCACTCCACTCACAGATGCAGTACTACGAGCCATCCGCGTCATTGTAGCTATCTCTGCCCTGTTCTGTCGTACGCCATGCCAAGCCACGCCACTCCGATTGCATTCCGACGTTGGCCCCACGTAGCTACCTGTCGCAGGCGTACTCGCTGTTGGTGTGCAGGTCAGTGATCTAGTTCTCAACATCTAATGGCCACTCCCTGAGGGCAGGTTTGCACACACACCACACCCATCTGCCACATGCATCACAGGCCATGTGCCACGCAAATATAATAGATCGACAATGTCACATCCTTTATTGCCAGTGCTGACTAGATGCCGGATGCTCCACATTTCTCAACCATAAAAAGTCTTTCAAAACTTCCACAGTAGGTTACTCGCACCCTAATCTGTATAGCCCTCAGGAGCCTACCACCCCCTTGCCGCGGACTTCACATGCACAGGGTTAGTGCCACCCGAAGCTCATATGGCCATCAGGGGCCTACCACCACGTGGCACGAACTTAACGTCCACAGGCTTAGCGGCCCCAAAAGCTGATGTGGTCTCCGCCATTGATGACTCAGGACTCAGCGACATGTGTGAGATCTGCCGGGCCGTGGAGAAGATGAAGTGGGCTTTGCCATTCATGACTCAGGACTCAGCGACATATCTGGGATTCGTGGAATTTTGACGGGCACGTGGAGTGCCCACTGCTGCACATTCCGGTGGCACCAGGTAATTATTTGCCCATGGATGCGCAGGGACAGCAGTGTCTCTCTCTCTCTCTTTCTCTCCCCTTCTCTCTCTCTCTCTCCCTCTCTTTCCCCCTCTCACTCTCTCTCCCCCTCTCTCTCCCTCTCTCTCTCTCTCTCTCTCCCTTCTTTTCCTTCTATCTCTCTAACTCTCTCTTCCTTCTCCCTTTCTCACTCCATTTCTTTCCTTCCCTCTCTTTTTCTCTCTGGCTTTTTTTTCCTTCTCTTTTTCTCTTTTTCTGTATGTCTCTCTCCTCTCTCCTTTGATATGCGCATTACACACGTCATTTTTTTGTGCTTTATTTTCCAGGCTCTGTCGTCCACATCCATGGTTCCCACAGCAGTGTTCCACCTTGTTATTTTGTATATTTTTTTATAAATGTTTATTACTTTATCGTTGATATATGTTAATAAAAAAATTAGGTTTGGAAAAAAAAATTAATAACATTTCTGGTTGTTTTCTTAACTGCTGTGTAACTCTTTCTTGTTCTTATTACTGTTATTTGATGAAGTCCACCATAGTCTTAAATTTTGGAGGACTTATCGCGGGAATACTGGTGATGTCTGAAGTTTCCACCAACTTTCATTAAAGTGGTGATAATGAAATGCAGACTAGCCGTTCCCGTGCAAAAAGACACGAGTTGCACCTTTGCGATTTATTCTAAATAATAAAATTCTGTATTGAATTGCACGGACGTAGTGGCTGCACTCACAGTGTACACACAAAATCATTTACGAAACCTCATTGTATTTATAATGATTGGGAATCGGGCATCAGGTGCTGGATCTTGACGAGATGCACTGCCCAGTTCATATATTGTTCTGCACACGCAAAAAATCATATCACAACTTGCAGAACAACTGCAATGCGAAACAAATTCCGGCGATAAGCCACGTTAGCACCTGGGATTTTACACCTGCTTTCTGATGGTTTTAAGCAGGATGACTACCTGCACCATGAAAGAGAACACAGCCAAGAGCCACACCAGAACACCCACAGGTGCCATAGAATAAATGAGCATGATACAAACCCGCATCTGAGCAAGTGTGTCCCTCTGGTCATTGTGTTAGCATGATAGGCACCAGCCCTGCAACATCACAGTGTGCTATCACCTCAGCGTTGGCAGTGAGCCTGGATATGTAGTTATGCACGCATCCTCCTGCGTGCACAACCGGCGTGTGCTGGTCCGGAGTACACAGGTCAGCACAGGGGTGTGCCTATCCGACAACGGGAACGGGGTGTCTCGGACATCTCCATGTACAGGAAGTGCGGTAAGTGTGTCTGTGTTCTGGTGTGGCCTGCCACAAGGGCTGCAGCAGTCAATGTTGTAAAGTGGCATGCACCACCTCCAAACGGCACTGTGATGGTGTAGTTGGAATGCAGCAGCAGATGCGCAAATAGGCATTACAATGGTGTGCCGTACGAGTGCACGAGGTACAACAGCGCACCGTACAAAAGTGTGGGAGGGAGGAGCATCTGTTTGCAACGTAACAGACAGTGAACTCGCCCATGTGCCACATGCTGGGCATCTCATCCATGATGGCCACGGTCGCAGACTTCCCACAACACCAACGACCCGCCTTTGTACACATCCTCTATGAATGCAGCATGGTGTTCACTTCCATGCTCGTTCACTGGTGTGATGTTGGCGAGTTGTGTGACTTGTGCTCCTTGTTGGTGTGTTTCATTTTGGCCATTGTTTGTCTATACTTGTACTATACTTAATTGTGCATGTCTGCCATTCTGCCCATCTCCCCCGTCACCCCACTCCCTGCTTCTTCCTCTTCCTGGTGCTGTTCTGTCTATAATTTTGTTGCTCCACACATAAATACATGTAAAGAACAAATTAGAGTAGTTCCTTGATTCATTTATTTTTCAAAACTTCTCTCTCTTGGTTTCTTTTTAATTTTCCATATAAACAGTTTTGCTTAAAATTCAACAACATATAGAAGTCAGAAGTGCAACGTATTCTATCAACACACTTTCTAGAACATTCTACGACACGTGCAGGTTAAAAGTTCATCAATCTTTTTCAACTTAACCATATTTTTTTGCAACATTTTGTCGAACATTTAACGGCACGTGCAGGTTAAAAGTTCACGATTGTTTTAAGTTCGAACAGTGCCTTCCAAATGCAAGTAGCAGGTGTGGTTGAGTTGACAACTTTTATCCTATGACATGTACTTCACGTTGAAACTCCACAAAATGATTGTGCACCCTACTTTAAAAAAATAATGCTTTTCGTCTCCCAATCAAGTATCGTTTTGTATGGCAATGAAAAGTAGTTCCCCATCTTTAAACATATCTTTTATTCTACCAAGGAACTGCATGAGCTACAGACATCTTCCCATACCTTCCAGCCATACCTTCAAAATGCTAGTGTGGATCGTAGGACATAGCTATATTTTCTGGTGCAAGAGGTATACAGAACAGAGACGTATTGACTTAGACCTAGGTTTACAAAATGTGGACATTAAATGGTTTGCACAGAGAGGATTGAAGTGGCACCAATTGTTGCCTTTGGTTAAATCCTGTTTGCATCTCCAACACACTAACCTCATGATTGTGCACTGTGGTGGAAACAACCGAGGCACATTGACTCGGGTAGGTTTGGAAATGCTTATGAAAGACACCTTTGGACAATTGATGTTACTTTTCCCTCAAACTGTCTTTGTATATTCCAATATATGCCAAAGACAGAAGTGGAAATGGTCAAAACAATTTTGTCCTCAGATTGAAAAATCTAGGAAGAAACTCAACAAAGCTGTGTCTGCATACCTCAGAGACCACAAAATGGGGTTCATCTACAACAACAACATACGTTTTGATATGGCTGACATCTACAGAAGTTATGGAGTACACTTCACAGATCACGGAAATCGAGTTTTCCTGAATAACTTGAAGCTGTGCATCTGCACTTATGTGTAGCTCCAACTAATCAACACAAGGGCTCTTTTTAGAGCCACCCTATAACTGACAACTTAGGCCCGCTATTTTATGACGAAGTAACGGAAACTCCCGGACCCTCGCCAAAATGTATTCTATACACAGCTGTGATGCAGCGGCCAGACCATCTGACTTTGCAGCACAGAGCTCTCGCTTTGATCACCACCTCTAATCCCCCATAGGGGTGAGCAGCATGCGCTTTACAAATACCGAATTGATTTACCTTTGCACTCCCTATACAACACCACCTACGCACCATATACAAGTTGGACAAGTGTGGCACAGCGCCCAGAGCACATGATTTCAAAGCATGACAAACACAGGCTCACGGTTTCATACCCGAGTCCAGCAGCAGCTCAATTTAGCAGCATGACACTCTAGGCAATACCTCACTTAATTTCCATACCCAGCACTTTCAGACCAGTAGGGGTCAGTAGTTCACCGGCTTTACCTCGAGTCTGTTAGCAGCTCAGCTTACACCCCCAGTGCCATCAGACCCGTAGGAGTGAGTAGTTTGCACTTTACAAATACCGAATTGATTTGATACGTGCAAATTTACCTTCACACTCCCTGTATAACACCCCCTAAGCACCATACACCAGTTACAATGTTCGAAACAAAAGTTCCTCCGAGTAGGTATAACTACATACTGACACTACTTGGACAGATATGGCACAGCGGCCAGAGCACATGACTTCACAGCATATGACACATTGTTTGGACTCACGCTTTCATCCCCGAGTCCGGCAGCAGCTCAGCCTAGCACCATGCGACTGTACACAATACCTTACATATTTTCTGTACCCCAGGACTTTCAGACCAGTACAGGTCAGTAGTTTGTC
This sequence comes from Triturus cristatus, assembly GCF_964204655.1. NCBI lineage: Eukaryota > Metazoa > Chordata > Amphibia > Caudata > Salamandridae > Triturus > Triturus cristatus. The sequence goes on along the minus strand of NC_140583.1, from coordinate 578,316,568 downwards.
CTAGTAGGTATAAACACATGCTGACACTACTTCTACAGGTGTAGTGAAGCGGCCACGGCACATGACTTCAAAGCATAAGACATACAATTTGGGCTCACGCTTTAATCACCGACTCCTGCACCAGCTCACCTTAGCAGCATCAGACTCTAGGCAATACCTCACTTAATTTCCGTAGCCCAGCACTTTCACACCGCTACGGGTGAATACTTTGCTTCACACCCCGTCTATAGCCACCCTAAACACCCCACAGAGGTTACAGTGCTCCTACCCACCTCTTTGCCACTTTTTTCCCCTTTTTTCCCCTTACTCACTTCGATGGAATCACAAAATGGCGGCCAACACTTCCTATTTGCAACCGCTCGCTGCGCTCACAACCAATAAACAGCGAGCTCGTGCTCGTATCGCCTCAGATGGCAGAATTCCCAAATATCAATATCTGTAAATTTTGATATTTCTCAAAAACTACTGAACAGATTTACACCAAATAAACAAAAGTATGCTTTCTAGACCAAGACCCTTCTCCCCCGCCAAATTTGGGGTAATTCCGTTCACCTGTTCGACCTGTAGCCTTGTCTAAAGTTTCCTATGGAAATTAACGTGGAGAAAACACGTTTTGGGACCCCCCTTTTATCTCGGCCCTCCCTGGACGAATCACCCCCACACTTCCCACATAGGAGCTGATATGGACAAAGAATGTGTTTGGAACATTTCATGAAGATTCATCAAATGACACCAAAGTTATAAGCAAAACAGAAAATACTCTTCCTATGGAAACTTGGTCCTAACTATAACTACCTACTGGCGACCGCCAGTAGGTCATATATATATATATAAATATATATAGCACCACTAAAGAATAAATCCACTCGCACTACAGGAGATTCAGGAGCATCCCCTATGGCGAGTTTCTAAGGCTAAAACAAAACTGCTCAGACAAAAAAGAACTAAAGTCCAAAACAGAAGAAACAATGCATACGTTCCTGGAAAGAGGATACAAACCAACATACGTAAGAGCAGGGAGAATAAAAGCAGAACAGGTGTCTTGAGACCAAACTCTTTAAAATTCAAAAGAAAAGAGAAATAACACACAAGAAAACCCTGAAATAAGACTGATCTTGACATACAGCAAAGAAAATCATGAAATTGCAAAAATAATGAATAAACATTGGAATGTACTATTGAATGATCCAGATATGAAAAAACTCCTGAGAGAGAAACTCAGCATAACATATAGACAAGCACCATCAATCAAAGACAAACTAATCCACAGCCACTACACGAAACATAAAGTCAGATCCAATCAGGATTCAAAAAAGTGTGAAAAGTGCAAAGCATGCCACACAGGGGTGAACATGAAAGAGATTATTGACTTCAAAGGAAAAAGCTTTGATACCAAAGAGAAAATCAACTGTGAGAGCACACATGGGGTCGATATGCTGGAGTGTAACTGGGGCCGAAGATACATTGGGAGCACAATTGGTCAACTCAAGAAAATAATTTTGGAGCACATTTGTGCGATGCAGAATGGAAAAACAAACTATTCAATGACCAAACATACTGGGGCTTGGTAACGATCCCAGCAAGCGAGAGAGGTGGAGACCGGATCAAAAAATGTGGACGTCTGGAGTCAAGACTAATAATCAGGTTCCATACAAAACAACCTGATGGATTAAATGGGGATGTAGAATTACACATTCATCTTTAATCTGGTGTCCTCACAACATCAACATATGAACTTAGAACCATCAAGAAAACCATGGAACCATCAACAATAACTCACATCAACATTACCAAGACCGAAGCTCCAAAATCCGCATACAACCAAGGGTGGCACTGAGCACTTTTGACAAAGAGAGCCGTCGTGACAAAGAGGGCACTGTGCCCAGTTTACATGTGACAATTCACAACAGAGCTGAAATCTGTTTTCTGAACTGTAACAATTAAACAGAAAAACCATATGTGATAATAAGTCTGATGAATGTTTAATGACAAGTACTAATTAGATACATAATTTTGTTTTTTCACAATTTAATTCAGCATTCGCTTAAATTAGTAAACTTCACCTCCCAGAATGCACCATTAAAGGCAGTGTGAGCTTATGTGTATAACTAGACAAGAAATGGATCACCGCTAACCGTGATCAAGACCAATCTGGTCGAAACGCGTTGGTTTGTGAGCTGTTGAAGTTGATGGCTGTTACTTCACTGGATTAAATAAGCCTTAAAACTAAATCTCCTGGAGTGTGAGTGTATTTGTTCTTTGGTGGTGCTATTAATTGTGGATCTCAATTCCTTTACCGCACCACTTGCACCGATCGTGAGCGCGCTTGCATAAGGAATCATTTGGTGGAATATATATATGTATGGTGAGCACAGGTTACAGTAAGGAAGGTAAGTGATGCTAATGCATTTCACATAATTTAGTGTTTATTTACTACTTCAATATTGGTGTTTTTAATGTATTTCTATACTCGACAGGTAGCCAGCAGAGTTTCTTGGGCAAGAGGCTAATACATACACACATATTTCGGGGAGCACATGTTGTTATAATGTGCTTCATTTTCCCACAAGAATTAATTTCATGTACATGAGAACATTGATATGATACTGATTGGTTCTTATGATTTCTGATGTTTTATTTCATTTTAAGTACCTTTTGCAACTGTTTAGGCTGGAACATCTTTTCTATCCAATAATGTGGATACAGGTTTTCTATGGTTGCATGTTATTCCATGCCTCCTTTCCACTTGCACATAAAATCTATTTGCAGAAATAAGGCAGGGCCATATATGGCATGTTCCCGGCATCAGTTACTGTACACACAAAACCCGAGAAACCCAAGGGAGTAATTTAAGCAGCATGTGCTTTTACTTTTCTCCTCAGTGACAAAGAATTTACCAGATAGTGTGCAATATTGTTGTCACACATTTCCCATAAGATTCTGATATATAAATGAGTCTCTGGGATTCGAATCAGGAATTGTTCATAAACACTCAGTTTAAGAAAATATAAATAACTAGGATTCCCTTTGTGTCTGTTTTTTCCCTATTTGCACTTGGCCACCACCTGGCCTGCTCTGGTAGGAATTGTCCCCGGCTGGATGAACTCCAGATGTGAGCCTGAAGGTGTGATGTGGGGCTACATTACCTCAGGAAGTATCTTAAACATTTAGGCCTGGTGTGCAGCTGCATGCAAGGATGGGAAAGGAGGCAGCGTGCTAGCAAAGCAGATGTGTAAAAGAAATGGAAAATATATTAAGAGAGATGCTGTTGTTGCTATAGAAAAGATAGTTTAGGTGCCTGCTTAGTGTATGCTGTCCAGTCTGCTTACTCCTTAGTATTGCTAAGTGTGTGGAGATTCGTCCATCCTCACTCTGGTGTGAACACATGCTTCACCTCCCCCGTACCCCCCACAGATCACTTCTAGGAACAGGAGAATGTCTCCAGTGACAATCATTAGCGACACTGCTTCTTAGGCTGTCTTCGGCTTCCGTCCAAACGCTAGATAGAAGTGCTCAGCATCAACAGACTATAACAAAACACGGCCTTGTAGAGAGGCCATTTGCAAATCCTCAAATGTAATTCAAACTCCATATCAGGCTGTCGCAGATGCTGGTGAAAACGCTATACATTTATTGAATGCCCATCACAGTTAATTCATGCATTTGGTTGGCCTGTGTCATTAGAGACAGGTTGAGATACTTGATTTGTCGCTGCCATCACAAGGTTCAGCTCTGTCTATTGCTGATGCACTAACAGCAAGATTGCATAAGTCTGTTGACATCAGTTTTTGCCAGATGGCCGGCCCACTTTTGATTCAAAAGGGATGCAGTCTAGGGATAAATTCCTGGCTTGCAATCAAAGAATGCGAAGGTCCATACCTGGCTCAACCACTGAGTCTGTGTGTGGTCCTTGAAAAATCAGATTGCCTTACTTGGCACAGGTTTAATTTAGTTGGTAACAATATAGTGCTATGAGTTCATGGGGCAACAACATTACATTCCTTGCACTCTATAAATTCAGGTTTCTGGATTCTGTGACAAGTGACCACCCAAGCGTTTTTAGAAAGTAAGCATCTGCTACCTTGCCATTAGCGTCTACTTGTCAATTATATAAACATATATGTTCAAGGTGACTCCGTCGTTTTTCTCTGACGAAAAGTGGTCACTGTATCAAACTACTTGTTTTGAAATAAGGGTGTCCAGTTCCCCACCCTCAACATAACAGGGGCTGTAGCACTCATATTTTTGATTGTCTACTTCTAGTTTAAGGACCGATTAAGTTCACAGCTTGGTCATTTTGACCTTATAACACTCTGGCAAAGACTGACCTCTTTGCATAGGTGGAAGTAGGCAGCGTTTTTCCATCTTCATCCGACATAAACAAAACAAAGTTTCCTCAGCAGTGGCACGCAGAACTGGGCTGTTTTTCAGCCACATGATGGCCCCCACTGAAGGGCAGGATATTTTGACTGGAAAACAGCAATGTAGGAGGTGACAGGGATGGGGTCACGGAGAGAGGATGGTGTGTTGGATAGGGCTGTAATGTGGTGGGCATGGAGCTCTAGAGTTGATGTAAGGAGTTTAGGGACACTAAAAAAGAGGCCAAATGATCAGGAAGCATATGATAGGAGTGAGAGGGCAGCAGAGGACGTGCTGTGGCTGCTCATCCATTATTTCAGAGGAGCGTGGCCACCCCTGCTGAAGGCAAGCAGAGGCAAGGACATAAATAAGTGCATCCTGCAGCCTGCCTGACAGCCGAGCGGGGGGGGGGGGGGGGCAGGCACAGTGACACCGCAGCACCAGGGAGGAGGGGGGGGTGTTGAGCACTGCTTAGTGCGCATGATGGTTTGGCCGGTTCCAGAGGGCCAACAAAACCGCCAAACCGTCATGTGCACTTACCCTTTCTCCATCTAGCGTGTTATACTGCTGGGTGAAGAACCCAACACAGGCTCTCAGTCAATGTCTGAGCGCCGAACTGAGGCACTCAGACCAATCCCAGTGCTGCTCACACGCTGGGCACAGCATTCCCAGATTGGCAGCCTGCGCAGTGCGCAGCAGTTGCTGGAAGGAGGCGAGAATCGAGAGGAAGGCGGCGGCTGCCGGAGCAGGTAAGTGCTTTATTATTTTTTTGAATTTTTTTTTTTGTTGCCCCTTCCCCCACCCCACCACTTCACATTACTAGCGGCAACTTCTGTGTGATTGCTCTCAACAGTGACAGCTGCCACTTGCTAACCGTCACTGTCCCTCTGAGCATTTGGAATCGTTTCTCACTGCTGAGGAGGACTGCTGAAGTTGCCTTTTTCAAAAAACTTTGCCAGCTCTGTGAAACTTACAAAGTTTTAAAAAAAATATGCAAAGCCGTGTGATGGCCAACGTGGCTGATGACTTGTAAACCCCAGCACAAATTAAGCACTGTTCATTGAGAACGTAAAAGGTGCAGCAACCCAAGAATGAGATTGAGACTGGATCATACAGATACAAAAGGAGGAACTTGGTGCACTCAGAATCTCTCATTGCTTATACCAAGCAAGAGCTGGGTACTAGACAGTGGGAGAGACAGAAAAATTGCCCCATGAAGGTGCAGCTTTCAAGGCCAAGCTATTATTTACAACAGAATAGCTTGGTTAATTAGGAGGGATCTTGGGTATAGTTCTGAAAACCGAACTGATGGAGGTGAATGGTTACATGGCAGGCTTCAGGGTGATATTCTGCAACGTTCTCGGCATGCTTCTTCCTGTACCACACTCTGAAGCTGATTTGTGAGCTGGAGCAGTGCTGCCACTCAGCTCTAATGTCAGCAACACATTGCTTCCTAACCCGTCAGAGTACTGAGCTGCTGCTGAGTACTAGAAGGACCTGCCCCAACTTAAGCACTGTTGGATGGCCCTTTGTAAAATATCAGTGATATGATGCGGTGGTTGATGAATTTAAGGGCATGTCATACATTATCAGGTTATTTCTCTTTGGTAAAAATCTATATTGCTGGATATGTTTTTCTTTTATCAAATGCTTGGTAGAAATTAGAAATATATAATGAATCTTTTCTAAAATATTCATGCAACGATGCTGATCAAACTTTTTAAAAAAAAGTGCAAGTGGCTTGTACAGTGATCACTTTAACACTCGATAATATGTGATATGCAATAGAACCATGCAGCTACATGTAGTCAGGTGACTAATGTGAGCAAAATATGGCTCATACAAAAGCAAGCATTGAAGATTGTGCCAGGGAAATAAAGGTTAAAGCTTTGTAGGTACTTGTTAATATTTACTTTCACTCGAAAAATGCAGGGCATATTTCAATAAAATATCCCAAAATAGAGAGTAATCCAAAGACACCAAGGCCTTCATTACAGGGGATCCTGTTTGTTGCATCTGACAAATGAGAATACCATCAATACCGCCCGATATCTATTACGGGTTTCCCCCCTAAAATCGGCACAGGAAAGTGGTTGGCGCACCAAAATCCGCAAGTTCTTGTAACTACCAGGCATTTTTCTTCCTTTAAATTCCGATAGGTTTGATCTACCCATATTTAACGAGAATATTTGTTTATCGCACTTGCTATATACCAGCTGCAATAAAAATGAAAAACTCAACTTTTTCCCATTTTAAAAGTGATGCACCAGTGGCGCAAGGCCCTTTTAAAAAAGCCCCATAATTCCGACAAGTATAGGTAACTGTCGGACATCTGGTAATGAGGCCCAAATGTCCGACCTTTAGCATCCTTGAAGTTCTCTGGACCACGTCTCCGCTTTTCACAAAAGAATACAATTGTTCATGCTGTATCATTTATTATTGATGTCCCTCGCCAGGCCGACTGCTTTAAGGTTTCATTTGTTGATAACTGCGGGCCGAGCACGTAGACAGAAGGATAAAATGTACATTTGCACTTCAAGGTACCTTTAGTTATATTAATGTTGCTCCCGTTGGTGTAAATGGTCAAAAATACGTTTTTCTACTTCGCAAATTTCTCTGTGCTTTCGGTCGAGTGTCCATCTCCTTCATGCTGCTTTACTTGAGTCAGCTGGAGAACAAGGCAGTGTGTTTTTTCATGGACACTTGACATTCTTCTCGTCTGACTGCCTCACTTGTGTGTGCACAGTTGTTGCCTCTGTTGCCATGGCGTTAAGCCCCCTCCAGGCTTTGGGGCTACATTGTTGTTCCAGGAAGTCTTTGAACTTGGGGGCTGTAGTTTCCCATGTATGCAGTTCTAAGGCGCATCCAGCATGGCCCCTTGGTAGCTAACACCAGCTTGAGGCCGACTTGGAGTCTGTGGAAAATGTAAATCCTCCTTTATAGCTCCCAAAACAACATCTGAGCAGAACCAAGCCAAAGCGGCTTAGCCATTTTGAAAACCGCTGTCAACAGGGTCTTCGAAGCACCTTCATTCCCGGGTTTGAGGCTGGGTCACCAGCACCACACGCGTTCCAGTGCCTGACAAGGGCAAAACACACCAAGTTCACAAGGGTAATACTACATCGAGCAAGTGGCGATGCTGAGCATGGCGAACTCAGATATCTAAGTGGATTTAGGTGAGAAATTAGCCAAGTTGGATGGTGATCATACGAAATAATGGAGCATTTTGGACTTTTTTAAGCAGGCGTTTTAAAATGAAGGTAAACCATGCCTGTTATATACATGTAAATGTTACAGGTGGTCGAACCACTGAAGGCTCGAGCCAAATGCTTGGCATCATCTCAGCTCGAGGTCTTTTGAACCCTCGAGCCTGAAACGACCTGAGCTTTCAAGTGGCTTCTGCCTGTCGCAGTGTCGCCCATGCTCTAACCTCATGCACGAAGAGTCAAAGACAAAGCATTAACCTTTGAGGCAAATCAGGAGCGAGAAAGAGACACCCATCTAGTGGCTGGCTGACTTGCACAATGTGAGACCAGAAATAAAATTTAAAGAAGAGGAACTTACATTTACTATACACTATTAATTACAGTTTCATAATTTCCACACTATGGGGTCTATTAGCATGGAGGTTGGAAAATCCCCCCGACCGCCATGGCAGCGGGAAAAGACCGCCCACCAGGACCGCGGCATAACCGCCGGTCCACTTAGTATGCTTCGCAGTCGAAATCCGACCGAAGTGGTATGATCGCAGCCATTAACATTGTGGCGGTTGCTGCTGCCAGCAGCACCGCCACGATGTCAAAAGGAGCATGTCCTGCATTTCCCTGCACTGCGTGGCAGGCACTGTCCAGTGCCTGCCACCTGGTACAGGGACATCTAGGGGGGTAATGGTACCCCCCCAGTGCACCCACACCCCCCCAACACATTGGAGGCCCGCAATGGGCCCCAAGAACCTGTCTTTGCCAGTCTTTCAATGGTGGTTCCACCGCAGCGGAAAGGCTGGCTACCGCCGGCATCATAATCATGCCGGCGGAGCCTGGCCCTGCACCAGCCCCATTTTAGCAGTCCAGCTGCGCCCGCCAGGCAAGCATGCAAACTGATACCGGCGGAAAAGTGGCGGTTGGAATTTCTCACCGCCGCGGCAACACCGCCATGCTAATATGACCGGCGGTTTTCCGTGATACGATCGAAGACGGATGGCCGCCGTTGGGCCATCGGTTGCCCCTGCCAGCCCGGCGACGGCCATCTGTCCACCATCCTAATAGACCCCTAAGTATAGAACCATTTCTTGTTCCTTAAATAATGTTTTAAGGGGACTTTTTGATCTCAATATATGACCCTGTCAATATTTTTGTACTTTAGATTATAAGCATAGAAAGCCAATATTTTTCCCATGATCATTTTGTTTTCTAATATTTTATTAGTCTATATTCAGATATAAACAAATTATTAATAATATTATTATTTTTGTTAGTATCACAGATTGCCAACTATTGCCAGTTGTTAAGTTCAGTGCTAAAGTTACTATTAGTCTGTTTTAAGTACCCAATGCTGCTCACCACTACCCAGCGGACTTGCCACGATCTGTTTTTCTGTCATGGCGACTCACTCCACCACAGATCAGACCCTGAAGCCTGTACTCATATGGTTACTCCATTTGATAACAGATTTGCCTTAAGTCACTTTTCTATTTGATAGCAATCTAGGGCCTTATTTACAAAAAAATGGTGTTTGGCAGCGCCACAAGTCTTTTTGCTACGCTACCCTGTGCCAATTTGTAAGGACAGGAATGCACCATATTTATGAGATATGGTGCATTCCTGTCCTTTCAGCCAGTGCGAGCGCACCATTTGGTGCCTAGCGCCAATGCAGGCACCCTTGCATCATGGTGCAAGGGTGTTTGTATTGTTGACAGGATTGGTTTTGTGCAGGAAGGGGCAACTTCCTGCTAAAAACAATCCAAGAGGCGTTTTCCTCGTTCTGTGTGTGATGCAGAATGCAGCAAACATGGAAAAAGGAAAAAATGAGGAGAAATGAAAACCTTTCTCCTGGTTACGCCTGCTCTGGGGAAGTGTAAGGTTTTGGCACTACCTCAGGTTTACATGATTTTGTAAATCTGGGGCAATGTGAAAATCCATGGGTATTGCGTGGGACCACCAACCGCAATGCACATGGAGCGCCTTCTTGACGCACAGTAAGGCAACGCAGTGCTTTGCGTTGCCTTGCCTCACTCCATAGCTATGAGGCCTTACAAAGCACCCAGGGTGGCTTTGCATCACCTCATAGATATGATTGGGAGGCCTGTGACACATGAGTGTAAAAAAAAGTAACGCTCTGCTGGCACAGGTCTCCTGTAAATAAGCCCCTGCATCTTTTCCTATTCAACTATATTTCTCCACTTTCAGTAAAATCTGTCTTCAGCAGCTGGCTATGATTATTGCAACTTACACGACACAGTGTGCCAAAAAAAGACCTCAACCCACAGAATGGGAATATTTTCTGTAGGTTCAGACATGAGACTACTTTGATACCTTCTCACCTATGCTTATTGCTATGGTGTCTGTGTGTGTGCGTGTTACTGAGTGAGACAAAAGGAGCATGGACATTATACTCTAAGTGGCTTAAAGGTGGTAGAATGTGTCTTTTATACATGGTTATTTAATGTAATCATTGATAACTTTCCATTTACAGTAACCTCCACATTACAGAAAATCTGAGGAAGATGATGGTGATTCCATGGAGGAGGCCTGTCAAGCGTAACAGGGTTGCATTGTCTTAGAAATAGTAGTTGAGCTTTCAAAGCATTAAGAGAGATACAGTTCAGGTACATCGAAGGGCTTATTTATGAGAGACTTGCACCAGAGTGTCACTTTTTTTTGCGCTCCGTCAATGCAAGTCTCTCAATCATTTTTTGCATGGCTTTGCATGCCCTCATAGATAAGAGAGTGTAAGACAAAGAAGCACAAGTCACTGCGTTGTCTTACTCTGCACCAGTGAGGTGTTCCATGGACATTGAAGTGGGTTTTCACACATAACATCCATGGATGTTGATGCAGACCCAGATCTACTTAATCATATAAACCTGGGGTGGGCCCAAAACATTATGCCTCCCGTGAGCAGACATAACGAGGATAAATATTTGGATTTCTCCTTATTTTTCCTCTTTCCATGTCTACTACATTCTGCAGCAGATATAGAAAGAGGAAAACTCTTCTTGGGATTGTTTGTGTGCAGGAAGGTGCGCATTCCTGCACAAAAACAATCCTCCAAGCCTGCCCTGTCACTAAGCAGCAAATTGTGTGCCAATGCAGGGGGAAAGGACAGGAATGTACCATATTTTATAAATATAATGCATTCCTTCCCTTTTTACATTGACGTATGGCAGCATAGCAAGAAGACTTGCAGTGCTGCCCCACGGCAGTTCTTGGTAAATGAAGGCCTGAGTTTGGTCAGTGATCAGACAGCCCATGATTTGACACTTGTCCCCTGAATAGGCAGAAAGGTTGAGGTGCATCCCAAGTTAAAAAATGCCTGGAGGGTGCCATGTAAATATTGAAGGGCTCAGTCACAGTTCTGACCATTCCGGGACTCTTATGTGACGATTGAAGAGGAAGTTTTAAAATTAATAGGAACTATCACTGGTTTTAATTAAACGTGCAGACTGAGGTACCGTGCAACATTTTTTGTCTGAAAATACAACACTCAATATTCCACGATTGTCGCTCATGTATGTGCATGCATGGTTGTTGCACTGGTGGCCAACTTGGATCTTTTTTTCATCTACTTTATCACTTGATTGCCATTGTTTTTCTTTTTGTTTTGTTTAGAATGGTTTATTGAGATAATATACAAAGTAAAACATCAGTATAAAATATATAAACAGAGGTCATATTGTACCATTATCGAGATTGAAATAAAAGACGTGAGATAGAGAAATACGTTGAACCATAAACAGATAAGAACCATGGTAAGAAGTATATGATCAAAACCAATTAAAACCTTCTAAATTCATACTTAAACAAATGCAATTTAGGGCCCGATGTAGGTGGCTAAATACCGGTCGGTAACGGTGAAATTCGGTAAATATCACTGTTACCGACCGGTATTTAGCCAATTGCAATGTACGTAATACCGGATGGATTCGGTAATAAGGAATCAGTAAAATAAGCAAAATCAGTTACCGATTCCTTTATTACCGACTCGGAGATACCGAAAACCCCAAATACCGAATCGATAAATAAGAATCGATAAAAGAGATGTACCAAAAATCAGTAATACCGAATTTCATGAAATTCGGTATTTAAGAGTCGGTAATTACCACTGACTCAAAGCCGGTGGTAATCATGTGCACAGCATTTAAGCATTTAAACAGCCCCAAAATGCAACAGTCTTAACACAATGGCGGACCTCTACGTTATTGCAAGGCGGCTACGACTACGGGCAGCAGGAATGAGGATCTGGAGAAGGGAGGAGCGAATATACAGACGGCGCATCACACTATTCCAACTCACTGAGGCAGAAATACATGAAAGGTACAGGCTACACCCCCAAACTATCCTGAACCTGATACGGGACCTGCACCCACTCCTGGAGCATCCTACACCAAGGGCGCACTCCATACCACCACATGTCCAGGTGCTCTGTTGCCTCCACCTATTAGCATCAGGAAGTTACCAGGGGGTGATAGCTGCGGCAGGTGAAGTGTCGCAGAGCTGCCTGTCTCGCTTCCTTAACAATTTCCTGGATGCCATAATGCAAAGGATGCATAACTACATATGCTTCCCCAACACACAGGCCGAACTGCAGAAAACAAAAACAGACTTCTACCAAAAGGCACAGTTCCCGCATGTCATAGGGTGCATAGATGGGACACACATACCTATCTGCCCACCTGCAGCCACCGAGTACATCTACCGCAACAGAAAATCCACCCACTCCATCAACGTGCAGGTCATCTGCGATGCAGCCAACATCATCACCGACATCGTGGCAAAATACCCTGGGAGCACCCATGACTCTTACATATTCCGCAACAGTGGGATATACACACGTCTGACTGGGGGAGAATTTGGAAAAGGATACCTGCTAGGTAAATCAATGTGACACATCCTGATGTATACCTTGAATTAATGTATTGGTGACTCAGGTTAACCCCTTCCCTGCTCATGACGGAACCACTCCGTCATGAGCCACGGGCGCCGTGTGCTCATGACGGAGTGGTTCCGTCATGCTGCGGCCGTTGGCGGCCGCTCCGCCCACGCAGCACTGATTCCCCGCCTGTGCGGGCGATCAATGCAAGTGGGCGGAGTCGTGATGGAACCACTCCGTCATGAGCACAGCGCGCCCGTGGCTCATGACGGAGTGGTTCCGTCACGAGCATGGCGGTGCCGCAAACACCCCAAACCCCCCCAGCACCGTGGCAAAATTCGTGCCGCGGCGAAGGGGTTAATGGCACTTTCTTTCCCATTTAGGTGACAGCGCATATGACGAGCGGTCATTTATCCTGACTCCATTTCTCAATCCATCCACCTCAAGTGAGAGGAGATACAATGTGGCACATAAAAGCATGTGCAACGTTGTGGAGCGCACCTTTTGACTACTAAAAAGCAGGTTTCGTTGCCTCCACAAAAGTGGAGGTGCAGGTAAGTACCCCATCACCTGCTGCAAAATAATAGCAACATGTGCAATGCTGCATAACCTTGCCACAAAGAAAGGAACAGCAGTGGAACTAACTGACTCTGAGGACGAGGGTGAGGACTGTCCACAGCCAGAGCACAGCGCAGCAGGTGTGGCAGCAGCACTGGATGGGAGACACAAACGGGCTGAGATAACACGCAACTACTTCTGAGTGAGTAAGGAGACATAGCCAGTTACTGTATTTTAGTGATGGTGTTTAATGACCATAGCACACCACCAAGCAAGGGTTACGTCACCCATGTCAGTACAACCATAGCATGGCTGCCTCTACTTCTTGTGCCCACGTGCTGCACTGCCACGTTCCCTTGCCCCACTGTCCGCACTGCCAGTTTGTCCAGAGCCAGCGCTGTGGCGTTCGCTGCACCTCCTGGACTCTGTGGGAGGGGGCATGTTGCTACTACGGCTAGTAGCCTGCTCACTTTCACCCCATCACCTGTTGTGGCCACCTTATCTGTCTGGAGCACTTCAAGTACAGTGGTCACTGTGACCAGCCCCCTACCCACATCACGATTGCAGTGTGCCATCTTCTCTTGCATGGCCACAGAGCGTCTGCACATGAGAGAGGTTGCAGTGAACAGGCGGTTCACCGCCTTGGTGTAATTGTCCAGCTTCTGCCACTCCCTGCACCTTGAAAGACGGTCCTCGTCTAACTTGCTGCACAGCAGCCTCACAGTCTCCGCCACCTCATTCATGCCCTTAGCCATGGTGTTGTTCATGGCACCGATGCCCTTTTCAATGCGGTGCATGTGAGCATTCATGTGTGCCATCTCCCGCTGCACTGACCTGATTGCTCTCCCTTGCAGGTGCTGGACCTTCAGCATGTTACCTTCGAGGCCAGCAAACACACTGTCATCTTCGGCCTGGACCTGAGGACTGGCTGCCCTTGCCCTGCGGTGCCTGGAAGATGTGTGGGCGCGCTCTGTGGGGGACTGTGATCCTGCCCTGGTGTCAACCTCAGCCACTGTAGACTGTTGTCCACCCGTGCTGTCCTCCTCGGACACCTCCATCGGCTGGAGGGTGGCCACTGCATGCCTCCTGCCTGGCGGTGGTGGTGGAGTTGATTGTGGTGTTGGTGATGGTGGTGGTGGCATTGATGGTAGCTGTGGTGATGGTGGTGGTGGTGGCGTGGATGGTGGGTGTTTTGGTGGTGGTGGGGTGGTGTGCCCTGCAGGCAACTGGTCCTCCTCCTCTCTCCTCTCTGGCCTGGGTGCCCTTCCTCTGCTCCCCTCTGCTGCCCTGCGAGATGGCTCGCCTGTGGAGACAGAATGTACATATGCTCACTTTTCTGGCAGCATTTGCATGGTAATAAATGTAATGCCTGCCAATCACACTGACCGTCCTCTGTCTGCTAATTGCTAATTGCTGTCACATGCCTTTGAGTTTGCTGGACTGACTGTTCTGACATGTGTTACTTCTGACTACACCTCCCATGATGCATTGCAGGATAGGGGTAAAACATGAACTGGAGTTGGAGTCCCTATGCCTCTCTGGGATTTGGGGTAGGGTGGGGGGTGCACAGCATGCTGTGAATGCATCTTACCTTGTTTGTTGGCAGCTCTGGCTGAGCTGTCTGCATCGCCGATCCCACTCACACTCTCCGGCTGGAGGGTGGACTCAACCAGCAGATCCAGAGCAGTTGGTGCAGGTGCTGTATTGAAGGACTGGGCTATTCTAAGGCCCAGCGGTGCCAGGGGACAACACCTGAAACCTTCGTGGGTTACCTGTTCCGGCGTACGAAACACAGAGACACGGGACACTTCCTGGGGCGTCAAAGATCAGCATTTATTTACTGCAGGGATACAGAAATCGCAAGAAGTACACAACGTGTAGGTTCTGAGAGACTGCTTCAAATTGCAAAAGTGGATCGCTCCTTTTATACACATTTTCGTCATTGAACAGCATGGCGAACAAAAGGTTACAACTCAGTTCCCACAATAAACTTCAAAAAGGTCGCATTCATGTTTTCAGAAACCCGAAACATAATTACAACAACATTGCCGGTTCCCAACTGTAAAAGCACATTATCCCTACATTAAGCACATTCCATTCTGACCGTAACAAATTAGAGGAAGGAACAGATGAAAAGGGAAAAAGGAAAACAAGGATGCACGACAGTTTAGAAAACAGTGTAGAGAGCAATATCGGAAACTTAATTGCAGGATCAAAGAACCCGTGCCTAATGTATGCACGACTGAAACAATAAACTAGCACGGCAAGATGAGCCTCGAGCGGAGCCATCTGCCCTTGCCGTGTCATCCCCCTCATCATAAAGACACCTTCAAAGGAACATGTGTCCTCCACGAAAGCTTGGGAATCCCAGGGTCACGAAGCGGACAGTGTCCGTCCACTGGCTACTTGAGGGCAAGAGACAAAATGGATGCCGTATCTAAAATGGAACCCAAGGGTTCAGATGGGCATGCCCAGGAATAAGACGATCCGTACATAGTAGCGTAGCGAAAACGCGTACACCCACTAAACTCGTCATTTGCGGTTCGTAGATGCCAAACTCGTCCATATTCGAACATACCCAAAATGTCAATCAGATTCCCACGGAACCTCAGACGCTCCTTTTGCCCTCATGTAGGCAAGCACTAGTCGAGATCAGAATCGATTTCGATATTCATCAAATCGTTCAGTTGCTGCTGGAACATCATTCTATTCATCAACGTCTCTTTGGTAACTGATGGCCGTCTTATACACGTTGTAGCACAGAGGCCACATAAGGCCGGACCACACTGCACGCAAAGACAACACCTGAACAGAAACGTTACAACAACCCCTACGATCATCAGAATCTTCCAACCCCAGGTTGATATCAGGTCCCAAAACCATCCTAGAAGCGTCCAATTACCTTCGTCCACGTGTATGGACTCGGAGATCTTATGCAACTTCGAGATGGCTTGGTAAACGGTTGGAGCGTTGTCAGGAATGAAAATGCAACAACTCGAATGAATCACTTTGCACACACCACCTCTGTCTGCAAGAACAACGTCTAGAACCATACGGTTCTGCAACGTCATGAGTCTATCCGCCTGACGTTCCGCTGTTAAATTACCAAGAGCACTCGCCGTTATGTTAGCAGTCAATTCTACCACACGGGTCAACTGTCTCAGGTTCCTACTATTAACCATAGGTCCCAAAAACGGCAAGAAACCCTTAAAGAAATCTCCTGCTTCTTGACCAGCGGTGTCCTCTTCGCTAATAACGCCTCTCACAACTCTAGTTTTGTGATAGGCAACCGTAAAAGTCGGTGGCAAAAGATTCGCAATATAACAGGTTCCCGAGAAGTCACAGGGCAACCATGTATATGCACGCTCATAACATATGAAATAGGTACCCTTGGCAGTCAGGAAAACAGGGGAAGAGAGCATCGGTAGAACGTACGTGTCAGTACAAGCACTCTCACAAAGCTGGGCTCTCGGATTTCGACCAAGACCTTTCAAGCAGAAATTACCGAGGTGGGGTACGATCCATATTGGAGACGAGATCTTGAGCTGTCTATCACCCACTGACATACTATACTCAGCCTCACTCAAATCTTTATAGGCTTGTACCTCTTCATCTGGAATAAGCGATGCATCAAAAATATCTCTATCTAGATCGGCAATCGCTATCACCAAAGGCTTGTGGTACGGACCAGGACCAAAGTTTGCAGAACGTGGCTCTCGACTGGGGTAGGAATCCAGTGCACTACGGAACATAATTTGGAATGCTCGAGCTGACCCCTGGGAACTGTAAGGAAGAACCAAATACGGAATACCCCTATCCATGGTATGTGGCATTAACCCACACACCCAACAGTTGGTAGTATTCATCACCAACTGATGCTGATGCAGGAGTTGAACGAAGGAATTATTCATGAATTCTGCACGCCTAACCTGTTCATGTTGGGGCAGAGGATGAAAGGAATGTGGAGAAACAGTAGTAATGGAACCTAGTTTAGGAGAAAAAGTAGGTGAAATGGAAGGTAATAACGACTGTATTCCAAAATATACTCCACTCACCAATAACATAGAAACAGTCAGAAACAGTAGAAATACCTGAAACAAAAAACATTTCGTTCGTACAATTTTATGCAATTGTGATCTTTGCGCCGACATCCTTTCTACTTCCAACAGCTTAGAGAACGCCATCCTCTGTGACGTCCTTGACGCACTTCGTTCTGAGTAGCGATTATCAATTCCCAGGAGTTCCCAGAAATCGACAAAAGGTAACTGACCTAGTATCAGGAACCTGCTAAACAGAAGGAAGTACCCGCACGGCCCTACGGTTAACCTGGATGATAGGTTTTCCTAGACAAACATCCAACTTAATAAAAATCTCTTAGCTGTAAAAAGTACACGTAGAAAGAAACTCAAAAACCAGCAAAGGATGCAATTGTTCTTAATGTTCGTGGCAACAGTAAAAGGAAATATAGAAACATTTTATCAGTCTTTGTCATGTGAACGAAGAAAATATCGACTTCTTCCAGGTCGAGTCTGCTCTTCAAATAATTGTTCAGCTGATGAAACAACGTTTAGTCTATCAGATGACAATTCAGACCTTGAGTTCTCCAGGACAGACGACTCAACAGATGTGCCTGGCTGCAATGAATTGTCTACTACAGGTTGAGCATCGCTAAACGGCACGTAACATAGAGGGGTCTCAGTTTCCGCTGTCGCAATACCAGTTCTCACCCAATTATCTGCTGGTGAAGGGATCGGAACCTTTTTAGTATGGGTGGCATGCACCCAGTTCTTTCTGCCTTCCAACCGAACTGCAGTCCTTGTAGCCAGTAATACTTGAAAGGGTCCCACAAATCTTGGCTCCAGATTGCGTTTTCTGCCAAAATTGCGGGTAACAACCCAGTCACCCGGTTGGAGCCGATGTCCAGGACCCTCTGTCTGTGCCGGTAATGCTTCAAAAACCTGTTGATGAATTAACCTCAGTTTAGCAGTCAGATCATGAAGATAATCAATTAACATTGGCTACTCAAGACTATCAAAGGCCTTAGGCCTCGGGACTCCCCAAATGTTTGCAGGGCGGCCGAACACAATCTCATATGGGCTAAGCCCTACTCGAGAGTGCACAGTCGCCCTGGTTGATAAGAGAGCCAGAGGCAAAGCATCAGGCCATGACAAACCAGTCGTAGCTTGTATCTTTGCAAGTTTCAGTTTCAGAGTACCATTGTACCCTTCAACCAAACCCGCTGCCTGAGGATGATTGGCGCTATGGAATTTCTGTCGAATTCCAAGGCCCTTACACACACTCTGCATCACACTTCCCACAAACTCACTTCCGTTATCTGACCACACAATCCGTGGCATTCCATACCGAGGAAAGTATTCCTTCAGTAGGATTTTCGCTGTGGACAGGGCAGTATTATCCTTAAGAGGATAGGCCTCTATCCATCTGGAGAACGCACAAACCACAACTAAAACGTACTTCAGATTATTGCATCTCTCCATATCGATGAAGTCCAGTTGGATAACCTCAAAGGGACACGTAGGAGGGGCAAAATGGCCAGGTGGAGCGGGGGTGCCCTTGCCAGGATTATACATCAAACATATCATACAATTCTTAACCACTCTCTCGGTGCATTTGGCGATACCATCATTCTTCCATACCGGAGACAATAACTTACATATACCTTTCGCGCTAATGTGTGACAAGCCGTGAGCCATAGTCACAACGGCTAGCACATATGCATCCGGTAACATCCACCTCTGACATTCCGACAAGTCAACCCAACATCCATGGGTGTCTAACTTTCCCGTACTTTCCTTCCACTTGGTCTTTTCAGTTTCAGTGGCCTCATTCTGAATTGCTTTCACGCTCTCAACAGTGTCTTCACACATACCAGTCTCCATAGGCCGCCTCACTGGACTCGTAACATACATTCGGGACGCAAGATTCTTAGCCGTTTCCTTAGCAATCTCATCCGCAAATGCATTACCACGACCAACATCATCCGTAACCTTTCGATGCGCACTACATTTAATGATTGCCACCTGTTTAGGCAATGTAAGTGCATCCAAAAGATCATTCACAAGCTGTCTGTGTTGGATCTTCGTACCATGCGATGTCATAAATCCTCTCTCTCTCCACAATCGGCCAAAGCTATGTGCAACACCAAACGCGTATTGACTGTCAGTAAACACATTCACTCGCTTTCCTCTGGACAAAACACACGCTCTCGTCAACGCAATCAACTCTGCCGCTTGCGCTGAATTCTGACTTAATCTCGCAGTTTCCACAACCGTACTCAACGTCACTACAGCATACGCAGTCGTCACATTACCATTCGGCAACTTAAAACATGAACCATCAACATACAAAGTGCCATCGGGGTCTATCAATGGAGTGTTTTTCAGGTCCACACGACCCTTCGTTTCTTCCTCAGTTCCTAAATAACAATCATGTGGTGGTACATCATTTGATTCCACATTAGTCGGCAACAATGTCGCCGGATTCAGCACATTACAACGCTTGATCTGTATATGACTTGCCAAAAGTGTCAACTCGTAACCGGACAACCTTGCACTCGTCAGATGTTGAGTTTTTGTACGATTCAGGAGAGTGTCAACTGCATGCGGAACCATCACTGTGAGCATATTATCCATAACCAGACCTGCGGATTGTCGAATAGACACCGCAGCTGCCGCTGTCGCTCTCAAGCAACTCGGCAATGCTCTAGCTACCGGGTCTAAGGTCGAGGAAAAGTATGCACATGGACGCTGCCTACCACCAAATTGTTGCGTCAAAACACTCAACGCACAACCTTCTCTCTCGTGAACGTATAGTGTAAATGGCTTACTGTAATCAGGAGTACCTAACACAGGAGCCGAACACAACGCGTCACGCAGTTCAGAAAAACTTTTCCGACATTCTTCCGTCCATGGCAAAGGAGTCGAAACATCCTTGCACGTGAGAGCTATCAATGGCTTCGCTAACAGTGAAAAGTTCGGGATCCACTGTCTGCAGTATGACGTGATACCTAGAAAGGCACGCACATCTCTCTGAGTTGTTGGCACAGTCATTCGAGCGATCGCTGCAATTCTTTCTGGGGTCAACCTTCTTCCCTCCTTTGACAATAAGTGACCTAGATAGGTTACTTCTTGACAACAATATTGCAATTTAGAAGGTGACACCTTGTGATGTAAGTCACATAGATGCTGTAACAGTGATACTGTAGCAGTTTTGCAAATCTGTTCAGTGTCAGCAGCTACCAACAGATCATCAACGTACTGAATCAAGGCCGCACCAGCCGGTAACACAAACGCATCAAGTTGGCTCTTAAGCGCTTGGCTATAGATCGATGGACTCTCACAGTAGCCCTGAGGTGCGCGTTTAAACCTGAAACTGCGACCACCTAATGAGAAACCGAATAGATCTCTGCTTTCCTCAGTAATCGGAATGCTAAAGAAAGCATTCTTCAGATCGATTACCGAGAACCATGATGCAGAAGCTGGAATCAGAGTCAGCAAAGCTGTAATGTCAGGCACCACGGGAAACTGTGGAATTACAATTTTGTTTACCTCCCTCAAATCAATAACAAAACGATACACAGGAGGCTTGGATGGATCAGTTTGTTTCAAAATAGGTAACACAGGACTATTACACACGTTACCCCGAGTTTCTTCGATGACATCTTTATCGATCAAATCGTAAATGATCGCTAATAGTGCTCGTTCTCCATCAAGAGAGATACGATACTGGGGAATGCGTGGTAAGCGCACATTTGATTTCAGTTGAACAACATAAGGTGGTATATCCAACAGGCCCACATCGTTGGGACCTGTCGCCCACAAAGACTTAGGAAGAGAACTCAATTCCGGTGGGAGCTTAGCAGTCGACAAATACATAGGAGAGATCACTTTCCGACCCAACGTAAGCTCCACTCCCGCAGGAGAACAGTACAAAGTCGCATATAACCGTTTCAACAAATCCAGGCCCAAAAGATTCTCACCACAACCAGTAGTCAAAAGCAAAGGAGCTTATAACTCACAAGACCCAATTGAAAGGGGCAACGGGCAAGAAACCGGATTGCTAACGGGGGCGCCAGAGAATCCAACAGAAACATTCATTAAGCCAGACAAAGGCGCGCCAGGGAGTTTCGAATGCATGATGGAGCTTTTCGCTGCACCAGTATCCAACAGAAAAGGTTCAACTACGCCCAATGTGGCAACTGCGACATAAGGCCCTCTCTGATCAACCGGGACCGATACCACTCCCTTTCTTTGTCTATGGCTGTCCTAATAATTACCGTCAGCAGCAACATCATGCTCGACATAATAGTCGTCCACATGATACTGTGCAGATCTACCAGCCGAAAAATCGCGCCGATCAAAGCAATTTTGCGAGTCTGCTGAAGTGGAAAAACGCTCATTCTGATTCTGAGTAACACCGCGACCTCTACCACGCGAGGCTTGTTGAAGACCACTACGACCTCCTCGAGCCGAAACACCATTGTTGCGGTCACGCAAGACTGGACAATTAAACTTCAAATGACCCTCACCCCTACAATACGCGCATTGATTATACCCCAGCAGAGTTCGTGGTGTAGAGGAGCCAGTACGCGGCTGTGACCTAGGAAACTGTGACTGTAATCAATTTTGCTGTTGCGAGTCATTTGGAATCGCGCGCGGGGGATACGCTTGCTGCAATAAGACCTTAGTTTTAAGATCCTTCGTTTTCTTATCTGCACGTTCGCTTTCTTCTTTCTCTCTATTTTCGTAGTATTGGGCCGTAGCTAAAATTTGAGCAGTGGTAGAAACAGCCCACGAACTTTCAGAATTCTTCAATTTGTTGCTTAGTTCAGGCAGCAGATTCGATACGAATTTATCAACAAACAGTCGCTGACCTCCCTCAGTGCTCATATCCTGACTACTGTGATCGATGAATGCCTCCTCAAATCTCGTAAAGAAATCGGAGACACTCTCGTCCTTCTTTTTTTTGCACGCAGACAGTTTGTCCCAATTAACTCTTATTGCTGGCATAAGCGTCTTCATAAGTGTAATTATCCTCTGGGGCAGATTCTCAATGAGCTGTTCAGGTTTAGCCCCACCAACTTGCCGTGCGTCAGCCGCTGCAAGAGCAGCCCAATCACCGCCTAACTCAGCTACGTGATTCTCTTGGCGGATTTTCGCCCAAATCAGTTGAGGTACTACATTACCGAACAACATGTCGATATCGGCAAGGTTCATAATAGTAGCATCCACTAATTGGGATAACTCCTTATAATAACCTGCCGGATTTTTGCGGGGGTCAGGCAAAGTTTGCTTCACCTGCAGAACTTCCGATCGCTTCCAGGGGAGGTGTATCCAAACTCTCTGAAAGTGTGGTAGAATAGCAGGGTTAGCAGCAGGATCACCTGGCATCCACACTGGGGGAACTTCCCGCATAGGGTACTGACCACATTGTGCCGTCCGCTCCTCAGCTTCACCCTCAAACAATGCTCGAGGTGATACCGTAGATCGAAAAGATAACAGACGCTCTAAAGCACGTCGAACATTATTACCCACAATCATACCACTCGAAAATCGATTCTGAAGTTCAGTGATCTCGGGCGGTACATTGTCCACCGCATCATTATCCCACTCTTCTCTCAAAGATTTACACATTTCCTCGTACACAAATCTTTGTGTGGGCTCATTAAACTGAGAAAACGTCTCAAAAACTATACGCGAAGTGTACTTCGCAGGATGACTAATCCATTTACGCGCCAGTTTCACTAACGACTCGCGTTCTCTACCGTCAGGAATTTGACTGCGCCTCTGAGAGACATCAGAAAGATCGGACCCAAGTATCGGCCCAAAAAGTGGAGAATAGAGATTAGCGACAGCATTAAATATACGACTACGAACAGAAGGGGAAGAAGAAGGGAGTACAGGAGCAACAACATTAGAAATAGTAGAAGTAGTCGAGATAGCAGGAGTAGTAGGAACAATAGGCTGAACAGGTACAGGCGAAGGAGCAATAGGGAAAAGAGCTGGTAGTGGAGGATGAACAATTTGCGGCACAAGGGGATTCGGAAGAACAGGAGGAACGACAGGCTGTCCAGCAGCCGCCAAGACAACAGGTGGGATCACAGGACCCACAGTATCTGGCGCATAGGGAGGTGGTGATTTCAATAGATAAGACAATAATGGATCCTCGACCACTTCTTCTCCCGTCTTATCAGGACTAGACGGTAAAACCGGGTAACATTTATCCACCGCCATATGATGCAGTCTAGCAAAAACTTCCTGCTCCTTCTCATCCTTGTCTCGCTGATACTGTTCTGCATTTCGCATTACCGCAATAACACCTTCTCTCTTATTTTTCTTAGACTGTTTGATTTCTTTCTGCTTGGCTTCTTTACGCCATAACCGAAAGGAATCAAACATGGCCGGCCTAGCCTTCTTTTTAAACAATTTAGTTTCAAGATTATCCAATATTGCAGTTTCGAAACTACCATGTGGTGGCCAACTAAGAACACCATCCTTTTTAGTATAACGAATCCAATATTCATTATATACGATAGGACCTACTCCGTGGCGACTATAGAGCTCATAAATTGGAGTTCCAACTGGAGGTATCGGACATGAATCCTCCAGTCGGGAATCCTTGCTGCAACATTTAAAGAAACCAAACAAAGTACTACGGCCAGGCATCGTGCACACTAACCGAGTTTACAAACTTCAAGGGCTATCGAATTACGATGTCCTCGCAAAAAAAAAATGCAAGACCCTCGGTTTTTGGCAATTGCAATTGTCAAATAAAACCCAACAACTAAGAACCAACAACCAAGAACCACAAATGCAATGGAACCATGCAAACAACCAGGTCTACTCTAGGAGCGACCCACAAATACTTAACTGAAAGAGCAATGGCGTCACCAGGAAGGCCCGTCTATCGTCTCGCCGTACAAAGGACTACGCCAGGCGCCAAAACAGGTCGACAGTCAGGGCATCAGTCCGTCGCAGCCGTCAGGAGGCGGGAATCTTCGCGGGAAAAGTCTTCGGGCCACTTATTTCGACAACTGGATCGATGAAGCGGGGTGCACCTTCCCTCAGAGATTTCACACGAAGTTCCTCACGATCGTCGGGCTTTGGACCGGTACCGCTGATGTCGCCCTACGTTGGGCGCCAACTGAAGGACTGGGCTATTCTAAGGCCCAGCGGTGCCAGGGGACAACACCTGAAACCTTCGTGGGTTACCTGTTCCGGCGTACGAAACACAGAGACACGGGACACTTCCTGGGGCGTCAAAGATCAGCATTTATTTACTGCAGGGATACAGAAATCGCAAGAAGTACACAACGTGTAGGTTCTGAGAGACTGCTTCAAATTGCAAAAGTGGATCGCTCCTCTTATACACATTTTCGTCATTGAACAGCATGGCGAACAAAAGGTTACAACTCAGTTCCCACAATAAACTTCAAAAAGGTCGCATTCATGTTTTCAGAAACCCGAAACATAATTACAACAACATTGCCGGTTCCCAACTGTAAAAGCACATTATCCCTACATTAAGCACATTCCATTCTGACCGTAACGAATTAGAGGAAGGAACAGATGAAAAGGGAAAAAGGAAAACAAGGATGCACGACAGTTTAGAAAACAGTGTAGAGAGCAATATCGGAAACTTAATTGTAGGATCAAAGAACCCGTGCCTAATGTGTGCACGACTGAAACAATAAACTAGCACGGCAAGATGAGCCTCGAGCGGAGCCATCTGCCCTTGCCGTGTCATCCCCCTCATCATAAAGACACCTTCAAAGGAACATGTGTCCTCCACGAAAGCTTGGGAATCCCAGGGTCACGAAGCGGACAGTGTCCGTCCGCTGGCTACTTGAGGGCAAGAGACAAAATGGATGCCGTATCTAAAATGGAACCCAAGGGTTCAGATGGGCATGCCCAGGAATAAGACGATCCGTACATAGTAGCGTAGCGAAAACGCGTACACCCACTAAACTCGTCATTTGCGGTTCGTAGATACCAAACTCGTCCATATTCGAACATACCCAAAATGTCAATCAGATTCCCACGGAACCTCAGTATTCCTCCCTCCACCTGTGCACTTTGCCTGCTTCCGCCTCTCTGCAAGCCTCGCATTTTCAGACTTCCTCAGGTCATACCGCCTTTTCTTGAGGTCACCAATGGAGCGGTGGATAACTCTAATGGCGTTAATTTTGTCCTGGATAGCAAGCCAGGTCTTTCTTTTTTGGGACTCTGGCACCTGCAGGGTCTGTTTCCCGAATAAGCGGTCATGGTCCTTGGTGACGACTTCAATGAGGACCTCCAGCTCTCTCCCACTGAATTTCTGCTTTCTTTTCCTCTCTGGTGCCTCATTCTCCCTCTCCTGGTTTTCCATTTGGATGGCATTTGGATGTCAAAGTCTGTGGAGTTGCACCTGGCTTCTCTCCTTTGCTCCCTGCCTCGCAGTCAGCTTCAGGTCAGGTGCTCAAATGTAATAATGCCTTTATCAATCCATTCTTTAAAGACTAGAGCTCTGTTTTTAATCTTTAAGTATTTGTTTTACTAAACAGAAGTGTGTGCAAAGATGTCCGAGTGAGAAAGATGAACCTTAAACAAAGAGGTTGCAACTGTAGTAGAGTGCGTGAAAGCTGGGATAAAAGTGTGGCCGCATTAAAAGATAATGGTGCATATTGGGATTGTTATAATGAGCTCCAGGATGTTGAAGGTGTGTGTGAGGAAACTGATAAAAAGATCAAACTTGTTTCAGGGTGAATGCAGAGTGATAACGTCTAAGACTAGGGAAATTAACCCCTCCTAATTCTTTGGGCTGCTGAAGTCGGCTAAGTGATATCCTAGTCTTATGATTATTCCATAGGGATTTAGTTAGGGAGCGGTTAATAGTAGTAAAGAAAGAGAGTGGGAGAGTGACTGGGAGCATGGAGAGATAAAAGTTAATAATCGGGAGCAGCATCATTTTAATCGTGGCTAGTCTACCCTACCAAGACAAAAATAGTGGTGACCAGCTGTCAATAAGTGGCAAAAGTTTTTTAAGTATATCTGAGAGGTTGATTTTAATGGTATCTTTGATACTATTAGTATAAAGGATACCCAATCATTTAATACTCTTGGAGTTCCATGTGAACCCCGTATCTTGAAACATATGAGATAAACAATGTTTACTCAATGGCATTACCTCAGATTTATCAATATTAAGTTAGTAACCAGAGACTAGAGAATACTCTTTTAGCAAAGAGAAAAACGCCGGCAAAGAGATAGTGGGGTTGGAGAGGTACAATAAAATGTTGTCCGCGTATACAATAAACTTAATATCTGCATGTTTAAATTAGAATCCAGTATAGTGTGGAGAACTGCAATTTTTTTCCAAAAAGGGTTTAAGGACGAGAATAAATAACAATGGGGATAAAGGGCATCCTTGTCGGGTTCCTCTGTGGAGTGGAAAGTATTTAGACTGTCGTCCGTTCCCTCAAATGGAAGCGGAGCATGCAGAATACAACAGCTGGATGTATCTAAGAATTTGGAGGCTAAAGCTCTATTGAAAACAGGAAGAGCAGTTCCTATGGGTTGCTGATTGGGGAGGGGGAGGAAGTGGGGAAGAACAGGTCTTTCTTCGTAATGCCCTCACACACCCCAAGGGATGTCATGCTTCATCATTTGGGCATTTGCCCCTCGTCAGGCCGGCGCTGCAATGCCTTACGGGCTCCCGAAACCGGGGCTCTTTGTCGGGGATCTTTTGAAGAAGCCATATGGGTGCGTGTGGGTGTGAGGGCAGGGTAGTGCACAAGGAGTGAGATGTTTTAAAAAAGGTATAGGGCCGTCCTACTTAAGTTCCGGACAGACGGGGATGAGAACAGAGCACAATAGTTGCTCCGATTTGTAGGTAGACTGGCAACTTGCTGGCGTCCTACCCTCGCTCTCATCCCCGTCTGTCCGGAACTAGGTCGTGAGGGGTCTATCCCCATCCCAGTACCAGTTCCTATATTAATCACCCCCTACCGTTGCAAGCAACTAGTGCTAAACGGTAGTGCACTCACTTTAAACGTTCTATTTTGGTCCTGACGAAGTGCCATTGACCCCTTTTGGGGCAGCTGGGGCACGAAACATGTTGACCACACCCACACTTGACTAGCCCTCACGGACCATTACTCCTAAATAGGGCTTTCACATAATTTTATTAAGGCTAGAGCTACCTCATTAATAAAATACTTAAATTAAGTAGGACGTCCCTATACCTTTTTTAAAACATCTCACTCCTTGTGCACTACCCTGCCCTCACACCCACACGCACCCATACGGCTTCTTCAAAAGATCCCCGACAAAGAGCCCTGGTTTCGGGAGCCCGTCAGGCACTGCAGCGCCGGCCTGACGAGGGGCAAATGCCCAAATGATGAAGCATGACATCCCTTGGGGTGTGTGAGGGCATTACGAAGAAAGACCTGTTCTTCCCCACTTCCTCCCCCTCCCCAATCAGCAACCCATAGGAACTGCTCTTCCTGTTTTCAATATTCCATTGGTGCCTTCTGAGCAGGACCTTAATCAAAACTAGGTTCCTTGTCCCTCCCTGAATAAAAAAAAAAAAATAAAAAAAAAAGAGGCTAAAGCTCTGCCATTTCAGTGCTCCAAAAATGAATTCCCAATTTATTCTATCTAATGCCTTTTCAGCATCTAACATGATGGCAGCAACTGGTGAATCCACCTAGGAGGCTAAATGAATAATATTGAGGAAAGTCCTGGAGTTATTTGTAATGGAACACCTCTTCACGAACCCTGATTGATATATATTAATTAGATCCAGGATAACCTGATTGATACGAAGGGCTAATAATTTGGCAAAGATCTTACAGTCTGTATTAATTAGGGAAATAGGTCTGTAATTTTTGCAATAAGATGGGCCTTTGTCTTTTTGGGGATCAAACACAGCATTGCTTGAGTGAAAGAACCCCGCGTTTCACCTGAGGGCAGAAAGTGATTAATGAGGACTAACAGCTAAGGGACCAAAAATTGCTTGAAATAAAGAAAAAAACGTGCAGTAAAACCATCCGGATCTGGTGTTTTGTCTTTGGAGAGTTGATTAATAGCATTTGTAATTTCTTGTTTTGATATAGGACTATCAAGTAATGTGAGATCAATGTGCTTATCAAAAGGTTTGGGTATGGAGTGAAAGAATGAATCAATTTGAACAGCAGAGGGGGTCGACTCGGTAGTGTAGAGAGAAGTATATTACTCAGTGAAACACTCGAGAATACTACTATCTGTAATCTATCTGTGATGGCAATGATTTTGGATTTTTTTTTTTACATTTTAAGATAATTGGCTAGAGATTTCCAGTCTTGTTCTGGCCACCATACATTTTAGCGCTAAATTAAAAAAAGATTATTGCAGGCATTATCCAAGATTGTTTATTGTATTGCATTTCATTTTTAATGAGGTTGGGCAAAAGTATCAGGACAATTTGTGGTAAGGTATTCGTGCTCTTGGGCCTTGATTTGTTTAAAATGAATTTTGCCTCAGTAAGTTTTCTTCCGGGAGACAGAGTCTATTATGAAACCTCTAGTGGTGGCTTTGAAAGCATCCTAAATAAAATGAAATTGCGATACAGAGGAGAGATTTTTATTAAAATATTCCTGCATAAATTGTGTAAA
Source organism: Triturus cristatus (assembly GCF_964204655.1). Lineage (NCBI taxonomy): Eukaryota > Metazoa > Chordata > Amphibia > Caudata > Salamandridae > Triturus > Triturus cristatus. The sequence continues at coordinate 578,287,911 of NC_140583.1, read as the reverse complement.
TTGGTCAACAAATTTAGTGTCCAACAAAAGGGCATTGTTAAAACACCATCGACGTGAGGTAGGTGTGGATGTGGGATAGTCCATATCTAATATGACGGGGGTGATCAGAGATGAGAATGGATCCAATCTCCGCATTTGTCATGAATTGAAGAGATGATTGGGTAAGAAATATATAATCTATTCGGGAATGAGACCTGTGAACAGGAGAGAAGAAGTAATATTCTAAAACATCAGAGTGGGAAATTCTCCATGCGTCCAGTAACTCTCTAGATGAAATAGCTTTGTGAAAAGTCTTCTGCATCTTATTAGGGATACATTTGGTTTGGGATTTCCGATCTATAAAAGGGTCCATTAGTTGATTGCAATTGCCTCCCAAAATCAAGTTTTCAGAGGCATGAGAGGAAAGGAGGGAGGAGAATTCATTCAAGAATACTAAATTAATACAGTTTGGGCCATATACATTATAAATAGAGAATGGAGTTTTGTTGACATCAGCATTCAATAAAAGCTGTCTACCATTATTGTCTTTGACCTCAGTTTGCAAAAGAACATTTAGTGACATTTAGTGACTACACTATTCTTGTTATTAACTGCTGGGGAACAAAAACCATTGCCAACCCATAATTTGCGCAATATGGACAAATCTTGCTCTTTAAGGTGCGTTTCTTGCAATAACGCTACGTGACATTTCAATTTAGCAAGATGGGATAATACATGATTTTTAACTGGGTTACGAATACCCATAACATTCCATGAAATTATTCGTATTCCACTCAGTGGCGGTTCTTATTCAGAATTAAGCACACAATTACATGAAAAGGAAAATGAAACAGATAGCCTGATGAACACAATAACCCATGCCAGATACAGAATAATAATAAACCAGAAAAACAAAAGCGTAGAGAAAAAGAGAAGATGCAATAAAATAAGAGGTATAGAAGCAAGGAAAAAAAGTGGAAAGAAAGGAAGGGAAGAAGGAGATAGGAGGGAGAAACAAAAGGAGAACACCTTCTCCCTTGAGAGGTAACCACAGAGAAGATGACAAAAAGCCCAAAGACTTTAGTAATAATATTCACATACAAAAAAAAACATTAATATAGGAAGGGGGCTGAAAAGGGACAGAGACGGCTCAGAGAGGGACACTGAGGAGAAATAAATTAATGACAACAAGAAATGAGAAAACTGTAATCTAGAAACGTGAACATAACCAACACAATGGAAGGGAACTTACCAAACATTGGGGAAGACAACGCAACGGAGTGAAGCATAAACAACAATTCAAATGGAGAATGTGGCTAAGGGTGTCAGCATCGAACAAGATACAAAGGGGAAACCTGTGGAACAAAAGAGAGAACATTTAAGAAAACATTTAAGATTTGCTCAGTTCCATAGCTTCTCCCTTGTGAACATGGATAAACTTTCTGAGTTCCGCAGGGTCCTCAAAAGTAAACCTTCTGTCGTTGTAGGTTACTTTGAAGAAACATGGATGGATAAGGCCATAGCGGGCATTCATGGTTCTCAGGGATTGTCTGAGGTCAAGAAACTCTTTACGACGATAGACAGTAGGCTTAGAGACATCTTGACTGAAGAAGATTTTGTGGCCGGACCATAACATCTGTTTATGCTGCTTAGCTGCATTGAGGGTCGCCATGAGATCAGAATATAATAAGAAATAAGCAATGATTCTCCGTGGTTTGTTTGAGGATGATGCATTCTGGGGGCCAAGCCTATGTGCCCTTTGAATATTGAGGTCAATATAGTTCAGTAAACCATCAATCTGAGGGACGTGAATCTTCAAAAAGGAGATGATATCTGAGCCTTTCGAGCCTTCCGGAATTCCATAAACTCGTAGGTTGTTGCACCTGTTACGATTTTCTAAATCTTTCGTAGTTTTCTTCAGTTGCGCTACCTCTCGAGAAATAAAGTCAACTTTAGCAACAACATCTTGTGTGTCACTAATCTTTTCTCCTACTTCCGAAAGCCTAGACTTTATACCAGAACATTTCTCCTCAATTTTATGAAGTGTTGCAGTGGTATCTGTCATAAAAGGTTGAATATTGCATAATTTGTCCATAATGTCTTCCAAATGTCAAAAGAAGAGGTGATTTTGTTGGGGAGGACAGATGTTTTTTAACTTGTTTGTTGGTATTGCTGACCGAGTCTTTACGACCACTGATATTAGAACCAGCAGCCCCGTGGGGCTTGTTTGGATGTATGTGATCGATGTTCAAGACGATATATGTTTGTAGGACCTCAGAGAGGAAACAAAACAAGAAAACCTCTCTCAAGACAGAAGAATAAGAGTCCTCACAAACTATTATATGGCTAGAAGTTGTACTTACAAGCCAAATGAGGACCTGTCTGAAGATGCAACAGCAGTAGCCTTAATAGTATATGAGGAGAAGGTGAAGGCTCGTGATGAGGAGAAGAATTAGATATTGCAATTTTACTTTATCAGTGTAAAATAGCCTTAATAATGGTGAAGAGGGCCCAAATGGGCAACAACCACCGACCACAGGGCCTTTCTCACTGCGCTGTCTTCTGTAGAAAGTGCAAGAATCAGGCACACAAAATGGCGGCCACAGCATGAGGCGACATAGAGGCAGAAGAAAAAAGTGTCCAGAAAGACAGTTTGAGGTCTGGAAAACTTGCCTCAGCACTCCACACCACTTCAGACAAGGAAATCCATATTTATATCCTAGTACCACTGGGAGAATAAAGCCCTTCGGCTCCTGCCGTTCCTCTGTATCGCGGCGCTCCTCTACCGGGTGGCCATATTGTTTTGCTGCCGCCTCACGTCTCCCCCTTGTTTGCTATTCTAAGATATCCAAGGTCCTATTTTCACCAGTAAATTAAGACTGGGGAGTAATGAACACCCCTGCAGCCCCCACGGTGCAGAGGACCCCCAGTCTTCCATACATAAATGGGTGCTCCCTCCATTTGTCAGCTTGAGGGTATGGGTATTGTGAGGGGTCTCCTTCCTTGCACAGTTTCCATATGCAACTGAATTAAGAAATGAAGTATGCACCATGCAAACAACTATTAAGAAAGCCTGTGGTCTCTGTTGGTTATCACAAGTGGCACTGCGTACCTTTGGTGGTGACCACATTTATTGGCCTCATCGTACACTCTAGGTCATGCTGACATGCCATCTATTTTCAGATTTGCCTCTATTAGTGAGGTCCCACTTGGGAGAACTAACTTGTAATTGCTTTACTCTATTGGAAAACATATGTCATGCCTACAGGGTGCCATTATGAAACTGATCAGACAGGAAGACTGTAAAAAAAAAGGCTGGTACAAGGATGTTAATGTTTGTTTTCTTGATTAAAGACGAATTTGTGTTCCAAAATAGAAAACCACTGGGCATATTTCAAAATTGTAGTTGGGAGCCCAAAAGCATCTGGATGACATGGAGCCATCTCAAATTGAATGCTTCCAAAATGGAAATACTCAGGTGTGGCAATTAGACAAATTGTGACCCACTTGCTACTTTCCCTGATGACATGGGTAGACCACCTAAAGTATCAAAGGAAGTAAGGAACTTCGGAATTACCATGGATTCTAAGCTATCAATGAATGTCCAAGTGGCAATCTAGTAAGATCAAACTTTGTTACTATGAAAACTCTGCGACGCATCTTCCCCCACCTGGGATTTCCCCTCAAGGTCCAGGCTACTATCTCTCTGGTTCTGTCTAAATTTGATTACGCCAATAGCATCTACCATGGATCATCTTTAACAACTATGAAAAGACTACAACAGATTCAGAACACTGCTGCAAGACTACTCTTACATATAAACACACAAGCCCATATCTCCCCTTCCTCGAAAGCCTTACATCAGTTACCGGTTGCCAGAAGATCCCCATTCAAACTGCTTTGTATCACCCATAAAGCGCTCATAATCAGGAATAAAATCACCAAATACATTCAACAAAGGAACCTCTGCTCTAGAATGGCACTTTGCCTCAAAATCGCATCAAACAAGAAAAAAACCATAGGCTGCACATTCTTCTCTGTTCAAGCAGGCAAACTATGGAACTTTTTACCCCCAAACCTAAGATCCATGGATAACTACCTTATCTTCATAAGATTACTTAACAGTTAGCCCTTCCCCGCATAACCACCACACTCAAACATAAATATACAGCATATCCCTCTGTATATAAACATTTATTTGGCTGCAGATATGTACCTACATATGTGCTTTGTTTTGAATAAACGTGAATAATAATTATGTTTTTAAATATATAGATATTCGTTAGTTCTGCTTAACAAATATAGATATTACTTATAGTTATATTATTCTATGTTTAACATGTATATAGGTGACTGCATACATAAGTAAATCTTTTATCATAACTATTTATCTACAATTGCTTCACTATTGGATTACAAAATAAATTAAAAAATAAATAAAAACAAATAAATTAACTTGAAGCACAGCAACAATTGAAAGTCTGAGTTTATTAAATACAACTTACATCAACATATATTACCTTTGTTATACATATATACCTTCCATGTACTTATGTATCTTTATATTTATTACATTGCTTCTAATTTAGCATCTCCAGTGCACTATGCTATATCTCACCCTATACCTCTCGCAATATATCCTCTATTTCCACTCTGACTCATCTCAAACCTCATTCTACTACTCTCTCCAATGCACTACCCTATTTCTCACCTTTTACCCCTCTTGATATATCATCTACCTAAAACTCTCTCACTCATCTCAAACCCAATTCTACTAGTGTTATCCCCAAAATAACGCTTTCTAGACTATTCCCTTCTCTACCTCTCCTTACATCATCTCATACCTCCTTACTATTCAGATCTCGCAAACAAGCCTTTCCAAACCCTTCCCTCTGACTCTTCCCCTTCCACCTCCCCTTTACTCACACCAAACCTTCTCCTAGTTTTATGAACTCCAAACAAAACAAAAAACGTTCTAGACCCTCCCTCTTCTATCCCTCCACTATTCCTTTTCAATCCAAATGACAGACTAACATGTCTGCTGTTCAAATGAATTTCATATATCCCTATACTAATACCCGACTAATCCTGTTTGGGTTCAGGAGTAGTGTGCTACTCGCCAAAAAGCTTTCAACACCTAATCAGGGGTAGCAAGCGCTATATAAATGCAAACCCTTCCCTCTTCTATCCCTCCACTATCTTTTTCAGTCCAAATAACAGACCAATATGTTCACTGCTCAAATTAATTTCATATTTCTCTATACTAATTCATCACTAATTCTTTTTGAGTTCTGGAGTAGCGTGCTACTCGCCGAAAAGCGATTCAACACCTCATCAGGGGTAGCAAAAGCTATATAAATGCAAACCCTTCCCGATTTTATTCCTCCACTATCCTTTTCATTCCATATTACAAAGTAACATGTCCACCTCTCAAATTCATTTAAAATTTCCCTGTTCTAATTCTCCACTAATTCTTTTTGGGTTCCGGAGTATTGTATTGTATTCTGTTGTAATTGCATTTATATAGCGCTTACTACCCCTGACGAGGCATTGAAGAGCTGTTTTGACGAGTAGCACGCTACTCCTGAATAGGCCTGGGCGGTAAATTCCGTTCCGTTCGCGGAATTTGCGGAATTTGGGTAATTTTGCGTTCCGCGGAGAACGCGAACTTGCCCCAAAATCTGCGTTCCGCGACTTCGCGAAATTTTTTGCTTGTTCGCGTTCTCAATATGCGTGTTCGCGGGATATTTCACCCCGAGCACGCAAACAGCGATCGCGAACAGGAAAAAAGTATCGCGAACAAGCAATTCCGCGTGTTCGCGGAATTTCTGCGTGTTTGCGGAGATTTTTACCGTTTCGCGGAGATTTGCGTAACGCGTTTACGCAAATTCCGCCCACCCCTACTCCTGAACCCATGAAGGATAAGTGTTGAATTAGTACAGAGAAAGCTACTCACCAAAGAAGCGCATCAACGCCTCATCAGGGGTAGTAAGCGCTATATAAATGCAATTAGAATTACAACTTTGAAGAAAACAATATATTTAAAATGCATGAAATTGTAGGCTGTTTTCATTGACTTGTACTAAGTTCTCAAAATGTATTAAAGCAGCACTGCTTGAAAATTGCTTGAAAGCAAGCTTGAATAGAAAATGCTAAGCATGCATAAAAAGTAGATTTTTCATCTCCCCTTGATCATGTTTTTCTAATAATTAATAAGTTGCTTATATAATTTCAAGTATTTCTATGAAATGTTTCTATTTATACAAAGATCACTGTTAAAACATGATTAATGCTGTCGTTCAATAGGGTAATGAAGAGTTAATTCATTGAAATACAGAGCTTAGAATGTCGACTCGACTTTCTAACCTACTTATTTTACCCCTTCAACAGTTATACTGCAAAATATTTTCCTCAAAATGTATTAAAGCATTGTTTAGATGTCACAGACATATGAGCCAAGACCACATAAAAGATGAACCTTTGATTGAGCTTGATTATGTAATATTCATTGATGGCTCATGTCTGAGAAACAATAAAGGTAGCAGCTTACGGTGTCTGTACAATTTGAGAAGATGTCGAAGCTTCCTGGCTTTGAGGTATGACTTCAGCACAAGTCGTAGAGTCCATTACCATTACAAGAGTTTGCAGTTTAACAGCCCAAATGATAGTGGCTTTGGTATTGTCCATGAGTTTGAACAGTTATGGTCACTAATAGGTTTCATAAATTCATCTGAGAGCCCAAACAGAAACTGGGAACATATAAGAAAGTTGTTCAAGGCACTGCCGAAACCAGCAGAAATTGTGGTTGTTAATTGTGCAGCTCACAGGAGTGAAAATGGATATGTCACTGTTGGAAACAAATTTGCTGACAAAGGTGCATGGTATTGTGCACGGCTTGCAGATTTAACGAGGCTTAATCCAATGAATCCGAAGAGGAGATTGTTTTCTCAATGTTGTTGTCATTGGCTGATACATGGGAAGAGCTTAAAAGATTGCAGGAAGATGTTACAGAAGCAGAGCAGGCTTGAATCAGAGCAGGATATGCAAAAAATACAAATGACATTTTGATGTCAGCAGACGGGAGACCAGTATTACCAGACAGTTTATATTTTACGATAACACAATATTTTCATGATTCAACACATTTAGGAAGGGATGCAATGGTGAGAATATTCAGACAGAATTAGTTCAATCCCAGATATAGGAGAATTGCAGAAGAATTGTGACATCGATCTGTGACATGTCAACAGATGAACGTAATGAAAACATCACCAGTCACACTAAGTCACATAGGAAGATCAGGTGGATCCTTTAACAGAATGCAAATAAACTTTATTGAGATGCCTGTTTGTACTGGGTTGTGTTAAGTCCTGGTCAAAGTGTGCATTTTCTCTCAATGGGTGGAAACCTACACAACACAGAGGAATGTCAATCTCACTGTAGCTAAACTGTAACTGCGGAAGTTAATGCCAAGGTGTTGATTGCCGGTTTATTTGGAGTCATATTGTGGGACTCATTTTGATTATGAACTCCTAAGAATGATTTGTGCGTCATTACAGATTGAGCAGAGATTACACTGTAGTTATCGACCTGAAGCTTCTGGGATCATTGATCAACTCTACAGAACCATTAAGTCCAGATTGGCAAATGTTTGTGCTTCTATATCAATTAAATGGCCAGATGCATTACCTTTGGTGTTGACGAGTCTCTGAAACATTCCTGACAGAAAGATTGGGTTATCCCCTCATGAATTCTTGATGGGACATGCAATGAGACTGCCTGCTCTAAAAGGAAATGTACTTTTGAATATCACAGATGATATGATACTCGACTACTGCAAAGAATTGGCTGATGTGGTGTGTTCGGCCTCTCACTAGGTTGATGCTGTCACTTTAAATCCGCATCGAGAACAGTGCCACGGCCCTAGTCCCGGTGACTTGGTCCTGGTAAAGAAGCATGTTCAGAAGTCTAGCCTGGAGCCAAGGTGGAAAGGGCCTACCAAGTGTTCATCATCACAAATATTGCTGTTAAGTGTAGTGTACCAGAATACCAAGCTGGGTGCATTGGTCGCTTACCTAGAGAGTAAGAATTCCATATGAACAAATAGTGTTCTATGAGCCAGAATGAAGATTACTGGTGACAGAACCATCACAAGTTGAACAATTGCAAGGAGCAATACAGCATGTGGCGCAACAGCAGGGCGAAGAGAGATGTGAAGAACAAGAAGCAGTCACACCAATCCAGGCTCCTGTGATTTTGCAAAGTAGCATTGAGTTCGAAGAAGAAGAAGAAGAAGAAGAAGAAGAAGAAGAAGAGACAAGATTGCAGCCTGTGAGAGCAGTTGAGACAGCTCCAATACAAGCAGACAATCTGGGTGAAGGAACAAGTACTGGAACAAGAAGAACCACCCGCACTGCTGAATGGCCACAGCATTATGGTCAAAGGAAATATAAATCAAGTGTGTCAGTTTATCACATACTACCAACAGTCGCTGAAGAAACAGAGTTAAGTGGTATAAGTGACACAGAAAAAGGTCAGCAAAATGCCAAAAAAGTCGAAAGAGCAAGAGTCCTTATAAGAGGTTTTCTGCACCTGAATGGAGATACCACACTAGCCAGATGTTAAATGAACCAGTGAAAAACATGTTTCCTGTGAGATCATTACTGTTTGAACCCCCATGATATCAATTTTAGAACAGATTTGAGAAAGAGCTTCTTAAAAAAAGAGTTCTGAAAGACTTTGTTAACTGAGAAAAGGCAAAAGACTGAAATATGTTTTTATTTTAAAGAATATTCCCAAGGCTGCTGAAAAAGAGTAGGGATAACACATTTAGATGAAGACGTAGAAGGGTTAGGGATGACTGTATGAAGATTGTTGTAAAGAAAAGCTGAACTAATCTAATTGCTTAAAAGAAAAAGAGACTGTTTAAAGAAAACTATTTGCAAAAAGAACCTGTTTGAGAACAATCTGAACTGAACTTTGAATTATTGCTTATTTTGCTTAAACGATTGGACCAAACACAAACATGTGTTGTCTAATTAGAAATAGGTGCAAGATTATAAAGGGTATTACATTTTAGTAACAGTATTAGTGATTATAACATTACTAGAGTTGTATTTGAAACCAGAGACAGAGAAGCCCATTTCTATGCCTCAAACTACAACATCCACACATAGTGTAGATGAGAAAAAAAGCTTCATTCATGAGTTATATACAAGAGGATTACTCTATTAACGTTTATTCTATATTAGTACAAGAATACAAACAGGCACTAGACAAAAGGATTGTTATGTCTGTGCCCATATACCTTCATCTGCTGCAGAGGAGGTGACTTATCACCATGTATCCTTGTCATATGCAAAAACATGTAAAATTAGTATACAGGCGAGAACACTTTAATATTTTTATTCAAATTATGACTTGGTTCTAGAGTTCCACTACTGAAAAACATGAATTTACAATCACAAGCAAAAGAAATGGACACAGCTTGATATTAATTTAGACCATCCATGCCTATTGACAGTGTTAAGGCATACAAAAACAATTTAACCTGCTTAATGAGACCATAAGAAAATGCATTTATTGTGACATTAGAGAGAAGAGACACAAACATTACACACAGTAAAATTTAGATAGACGACAAAAAAGGAAGTTAATATTTGTGGATATGAATGCTATCTTCCTTCCAAGACTGTTCAAGTGCTTCTTCAGAGGAAAACGTTCCTGACACCTATATGTCATATGACCATCTCACATGAAAATCTAGATATACTAGATTAAAATGTGCATGTTTTAGTGCCTTACTCTTTTGTCCCATGTGAACCCTGGTCAGTTGAAATGACAATTGTATTTGATATTTTGCTTTGCTAGCTGCTATTTTGCATTAAACGCTGTTTGGACTTGGGCTTCTCTGCGTGTTATGTATAATTTTTCACACTATTGAAGAAGCTGGAGAAACTGACTGGAAAGGTGAGAAGTAGGGCATCTTAAAGAAGGTGTCAACTGCAACCATGTTTACATGCGTGCCCTTATAGGGTGGTAGATCTACAATGAAATCAATTACTGTATGTGCCAAGGTGAATGTAGAACAGGTAAGAGTTGTAAGTAACCAAAGGCTTATCATGTATTCACTTGCCTGGGAAACACATTTTAGAAGCATGTACATAAAGAGCCATGTCTTGACGCCTTGAAGAACACCCAAAGTAAATCACAATGGGGAGGGAGAGAATAAGCAGTAGATTTCTGAAACACATCTGAAAATTCTTGATATTGATGGAGTTTTGATGCAAGAGAGTCTATGGCTGGAATTTGCTTAACTTCACAAACCAATTCTGCCACCTGAGACGAGTAACTTTGTCTTGCGTAGTCGAGAAAATTGGGAAGAAAATGAGATCGTTTATGCTGCCCAGTTTATGTAGGGATTATGGCTCTCAAAATAGGGTAAACCCACAATGGTGGTATAATTATGTAAGACAATTAAGTAAGAAGAAAGAACCTCAGTATCTAAACCCAAGCAAAGAGATAAGGGAGGAGACATCTCTACTACTGTGTAGCAGAAGAGGGGTGTTCCAACCCTCATGTTCAGGTACAGTTTTAGAGATTATGGGTATCTGTTGTTCACTGGCCTATTTTTCAACAATATATATTCCAAAGGTCCTGCAATCCAACAAGGTGGATACTTGCATGTTAGGGCCATTCACACATACATGGAATGTAAGTAGAAACAATTAAGAATGAATCACAGTACATCTGAAAGACTTAGAAAGGTGATCCACAAAGTACCCGTCCATCTCTCCCTTACATGGGAGGGGTTCTGGAATTTTCCTCATGCCTACTTGGTCTCACAGAATTTTCTCTAACAAGATGGCCTTGGTCAGCACAGTATAGATAAAGTCTAGAATTCTGTCTTCATTCCTTCTCAGTATAAGATAAGGAACACGTGGCCATTTTTGCATTTGTTCTTCAGAGGTAAGACTAAAAATAATAACTGGATATTGGAAATGTTTAAAGAGAATGACTCGATAAGAAACTTCTGAAGATGCCCCTCTTATCCTTCTTTGTTTTGTCCTTCTTTCCTGTAAGCAATGTCCTCTGAGTAAAGACATGTCGTTCAACTCTAACATAGTGATTGCATGTGGGGAGCGGATAAGTTCATCTTTGATCTCCTCTTAGCGGCCTCTTTAAAAAAAGAGTCATGTGCCTTCAGATACCAACTGACGAAAGTGTGTTGAATATGAAAGACCATCTTTGATCCCTTGAGATAGATCACAGAGTGCATCCTCAAAATATTCAAAAATATTCTTAAAATGTCTTTAAAAGTCTGAATAATCATTCAAGCTAGTATCATTTGCAGACACTAAAGGTCTGGCCCTTTCTAGAGCAGACCAGGACAAATAATATGGTGAGGAAAATTCCCCCACACCGTCCTATGGCCGCGAAGATCGCAGAGCATGTTGCAGTTCCAGCGTGCAGCCCTCACATATCGGCGTCACCATAAGTCTTGGCTCTATATATTCCCCAGCACAACAGCAGCTTCATATCGTTTTATAACTTGTTGCTGGTTGTGCATTTGAGGAGCTCTGTGCTTTAGTGATGATTCTGGACACTTTCAACTTCCCATTTAGTTACCAATTGCTTGAATATTATAGGACATGCTAGGCGCTATCAACAAAGACACAGGGCCAACAATGACAATCTTGGCTTTAGTACTATCTGTTTTATAACAGAAATACACCATGACCTCATCACGTAGTTCTGGTGATAGAGCCATTTTGGACTGAAAGGTTGCCACTGCCGGTATGTCCAGAGAGTTTTTTGGCAGAGGGGTCTGTTTTTAAAATGCGGCTTGAAAGTTATTTTGTTTTTGTTTGGACAAATGCATATGTGGCCCCGCGACAATGTAGGATTAAAGCTTTGTGTCTTCATCTTTATAATGCTCTATCTTATAGTTTCAGGAGATGGAGAACTTACAAATACTTCACTCATTTGCTCTTGCGCATACCACTGGGTCCACTAGGCCGAGGGGCATACCTTAAGAGCGCGGGTTTCTCCTGAGGAGCAGTCCCCCATGGGGCCAAAGTCTGCAATAGTTTGAAAGAGACAGTGACCAAGGGGCATATTATCAAGGCCAGGCGATAAACTTATTGCTGCTTTAGCGTTCATTTTCGGGCGTAAAGCGACGATAACTTTATCGCCTAATCAGCAAGGACTTAGCCCCCGTTTCCAGCACACCTAACTTTGTACCGCTAATGAGATGCAAAGTAGGCGTGGCTGTGAAACCAACCAGGGAAAATATCATGAAGGCAGCTTCGCGATATTATCAAGGAAGGGAAGCGATTTTTTAAATCGCGTTAAGTATGCCTTCACGCAGGAATTTAACGTCTGTTAAATTCCTGACTAATGCATACTTAACATGGGGGGTGGATTGTGTGGCTAAGACCACAGGCCCCTATCATCAAGGGTATCGACGTTTTACATGGAACATCGCTGGGAAACCAGCGATGTTCCATGGAAAACATCGCTATTGCTAGGATAATTATCGCCATTGCGCTGAGCGTTGTTAATACAGCGCTACCATGGCGATAATTATCTGTGAAAGCCGGTGTTAATCATTTTAACGCTTAGAGCGGCCAGCAATAATTATCGCTGGCCGTTGATAATATGCCCCCAAGTGCGTTAGCACAAGGAGCTCTCATTCATGGTTGAAACTAGGGGTGGGCGGAATTTGCGAAATCCACTTTCGCAAATTATCGCGAAAATGTTAAAAATTTTCGCAAACACGCGGAAATATCGCGAAGATGCGGAAGTTTTTTCCCCGCATGTTCGCGAGATTTTCTGCATGGTTGTGGCTCGCCAACTTACCCATGCGGTTGCTCGCGGGCGCGGCCATCTTGTTTTCAGTTGTCTCGCGGTGCATGATCGCGAGAAGAGAGACGTGATTGCGCGACGCATTACGTCACTGCGGGCGCGAACTCTCGCGAGACAGCGCAAATGGCTAAAAACAATACAACATCTCATGGAGAACGCGACCGGATCAAGAAAACTTGTCGGCGAACGCAGGGATTCAGGTAAGGCGATCGCGCGCGAGAGAGAATGTATTATTTTACAGCGCGATCAAGAACCAAATTATCGCAAAGCTGCGGAATGCGGAAATTTTGAAATTTTCGTGCTTTCCGCGGAAAGCGAAAATGTCAAATTATCGCAATTTCCGCGAACGGAACGAAATTTTAGCCCAGGCATAGTTGAAACTGCAGGTTCCTCGCGGATGCCCTACATTCTGCACAATTCTTCTTTCTTCAGAACCGACCTGCACCGTTCATATTCTGTGCTGCAATTTACCAGTATGCGGTTTGTACAAACATTGTTTTTATTATAGGTTACACGTTTTGTACTTAATACATTGTTGCTGTCACAGCTTTGCTCCTGGCGTGAAATGTCGGCCTCGGTGTTTATAAGAGAGATGAAACTTAGTTCTAATCTAAGAATGGCAACTGGATGGCAAATATGTGCTTTGCAATGGAAGGTACGCTCCCTTTCCCACCTGGGAGGTCAATAAATGGGCTCCATTGTGCTCTGGTATCGCAGTGCCTTCTGGGCACAGATGGGAACGCGAACTCCTGGAGAGGTGATCTGCAACCCAGCTGTGGGCCTGCTGTGAAGGACAGCTGTCAGATCATACATCAGGTTCACTTTGCAATACCTTGCGTCCATATGTTCTCATACTCTCCAGTAATTCTCTGCTGCCAGATGCAGGCGTGGAAAATACAGCGTGGGATGTTGCTCTGCCAGCCACAAAAAGTGATGTGGGCCCAGGTTTTTATGTAAGTGTTAGTTTTCCCTGAGATCTGTTTCTGCTCTTGGTTGCTCTCATTTTCGTGTTACTAAATGTGGAAATTGAGAATCCCGAAAATGTCTTCGCTTACATGTCAATTAAAAGTAAAATCTGTGTTGCGCTATGAGCATCTACACAGTGCATAGCAATTGTACAATATTCCAACAGAGAAAGTCACACATGGTATTTACTCCTCGTTTGCAACCCAATATGGAAATATTTCGCTACTCTTTGTCAGGTATGATAACCAAACAGTGCTTCCCAAAGTCCTCAAGATAAACAGCTCGGCAACTGTGCTCACAGGTATGGCCACCAGGCGCGGCTTAAAGCAATGCAGTGTGCCAGTATCTGCAGGGCATTGCCACTAGGAATTTCCTGTGAGCTCTAGAGGCATAAGTTAGAGCCGGGCTTTAAGTGGGAAGAAAAAACTGGGGGGGTCTCTCAAAGGGGCATGGCCAATGTAATTAAAGGCGTGGCTTAAAAACACGTAAACTGAAAATCTGTGCTTAGCATAGTGTGCCACCTACTGGTATTTTGCTGATTCTGTCACTGCATCCAGATATATAATACAACAAGCAACATTATACCTACAACAAGCCTGGACTATTGGCTTTGTCAATGGTTGTTAGTTGCATAAGATAAATAAGCAACAACCATATCTTTGTTGTATAGAATATTGAAAATGTTTCAATTCTGAAATGATGAGACTGAAAAAACTATACCTAGTCTCTTTGAAGTTACATCAAAAGCAGTGAAGGGTGGAACAGCTACAGAGTTGTTTTTTTTTTTTTTACGGAGGGTGAGGGTGAAAATGGAGAGCCTGATAGGGACCACTCTCGGCGCCTGCTTTTTAGAACTGCCAATGCTCAGCCCCGGCAGGACCCGGTGCACTTATTTATTTATTTATTTATAGAGCGCCAGAATCGACCCCTGAAGGGGTATCTCTGCGCTAGGAAGGGCGGCATGTGGCGAACAGTCCATTATAGACTAGAAACAGAAGAGAAGGGTCTTGAGCTGCTTCCTAAAAAGGAGATGGTCCGTACACCGTCTCAGCTGTGAAGGAAGTGAATTCCAGTAGCGGGGGCCCAGATAAGAAAGGGACTTGCCCCCCAATCGGGCCCTTTTAATTCGAGGTACCTCAAGTAGGAATTTAGATTCTGAACGGAGAGACCTCCGAGAATGAATTTATCCACAAGGTAAGTAGGGCCAGAGTTGACCAGGGCCTTGTGTACAATACAGCAAACCTTAAACTTCACTCGCTCCCGCATAGGGAGCCAGTGAAGCTTCTAAAGCAAGGGGCGGGAGGCAGTCCTTGGGGGGGCGTTAATGATCAGGCATGCCGCCGTATTCTGGACAACCTGCAATCTGTCAAATGCGGCCTCGTTAGCGGAGGCCAGCAGGCCGTTGCAATAATCCAGACGGCTTAAAATAAGTGCCTGGGTCAGTGTTTTCCGGGTCGAGTCAGGGAGCAGAGGGAGGATGCGGCGCAACAGACCCAACACTTGAAAACATGAGCCAGCTGTCTGAGCAGCGTGCTCCTTCGTAGTGAGGGTCTGTTCAATGCGAACGCCAAGATTTTTGACGCAGGTTTTCGGAGTGAGGGGGAACCCAAGTCAGTAGGCCACCAGCTGGGTGTCCACAGTAATCGGGCCTCCCCGAAAAGCAAAATCTCCATCTTTCCCACATTGCACTGAAGGAAATTACTCCTCATCCATTGAGAAATAGTTCTCATTCCTGAAGAGAAGGTTTCCTGCACTGATGGAGTAAACTTTGCAAATGGAAAAAACAGCTGAGTATCGTCAGCATAGGAGATGGGAGTAAACCCACAACTCCTTAACAGGTTGGCCAAGGGAGCCACGTAGATATTGAACAGAGTCGGGCTTAAACAAGAGCCCTGAGGTACGCCCTTGGTCAATTCTGTAGGGGCTGAACGATACAGGCCGAGAGTGACAGCCTGCGAACGAGAAGAAAGAAAACTCGTCATCCACTGAAGGGCCAAATCTCTAAGTTCAATCTCCTCCAAACTCCTGAGCAATAGTTGATGTGATACTGTGTCGAATGCGGCGGAAAGATCCAACAGCACCAAGATAGTGGAATGGCCCCCACCTAGGGTCATCCTGATGTTGTTGGTGACCGCTAGTAGGGCTGATTCTGTGCTGTGGTTAGGCCGAAAACCTGACTGAGAGGAGTCAAGACTACCCGTCCGTTCGACATAGTTGGAGAGATGTCTGTTTATGTGTTTCTCTAAAAGCTTGCTCGGGAATGGGAGGAGGGAAATAGGATGGAGATTGGAAAACTCAGTCAGCGGGGTCTTGGTGTTCTGCGGATAGGCATGACCTGTGCTGCTTTCTATTCTAAAGGAACATGGCCTTCTTTCAGGGAAAGATTGAGGAGATGCGTAATGGAAGGGGACAGATGGCAAGCAAGAGAGGTGATAATCTTAGCCGGAATAATGTCCCGAGGGGATCCTGATTTTACGGTGCGAATCAGTGACTCTACCTCTACTAGTAACTATCTGCGCAGGTATATCAGGTGGTGAAATGACTATAGAATGCCTCCCTGACAGGACTATTTTATTGTAGATAAGCTCTATTTTCTGTGTAAAGAAAGTTCCAATGTCATCACACAATTTTTGCGTAGGAGCTACTGGGCTCTCACAGGCTATAGGATTAGTGAAGGTTTGGAGAATATGGAAAAGCACTTTATGGTCATTGTGCGCCTGGTCTAGTTGTAGTACAATATGGGCTTTACGTGCTGCCCTGATTTTCCCATGGTAATTGGCCAAGGAGGCATAAAACCGACCTCTGTCTCTTTCATCATGAGTGCGGCGCCACCGTTTTTCATGCTTCCTACAAAGACGTTTCAGCACACGTAGTTGGGGAGAATAACAGGCATGCTGATGGCATTTAGGGATGATGGGAAGAGATTTAAAGAGACTTAAAGCCCTGAGTTAGAGTACATGCCTTCTGGCCAATGCCTATACAGCACAGCTACAGACAATGCTCGGGCAGGGCCTAGTGGCTAGTAGGATGCTGCTGGAAAATTAAATTGTTGAAGGCACAATATGGCTTTCCATTCAGGGGCATATTTACAAGGTGAGTAAGTGGGTGAGTGAGGGGGCGGAGCTAGCCGCGCTTGGAAATGGCCGTGCTGTAGGCGAGCTCTCCCGATCAAGTCACGATCCTTCAAGTATCCTGTGTGTAAAACCCAAAAAGTGCACATGAAAATCTAGCGACTACACTGTGATGAGCATCAGGCACAAAACTAGCTGATCTTTGGTGAGTTGTGCTGCCTGAAACATGGAGGAACTGTGTGATCAGCTGTGCCGGAACAGGGCCTGGAGCTCGTAGACGCGCACGCTCTGATGTGTATGCCACGACTGGTCCGCGGCGCGACATAAGTGGTGTAGGCCTGTTGGAGAGACGAGCAGACTGGTGCGGCTCGGATGGCCTGTGCTGTGAGCTTCTGAGGCCACTTGGATTCTTCTCAATGCCTGCAGCCTCATAATACACCTATAAGAACTTCACGGCAACCAGCAATGACCGCGACGGCTGGGGTCCCTGTGTGCTACCGTACTGGCGGAAGCGAGAGGGCCCGACTGCACTGCCGGTGCTGTCTTCTGCAGCTGCGTGGGTGTCACTGCGCTTGGGTGGTAAGCGGGATCGCTACTGTGGTGACAGCGCTTGATGCATGGATCCTTTCATCAGCCCCCACTGAGGTAAAAGGTGAGGGCGCAGATAGGAGGCAAGGTGGGTGGACCCACGACTGCTGCATGTTCTGAGGGGCGTTGGGGACCCGCGGTGACACCCGCTCCCCTGGGCCTTGGTGATCTTCCAGAAACGACCCATACCTGGACTGTGGCACCTAGCAGGGTGTTTTCGCGGTTATTCCAGTGCGCGAGAGCAACGTTTTGGCTACCACTGAGTAGTGTGGAATTCCCCCTAGCCTACCCCTGCGATATCTACTCTCATATGCAGCCTACCTTGTGTAACTGCACTCGGGGATATGTAGCGAACTCATCATATGCAAGGGGAGTGACAACTATTATACGTAAAGGCACTCGCTTTCTCTTAGATCAGACACTCATTGATCCGCAGGGACGCTATCTCATACTCACAGGCATATTAAGAGGCACTAAAATTGGTATCATTAACGTGTATGGTCCGAATACGGATGATCCTGACTTCTTTATGAACCTCTGGGCACAAATATGAAATCTGCCAGATCTAGAGCTGCTATGGGGGGGTGATATCAATGTTGCACTGGACGCTGCGCAAGACAGATCAGACAACACAAATGAACATCATTAACATGCGGTCTCCATTATTTTAAATGGTATGACAGAGTTTCGTATGCATGATGTATGGCGACTACGGAATCCAACTACACTAAAGAGCACTCATTCCTCGAAAGTACACAACAGTTGGTTCCGGCTTGACTATTGGGTTCTCACAGACCAAGCCTGCACATGGACCGCTGACATAGCTCATCTCCCTAAAACGCTTTCAGACCATAAACCCGTAATGTTAACCTTACAGATCCCGACATACATTCCCCCACCATTTGTGTGGCGTTTCAATGCCACTGCGCTCTTAGATCCCCTCTATAAGAAAGCAATTCACACAGCAATAGTAGACTACTTTTCGGACAATAAATCCTCAGTCACCAGTGCGGGAGTGCTCTGGGAGGCATTTAAAGCAACTATTAGGGGTATCTGTATAAGCACAAATGCTGGTATCTTACGAGATATTCGGACAGAATTGAAAAAATCCGGAGATTGCATAAAACTCCTAGAAGCGGAATATGATGTCAATCATAGTGCACTCACTCTTAGTAATTTGAGGGAAGAGATGAATAAGTATAACACGCTGGCAGGTGATGAAATAGAATACACTTCTCAACGTCACATCGCCGATAGGTGAAGGAGGCAGGCCAGGCCGAATACTAGCACAAAAAGTACGCACAGAACACAAACAGCACACCGTTATGTAGATAGAGGATGATAATGGGATAATGCATTATGATACCAAAGGTATACTGAATACATTTATGGAGGCATAAAGTGACTTTTAAAGGACGCAACATACCGTATCAGGACCTGAAATTATGCATTATATTGACGATATAGCGCTGGTATGGTTGTCTGACACGCACCGCGAATACAACGCCCAACCCATAACGGAGGAAGAAGTTCGACTGCCTATAAAATCATTGCCCAACGGTAAGTCGCCTGGTCCTGATGGATACACTGCAGAATTTTATAAAACATATTCAGAATTACTAATTCCATATCTGCTTGAGATGTATGACGAAGCCTATCATAATAAAATTCTCCCCCCAACACTGCGTGAAGCCCTTATAGTGACACTGCTGAAGCCTGATTAAAAAAAAACGATAAAGCAGAATCCTACAGACCCCTATCATTAATAAATACAGACGTTAAAATATTGACAAAGATCATCGCCACTAGGCTACAATAGTCCACTATAGTCCTGCCCGACCAATCTGGATTTATTCCAGCTCGTTCAACTGCGCATAATTTAAGCACTATATTCGCCATTTTACATCAACTTAATCCAGAGTTACAGGCTGTAGAGGTGTTATTAGATGCGGCAAAGGCCTTTGACTCTGTCGAATGGACTTACATGTTCACGATCTTGCAGAAAATTGGCTTACCACCCATGTTTATCAACTGGATAGCCCTCCTGTACAATAAACCCACGGCCTGCATTAAGGTTAATAGACACATATCAGCGGCAATCCCAATACAACGTGGGACCCGACAGGGGTGCCCGTTATCCACTCACAATAGAGTGGATAACGGGCACCCCTGTTGCATTAGAGCCACTAGCTTGTAAAATACGTCAGAAATATGCGCACGCGGCGCTACGGTTTAATCTAAGACCCGTTAGCATATCGCTACATGCGGACGATATGGTGTTATACCAAAGAGATCCCGACGTGAACCTCTCACCACTATCGAGAGAATACATAAAATTCTGGCGCTACTCAGGCCTGCAAATTAATTGGAGCAAGTCAGCAGTGGTCCCGTTGAAAGTGATTACAAAGGCACCACAAATGGAGTTCCCCCTCGTGTGACAGGAAGACCCCATTAAATATCTGGGAATTTGGATACATAGAGACCCTGAGTTAGTCCTCAGATACAACTATGGTACCGCAATTGACCGCAGAGAAACACAAATAACCAGATGGATAACTCTGCCTCTATCTCTAGCCGATAGAATATCACTCATAAAGATGGTACTGTTACCTAAGCTACTATATCTCTTTATTAATATACCAATACCACCTCCCGCTTCCATTTTCAAGAGGCTGCGTACGAACCTCATCAGACTAATATGGGCCGGCAAGCAAGCTCGCATGTTGCTTCCATATGCATCAGGTGGGTTTACGGTCCCTGATGTTTATTTATTTTATTTCTGCACCCAAGCACAATACGCATACTTTTAGTTTCACCCGGTACAATACCTGCCATACCTTGCTATAGAAGATGGCGATGCTGACCCAGTGCCGCTATCCAGCGTACTCACACATACAAAGCTACACTTATCCATGTGATAAATAAATACGATACGGACGACGCCACAAGCATGGCAACGCATCGGTCAGTTAGTGAACAAAACCCCCATATATGCCCCAAATATACCATTGACTCACCATCCGGATCTGTCGGTCACGCAAGAACAAAACAGCATGTTGATCTTAGAACAAGTGGGTATAGCACAATTGGGCGACCTATATTTGAATGGAACTTTCATAACCCCCGATGACCTGTCCTATATCAGTAATCAATCACTCTTATTTCGATTCATCTATCATAGATTGAAGGCCGCTATCAGGGAACTATATCCTTCATATCCTGCTGAACCTCCTGCATTGCAGTCATTTCAGTCTTTAATAGCCACGTCCAACCACATTAACATAATTTCACGACTATATAAATTGATACAAACAGATATTGGTGCACAGACCCTAAAGGCCTGTGACAAATGGAATAAACTATTGGACACTCCTCTGATGGACGACGAGTGGGTATCATGTTGTACACTTACTACACTGCTTACACCCAATGGAAATCTCCGTATTATTCATTACAAATTTATCCATCAAGCCTATCACACACCAGCCAAATGACATAAATATGGTCTGCGTGAAAGTGCGAACTGTAAGAGATGTAGGTCTGATCAAGAAGATTTTGCACACCTTGCATGGTCCTGTGACAAGATACGACAATTTTGGGTGGCGGTGATTCATCATCTGAGTGGTCTCATATCATGCAAACTATCATGCACACCACAATTATGCTTATTAGGCCTTCATATACCTGTAAAGTCAACTAAGAAAAAACTGGTTGCTGTGATGTTGCTTTTGGCCAAACACAGGGTAGCAATACATTGGGATACCAGACAAATCCCTACGATTTCTCGCTGGATACTAGCTGCTGTCTATTGTAGAGACAATTTTTAAATAGATGCAGAAGAACTACCAACTGCTTCCAAACCGTTGGATATTTGGGTGCCACTTACTGATTATTTGCGAGAACATCCTGACTTGTTCCAGAACAGTCATTAATTTCAATACTTGTATTCTCATTATGAACACTGCTATGTTGTACAAATGCAAATCTGTATACTATTGGGGAATATAATGTATGTGAATCCCCCTTTTTTTGTGTGTTTGTTTTGTGCTTGACTGGATGGTTACAGCTGTGACTGCTACTATGTACGATTATCAAAACGTTTAATAAACAAAATTAAAATTAAAAAAAAGTAAATGGTGGAGTGAGGCGTTAGCTTCCTGGATTAACGCCTCACTCCGACACTTCAGAAACGCAGGGCTGCACCATATTTACAAGAATATGGTGCAGCCCTGCATTGCCCCCTGCACCGGTGCTACATTTAGCAGCCTATCACCAAAGCAGGCACCCTTGCACCATTGTGCAAGGGTATCTGCATGCAAGGGAATCTGCATGCAAGGGAAGGTTGTTTATGTGCAGGAGGGTCGCCCTCCTGCACATAAACTATCTTTAAATGCAGTTTTTTAACTTCTATGTGTGCTGCTTAACGCAGCACACACAGAAGTTGTACCATGAAATTAAAAAAAATATATTGTTTATGTGCAGGAAGGGGGACCTTCCTGTCCATAAACAATCATTGGCCTTTTGCTGTTTTCATGTGTGCTGCACCACACAGCAGACATGAAAACAGCAAAAATGAGGAGAAATGAAAAATTTCTCCTTGCGCCAGGGTAAGACCTGGTTTTCTCTGGTCTTAATTCTGGCACTGTCGCCTATTTACGCCTCCCTTATAAATAGAGGTCAGCTTCAGAATCAATAGGTGTTGCGGTGGAACACCAATAGCAACACCCATTGCTCTCCCCTTTCACGCTAAGCATAGAGTGAAAGTTGGCCTTATACACAATATGGAGAAATACAAATCATTCAAAACAAAACATTAAAAAACAGTTGACCAAAAAACTCAAGGAAATTCGAATGCCATTTAATCACATCGAATAGGTTTAAATGTTTAAATGAAGTCCACAATTTGAGCAACAATTTGTTAAAGTAATACACGTGCCCAGAGAAAGGGGTAAGGGAGTGAGTGAATTAGTGTGGGATTTGAGAGGAAGTGAACACAATGATAAATACACTAAATTACAATCAAATTGATCGGCATACTTAAATCACTGCCGCATAATACATACAGATCAAATCATGGTCACAATATCAACAGTTCTGAGGAATGCCATATATAAACGATCACAGTGCATCCTGTACTGGTGAAAATATTGGCAACGGTGTTATGTCGACGTTTCGACCCCTTGAGTGTTGTAGGTACTCAATGCGACCTTACGAGATGGGGTCTTCATCAGGACTGGGGTAAAAATGGATGGAGGGTGGGCACCTAAAGAAACAAAAATGAACGAGTGTAAGACTCATCAATCTCTATTCTGAGGGACTGAAATAAATGAATTAAAATTGTACACAGAAGTTACCATGTCTGTCGAAGGACAGGCCTCTAGGACGTCCGAAGATCGTCAAAGAAAGAGGGGTTGAGACTCCTCGGTGGTAACAACAAGGGCGTAGAGAGTGGTGGACACCTAAAATCAAATTAGGTAAATCAAAGCACAGAACAAGGATATTTGTACAAAAAAATCGCTCCAACAGTAAGCGAAAAAATAGGTTTACCGCAGAACACTATTCTGTCGGGTTGAATCCTAAGGTTCTCAGCGATCAGCAATACCGGGACGGTATTCAAAAGTGATTCTGACGGATGAACTGCTGGGAATTAAACACCGCTAGTTCGCCGTCGGGGAGTAAATCTAAAAAGAGGTAGGGAGGAGAATAAATAATCGGTTGAAAAAGAAAGTGATCAATCAACATTGGAAATTGGTGGCTGATGACATCGACCAACCGAACCCGCCGATGCACTCCTTCAGGAAAGCTAGAAGCGTGAAGGACTATGTAGTCCACTCCTTCCTGGAAACGGCAACAACACCGACCATCCAAGAACTTTGGAGTCTGCCACCAGTAATCGGACATTTTAAGTGTGGTCACTGTAAGGCCTGCGAAACCACTGACACAACAAAGATTTTTACATACAGAGGACACTCGATTACTCTTAGTTCATTCACTAATTGTAACTCTCTCAATGTAATCTATGGTATTAGTTGCCCGTGTGGCTTACTCTATATTGGACAGACACAACAGAAGGTCAAATCCAGAATTCTGCAACACCACAGCAGAATCCGGTGTAATGTGGTGGGTGCCCCCCTCATTGAACATTGTGTCTCAAAAAATCACAAGCCGGATGATCTTAAATGGCTGGTACTTGAAAAGGTGAAAGTGGGTCCCAGAGGTGGCAATTTGTCAGCTATTCTTAATGTAAGAGAATCTAAATGGATGTCATTGATGGACACTGTGGCTAATGGGCTTAATGAACTCCATGGCAGCAACGCCCAATTAGCAGTCCTTCGAATCTAATCTTTATGTATTATATCTGGATATGGTACATCTGTTTTTCTTCCCCCCCCCCCCTAGGTCCAGGAGTCAACATCTTGTAAATTCATTGTTTACCAATATACACTAATGAGAATTGATTTCTAGTGTTAAGCCGTTTTAATTAATATGTATACATTATACAAATGATAACGTATACTGTTTGATTTGTTGGGCCATCAATGTTATCGATGTTGTGTGCTAGACTCTCACGGTCATTTCATATATACAGGCACATTAGTATGCGCTAGAATGTTTACATTCCTGTCTTGTTTAAGAACTGCAATACCTATAGACTTTGATGACTCCGTGATTCCATCCTTCCGTTAACTACCTAACCATAGTCTTTTCTTCATTACGTTTTTTAACCGGCATCTAGCGCCAGCACGGTAACGGAGATCACGTGTTGACCTCGCGTTTCCCGACTTAAAAATACGAGCTCTCGGCGCGTTTCCCTATTCACTTGTGCAGCGGAAGCATAGATCCAGGGTAAGCATATTTTTGAAGCTCCTATTTGACTTCGGGGTTTTTGACAACTATCCGTTAAATCTTGAATTGCCCCGTGTGGCCACTCATTCTAGTGTTACTTGCCCACATTTTCCCTCAAGTGCCGTGTTACTTCCCGACACTCTGTCTCGATTGAATGCCCCTTAGTTTGCTACCACCGTGATCCTACCGGATTCATGCATACACCTCCCAGAATCATTTCCCATTAGCTTTAAACATGTGGGCATTTCTGGTGACCCTTTCGTATTTTTCGACTGTTCATTTGCAGGGTCCTTTCTTTTTCAACCGATTATTTATTCTCCTCCCTACCTCTTTTTAGATTTACTCCCCGACGGCGAACTAGCGGTGTTTAATTCCCAGCAGTTCATCCGTCAGAATCACTTTTGAATACCGTCCCGGTATTGCTGATCGCTGAGAACCTTAGGATTCAACCCGACAGAATAGTGTTCTGCGGTAAACCTATTTTTTCGCTTACTGTTGGAGCGATTTTTTTGTACAAATATCCTTGTTCTGTGCTTTGATTTACCTAATTTGATTTTAGGTGTCCACCACTCTCTACGCCCTTGTTGTTACCACCGAGGAGTCTCAACCCCTCTTTCTTTGACGATCTTCGGACGTCCTAGAGGCCTGTCCTTCGACAGACATGGTAACTTCGGTGTACAATTTTAATTCATTTATTTCAGTCCCTCAGAATAGAGATTGATGAGTCTTACACTCGTTCATTTTTGTTTCTTTAGGTGCCCACCCTCCATCCATTTTTACCCCAGTCCTGATGAAGACCCCATCTCGTAAGGTCGCATTGAGTACCTACAACACTCAAGGGGTCGAAACGTCGACATAACACCGTTGCCAATATTTTCACCAGTACAGGATGCACTGTGATCGTTTATATATGGCATTCCTCAGAACTGTTGATATTGTGACCATGATTTGACCTGTATGTATTATGCGGCAGTGATTTAAGTATGCCGATCAATTTGATTGTAATTTAGTGTATTTATCATTGTGTTCACTTCCTCTCAAATCCCACACTAATTCACTCACTCCCTTACCCCTTTCTCTGGGCACGTGTATTACTTTAACAAATTGTTGCTCAAATTGTGGACTTCATTTAAACATTTAAACCTATTCGATGTGATTAAATGGCATTCGAATTTCCTTGAGTTTTTTGGTCAACTGTTTTTTAATGTTTTGTTTTGAATGATTTGTATGCTGGGACCACTTTTCTCCATACTGTTCTCTACCCAGGTCCCAGTGACTTTATATGGGTTTACCCTTTTCTTTAACGGCCTTATACACAAGGCAACATTAAGCCACGTTAAGTGGTTTAACACTGCCTTGTAAATAAGGCAAAGCCCCTATTGCCAAAGGAACGTCATAAAAAGTGATGTTCCCGTAGCGATAAGGGCTTGTAAATATGCCCCTAAATGTGTATACCTTCATCGTCTCAAAAACGTTCTAAAAATCTTTAGCTGAAGGGCACAATGCCTACACTCGAAAATCTGAAAAGCAATAAACTCTCTCAGTTATGGATAGCTATTCAGTATTGTATTCTCACCTAAAAAAGGCTAATGACAGCCCAGATGACATTAGTATCAACATCAAACATCCTTACAAATTACATCATCGCCGATATTTATACCTGTCTTACACACATTTAAATCTTGGAACATTGTTTTTCAGGAATAATTAAGAAAATGAATTTTCAGACATTTGTTCATTTTTCAATTAATTTGACAATTGATAGAACTACGTTTTTTAGGTCTCAACTACAGACAGCTTTTACCCAGCTTTTGTGAAAAAAGCTATTGTATAAACTACCAATACAGAGTGTGCAATCAGCCCACTGCTCATGATTGACTCTCTTTCTTGACTGCCTGGATTACTTGCTTCTTGTTTAATGGCTTTCCTTACTTTTTTTGTTTTGTCGCTCCCCTGGAGCATAGCTTCTATACCATCCTTTTGATTAACTTTCAAGGGACTACTTTTTTCTTTATCTTTCAGCACTTCATGGGAGTGCATGTGTTTTCATGCTCACGCCTGTGCTTTTTCCCTCCTCAAACCACCACCTCTCAAACACTACTGTTGTTGCTCAGTGAAGTATCCCATGCTTGCCCACCATTCCATGCCCTGCTTTTTCCTTTTTTTCTCCCTACAATTCTCTTTGATACTTCATTGTCCCCATCTCCCCATCCTTTTCTATTTTAACATTTGTGAGTTCTTACTTTTCTGGGGGGCTGGGCAGCTGCAGTTTGATACACTTATTGTTTTCTAGCAATGGTAATTAAAAGTAAAATACTCAGAAATTAATGCCACAGGGTCATGACCAATATTTGCAAAAGGAAGTGATGTATGCATTCATATACATCATCATACTAGCTTTTATTTTGGCCGATGTAATTTAGCATTAGTAGCAAACATTTTTCTTACTTATGCTTTTTAAAATGGACAAAAAAACTATGCTCAAATGTGGTATCTTGAAGTGTGTTTTCATGCATGATGATGCATGAACATATGTACATCATTATCCTGTTTCCAGCCATTTGTAATTGTAATTGTAATTGCATTTATATAGTTCTTACTACCACTGAAAAAGGCATTGAAGCGATTTGCGCTGGGCAACACGCTGCTCAGGAAATCACGGATAGGGGTTAATCAGTGGTTATTGCTGGTTGTTGGGATTAGTCTTGTGCTGTAAAAGATAATATTCCATGCATTTACTGCAGTGTTTTTGTGTTGGACTAAATTAGAAGGAGTTAGGGGTGATCTGTACTAGGGTGCATGAGAGTTCATGCAGATGGTAGGTGAAATTAGGAGATGAGCAAGAGGAGATTATGTATTAACCCCTTCGGTGCTTATGGCAGAATGGTTCCGTCATGGGCACTAGTGGGCATGTGCTGACAACAGAACCCTTCCATCATAGCACCCCCCAATGGGGGAAGCGCTGGCGCTCCACCCCATGGGCAGGTGGTCTAACACTTCCAAACAGGGATGAGTTTCCGCCACCACCCCTGACCCCCACCTCAGCAATCCCATGATGTCAGCACGCATGGCGTGTGGTGATGTAATCAGGAGCCGCTGGACGCTCTGGGAACTATTTGGTTTACAGCCGTCGGAGGGGAAGGTGGGTTTTTCCTGCTGGGGGGTGGTTTGGTTGTGCACAAAGGCATCGGGGGAGATGAAAGAGTTTTTACTCTCCCCCAATGTCTCTTTGTAGGGCATTCTTGCTGTATGATCATGCATGGAGTTGCGATCATGCAGCAGAAATGCCCCCACTAGCACCAGGGATTTTATTTTTAAGGAATGGAACTGATCCCATGGGCAAGGGTCGCTTCTTTTGGAGGCAATTTTCTATCAGCTGTTTCATGCTCCTCTTGGGACAGATATGGCTAATTTTGAGACCTATCTGCCCCCGGGTTGGGGGATCAGAACACCCCACTAGCACCAGGGATTTATAAGGTTTGTGCATGTTTGTACATGGGGGCGATCCCTTGGTCAAGGATCGCCGCCAAAATATTTTTGGATACTTGTGGCCCTTTTCTGCCCCCTCCCGGGGGTGGATCCACCTCATTTGAAGGGAGGGGTAGAAAAACCACTAGTACCAGGGATTTTTTTTGTAAATGGAAGGGGGCATTTTGTGTTGGCTGTTTTCTGCCCCCCCCCGAGGACTAATCGGGTGATTTTGAAGCCCATCTGCCCCTGGGCCGGCAGAAAACACCATTAGCACCAGGGATTTATAATATTTGGGCATGGGGGCGATCCCTTGGGGGCGATCCCTTGGGCAAGGATCAACCCCCAATTTAGTTTAATACTTGTGGCCATTTTCTGCCCCCCCTGGGAAGGATGGCCTTATTTGAAGGCCCATCTTCCCCGTGGGGGAGGTAGAATACCCACTAGCACCAGGGACTTTTTATTTCTTTGGCCAACGGAAGACACCCCATGGGCAAGGATCCCCCCACCAATTTTGTTCTGATACTTGTGCCCGTTTTCTGCTCCCCCCCGGGGGGCAGTTTGACCCTATTTGAAGGACCATCTGCCCCAGGGGAGGTAGAAAACCCACTAGCACGAGGGATATGTATAAATTTGTTTTCAGGGTTGGCCCCTTGGGTAATGGTCGCCCCTATTGACACTAATACATTTTTTCTATTACTTTTGGCCATTTTCTGCTCCCTCTGGGGGCAGATCGGCCCTATTTTGAGGCCTATTTGCCCCTAAGGGAGGCAGACAACCCCCTAGCACCAGAGATATGTATATATTTATCTTTGAGGGTGGCCCCTTCGGTAAGGGTTGCCCCAGTGCGATGGAGCATCAGTTATTATTTACTTTTGGATGTTTTTCTGCCCCCCTTGGGGGCAGATTGGCCATTTGAGTAGTGACATTGCGAGTTATTATGTTAATTATTTTCTTTCTTGTCATTTGCGATTGTAATGTTTTATTTCTCCTTTTTACTCTAGTTCAAAGCTTTTGCTCTTTTGACTGATGTTCCTGGTTGCCGTTTCATCACTAGTACTACTGCAGTTTGTGTAATAGCATGTGTTTGGTAAGAAAATGGATTTTGTACTATTTACTCTAAATGAGTATCATTTACCTGCATGAATGTGTTTTTGTAAATGGTGTAATAATAGCAGTATGTTTAGCTTCTCTTTTATTGTGTGTGAAAATCTTTTTGCATTTGTGCTCCATGTGTATTTTGTTGTTTTGTGAGTAATATGTTGTTTTTTTACTTTCTAGTGGTATATCGTTGGTTTTTGCTGTGTCTCTGCAGAGTAGGTGCTGGTGAGTCTAGCTGTCTCTGGCAAGGGAGTCGTATAGTTTTTGAGTATATAGATTTTTGTGATAAAGCCATACTTTGTTTATTACTTATTTTGCACAATGTTGGTAGTTGTTTACTTGTTTGTGAAGCCTCATTTCTTAGTAAGGATTATGGCTAGCCACAGGATGACTGCTCAGCAGTTTGTTGGTATGCTTTCCGAGTCTTCGTCTGACCATGATTGTGAAACTGACTCTGCATCTGCGGCAGAGGAGGGAGTGAAAGTTTCTGGCAGTTAGTTTTCTGTCCGCGAGGAATCATCACATGGTGAAGCCACTCTCAGTGCAGATGAAGTGCCTGATGAGAGAAGGAAGAAAGAGGCATCTGAACTGCAGCCTTTGGCAGCAAGGTTTTCATTGGATTAGCTGACCTCTGGGTTGCCTCAGACATGGTGCAGCCGGTGTTGCCTGCTTTTACTGATGTCCCAGGGTGTAGAGTGGATAATGAAAACATTTTTACTATAAATTGTTTTCAATTGTTTATGGACGATGTATTTTTGGAGAAGATTGTTGAGCAGACTAATTTGTATGCTGAACAGTATTTGAGAGACAACAGTTCCAGACTTAGGCCCCACTCTAAAGCTACCCAGTGGACTCCCAGAAATGTGGATGAGTTATAGAAGTTCTTGCGTTTAACTTTTTGATGGGCTTGATAAGGAAACCATCGATGTCTTCATATTGGTCTACTAGTCCCTAGATGGCAAAAGCTATATTTTCGGCAATCATGAGTCGCGATC
Source organism: Triturus cristatus (assembly GCF_964204655.1). Lineage (NCBI taxonomy): Eukaryota > Metazoa > Chordata > Amphibia > Caudata > Salamandridae > Triturus > Triturus cristatus. Next base: position 578,258,030 of record NC_140583.1, on the reverse strand, counting down.
GAAATTTGCTTCTGCTTCGGATGTTGCATTTTGTCGATAATGGTTTAGCGTTACCATGAAATCATCCTGATTGTGACTGTCCTTTTAAGATTCGGCCTGTCCTTGATCACTTTGTAGATTGATTTTCTGAGATCTATACTCCAGGGAAAGAAATATCTGTGGATGAGTCTTTGGTCTTTTTCAAGGGCTGCTTGATTTTTAGGCAGTACATTCTTAGCAAGAGGGCACGCTATGGAATTAAGATATATATGCTATGTGAGAGTAGGACAGGATATGAGTCTAATTTCAGGGTATACACTGGTTGGGATTCCAGGATTGACCCCCCTGGTTGTCTGTCCACTTTCAGAGCAAGTGAGAAAACGCTGAGGGAACCTGCATGGAGTTGCGATCATGCAGCAGAAATGCCCCCACTAGCACCAGGGATTTTATTTTTAAGGAATGGAACTGATCCCATGGGCAAGGGTCACTTCTTTTGGAGGCCATTTTCTATCAGCTGTTTTGTGCCCCTCTTGGGACAGATATGGCCAATTTTGAGACCTATCTGCCCCCGGGTTGGGGGGGCAGAAAACCCCACTAGCACCAGGGATTTATAAGGTTTGTGCATGTTTGTACATGGGGGCGATCCCTTGGTCAAGGATCGCCTCCCAAATATTTTTGGAAACTTGTGGCCCTTTTCTGCTCCCTCCCGGGGGTGGATCCGCCTCATTTGAAGGCCGATCTACCCCCTGGGAGGGGTAGAAAAACCACTAGTACCAGGAATTTTTTTTTGTTAATGGAAGGGGGTATTTTGTGTTGGCTGGTTTCTGCCCCCCGAGAACTAATCGGGTGATTTTGAGGCCCATCTGCCCCTGGGCCGGCAGAAAAGACCATTAGCACCAGGGATTTATAATATTTGGGCATGGGGGCAATCCCATGGGCAAGGAACGACCCCCAATTTAGTTTAATACTTGTGCCCATTTTCTGCCCCCCCCCCGGGGATGGATGGCCGTATTTGAAGGCCCATCTTCCCCGTGGGGGAGGTAGAATACCCACTAGCACCAGGGACTTTTTATTTTTTTAGCCAATGGAAGACACCCCATGGGCAAGGATCGCCCCCCCAATTTTGTTCTGATACATGTGCCCGTTTTCTGCCCCCCCCCGGGGGGCTGATTGACCCTATTTGAAGGACCAACTGCCCCAGGGGAGGTAGAAAACCCACTAGCACGAGGGATATGTATAAATTTGGTTCAGGGGTGGCCCCTTGGGTAATTGTTGCCCCTATTGGCACTAATACATTTTTTCTATTAATTTTGGACATTTTCTGCTCCCTCTGGGGGCAGATCGGCCCTATTTTGAGGCCCATTTGCCCCTAAGGGAGGCAGACAACCCCCTAGCACCAGAGATATATATATATTTATCTTTGAGGGTGGCCCCATCGGTAAGGGTTGCCCCAATGCGATGGAGCATCAGTTACTATTTACTTTTGGATGTTTTTCTACCCCCCTTGGTGGCAGATTGGCCATTTGAGTAGTAACATTGCGAGTTATTATGTTAATTGTTTTCTTTCTTTACTTTTGCGATTGTAATGTTTTATTTCTCCTTTTTACTCTAGTTCAAGGCTTTTGCTCTTTTGACTAATGTTCCAGGTTGCCGTTTCATCACTAGTACTACTGCAGTTTGTGTAATAGCATGTGTTTGGTAAGAAAATGGGTTTTGTACTATTTATTCTAAATGAGTATCATTTACCTGCATGAATGTGTTTTTGTAAATGGTGTAATAATAGCAGTATGTTTAGCTTCTGCTTTATTGTGTGTGAAAATCTTTTTGCATTTGTGCTCCATGTGTATTTTGTTGTTTTGTGAGTAATATGTTTTGTTTTTTCTTTCTAGTGGGATATCGTTGGTTTTTGCTGTGTCTCTGCAGAGTAGGTGCTGGTGAGTCTAGGTGTCTCTGGCAAGGGAGTCGTATAGTTTTTGAGTATATAGATTTTTGTGATAAAGCCACACTTTGTTTATTACTTATTTTGCACAATGTTGGTAGTTGTTTACTTGTTTGTGAAGCCTCATTTCTTAGTAAGGATTATGGCTAGCCACAGGATGGCTGCTCAGCAGTTTGTTGGTATGCTTTCCGTGTCTTCATCTGACCATGATTATGAAACTGACTCTGCATCTGAGGCAGAGGAGGGACTATAAGATTCTGGCAGTTAATTTTCTGTCCGCGAGGAATCATCACATGGTGAAGCCACTCTCAGTGCAGATGAAGTGCCTGATGAGAGAAGGAAGAAAGAGGCATCTAAACTGCAGCCTTTGGCTGCAAGGTTTTCATTGGAGGAGCTGACCTCTGAGTTGCCTCAGACATGGTGCAGCCGGTGTTGCCTGCTTTTACTGATGTCCCAGGGTGTAGAGTGGAAAATGAAAACATTTTTACTATAAATTGTTTTCAATTGTTTAGGGACGATGTATTTTTGGAGAAGATAGTTGAGCAGACTAATTTGTATGCTGAACAGTATTTGATAAACAACAGACTTAGGTCCCACTCTAAAGCTACCCAGTGGACTCCCAGAAATGTGGATGAGTTAAAGAAGTTATTGCGTTTAACTTTTTGATGGGGTTGATAAGGAAACCATCGATGTCTTCATATTGGTCTACTAGTCCCTTGATGGCAAAAGCTATATTTCCAGCAATCATGAGTCGTGATCGAAATTTGCTTCTGCTTCGGATGTTGCATTTTGTCGATAATGGTTTAGCTTTACCATGAAATCATCCTGATTGTGACTGTCTTTTTAAGATTCGGCCTGTCCTTGATCACTTTGTAGATTGATTTTCTAAGATCTATACTCCAGGGAAAGAAATATCTGTGGATGAGTCTTTGGTCTTTTTCAAGGGCTGCTTGGTTTTTAGACAGTACAGTCTTAGCAAGAGGGCACGCTATGGAATTAAGGGGTATATTATCAAGCCAGGCGATAAAATTATCGTCGCTTTCGCGGCAGAAAACTGCAGCTAAAACGGCGATAATGGGCTTGATAATATGCTCTATGGAATTCCAATTGAAGCCCATGTTAGATGTGAAGGACATCTAACCTGAGCTTCAATTGGAATTCCATAAAGCATATTATCAAGCCCATTATCGACGTTTTAGCAGCAGTTTTCTGCCGCTAAAGCGACGATAATTTTATCGCCTGTCCTGATAATATGCCCCTAAAATGTATATGCTGTGTGATAGTAGGACAGGATATGTGTCTAATGTCAGGGTATACACTGGTTGGGATTCCAGGATTGACCCCCCTGGTTGTCCGTCCTCTTTCGGAGCAAGTGAGAAAATTGTGATGGAACTTGGTAGAGGACTTTTTAACAAAGGTCACCATTTATATTTAGATAACTTTTACACAGGTGTGTAGCTGTTCAGGGAATTGGTCAAAGTGGACACTGTTGCTTGTGGCACAATCTGCTCTAACAATAAAGGTTTTCTAAAAGAACTTGTTTGTCAAAAGCTTGAGCAGTACAGTGCGTTGCGTAGTGAGGAACTTCTAGTTTGGAAGTTTGCAGACAGGAGAGATGTCTACATGTTGAATAACATCTATGATGAAAGTACTTAATCTGTGACTGTTTGGGGTCAGGTTGCTGAAGTGCTCAAACCGTGTGCATTTTAGGCTATAATAGGCACATGGGTGGTGTTGATAGAGTATATCAGAGGTAGGGACATTACACTGCTCTTTGTAAGGCTTACATTTGGTGTAAGAAGTTAGCTATATATCTTTTCCACTTGTTCTCCTGAGTCAAGGATGACTTTTGGAAAGTTTCAGGAGTCTGTGATACGCAGCCTTGTTGTAGTCTACTGTTCCTAGAGTTGGAGTGTTGGAGGATGGGCTAGATTGAAAGATTGCTACTTTGCTGATCACATTCCTCCCAACCCCAAAGAAGTATTTCCCAGTAGGAGATGTAGAATCTGTATGCAAAGAGGTATTTTGAAGGAGACTCGTATGTACTGCCCCGACTGTCCTTCTAAACCTGCGCTCTGTGTGCCTGCTTGTTTTAGAATGTACCATATACATAAGAGTTTTGGGGAGCATCTATGAGTGTTAAAGTGATTCTGAATTGTTTTATATTTTTTGTTCAGTTTCAAGGTTGGCATTAGTACGCCGTGTTTAGTTTCAGTTTTTGTGTTTGCAGTTTTGTATTTACTTACAACTTGTGTTTTCGTTTTTGTAAAAGAAATAAACAAAATGTGATGGAGGTGTGCTTGGACTGGTGCTTGGCTGGCAGTGTTTGTGGACTTGCCTTTGGCTGGGGGTGTGAGTAGACTGGTGTTTGGCTGGCGTGTTTGTGGACTGGTGCTTGGCTGGTGGTGTGCGTGGACTGGAGCTTGGCTGATGGTGTGTGTGGACTGGCACTTGGCTGGCAGTGTGCATGGACTGGCACTTGGTTGGCTGTGTATGTGGACTGGCATTTGACTGGCGGTGGGCATGAACTGGTGCTTTGCTGGTGGTGTGTGTGGCCTGGCGCTTGGCTGGCAGTGTGTGTGGACTGGCGCTTGGCTGGCAGTGTGTGTGGACTAGCGCTTGGCTGGCGGTGTGTGAGTAGTGACTTGATGCTGGTCACTAAATGCACTGGTAGTCAAACACCAGTCCACACAATCGGTCAGCCGGTGTGGTTGCTATATCAGGCGTGCGTGTGTATGAAAATGATGGGCCCTTAAATGGCGCTGTCTGTTGATGTGAGTGATGTACTGTGCTGGGCCTGTTGCTGGCGGTGTGAATGGTTTGGTGTGTGTCACACGTATGAAAGGTATATGAATGGCCTGTAAAGAGGTTAGTGCCTTGTCGTGGATTTACAGCTCATGATCTGTGAGTCACTTGTTCAGTTTTTGTCCTTTCAATTAATAATGGTGCATTTCATTTTTGTGAAATCTCTTGTCAATAAAATGTTGTATATTGAAACATCACTCACCCTTGTGCCAAATCCAACCAGTATGTGCGTGTACTTGAGGAATAGATGGTTGTGCAGTAATATTTATCTTTTCTGCCTTTCTCTGGCAGGGTGCAGATTGTCTCTTTTTGTGAATGTTGTAATGGTTTGGTGCCACAGCTGGTGGTGTGCATGGTCTTGTGTGTATCACGTACAAAAGGTGTGTGAATGGCCTGTAAAGTGGTTGGAGCCTTGAAGCGGCTTTACAGCTCACGAGCTGTGAATCACTGGTTCACTTTTTTGTTCTTTCCATTATTAACAGTGCATTTAATTTTTGTGAAATCTCTTGTTCACAAACTTTAATATATTGAACCATCATTCACCCTCGTGCCAACTCCAACAAGATTGTGTGTGTGCTGGAGGAATAGATGGTTGTGCAATAATATTTGTCTTTTCTGTCTTTCTCTGCCAAGGTGTACATTCCCTCAAGGGAAAATCTACCAACTCTAGACATTTTCGTAAGCTAAACACCCAGGGCACTACACAGCGCTGTCTCTCTCATGGATCCCAACAAGTTACCCACAATGTCCTGCAAACCTCAAAATGTGACTAATGTCACTCATTTTCCTTGCATTACTGTGCCATCAAAATTACAGTAATGCAATATCAAATTTACCTATCACAAAACAACGTGAGTTTGCAAGTGGGCACCTGCACTTTTGGTCCCGGGCTCGGCAGCCATCTAGGGAAACCTACCTAACCTAGACGTTTCTGAAAATTAGACACCCGGGGGAGTCCAGGGAGGTATGGCTTGCGTGGATGCTCCAACGTTTTCCTACCAAGAAACCCCTGCAAACCTCAAACTTAGCTTAAAAAATCTAATTTTACTTACATTTCTGTGTGGGAAAGTTGTGGGATCACCAGGATGACACAAATTTCCCACCACCCAGCATTCCCCTTGGTCTTCCAATAAAAAGTATACCTCATTTATTTGGGTGTCCAATGCAGAGTTAGACTAAAAATGCACATAGTAAAAATAAATAGGGCTTACAGCTTGCTGTGTCCTTTCAATCTTTATGTTGTTGGCCCTTTCCAGTTGCAGGCCCTTGGCCCACTCACACAAGTGAAGTATCATTTTACTCAGGAGACCAATGGGAACACTGGGTGGTAGGACCTTTATGCCAGTGTGGTGATACCAGACAGAAATATGAGGAAATATGATTTTTTAGCTAAATTTGAAGTTTGCAGGGGATTCTGGGTAGGAAAACGTTGGAGGATCCAGGCAAGCCATACCTCCCTTGACTCCTCCGGGTGTCTAGTTTTTAGAAATGTCTGGGTGAGGTAGGTATCCCTAGATATCCACCGAGTCCGTGACCAAAAATGCAAGTGCCTCCCTTGCAAAACCAGATCGTTTTGTGATAGGTCATTTTGATGTCTCCACAATACGTTTTGGTCCATTTCCTGCCGTGGGTACTTGGCCCACCCCACACAAGTGGGATGCCATTTTTATTGGGAGACTTGGGGGAATGGTGGGTGGTAAGAAATTTGTGTCACCCCAGTGATCCCACAACTGTTTCACGCAGAAATGTGACAAACGTTTAAGTTTTCCAGCTAACTTTTATGGTTTGCAGGGGATTCTGGGTAGGAAAACGTTGGGGGATCAATGCAAGCCATACCTCCCTGGACTCCCCCACGTGTCTAGTTTTCAGAAATGTCTAAGTTAGGTAGGTTTCCCTTTATAGCCGCCGAGCCTGGGACCAAAAATGCAGGTGAGCCCCTTGCAAAACCAGGTTGTTATGTGATAGACAATTCTAATGTATCCACAATACATTTTGGGCCCTTCCCTGCCGCGGGTACTTGGCCCACCCACACAAGTGAGATGCCATTTTGATTGGGAGTCTTGAGGAAATGCTGGGTGGGTGAAGGTGTATGGTCCCCACAGATTCCAGAAGTTTTCATCACATAAATGTAAGGAAAATATGTTTTTTGACACAGTTTGAAATTTGCAAGGGATTCTTGGTAACAGAACTTGGTGCGAGCCACACAAGTCACCCCATCCTGGATTCTCCTCGGTGTCTAGTTTTCAAAAATGTTCAGATTTGCTAAGTTTCCTTAGGTGCCGGCTGAGCTGGGGTCCAAAATCCACAACTAGGCACATTGCAAAAAAAAGGGTTGGTTTTCTGTGGAAAAATGTGATGTGCCCATGTTGCGTTTTGGGCCATTTCCTGTTGCGGGCACTAAGCCTACACACACAAGTGAGGTACCATTTTTATTGGAAGACTTGGGAGAATGCTGGGTGTGTGGATGTTTGCGGCTCATTACAGATTCCAGAAATGTCCATCACAGAAATGTTAGGAAAATGTTTTTTTTTACAAAGTTTGAGGTTTGCAAGGGATTCTGGGTAACAGAACTTGGTGAGAAACACACACATCACCCCAGCCTGGTTTTCCTGTGTCTCTATCTTTAAAACATTTACAGGTTTGCTAGGTTTCCCTAGATTCTGACTGAGCTAGGGTCAATAATCCACAGCTAGGCACATTGGTAAAAAAGGGTCAGTTTTCTGTGTAAAAATGTAATGTTTCCATGTTGCCTTTTGGGTCGTTTCCTGTCACTTGCACAAGGCCTAGCCACACAAGTGAAGTACCATTTTTATAAGGAGACTTAGAGGAATTCTGGGTGGGTGGGAGTTTGTGGCTCCCTGCAGATGCCAGAACTTTCCATCACAGAAATGTGAGGAAAATGTGTTTTTGACACAGTTTGAAATTTGCAAGGGATTTCTGGGTAATAGAGCTTGGTAAGAGCCACACAAGTCACCCTATCCCGGATTTTCCTTAGCATCTAGTGTTAAAAAATGTACAGATTTGCTTAGGTTTCCTCAGGTGCCAGCTGAACTAGGGTCCAATATCAACAGCTGGGCACAATACGTTTTGGGCTGTTTCCTGTCGCAGGCACTAGACATACCCACACAAGTGAGTTACCATTTCTATTGGGAGACTGGGTGGAACACAGAATTGTAGAACAAGTGTTATTAGCAATTGACTTTCTATGCATTTTTTCCTTCCAAATGTAAGACAAAAGTTTAAAAAAGAAGTCATTGTGAAAATGTCCTCAAATTCGCATTCTAGCATGGGTACCTACAATTTTGGAGATGTGCAAATAACTACTGCTTCTAAACTCTACATTATATTTCCATTTCAGAAATACATGGGTGTCCTTGATACCTATTTTTCACTATTTATATATTACCAAATTATTTGCTATATACCCTGTACACAATGAAAAACCATTGCAAGGCGCAGCTCAATTATTGGCTGTGGGTACCTCGGGTTCTTGGTGAACCCACAAATTGCTATATATCACCACAACCAGAAGGTTCCAGCGGGCGTAAAAGTATATTACTTTAAAAAATCTGCCATAGCAGTTACAGGTGAAAACGTTGCCATAAATTGCTGTTTTTTTAACTCAATCTCAATATTATTTTATTTCAACTTTTAGTTTTTATAGGAAACCCTTGAAGGATTTACACAAATGACCCCTTGTTGAATTTAGAATTGTGTCTACTTTTCAGAAATGTATAGCTTTCTGGGATCCATTATTGATTTCACCCCCATTTCTACTACTAACTGGTAGGAGGTTGAAAGCACAAAAATAGGAAAAATAGGCCATCCTTCAGTAAAATGACAAACTGTTTAGAAAATGTTGGTTCTCTGACAAAAGTATGCCTGTTCCTGAAAGCTGGGAAGATGGTGCTTTTAGCACCACAAACCCTTTGTTGATACCATTTGCAGGGAAAAAAAACAGACGCTTTCTTCTACAGGCCTTTTTCCCCAAAAAATGTAGCTGTATTTTGGCTAATTTCTGGGTCCCCTTCAGGGGAATCCACAAACCCTGATTACCTTTAGAACCGTCATGATGTTGGAAGAAAAGGACAAAAATTTGGCATATATATCTTATGTGGACAAAAGTTACAGGGGCATAAGCGCGAACTACCCCAAATATAAAAAAAAAGGTTTAGCACAGGGAGGAAAAGTCCTCGCAGCTAAGGGGTTAGTAGGTTGCAGTGTGTGTATTTCAAAAAAGGATAAGACGAGATGAAGTGTGTGCAATGCATAGAAATACAAAAACATACATAAAGGCAAACATGCTCACAACTTAGAATAGGCCGTGCTCAGAGAGAGGAGGCATGCAAGGGATGGAAGTTAAGGAGAGAGTCATTCAAAGGAAAAAAGGAGAGGCAACATTCAGAAGTTTTTAGGCATCCTAACTTTACTACTCCTAAACTGAGAAAAATCCTAACTTTAAGACTTTCGGTATTCACAGAAGGCATTTAGGAGTCCTAAAGTTAGGAGTCCTAACTGTACTACTCCTAAACTTGGAAAAATCCTAACTTTAAGACTTTCCTAACTGTACTACTCCTAAACTGGGAAAAATCCTAACCTTAAGACTTTCGGTATTCACAGAAGGCATTTTGGAGTCCTAAAGTTAGGACTACTAACTTCTGTGAATACCGAAATTAGTAAGTGCCTTCTGTGAATACCAAAATGAGTAAGTGCCTTCTGTGAATACCAAAATGGTAGTAAGTTTAGGATTTTGTCTTAAGTTAGTTCTGTGAGGGGGTCCAAGATGGCGGATTGACACCGCCGGAGTGGTGAGCACTGAAACGGGTCCAGGCGGATACCAAAACAAATGATCTGAAAATCGTGAAAACCGCGATCTTGAAAACAGCAACTGCTTTTTTCTCATATGCCGAAAAAGACTTACGTGAAACTGCAGGAACAGAGGGGCGCGCTGAATGTTGCAGCTACGGCGGATTGGTGACCGCATCCTGAGTCAGCTACGGGCTGCTAGCGCTAAGAATACCGCGAAGAATACCGCGGCCTCAGCAAGTCAGGAACTTTCGCGCGGCCAGCCGAGTTGGCTGAGTCTGACAAGGTGGACAAGGTGGACGAGACTGACGGTACTCGATTGGTTTGGCTTGCGTTCCCCCGCAGCACCGGCAGCAGCACAGCCAGAGGAGACGAGTGGCAGCGGGAGCAGCAACACGATGGCTCCAAAACCTCCTACGCGCACGACCCGCACAACAGCTGCTAGTGGGAGAGCGACGACCCCCCTGCTACTCTCAATCGCAGCCACAAACGAACTTACAACAAGTAAGAAAATTTTATGTGTTAAGAACGCAACGGATGTAGCCTTAGATGCAGAGCAATTGCATTTAGGTAAACTTGGGGAGAAATACCCGACTCAAAAGAAAAATTGTGCAGGTGATTGTGCTGCTGATAACACAGTTGATAACCTATTAGTATTTGAGGGCACTCAAGTGAGAACAGAGGAGTTTGAGAATTCTAGTGCCGCAGCACAGATCGATGATATCTTAAACACTGCAAATATGCTATTTACAGCAGACACTACTGAGTTGGCTGGCGCTGAGGAAGAGTTAACTAGTCTGTCTAAAGTTCTAACCAAAGAAGATAATGAACCAGTAGTACTGGTGAATAAATTGACTAGTTTTGATATTGATGCTGATACTAGTATGAGCACCCCTCACTTTGAAATAATTAATACAACCAGCATGCCTGCAGATAAAGGGAGCACTGAGGGCATGGGAGAAAGTGAGGGCGCTGAAAATACTGACAATACCGACATCGCAGAGACAGATGAAGAATATGTGGATCTCAACGATGTAGGTAGCAGCATGATGTTAAAAGCAACCAAAGACAAAAATAAAACACTTACCACAAAGAAATTAAAGGGCAAAAATAAGAATAAAGCTACTAAAACTACATGCAAATCCAAACCAAATGTTATGAAAATGATTGCGGAGAACAGCCCTATTAGACAATGGGTACAGGCTAAGGGTGGTGTTAAATCTATGGCAATGAGATTATCTGGTAACACCCCTAACGATCAAGACACTATCTCTAAAGACCTAAACCAGATCACTGTACCACTCAGCCCTACCCAGACCAATATCCCCAATGTAGCAAAGGCGACAAAAGCAAAGACCGATAGTTTTGATAAATCTGACCTGAATAAGGAATCGGCAGAGTCTTTGGGGTCTTTGGGGGAAAGTCTATTGGATCAGCCACACCCTTCAGTACCTTCAGTACCCTCAGTGCCTAACACGATACTTACGGAAGACAACTCCGCTTCTTTGTTAAAGAGCTGCAACAGTAGCATTAACAAGAATAACAATAGTGGCAGCAGTGGCAGTATAACCCAAGACCTAACTTTTGACTTGCCTGACACTCTAATTGGGCCTACAGATGAGGCATTAAATACTCCGACAGAAGAGAACATACAAGAATTATACACGGAAAATGCCGCTTCTTCCTTATCTAACGGGCCAACAGAATGGGATCTACAAGGGGAGGTGTCTGCTTCTTTTCAGACAATCTTACAACTCCTACATGAACAAAAACAAGAAGCTAAAGAACATTATCGGCAAATGAGGGAGGATAATAACAGAACTCAAACCTCTTTGCAAGAGATGGCGAGCAAATTGGGGTCAGTATCTCAAGATATAGAGGAACTACAGCAAAGAGTGGTAGTGACAGAGGAGAAATCACAGCGCTCTGAAATAGAAGTGAATAAACATGCCTCTCAATTAATTCAGATGCAAAATAAGCTGGAAGATTTAGAAAATAGACAGAGAAGACAGAATCTCCGTGTTTTTGGTATTGTTGAAGGAGCGGAGGGGGCGGACCCAAGAGCATATGTTACCCAACTATTTCAAAAGGCATTTCCCGACCTTTCAGATTGGGACTGGGACTCTCAGATACAACGGGCTCATCGTTTACCCCTATTCCAAAAAGATAAGAGTGGTAAATTTCCACGGCCGATTCTGATCTATATAGGCAACTATCTGCTTCGACAAGCTATTTCTCTAAAAGCGCGGCCTAACACTCCAGTCACCATTGACTCTACTATCTTTTTTGTGAGATCTGATTTAAGCAAACTCACGTTAGAAAGACGATGGAAACTGAAGCAATTCATTGATCCAATTAAAAAACTTGGATATCAAGCTTATTTGCAGGAACCTGCTAAGTTGAAAGTGATTAAAAACGGCCGATCTTATTTCTTTGTGGAAGTAAATGAGGTTGAAAGTGCTATTGCCTCCTGGCGACAGGGGAAATGATTAAGCTAACAACTATGATAGTGTCTAAGGCTAATGCTAATGCTCAGTGCATACGCTTTTAGCTGATTTTTCAGTTGTATCTTGGTTAGTCTTAAAAAGTTTATATGGTAACTGAGCGATTGCTCCTATGAATATTGGGTAGCACATTGGGTAGCACAGGTTTCTTCCTCTTTCTTTCTTTTTGTGTTGCTGTTGTTTTCTTATGATTAGTGTTGAAAGCCTGGACCCTAAAAGTGTTTTATCCACTCACCGACTGCCAAGGGAACGGCAGTCAACCGAAATGGGGGGACCAGAGGGGAGCTACTGGGTGGGAAATGGGGGAGGGGGAAAAAATAAAAAAATGCATCATGAGTACAAATATATCTATGTTCTTTTGGCTAAGAGAAGCTTATATGGTTTGCAAGAATGTTGTGGTTTTTTTTTTTTTTTTTTGGGTAGAAGCTCTGTCAGAATTTATAATAACAATATCAATTAAATGTATCAACTAAAACTTTTAGCTTGGAATGTGGCTGGGCTTAACAATCGGAATAAGAGGAGACTAGTATATGAGGAATTTAGGATGCATAACCCACAGATAGTGGTTATAACTGAGACTCATATTGCATATAATGATAGACAGTTATTGAATCAGTTAGGCTATGATCTTTTGGTTTGTACAGACTTCAATGCTTCAATTCGAGGGGTGGCCATAATGAAGCATAAACAGTTTAAAATAGAAGTCATCAAAAAAATGACGGATAAAGCGGGCAGGTGGGCCATGGTACAAGTGATTTTGGAAGGCCTCAAATATATAATTTGTGGGGTTTATGCTTCAAATCAGGATGAACCGAGAATAATTGATCAGGTCAATATGGAATTACTTACTTGGGAAGGGGAACGTATAGTGTTGGGTGACTTTAATTGTGTTATGGATTATAATATGGACACAACCAGAAAGGGGGCGTTGCAAAGGATGCGTAAGACGAGGGCTGCCATCTTAGATTTGGCTAATATACATGCAATCAAGGATGCCTGGAGATATCTTCACCCACACTTAGCAGGGTATACTTACTATTCATCCGCCCATAAGCTCTGCTCGCGTATCGATATGGTTTTTGCCTCTAACTCTATACTGTCAACTAGTAAAATGTCAATATGCCCTAGGGTGACATCGGATCATAATCCGATTTCATTCATAATAGAAATTGAAACGGACAGACATCCTCCTAGACCCTTCTCTTTTCCCCGGTATCTTTTTTCTGATGCTAAGTTTGTGAGTTTGCTGAAAGGACATATAAAAGATTTTATCGATATCAATGGGTCCACTACATCTCCTCTGATGGTATGGGATGCTTGTAAGGCCAGTATCCGTGGGTTCACACAACAGTTTGTTTGGCAGCAAAATAAAATCAATAGGGTTCATAATAAAAAATTACTAGATGATATATCTAATATCGAAGAGAGGCTATCTAAGTTGCTAGTTAATTCCGCCACTACAAGGGCTAAAGAAATTGAAGATTTAAATGCAAAATTGATGGAATCAAGATTAGTTTTGAAAAATATTTTTAGGGAGAAAAGCATTTCTAAATTAGCTAAATATAGGCTAAATCAATATGAAAGTGGGGAGAGGATAGGAAAAATTTTGGCATACAAAGTGGCGGAGGATCGAGCCCAAGCGTTGATCAAGGAAATAAAAGGTGACGATGGACAATTATACCAAGATTCTAAATCAATTTTATATCAGTTTGCCACATACTATCAAGAGTTATATACGCCTGAAACAACTCCAATAGGAGATAATATAAAAGTATATCTGACAGAAAACGCTGTACAGAATATAAAGGATGAGCAGGCCGATCACTTGGAGGCAGATATAACAGCCGATGAAATACAGGCAGCTATCAATTCCCTAGCACTGGGAAAAGCTGCAGGCGAAGATTCAATCCCCATAGAACTTTATAAAAAATGCATGGAAGAATTAATTCCTTTTATGATTATGGTTATCAAAGCTATTGGTAAAGGGGAACAAGCTCCAAGGTCCTGGAATTGCACTCAAATTATATTTTTTCTTAAGAAGGGGAAACCCCCACAAGAGAGAGGGTCTTATAGACCTATATCATTAATCAATGCCGATGCAAAGATTTTTGCAAAGATACTAGCAACAAGGCTGGCGTCACTAATGCCACAGATGGTTTCACCATTTCAACACGGGTTTATCCCCAAACGGGACACTACCGCACATATTAATACTGCTATATCGGCATTTGATGTTGCTAGGACGTATCCCACCCCACTCGGAATGATCCTTTTAGATGCGGAGAAAGCTTTCGATCGCGTGGGGTGGGATTTCCTCTGGGCAGCCTTGGTTGCATTCGGCATAAAAGGCCAGTACCTAAAATGGGTTAAATCCCTATATGATCAACCAAGGGGTAAAGTATGCTATTCAGGACTGTGCTCACCTACCTTTTCAATTGAACGTGGCACTCGACAAGGGTGCCCTCTGTCTCCTTTGCTATTTGCTTTAGCAATAGAACCCTTTTTGATTGCATTGCACAAACAAGAGATGATTGTACCGTTCAAAAATGGCCTTAATGAATTAAAAATAACTGCTTACGCAGATGATGTAGCGGTTTTCTCTACAAATGTCCCTGAAGCTATATCAGGCATAGGTATTGAAGCAGATAAATATGGTATGGCATCAGGGTATAGGTTAAATATCAGCAAAACACAAATAATTACAAATTTTACTTCACTAACACCAATAGAGGGAATATGTAATGTGGCAACATATCTCGGGGTAAAAATATCTTCTAGTATTGAGTCAATAATTGCACTCAACTATGAACCTTTATTAAAAGAAACTTCTCTTCTTCTTAAGAAATGGCACAAACTTCCAATGGGGATTTTGGGGCGAATTAACTTAATTAAAATGAAGATTTTACCCAGATTTCTTTATCTTTATCGGTCCATACCCTTAAGAGTATGTAACACTTACTTTAGTAGACTGGAGGGCATCATCAGCAGCTTCATATGGGGGTATAAGAAAGCACGGCGGGCGATATCTTTGCTCAAACTCCCCTATGACCAAGGTGGACTCGGGCTACCAGACTTTAAATTATATTATTGGGCTGCTTTTTTAACTCGTTTTCGTAGCCTACTTATTTCTGACAAATGTCTTTATTTTCATAAATTTACATTAGGGGATGACGCTACTATGTTTCTGTACAGATTTAATGACCCCAACTACTTTAAACGAGTACGGTTCAAGACGATTCGGGACACAGTGAGCATCTGGCGATCTATTCTTGTTAGGAATAACATCTCCCTATTTCACACCAAAACACCACTCTGGTATAACCCAGGGCTGCCAGGTGTTTTTCATGATCTAGCTACTTCTATGCTCTCGGATAATGGCATAAATAATTTGGGAGACTTGTATGACCATACTGGATTTTTTGATTTTGAAAAGTTAAAGATGATGAATAAAGTACCAGAAAGGGCGTGGTTTAAATATAATCAGATCAAGGATTATATTACCCATAGAATAGGCCTTGATAGTATATCTGAATCCGAAATCTGGAGCTGTATGTATAGGGATTCTGACAAGGCACTGATCAGGTGTGGTTATAAGACTTTCTCTATCTTAAATAAGGATGATATTAGTAAGGTGGCAGAAAAGTGGAGCACAAAGTTGGGTGTGAATGTAACATCAGACTTAATAACTTCCTCATTAAATAGCCTAAATAATGCAGTTCAATCATCTAGTCTGAAGTTACAGCTGTTTAAAACTGTGTTTCAACTGTATTACTCACCAGACAGGATACTAAAATGGGCTTTTAATAATGATCTGAATGATCCGAATGACCGTACAAAATGTCCTAAATGTGCACTTAAGGGGGCAAATATTGTTCACATGTTTTTTTCATGCCCCGAGCTATCCATTTTCTGGAAGGATGTAGTTGGTGTTATCTCGACTAAATTGGCTAGGCCCATTTTACTTACGCCATTGGATATTTTGATCGGAGTTGTTGGGGTAAAAAATAGATCTCGTGATTTGATGAATATACTTTTCACAAGTGCTAGATTAACCATTGCCAGGGCCTGGATACAAAGCCATCCCCCCACGGTTATGGAATGGTGGCTTCTGGTTAAAGACATTTACGATATGGAAAATACTTTAGCGATGACTAAGGGACTGAGGCAAAAACGAAAGATACAGGAAATTTGGGGAGTAATTATGTCTTAATAATTTAACGGAAATATTGCTTTTCTGTACTGTTTTTGATTGATGCTTTATCTTATATGAGTTAACTGACATTGTTTATATATGTAGCTGATGTTACTCATGATGCTAATAAAAAAATTTTCAAAAAAAAAAAAAAAATAAGTTAGTTCTGTGAATCGGGCCCATAGTTCTTAAGTGTTAAGGCAACATGATGCTTAAAAATGTATTCTGCTCTGAATTACTGATGAAACAGTACATTTGCTCACACCACATTGATTCTGTGATTCCGTTAATTTTATATGTGGAAAAAATGTATAAAAACCCTCGATTTTGGGGGTAAGCCAGAAGACTTTCCTGTTTTATTACGGATGATGTCTGTTACTCCCGCAAATATGCTCACCACTTGAGACTTGGAATAATTTCAGATTATGCATTGTTCTATATTAAACTTTCTATTTAGAGTCTTCATGGCATTCACACAGTAGCGCTTTATTTCTGAATTTTGCAATAAAACCCTTTTATAAATGGGGGTCTCTAGTTGGCAATGGTTTGCACCTTTGTCCAAATAGGGACCCTTGATTCTCGTCAGGGAAAAGGGGAATACACTCCTAAAATAACCCCTGCTCACCCCCTTGGTAGCTTGGCACGAGCAGACAGGCTTGTCTCAGAGACAGTGCGTAAAGCATTTGTGAACACATACAGTAACACAGTGAAACACTACAAATGGACACCACACCAGTTTAGAAAAATAAGTAATCTTTATCTAAACAAGACCAAATGACTAAAATCCCCAATACAGTTTCAAAAATATGACTCTCAAATGGTAGAACTAACTCAATTCAATGCAGATGGTAAATGCAACACGTTTCTCTCAAAGTACCTTGGGTGTGTTACGCAAAGCAAACAAAAGGGTCAGAGGGAAGGTGATGCGCCGTTCATTACACTCAGGTGACTGGATGCATCTGTTCCTTACTGCAGTGCAGGGGAGGTGTGTGGGGAGTTGATGCGCCTTTTTCTTACTGCGTTCTGTTGACGATGTGTCAAGATGACGCCTCTATGCGATGCGACGATCCAATGCAATGCCACAAAGATGGCGTCTTGATGCGGTGAGACGACTCCGTACAATGCGTACACGCCCAGTGGCCTTGCGTTGAATTTGGTGCGCCGGTCTCGGTCTTCGGAGCTTGATGCACCCGCTGCATCATGCAGTGACTTCTCACGCAGCGGCAGGCGCTGCGACTCACTTCTTCGGCGTTGCGTCGGCAACAGCAGCAGCAGCGACACACTTCCTAAGTGATGTGGTGGCGACAGCTGCGGGGGCGACACGCTTCTTCCTCGTTGCGTAGACTTTCCAGCTCCCAGCGACAAACAGTCTTTAGAGGTCCTAACCAGCAACAGGCACCTCTGTGCATGATAGAATTCCCAGCAAGGAAATTCAGGGGAGCCGGTGGTGAAGTCTTTGTGTCCCTGAGACTTCAGAACAGGAGGCAAGCTCAGTTACAAGCCCTTGGAGATCTTCCTCAAGATGACAAAGCAAACACAACAAAGTCCTTTTCTCCTTTCCTTGGCAATGAAGTAACCAATGCAGACCAACCCCAATAGCAAACAGCACAGGGGCAGTAATCTTCCTTCAGCTTCTCCGGTTCTTCTACTTGGCAAAGGTTCTTCTTGATTTCCTAGAAGTGATCTAAAGTTCTGGGGTATGGGTGCCCCTTTTTATACACACAAATTATTTGTTCTCTGAAGGCAGAGATTGTCTGTACCCAGCCAAAAACATTTCTGTCCTCCCGGGTGCAGCTTCCTGGCAGGAGGTGGAGACAGCAATGTTGAAAGCAGACCTAGCCCAGGCAGGTGAAAGAAATCTCCTCCCCCTACTCTAAATTTACCCAGGTCCCATGCATCCCAGCCTTGACTCATTAGACTGCCAGGGCCACTGCCCTCTCCCAGCTCCTGTCACTCACAAGACAGACATACAATCACAAACCTAGCAGAGTCACACTGGATGGTTAGGTAAGAAAATACCTACTTTCTAAAAGTGGTGTTTTCACACACAGAATGTAAAAATCACCCATACTAAAAGATGCACGTTAACATTCTGAGTTTAGGCATACTAAACTTTATTTTCCTATCTTGTTCCCTGGGTCAGTTATGTTTATAAGATGTTATAATCAAACTGCCCATTCTGGCCTATGGGAACAGATAGCCTTGCAATAGTGAAAAACAAAATTGGCTGTAATTCACTATCAGGACATGACACACACATCAGGGCATGTCTTACTTTTCACATACAATGCACCCTGCCCACAGGGGTACCTGGGACTAACTTAGGGGTGACTAACATGTAGAAAAGGGAAGGTTTAGGGCCTGGCAAGTGTGTGCACTTGCCAACTAGACATGGCAGTCCCAGACTGTACACAGGCTCTGCAATGGCAGGCCTGAGCCACATTTTACAGGCTGCTCCTGTAGGTGGCACAATCAGTGCTGCAAGACCACCAGCAGCATTTGATTTACAGGCCCTGAGCACACAGGGTGCACTGTACTAGGGTCTGACAAGTACATCAAATAATCCAATCATGGAGTCACTAATCCATTACAACAATATACAATAGGGAGCACTTGCACTTTGGCACTGAACAGCAGTGGCAAAGTGCCCAAAGCATCTAGACCAGCAAAAACAATAGTGTGGACGAGTACTACACTGCTATTACAGAATCTGTTTTTTATACAAGTAATGAAGAAAAATTGGCACCCATCCTAAATTATTTCGAGGACACATGGATTGGGCACCTAAGCAGATCGGGTCGAAGGAGGAAGCCACGATTCCATGTGGAGTGGTGGAACTGTTACACGAGCTGTTTAGAGGGAGAAGCAAAAACAAATAATGCCATTGAGGGATGGCATAACTCCTTCAACCATACAATTGGCAAACCTCATCCTAATTTCTACTCTTTCTTGGAAACTTTGAAGAAGGAGCAAAGTTTTCAAGAAATGAGACTTTCCCAAACACTTGCTGGTAGTCTAAACCCACGAGTAACTCAAAAAACAAAGGAAATGTCTGAGAGACTATTGGCTATATTACAACAATTTACGTTGTGTGTGGCTCTAGACTACCTGGAAAATCTTGCTAACATTCTTTCATTTTAAAAATAGTTATCTTCTTACTTTCCTGCTTTGCTAAAAATTTAAATAACCTTTAATTTCAATTGGCATACAAATCTTTCACCAACATTTTTTGCAAATTTTCGAGTCGAGTCTACTAATTTTTCCCTTTTTTTTCCAATCTTAAATTTTTTCCAAACAACCAAACTTTCCAAAACGACTTTCCTATAATCCAAATTTTAAATTTGACTCATACACCATCCAAAAAATCCAAAATATCTGTACCTATCCAAATGTTCACATGTCAATCCATTTTACGAAATGCACATTGCTGCATAAACAACCATAAAAAAATCAATCTTTTTTTCACAAATTATGAATACGCAAATTTTTTCTTTTAAAATGAAGATATAAATCATTTATATTAGTACCGAAGTGTTGAAATGATCCTTTTTTCTTGAAACATTATTTAATGTCACAATTAATTAAAAAATGTTTTGCTACAATTAACTTTCCTCGACCCGACATAGGCATACACTAATGACATGAACGTGGACATGCTTTTTTACAATTTAAACATCAATTAGTTATTCCGCAACCTCTCCTTATTCTTTATTTACTATATATGTATCATTTTTTAACTTTATATCTATAAATAAATGTGAAAAAGTTTCCTACCTGGACGCAGATCAGCTTCCTGCTGCTTCCTCCTCCGATGCTCTCCAAAATGGCGCCTTACGTTTACGTTCACGTCATGACGTCATCGCGTGCATCAATGTAAAAAAGGACTATTTTATTTACTATTTCATTAAAAATATGTTTATTAATAATAATAAATAATGTATATTTTTTATTAAATATGTACATTATGTTATAAAAAAGAATAAAACTACAATGTATTTCCTATGTTTTTTTTAATAAAGAATTATTTATTAAACCTTACTTGTTTACTATTGTTTATTATTTATTTTTAAATTAAACATGTTTAATATATGTTATAATTTCTAAAATTACTAAATGTGTTCCTTACTTCCACTCTATTTTCTTTTTTCTTTCATACTTGCGTTTTCTTCTCTTTTCACTCCTTCCTTTATTGTTCCGCGGGTTGTATCTTCTTAAGCTGCCGAAATAAATGAAGGACAATTTATCACATAGACTTCAATACAAAAGCGTGGGATTTTTTTCAAAATGAGTTCTATTTTCTAATTTCTTTTTTGTTTTGTTAAAATTAAATGTTAAATTATTTTTAAAAAACTCAAATAATATTTTTAATATTATTTTAATTTTTTTATTATTTAAAAAAAATACTTTTTATAACTATTTTAATATATTTATTTTTTAATAGAAACTTTTATGTATTAATGTCTTGTATCATTAGACCTTTTTTTTTTAATTATTTATTTATTCAACTTATGTATTATTAAATTAATTCTACTAATTTTACAGTATACTCCAGGTTTTTTTTTGTTATACTTAATTTAATTTTTATTAATTACTCTTTTAATACTTAATTTTTTATATTTAATTTAAATTCTCTTTTATTTTACATTATCTTTTTTACAATTGTAATACTCCAAAAGTACTCATTGTTTTTTTAAATTATTAATATTATTAATTACATTTTAAAAAAAGAAAGCTAAAAATACTCAAGTATTAATCTTTTTTAATACTACTCATTTATTTTTCTTTCTTTATTTATTTATTTATAAACAAAAAATACTCTTTCAAATTTTTAAAATACTCAAGTATTAATCTTTTATAATACTACTCATATATATTTACTATTTCTAATTTATTTATTTTTTTATACTAAAAAATTAGTCTTTCATATTTGAAAAATACTCAAATATTAATTAATTAATATTGCAAACATCTTTTTTCTTTATTTTTAAAAAATTTAAAAAAATGCGTTGTAAAGGTATATGCGTTGTAATAGTACTTACCATATAAAAGCATGCGTTGTAAATGCATGCGTTGTAAAAGCTTTTGCGTTGTAAAAAATGCGTTGTAATAGCATTGCGTTGTAAAAGTTGCGTTGTAAAGGTTGTTTCCCGTTACCGCATTTTAAGTGTTCTGTTTGCAGGCTCCTTTCTTTGGTAGATTTGTCAAGGGAAACGTTTGCAGTTAGTCACGCTGGTTGCATTCTTTTCCATGAAGTATGTAATTCTCAAGCAAATTATTGTAACAATATGCAGGTCCCCCATAAGATGCTAATTTTGCACACTAGAGTTAATTTGGCTTGTCACACCTTTTAGTGCTATTGTCATGCATATGGAGAGGAGTTTGTCATGCTACTTGTCTAGTCGTCATGCATTTTGTGAGGGTTCTTTGTGACATTATTTATGGTGGAAGATTGGTATGCTCCAGCATAAAATGTAAAGCAAACAAAGTACAAAGAGTAAGTTTGTGGTATTTGTTATCATTCTTTAATGTTAACAACGGGCAAATAATTAACATAGGTATTTTGTACACCATCCTTTTTAGGTCCTATCAGTCTTGCAATTGAACCTTTTAACTGAACACGTTCAAAATGTTGATGGGTCAAACAAACAAAAAATTTCTATGACGTCTAATGCAAACTGACTAAAAGGTATAACAATCATTAGAACATGAAAACATCTTCATTAGGAAACGAGATCTGGCCATTATTTACAAAGAAGCTGCTAACAGTACACAAAACACAAAAATTAGTTTAACAAACCACTACTCCAACAGCGGTCCATGACACAGTACGTCCACAATGTGGAGCAGACAAAGTAAAAACAACGGGCTTGTGCAAGAAAATTAGGGGTATGAACTGAAATTATTGTGGGGTCAATCATGGGTAAAATTGGAGCGGGTGGTGAATGGCTTTAATTACATTCCAAGTCGGCACTATAGTTTTTTAACCTATCATGTTTTCGATTTTTAACAAAATCATTTTGGTGCATTGTCTTGCTTGAGACAACTTTTTAAAACACCTGCACAGCATAGGTTTGGAAGTGAGCATCTCCTCTATGATTTGACACACCAATGCACTAATTTGGCTAACAGACCTGTCTTGGCCCATTTTAACTCTCCAAAGCCATGTCTGCCCCAGTTTACATCCTTTACAACACTGTACTTCTCAGATCAGTGACTACTGTAAAGAAACACCAAAGCACTCCAGTCTGGTGCTAGGACTAAACTTAATCTTTCCGCAGCAGGCAATTCACAAGGATAGAGCAGCATCCCTACCAAGAACTACCGGCGCCCTTTTTGCAGCTTGTTCTATGCAACTTGAAAACAAATATAAAGATCTTTTTTTAAGTAACTACCGGACCACTAAAGAATGAGTGAGTGACGCATTGATTTTCCGGCTGTTCTTCAAATAGTACCAGCAAACATAGCCACCAGGTGAATCCAGTAAGAGTCTCGGCCTACAGCCAACGCAATTGGGGGCATATCAACAACAACCGGCGATAATTATCTCTAAGCGCACTTAGCGCTAAGATAATTATCGCCGGCTAGCGTGAATTTTTATCGCTGAGATAGCGTGCTATTAGCAACGCTTATCTCAATAGCGATAAAAATCCTCACGCTAACAGGCTAACGTGAGATTATCGCTGGAAACCCAGCGATAATCTCACGTTACCTTGTTGATTGGGACAGGCAAACTTAGCCATGATATCCTCCTTCCATAGGATATCATGGCTAAGTCTGAAAAATACCAGACGTAAAAAAGCAGCGTTAACCGCGGTTAGCGCTGCTTTTTTTGTCTCTAACAGGGTTAGCGACATTCTTGATAATAGGAGAAATGTCGCTTAGCGACATTTCTCCTATTATTTTACTCTGGAACGCCCCCTTTGCATCTCATTAGAGATGCAAGGGGAAGCGTAGAATAAAAGGGTGCTAACATGCAAATTTGCATGTTAGCACCCTGTTGTTGATAGGGCGCTAGTTTTATCTCTCCTTTTTTGGCTTTTAAAGCCAAAAAAGCAGAGATAAAGCCCTTGTTGATATGCTCCTACGTTCGCCCAGATCCTAAGCACAACGTCGGAGAAACAGCGCCCTTCAGCTCGCTCTGCTTTAAAAAAAATAATCAAATTCTGTTTAGCATTGGCAGCAAATATTTTTATTTAATTTTTCGCAGTGCTCTTCATGATGCGCAGCAAGCACTGGCAAAGCAAAGGTGAGAACTATTGGCTTTACTAATGGGTGTTCGCTCATGGATGTACTGAAATGACAGTTTTACTGTGTGCAATAGTAATTTACCTGCAGGCTAGCACATTTTCAATCTGTCTGTGACATGTTCAGCAGCACAGTGTTATTTTTTTTTATGTAAAAGGAGTATTCTAGAGAACAAATGCATCATATTCTGTTACAATGATAGATCCCCATCAATTTTGCATACAGCATACTGTACCAGTTCACTTGTGCATCACATTCTGATACAATATGATTAGGTGTGGGTTGACTGCAATTTCTAAATGTCATTGATGTTTTTAATTAATTTGGGAAAGCTCTAATTCGCCTATGGTGGAAAAGGTCTGTGGACCTCTTATCAGACTGCGAGATTCGTAGGTGGGTGCATATCAAGAATGATCCATCTTGGTGAGTCCTTGGGCTCTCACAATATCCTACAGTGACTGGTTGAAATAGGTTAACTGGTATGGCACAATTTCAGTCTTTCGCTTTGAAACTCATGTCAGCTATACAGAGGTAGAGAAGCTCAAGAAGAACTGTGGCCGTCATGGTGGCGCCAGGTGCGACAATCTTTCTTGGCCTCCCAGAGACCTCCTTCTGCATGGATTTCCTCATTACCATCCTCCAAGGAGACCCTCATCTCTCCATTGCCCCTCTCTCACATGTATCTAATTTCTTTATGGGTGTGAGAGCACTTTGTGTCAGTCACATTGTACAGTAACAATGAATTATACAACTGTGTAAATCAATGTAGCAATGTATAGGAAATGGTAGACAAGACAATGAGGGCTGCAGGGTGTCAGAGTCACATGTCATTCAGATCAGTAGGCAGTATATTTTAAGAGTGCTGGGTAAGGAGAAACACAAACTTAGGATTTAAACCTTTACACTGTGGTTGGGTTAGATTTACTAATAAGAATTGATTTATACCCAAACGAACCATCTTTAGCAATGAAAAGTGGGCGGAGATAAGGTGCTACACCTATGCCTTGCAGTTTTCATGTAGGTCTTTGATGCCAATAACACACTGCGCTATATTAGAAGGATTGTAACTTATAAACTGCAAGTAACAAAAGGATCTCTGTGACAAAACCAGTAACTTACTGCTCTAACTACATAAAGTAAAATTCTGTGATCTGGATGTTACATGGGCTTTGCAGTAAGCATGTTAACCCTCTGCACTACTTTATGATGAGTCAAAACTGCTAGACAAAACTCAGATCTCTCCACTGTGTATATTAATTACCAGAGTTAACTTGACAATTTTCTTGCTGTCTGAAATTTGCAGGGTACACCAAGAACTCTCCAGCAAGTGCGTCTAATCCTGTAAAATATTTCAAAATGCAGCGCCCCTCGAGTTTGGCGCCTGGTGTGGTGGCACCAGTCGCACCATCCCAAAGCCGGCCCTGGATATATCCAGACAGGTCGAGGTCACTGAAAATCTCTACCGAGCCCTACTACCTTCCCAGATGCACAGTACTACATGGAGGTGTAGAAATTCGCCTCTAGAGCAGTCTAGTTCTGCTCTTGTACTGGAGCTGTGCGCACGAACCATCGTCGAAATGGTCGCCGTGCCTCCCGGCACGCAGCCTGCCTGTGCTCATTAGCAGTCTCAACGCAGCAGACGAGGCAGAGCCATTGAAAACATTTCCCACATTTGTCTATCACAGCCACGACACTTCTGTGCCTGAAGAGGCCCTCGAAGAAAATAGTTCGATTTCCCTTTTCACCCTGTTCCAACATTTCTCGACGTTTTCAAAGTTTTGAAAGGACGTTTATCAGTGAGGCAAACAGAAATAAAATGCACAAGTGGGCTTCTGCATTGCCATGACAACACAGAGGCGCGTGGTGATGGCCCGGAATACCAACAAGGTGACAGCAGGGTCCATTTAAGGCTTTGGGATAGATTCATGGGAACAAACTCAGGGGCAGATTTACAAGCCCCTTGCGTGACTTTTGCGCTGCAGTTGCGTCACTTTGTTGACGCAACAGCAGCGCAAACAATGCGGCCTATTTACAACGTGACGCATCTAGGGAGATGCGTCACATTGTAAAGCCCTGCGTCACATTATACCTGCGCCAGGTATAATGGGGCAGATTTATAATAACTGGCGCATCCCTGCATATCAGCAGGGATGCGCCAGTTATTTTGCGCCCCAGCTCCGCCATCATGAATGCGCCGCATTTATAATGCGGCGCACCATGGGGCAAAAACGGCACAGATGCGTCACGCATCTGTGCCGTAAAAGTGGCGCATTGCTGGAGTTGCGTCGCAAGCGCGACGCAGCTCCAGCAATGCTCTGGGAGGCCCTATCTGCACAATGCTGCGTCAATCCTTACGCCTGCTTCAAGCAGGCGCAGGGTTTTGACGCAGCATGGGCTCAAAAGTGACTGAGTGAAATCTTGTAGATTTCACTCAGCCACTTTTAGGAGGCGTTCCTGTGCCGGAACGCCCCCACCTGCCCTGGAACGCCTACATGTGGCGCAGGGCTTTACAACATGACGCATCTCCCAGATGCGTCACGTTGTAAATACCCCGCACCATGGCGCAGGATTTGAGCCGCTGCTGCGTCACAAAAGTGACGCAACGGCGGCGCAAAAATGGCGCAAGTGCAACATAAATCTGCCCCAATGTATACAGGGTGGGCGTTCCCACGCAGGAAGGCCTCGTAAAAGTGACTCAGTGAAATCTACAAGATTTCACTGCGCCACTTTTAGGACGCCACTGCGTCAGAACCTTACGTCTGCTTCAAGCAGGCGTAAGTAGTGATGCAGTGTAGTGGGGATAGGCCTCAACACTCATTGCTGGAGTTGCGTCGTGCTTGCGACTCCAGCAATGCGTGACTTTTCCGCCAACAGATGCGTCAGAATTTCTGACGCATCTGTCAATCCTTGCACCATAGTGCGACGTATTGTAAATACGGCGCATCTATGGTGGCGCAAGGGTTTCTAAGGGTGGCGCAGGGAAAGTGACGCATCTGTATAGATTCGTCACTTTCTTGTAAATCTGCCCCTCAGACTTTAGGAAGAGGGTGTGTGATAGCTGGCATGGGGAGAGACGGTCTAAAACGAGAAAGCAAAACATTTTTTTTAAAACATTGAACAGACGCAGGGGCTAAATTTGTCAGACGAGAATGTGATGTCTAACATCTCATGAAAGTTCAACAGCCAGCTGTTCGAAGCAATTCACGGGCCGCTACCAACAGGACGAGGGGTGGGTAATACCAAGTTCTCTCATACTAGGCTTTCATACACATTCCAGCAGAGGGCCAGAGGCTGTCCCTAAATACTAAACAGTGCTCCGCAGTATGGTGCTGTTTACAGAGGCCTGTCTTCTCCTCGCCATTGCGTCTCATCTTTCCACAGCTGTTCACACCTAGGGCTCTGTCCAGGCTGCCAAAATGCCCCTTGCATAACTGGCTTTCCAGCCAGTTGTCAGGCTGCACAGGTGCGCTGGCAGTGCCCGCACTGCCCCAGATCCAGGACCTTTGTTTAGTGTTGCCCTTTTGGCTTTGTGGCCAGTTATAGTTCAGGCGGTTTTTTGGTGCTGAAAGATCTGTGCAACCCACAACCAGCACGCCCGAGTATGCAACCTCACGCAGCATGTTGAAGGTCATGCAACTCCATCTTCCAGGTGATCAGATTTTGAAAACAAAAAACGGGGCCTTCCTACACGTAGAAATAGGACGAGAGTTTAGAATTTACCTCAGTGCCACAGTAGGACTCAATAGACAGTGCTCACCAACGCAGAAACACATACAATGAGGTACTAGGGGTGATTAAATGCAACATTTACACACAGTATTACCTGTCATTGTTAAAATGCTTTCTGATAATGACTGCTTTCCGGGGCACATTAAAAGTTGCCTATCTGTACTAAATGTACTGAAATTTGATGGGACGTATGGCGAAGAACATGGACTGTCCCAGCAAATCAGTGCCGCCAGGTCAGGTCACTCAGTTTGTTCCCGGGAACATGATTAAACAGCACCCATGTGCAAATCAATCGCCATCTTTCATTTTGCTTTAAGGAAAAGCAAATCCCACACAAACAGTCCACAAAGAGGAAAAGGTCACAGTTGTTCATCATCAGCAAATTCATCATAACCTTAAGCTGGGGTCAGGGTGAACGAGCTGAATGCCACCAAGTGGAATACCTACCGTCAAGTTGATTTTTAGTAAGCATAACCTAATTCTTCATGTCATTTAATTCCAAAAAGTGTAAACTCAATCATTCCTGAACCAGTTTTTTTCCTGACACTTCAGAATCTTCTCCATGTTAATTGATAAGGATCTGGGTGCTTTCAGCATAGGTATAAAATCAGAGGCGTAGCTAGAGCTTGTGGCGCCCGGGGCTATCCCTCAGATTGCCGCCCCTGGGGAGGGGGGTGTTGCTGGGGAAAAAGGACGGTGAGCACTTGAAAGAGGTCCGAGAGACACGTAGTATCGCTGCTAATAGTTACCTAGATCATGCAAGTTACATGCACATACATGACACGGGCCAAGGGTACACAGTTGAATACACCGGTGACTGGCAGTACAAAAGAGAACACACAGACTGCACGATCTATCTGGGGACTCAGAAAAACTGCATGTGACATCCATCAGAGAGCTGTGTGAATAATTACCTGGTAATCCCCTAAGCACAATGCAAACATGCACATACATGACACTGTTCAGGGATCCATCATCTACAGCTGACATTAAATGACCATTCATTATGGTCCCCCCATTAAAGCAGTGCACTTTGTGATCTGCATGGTACATGTTCTTTGCAGCAGGCACATTAACCCTCTGTGCTACCTTTCCAGGAGTCAACCCTTCCACTAGACAAAACTCCGATCTCCCTCTAGGAAGAACATTAATCAACGAAGTTATCATGACATTTTTATTGATTCTGAAAATTGTTGGAGACCAGGAAGGAGGCAGCAAGTTATTTTAAAACATAATATACTTAAAAACACTACGCACCCACCCCAAAGAGGTACCCAGTGGGGTCACCCTGTTCGCATCGCCCTAACCTGCTCAAGGTTCATGTGACCTCAGTGACAGAGTCGAAGAGACTGGATCACTGTTGCTCTAGGGTGTGCTGCTTCGTAGGCCTGCCCGCAGGACTGGAGATGAACTTCAGTATGGATTGTGGTGGACAGGCCTTCAAGGTTAACCCACAATTGACACCACTAGGGTACACCTGCTTGTGCTAAGACATCAAGCCTTCTAAGGTCTAGCATGGGAATGTGCTCCCTCAGTAGAGTGGTCTAGTGGACTGGTCATGAAGGCTGAACCCGGTTCCCCAGTTCCAAATTCGATAGCTCTGGCCATTGTGCCACATCCTCTCCCCCACCGAACACCATACTTCCCCACTGAGAGAAACTCGCACTGCCTTCAGCTATAACCTAACTGTGCCCGCTATAAACACTTGGATGTGGCTCAATTCAAATTATGCACTTGATAAGAGTAATATGCTGCCTAAAAATAAAAGTAAAAGCAACCACTCATAGGGAATGCAAGATTAAGTAAAGCATGTGAAATGTAAGCAGAAACAACATGGTTACCTTAACGATCTCTCACTCACTATTCAGAAATCAGCGAGTGGTTTTACCTGAAAAGTTAAGGACATGACAAGAGGGCCCTGAAGGGAACCGTTGCAATGTCTATTGCTTATATCCTTACAAAACGTAAGCAATATGGTTTAAAAAGACCACATCCATAAACACAGAGCCATGGCACACATTTTGTTTTCCAATCCACCAATCAACCAGGTATTGCAGTACCTCCAGGAATGGTACACTTTCCCACCTGGGAACAACAATGCAGTTCAAAGAAAGACGAGAAAACAAAAGTAGCGCTTCACTGGCAAACTATGTAAAGTGATGCTGATGTATTTGGATGTAAATAAAACCAATCTGGCTACTTTGCAACCACTCTGTCTTGCTCTATTTAGTTATGTATTTATTTTTCATATTTAAAACCTTCTATTTCTCTCCATCCCGCTGCACTTTGGAATAGAAAAATGTCAGAAAAAGGGCATTTCTCGCAAGAGTGTTTTTCTTTTTTGGATCCATTTCACAGGGAAGCAACTAAATGAAAGAAGGAAAGAGAGGTTGTGAACCGTTTCTTCAAGTCAGGGTTTTCAGTAAGTGAGGAGCAAGACAGAAAGAGAGGGAATAATAGGAAGAGAGGGGGGGACAGCTGCCAGCACAAAAAAGAAGAGGACATTGCCCGAGTCCTATTCCTTCTCTGCCCGTCCCCGAACGTCCACGAAAGCAAACCAAGCCTTATCTGAATACCTTTGTCTGCCCCCAAAATAGTGCCGCCTGGGGCGGACCGCCCCCACCGCCCCACACTAGCTACGTCACTGTATAAAATGTGAATGTAACATATATGCCTATTCAGACAGGAGAATCACGATATTTGAAGCCAAAATGGCTTTAATTTAGTTTTCTCCTGTCTGAAATTGTCCCAAAGTAAACACAAGTCAATGGGTAAAATATATTCTCCTGATTATTTTTTTTAGTCTCCCTCTTTCTGCATTGCAAATGTTGGCATGTGTTGGGCATGGCCTTCTCTGCAGGGTCACCCCTCCTGTTTTCTGAATTCATTTTTGTTGGGATTATGATTCTGTGCACTTACTACTGCTGGCCAGTGCTAAAATCTATGTGATCTCTACTTAAACATGGTACAATTGGCCTACACCTGATTGGCACATTTAATTTACTGTACTCTTGACAGCTGTCAGTGACCTATGGTGGTTGTTGTCCTTATGGGCAGAATTTTGAATTGGGTTGGGGACAGAAGTCTGATCCAAAGGGCGGAATGAGCCATCACTCTGTTGGTCATGGTGTTACTGTCTGCCTTTTGGGATGCATCTGTGAGTAAAGTAAGGTTAGGAGCTTCACAGAAGGGTTCCACAGGTGAGGAAATGGGTCAGTCCAGCGGCTCAGGAGCATGTTGAGGGAGGGATCTGATGGGGTTCAGAAAGGCTTAGAACTGACAAGTTCCTCTGCAGTAGAGGGCTATTGTCCACACTCTAACTCCTGAGCAGGGAAGCCCTTCAAGTTATTGATCAGTCTGCCCTGGCTTTAGGCTGGAGGGGTGGGGCGTCATATTGGACTTGATCATCTCTGCATGGTTGCCACCATACTTTTTGCCTTTTGGCATTAGGACAATTTGCCTTTTGACATTAGGACTCTGTGCACTTTACTACTGCTAACTAGTGCTAAAGTGCTTGTGCTCGCTCCTTAAAACATGGTAAAATTAATCTACACCTGATTGTCACATTTAATTTACTGTAAGCCCCTAGTATATGGAGCTAAAAGTACACAGGACTTGTAAATAAATACTATTAGTGGGCCTCCAGCACTCATTGTGTCACCACAGACATAAGTAGCACTTTCGGCCATTTCTTTGTGTGCCTCACAACAACCAACAGTTTCAGGAAGGGGGTATGAACAAGTCATAATATTCTCTTTCCAAGATGGTGGTGCATACAGGGGTACCTTTCCATGAGTCCCAATCCAAGATGGAAGAAGTGTTCTTCCAGTGATGCCAGGTCCTGTTTAAATTATATGTAAGAGGACATTATCTCGAACTCTGTTCCAGCCCCTTGGAAGTGTGCGATGGTGCGGGCCTTGTTGAAAAAGCCTACTTTAGATCAAAATAATCTAGCCAACTTCCGCCCCATCTCTCTACTCCCTTGGATGAGTAAACTACTTGAGAGGCACATTAACAACATTTTAGTAGACTATTTAGAATCTAACAATCTACTAAGTGCTTCCCAGACGGGCTTCCGCCCCCAGCACGGTACCGAAACCGCTCTTATAGCAGTAACAGAAGAGACAAGAGCCGTGCTGGACCGGGGAGGAAAAGCAGCCATCATTCTACTCGACCTCAGTGCCGCGTTCGACACTGTTAACCATGCCATTCTATTACATCGCTTGAAGGGCATGGGCGTGTCGGGCGCGGCCCTGGAATGGCTGACCTCCTTCCTGGATGAGCGTTTTTTCCAGGTATTTGAGGGCGAGATGGTCTCGTCTAAGCAACCACTCAGCTGTGGGGTTCCGCAGGGCTCGTCCCTGAGCCCCACCCTTTTTAATATTTACATGCAACCTCTAGCAAACATAGTTCAGCCCTTTGGTGTGCGTATTGTCACCTACGCAGACGACACCCAACTGGTGGTCTCCTTGGACCACACTGAGGGGTCGTCCAACACCTTAGGTCGATGCCTAGAGGCCGTTGCTGAGTGGATGCATTCGTCCTGTCTGAAACTTAATGGAGAGAAGACAGAGATCATGTTATTAGGCAACCCTCCATCCTCCACACTGGCTTCCATTTGGCCTACATGTCTTGGCTCTCCCCCCCCTCCCCAAATCCCAGATAAAGACCCTTGGTGTCTGGCTTGATAGTGCGCTAGATTTCTCGGTTCAAGCTAACAAAACTGCCTCCACCTGTGTAGGGCTAATGAAAATGCTTCGCAAAGTCCTTCCTCTACTTCCTTTTCAGGCCAGGAGAGTTATGATCCAGGCTCTGATCCTCTCCCGCCTTGATTACGGGAATGCTTTATACTTGGGTGCTCCCGCAACAGTGATCAATAGGCTCCAAGTTACCCAAAACTGTGCCGCCCGACTTTTGTTTAACATCCCCCGCTGGCAGTCAGCCAAGAAAGCTCCGATGGCTGCCAGAGCACAGTTTAAGGCCATGTGCATTCTGCACAAATCTTTTAATCAAACTGGCCCTGCCATTCTGTCTCCCTTTGTGGTGCCCTACGTCCCTTCTAGATCCCTTCGTTCCGGTTTACTGCACCTAGCAACTATAACAAAGGTCACAAAAGCTCGATGGGGTGGCCGTTCCTTCTCTCACACTGCTGCCAGACTTTGGAACTCCCTTCCCCTGGACATGAGACAGATCAACAATCGGCTGGCATTTAGGAAAGCCCTAAAAACGCATTTGTTCGCCAAAATGTGTTAATGCATCTTGGAGCCGTCATAGGACTCTGCTTAAAGCGCGACGAGGCCTCCGGGCAGTTACGCGCTATATAAATATAATTTTTCATTTCATCTAAAAGTGAGGGCTGAATCGCAATACATTTGCTTCATTATTATTTCATCATATTTATTGTCCATTTGGTATTATTTTTGCCAATGATTTTTGATCCATTGTAGTTGGAGATCTGCCAGATTTTTTCTGCAGTTCTCCTGCTTGTTTCTTCCTTCTCCTTGATAACGGGGGTACCTAGGTGCACTGCTGTTCATCTCAGCATTAATCTTCATCTAAATCAAGAGCTACAAGATTACTAAAGGTTTTTTATCCTTTGTGTTTGTCCACCTATTTGGTACCCTCTTAAGAAGACACTTGACAGTTTCACATGTGCTATTAAGTGAAGAGTTGCACTGTGGCTACTGGGAGAATTCACCCTTTCTTTGGACAACCAAGATGACGACTCAACAGACCTTCTCAGCATTGATTCCTTGATAATTACACAAACATGACCAGATCCAATCAGAAGCAGAAATGCAAATTTCGTATTCAGCAAAACATGAGTAGTAGATGGCCAATGGCCAATGATGTCAATAATGTTGAATGCAGCAGGTCCACCAAATAAGTGCACAGACAGTGCTGCAATCAGCCATCACTCTAAGGGCATCCATCACTGAAGTGACCACAACCTTTTAGCAACACTGAAAGCCACCTTGAAAATAATCCATTAATCTTGAGCTTTCAATTTGGAGTGTATACAAATCACATAATTTGCTTTTGCTTAATTACATGAAATTAGTTCAGAATTGCACAACATTAAACAAAATGCAAACCTGTCATATTGCGCTATATTTTAGCATGAATTGAAACATTGCATTAAATTGCTATGCAGGGGTACATTTCCCCGAGCGAAATGTAAAAATCTCTGCCTGCATTCTGTTGTTCCTGTGAGTTTGCTGTAAATTTGTTCCACCAATGGCGCATTCAATATATATGTTTAAAACGAATGGCATATAATTGCATGAAGTGGCATAATGACATCAGTTTGGGAATTTCGTGTGACAAGCATAACACGAAATTCCCCAAATTACATGGATTACGCAGGTTTCATTTAAATTTCGCCCAGGTGTAGTTTCAATCAAATTTATACACTAGGCATTGGTTGCTTTTCCAATAGTTTAGCAGTATGAGGGATTAGGGAGAGTGACACAAAATTAGCTGGATCATTAGCTATCAATAATGATATTTTCAATAATGAACAAAATATTTCCATCTTCAAAGCAACAGGAACCATGTCTGAGTTAAAATATACATTAACTACAACCAGCAGGAGTGGGTCCACTATGTTTTAAATAGGACCAATACACTTACAGGGCTAGACATCTGCTGGGGAGGCCCTGAGCTTCCTAATATCTCTCAGATACATAAAGTCTTTCACTGTGAAAGGTCTAAATGATCCAAATTATACAGTGTTCCAAATTTCTCTCTACGGTACATCTACAAAATAAATGAATGGTGCTGATTTAGTTGTAAGACGTTATTTTTTTTACTTTTCAGTGACAAATACTAAAATACCAGAGCTTGAGATGGCGGTACCTCATCTGCTTAGGCTCAAGGGCACACTAGACACCAGGGGCAGCTAGCAACTTTAAAAATCAGTAGTGCTGCTCAGCAGCTCCAGGATAGGTTGGAGCAGGCTAACACAGTGCTAATTTTGTGGCCGGTGGCCTGTTCCGGCAATCTCTCGGCTGTTTTACAGCACTGACATTGAAGGCTCTGAAGTGCACATGACAGATTGGCCGGCTGTAGGCAGCCGGCCAATTTGTTATGCGCACTTGAAGCAGTCATTCTGCAATACGCAGGAATCTGTCTGCCATGCCCCCACCATTACACATGTGCAGTGGCATAACTAGGGCTCTTGAGGCCCGGGATGATCCTTTAGTTTGCCACCCAGTGCCGGTAAGAGCTGGTGAAACACCATGACGAGTGGGAGGGGGAAGGGTAGCGAGGGGTCGGGCGACAGACGACAACGAGCTGTGGTGCATTTAGAGACTCCAACAACAGAGAATAAAGAAAAAACAAAAGTTACCTTGCGCATGTGGGTCGGCCCCAAAAAAAGTGACGCCTGGGGCAGGCTGCCCCACCCCCATCTACGCCACTGCAATTGTGCTAGCTTAGCCGGCGGCCCACAGAATTTTAAAATGGTAAGGTAATGACCATTTTATTATTCTGCCTGCTGCCCTCGCAGCAGGCGGGGCGACGCTCATCCGCCCTAACTGAGGAGCTGGCTCTCCTAAACACTCTAAAGTTCTAAACCGTTACAGAGCCATTTTATGTGCTTTGCTTAAACTGATAGCAAGCCTTTTCCTTGGCTGATCTGATCAAATGATTATAATTCTTTGAACGTCGATCATAATGAATCTTTCTTTGAGGCTCATATTCCCTGTTCCTTTCAATTTCGAATTTAGTTTCCTTAGGGTCTTCCTTTCACCTTTCAATTCTTCAATGCACCATTAACTTAAGAGCTAAAAAGGAATATGTCATCAAGCGCTAAATTTGAAATCCTTATTAAACCTATCCAATGTATTTTGTGGTTATTATTTCTGAGATTAGATGTTTTTGCAAATGTTTCTAGCAGTATATCTGGCGTAAGAATATTCCAAGGGCTTGAAGTAAATCCCTCTACTTTCTGACTATTCCACTTTTTTATTACCTCCTAAGCCTATTGTGAAATGCATGAGAGAATGGTCTGACCAAAAGACATTGAAAGGGGTTTCGAGAGCTGCACAGTTAAAGGATACTGTGTTGTCTTTTTTATGAATGTGGAGTTCAGTTTGGGGGTTGTTACAAGTTACCACATACCTGCACCCTCCCACAGGCAACATCCTCTGCTACCTCTAATCACAAATAGAATCAAGGAGAGGCATTCTCTGTGCCACTGCCCCTAAAAGGTCACAACACCTAAAAAGACCTCAAAAGAGGACCATGGCTTTCCCTGGTCAACAACCCCCAAGGCACCCAAGATACATTGAAACTTGAAACATTTTAATTTTCCTAGATTTTGAAGTTTGAGTTATGTTTTCATTGAAGATTTAATAAGTAAATGACTAACACCGTCATTGGGAGTTCATTTTTTGAGGGAGGTAGAACAGTGCCTTAACTGTGTGCTGTAGAACAATTGAGGTTTTTAAGATCAATATTCCCAAATAAAACAATATTGATTTCCATGATGCCATAGAATATTTGTACACACCCCCTTTATAGTTAGAAATGTAAAATTGAGTATGAGGCTAAGTGTGGTTTGTAGTTGCGTCTTGTCACAGTTTTTTGTGTGGCACCTTGACACGTTTGTAATTAAACAACATATTTTATGGCCATCTAAAAAGTGCTAGTTTTAGTCACTATAGAAGGATGAAACATTGCATTAGAACTGCTTGTCTGCGGCTGGCCCAGCAGGCCAACATACTATTTTACTAACCTACTTAACGTGAACGTAGACATATAGTCAAAGTTGTACAAGTCTTGAATGAACAGTGACAAGATATGTTGATGAGCCAGTGCAACAAAGCAAGGGTTCTTTAGCGATTGGGTCAATCTGGTTTGAGGCTCTGGGGCGTGAGGTAGGAAATAGTGGAGAATCTGCAGGCAGCAAACACCCCGCTCCACCCCATGGTGAGGAACAAGGTCTAGCAGGTGGGTGGATCAATGATCAGTTTCTTC
The DNA here is from genome assembly GCF_964204655.1 of Triturus cristatus. Taxonomy (NCBI): domain Eukaryota; kingdom Metazoa; phylum Chordata; class Amphibia; order Caudata; family Salamandridae; genus Triturus; species Triturus cristatus. The sequence goes on along the minus strand of NC_140583.1, from coordinate 578,221,849 downwards.
AGGGACTAGTACCAAAAAGGGCTGTGAAAAAGAACTCCTCTTCGTATAAGGTAGGACCCCACTTTTATTAGTCACACCCCCTGACCAATGGATCAATAAAGCCCCAGCACTCGAGATAGGGTATAAAGTATTTTATTATATTGCACTGTAGCATTTGTATAGTGTTTCAAGTGTTCCAGGCAGTGTGAGAATAGATGCCATCATGGATACTTGCCATCTTTGGATGGACTGTAAAATGAAAGTTGCTCAATGGGCTCACATGTAATATACTATGTGAGATCTGCACAGGAGCAAGTGAAGGCTCACCTCTGAAGCATCCAGAGAAAGCTATAAAGAGTCCACAGGGAGCGACAGCAACTCAACCTCAGGAAGCATTGTTAGTCATCCAGAGAAAGCTTTAAGGTGTTCATCAAGTAGTGACAGACGTACATCCACTAAAGGCATAGTTAAGCAAACTGAGACTTTGTCAATTAACTATTCAGAAAATAGCCTCAGAGCACCTAACAGAAAAGCATTAGAAACCATGTTGTGTCATATTGCCTGTGAAAGCAACACTGGAGGGTTACTAGCCCAACCAAGTGTTGAAGGTGCAAGACATACCTATGATTATGATCCCACCCTGGCGGTCTGTATGGATTCTGGATGACTTTCTGTGCTCCAGGCCTAAGTTTTTGCCCTGCAAGGCATAGTCTGTGGCCCAAGAGTGACACTGATGTCTAATGTCTATTTTTATGATATTCCTGATTTTTATGTTTTCAGCTTAGTATTGATGTATATCGCAATTTGGAAATACTGTTCTTTTTTCCTGAATACACAAGAGAATTTTTCCATCTTAGAGCATTTCAAATCCCCCTCTTTTCTGATATTTATTCAATTATCCATGAGCCAGGCATAACTTAGTATGTATACTATTTTCTTGTAGGAAATGTGAAAGCTCTTTCGGGTGCAGCTGAATTGAAGCTTTATTTCATTTGCAAAGACCGTTCCCTTTTAAGAAAGGCATGACATAGAAATACTCCTCAGAATCAATGTCAAACCACACAGTTCTTTATAGAGATATTTCACACCTTGGTTAAGGATACAGGAAGAAGTCGCTGGAATGCAAATGTTCACTGGGGAGTGTTATAGAAATCTGAATTCCAAGCCATGACATAATGTTGAGGACTCACTGGACCAATCGGCATCTACCCTTATTGGGAATATGTCTTCATTGAATTTGCCTCAATTAGGCAAGGCACCTACTCACTCAGCAGGCATTTATTTGACCTTTTCTAATTGCCTGTTGTTGACCTGTCCTGCCAAGCCCGTCCTCTGATCTGAAAACTATTTGATTTTTTAAAATAGGAAAATACACAAATCTTGCCAGCAGGGCTGGATGGTAGACCGTACTGTTTTTAGGGCTTGGAAGAAGGTAAAGACCTCTGATTGGGAGGATCGCCTCGATAAAACTTGCCCCTTCTTAACCAATGATGACCACCAAGATGTGAGAGCTGTCAGTTCCTGGTTAGCAGGGCCAAGGATGCGCTGACTCCTCTACAAGAGCTGGAGAAGAGAAAGAGTAAACACTCCTGGCCCCTTGGTTTTCGGCTTCTTTGGCTGCGGAATGTAAAACTTGCAAAAAGCTAGAAAGAATTTGGCACAAGAACTACTCATCTGACAATAAATCCAACTACAAATCCTCTCTCAGATTCTATCACGTCTCTCTTAAACAGGCTCAAATTTGTACTTTGCAACTTAGGGCCCGATCACAAAGGTTAAGTTAGATTTCCTTTGTGAATACCGAAAGTCGAACTTTAAGACTTTCAGTATTCACAAAGGGCATTTATGAGCAGTAAATGCCCTTTCTGAATACTGAAATTCATAAAGTTAGACTTTAGTCTCACTTCACCTTTGTGAATCGGGCCCAAGTTTAATCTTTCATATTGTGAAATCCTTCCTCACCCCAGATTCCTGCCACAGGGCTATTGTCCCCTCTCAAGAGCTGTGCAATCGGCTGGCAACATTTTTTAAGACTAAAATCACCAATATTCAGAGATCACTGCCTGGTGTGCAGGAGGGTCTCCCTCTTGTTGCCATGTTGGACCTGACAGCCATAGTAACAGGCTTAACCAGTTCAGGTCTATTTCACTAAAGAAATCAAGGGAAGCCATTCTGAAAAGTAAATCTCTCCCCGCTCTGGATGCCTGTCCCCACACCCTGTTAGCTACGGCAGTAGATGTCATCAATCCAGCGATTAACCCCATCTTCAACCATTCTCTTTCCTCAGGGGTTATGCCTACCACTTGGAAACTGAGTAAAGTGGTTCCTCTTGTCAAGAAGCCTGCATTGGACCCGAGTATCTTCTGCAACTGGTGGACGTCAAGGGATGGATGACCAACTCCTCCCTAAAATTAAACGGTGATAAGACGGAGCTTATGCTCCTAGGCCCTCCCTCTCCCGTATCCCTCACGTCTCTGTGGCCCAATGTTCTGGGTTCCCCTCCCACCCCCAAGGACAGTGTCAAAAGCCTGGGGGTGTGGCTGGATAATAAACTCTCCTTCTCTACTCAGGCCAAAAAACTGTCTTCCACCTGTTTCGGCCTACTTAGGATCTTGAGGAAGGTTCTCCCGCTACTCCCCCTCGAGGCTAAAAAGGTGGCGATGCAAGGCCTCATCCAGTCTCGCCTGGATTCGAACAATGCCTTATATATAGGGGCACCGGAGATAACCCTCCGAAAACTGCAGGTCGTCCAAAACTGTGCAGCCCGCACATTGCTGGAGATCTCGCGCACTCAGTCAGCCAGACCTGCTCTGAAAACTCTCCATTGGCTGCCAGTGAGGCAGAGAGTCACCTTCAAGGCACTGTGCCTGGCGCACCACGCCTTCTGGAAAACAGCTCCAGCCATCAACTCCGACCTTATCATTCCTTACCAACCTAACAGGAACCTTCGGTCGACGGATGCGTTCCTTGTTGTTGTTCCTAGAGTGAAGCGAGCCAGGTCGGGGGGCAGGCTGTTCTCCTTGAACACTGCCAAACTCTGGAATGCCCTCCCCATCTCACTCCGATCCAATCCTGACCTCCTCTCATTTCGCAAAAATTTAAAGACCCATTTGTTTGCCAAATCCGACTCCTCCTAGACTGCCTCTAGATCACTCCTTGCTTCTACTCAGCGCTTGGACGCTTTCGGGCAGCAATCGCGCTTAACAAATATTTTTACATTACATTACATTACAACTACAGGCCTATTTCTCTAATTCTGGCCTTTACTACAATGCTGAAAAACTGATCAATGCCCAGCCATATGGTTATCTTGAGCAAAGCAAGCTGTTACACCGCAGCCAATGTGGCTTTCACTCAGGGGCGCAACTAGGTCTTAACTTCGGGGGGGCTAACATGGCAAACAAAGGGGCGTGGTTAACATGTTAATCAATGGGGGCAGGGCTAAAATGGCAGACAATCAGGATCGGGTAATGCCCAGGCCAAGCTGAAAAATAGAAGAGGCAAATTCTGCATTTGAAACTGGACAACTCATCAGTTTTATGAGAATTAAATTGGAGAACAGAGGGTAATGTGAACCACTTATATAATAGCAGACAAGGGATTCGTTAATCTTGCAATAAAGTGTCACTCATGTACATTATATTGTCTCACAACGATATTATGTAGACAATTACAATTACACCCTTTTTTCTAATGGAATGCCCAAGAAACTGTGTCAAAAGAGCCCAGAACAACATGCTACTCTCTGAAAAACCTAGACTGTTCACAGATATAATTCACTCAAAAAAGGGGACTCTGTCCACCACCCAAAGACACAGAAGGAATTTCAGATTTTGCAATATGTCCATATGCAGTGTTGTTACAAACGATAGCACCAACAAACATTAATTTATTGACAGTACAGACATTAAAGCATGGTGCTTTAATGTATAGGCAGTGGAAGTAGGGGTGGGTGGGGTGCTGTGCAGCAGCACCCCCATAATAACCATGCTGGAATTCAGAGGGTGCATGAGAAATAATAAAGCACTTACATGTTACATTTTCTGTTCTTCAAAAGACAGGTCAAATGCCAGGCTCTTGATACTGCAAAAAATACAGAACTTGGTAATTATATCCCTGTCACAAAGTTCCAATCCTCACCTCTTCGGCTGGTGCAGCTCCTATTGCAATTGCATTTATATAGCGCTCACTAACCCTGACGAGGTGATTAAGCGCTTTTTCGGTGAGTAGAACGCTACTCTGGAACCCATAGAGGATCAGTGGTGAATTAGTATAGTGAAATATGAAAGTAATTTGAGTGGTGGATATGTTAGTCTGTTATTTGGATTGAGAAGGATAGTGGAGGGATAGAAGAGGGAAAAGGTTTGCATTTATATAGCACTTAATACCCCATATGAGGTGTTGAAGCGCTTTTTGGTGGGTACCACGCTACTCTGGAACCCAAACAGGATTAGTGGGGAACTGGTATAAGGAAATATGAAACTAATCTGAGTGGTGGAGATGTTAGTCTGTTATTTGTATTCAAAAGGAATAGTGGAGGGATAGAAGAAGGAAGGGTCTAGAATGTTTTTTTTGGTGGGGGTTCATAGCAGTAGGAGAGGGTTAGGGGATGGAGGGGGAAGAGTCAGAGGGAAGCGCTTAGAAAGGTTCCTTTGGGAGATCTGAATAGTAAAAGAGGTATGCGATGATGGAAGGAGGTAAGAGTATGGGGTTGAGGATGAATGAAAGAGTGGAGGCAGAGAATATATTGATAGATGTATAGGGTTAGAAATAGGGCAGTGCATTGGAGAGAGTAGTAGTGAGGTTTGAGATGAGTCAGAGTGGAGGTAGAGAATATATTGCGAGAGATATATGGTGAGATCTAGGGTAGTGCAAAGTAATAAATATAAAGATACATAAGTACATGAAAGGTATCTAAATGCATAAGGAAAGTAATCTATGAAGAATAAAGTTGCATTTAATAAACTAAGACTTTCAAGTGTTTTTGTACTTGTGTGTTTGTGTTAGGTGTTAGATTATTCCGTACCATTACAGACCACTTTCCCACCTGAAATGAAGGAAAAAGCTAAAAACCTGTATTTTCACACTATAATTCCTTCCACCAAGCTGAATCTGTTATCAGTTTCATATCTATAGCACCAAGAGGCTCCCAGCGTACATGTTTAACAAATGGCCAAATAATACTGAAGAATGAAGAAAATAACAAAATGAGACCACACACAAGCCAATTTGCCTTGTAAACAAAATATGAAATGAAACTAAGAAAAAGTAATTATCCTAGGGTAGACTCATGGCCTGGGAACAAGCCTGGTGGTATATATCAGCTTAACACATTGGGCCTGGCTTCAGATGGAGGAAATTCTTACTAAGAACTGCCGGTTACTTGCAAGAGGCATCTTAAAATGTGTATTGTGATGGTGTAACAATTGGATTACAGTAGAGTGAATGTTTAAGATTGGCAGATTTTATCGGTCTTTTTTGAGATAGAGGGTGAATCGAAGAAAAACATGAAAATAAACTAAAAATCCCCAAATAAACTTATGAACCTGTCTGCAATACACATACTACCAATCAAAACTTAGGACATGGTAGACATATTCGGCCATCATCTGTTGTTACAGTCCTGTACACTACTTTAGAAAGGCCAACCTACCCCTTGACTGGATATATTAGAAATGGGCCCCATATGCTTCAAAGGATATCACAGACAGGGACCCCGCCCAGACCTGTGGCACCACTGGCCGGGGCCACTCAGCAGATAAGGGGGCTTGTTCTGCTTCTCATCAGCACCTCATCTCTTGCAAGGACATGCCAGGGGCACTACTGCCTCAAGGCCACTTGCTGAAAATGAGGCCACGATCTGCTTCACAACAGCATCACATGCAAGTACCACCCGTCCATAGTACCACTGTCTGGCCCACTCAGCAGACACGGGGGCCGGTATCTGTGGCATCACTGCCCCAAGCCCACACAGCTGAACTGAGGTCTAGCACACTCCCCTGACCACCACCTCCATCACACTTGTGGTGTAAGGTGAGGACACACCAGGTGTTGCACAACTTCACAGCCATCATTCTCAAGGCAGGATCTCTGCTCTCACTTCACCATGCTACCTACAGCCCACCCAGGAGTTCAGAAACCGAATCCAAGGACCTACATCCATCGATGCACAAGCCTTGTGAGGAACCAGGGCCTAACATGGTATTTCCAACCAAGTAATGCCCTTCAGTAGCAAGATTTCTTAAAAATGATAAAAACGGATTGATCATAGAACGGACCAGTCAAGCATTAAATGAAAGAGTTGCTTTCCACTCGGCTGCTAGCGCCTTCCTATTAAAAGTTGCGCCACTGTTGCCAGCTTCTGGCGACAGCATCACCCCAGGCACCAACTGTAGGCGCTTCCATGCTCCCTATCTGAATATGCCGCTTTCATAGCCAGCATGAGCACTGTCACCAGTGGCAAAACCCACTAGGCGCTATATCCGTGCTTATGCACATTCACAGCTCCTCTTCACCCCAACAACCACTTCCAACCAATAAAGGGACCATAGGATGCAATAAGCAGCACTATCCCACGCCCTATTCACTGTGTTCAGTCAGGAAACTGATAATGCATGTAAACCTGGGATGTACTGTGCGCACAGCGGCAGGTCACACAAAGAATGCCCGTACAGTAACCACAGGACGCGCGTGTGGTGCTCTTGACACAGCCCTCTAACAATTACCATTGCAATGTGTCTCCTCCCCTCCTCCAGATCTGCGGATTGAGCGCGTGCTGCATCGATCTCATGTGTAGCCTACACATCACAAGCTTGATTCCCGGCACAGCCACTCAACTTTTTGTACTCCCAACAACAAAACAAGCATTGGCAAAGTCAATAGGTCTCACCTTTGGTACCCTATAAGTGTTTAGTCAGAGCTATTGGTTTTGCTAATGTGTTTAAGCTATAGATTGGAGCAGCGTGGCTGCTGTGCAGCATGTTGGAAAGTTATCATTAAAGTGTTATAAGCATTTTTTTGTTACCTTCTCTATAATTAAGATGAGATTATGTTTAATTGAATGGCCTTATTAAAATAAAAACGTATATAAAAAAATGTTTAGTGTTGGCAACTTTTTCATAACTGTTCTAATGTTTGTTATAATTTTTTTTTTTAGTAGGGACATATATAAATAACAGGAGAGTAGAGATTGGGACAAGGTAGGTGAATTACAATTTGAGTAACGGACGGATATTAGGGGAGAATTAACAGATTTCAGATTTTGATGGTACTATGGAGCTATAGCAAGAGGCAGCCCTTACCAGCGCTACGAGGTCATGAAAGTAATAGAAGTGCGTCACACAAAAAGTGAGTAACATAGCCAGCAGTGCACTTTTACCCCATTCTTTACTCTTTTATAGACCCCGACTTAGAGCACCGTCATCACCATTGAACACGAAAACATGAAAAGGGAAAATAAAGAGTGGGGGAAAGAAGGAAGGACAGAACGCTAAGATTAATAAGAACAAGAAAAGAACAGAGGATGAAAAAAAAAAACTGACGAGCCAGTAATGGCAGGAACAAGAGAAGGAGATTAAAAGAGTTAAGAGGAAGAATAAATAAATAAGAAAGGGGGGCAGAAGAGAAGAGGAAGGGGGGAAAGGGCACTATGAGAAAGATAAAGGCGGAAATAAATAAAAAGGTTAAGATGAAAGAAAACAGTGAATACACCACCATCAGGCAAAAATGCCCCTCATCTCTCCACAGCCCCTTTTTCACATCCATTTAATGTGTTTAAAGCGCTGGTAAAGGCTGGGTTTACTAATCCACTCAGCTATCCACATAAAATACAGACCTGTTCTTTGCAGCAGGCATGTTAACCATATATGCTACTTTAAAGCAAGTAAAAAGTGCCACTGAACAAAACTTCCATCTCTCTCTCTCTTTCTCTCTGTCTAGCAGGAACATTAATCACAAGAGTTATCTTGACATTTTTGTTGCTGCCTGAAACGTGGACGCCCAAGAAACTCTGCACAGGTACTTTTAAATCTTAAATTAGGCTAAACACAGCACACCCCCTCAGGTCAGCGTCCCCCTCCAGGTCAGCGCCCAGTGCAGCCACACTGGTTGCATTTCCCTAAAGCCAGCCCTGGAATGTGACCTCTGTAGTTTGCGTAAGGGCAATATTTGGGCCCCTGCGCTCTGCACTAAAGTTGAGACTTCCATGAAGTGTGGGGTGAAGGTTGGTCTCAGCTGCTGTTTGAGGATGCGCCCTCCGTAGTGTGCTTGAGTGTAATTAATGTTTAGACTCTGCAGTGCGAGTTGAGCTTGAGTCCTGGCAGCAGTTTGGGGTGAGGGTTGGTCCCAGCTGCTGTTTGAGGTGAGTGTGGAGGATGAGACCCCTGCAGTTTCCATGAGTGTACTAAGGTTTGTACTCTTCAGTGTGCGGTGAACTTGATTCCTTCATGCAGTGTTGGGTGAATGTTGATGCCACCTACATCCTACATTTTGGGCTGAGTGTGAGACTGAGACCCCTGCAGCTTCCATGAGTGTGACATTTGCACCTGTGCAGTGTGAGGATGAGCACTCTGTAGTTTGCGTTAGTATGATGAATGTTTGAACTCTGCAGTGTGAGGTGTCCTTCAATCCTGGCTGCAGTTTGGAGATTATTGTGTGACTGAAAAGTCACACCTGCTGCATTATCTTCAGCGCATCTACACATTACGACCCAAAAGTACAGGATCTTGAACTGGATGACACTGCAGACTACAGATACTGCTACGAGACATTATTTATATCAGACTGGGGAAATTCCACACGAAACGCAGGACACGAGTGCATTTTACGAACAAGGAAACCACTTTCAAGAAACTTCATGCACCAAAACATCCAGTAAAACAACGCTCCAAGTACAGACTGGACACAAGTAAGGACAGCTCCTGAGAAAACAAGCATTTGCAATGCAATAGGTCTCGCATTTACGGGAGTTTGAGCTATTGGCATTGTAAATGACAATGCCTTTTTTTATGTTTTGGGTTTTAAAACATAAATAAAGGCATTGTCATTACTAATAGCATAAACTCTCGCAAACGCGAGACCTATTGCATTGCAAATGCTTGTTTATGTTTGATCTGCTTAGCTGGGACGCTGTTCTGATAATGAATTTTCTCCTTCTCTCCAGCTTTACATCGGAAGTAGGAGTACACTTGTAGCTTTCTGAAAGGCTGTCAAGCGGGGGCTCGAGTGGGCAGACTGTCACTCTTCGAGGGAAGGATGGTTGTGAGGAATGTGCGCTGCTGTTTCTCTGTTCACACAGCTCTCCATTGCTTGCTCTCAAAGCCCGATAAGGACTATGATTGAGGGTGCATATTCTGCTTGCTCATGTTGTACCTAAACAGGACGTCCTAGATGGAGCAACAGATCTTTGAGTAAACAATAAGCTCTTCAAAACAAGCCCAAAGAAGGGGGACGGAGGAGATTTCAAAAATGACAATTAAAATAATGTAAGCGTTAGTAAAGGCTATAAGTCTGCCTTTTTAATCAAAGGATTTATTATAGATAAGAGAGTTTGCGCATGTGAGTGCCTTTGGGAAAATGTGTGAACGGCTGTGCGAATCTATTATTGGGTGTGCATAGATGGATATATGAGCAAGTCACTCATGGAAGGATGGTTGAATAGATAGTTGAGTATTTGCAAGAGTAAATGAGGTACAAGTATACGAGTGCATGAATGAATGAAAGGGTGGCTGAGTGCATGGACAAGCGAGTGAATATAAATGAGTGCTACCTGGGTAGATTAGTGGATTATTAGGAGAACGCATAGATCACGGACTGGTGAATGTATGGAGTGATTACTAAGTATGCGAAAATCAATGGATGAATAATTTAGTGAGTGCGTGGATGGACAAGAGCGCAAGTAGAGGAGACTGGATGGTTATATATGAGTTAGTGAGTGAATGGACATATTTACAAGGATGAATGAGTGGGTGGATGAATGACTGGATGGATTACTCGATGCATAAGGTTATCCTGAGTTGTTGCAGTTTGTGGCAGAGGAAGCTACAAGGTTGGTAGAATATGTAAAACGGGACAATCCAGACCAAAGAACACAAGTAAAAGAGCACAGCAGGCTATTCAGAGGCTGTGTATGTGCCCCTAACACACTTTGGACCCAGCTTCATCTCTGTCACATGAACTATTGCGATACCAACCACCTCTCATTAGGGGTTAGACTGGGTCATAACATTATTTGATCACATGTTCATTCAAACTGTAACCTCTTGACAGAGCGCACATAATTGTCACATGTGCAACTGTAATTACCATACACCGGCGGCTGTCAAAATACCACCACATTCAAGAAAAGGAAATACTGTATTTACAGGACGGGGAGTGTGGGGGGGGTTGTATACAGCACAGTGAAGGGGTGATGCTAGGAAATTAATGGAGAAAGTAAAAATAGCGTAGAAGAGGAAGGATGTATGAGATCTTACCAATATTTAGTATTGTCAGAACTAAAACAATTTTAATAATGTTTAATCACATCAAAATCATTGTTTTTACTCACGGATTGTTTCATTTTTTTGTGGAGTTTTATATAGCGCGAACTAGACACGAAGGTATCAGAGCGCTTTACATGAGCACCAGTTATGTTACAGACTGATTTGAACTGCTAACCAGCATTGGCAACGCGAGTAGGTCTGGCTTGTTTGAATCGCATGTTCTGTGTGATAGGTCTGTATGCAATAGCACAATTCACAGAGGAGTGACTTAAACACTCGAAATTGTTACTGGAACTGTGTCATTTCACATTAGAATGTCACTCATAACTGAAACCATAGAAACAATAACAAATAGGAATTAAAAGGCCAGTCTGGGAGAAGTCTGGTCTCCAGCTCTGCCCTTGCTGTCCTAGGCTTACTGTCCTATATGCCCCAGGCACGAGCATCTGTTGTGGTCTGGACACATCTGTGCACATCAATGGCATAACATAGCCCCCCTCCTCCACCCGCCAGACCCTGGCCTAAAACCTCTTGACTGAGTCCGGAGGGGGCCCCTCCCGGTACTTTGCAGAGTGTGGGGCGTGACTCAAGTTTTGTTACATCACGGGTGCGCCTCTCCCCTGCCAAATCCTTGCAATGTGGGGTTCCACAGGGGTCGGCCTTTAGTCCGACCCTGTTCAACATCTATGTGGCCCCGCTTGCTAGGCTTGTGAAATCTCAGGGGGTGGAGGTTGTGTCATACGCCGATGACACCCAAATTATGGTGTCCCTAGCTCATTCGGCCTGTACCTCCGCGCTCAACTTTAGGAACTGCATGCAAGCAGTCGCAGAATGGATGATTCAAAATTCCCTAAAGTTGAACGGCGATAAAACAGAGGTTCTGATTTTTGGTAATAATCAGGACATTTGGTCCAATGAGTGGTGGCCCCCATATTTGGGAACCTGCCCTATTACATCCCGCTCGGCCAGGAATCTTGGCGTTATATTTGACACCTCACTGAATATGACTCTCCAGGTAAACAGAACGGTGGCCACCTGTTGGGGGGTTATTAAGATTCTGAGGAGAATTGTTCACTATCTCTCCCCCCAGGCACGTAAGCAGATGGTAGTTGCCCTAGTGGGCTCAAGATTGGACTACTGTAATGCATTGTATGCTGATATCAACAAGGGTTTCATTTCTCGCCTCCAGGCGGTACAGAATGCTGCAGCAAGATTTGTTATCGCTGCACCTAATTTGTCCTCGGCTACTTTAGCCAGAAAAAGTCTGCACTGGCTTCCAATCCAGCAGAGGATTTTGTTTAAACTTCTGAGCCTAGTGTTTGGAGCCCTATCTGCTGGATCTTCTAATGCATTAGGTTCTTTGCTAACCTGCTATACTCCTAGCAGGTGCCTTTGCTCCTCTGAGAGGAATCTTCTGGTAGTCCCCCATGTTAAGAAAGTTAGATGGGGCAGTAGAGCTTTCTCCAATGTGGCCCCCCGTTTATGGAATGCCCTTCCCGCAGAGATTAAGGCCCAACCGTCACCAGTCCATTTTAAAAAAGCGCTCAAAACATGGTGTTTTATTAAGGCCTACCAGTAAGCAAGTCTATTTTACCTATCTAGCTTTTTGGTTAGGCGCCTTGATGCCCATTGGGCTGAGTAGCGCTTTATAAATTTGCTTTCATTTCATTCATTTCAAGGCTCCGGCACTGAAGGCGCGCATGACATGCCTCCAGTGTGTTTGCGTGTAGCGGGTCTAAATGCACAGTTTATGTGCAAGCTGTGTGTTTTGTTCTGTGAATGCCTGGGTGTGTTTATTTGTGTCCGCGCCTCTTTATGCGGCAAGGCGCCCCTTCTACTTGTATATATGGTGCGCTACGAGCCCGTGCTGGTTTGTGAAGAATTCCATCTAAGGCTGTTGAGAAAATTCAGTGGCATTCATGCCACCGGATATGCTTGCAGGTCACCGGTTTGAATTCCAGGTAGATAAAAGAAGTGTGCCTAAAAGCTATTCACGTTATGATATGTGCTACATACACAGCAATTATTGAAATGAAACGCAGGGGTGCATCCTTGTGTTATATTTTAACTAGTATTTTGTATGAGTACTCGTGACCCAACAGCATGGTAGTGTTGATCGCTCATAATTTACTAACAAAAGCAAATGATATTAATGCATGTTCTAATTAAGATTGAAAACTGTGGATTCAAACGCCCAGTATTTACACAGAAGGTTTAGGCCCGCGACCCACTGGTAGCATGGCCTGGATTGAAGTAGGTTGTCACGCTGCAAAGGAATGACTGAAGGGTTGTTGTTCAATTACACAGTCGCTCATGAAATATTTCAGTTACAAGCAGGAAGTGGGATAAGGGAGCGAGTGGCAAATGGTGTGCACTTTCACGGCCGCTTTGATGTTCTCAGTGGCCGCGCGGCTCACTGAGAACATCAAAGCGGCCGCGAAAGTGATCAGCAGGCTGCCAAATGGTGCGCGCGCCCGGCGCTGCGTGTAGCGGGTCTAAATCCACAGTTCATGTGCAAGCTGTGTGTTTTGTTCTGTGAATGCCTGGGTGTGTTTATTTGTGTGCGCGCCTCTTTATGTGGCAAGGCGCCCCTTCTACTTGTATATATGGTGCGCTACGAGCCCGTGCTGGTTTGTGAAGAATTCCATCTAAGGCTGTTGAGATAATTCAGTGGCATTCATGCCACCGGATATGCTTGCAGGTCACCGGTTCGAATTCCAGGTAGATAAAAGAAGTGTGCCTAAAAGCTATTCACGTTATGATATGTGCTACATACACAGCAATTATTGAAATGAAACGCAGGGGTGCATCCTTGTGTTATATTTTAACTAGTATTTTGTATAAGTACTCGTGACCCAACAGCATGGTAGTGTTGATCGCTCATAATTTACTAACAAAAGCAAATGATATTAATGCATGTCCTAATTAAGATTGAAGTAGGTTGTCACGCTGCAAAGGAATGATTGAAGGGTTGTTGTTCAATTACACAGTCGCTCATGAAATATTTAAGTTACAAGCAGGAAGTGGGATAAGGGAGGGGGTGGCAAATGGTGTGCACTTTCGCGGCCGCTTTGATGTTCTCAGTGGCCGCGCGGCTCACTGAGAACATCAAAGCGGCCGCAAAAGTGATCAGCAGGCTGCCAAATGGTGCGCGCGCCCGGCGCACATGCACTGTAGTTGGCGGCCTGAAAGCACTGGTTTGCACTTCCAAATCCCCCTTTTACAAAAGCTCTCGCGAGCGCAGCGCTAAAGCGCTGGCTCAGGCGAGACCTAAAAATAAGTTGAGGTGTTCTTCGAAAAGCTGTGTCAAAAATGCTAGGGGTGGGTGGAATTTGCGTAATCGCGTTCCGCAAATCTCCGCGAAACGGTAAAAAATCTCCGCGAACACGCAGAAATTCCGCGAACACGCGGAATTGCTTGTTCGCGATACTTTTTTCCTGTTCGCGATCGCTGTTTGCGTGCTCGGGGTGAAATATCTCGCGAACACGCATATTGAGAACGCGAACAAGCAAAAAATTTCGCGAAGTCGCGGAACGCATATTTTTGGGCAATTTCGCGTTCTCCGCGGAACGCGAAATTACCCAAATTCCGCAAATTCCGCGAACGGAACGGAATTTACCGCCCAGGCCTAAAAAATGCCCAGGGCAGGCGGGGCCTCACTTGAGAGGTCAGTCATGAAACTCAAGCTCACACAACAGGACTCTTGGGGAGTGGGAAGATGTGCACAGCAGGGGTAAAGGCATGACGAGTGCAGGTGATGCTTTTCCTTTGTAAAGGAATTCCTGCTGGCATCACATCCCCTGCTGTGCACATCTTCACACTCCATGCAGCACATCACATCAAACCTGCTTATGTGAAATTCCTGCTTCAGGCAAGGATATCACCTCGGTGGCACCCCTCTCAAAGAAAACAAAAGGTGGGGGGCAGGGAGGGATGCTGAAACCTTCAGAGGCTGGCTGAATCCGGCTGGTTCTAGGCCTCTCAGAAGGGGTCATTAAAATCACATTCTCAGATTCTAAAGCATCCGAGAACAAGAGTGGAGGCTTAATACAAATGAAAATGGGGAAACGGTTTTCATACCTTCATTATTTTAGATCACTGCAAATCAGGAAAGTGTGTTGTGCTGTCATCTGAACCTTGGCAGCCCGGGCTGAAGATGACGACGGGAGGGGGGCTGAAGCCCGTTCAGCCCAATGGGTGTTGCGCGCCTGCTTTCACTCCACTACAGTACGGAATCGGAATTATTGGAGATCTCCGACCATATTAAATGGTAATTGGATTCGAGGAAACATGCAGCCCTGATTCTTCTTGATCTAGCGGCAGTTTTTGACACCAACCCACACTCTATCCCCTGCACCGGTGTGGGTGTGGGGTCATTATTTGGGACTGGTGTAAGTCCTTTCTGGATTCTTGCACCTAATCGGTTTGTCTTTCCCCTTTTTGTCTGTGGTCAAGGTAGTCAATCAGGGGGTCTCACAGGACCCCTCGTTAAGTCTTACCTTTCTTAATGTTTTTATGTGTCCCCTTTGGCCTCTGTAGTTGAGTTGTTTGGGTGTAAAATCATCTCTTATGCCGACGATACGCAGTTGCCCTTTGCCTTTGATGGTTCTAATTCCTCAATTGCACCATCTTTTACAGACTTTATGGGCGTCATTTTCAAATGGATGCAGGGTAGCCAGCAATGATCCAACACGGAGAAGATGGAAATTATTCCATTTGAATCACATTCGTAGAACTGGAGGGAAGATTTCTGCCCCCCTGCTCTGCCAGCTCTGCCTGCTCCCCATCTCCGGTGTTTAAAAATGTAGGGGTGAAGCTGGACATCACCCTATCCATGCGGCCCCAGATTTCTGCAGTGCTGTATCAATAATTTGCTATTCTCCGCACATTGAAGACATTTCTTCACCTTTCTCTGGAGTCTAAGAGAGTTGTGAGCCATGCACTGATCACTTCACACTTGGTTCACGTGAATACTCTCTACTTAGGAGTGGCGGAGGCTCTGGTGAACAGCCTGCAGGTGGTCCTAAATGCAGCTGCTAGGCTTATTCTGCATTTACCTAGGCGTTCTCCCATTTCACCAGTCTTGAAAACCCTCCATTGAATATAAATCAGGAAATGAATTCTATTTAAAGCCCTTGTTGTGGTCCACAAGGCAGTGTTTCTGTCCTGTTCTGGTTATCTGGCGAAGAGATTTATCCAGTACCTCCCCTCCAGAAAGCTGCAATCTGCCTTTGCTTCACTCCTGTCAATCCCTCACTTTAAGCGTGTTCGAAGAGGCAGCAAAGCCTTCTCTTCTCATGCTGCTAAAGCAAAATGGAGTGACCGCACGTTTATGCGTCTAGAATAGCGACTCACAAATCATGCGATTTGCAAATAGGAGTGTTTAAATTAGTAATTTCCTAATTAGTAAATGGAATCGCAAATTGTGATTGCCAAATAGCTATTGAAATCACAATTTGCACACACTCCCTCAAAAGTGCGTAAAAGTACTTCCTGGGTCAGGTGAATGACCTCAAACCAGGAAGTAATCATCATTGCCATCTTTTTTTTAAAGTATTTATTTTCATTGGCAGGTTAACACAGAATACAGTACTCAGTGCAGTATTAAAAAGAAATCACTAAGTACTAACTCTATGCAAATAGCTATTGGTTGGAAATATCATTCCCTTCCCCACAAAAGGACATAAACACAATGCATGCTACAACCAACAAGCCTCAATTTGCACAAAGAAATATGAACTGCTTTTTTGAAAGGACTCCCAGCCCACCCCACCCTCTCTGCCCCCTTAGCTTCCAGTCGATTACACAAATATCTAAAGAGAATAACTTCCTGTTCTGGTCACAGTTCCACTTCATGAAGTCGAACAAATGTAATGGGCCACATTTGGTTAGATATTTAACACTAATCCATTGGAGTCAAACCGCTCTCCCCATCCTCCCCATCAATCTCTCCTGGGCCATCGTCCCCACGGAGTTCCAGTGATACTTGGGTCAATGCACCACAGGCTGGCAAGGCATCTGCAGCCTTCACATCCCTGTGCATTTCCTTCATATGTGCCTTTCCAGCGCTGGTCCACTCAGGTAAATCCCGTTTCCTGGTCTCCAACATCACGGACAAATCCAACTGATCGCTATGCGCCATTTTGCCACAATGATCCCCAAAATTGTGTATCTCCCGCTCAGTGGCTTTTTAGGGTTATCGGGGTCCCTCCCAGTACACACTGGACAATCCATTGGTGGACGTTCCAACCAGTAATGTGTTTGATACAGGACAGGACTTCCGTCCAGTAAGCTATGATAACAGTACATAGCCACAACATCTGCAGAAAATCTGCTGTTGTCGCACCGCAGTGGGGACAGCACTGCTCCCAGTTGGGTTTATGAGTGAAGTCTCTTAGGTATAGTGTACCATATCAACAAAATGATACTTAATCTGCTTTAATCTGGCGCAAATTGACATCTTTGGGACTCAGGCATGAACTTGTAACCAATCTTTGGGAGTAACTGTCTCATCATTGATTCTCTGCCAGGCCTCCTCTGAGTGAAGCTGTGGGAGTCTCCAGTCTGTGTGTAGCACCCTGTATAGGTGTGTAATGAGCTGTCGTTCACTCACCATAAGTAAAGTCACCAGAGTATGTGAAGGATCAGGGGACTCAGGGAAATTCGGCCACAGTTTGTGTGCTGTAGCAGCAATTTTGGCGTATTGTAAAAATTGCCCCTCTCCTATACCAAAAGACCCCATCACCTCCTGCATAGTCACAAATCTCTCCGCTGGGTAAAGGGCCAACACCATTATGCAATCACCTGTCTGCCATTTATCAACTGCCATATGCCATATGTCAATCCTTTGAGCTAAAGGGCGCGGAATCTAAATATCTAAATTGGGGGGTATATGGCGAACGTTGGATTACTCGTTGTACCATCCTCTCCCAAATCTACCCATGAGGCAGATCAAGTATGGAAAATGAACTGGGACATCTCAGCCATGCATTAACAGCCCTCCGTGCTGGTGTCCATCATGTGTGCCATCATTCAAGGATCTCTTCCAGTTAGGTTCGCCATCTAGCCAATGCACTGCATGCAGATCTGGGACCACCATCCCAACCTTGTCCCACTCCCTCTTAAGTGTATTGAGGCCTACTCAGCATCACTTACCAGCCCAGAGGGGCTCCACCAACAGGGAGTCTAGCTACCTCCTGAGGAATCTCGTACATCGCCCGCTCCAAGATGTATAAACACCTAGGCAGAACGATCATTTTAATTAGTGCAATTTTACCCATCAAAGACAGTATAAGGGCATTCCAGAATGTAATTGAGGTATACAGATTACAAAGTACTCTGCCCATATTCAAATCAAATGACGCTGTTCTCCATGTGCAATCTGTATGCCCAAATACTTAACGTTATCCATCTTTCAGGGCAGACCCATCTCAGGCTGCTGGTTAGCAGAGACTTCTTTTAAGAGTCCCAACAGGAACAAAGCTGACTTAGCACCATTAGGCCACATTCCCTAGTATTTCCAGAATTCTCGCATTATGTTAAGTAATATCGGGTCTTAAATATCTGGTTATTTGAGGTAAATCATGGCGTCATCTACATATAGTGACACTACATGATCCATATTGCCAACCAGCATTCCCCATTTATGCAGGGTTTGACTAAGTCTGCAGGCCAGTGACACCATCGCCATGGAGACAGGGCACATCCCTGTCGGGTACCTCTTTGTAAATCTATAACCTCTGAGAGACACCATCCCTATCTAACCTTGGCCGTGGGGGATTTATAAAGCAACTGGGCCCATTTAATATAAGTACAACCCAATCCAAATCTGTCCCGCACCCTCTATAGTCCCATCGCACTGAATCAAAAGTCTGTTCAATATTGAGAAAGGCAAGCGCGTAAGAGTCTCCATTTAGTTCTGGCGCATGTAGCACATGAGCAAGGTGGCGCAGGTTATGCAATGTGTTCCTTTGTAGGATAAATCCTGATTGATCCACATGGATCAGGTGTGAGAGATGTGGGAGTAGCTTAGCCGCCAGGGTATGACTAAGGATTTACCCTCATCTGTTGATGCTAGATTGAATGAAGTCTTTTATTTGCAGGCTTGACTAATTTAATTCTCTGACAATCTCTTTCTTCTTGTATTTCTATGAAATTGTGTATATAATTAATTCTATTTATTTGCTGTGGCAAAGGAATTTTAACTATATTCTAAAATCCAATTTCATTGTGATACCTGTCCTCTTCTTCTTTAATGTTGCTTCATTTAGTATTTGTATACTATCTGCAGAATTTTGCACTCAATTATAGCTGCCTTGTCGAAGAAAGTTTCCGTTATAACCATATATGCTCTTTATTTTTTCTCCTTCAGTTATATATTTGGTTGTTCTCTTGGCTGTGACTTTATCTGTTCAAAAGTGTATTTGTTGCATTTTTATCCCAGTAAAAGTTAGTGATCTGTCTTTTGTCATTTGTACGAACAACATTTTTATGGTAAAGGTTTATATTTGTTATATAATGTAAAATGATATCTTATCTTGTGATTATTTTGAAATTTTTAACTGGACCTCATTTTTAGTTCCAAATCTTAATAATGCATTGAATTGATTGAATTGACTAAGGATTTACTGGTCCACAGTTAACATGGAGCGTGGTCTGCAGAAGGATACTTCCAAGAGGTCTCTACCCTGTTTTGGTAGTACTGAATTAGGGCCTCCAGCATAGAATCTGGGAGGATACTTCTCTCCAGGGTCTCAGTATATATAGACAATAGTTTATCAATCAGGTTGTCGGGCAAGAGTTTTTAAAACTTTACATGGAGCTCATCGCCTTTTGATGCTTTAGCCGACTTCAGCGACTTCACCCTATGAAGTATTTCCTGTTTCTCCAGTGGTGCTTCCATTGTTCACAATCCTCAGGAGAGAGATGTGGCAACGACAACACCAGAAAAAGGGAGATAATGCACCACCCGAGGTCTCACGTGGGGTCTCCTTATGGACCTCCTGCAAATGTGATGCAAAAGCATTATTGATGTCCATCTGTGTGTTCACTATTTGACCGCCCTGAACCTGAATCACTAAAATGGGCTGCCATTCAGTCTCGGACCTCATCAAACGTGCCAGCAGTCAACTCGTCTTATTCCCCTCCATATACCAGCAGAGGTACCGTGAACCTTATATATACTTTTCTAATTGGTCCCGCAATTTGCTCACTTTTGCGGAGCTGTTTGCCCCAGTCTCCCATGGTTCCCTGTTTAGCTGTCAGTGCTCTTTCAAGCAATTCCAGCTTAGCCTCTTGCAGCGTCATGTTCTCCTTCGGGGTCTGGCGAATACCGATGGTGGTGGCCATACATACTCCACGCAAAACTACTTTCAATGCGTCTCATTTTGTCACCCTGCTACCGGCAGTGCTCCAGTTGTGCTCAAAGTATTGGGAGAGGGACTCCTCATAGTACCCGCAAAAGCGTGATCCGTTATGAATTTAATATTAAGTCGCCATAGGGGCACCTTACATCGATGCTTCTCCAGTGAGTACATGACCAACAACGGTGAATGGTCAGAGATGTACCAGTCAATATACTGTAATCAAGGTTACAATGTGTACCTGATGCAAGGGTATAACAGGAATATGTGTGTGAATGTGGGTTACGGATGCGCTACATATCGACCAGATTCAGGCTTTTCATACGAGGTCATATGGGTCTAAGTGTCAGATCGAGGAGGAGCTCTGTCCATTTGGCCGTCCAATACACAATTAAAGTCACCTGCTCGGATAATCTCCCATTTCGGGGGGGACTTGTCCATCTGCAAGCAAGTTACCATGAAAGGCCCCATTATCTGTCTCAGGCGCATAAATATTGACTATAAAGCGGTCGTCGGCATCTAGAGAACCATCCAATATGACATCTGCCAACATCATTGCCATCTTGTGCAGCCTAGTGAGAGGAGGTGGTGCAGACTGCTGCTGATAGTGAGAGTCTTGAGTCAAGGAGGACACCACATCTTCTAACAATGGCAAGCCAGGATGCAGATAAGGAGTCAGGGGGTGGAGAACACTTAAATTGACTGAAAACGTGTTAGAAATCCTCACTGAGGAATGCTTCAACCATCATGAGCAGCTCTTTGGCAAGGCCTCAATGACGTCCCTAAGTCCCAAAAAGGAAAATTAGTCAAGACATGCAGGTCCAGATAAACACCATTGGAGTGACACAGCGGTCAGTGGATGAAATCTTCCAACTGTGGTATTTCCTCAGGTCAAGGATGAAGGAAAAGGTGGCCACTCGCCTGGCAGAGAGTCATGCCAGAGGAGGAGGTCTTTGCATGTTACAACCACCTACAGCCATTGAAACTCTAGTGGCAGACACCCTTGAGCCAGAGGCAGTTGGCGGATTCGGGCACACAGACATCTCAACAGCAGGACATAACCCAAGTAAGTTCAGCATTTCCACCTCTTAAAAATGTAATATGCATGCAGACACATGTATAGTTAGCATGCACTGCACCCATAGAAGTGTATCATGGGGCATGTAGTAATTTAGAATATGCGATGTTACATCGCGGTGTTTACACCGCGATACCTTTACAACGCAGGCATTACAAAGCAAGTCGTAACGACTTGCGCTGTAGGGCGCTGGACTTAGGAATAGTATGATTTACTATTCCAACTCCAGTCTATGTACAGTAGGGAAGCTGATGGAATAGTAAATCATACTATTCCTTAGGTTAGAGCCCCATCCAGCGCAAGTCATTGAAATGACTTGCGTTGTAATACCCGAGTTGTAAAGGTATTGCGGTGTAAACACCGTGATGTAACAGATGTTTCCCAGTAAGTTATACATAGTGCATTTTTTAAAATAAATGTATTGTGCTGTAACAGCAAATAAATGAAATCGAGAAACAAATCAAACACAAATAGTAATTGTGTGTTTCTTCTGCACCACAGGCACTGCTGCACAGCACACAGAAGCGGCTGAGTCAGAGGAAGGGGATGCAAATCATATGGAAGAGGAGGACAATCAAAATGACACATATTGTGGATCCCCACCATCACATGGGCACACAGTAGTGCTGTATGTACACCACAACCTGCATCAGGAGAGGGGGGTGCTGCCCAAGCACAGCTCTTGTAGTGAGACCACTCCAGCAGCACCTTCTGGGACATGGTTGTCCACGACGCAGGCCATGCCCAGTTTCTCAACCAATCCCATCCAGTCCACATCCAGGTGTTTGGAGGCATTGAGAACTCGTTGTTACAGGTTCAATGCCTGCAACAAAGGCAGATAAAAACTATGAACAGAAGGTTGCAGACCATGTAACAAACAATGTCCTTTGGATTGGCCAATGTGTCCAGACAGTTAACTGAAAATCAGCAACATATGGTCATAAAGATGTTCAGCATGACAGCTGCAACAGAACAGTTGTGTGTCCTACTAGCTAACACTGACACAAACCAAAAGCGCCAGGAGAAGCACTTTGCTAACAAAATGGACACACTAAGCCGGTCAATTAGCAGATTGGCACATGCCATGTATACTCTTTGCCGGAGGACTATTAATGTCCAAGTAGGAATGGGCCACATCAGTGGTGATGTAGCAAGGGTTTTGCAACTCTTAACAATAGCCATTGATGCAATTCACACTGAGCACTTTGCAGGTGGCGCAGCTGGTGACAGTCAGGGGAGCAAGGACCACTGTAACATCAAGAGTGTGTCCACTACTGATACCACAACCAAAAGACGCAGCAGCAGAACACATACTGCCACACATGACCAGAGTTCCATCAGGCCGCAGGGGAAGAATGCATTCATGTTGTTAAATTCGTGTGTTACTCATTTCTTGAAAATTGATCTTTCTGGTGGATTAACCAGCATTGCATACTTTGCAAATTATGTGCTTATTAATGAAGTAGTTAACATACATACCAGTCATTAAAGAAATGTGATTTCAAGCATCTTCAAATGTCTGGTTTGAGTCCACATAATCTAATGCGTCATAACTGTCGACTTACCTTCCAAAGTAATTGTTGGCAATGTGGTCAAGTTGCCATCTTCCCTCCACTGATCTCCGTTCCTTTGCTCGCTGTTGTGTTGGAGGTGTAATAATGTCATCTTCAGACTCAGAGTCTAACACTGTGGTGTGTAGTCCTCTCCTGGTGGCAGTGTTGTGCAGCATTGCTAAAGTTGCTATTATTTTTGTATTATGTTTCTGGTGCATACTGTATGCTTCTCCACTCTTTTGTAAACATTGAAATCTGTTCTTCAACAGTGCAAACATCTGCTCAATGATCCCCTTGGTGCATTAATGTTTAACATTGTAGCGCTGCTCAATGGGGTTTTTTGGTGAAAGGTATGGTATCAATATCCAGGGTCGTAAGGCATACGCACTGTAACCTATGGAAGACATGTTCATGAGTGTCACAACATGAATGTCACAATACTACTCTTTTGTTTTAATCAATAAGAACTAGTCTATTTAGACGTGTAGGGAAGTCGCAAGAGTGTATGTTTTATGATGTATGTAAGAGGAAAGTGTTTTTCCTTTTAGAAAGCCCTCAACCACCAACCTAGTTGGTGGCATGCTTCATCATTGGGCCCACCCGATGACACCGACTGTGTCCCGGGTGTGCTTCTACGCCTGATTACAGCAGAGCAGGTATATTACTGAGTGTGCAGTGTTGGTGACGTGAAGAGTGAAAGGTTAAAAACTGTCCAGTGATCCCAAAAAGATTACTTTATTGTTTGGGCCTCTGGCAGCAGTAAAAACAAGGCGTTGGATGTGGGTGGAGTTGTATTTAGGGTACTCCTACACATTGCAGTACGCTGCCTCACCTAATAGATATCCATCATCAAACTCTCCACCATCTTCTATCTTTTAGAGATGCCACTGTGCCTGAACATGAAGGAATCATGGGTGCTTCCGGGGTACTGGGATACAATGTCAGTCATGATGAAGTGTGCATTACACACCACTTGTATGTTAAGTGAATGTGCGTTTTTGCGGTTTCAGAAAAAATATTCCAGATGCGATGGTGGGCATATGGCCACATGTGTTCCATCCACATACCCTATCACATGCGCAAAATTGACAATCCTATAGAAATCAAATATTGTGGCTTGGAGTTCAGTGGCATTTCTGGGTAGATAGCTGTATTGCCTGATATATATTAACATGGCATCGAGGTAAGCATAAAAAACCATGATAATGCACTCTGACACACACAACCAGCAACAGCAATGACACCTTGGAAACTACCAGATTCTGACAGGCGTACGGAGCACAGCACCTTCATATGTGTGGGGATGGCATTACTGCGCAGTGTGTTGCTTTCAAGATATGGTCTTAGGAGTGCAATTGGATACAACATTACAGCACTACTCAGCCTGTATTTGTCATAGATTTCCTCCTCTGTCTTGGTGAAGATGGTCACCCTGACTCTGTATATCCTCTCCTGTCTCCTCCTCCTCAGCTGAGCCAAAATCCTCATTTTTCTTAATATTACGTACAATGCATCCATTTTGGAGACACCCTGATTCATTTTCGGCCTTTAATTATAGGTTCCAGTCATTTGCCACCTGTTCTCACTAGATGCTAATTTGCACATGCTAATTTGCAACAGACTCCGCATTCGCAAATTGCGACTGTATTGAACATACAATTTGCGACTCGCTAGTTGGTATTTCCCTGCTAGTCGCAATATTCAGTCGCAATATTTAGATAATCACAATCCATTCGCTTTGCTATTCCCTGCCTGTGAAAGGGTTTCAGCCATTTAGTTTCAGCAAAATAGTGGTCGCAAAGCACTTAGCGACTGATTTGCGATTCAGTAACGCTACGTACATCTGGCCCTTGATTTGGAACAAATCATGAGATGGATGGAGCATCTCAAAATTACACCACATGGCTGTTGCCTTGTTCTCACAAATTTACCTCGGAGCAAATATGATGATGCCTCTGGGATTTATAGTATGCGTTCTGAATCTTCAAGATGCACCTGAGTGCCTTTTTTGGAAAATCCTTAATCAAATAAGCATTTCTAAGATTTTCCTATTGTATCTAGATTTCTTACAAGTCAAATTTATTTTTTAAACTTCTTATTATCAAACAAAAGTCAGCGTTAGTACACAGCATTACTTCAATCTATGGTTGATAATACATATATGTCATCATATTTTGCACTTCTTTGGTATAGTGACATTTGCGAGTTAAAAAACAGTTCTAAGAGGACCCCCGCCCGTTATACCCTTAGTCCCCCACCTCCATCCACCATAGTAATCTAACTTCCCTCATGTGTTCCTATATTTATCCTACTGGTACCACACTTTTTCCCATTTCTTTGGGCAGCCTCTACTCTCATATATCGCGTTCTCAGCTGCGCAGCACCAATTCATGTCCATTTTCCATCGTGCCACCGACGGTGGTTGAGTGCCTCCCCATGCCCCGGCGATATTCCTCTTGGCCACCTGTAGTTTGGTTTCTGCACCGAGTAGTACAAGTCAATTTTTGTATAAGTAGTTTAACCACAGCCTGAAGTAACCATGGGATAGTCCATCTTACGAAAGAAATGGGAAGACATTGAAAGTAGGGAAGTGGGAGGTAAGACTGACGAAGTACCCTCAAACGTTGCAGCTTATATTAGAGGTAGAGACAACTCCGAGCTCACTCATTTTCACCATTTCTCCCTTGAACCCTGAACAATCTCCACATGCAGGAGGACAGTAGGTCCTAAGAAAGGATCTGGATCGAGCTGAAACTGCTCCTTTGGGTCCTGGCACAAGGGAGTCACGTGGATGTCCAGTGCATGTACTATAATGGCATTTGCACTGGAAAAAGCAAGATACCCTAGTTTACCCGAGTAACCCACAACACAAATGTAGAACATACCCTCTTAAATGCTACAGCAGAGGAATAGCACAGGCACAGGAAATATTCTAGAAGAGCCAACGTGCCCCCGCTCGAAAACCAACCTGCCATAGAAGGGCAAGGACCCTGCTGCAGTATCTGTTAATAAGGTAGCGTTTTTCATCCTTGTCCTGTTTATGTATGCTTTTTCTGAACCGATTCTGTCTCATATTTCATGCATTTCACTCCCAAACGTAATCTGCATGGCTGCATGAAAATGCCATCAGATAAAGCCCTCCAAACTCGTTCCTCATCATTCAGCTTTAATTGGATTTCAGGCAAGAAGAGCGCTGTGCTTTATTGACTGCTGAGACCCCCAAACCCAGGAGGCCACATGTTGCGAGTGAGGGCTTTTTATGTAGCATACCCTTTCAACCGACTGCTTCGGAATGGCGAGATTAGAAAAGGAGAGGGAGAGGGAGAGAGCATGACAGACAGCAAGAGAAAAGAGGAGAGGAAGAGTGAGTGAGTGAGTGAGTGAGTGAGTGAGTGAGTGAGTGAGTGAGCGAGCGAGCGAGCGAGTGAGTGAGTGAGTGAGTGAGTGAGTGAGTGAGTGAGTGAGTGAGTGAGTGAGTGAGTGAGTGAGTGAGTGAGTGAGACAGCAGAAAGTGAGAGAGAAAGAGCGGGAGCAGCAAAGGGTTAATATTAGGGGCCAAAACAGGGCGAAACTCAATTAAATTGTGTTTGCCACATATTGATTTATAGCAATCATATTGATTCACATAGCAACTACATTGGTTTAAATATGACACATATTTGATGTGTCTTTGTGCACACTTTGCTGTCCACACATATTAGTTTGCTTGCACTATACTGTTTGGTATACATGCTGTGACATTGGTTTGAGGAATCAATACGTTGGTTAGCAAAATGGTAAATGATTGGAACAAATAAACAACATTGGTTTATATGAGAAAACATATGGTTTCAGGTGTGTATTTTTAAACACAACATATTGGTTTATGTTCTGGTATACTGGTTAATAGCAAAAGAACACTGCATTGATGAATGCAGAGTATGCACAGCAAACACTGGTGTCTGCATAAATCAATGGTATTCTTGCACGGTGTATTGGTTTGTAGGCATGCTCTTTTGCTTTCCCTCAAAATGAACTGGTTCATATTAATAACGTGGCTCGCATGCATACCTACCGCTGTGCATGCATAACACCCTGGTCCAGACATATAATCTACTGAGTGAGATGCATAATATATTGGTTGCCCTCATAAAGTACTGCTGTTAAGCAAAGCACACTGATATGAATATCTTAGTACTTTGAAAGAGTAACACAGGAGTGCAGATGTTTAATGTACTGGTACTCATGCATACTATATTGGGCCACTCTTGAAATGTACTGGATTGAATGTATAATATATTGGTTCAAATGTACAACTAATTGGTTTGAAAGCATTAAATGCTGATGTTCACATGTAATGCACCGTTTCTCATAAATATCCTACTGGTTTGCATGAATGCCACATTGATTTGCATGAAAACTGTACTAGTTGCCATACATACTTCCATATTACATGTTCCTAATATATAACTTCATTTTTGTAATGTACTGGTTTGTGTATGAAATGTATTCGTTTAAATGTATAACACACTAGTTTCAAAGTATTACTTGTTGATTTGCATGCATGATGCATTGGTTCCCATGCATAACCTGGGGTGTTGCATGATGGACATGCTGATTTGCATACATACTATACTGCTAAACATACATAATTGTATGGATCCCATGAATAATGCATTGGTTTGGAAGCGCACACACAATGTGCTTGCATACAAAATATTAAATAGTCTGTTTTCTAAACATCACTTACTGGTTTGTGTGCAAAACATTCAGGTGCATTCCCTTTGCATACTATTTGTTATTTCCCAAATAACATTGGTTGATGAACAGCAAATACCTTGGCTTGAAATGAGCTTTACTTTGAAGCCTGTGGTTCATGCATTGGTTTGCTCGCACTACTCAATGCCTTGACTCAGCAACTTTGAGGGGACAGAGACAATCATAAGGGTCAGAAGGTATCTGGAAGCTAGAGACTGAGTTTTCTCAAGTCTTAGGTGAAGCTACTTCCGTGAAGCTGGAGAAGCACTTGCTCTTACCCTCCAGAGAGCAATGCCTTGGATGTTACTCATGTTACCTGTTCACAACTTCATGGTTATGTTTTTAAAAAGCAATGTTCTATAGATTGAGCTGTTTTTGTATATTTAAGTATTATTCAGCAAGTTGTAAAATCGTGTGTAAATATTATTGTAAAGAGTTGCTGTATGTTATCACTACCTGCAACAGTGATGATTCCCGGTAGATGGACATGACTTAAAAAGCAGTGTCATATAGCTTACTCATTAAAAAATATTGTATAGAAAACAAATTGAATGGATTACTACTGTTCTATTTCAGTTTTGCACAGGGCATTATGCTATTTTGAGATCAATAGCTGTCAGCATATTCTGCAAAACATTAGATTTTTTTTATATTAAGGGCCTCCAGGGACTCAAGTTTTTGTCAAATAAAGGACGTTTGTTCTAGTGAACTGTCTGAAAATTGTCAAGATGACCCGGAATCCACTGACAAAATTGCATCAGGGTGAGGAGGGATTTTGGGTAGGGACTTCTCAGACTGCAATAAAATCCTGGCAGAGCCAAAGAAGGTCTCAAGGAACACGAGATTAAAATACACACAATATAATAACTTACACATGATGTAAATGACACCCCATAGATTGCAAGTAGTTTATGGTGGAGACCCACGCTGTTGCCCTAGGTGCCGCCACTTGGATGCAGATTTTATACACATGACGTGGGGTTGTACAGTGCTCAGACCTTACAGGGAAATGCTCATGACCACCCTGGGGAATGCACTGGGATGCATCCTTGACACGGAAGTGGCAGTATGCCTGTTGGGGCTTTACCCGCACCCTCCCATGCGGAAAGTAGGGACCACATTTTTTGACTTGGCATTGGAATTAGCCAAGAGATGGGTAGCAAAGACTTGGATATCCAACACTTGACCCATGGTAGGGACCTTCGTGAAAGAGGTGATGCACTGGGCTGGAGTGGAGAGGAGGGCTTTGCTTAGAGAGGAGTCTCGGAGACTAAGACAGCGTCCCATTGCGGGATTATAGAAGGACGTCCTTGATGTCTGGGAACATCCAGAGAGGGAGTTGGTGGGTAGCCTGGAACACGAGGAAGATACAGGAGTGAAGGCTGAAACGCAGTCTCAAGTGCAATAGCAGGAGGTTGGAGAATCTTGATTAGGTTCCCCGACCTTGAACACGCACCCGTTCAGAACACAGGGCCTCATTTATGTGTTTTTGCTGTAGGGCAGCACAGCAAGCCTTCCTGCTGCACTACCCTACTGCAAAAGAAAAGGGCAGGAATATGCCGTATCTATGAGATATGGTGCATTCCTGTCCTTTTTCCCTGCTCCGGCGCACAATACGCTGCCGTGCGCCACTGCAGTCACCTTTGCACCATGGTGCAAGGATACCTGAGTTGAGGGGATGATTGTTTTTGTGCAGGAAGGTTTCCCACCAGAGACTTTTTCCTTTCTCTATGTGTGCTGTAGAAGGAAAAACAAGGAGAAAGAAAGATATTTCTCCTCGTTGTGCCTCCCTTACGCTTCCCATGGGGAGGCGTATGTTTTTGGTGCTGCCTCAGATTTACAATTACTCATAAATCTGGGGCAGTGTCAAATTGCCATGGATGTAGCTGGGAACGCACCAAGCAACACCCATTGCATGCCCCTTTCAAACAGAAAACTATGTTAAAGGGGACAATATTTACGAGGCAGCATTAAGCCAAAAAAAGTGACTTAGTGCTGCTTCGTAAATATGGAGCGGGCTCCTGCACCACGGAACGTCACAAAAAGTGAAGTTCTGATGGTGCAAGGAGCCTCAAAAATTGACCCACAGTGCCATCTTGGAAGTAGCACTAGACAAAAGAGAGCCGAGTTTCCCCCTGATCCTCACACACCCCCCAGTAGAGAATGAAGAGATTCAGGCATCAGGAAGATGAGGAGACTTTAGAGACTTCCACCCCTCATACCAGTCCCAATTTACACATTTCTCGATCCTTACCATATTGAGCTGCCTGCGCTGGTTTTATTAGGTTGATGCAGTTGAGAATCATGTTATAGGCTACCCCTCAGACATACTTTACAGCTGAGGCTAGATCCTCTAAATGATGTGGATATAGAGCAACCAGTTAAAGTCCCGAAACTGTACACGACTCTAGCTAGCTATCATTATATCGAATTGGCCTCAATGGATAAGAAACGTGACAAGATTGTTTATACTGATTGATAACTCCGTACCGCCAAGTATTGCTGACTCCATATTAATGCAAGCGATCTCTTTTCTGTCAGTTCAGGACCTGGTGGGAAGGCGATAAATGTGATGCTACAGGTGTAATTATCCAACTGTTGCACATGATAAATGCCAATAAAAGTTTAAAAATCACTGTCTGAAAATTGTCAGTACAACACTCCAAAGTTTAAACAAATGACTGTTAATTTTAGTTTGGAAGAAGTAGGTATTTACAGTTCTCCTGGGTCCTTATTTTAGAAAGTGTCATGGAGTGCAACAAAAGCATGCACCTGCTTTTTGCACCCTGGGGCAGTCTGAAAGCATCCTGTTATAACGGAAGGGCCACAGATGCTTGTGTGGTCCCTGCTGTTATCCAGATCACGTTGAAAACAAATGTGTGCCAACATGATCTTATGAGGGTGTTCTCTTATTTGCCCTGAATTTGTCTCCAAGCAAACGAGGAAATCATTGGTCATTACAACTGCCCCTTATTATGCCTGCAGTGGAAAGGCAAAGAGGACAATGGCAGGTACATTGACTGTGCGCCTCTTAGAGGTGGGACATAGTCCCACCCAAAATAGCATGAAAGTCTCTGAAACCTGAGAATGAACAATTGTAAGCCATGTCCTTTGTTTTCTGAATAATCGTTTTGAAATTGTAAGCTATCCAAAGCAATGTTTTAAGCAAGGTCCATTTACCTGGATTCAACACAGCTGCTGGCAATGGAAACGCACAGCACACTCTCTAAAATAATATTTAAATTATAACTATTTTACAATCCGCTAAATCAAATTTAATTAAAACGGGCAAACCTAAACAGTTTAAAGTGTAAAATATTACTTTTAAGATCATAACTCGGAAGTTGTGTAAAGATAACGCGAGTGAAAGATCTAAAACATTTCTCGCTAGAGACTCTATTCACAGGAAGTGCTTCTTAGCTTTCCAGGAAGTGGCTTCTCTCAGTACTTGAGAAAATTTAGTCTCCAGAATCCAGATACCTTGTGACACCTATCATTGTCTCCGCTGGCTCAAATCTGTTGAGTCAAACAATAATATAGTATGAGCTTCCCTATGCACATTAGATAGCCTCCAATTTAAACCTAATTTTTAACCAGTGTGATGCAGAAAATAATAAATAATATGCAATAGACATACCAAAATATGTACATATTGTACACACAGATCGGTAAAGAATGTTTAGGAAACGTATTGTGTGCTTGCAAACCAATGTGTTATTCATGCAAAACACACAATTATGCATATCTACCAGTGATTTATGAATGTGAATCATTGGGGTGGACATGTGAACCCGGTTATGCTTATCAGCAAATAATGCTTACCAATCAAATGGTTGTGCATTAAAATCAATATATTACACATAGAGTGTATTACAATTATGTCAATTAGTACAGTATGCATGGCAATCAATATGGTATTCAGGCAAACCAATAGGCTATGCATGTGAACCAGTGCATCTTGTATGTAAACAAGCATGTAATGCTGTCAAACTAATAGTTTGTACATATACAGCAAATGTATTATGCATACAAGCCAGAAAATTACTGGAGTGGACCAATACATTATGGTGCCAAATCCGATTGGGTAAAAAAATTTCCCGTACGACTCGTGTCCGTATTTTTTTACGTACGATTCGTACAAGTCCCGTCCCACCTGTGAAGTACGATTCGTACGTGAAAAATAAATACGAATCGCTTCGGGAAAAGTCTAGGAGACGTACCTGGACAGTTTTACATACAAATCGTAAAACTGAAGTCCGAGCGCACAAGTACGATCTGTACCGCCCTTCCGAATACACAAGCGTATGTTAAACGTCCCGTACGGAGCGAACTCTGTACCACTCGTATCCCGGGTAAACTTGTGCCTGGGATACGAGTCGTACAGCCCCCCCTCCCCCGCGTATGTCCGCACGTACCCCCGTATGTCATCACCGTACCCCCGTATGTCAGCACCGTACCCCCCCATATCTGCACCGTACCCCAGCCCAGTACTTGTACGCACCGTACCCCAGCACCGTACCCCGGCCCCGTACTTGTACGCACTTTACCCCAGCACCGTACCCCAGCCCCGTACTTGTACGCACCGTACCCCAGCCCCGTACTTGGACGCACCGTACCCCAGCACCGTACCCAAGCCCTGTACTTGGACGCACCGTACCCCAGCACCGTACCCAAGCCCCGTACTTGTACGCACCATACCCCAGCACCGTACCCCAGCCCCGTACTTGGACGCACCGTACCCCAGCACAGTACCCCAGCCCCGTACTTGGACGCACCGTACCCCAGCACCGTACTCCAGCCCCGTACTTGTACGCACCGTACCCCAGCACAGTACCCCATCCCCGTACTTGTACGCACTGTACCCCAGCACCGTACCCCAGCCCCGTACTTGGACGCACCGTACCCCAGCACCGTACCCCAACCCCGTACTTGGACGCACCGTACCCCAGCACCGTACCCCAGCCCCGTACTTGTACGCACCGTACCCCAGCACCGTACCCCAGCCCCGTACTTGTACGCACCATACCCCAGCCCCGTACATGGACGCACCGTACCCAAGCCCCGTACTTGAACGCACCATACCCCAGCACCGTACCCCAGCCCCGTACTTGTACACACCGTTCCCCAGCAACGTACCCCAGCCCCGTGCTTGGACGCACCGTACCCAAGCCCCGTACTTGGACGCACCGTACCCCAGCACCGTACCCCAGTCCCGTACTTTGACGCACCATACCCCAGCACCGTACCCCAGCCCCGTACTTGTACACACCGTACCCCAGCACCGTACCCCAGCCCTGTACTTGGACGCACCGTACCCAAGCCCCGTACTTGGACGCACCGTACCCCAGCACCGTACCCCAGCCCCATACTTGGACGCACCGTACTCCAGCACCGTACCCCAGCCCCGTACTTGGACGCACCGTACCCCAGCACCTTACTTGGACGCACCGTACCCCTGAACCGACCCCAGCATCGCGCATGTACGGACCTTACAACAACATTGCGTATGCGAGCGCGGTACAACAACATCGCGTATGGACGCACCTTACATACGCGAAAACGACTCGTACTGAACCAGGACACTGTAAAAGAGCACATGGAGGGTCAATTCGACTCGCACAACATCACAAAACACGTCTACAGTACAAAAAAACAGCAAAATGACTGACCTGGCACATCCAAACAGGTAAACAGAGGCCCAAACTCACAACCACCTCTTATAACACACCCACCAAAAATTCAAACTCAGGCCCACCCACAAATGGACCAATAAAAAGGGCCCACACACACAAACCATGGGCCTTTGCAACAGACTCACTGCAGCTACAGAGCACACCCCAATAACTGCACCCATACACCTTAACATATACACCTTCACACACAAGCCCCGTACTTGTACGCACCGTACCCCAGCACCGTACCCCAGCCCCGTACTTGGACGCACCGTACCCCAGCACAGTACCCCAGCCCCGTACTTGTACGCACCGTACCCCAGCACCGTACTCCAGCCCGTACTTGTACGCACCGTACCCCAGCACAGTACCCCAGCCCCGTACTTGTAAGCACCGTACCCCAGCACCATACCCCAGCCCCGTACTTGGACGCACCGTACCCTAGCACCGTACCCCAACCCCGTACTTGGACGCACCGTACCCCAGACCCGTACTTGTACGCACCGTACCCCAGCACCGTACCCCAGCCCCGTACTTGTACGCACCATACCCC
This sequence comes from Triturus cristatus, assembly GCF_964204655.1. Lineage (NCBI taxonomy): Eukaryota > Metazoa > Chordata > Amphibia > Caudata > Salamandridae > Triturus > Triturus cristatus. Next base: position 578,188,434 of record NC_140583.1, on the reverse strand, counting down.
AGCCCCGTACATGGACGCACCGTACTTGTACACACCGTTCCCCAGCAACGTACCCCAGCCCCGTGCTTGGACGCACCGTACCCAAGCCCCGTACTTGGACGCACCGTACCCCAGCACCATACCCCAGTCCCATACTTGGACGCACCATACCTCAGCACCGTACCTGAGCCCCGTACTTCAGCCCCGTACTTGTACACACCGTACCCCAGCACCGTACCCCAGCCCCGTACTTGGACGCACCGTACCCAAGCCCCGTACTTGGACGCACCGTACCCCTGAACCGACCCCAGCATTGCGCATGTACGGACCTTACAACAACATTGCGTATGCGAGCGCGGTACAACAACATCGCGTATGGACACACCTTACATACGCGAAAACGACTCGTACTGAACCAGGACACTGTAAAAGAGCACATGGAGGGTCAATTCGACTCGCACAACATCACAAAACTCGTCTACAGTACAAAAAACAGCAAAATGACTGACCTGGCACATCCAAACAGGTAAACAGAGGCCCAAACTCACAACCACCTCTTATAACACACCCACCAAAAATTCAAACTCAGGCCCACCCACAAATGGACCAATAAAAAGGGCCCACACACACAAACCATGGGCCTTTGCAACAGACTCACTGCAGCTACAGAGCACACCCCAATAACTGCACCCATACACCTTAACATATACACCTTCACACACACTCCTTCACACAACCCCCCTCTCCACATTCCCACACACACCTTCACATTCACACCCACACACCCACAACCATCCACACCCTCACCCCACACCATGCCCACAGACAAGAATCCAAAGTTCACAAGGGAGGAGCTGGACATCCTTGTCAACGCAGTCATCAGAGTCGAGCCACAGCTCTTTGGAACATTGGTCAGACAGACCAGCATAGCCGAAAAATCATGCCTGTGGCAGAGGATCGTCGATAGGGTGAATGCTGTTGCGCCCATCAGAAGGACCAGGAATGAATGCCAAGCCAGGTGGTACGATCTGCAGAGGGCAGTCAAGCGCAAAATGAACGAGGACTACGCCCAGAGCAACATCACTAGAGGTGGGCTGCCCCGCAGACCGGTACATTACCATCCCTGGGAGGAGAAGGTGATGGCCCTGCTTCCGCCGGTGGGAGTACACAGAGTCGAAGGAGTTGCAGAGCCTGTTGAGTACACTAACAACTTACGTAACATGGGGGTAATGGCATCCACACCCCAACTACACCAAATGCACACAACTACCCCTAAGCCCTCACCGGACACCACCACACTCAAAAACAACGCTCATACCACTAACATGTGTATGCCCCATCCACAAAGCAAGGCCATGCCATGTCCCAGGCTACACGAAGCAGCATCCCGGACTGGATGTCCGGGATGCTGGGAGGGTGGGGCTCACAAAACACATTGTTCAACTCTGAATCAGACACCATTGCCCTCAGCCCATATGGCCCAGGTACATACCCATGCACCATGCTCAATGCACAGGGACTGGCAAAGTACTGACAAGGTAGCTAACACTTGGCCCTGCTGTAGCCAGCACAAGGCCCTCCTGTGACCACTGTAAACTCAAACACCAACACCACAAGCTCAGATATCTAGGACAGGAACTCACACTCACTGTCATGCCAGCATGCACCACGAGGGGACAGATACATCACCTGGGAGACCCACAGCCAAATCACACTACACCCACCAGCAGGCCCTGTCACACACACCCCTTACACAAGCACACACCCCCGGGGCAGGCAATGGATTTCCACACTCTCACAATGGACATGTGACACAACAAGATCAATCCATAGCCAAAGAAGCATCCAAGCCAAAAATCTACATGGCAAACACTCAGGAGAACATATCAATCTGTCCCCCGCAACATACCCATCCACAAGTGAACAGTGAGGGGAATGCTAGGCACATACAACTACCTGGAGGAACTGTGCCAACTTGAATATGTATGAAACATGGATGTTGCATGAAACAGCATTAACATTGTCTCTCTCTCACACACAGGGCAATGTCATGGATCTCCCCCCAACAATGGGGGGAAAGATTCACAGTCCCAGGCACGGGAGGAACCTGATCTCACCGGCAGCGATGCCTCTCAACACTCCGCGGATGACCCCAACCCACCTGGACCCTCTGGTGTCCAAGCCCCTGCAGCACCTGCCTCAGGTACATCTGTGCCAACCACCACCCCCATTCCTGCCACATCCCAGGAGACACCCAGGAGCCCTGCCCGCAGTGAAAAACTGAGCCAGTCTGACCTGGAGGGACAAGGTTCGCCGGGCACCCAGGAGGAGGCAGACAACCCCGCAACTGCCGCAACAGGGGTCCCTTAAACCTGATGTGCCCACAACGGCAGGCCAGGCTCGTGTGGGCAGGGGTGGTGGGAGTGGAGGCAGGCGGAGGCGAGAACCTGACCAGCCAGCTGAAGGGACCGGTATGTCACACATACGCAACATCATGGAGGCATACCGGCGTGACACCAGGGCCATCAGCCAGGTAGTGGAGACCCTCACAGAGATTAAGAACCAGCAGGCCGAGCAACACGCCAGTCAACAACAACACCAAGGACGGATGGAGGCAAGACTGGCTGAGCTCCTGGCGGTGCAAACGGACATAAGCCGTTCACTCCGTCGGATCGCTGACAACATGGGCAACCCTCCCTGTGCCACCAGGCGAAGACCAACACCAGCCACAGGGTGGGAGGAGGAGGAGGATTTGTCCGACGGAGCGTCCCAAACATCGTCAAGGCCTGCATCTGAGGGTTCCGCGAGGAAGGTGGGTCGTTCACGGAAAAGACCGTGAGAGGCAGCGGACCATCCACATCTCCCAGGTCACCTGACCTGGCACCTGGCCTTCATGCGCAACAGCAGCACCTCATCCACTGACATTCTCTGCCACATGGACTTGCTGGTCACAGCCTGAGCAATGATGACAAACACTGTGTTCTGGACTATGATGACTTCAAATGCCAAGGATCCCATCTCACCCTGTGAACTTTGGATTCTAGCCACACTGTATAGCACCTATTTTCACCCACAATATACGCCCCCCACCGAGAATAAAACAAACTTTCTATAATTAGATGTTGTAGTCATTTTGCATGAGTCCTCAATATACGTGTGGGGAAATGTCAAACTATGCCTGAGTGTTGAACGAACTCCAGCCATCCATACCCTTGGATCTGAGTCCGGTACAGGACACACATGGGTCACAATGTGTTATCCAATACAGACATGGAGCACAATACTCACCCGTGATGGGCTCAAGCTGCTGAGGGGGGGCTTGCAATACTGTGCAGACAGACCAATTTGGAAGAGCATCATTAATGTGTAGAGGTCATGGCTCATGTGGAGGTGCCCGGGGAGGGAGTCCCAGGTATGTGTAGCCAGGTGGGAGAACTATGTCCTGCATTATGGAGTGCGGTGGATGTGAAGAATGTTGACCAGGGCAAGGTTGGATGCACGGAGTTGGCCCAACGGGGTCTTGGATGACAGACGTCCAAGGTTGGTTTGGGGTCTGCGGTTGTGGACTGCCTCCTGAGTGTGGGTGAGGAGTGTGAAGGTCATCCTGCAGCAGACAGTGATCCATTGCAGCTATCTCAGGTGGACGGTGAGGTGGCTGGGGCGCGGGATGTTGAAGCTGAGGTGTGCAGATGCACCCTGGATGTGGACAAGTTTTCCGGGAGTTTGGCTGTACTTGCTCTGTAGAGGGCGGGGCTGTAGTTGACACGGCTGGTGTCATGGACCTGGGGGACGGTCTGTCTTACCTTGGAGTGGATCTATCTGTGGGTCATGTGCATCATGCGGAGGGTGTTGCAGCATGAGGTACAGATGCTGGTGAGTTGCATGGCAATTGTGAGCGACAAGTCCATGATGCACACCATCTTGTGTGCATGGCCACTGGGTGCTGGTGCGGTGTCCTGGCGGGTGGGACACAAGGAGTTGACCCAGCTGTAAGGGGACAATCCTCAGATGATTACCTCAGTAATGTACAAGTCCAGCCTCAGGTGGATGATGTTCAGCCATTCATCAACGGACCTCATGGCTACTTGAAGGTTGGAACTGGCAATGGCTGTGTCTTTGGTGAGGGTGAGGAGCAGCTGGCTGTCAATGGCATACGAGTTGATGATGAGGTTGTGTGCGCATGTGATGGTGGAGAGGGTGGTCATGGACACATTGAAGATTGACACGCTGAGAGCTGAGCCCCGGGCCATGTGCCAGATGATGCCACTGTACTACATGCTGAAGGCGTGAGTCCCACTCCCATGGCCTTGCTGGTGAGCCACTTGGTGATTTCATCCTGGTCCATCCCCTGGATACCAGTGTTGGAGATGTGTGAGCTGACAGTGTGTGACCACATCGTGCATAATGCTGTGGAGAGGCCAAGGGGGGTGGCCTCACCATTGTTGAGCATGGCAAAGTAGTCGGTGTTGGATGGCAATGATGACGGTTGCAGTGGGGTGATTACTGTGGAAGACGGTCTTGTGCAGGTTGCCTGGAGCTCTTTGAGTGGAGGAAGGTTGCCTGTTGCTCGTTGACTGTCTTCCTGATGACATTTGCTGGATAGGGAAGCACGTTGAGGTTCCTTGAGAGCCAGCGTTCCTGCCGTCCATTGTCTAAGAAGGGCCTGGGTCACTGCATGCCTCTATCTACCACGGAATGTGGCTAACTCCAAAGATACATACATGATGTGCTGGATGGGGGCTACAAGGATGGGGAATGATGTGGTTGAGATGTTGTGCGGGAAGGGGCCTGATGGAGATACCCTGTGCTGTTTTATGTCCTCCTCCCCATCTGAAGGATCTCCACTTGTCCTTGCTGATGATATGGTGATGGCTGTGTGTGCCGTTTTCCAGGGTTGTAAGGCCACTGATGGGTATTTGTGTTGCAAGCTGTGCACAAGAGTCCTGCTAGACGTGTATGAGTTCAGGTCTGCCTTGACCCAGGTGGCTTAATTGTTGATGTGCGTCACAGGAAAGTCCGTCAACGTGGCTACATTGTTGGATCAGTTGCTGATCCAGTGAGTGAGGTTGCAGGGTGTGGCGGTGGTGTTGGCTCCAGTGTCCCACACACCATGTCTGTGTTGACTTACATCTAGCATCTTTGGGGGATTGGTAGCGGGGTTTGTGGCAGTGTGTTGCCCGTCGGAGACGTGGATGCCAATGTGGATGGACCAATGATGGATGCTGGTGTTGTTCTCATCCAGCCAGAAGTTCCTGGCCCACAGCCACATGTATCCTGTGGATGTGAGGGCGTGCGTGACGATGGACGTGTTGATGGCTTTGCGGAATTGGAAATGTAGGCCTGGAGATCTGTAGATGAGTGTTACTCTGATGGTTTGCAGGGGGTTTGTGCCAAACCAGATTTGTGACCCTGAGTACGCACTTGGGAATAGATATCAATTCATCCTCCGGGATTGTTAGTGCCGTCCCTGCGTGTGCTCTTGTATCCGTCTGAGATGGCAATGAAGAAGTTGTGTGCTGAAGATGCTTTCATCCAGGTCACTGCCATGATGGTGATGTGTGGGCCTGTTGTGTTGAGGAGGTAAGAGAGTCCAATTGCGTGCTGTTGGACGGAGCCGGTGTGGAGTAGGAGGGACATGACCTGGTTGGTGTAACAGGGCCTGGAAGGCGGGGCAGCGCTGTGTAGGCAGTTGGAGTTGCACACTCAGCATGCGAAGGTGTCGTGTGTGCGCCTAGGGTATGCCTGAGAGCAGGTGTTAGATTTTTGCTTGGACATTGCTTGGAGGGTGACTGCAACATGAGACTGTTGTGTGATGTGGGTCATGCAAGGACATGAGGGTCGTGCAATGTGCACGTTGCATGTGCTGACGGTCCTGCCATTGGCACCGCCTGGCCGCATTAGTGGCACAGACAAGCTGATGACAGCCTAATGAATAGGTGGAGGGAGGAAGGGAGGAGCATCTTGGAGGCGTGTGGGTTGAAGAATCTGGGAACTTGGTGGACCCTTGCCGCAGGGGCCGCAGCAGCAGTCGGCATGTACTGGAAAGTAGGCCAAAAGTAGCACACAAAGACAAGGATGTCAGAAAGGACAATTGCAACAGGTGTATGTTAAGGAAGGAGTGCCAGGTTACTCATGTCTCACCCAGAGAAAATGGATGAACAATCACCAAAGATGACTGACACAGGATCAGGAAACAGAAGGCCGAGCTGCGCACAGGAGACACACCCTCAGCAGGCGTTGACGGCCCGTTGGAGGGAGCAACCTGACCAAATACATACACAACCATGGACTTCGTGCACAATAGAGATCATTATCCATGAAGAACTGCATGCATGTTGCCGAACTCCACATACACTCATATGCACAATCTTTGACAACTATGCCAGAGATGACGCATGCAAATTGGCAAGAGTCCTGCATTGACAGAGATGAGGCACTTCGGAGGGTGAGGAACACCTTTATTACTCAAACTCACACTGAGTGAAATGCATCAATGCGAACAGACTCAGAGGTGATTTGACTGAACATGTGGGACCTACGCTGGACACCCCCTTCACAACACGGATGTAGTAAATCCAAATGAACTGGCACACAAGTTAAGGGGATGAGCCAAACACCTCCTGCTGCACACGGAGAGGCTGCAATTCCCCATTGAGCCCGTCATGGGGATGTCCCACACTATGTCCACCCGTAGCATTCCATATGTTTCAGAGGGAAGTTTTACACACATTGATGCCTTCATCAGAATCCTAAATCCATTACAGATGACTGTCACGAAGGGTGACTGTCAATTCATGGGAGTCATGCTACATGTTACGTGACCCATGGTGAGTCAACATGTATGCATGGTAACACAACATGCACAGAGGCAGTCCCCACACATTCCAAACACGTACCACCCCCAAAATGCCTTGCTGCAATCCTTACCCAAAATGAAATTTCCCCATGTCCGTGCATGGAATGCTGATTCAGCACACGTTGCAATACTCATGAGGAATAGCAGGAGGACAACGATGACACGAGCAGACAACATGCGCAAGAACCTGGGAATGACAGAAACACAAGAAGTCAGCGAAAATATTTTTTCTCCGCATACATGGACATTTACTAAACAGGAACAATGTTGTCCCCATGCTAATTTAAAAGAAACTGTCCCTGCTAAAATGTGTGGAATGACATCATCACTCGAGTCACACATCAGAAGACAAATCTAAGTCACTTAGCATACAGTCAGCTGGACACACACATTGCAACACATGCCACCCAAGCCTCCAAGCATGCACACTCAGAGCCAGTGACTCACCATTATGAGAAGAAGGTGCATATGAGCTGACTCCGGATATCCTCCTCCTCCTCCTCCTCCTCATCACTTGCCTCGTGACCAAGCCCTTCATCCTCCACGGGTGGATGTTCCTGCTCATCCTGCTCCAGGATGAGTGGCACTGCCTTCTCCACTGCCATGTTGTGCAGCATTCAGCACACAATGAAGATTTTGCAGACCTTCGCCGGTGCATATGGATGGGACCTGCCTGTCTTGTGAAGGCACTGGAATTGGCACTTCAGGAGCCTAAACGTCCTCTCAATCACTCGCCTGGTCTGCCCGTGTGCATTGTTGTACCGGCGATCTGCAGCTGACCTTGGGTTGCGGAGAGGCGTCATCAGCCATGGCATGTTGGGATAGCCAGAGTCCCCTACATGGAAACATCATGTAAATAAGTGGGTCACGAGATGCCGTAAGAGCCAGAGATACCGCAACACACAGGACAAACAGAGTATACGCACCAACAAGACATGCTCGTTCGTTGTGCAGCCGCAGCATCATTTGTGGCACCCTGCTACGCCTCATGATGTAGGCATCATGTGCTGACCCTGGAAAACGTGCACAGACATGGGAAATCAGCATGTTAGCAAGACACACCACAAGGGCATTTATAGAGTGGTAATGTTTACGGTTGCGATAGACTACCTCCTGTGCCTGTGGTGGTACCAAAGTCACATGTGTCCCATCAATGGACCCAATGACATGGGGCATCCCTCCCAGGGCATAGAAATCACCCTTGGCACCTGTCAACTCCTCAGGAGACGGAAAATGGATGAATTCATCAAGGTGCTCCAACATGGCTGCCAAAACATCACGCAGGACACGGCTGAACATGGTCTGTGACATGCCACCAACATCAGCTATGGTGAATTGAAACGTACCTGTGGCAAAGAAATATAGGGCTGACATCACCTTCATCTTGGGGGTCTGCGCAGTGGGATACCTGTGTCGCGGTTGGAGGTGTGGTGCCACCTTGGCGGTCAAGTCCTCAATCAACTGTTGAGTGAATCGGTAACATCGGATGCAGGCACGTTCCCTCATGGCACCCAAGTCTGGCATTGTTCGGGGGACAGGCGGTGCCCTGCAGAAATTTGTGATGAATGACGAGGATTGAGAGCATAACAACATCAATGTCAATGAACAGAGCACATGCTCAACTGCTACTACACATCTGATAAATACAGAGTCTGGTGTGTGCAAAACATCCAGGACACGTATGCTAGCTTGGTGATACTCCTACGAAAAGCCAGATACACCCGTTGATTGGCAAGCCTACATGACATGCCCTGAAATGAGCTTGGGGTCAGTCTGAGTGAACAGCCAGAGACATCACAGGAGTAACATATATCCACATAGCTGCATTTGAAGGATGTCATCTCATACAGGCAGCTGACGGCAAGCTAGATGCACAGGTCACATGGAAACTCATATGTACAGATCACACACATTGCCATGAAGGGGTACATGTGAAAACAGAAAACACAGACATTGAGACAACGCAGATATGTCCTGAGGTGAAAATATCATGTCTGATGCATACAGACCCTGCTTACGTGGGAATCCACATGTGGCATGGTGTGCATAGATGTGTGCCATGCCCACCTCCACACAGACACATGTTGGATGCAGCAACAGCAGATGTAGTTGACGGAACAGTAACAGCAAGCTCATGGGAACACATGAGACCCTCACGGGTGAGAAGCTTGCTTACAATTCCCTGATTGCTCAGAACAGAGTAGTGTCTGGCCTGGGGCACCTACACCAGAGGCGCAAACAAGTGTGCTGTTTCCGTAAACCCCTGTCATCAGCTAAACTGGGCCTATTCTGCAGGGTCCCCTGCACCATGTATATAAAAATTGGAAGTTGCATCCTGATCCCTACCATCTAACAAAGGAAGTCTAATCAGCAGCCCCTTTCTAACAATGTATTCATCAAATTGTATTTGTCTTTATTTTCACCCTCCAGCTAAAAGAATGCAGTCAATATACTTCCATTGACTGGAAAACTGTCCTCACCTTCACATCTTGTGCCACATCAAACCAGAGGCATGGTAAATGGATCCCACTGTGCTTTCATAATTCTGTGAGCCAAGCTTGGGGATGAAAATAAGCAGACATCTGTTCCACCTTGTGCAAAACTTCATTCAAAGTTTGTGATCTGCTCTCATTGAGAAATGAGCGGTCTAGTGGTAACCTAGCTATGGACAGACAGTTCATTTGATTCTAATTCCTATTAAACATAATAATATAGTACTATCATCACATGTAAATAATGTTTTTTATCTCTACAATATGCTCTTCAAGGTCTTAAAATATAGCATTAAAACTGATCTTTAATTTAAACTTCTGATGTTCACCTCTCCATTTTCCTCTCAAATGGCTCTTTACTTCAGTTCCGTCCTCTGCATGTCTCTTCTCTCTGAGCACAACCCTTCTCTTATGCATGTTTTCCTTAATCTCCATTAATGTATTTCGTCAAATTGCTTACAACTCATTTTAAAGGTCACAACCTCTCCTTTTCAAGAAAGTGATACCCTAGCAAACCAACACTACCTAATCTCCTCCAGCTCGTCTTTGGACCACACCAAAAATCTGCATGAACTCCCATATTTCCCACTAATGATCACACCTAACTTCTCATAGTTTAATCTACTACAAAGAAACTGAAATAAATGCATGGAATGGTTTGCTTGAGCATGAAAGAATACTCTCGATAACATACAATAACCAATAACACTGGATTAACCAATAACCTTGGGTTCTGAAGCAGCATGCTGCCGAGCATAAAGTGCTTCAATACCTTGTCTGGGGTAGTAAGCGTTATATAAATGCAATTACAATTACATACAACACCTGCAAAACACTTACCAGAAAGGCAACAGCACACTTCCTAAATAGCTACGGACCAGCTTTTTACACAAAAGTATATCTTGCATCCCTCCTTTTCACTTCAGATACACACATAGGTGCTGCAAAACAAAAAAAACACCAAAAGAGGACGACGCGCCCCTTCATTGCAAGAACTTTCTTAACACCTTCAGATCAGAAAAGGTCTGAAGATTCATCTTCTCAAAGAACACGACTTCTCAACACCATGAAAGCCCCTTGAACTTTTCTGGACTGCATTTTAATTCCTTTTATAGTAATTATCCACATTGTCTACAGTAAATGCAGGGCACAGGTCCTAAACAACAGAAGTGAGGGGACTAACCAAGTTAGGCAGTATGCTTGTGACATTATGGCACGTGCCATCACAGGACAGGATGCCACAATGCGTGACATCGCACATGGCATCACAGCAACTGACCTCACTGGAAGTGACATCGCAGGGCACCAGTATGTGCTTGGGGGGGTGGAGTATGTGGACAGCGGGAAAATCCACATTTCCTAAGGGGTGGAGGGGTGTTTGTTGAGGGAGGATTAGGGTGGCTTGGGTTAGTTGGAAAAATGAGCAGGTGCTATAAGGAATGTGTTAAAGGGTGTAGGAATCAATTGAAAATAGAATTGCAGTGTATTGAGCTTTTTCATGAATGAGTTCATCCAGTATTTGTCAAATTCTTTCTGTCAACGTTAATGGAATTTTGAACAGACGCAAATATGGTGGATTGATTAAGTGGCTAGTCACTTTAAAACCTCAAATTCTTTTTTTACAGGAAACTCATTTGAAATCCAATACCCCAAAATGTTATATTCCAGGAATGTTTTCAAGGTTTTTTTTGCTTCAGCAGGTGTTGCAATGCGGTGGTGGCCATATATTTTTCTCGTGAATTTGATTGGGTATTTCTTCAGGAACAAAGAGATCCTCAGGGAAGGTGGGTATGGGTACAGGTGTCATTAAACGGCCAGATTTTGAATTTTGTTAGTTATTATGGTCCAATATTTGATGATGAATCTGCATTATGTTCACTTTATAAACTTTTGATTGGGGTCACGGGGCAAATTGTTTTGGGGGGCGATTTTAATTATATTCAGGACTTGAAAATGGATACCTCAAATAAAGGGAAAAAACAATTGAAACCTAAAACAAAGAAGCTTTTTGATGCTTTGATAGATGATCTCCAGCTAGTTGATGCATGGCGGTTTTTAAATCAAACTAGTCGTAAATATACTTGCTTTTCACGCCAACATCAAACTGCATCTCGTATTGATTTTCTATTGTTGTCACGTTCTTTGATATTTAGAGATGCAGATATTGGTGCCAACGCTTTTTCTGACCACTCTTATGTTCAAGTATGTATAGAATTGGCTCTTTCTAAAAAGCGTAGGCCTAAGTGGCAGATGGACCGTCTTCTTTTGCAAGATCCAGTTTGGATTGATGAATTCAGATGTTGGATAAAAGACTACTTTTCTATTAATGAAGGGACCGCTGATATGTTTTCTGTCTGGGGGGGCTTTAAGGCTGCAGCCCGTGGGCAGATGATTGCCACCACTGCTAAGAAAACTGGGGAACGTTTAGATAAAATAACACAACTTCAGCAGTCATTAATTTAGGCTGCTAATCCGGTGGGCTCTTTAAATCGGACTCAGTTGGATCAGGCTAGGAAGGCTTTAAGATATTTTTTCATTTTAGAAGAAATAAATAGCTCTCAGACATATTCTCAGAAGGTCTATGAAGAAAATCAAATGGTGGGTAAGATGCTCGCCTCTTCGACTCGGGCTCAACAAGAATCCGCCTGCATTGTCGAAATAATAGACCCCCAATCCAATACAATAGTTACTGATAGAGCTGATATTCCTCGAATATTTCTTAATCACTTTCAACAAATTTATACCACCAATCATTCGGTAAAATCCGAGTTGATTGAGGAGTATTTTGCTTCACTTAAAGTTCTTAAAATATCGCAGAATGTAGTGACGATGCTGCAGATGAAAATTACTGTTGCCGAGATAGCGGCAGTGATTAAATCTTTGGCGGGAGCAAAAGCTTGTGGTGAGGACGGGTTTCCAAGTGAACTATATAAATGTTTTGTGAAGGAGTTGACCCCTTTTCTGGCAAAGTTATTTGATTATATTAAAATGGGTGGGGCGGTGTCTCCTGAATTAAAAAAAGCGATAGTAGTTAGCTTTGTAAAAAAAGGTAAACCCTCCAACAATTTGAATTCTTACCGTCCAATCAGTTTATTGAATACCGATTATAAAAATGTTATGAAGATTTGGGCACAGCGTTTCACTTCTGCAGTTAAGGAAGTGATTCATGGGGATCAAACGGGGTTTATTGCGGGCCGAATGATGTCGACTAATACCCGCTTTTTGATCCAAGCTCTTGATTTTTTTAATATGAATAAGACTCCTGCTTGTATTATGATGGTACATACTGAAAAGGCCTTTGATTTAGTTAATTGGGATTCATTATTTTATGCACTTTTTAGGTTTGGTTTTCCACCATTTGTAATAAATATGATAAAAAATATTTACCAGGGGGCACAGGCTCAGATTATAGTTAACGGGGATCAAGGAGGATTAATAAAGATAAACCGTGGGACCAGGCAAGGCTGTCCCTTATCACCTCTTTTGTTAACTTTTTTTATCGAACCTCTCGCTATTTGATTACGTGCCAATAGGAATATTAGACCCCCTATTGAAGGTATGGCAAAACTGAAACTTTTTGCTGATGACGCTATTTTATATTTAGATCCAGAAAAATCAAATTTACAGTCAACATTGGCGGAATTCAGGAAATTTGAACAAATAGGGGGCTATAAAATTAATCCTTCCAAAGCTGAAATTTTAATGCTAAATTCTGGGCCGGCATGCCTTCCAGAAGAATTAAAACAACAGGTAAGAAAAACTGATCCTATTAGGTATTTGGGAATATACTTTACAGGTCATTATGGGGAATTGGTTAAGAATAATTATGAAGTCACCAGTATCAAGATTCAGAATTTGTTGAATAAATGGTCTAATCTTCCTTTGACTTTGATAGGACGAGCGGCATTAATTAAGATGTCTATTTTACTTCTTTTGATTTTTTTGTTCACAAATATCCCGGTTAAGGTTAACGTTAGTTTTTTAAAGGAATCGATGTTATGATTAGATCATTTGTGTGAAATAAAAAGACTGCTAGAGTTAAGCTCCCAATTCTGCAATTAGATACTCAGTTGGGCGGGTTGGCACTCCCAAATATTTGTTTATATTATGATGTATCACTTTTTGACTATGTAGCATGTTTGCTGTCCAAACCTTATCAGGTCGATAATTTTTTTATCAGCAAGATGATGCAAGAGGCCGGAACTCAACACCCTACTTTTTTAAAGACTTTGAAACTCCCAAAGAGAACTTGATATAAAACATTATTAGATTTTTCAAATCGATAGCATATCGTTTTTAAACAAAAGGATCTCTCGGGGTTTTTTTCAATAAAATTAATTGAGCGTCGAGATCTAGGTTTATATATTCATTCTACTCAATTGAAAAAATGGAATGACTCTGGTTTGGGGGTTTTGAATCAATTGGGCATTCAGGGCAGGTTGATCACCTGGGAAGAAGTTCAGGCTAGAAGTCTGGGTCCCAATAAACCTTCTTTTTTTTTAATTCATCCAAATTATTAATTTCTTAAAAAAGTATAATTTTATTTTTGGCATCCCTCCTGGTAAAATTGCTTCCGCACTATATGTTGCGAGAATATCTGGAGTGGGCAATTGGTATTGTTTATTGAATTATCAAGATGAATCTCCTTTGGTACTAAAGATGTTGGAGAAAGTCGAAGCTTATACTCAATGTGTGTTTTCTTATCAGGAATGGCAAAGGATCTCATCTTTAGGGAATAAGGTTTTGAGGGCTGCTAATTATAAAAGAATGGCATTTTTTGCCAACTGGATGGTATATTATACACCAGAAGCACTAAATAAAATGTATCCAGAGGTGATAAATAGTTGCTTTCGTTGCGCTACCTTAGCAGCAGGGGGTTGGCGACATATTTTTTTTCCTGCCCTAAGTTAAAGGTTTTTTGGGAAAAAATATTTGCATATTTTAGTGGCGCGATTAGGAAAATGTATAAACCTTCAGTAGAAGCTGCTCTGTTTGGCATAGGCAGTAGGGAGGTTATACTCTCCAAATTTCAGGGTAGTTTTCTTGCTATCGTTATGTTGGTTGCCCGTTCATTGATTTTACAAAACAGGAGATCATTGGAAACACCGTTATTTGAGAAATGGTTGAGTAAAATGAAACGTACAAAATGTTTTGAAGAAGCTTATGCTAAGCGGATGGGGGCAACTAAGAAATTTTCGAGGGTCTGGGAGTATTCTGCTGATTGTTAATTTGATAATGGGGTCTTTTTTCTCCTTTTTTTTTGGCCGCTATATGTATTTAATGTGTGCTTAATCAGGATGCGATTTGTTTACAGTGCAAAAATTTTTGTGTTGTGTAAATAATGACTGTTTCCTTTTTGGCTCTGCTCAATAAAAAAAATTAAAAAAAGAAAGTGACATCGAAAGAGGTGACATCAGATATTAAGACCTCACGCATATGTTTATCAGGTTATATCATGAGTACATTTAAGTGCATTGTGAGATTTAACAAATGAGATTTGGCAGGTTGTGCCAAAAAAGTGGCGCAATCCCAACGCAAAATCTGTGCCTCAACTAATAAAAGAAATTTAAATACTGCCACAAAGAAATTGGCAACAAGGAGAAGCATGATAGTAGATCTGTTCTGCTTGATTGGTTGCAAAGTCTGCTGTTAAAATATTTAATGAGGTTAAGACATCTGTTGCAGAGGTGCCCCGTAAATCTTAGGGAATAATAGTAATGGTGAGATAATTCTGGTGGTTAACTCATTTGTTGGAGAGATCTGTGTTTTGTGTAGTCCCAGATTTGAATTAAAGTAGTATAGAAGGTTAATGTGTCTCCTACAAAGCACATCATGTAATATGAAGATGACATATTTTTATTTTATGTAGATAGATAAGTGTGTTACTTTTAACACAGAGACCTTTTGTTACTTCCAGCTCATAAATGTTAATCCTTCTAAAATAGCGCAGTGTGCTATGAAGCACATGTGACTCCTCCAGCTAGTAACCCTCCCTGGTTCATGTAACACTTCTTGAACATTACACACATATGATTTATTGACGATGTATAATGTGTATTCTATGTAAAACACTCTACATTGGGATGAGTAGGGCTATTAAAGGAACAAAATAAGCTATTTAAATTGTTATTTATGTAAATACTGGGAAAGACCAACACATCTGACATTCTTACCGTGCATGCACTTATATACATGGACTAAACAAAGTCAAAAGCCTGCCTCTCTTATGCACCTGTGAAGAGATAACAAGCTGTGTGCTTTTATGTCCTTTTTTTGTTGCATTTGCATTTAAGTGCGGGGTTCCAGGCCTGCTCCAGTCAGGATAGGTCATTAAAAAGAGGGCTGATGGCCCCTAACTTTGGCCTCTATCTTTTGGGCAGCTGGAGGTGAAAATAAAAAAGCTGCTGGGAATGGAAAGCAGGCAACCTGCAGGCGCTGCTGAATGTGTCCTGGTGGCCGAAAATTTAACCGGGACAAGTTCAGCATATTTCTGTGGGGCTCAATTTCTTGCCAGGGTGGACTATGACTACCCTGTGAAAATAGTGGACGGATGTGGTGTACCCGCATGTACCCCCGACTTGTGCCCTCAGTAAATGCCCTTGCTATATAACATTCCTAGATCTGAATCTAGCCCTTTGTGCAGCATTGCATTGACGCAAGGCTAGGTTTGCCCGCTACAAATCCCCACATACATACATTCAACCCTGGTACTCACCCGTATCATAGACAACCCATCTTACATTCATGGCAGGCAGACATACTTCCCTCCTTAGCAGTCCCATGGCGTAGTATGCTACCTTGCTGCATATACGGGAATATTACAGTTTTATAGGGCCGTCTTGACTGCACCTCATGCAGGGGGCGTTCCCATCCCAGCAGCCACAGCTCGGGGGAATCACCAAGGCGCATAAATAGTCCGGCCCATACCTTAGCAGCCCCATGAAGTAGCATGCTTGCTATCTGTCTGCATATACAAAATAATTAAAAAGCAATACATCCGAACCTCTTCATCGTGGGGGATTATGGAGAATTTTGAGAGATGCAAACAGAGCCTACATAGGTGTGGTTGACAAGGATACCAAGATCTCTAACTATAAAATGTGAAATTCTAACAAAATGAGTGTACCTCAAAAGACAACATAGAGAGGAAAAAGCGAAAAACTATCTGTGCGCCAGTATTTACGGCATCTACAGGGATATCCACTTTACAAAATCGGTCCCATGTCTCCCTCTCGCCTCCTTCTTTGCTGCAGTCCGGCTCTCGAACCCACCCAGAACTTTTCTTGGCTCCTAGAAGTGCATTGATGCGCTATACTACTACTAAATTGTTTTGCTACCAGTGTTGCCTTTGCGCACATTGCAAATGTCGTTCACACCACAGCATATGCCCTGGGCCATCTCAAAAGGATTTCAAAGAACAATGGTTGTTGTTAACCCACTTGCCAAATGACTTACCACCTCAAACGGGAACTTTGGCAAACAAGAGATTTCACGCCACTGGTCTTACTTTCTTCATTTGTTACTTTCTGGCTTGCCTTTCTCGAAAATGTCATCTTTCTTGCCTCTAGCACACAATATATTTCGTTAAAAATATTCAATTGATTCGTTAAACACAATAGTTCGGCCCTCCACTCTGTGCTGCTTGAGAATTGTAAAAAAAACACACACTGAAAGGCCAGCTAATCTTTTCCTGCGCCTTTCAGCCATTATGCCGAGCCCATTGGGGGCCATCACAGCAGGTTGGTTGAGTCACACTGTGCTCGAATACAGAACATGTCAGCTGGAAAATGAGGTTCTTTCACAGCAGAGTTCGATCAGAAAGAGAAGGCAAATTAGAAGACCTTAGGCAGCCCTAAGAGCTGGAGGTGGTGACCCCACACTAAGCGTGTTCGTGCTGCAGGCACAATTGCTGGAGATTGGAACACAATGCATTCCGACCCCTTCTTTTCTTCCTATTCTTCCGGCTGGCGTATTTACGTTTCCACCTCCCAAACCTCTACCTCTCTCATTGACACACAAGCACACAATTGTTATCTCTGGGTAATTATTATTAGAATCATTCGTGCAAGTGATTTACTATTTTACACCATTAATACAGATTTACGGGCTGAAATATGGAAGAGTCTAACTATACCATACAATTTATAAAACTCTGCAGAAATACTCAAAGCATTGTTGTTGCTTGCTTAGTACGGAAGGCATTTTGATTAGCACGAACGTAGAGAAGAACGGCTGAACAGCAATTAGTCGAATTATATTCTAGGGGTGATGCCAGGCAAAGTGTGGGTTTTGCCTAGATGTGGCAATTTCAAGGGATGGCCATTTACCTCAGACGGACATTTCCGGGATAGGCGGAAGCAGCCATTGGATGGTGCCTCCCTCACTCTTGCCAGCCCCCCTGGTTCATCACACCTGGCACAAGGAGGGGTCATGAGTAAAGTGAGGGAGAATAGCACCAGAAACACAGTGGAAGGAAAAGGCCGATGACAGAAAGAGAGTTTAGGACAGGAGAAAATGAGAAGAAAATGGAGGGTTGAAAAGAGAGACAGGCAAAAAGGGAGCGAGACTGGAGTGAACATTTTTGCCTCCCGGTCCCGTCCTGGGCACATTGTCTCTAGCTAGGCACACTGGCATAGGGTTTCAAAATATGTGGTGGATCGTATTAAATTCTGATTCTATCATTGGAGTACGAGGGGCCAAGGTTTACCCAGAAGACCGAGACCGGTGCTGTGGCTGTCGCCATGCAATGCCCAACGGGTCCCCCGAAGGGTCGCTTTGACGGAGATCTTTTTAGAGAAGAGCCACTTGGTGCATGTGGGTGTGTGGAGTAGGTCCTTATGGAGTAGGGAAATCACAAACCAAACAGCTATGTACAACAGTGGGATTTATATTGTTTGCTATGCTCAATGTGTCGCAAGGGACCTGCCTCATTCGTATTCATAAGACAGGTTGCAATTTGCGCCCCATTTAGAATAGTTAGAACTCACATGGATGGTGGCCTTCTGGGGTCAGCAGACCACCGTGTCTGTGATGGCTTTTTAAATAAAGCTGTTTTTTTATTTTGAAATGCAGCCCGTTTACCTTAAAGGAAAATGGGATGCATTCAAAAAAGAACAATGTTTCCTTTTCATTTTTTAAGAGCAGGCAGTGGACCACTGCCTTTTTTGAAAACAGTTGGCGCCCACATTCACAAAGAGAAAGGGTCATTTGCGAAAGGGTTAACACCTCCTTCACAGAGTCTGCAAAGTATGAATGTTTTGCAACAACATTCTAGTCGCAAAACATTCATACATGCCCCTGCAACTCGGTATTCTGAAGGGACGTACTTGGCATGCCCCTTCCTAATTCCGAATCATAAACGCAATTTGCGATTCGGTAATAGATTACCAAATTGCAAATAGGGCTTTGCACATTCAAAAATGCTTTTTTCTGGTCGCAAATGGCCCTATTCTGCAAATCGCGCCGTTGACAAGCAGAAAAAAGCTTTGTACATCTGGCCATTGGTCTTGATTCCGCCTCATGCCTCTTTCATTCACCACCAGACTATTCCTGCCCCTTTATCTCACGCTTTCAGCTTCTTTTTTATCCCTGTTTCCCCCCTTTGTCACAGGTTTTCCGTCTTTTTCTTACTCCTTCTTTCACTCTTTTTTATTTTTTTCTTTCTCTTGCTCTGGTTGAAAATCTAGTGAGGAAATATATGTGCTGGTCTCTAAAACAGATTTGCGGTGAACACCGTCTTCAACCACCGGATCAAATTAAACACGGAGTACCCCTTCATGGATCATAGCTCGTATTAAATGAATTCAATAAACTATGTGATGGTTTTGAGAAGAACTTAGATGAGACCTTTGCGGAACACTGTGCCTCCATTTTCCACTAGGTACATTACCAGTAAAAGTTTTTATAGTGCACGGAGTAATGGACCTAATCGCAGTGCGCTCAGCACATCAGCAGCATTAAATGGCAGATATAAAAATGCAGATGACACAGGTTTGAGGTTGGGAAAGTCTGCACAGTGACATATAGGAAAGGTTAACTAATGGCCAATCCAAAACTCCAGCTGACACCCATCCTGAGTACCAGGCCAGAGCCCCTTGAAATAATTATACGTTTGTGGTACATTGATGTCAGGTGCTTAGCCTTTCAACAATGGGCCCCATACAATTCTTGAGTTCTTTTACTTATGAAGCATAGAGTGAATTGAAGCCAAACCCCAGTTGTCAGATTACAAATGGCCATTGATGGTGAAAAGGGGGCTTGCCCGCGAATTCTTCTCAAGGCCCCCAATGGCCAGAGGACATCAAGTTTCCAGCCCCATCTTCAATTCTCGGGGGGCTTTGCACTTCATGAGTTCGGATCACCCCTTTCAATTTAGATTTAAAATGTAAACATTAGTCCCTTCCTCGCAAAA
Organism: Triturus cristatus; assembly: GCF_964204655.1. Classification (NCBI taxonomy): domain Eukaryota; kingdom Metazoa; phylum Chordata; class Amphibia; order Caudata; family Salamandridae; genus Triturus; species Triturus cristatus. The sequence continues at coordinate 578,168,696 of NC_140583.1, read as the reverse complement.
TAGTTAATGGGAAACATTAAAGGGGATGTCTCCTTTAACGTCACCGTGCAGGAAACGTGGCCACGTGATTGTTCTGCGGCTAGTAGGACACTGATACACTTTATGCTTTTTTGAAACAAAGTCCCTGTTAGATTCATAAAATGGTGCATTCCCCTTTTTAAATGTTATGAAATTGTTATCTGTCAAGGAGCAATGATCATATACTTTAACATTCTACCGCCACAAATCTAATATACTCGCAAGCAGCTTGCATATGGGAGACCTGAAAAACTGAGGAAAAACATAGGTCTCAGTGTTAAAGTGACATACTCTAAGGGCCTCATGTAGGTAGCCAAATACCGGTCGGTAACGGCCGATTTTCGGTAAATATGCCGTTACCGACCGGTATTCAGACAAGTGAGATGTAGGAGTCCAAAAACCACTTTTCGGTAACTATGAGGCGGTAAATACCGATTCATATTTACCGAGTTCCAAAATACCGAATCAGATTTACCGAATACATAATTAACGATTCGGTAAACATGAAGTGGTAAATATGAAGTGGTAAAATTTAAAATGACATGTAGGAGCACTCGGTAATTAAGAAATCCAGGAAAATCGGTAAATAAGAGTCGGTAATTAACACGGATTGAAAGCAGGTGGTAACCATCAACAATGCATATAGGCAATCCCAAAATGCAACAGCGTGGACAACATGGCCGCCATGTACGTCATTGCAAGGCGCCTACGTCTACAGGCAGCAGGACTGAGGGTGTGGCGACGGGAGGAACAAATCTACAGACAGCGCATCACACTATTCCAGCTGACTGATGCAGAGATACATGAGAGGTACAGGCTACACCCCGAAACCATCATGGACTTAATCAGGGACCTACACCCACTCCTGGACCATCCAATAAGAAGGGCGCACGCCATACCCCCACATGTGCAGGTGCTCTGCAGCCTACATCTGTTGGCATCCGGCAGTTATCAGGTGGTGATAGCTGCGGTGGGTGGGGTATCCCAGAGTTGCCTGTCACGTTTCTTCAGGAAGTTCCTGGATGCCATGATGCAGAGAATGCACCACTACATAAGCTTCCCAAACACACAGGCTGCACTGCAGAAAACAAAAACAGACTTTTATCACATGGCACAGTTCCCCCATGTCATCGGCTGTATTGATGGTACACACATCCCAATCTGTCCACCAGCTGATACAGAGCACATCTACAGGAACAGGAAGTCCACCCACTCCATCAATGTGCAGGTGATCTGTGATGCAGGGAACATCATCACAGATATTGTTGCAAAGTTTCCTGGGAGCACCCACGACTCTTACATCTTCCAGAATAGTGGGATCTACACACGACTGAGTGCCGGAGAATTCGGAGAGGGATACCTGCTAGGTAAGCAACAGTGACGCCCCTTGAAACCTGCAAATCATAGTGTATAGAGGCATGTTACTGATGGTTCCCTTTTACTCATCCAGGCGACAGTGCATATGCATGCCGGTCATTCATCCTCACTCCCTACCTACACCCAGCAACCCAGAGTGAGAGACGATACAACGTGGCACATAAAACAACACGCAATGTGGTGGAGCGCACGTTTGGACTACTGAAGAGCAGGTTCCGCTGCCTGCACAAGAGCGGAGGCGCACGCCAGTACAAACCCATCACCTGCTGCAAGATTATTGCCACTTGTGCAATGCTGCACAACTTTGCCACGAAAAAAGGTACAGATGTGGAACTAACATATTTTGAGGACAACGAGGATGAGTCAGGCCAGCCAGAGGGCAACGCAGCTAGAGTGCCAACTGCAATCGATGGGAGAGAGAGACGGGCAGAGATCACATGCAACTATTTCTGAGTAAGTGAGGGGACACAGCGAGTTGTGAGAAGTCCTGACGTAGTTTTAATGTGGCACCACGCCATGAACACATGAACAGGCCAATCAGGCAATATACCATCTATACAAGGAGTATGTCCAGGGTTACGTCACCCAATGGGAAGTGGCTTAGCAGGGCTACATCAATGTTTGCGCATACGCGCTGCAGTGGTGGATTGCACGGCCTGTGCATCCTCACTAGAGCCAACCCCAAGCCGCCTGCTGCTCCTGCGTGCTTCTGGGACGGGGGGTGTGATGCTGCTGCTGGTGTCGATGCTCTCCGCAGCATCCCCTGCAGCAGTTGTCGACGCCTGACTAGTCAATAGCACCCCTAGTGCACTTGTCACCTGCACCATCCCCCGAGACAGGTCGCTGCAGCACTGTGTTAGGCCCTCCTGCATCGTCACAGAGCGCCGGCACAGTAGAGAAGTCGCAGTTGCCAGACGGTTGAGTGCCCTGCTGGTAGTGTCCCTTCTCTGGCGTTCCCGGCGCCGTGCTTCGATGTCAGCATCTAATTTGCTGCACAACTGCTGGATTGACTGGGACATGTCCCGAATGCCCGCAGCCATGCCGCTAATGTTATTGTCCATGTTGACTAATGTTGTCTTCATCACCCGCATGTGCCTCTGGACTGACATGACTGCCTTTGATTGCAGGCGCTGTTGTTTCAACATTTGGCCCTCGAGCCCCAAGAAGACACCATGGCCGTCAATGGGTGCTGGTGGACTCTGGACACGCGACCTGCGGCGCCCTCTTGCTCCCGTCTGTGCTGCCTGTGAGGTGTGGGGCACAGTGGCATGGCTCCCTTCCTGGGGCCCGGTGCGGTCTTCTGGGCCCATGCTGTCGTCTGACGAGGTGTCTAAGGCTCGTAGCCTGGCTGCTGGACGCCTCCTCATTCTCACACCTGCAAGCGGAGATGTGGCCGGTGATTCGAACATGAGTGGCGATGCTGGCTCTGGTTGTGGTGATGCTGGCTCTCGGTGAGGTGATGCTGGCTCTCGGTGAGGTGATGCTGGCTCTGGGTGCGGCGAGGCTGGCTGTGTTGGTGGTGCGGCTGCCAGTGGGCCTGCTCCCTGGTCTGAACTTGTGCTGGCTAGAGGTGATATTTGTGGCCGGTGTGCCGTCTCTCCTGCAGCATGCCCTGTCCTGCATGATGTCACATCTGTGGACAGAAATACAACATTGGCTCAGTGTCCCCGAAGGGCTGCATTGCAAGCGTCACAATCAATCATTTCACATTCCAATATGTCCTCTGTCTCCTTGTGCCTCGAGTGCGTGACATGCCTTGTTGCCCTGTAACATTTACGTCATGGTTAGTGTTGCCCTGACTACATCTCCCGGAATGCATTGCCTGTCTGCACTGACACGTGTGGACTGCAGTGTGATTCTCGTTTCACAATGGGGGATGTGGGATAGGGGTAGGGGGGGCTACATTGCTGTGCTTTCGTCTTACCTTGGTGTGTTGCGGCTCTGGCAGAGCTGTCGGCGTCCCCAAGACCCACGACGCTCTCTTGCTCGATTGTGGCCGCCACCAGCTCCTCCAGTTCGGTGAGGGCAGGTGCCCTGTTGGTTCCACCTCCGGTCTGGCTGGCCTCCTTCTGGATGTCGCCCATCTTCCTCTTGGTTACAATCCTCAGGTCATACCAGCGCTTTTTGAGGACCTCAATGTCCCTGTGGGTCACTCCCACAGCATTGACCTGCGCCTGGATGGCCAGCCATATGTTGCGCTTTTCCGCCTCAGGCACTTGCAGGGATTGCCTTCCAAACAGCTTCTGGTGCTGCTTCACCACCTCCTCCACCAGCACCTGGAGTTCCTTGGGGCTAAATTTCAGCTTCCTCCTCCTTTCCCCTCCGTCTTTCTGTGTTCTCTGGCTGGACATGCTGTTCGTTTACCCGCTCGCACATGCAACGGCTCCCTGCCTCTCCTCTGCACTCCAAGCCTCTCCAGGGTCGGCTAATTATGTACACCTGCCTGGGTGTGGCCACTTCGGCTAATTATGTACACCTGCCTGGGTGTGGGCACTTCCTGGTTGGGTGGGCTGTCGTTGCACAGGATTAGCTGTTTCGTCAAGTCATGTGATTTTATTTACCGAATCCGTACATACCGATTCGGTATTTTCCGATTCGGTAAATACCACCTCGGTATTTTCCGATTCGGTAAATACCACCTCGGTATTTTCCGATTCGGTAAATACCACCTCGGTATTTACCGATTCGGTGAATTCCGATTCGTGATTACCGACTGTTACCGAATCGGTAACTGTTACCGAATTTTTACCTACATATAACTTACCGATTCTAATTTACCGATTCGGTACGGCTCGGTATTTAAGAACCGGTAAAATTTATTTACCTACATGAGGCCCTAAAAGTGGATAAACTGATGTAATGTGTTCAGGAGCAAGGAAGGTGTGACATAATGGTGAGAATATTTTACATTGCCCTTTTATGGTTCTTATATATATGGCTCCTATATAATTTACTATGGAATATGTTTCAATGCTTAGATTCAAAGCACTAGGTTGGAAATAGGTGCATTTCTCTGTATTAAGTGGCGTTGTGTATGAAGAATCATTGGCGCTGCTGAAGATGAAGAATTGTTGCTTAAGGCCCATTCTTAAATTAAAGTGTTTTATCTGAGGTGGAGTCTAGTACAGGAAATGTGGCTTAATTTTAGGATGAACAATAACGTTGATATTTCAGTCAGGATTGTATCAAGAATACTAACTAGGGTGAGAATTTGTCGAATTTTATATGTGTGTGTTAAAATGGCTGTTGTATTTTGTGTGATTAAAATCTTTATTTCTTATTCTAAATGTTTTTATGTAATAATGTTGTATGAATGGGTTATAGTGCCATGGTATATGGTTTAGTACGCATTGAAATTGAATTAAAGCTATTGTTGGTACCTCTTGAGCCTGTGGTCAGCCCTGGGTAGCTTCAGAGACAAAGACTTTCTAGAACTTTGGATAACAACTCCTTTGTTACAGCTATGGGTCCATAGCTCGACAATATGGCGGTAGGTAACATCTATAACATCATCGAGGAAGCGAGGACAACACACGTTAGGTGCAAAGGCGGGAGACACCGAACGAAACAAATTGGACCAAAGGGGTCTTATTTCCTCACCTTCCTATGGAGCATTTCGTCTCCTTACTTAGGGTTTGAACGCATAACCACTAAGTGGATCGTGATCTAGATCACGCCACACAGTGGAGTCCTCTCACCAAACCTTTGGTAAGAGCGGAGACCTCCTTTTCTATAGGTCCTGATGAATGCCGAGGACCCCACGGGGCCAACAGGCAGAAACATGTCAACCTCACTGAACACGGTGGGGGGACAATAATAATCCCCATTACACCGTTTATTTGTTTTAATTACCATATAGATGCCAGTCACATTAAAAGTTTTTATGACATCTATAATGGCTTTTTAACCTCACTGTTAATCTCTAAGGGCCCCCACTTAGCTTAGAAGTGCATCCCTGTCGTCAGGTGTATGCCCACCCTCTACCAAACCCAGTTTTAGAGGGCGAGGACTGGTCAATGATGAAGCATGATTTGAAATCTCTGGGGCTTTGGAGAGGGTTTTAAGTAAGGTGACGCACCTCTGCTCCAACGGAGGAGCTGCCTTTGCAAAATTTCAGGACTGGTATCCAACCTGGAGGGTGTGGGTAACCCTATGCATCATCAAAAAGTCCGCAACCTTGAATTTTTCCTTCAAAGGACTCAAAATCAGCCTCAGAACCTTGCCACCCAAAAGAACATAAGTCTAAATCATCTAACATTCTCCTAGAAAACAGAGTTGATTTCTCAAAGCACTTCACTTAATATTTCTTGGACAGCCAAATGTTCTCCACAGAAAATAACATCCCTGGTGACTTCAACAATAAGAGGGAAAAGAAAAACAAGAAGTGTTCCTGCAACGTCAATGTTCATGTGAAGAAATTCAAATTTCATTGACCCACTAACACCCACCTCCCACAAAGCCAGAAAAACACTAGAGCCATGATCTCCAGCCCCGGCACCCGATTATGTCTTTATTATAGACTTTACGGTAACGGAGACGGTTTTCAGCATGTACCTACCCATCCTGCCATATTGCCCACTTACACATGCAGTCAGTGAAAATTGAGGACGGTGGACCCAGAACGAGGCTCCACTGCCACGCACCCAAACAAAAAGCAGCGTTGGTTGGTTTGGCATGGGCCCCACGCCACCGCCACCCACGGCATATTCATGATCATGGTGGCATGGCGGCTACGCTAGCGCAACTAGTAGTTACTTAAAGTTTACCTAATTCAACTTCTTCCATACAGCTTAACAGTTAACTACTGTTAAGTAACTGTCAGTACAGTGTCAAGTAAAACAGTACTTAAATTACCGGTTCGGACCGGGCGGCTGGCCCGGGACACACACACGACTGCCTGAAGCCTTAGGCTGCTGCGCAGCTTTATTTAACAGATTACACCTGGCTGCCAGGGCACACCACCCTCTAGAAACAGTACAAAAAGATCTTCCATCTGGCCACCGTACTTCTAACTGCTTAGCACTCTGAAGTCGCAGCAAGCAACACCGCAGTGCATTACAAAACACGCAAATGCACTACAAACACGAAAAAACAAACCTGCAGTAAACGCAGGAATGCAACAGCGACAGTTTAAAGGTTGTTTTAGTCTGTAGGAGTGAGTACTAGCAGAGCATCTCTCGCGACAGTGAAGTCCCTATTTAGGAAGGAAGATGGACATTTGACGTCACTTGGCCGCCTCTCATTTCCGAGTGAAAGGCTTCCCGGAAGTCCTGCTCGGCCGCTCTATGGGCGCTGGTAATTAGTCCGCCATCAGCAGTTAATTGGCCCTCGTGATGTGTGCTACTTCGAGCAACCAAGGCAGAGTCAATATGTCTGATGAAATAAAGCGCACACCCCCTTCAGAGTCAATCAGTGAAACGCCCTTAATCAGCTGAAAATCATTCCAATGCAACCTCTCCGCATGGAGACCCGGCCGCCCCTGCCCCATCCCTACTCACCTGGTGGCTGGTGCTGTTACTGGCCAGTAGCAGTACTCACTGGTGGCAGCGGCTACTCCAGGCCTCAACAACGGCGTCCGTCCGGCCTGGCCGGTTGCACTTGCTGCTGGCGGCTATTGAACAACGATGGCTCGGCACTCGGTGGTGGGTGAGGTGCGGCCGTGCGGGTATGCTGGGGCGTGGCAATGCAGCTAATGCGCGCGCATTCTGAAAAAATCTGCGCCTGCTGCCGCGCACAGCCCCAACCCCCGCAGAAGACCAATTCCAGCACTGCCCAGTGTCCCGCGTGCCCCACACCCACTGAGTGGCCGACAACACTGAGCCGCGGCCGTTGGGCTGCCACCGCCAGACAATGCTACTGCAATGTGCCACTGCCAAGTGCCGTAGTGAGGTAAATTACTTTAAAATCAATTATGTGCACTAAATGCGTGTAGACCCGGCCCTGCTAATTAAGTGCCGGTGCTAAGCACCGGAAAGCTCCGGCACAAATTAAGCACTGGTTTTAGAACGAAGAAAGACATGTTAAAAGGTAAATGCACAAGTGGAATCCAGTCGCAGAACTCATTTCCTTGCTCCTTCCTTCCCTCCTTCTCATCACCACCTTGTGCCTCTGCTCTCTATGCATGGCCCCTATGTCCTTTTTGCCCTGTCTGAAAAGCAGGCTGATTAACCTCATCCCTTCTATTTTAGCCCTCCCACATTTTGTGAACCTCTTCAGATTTCTCCTCAATCCAACAAGCAAAGAGGCTATGGACCTGTTTCCACTTTCATGCACCCTCTTGAACCTTCCTTGGTAACCCCTCCTTAACCTATCCTGCGTTTTCATTTCCTACAACTTAATTTTCATTGCAATACTCCTTATTGCCTGTATGGGGCTGCTTGCAATTCTAGAGTGGTGCACGGTTAAGCATTCCTGATCTGAAGGACAATGGGCCCATAGGACATCCTGCGCAAACCCAGCCAAAAACAGAAATGTTAATCCCGTCTGAAGACTACACCTTACATGCAGAATGTGCACTTTTCTGATGTTGTCTGTGTTACCTACTAGAGATAGGAGGTGGAGCTAAGGGTTTCATTTATACACGGTTCTAGGGATAGGAGGTGGAGCTGAGGGTTTAATGTATACACTGTTCACATGTTCCTGTTATGCACAATAATGTTCCATGATAAAAATATCCCTGTTGAAGAACCGGACATGGGGCCCGATTGTTTGGTATTAGTTGTCGTTTATGTTTTGTGACATTCTGGAATATAAATAAAAGTAAAACAAGCATTGCAAAGCTAAAACGTTGTTGGCCCTGAAACCTACTGGCACAGGCAATTCTTGAAGTGATTACTGCTAAAGAAAAAAAAGTAGTCTCCTGAACACAAGCAAGGTCAACAGTGGAAGGATACAAGTCAACGATCAGAACACCAGATATATGAAACGCTCCTGAGCCGGGCAAACGCTTATATTTAGAGGAAAGTTCTCGCATCAGGAGCAGGGATGTGAGATTGACAATAAAGTCAACCAATCACAGCAAAGGGCTGACTTAAAGCAAATCCATGTACATTGGAAACTTAGGGCCCGATTCACAGAACTAACTTAAGACCAAATCCTAAACTTACTACCATTTTGGTATTCACAGAAGGTATTTACTCATTTTGGTATTCACAGAAGGCACTTACTCATTTCGGTATTCACAGAAGTTAGGAGTCCTAACTTTAAGACTCCTAAATGCCTTCTGTGAATACCGAAAGTCTTAAAATTAGGATTTTTCTCAGTTTAGTAGTAGTATAGTCAGGACTCCTAACTTTAGGACTCCTAAATGCCTTCTGTGAATACCGAAAGCCCTCAAATTAGGATTTTTCTCAGTTTAGTAGTAGTATAGTCAGGACTCCTAACTTTAGGACTCCTAAATGCCTTCTATGAATACCGAAAGTCTTAAAATTAGGATTTTTCTCAATTTAGTAGTAGTAAAGTTAGGACTCCTAACTTTAGGACTCCTAAATGCCTTCTGTGAATACCGAAAGCCTTAAAATTAGGATTTTTCTCAGTTTAGTAGTAGTAAAGTTAGGAGGCCTAACTTTAGGACTCCTAAACTGAGAAAAATCCTAATTTTAAGACTTTTGGTATTCAAAGAAGGCATTTAGGAGTCCTAAAGTTAGGACTCCTACCTTCTGTGAATACCGAAATGAGTAAGTGTCTTCTGTGAATACCAAAATGAGTAAATGCCTTCTGTGAATACGAAAATGGTAGTAAGTTTCGGATTTTGTCTTAAATTAGTTCTGTGAATCGGGCCCAATAGGTGTGCCTCTAGGCAATTCAACAGGTATAACATAGGGCGCGAAGTCAATATGGTCATTGGAATATTTGGTTCAAATTCTGTGGTGTTCCCTGACGGGGATACTTGGTAAAGTCACTGATCCTGCTGGCAACATGCTGATAAGTTATTTCAATCTGCTCAAATAGTAATCGGAATTCACATCAGTGCAAGTGAGGTACTGCACCCCTAATATTTGAATAAGCTTACTCACAGCGGTAGGCTCGCAAAAGTGCATAGCTCGAGCTCTTTGTTGGCAAAGTATCTCTACCGAAGAGGTTGGCATTTGAATGAACAAAGAGAGTAGCTCTCTTCAGAACAATGATAAGGCATGCATACATGAGGAAGAGCAGAAGTAGAGAAGGTGTCCTTAAAACCCGCAGTACACCCTCAGAGCCGAGGGAAGGACGGCTATCATGCACATGCGATGACCTCAAACACAAACACAGACATGATTAGCCTCTTAATCACCCAGAAGGACATGATCATAAATTCCACCACGGGAACTAAAGCAGCAGCAATTCACCCGTAAACAGCAATGGGCAGACGGGCTCATTCACACTTCATTTGCTTGTTTCTTCCAGCATTGTATTCCTAAAGCGAGGCGGAGGGGGCTCCAGATTAGCTCGTGCAGCTGTATTAGGAGGAGGCGCTATCATCACACAATGATCGGTAACCGAGGCAGACTCTATGCCAATCGCTCCCTTTCATCAGAGAATGTCAACTTTGCTCGTAGCGAGGTTAAAATAAAAATAAACACTTTGGCTGATATGATGTACAGAGAGCAGTGCGAATAGACATGAATTTTGTGACTCAATGAATGTTGCTGAACACAAAGAGACACAAAAGCTAAACTCAAAATTGCTGCTTTACCTGCGAATAGTGAGACGACAGTTTTGCATGTACATTACAACAAAGGCTCACCAGAGGTTTGCAACATACCTTTTGACATTTTAAGTAACCATTATGCAGCGATAAAATGTTTCAAAGACACTAGCAATTGTGCAACAATACTATGTGGGAAACGAGCTGGGAGAAGTTGGAGGTGAGAGAAAAGCTGGAGTAATAAGCAACATTAATTTCTTTTATTAAGACACACTGAAAAGAAAACACACTCATGTAGGAAGCCAAATACCGGTCGGTAACGGCCGATTTTCGGTAATTATACCGTTACCGACCGGTATTTTGGCTTTTGAGATGTAGGGGGAGAATTTCATGATTCGGTATTTACCGAATCGGTAAAATTACCGATTCGAATCATGAAATGAGATGTAGGGGGAGTGTGTGGTGGGTGTGGGGATTCGTTATTTACCACCAACTAAAGGTTGGTGGTAAATGACGAATATGTGTAAAAAAGCATTTTTGTGCACGTTTAAGTGTGCAATGTGGCAGACATATGTGCGCCACATGTGCACACATGGCCGAATCAGGGGTGCAACAGGGTGTCAATGTGACACCCTGCCACCCTTGCATGTGCTCCCCCATTACCGAATCGGTATTTACCGATTCGGTAATGAGGCATACCTTCCCATCAATGGGAAGGTATGCCTCATTACCGAATCGGTAAATACCGATTCGGTAATTACCGAATTTTTCCGATTCGGTAATATTTACCGACTCATTACCTACATTGCATTTACCACTTCATAAATACCGAATCGGTATGATTCGGTATTTATGAAGTGGTAAATGCCAGCCCACCTACATAAGGCCCATGGTTCGAATGTGAACCAGTTTCAATACATTTTCCTTTTTATACATTTTTAATAAAAGATGAGCTGTACTCTTTTTGCTGGGTCTTTTGATGACGGAGAGAACACCAGTCACAAAAACAAGGATTGGCAAAATCGATTGGTCCGGCATGGCAAGCTTGTGTGATAGTTACTTTTTTCATTGAAAGCATATCCAATAAAACAAAAGCAAACAGCTGGTTAACAAGCGCAGTCATAGCCTTGTAATATAAACAATTAATTATGCTTAACCAACGTATATAATTTGAGGTGTGATTAGATCAGACATAATAACTATGTTTGTTTATAATGTGCATCACATGAATTTAAGCTTCATATTGGTGCAAAGAAAAGGTACAATTAGATTTGAATTACTGTAAACTGAAGCTCAAACACAAAAGGACGACAAAAAATAAAAAGAGGGTAAAGAACCGAAAGAAACAACATTGGCAAAGTGAAGTATTGGCCCACCAGCCCTGGCCTTGAACTGCATTTCTTTTAGGTGGATGTGCTCAGGTAATTAAGAAAATTGTTCTCTCTCACTGGCAGCAGGGCCAATGGGGGACTCATTCCCTATGTCATATCCTGTGGCGGGCAGATGCAAAATAAGAATGAGAGTTGAACAAACCAATGAAGGAAGAGGGCTGATCCAAAGCCTCGCATGTATGTATGTATGTATGTATGTATGTATGTATGTATGTATGTATGTATGTATATATGCATGGCTTTTTAGTTATGATTTTTTTATTGCATGACTCTGGTCAGAAAGCTTAACTTCTTCTAGGTCTGATGTAAATACGCTCTCATTTGCATGCAAAAGAGACATTTTCTATTACTGTTACATACAAAAGTAACATTTGTTTGAAAAGCACAATACATAGCACTTTGTTTAGCTCTGTCAATGAAATGCAGATACATTAAGTTAATGTTTAATCCAGATGTTGGAACCCTATTTTTCCTTTATGTGGGGCTAGTAACGCAAGTGGCAAAGGCCAGTGGCGTAGCTAGGGGGGGGGGCGGTGGGGGCGGTCCGCCCCAGGCGGCACTATTTTGGGGGCGGCGGCCTTTATAATTTATTTGGGGACACTCACAGTAGTGTCAGTGTCCCCAAATAAATTATAAAGGTCGCCGCCACTGGGGCCCTCGCGCGGAAGAGCAAGCACACCTGATTGTAAATTGTGCTGCCTGCAGTGCAGCATGCGTGCGTGACGTACCTTGTATGTGGTGGGTCCCATCCCAGGGCCGTCAATCTGGTAGCGCGCGAAAGCGCTACCAATGACGGCCCTGGGCATAATGTTTAGTCAACCCTTGCGTTGCGGTAAAAAAAAGTAGCGCGGCAGTGACGTCACACGCTCCACCACCACGCGCTCGCCTCTTTTCCGGCACAGGCAGCACAGGGATATTGGTGCAGCCATCAGGATGATTTTTGATTCAGAATACTTCAGGTGAGTCGTGACCAGAGGCGCAACTAGAGCCAAATTTCGGGGGGGGGCTGAGCAAAAATTTCGGGGGGGGGCTGAACTTTAAGCAATAGGCAGAGTGGAGCTGCAGGGGCTCTTAGAAGGGGTGACACAACAGCGAGGCCTCATTAACATTCAAATGGTCTTTTAAAGACCTGTAAAGTGCTCGGGTGCGGCTGCTTTTTTGCCCGGGAAGGTGTCTCATCCCGGGCTGCCACACACGACGGGGGAGGGGGGGGGGGGTGTGGCTGAAGCCCTGTGAGTCCAATGGGTGTTGCGCGCCTGGTCGTGACTATACCGGAAGCTGAAATGTGCCTGTTGTGGGTAGACAATGAAACAGTGTGCCATTGAAAAGGAATTAGTTTCGGGTGATTAAAAAAAATAATTTTCTTTATTTAGTTGAATAATTGTTATTGGTTTTCCACTGAATACACGTTTGTCACTTAAGCATAGTCATTACAAGATGTACGTACCCATTAATTGGTGCAACGAGGGGTACTTCCGGACAGAGATGTGTCATAGGTGGCCTTTTCGCTACCAATCTGTATTTTTAGTAAATCAAACGTAGTTTCTGTTTTGTATTGCCCTACAAACATTTCCAGTCAGCGTGTGCTATGTTATATGAAGAATCAGGTGCTTGCGTGTGTCCGACTATATTCATTCTTTGAGATTCTCTGTATGTTTAAATATGACTATTGTATGTGGACCTAGAGCAGGTGGAGTCTGAAAAAGAGGGCTCTGACATCCCTCAATGTATCACAGACCGCAGCTAATCGCGGACAGCGTTTTTGGTGGGCGTTTTCACACTAAGCTGGCATGGAACTTTCCATTCCCAGACAAAGCATAATGAGAAATAGCTCATAACACTATCTACTATTGATTCCTCTAGAACTTTCTAACTTGCGAGTGGAATGTTTATTTGAAAAAAAACAACAGGTTCTCTCTATCCCTGGTGCTTGAATATATAGTTCATTTTACACTTCATGCCCGTTGCTGAGGCAGTGCAGTACCCTTCACATATTGAAGGATATAAAAATCGAAATATTGAATATAATAAACCGTCAGAGGGTGGGGGGAGAGGAAAGAGGGCACAGAGATGCTTTTTTTGGCAAGATTCTTAGTGATTCAGCACCTTAGAGCAGGGAATGCGAGCACATTTCAGGGGATAGTTTTAGGAAGGGTATGTAGGTACTGTATTGTACTGCATTGATGAATGAATATAGCGCTTTATATCGCCGATGAGGCTGTGAAGATCTTTAGTTCACATCGACTTCCTGGGGCCCTTTCAGACAGCATGGTTGAAGGGTGTAGGTTGCCGTTCGGCCTCCATGGGAGATGTTGGGTATATTGTCAGTGGCGTAGCTAGGGGGGGGGGGCGGTCCGCCCCAGGCGGCACTATTTTGGGGGCAGACGCGCGGCATAGGTGGCCTGTTGCGGCGGCCTTTATACTTTATTTGGGGACACTCACTGACACTACTCACTGACACTACTATCAGTCATTGTAGCGTCAGTGTCCCCAAATAAATTTTAAAGGCAGCCGCAACGGACCACCAGTGCCGCGCGCACGGCCCAGGCTGTTAAAGTTTGAAAGTGCAAGCAGCGCGCACCTGTCCTGACCTGCTTGCTTTTGTAGTAACTGCTGCGCCAGTCAGTCAGTGCGCCTGCAGTGTTGCCAAAATTGCCGCCGCGATGTCCCGCGTTGTTTGTGCGAAAACTTGCTTGACTGTTGGTCCGTCCCAGGGCCGTCATTGGTAGCGCGCGTGCGCTACCAATGAGGGCCCTGGGCTACATTTTGGCCAGCCCTTGCGATGAGAACGTAGCAGTGACACGTCACACGCTTCACCACTACGCGCTCTCGTGAGGAGTCAATTCTGGCCTGGGGCAGTGGCAGTGCTGCTGCTGGGCGATTTTGCTTTGCTGGCTGCTGCAGTGCAGCAGAAGTGAAAGAAGTTCGAACCAATCCCTGCCTGCCATAGTGTGAGACCCTGAAGTGAGTGAGGTAAGAAAGAGGAGAGCAGCAGGAGCTAGCTGAACGTTTTCAGAGGGGTGGAATCATCACCTAGGCTCCGCCACAAATCCACTTTCATAGATATCACGATGAAAACAGTTGCTCATATTAAGCACTGCATTAACTTACTACCGGGCACACGAATAATGCCAGATAATAATGTTTACTGATCCAGCCCTAGAGCTCCCTTCAAGTGACGAGGCCCCAGGGGTTGCATCACAGAACATTTTTGACTGGCCGTATGTCCTTGGGGGAACTTAAAGCAATTCTTGATGCAAAGACTTTTTCCACTGTATCACGAAAGCATGATTCTGGAGGTGTTAATGTGTGGCAAGAATATTTCTGTGCATGTTTGTTGTGTGACATTTTGCTTCGGGGGTGATGTCTACTGTCGTTCTGGATGGTGTAGCATTGTGCCGTCTCCTCCCTTCAAATGATTGCAGCAGGAAACGCGAAATCATCATTCTAAGATGTCTTACTCATGTATAACATTAGTTCAGTGCAATGTTATTAGAAACCCTGCACAATAGGGCTACTAACCTCGGTGTGTGTTTGTGTGTATGTGTGTGTGTGTCTGTTTTGTGCGTGTCTGTGTGTGGTGTGTGTCTATGTGTGTGTGGTGTGTGTGTGCTGTCTGTGTGGTGTGTGTGTGTATGTATGTGTGGTGTGCGTGTGTGTATATGTGTCTTTTTTTCCAGAGCCCAAGGACAGCGCATCCATGTTATCCAGTCATATCTATGAACAGTTCAAGTGACTAGTAATAGTTTATTAGTTAATTAAAAGCATAAACATGTAAAAAGCGCGCATCTAACATATTTACAAAATGTAAAAAGCTGTGCAAGAATGACATTGCATTTCAGGCTAAAAAAATATCCCAGTTAGAAAAGCCAATGGCGTATTTCAAGATTAAAAAAAGTTACAAATCCCAGCCAGAGAACTTGCCCATGCAGTTGTATTCCGTTTGAAGAGAGCTTGGGTGGGGGGGGGGGTGGGGGGGGGTACCCTTTGGTCTGGGTTCACAATCACATCATGAATTCGCAATGATCTTAATTAAGTCTGTGGGAAGTGGTGCAGTGGAGCAGAAACGGTGCTTCCGCCTCGGGATCTTTTTATGTGATCAGGTGCCTGCTATCAGTGGAAGAATCTGTAAGATGGTACCCTATCTTGCTAATCCTATGAAAGTAGTAAGCGTGTTAACCGCCCATTGTCATAAGTGACACCTTCATCCATTCTTGGCTTTTTAGCCAAGACCATTTTGCTTCTGTGGATCCTAGAACAGCAGAAAGCAAAGTTCTGTTTGTCACAAAAGCAGGACTTGATGAAGGTGTCACTGATGTCAAAGGGTCACTTGAAGATGTGAAGTACTGCGTCCCTCCTTCCCCATAATGCTTTGTTGCTCTTAAACTGTACCACTAGTAAGTAGTATGATCCGTCACCGGTTTTGAAGCCTGCATCTCTGCAGTGATTTCAAGAACAATTCAAGGAAAAAAAGGTTTAGCCTAGGTCTGGGCATAGGGGCATTGGTCTCTACTCAGTTTTAACCGAATTGGGCCCCCACCCAGTCTTACTGAGAAGCCCAGCCCCCACGAGAAGCCAAAACTCTACTCCTGCCATGGCTTCTTACCTTAGTCTAGCCCGCCTCAGCCTGCGATACGTCACACTACAACACAGAAGGACATTGCCAACTGGGCACTGGGGAGGTCTGTGAGGTCCATATTGTTCTGTGAATAATAATGGGGTTTAAGTCATTTTCCCGTGTGTTTCTAACTGCTTCCCATGCACACATGAGGATTTTTGCTTTTATTTGCTAGTATCCTTTCATTTTTTTCGGGCTCCTCCTGTGAACCCCTTGGCTTCTGTTTTCTGGCATAATCAGCATTTGCTCTCTGTGGTTTGGAACAAAGCTGCAACATATCTAAGAGGAGGCCGAGGTGCAGCACCTCATATATCTAACAACTTTAACCTAAAGTCTAGCTTAACCCAGAATTTGGGCCAGATGTGGTTGATTTCATGTAGCTTCAATATTGCCTTTGACACACTGATATGGACCAACGTTCTTTGTGGAGGTCGGGAGTTTGGAAGAATGGGTTTAAATTTGGTTGCATAGTTTCCCTTTGCCTGGTTGCTTGAGGGTGTTGATGGCACTTTTGCAATTATTTTTTGTATTGTATTGTAATTGCATTTATATAGCACTCACTACCCATAAGGAGGCATCGAAGCGCTTTTTCAGCGAGTGGCACGCTACTCCGGAACCCATAAATGATTAGTGGTGAATTAGTATAGTGAAAATTTGAAAGTAATTTGAGTGGTGGATATGTTAGTCAGATTATGTGGATTGAGAAGGATAGTGGAGATATGGAGAAGGGAAAAAAGGTTTGGATTTATCTAGAACTTGCTACCTCTGATGGGGGGGTTGAAGCGTTTTTCGGCGAGTAGTACACTACTCTGGAACCCGTACAGTGTTAGTGGTGAAGTAGTATAGTGAAATATGCAAGTCATTTTTAATAATTTGAGTGGTAGGTATGTTAGTCAATTATTTGGATTAAGAAGGATACCGAAGGGGTAGAAGAGGTAAAAAGGTTTGCATTTATATAGCGCTTGCTACCCCTGTTAAGGTGTTAATGTGCTTTTTCGGCGAGTAGCACGCTACTCCGAAACCCATAAAGGATTAGTGGCGAATTAGTATAGTGAAATAGGACATTTATTTGAGTAGTGAACATGTTAGTCTGTTATTTGGATTGAAAAAGTGTAGTGGAGGGATAGAAGGGAAGGATTTTGAATTTTTTGTTGTTGCTATACCCTTCATTACGAGTGGTTATTCCCCCAGTAATAAGGACTAACATTCAGATCTTGCTGCACCTAAATGCCATCTTCTGCTTTTCTCCTGATAGATATCAGTAGATTTGGCCTGAAAGCATTTATCAAGGGAACATGATTCTCATTCCAAAACTCATAAGTCCAATAAGTGTGGTTCCAGGAGTTACCGCACATAGCAGAATTTAATGAAAACTCGTAAGGAAGGTAAAGACAAACTTACCTTGGAAAATTTTTCAGACAGCATAAAATTGAAATTTCTCAAAACTTTAGCAGCATAAAACAGGATTTCAAAAATTCTAACTTCATGTAGAGGTGATATGGGGTATGCAGTCCTTTCGTGTTGTAATTGTTCACGCAGCTCTCTGATGGATGTCGCATGTAGTTTTTCTGAGTCCCCAGATAAATCAAGCAGTGTGTGTGTTCTCCTTTGTACTGCCGGTCACTGGTGTATTCAACTGTGTAGCTTTGGACCGTGTCATGTATGTGCATGTAACTTGCATGATCGAGGTAACTATTAGCAGCGATTACTACGCGTCTCTCGGACCTCTTTCAAGTGCTTGCCGTCCTTTTTACCCAGCACCCCTCCCCCCAGGGGCGGCAATCTGAGGGATAGCCCCGGGCGCCACAAGCTCTTGCTACGCCTCTGGCAAAGGCATAGGTAAAATGTGGTCGATATTTAGAACGAATAAATAATAATTTTTTTTGTGTGGTATATAAATGATTAGCATTACTATGTTGCAAATTTTGATATAGGTTTAAATGAGAGCTCTTATCACTGGTGGAAATACCGAGGAAACTATTTCACAATAGATATGGTGACTGGTGTTATTCATCTATGGAGGTCCAAATCACGCATCGAAGTTGCCCATGGAAAGGCATATCATGTAAAATAGAAACAATATTTTAAGCCACAAAACTCTCTATGAAGCACATTCTGTTGCATTATTATCTAGTTACTTTGACATTACACATCTTGATGCTCCTCAACTCAGGACCGCTCATCACAACTTCTGTTCAGTGGCTTCGCAAGCACCAATCTAGCATAATGCATCTCGATGCCAGCAACAGCCCCTGCTCGTCGAATTTCAACTCAGCACGACACATCTCAATGCAATTTCTCGAAGCTCCGGCAGCTACACTGACACAATGCAACACATCTTGTTACAGGACCTCACACCGCAAGCTCCTTGACACCCGCACTGTGCAGGCCAACGTAAGGACTTTGCATCTCAGTGCTGCTCAGAATACAAGGTACTTTTAACAGCAGACTGAGTTTAGTCCTGTATCCTGCCCGCGCTCCATCGCAGTCGGGCAGCACTTGTGACTTAGACCCAGTACACCCTGACCAGGTAACTGCAAGTGGCACTTCTTGCTTCTAAGCTCTCCATATCTTCAGAATCTTTAAAATTACTTATCTCCGGTTCTACTGATTAGATTTTTGCCATTTTGATGTCTAGCAATTTTTTAAATATAATATTCTATTTTTCTAAATGAGTATGGGATTTTTTCTTGTATAGTGTTTTCCCTTTATCACTGTTTGACCATTGCATAGATCCTTTACACATTGCCTCTAAGTTAAACCTGACTGCTTTTTTCCTAGCTACCAGAGGTTTCAGCACAGGTTAATTTGGGGTCTACTTATGTTCACCCTGATTAGGATTGTGGTTGTTGCTTGGGTAGGGGTTGAATCCTCTCAACCAATAGCCCACATTTGTCACAATGATATACTTCAGCATGTCCCCTGCATTCCGCTGATGCTCACTTCAAGACTGTAATCAAAATAGGTCAAATTTGCTAATACAGTTGTGCCATAACCTTCTAGGTGGCCATGCTCTGGAACTCACTGCCTGCTGGCCAATACCCCATGGCTAGCTACATGTTGTCCAGAAAGTCTCTGACAAAAATTACTTTTTCAGCTGTGGACATGAAGGTCTGTACTCTGATATGTCTTGGCTCCAGACCTCAGGGTGCTAGGATGCCTCCCAGCAATCACACACTTTATAAGTTTCTGTAAATAACAACTAAATATATAAAAATCAGAGTGACCTGTGACAGACACGCGCCCTTGAAGAAAAAGCCATCCTAGCCTTCACCTCTTATGTGGTTCAGTGTCGCAGAGACACATACTGCATAGGATGAAACGAGTTCTAATTCAACTCTCTCCTGAATCTCAACTGCTGTGATGGCATTTACGATGGCTGCCAGACAAGAACCTTCCCAAAACTATGGTAGTTGGCTCAACGTCGGTCTATAATAAACAGGCTACATCTCCACGCCCTGAACTCAAACCACTTGCATTCCAGGAGTGAAAGTAAGACACTTGGCCTCGCACAGAAGCCTCCATTAGCATACACCTGGATAGCTTACTAATTCACTACAACCACACCAGCCGACCAGGTGCTGCACTAGCCGCACTGTGCCACTCTGCACCGAGGTGCACACTCAAGTCTGAGCTCCATGAGCAGCCCCGGATAGTTCACTACATCATTGCAAATGTGATGTTCCCAGTGCAGGCGCGAAGTCACAGTGCATTAAAAGGTGGATCAGCTGATCAAGCCATCGGGCAGCCTTTCACAGTATGAGAAACCCAACCTGTATTTCAAGTGTAGGCGAGATGCCATTCTAGGAGGGTACAAAGATAGAATGTCACTGTCTGAGGGCGGTGTCTATAGCATCTGACTACTCCCCAATCTCTTTGCCGCTGCACACGTGTGGGTAATATGGCAATGCCTCCTTGAGGTCGCACTGGTGCACATTTAGCACCTGTGCAATCTGCATTAGAGAATGGGCCACACAAGCATCTACTGGTACTTTCTATAATACAGCCGCAGAAATTTCTATTCCGCATAAGATACTCATCATTTATCCTGTGAGATAAAAAAAATCACGGGGGAGCATATGATAAAGACTTTCTCATTTGATACCAAGGCAGTTGATTGAAGACCGGTGTAGGGACTTTCTCTGGAGTGAAACAATCAAGAATTGTAAATCAGATCTATTTCTTGATCACAAGATTGCTCCATCTTATGAACCCACGTTGGACGTTATTCAGGGTTCTCTCCCTAGACATTAATACCTAAATTTCAGTTATGGGACCTTGCTAATATTTGAGTTCACAGCTGGTTGGGCAAACACTAGAAACTCTAGTATTATCTGCCCCACTTGTGGCAGTTCTCCCAAAACAATTGTTCATTTTGTATTATTTTGTGTGATGTACAGGTTCCCAAGATGGAAGTGTATTATTCCAATGTGTCAACTTTTAGACATATGGGGGCAGATTTACAATAACTGGCGCATCCCTGCATATTAGCAGGGATGCGCCAATTATTTTGCGTGACTCAAAAACCCCTTTGCGCCACAATGGATGCGCCGCATTATAAATGCGGCGCACCATGGCGCAAGGATAGACAGATGTGTGACGCATCTGTCGCCGTAAGGGTGACACAGTGCTGGAGTTGTGTCGCAAGAACGACGCAACTTCAGCACTACTCAGGGGTGCCCTATACCTTATATGCTGCGTCACTCCTTACGCCTGCTTCAAGCAGGCGTAAGGATTTGACGCAGCTGGGACATAAAAGTGACTCAGTGAAATCTTGTAGATTTCACTGCGTCATTTTACGGGGCTTCCTTGCGAAGGAACATCCCCCCTGCATACATTATACCTGACGCAGGTATAATGTAGCGCAGGGCTTTACAACGTGACGCATCTCACTAGATGCGTCACATTGTAAATATGTCGCATATTGGCGCATTGTTTACACCGCCGCTGCGTCACAAAAGTGATGCAATGGTGGTGTAAAACTGTCGCAAGGGGCTTGTAAATCTGCCCCATGGTCTCTTCGAATATCCCTTAGGGTACTAATAACAGACACACGGGGGTGATTGTTGTTAGTTTAGCTAATTTCCTGCATGCTGCCTGGATAATTCACAATCAGTGGAAAGATTGTTTTCTGTGAACCCAGTTGAAGTCTACCAGAAGTTTCCTGTTATTCTGGGATCTATTATTCAAGAACAGTGTATCTACGTTGACCACTTAATAATTATATGGGAGCTTTCCTCTGCTGATTCTCCAGTTTGTATTCAATGTGATAAGGTATTAGTAATGATGCTGCTATTTGTTATTCCATTTTAGCCTTATAGTGTGTAGAGCGTATTTCCTTAGGAATTCGAATATGAAATGTAATTTACATTAGGGCTGTGGTATCATTAATTCTACTAGATCATTTCTTATGTTGATTTGGAAAGAATCTGGACTTTATTCTATTAATGTATTTATGACATTGAGTATTTTGATGTACATTTTATGGATTAATTATCCGAAATAAACAAATTACAGGAAACAGAGATAAAGACTTTCTCAAGATCCATAATAGGCTGAAGACCCACCTAGCAATCGTCTGCCGGGTACCTAATGTCTCTTTGTAAAGGCCTCCCCTCACTATACTCCTTCCCCCCACCAGCAGCTCTGTGAAGCAGTCAAAAGGCAGCTAGAATGTAGTAGAAAAGTAATATATAAATCTAAATAAAGGCTTTTTTTCCCTCTACTTCTTTTTTTTAACCAAATATAGCTCATAATTAAATAACACTTAACACTGAAATATGCATTTCAGATTATGGCAATTCTTAAAGGGTCCCTACAATCTTAAAGCTATGGTGATCAAAAGAAGTGCGTCAAATGGGCCAGTACTCATCTTGAGTGCTGGCACTTCTCAGTGTTCTACCCTTGAGTACCAAAGCGTCTCCTTCTGCTAGGAGAGTACCAGTACTTCGAGTGGCGTCTGTGCTCACACGCTGAGGTGTGGGTATGTGCAGTGCAAGTGCTGCTGAAAATGAGGATTGAGTGAAGAGCATCCGTGAGCCACTCTGACTGTCAATAGTCAGTGTATTCGGGCGCGCGGTTGATTCTGCAGCCTTACCTTCTAATTTGGTAGTGCATCAGCAATGTGGAGATGTGGTCTAATGGCAAGAGCTTCCGACATTCAAACTGTCACGCTGTCAGTTAGAGTGTAAGACTGCAGCTGAAACCCAGCGCTGGAATATACTACTATTGACTGTCAGAGCGTTTAATGACCTTCGGCCAACCAGTTTGACTCATTAGTGGAGTGCATGATTGGTACTCTTTTGCAGTTTTATATATAGCACAAACTTAACCTCACTGCATTAAAAAGCGTTTACATGAGAAGCACATTCTCTACATGAAAGCATACCTTTTGTTTTTATGGCACGGGGAGGTCAAATCCCAGCGTCAGGCCAGCAACCTATGATTCTGGCCAAATCATTTCATCTCCCAGTGGCAAAAAAACAACAAGAATTGGAAAAGTCCGCAGTTTTCACCTATGCGAGATCTATTGACTTTGTTTTTAGAAATGCTGCACAGCAGCGACTGCGCTGATGTGTTAAATGCCTGAAAGCAAAGAAAAGAGTGCTATGACGCGCTCCAGTCTGGCTTGGCGCTGGCACGTCCATGCAAGTTAAAATGAGGTTAGGTGTCTATGGAAGCCGCGTGCACCAATTTCTGCAGCTGTAGTGAACACATCAATAAATGAAGCCACCATTACATCCCCTTCTGCAAGACCTACATGTATTTGCAAAACGAAAACAAGGCCATGGGGTTACTAGAGGCGAAACACATGCTTTCGTCTCTTGTCTTTGAATGAATGCTTGTTATGTTATCTTAAATTATTTTTGTAAGGCGCACAGCTACCCAAAAAGGGTTTCCCAGCGCCAGCCTGAAGAGTAAAAAAAGACAGTGATGGTATTATTAGTTGAACAGCCATGTTTTTAAACCTTTGCGGAAGTTTGCAAAGCTTGTTTCGTGACTAAGGGATGCGGGAAGAGTGTTCCACAGAGTAGGGCCGAGATAGGCAAACGAGCGGCCACCAATCCGTGAAAGTCTAACCCTAGGAACCAAATTTTTTTCCTGGTCTGTGGAGCATAACAGGCGTGAAGGTTGGTAGGGCTGGGCTAAGGCTTGCAGATATTGGGGAGCAGTGCCGAACTTGATCTTAAATAAAAAGCTCAAGGCTTTGAACTTAACTCGGCTTTCTACTTTCAGCCAGTGAAGATCGCGTAGATAGCTAGAGATGGAAGTAGCTTTGGGAATTCGACATAGTACTCTAGCCGCAGCATTCTGTACCATCTGCAGTCTTTGTAATACATGCTTGTTGGTCCCTAGATAGAGGATGTTACCATAGTCAATTCTTGAGGTCACAAGCGCCTGGACCACGGTTCTTTGGGTGGAGTAAGGAAGCATCCAGACAATTTTTTTCAGCCATTTTAATACAGTAAAGCAGGTAGCCGCAACCTTTACTGCTTGCTGTCTCATAGACAGCTGATCGTCAATAATGAAGCCCAAATTACGGACTTTTGGGTGGGTAGAGGTGGGTCTCCCATTTCGGTAGGCCATTGATGGGGACCCCAAAGGTCTTTATTTTCCCCCAGAATGAGCACCTCAGTCTTATCACCATTAGGTTTGAGCATATTAATATGCATACATGCTGCAATTTGTCTTAGGCCGTCCTGAAGAACTGATGGACCAGACGCCACCTCAGCAGAAAGTGAGAAGTTAATCTGGGTGCCGTTCGGGTAAGAAAAAAGGAACGAACCAGCCTCCTCTGCGATGGTTGCCGGTGGTTTGACGTAGTTGAAGTGCAAGTGGAATGGCACCACTGCCCTTTGGTCTACTTTTTTTTATTTAGCAATTCAAGACGAAGACTGCCACTTGGATCAGAAAATTAAAAAAAATATTTGAGAGTGAAAGAGCAAACATTTTTAAAATAAAAGAGAACAACATTCTCAACGGGGACTCTGACCTTTTAATTCAATACCAGCACTTCCTAGAAGGACTGTGACACTTATGTTGGGACACTACCTCATTAACAGTTTATATATGGTGTGTAAAAACGTACACAAACTTAAACAAACATTAAGAAATCCTCATAACCCCCTTTCACAACACATCAATTTTACAGCACAATTTAAAACATCAAAACTTACACAGTATTACAAAAAACAGTTCATTTGTTGTATTGTCACAGCAAGACTTGTGTGTTGCTATACTTTTAACAAGATAGCACTCTCAACAGACCCACTCCACTATTAATGGCACTTCAAGGTTGCTTCAATTTAAGGCATTGTGTATTGGTGATGCACAGTAAGGTGAGCTCAGCAGACACCTCTATCAGAGCAGCATGCAAAGTGCAGAGGAAGCATTTGATGCCAGTGAGAGTACTGAGAAGACACAGGGCAGTCCCAGAATGCATCGCCATCAGACAGGAGGTGGAGGGTAGTACAAAGGAGAGAGGGCAGTGTGAACAAGTGAGTAGAGCATGCGCATAGCATGCATAAAGCAGAGCCAGCAGAAAACACACAAAGGGAGCATGCACAGGACTGGCTGAGTGCAGTGAGCAACATTCGTGCAGAAAACTGCATGCACAGGGCATGGTCAGCATTCACATCACATAGTGGGCACACACAGGAGGAGGGGTGTTAATACAAAGGACACAGCACAC
Source organism: Triturus cristatus (assembly GCF_964204655.1). Classification (NCBI taxonomy): domain Eukaryota; kingdom Metazoa; phylum Chordata; class Amphibia; order Caudata; family Salamandridae; genus Triturus; species Triturus cristatus. The sequence continues at coordinate 578,143,974 of NC_140583.1, read as the reverse complement.
AAAAGCAATCCGGGACAGTCCAAGGAGGGCATGCCATGCATTGGGACATAAAACATGACATATGGATTGGCAGCATGCGAAGTGCATCCCTGGCAAGTGTAACAGGATGAGCAACAACATGACACTCTGCAGTGGGTAGAAGCATGGGGCATGCATTAGGCAGAGAAAACACACACACACCAATGTCAGGATGCACACAACATTGGTTGTCGAGATCCTACTGAGGACAGGGGCAATGGTATGTGATGGCAGCACACATCAGGTGGAGCATGCATAGAGCGCACATATGGTAGGAGATAGATGGGTACCAGGAACCAGCGCAAGTCAGTTCAGAAGGGTCAGCAAGAGACAGCGTGCACAGGGGCAGCACTGGCATGCCTGACGATGGAGGAATATACAAGAGAAAAGGGGCAGGTTGCAGACGTTGCAGGGGCTCAGGATCTTGCACTGAGCAGAAGCAAGCATAAAGCAGATGGGTTTGAATACCACCATTTGTCAGTATGCAAGTGGATTAGGTACCCGAGGATCATGCTCAGCGTGGTGGTGGTCCTGGGATCAGTCATCTCTTAGCTTGTAGTTACTGATTGGTGGACTTACCCATAAGCAGGTGGAAAAGAAAGAGCAGGGTGGGCAATCACCGCAGCTCCCATCTTTTGCATGTTTGGGTGAGCTGTCCAGAGCCTGGCTCTCGAATCAGGGTTTTTTGTCCTCTCTAGGGAGTGTTGCAGGACAGGGTGAGCACAGAGTAGAGGCTCAGCAATGCTGGAAGGAGAGGCTGATAGGGGCTAGCTAGGATGGAAAATTCGGGCAGGGGAAGGGTCTGGCATGGAGGGAGCAAGGGAGCAACAAAGAGCCCTTAATCACAGATACACAGCCCAGCCCCATCTGTAACCTGCAGACAGCATCTCCCATAAAAGCACAACTAACAAAACAATTGGCAATAAAGCATAAATACCATAGTGCTCGGATCAAAGGTCCATAAGACAGTCAGAGATCATAAAAAGCAAGGACAGGACAACAAAATTTGTATTACTACATATAAGCATTCGCTTCTAGAAGCAAAAAAAGAGTTATTTTCAACTCAAATAGCATTCGTTAAATCCAAGTCAAAAGAACTTTTCAAAACTATTACAAAACTGTCTACCCCGACTATTCCTAAGAGCCAAGGTCATCCTGAATTTTGCAATAAAATTGCGGATTTTTTAAGACAAAAAATAGAAATTAGTTTTTCTTCATTCCCCAACATGAATAAAAGGGATCCAACCAGTTCCAATACAGAGGGAGTGGACAAGTCTGGCTCCTCATTGACACTTGACCATTTCTCACCCCTGGAGACATCAGATACGCTCAAGGTTCTTAACTCGATCCAATCAGGGGCTCCTAATTACCCATGCCCTGTTCGGGTAATTAAACAAATCCCTGAAGTAATTGGAATGGCACTCACCCCTTTGCTGAATGCCATCTTTTCATCCGGCATATTTCCTAAAATTTGGAAGAAAGCTTCTGTTCTTCCTTTGTTGAAGAAGCACACTCTGGACCCCAAAGATCCTAATAACTACACGCCAATCTCTAGGCTTCCTTTTCCTGCCAAAATATTGGAAAAGGAAATGAACAACCAACTCAGTGCTTTTCTTCACCTTAACAACTCTCTGGACTCAACCCAATACGGGTTCAGAGCTTATCATAGTACTGAGTTCCCTCTGTTAAAATCCACGGAGGAAATTAGAGAGGCCGTTGACAGGGGAGGAAATGCCGTATTGATTCTACTGGACTTGTCTGCGGTCTTTGACACGGTCCATCACAAAGTATTGATGGACCGGTTGTCGGAGATTGGTGTAAAAGATCTTGCCTGGAAACTTTTACAATCTTTCTTATCAGATAGGTCGCAAACCATAGATTTAGATGGCAATACCTCTGAACCCTTCTCACTCCCTTGCGGGGTGCCACAGGGCTCATCTATTAGTCAAACGATTTTTAATATATATATGTGGCACCACTGGCTGAAGTTATCAGGTCCTTTGGCTTCCAGCTCACCTCCTATGCTGACGACACACAAATTGTGTTGTCGCTGACGGAGGGAGCTGAAAAGGAGGCTGGGGATCGCTTCCATGACTGTATGAATGCTGTCTCGATCTGGATGTCCAATCACAAGAGAACTCCACTAGATGTGTGGAGGAGGGAACAAGAGGCATGGGGTTCTAGGAGCAGCAGCCTCCAATACTAAATGTTTACCACAAAAGAGCTGCTCCTAGTGTGATAACCCAAACGAGTTACAAGAACGTCGTGAGTGTGGGCATCTCACAAAAAGATACGGACTGGTCTCACACACCACCTGGTGTCATGCTTCATCATTGACCAGTCCTCGCCCTCCAAAACCTTCGTTTGATGGAGGGCGGGCATACACTTGACGACAAGGATGCACTTCTAAGTGATTGAGTGGGGGCCCGTGACTATGTGAGTGAAGTTAAAAATCATTATAGTAATCAGTAGCAATTTTTTAATATGAAATGAAAACTATATGATATTAAAATAAAGGTGTGACGGTGATTGGGACGGTTATTGTTCCCAACCGTCTAGTGGATGGTCTAGTGGATGGTCGACATGTTTCTGCCTGAATGGCCCCGAAGGGTCCGTGGCATTCATCAGGACCTAGAAATAAAGAATAAAGGGCTCCGTTCTTACCAAATTTGGTAATGTGTAACCACTGCGGGAGTGTGGCGTTAGTCACACTTCACCGTCTTAGAGCTGCTTCCAATAGTGAAGCCTGAAATAAAGATTATGGAAAACAATAGTGTAACTCGCTGGGTCATTTGTACCTGTAAGGAAGAAAGAGAAAAACAATGCATGCATTGGTTGTTGTGCGTGACAGAAGTGTATACGTGACTTGGTGGCACTCTATTTGTGTACACTAGTGTGGAAATATGGTGGCAGACGATGCAGCCACCAGGCTTACCCTAGTAATTTGGACACTTTGTCCCATGGGGGAAGAGGCGGGGGAGAAACCACAGTTGTGTCTCCTCTGTAAGAGAAAACATGAAAAAACAAATCCTTGGTGAAAGCGTTTGTGTTTCTTAAAACGAGCTAAATCGTGATCTTAACCAATCTCATAAGATGAGTGAACATTATTGCATCTTTTCACATACCCACACTATCTTACACACTCCACAGCCTTTCAGTTCAAACACACTCTTACTGTAACTTGTGATCAATGCATCCCGAAACCTATACGTCCGCTCCCGGTCCTCCCAAAAGTAAAAATGGCAGGGAGCGGGCAGAGTATTTAAAGGTTAGTAACGGGTGCTTAATTGAGGTAAATAGAGCAACTCGCGATAATTGTTAGCATGTGAGCGATTCCCGGTGTCCCGGGCTTCTACTGCCTGGAGAAAAGATGTCGGTTGGAGGCGTGTGAAGTCTCGAAGAAGCGAGCCTTATTCGTTGAGAGGAGGATGAGCAATGATAGCCAATGGGCAGTACCGAAAGGCTTGAGCAGGCGATAGTGCGCTGTGGAATGGAAAGAAAGGAAGATAATTGTCATTGGATGAGCAGAGTGCGAGACTGTTAGACCCGCTCTGATTGGTAGAACTACGGCGGGGGTTGTGTTTGGATGGCGAATACGGATGGATCACCTCAGAATTAACTCGTGGCTATGTCGTTGGCCTGGAAACGCATGTATAGTTAGTACTCGTGCGGAAGTGGCGCGATCGTCCAGATGATGGTCTCGGAGTGGAAGTTGCTCTGTGCTGGGGCGTGGCTTGTTAACAAGGAGACAAAGATTGTGGTGGTCTCATGCTGGAGCGTATGGGGTGGAGGCTCTGAACAATAAGGGTGAGCGGTGCATACAAGTAATGGAGAGTCATTAGAGGAAGGCAGATCCCTGCAGTCATTGGATGCTTGTATGATCACAAACCCGGAACAATCCTCTGTGCAATCAACATTCTCTAGCATCGAAGGAACACTCCCATACCAAGAGAAACATTCAACAGCTAAAAGGCGCTGTAGTGAGTTAAAACCCTTTAAAAGGCATATCAATAGTTTTAGAATAGACGATCATTCATCCTTTAGTTAAATTAAAGCGTGTGTGTATTTATGCTCAATCCAGGTACACAGTACGGGATCCTGACGTATTAAGTGTGGAAGAAGGGCTTAAGGGACTATAGTGTAGTGTATGGGCCCGGACCATGATGTAACGTGAGTCTAGGCGAAAGCATGTATATATCGTGGTCAAAGGATGGTATATTCTAAGGTCATCGATCCTTTTATCGTGTCAGCTGTAGCCAGGGGATATCATCATTGAGACCCTTCTCATGGGAACGGAGGCGGTAGACCCATCGTTGCTCTCTAAAATGAAGGTTTTTTGTGAGGTCAGACTTCTCTTTTCTCATGACCTCAAGTATAGTCCAACTGAGGTCTGTTTCTTTGTGGCTTGCTTCGGAGAAATGCCGAGTCAACTTAGTATTAGTTTTTCTGCACCTGATCGTACTTCGATGTTCGTTGATACGAGTTCTTATCTTCCTAGTCGTCATTCCTACATATTGGAGCATGCAGGGACATGTTAGGAGATACACAACATTCTCTGTGTTGCAGTTACTGAATGTTTTGAGTTTCCAGGGTTTTCCAGTGCCTATGTCTACCTCTTTGGTGTTCTTGGTGAGGTTACATGAGTTGCACATACCACAGGCGAAATGTCCCACTACACGTGGTTGGTCCCAGAGTCTAGGTTGTTCAGTGTCCTCCATTGTAGTCATCTGGGCATGTACCAGCTCGTCCCTTAGGTTTTTGTTGCGTTTAAATGCAAAAAGGGGGACTTCCCATTGTTTCCCTGCGCTGTTCAGTATATGCCATCTCTTTTTGATGATTTTTTGAATGAAGTTCGATGCTGGTGTGAATGTAGTGACACATACCTGTCTATTTGTTTTTACTTGCTCAGTATCTTCCAATAATGCTTCTCTGGGGTTGTTGCTTGCTCTTTTATTGGCTCTTTTCACCATCTTTCTGGGGTAGTTACGTGCGATGAGTTTGTTCTCGAGATGTTTCGCCTGTTCTTTGTAGGCCTCTTTTTCAGAACAATTTCTTCTTATTCGTAGGAACTGACCTACCGGAAGGTTCTGTCTGAGGGCTTTCGGGTGATAACTTTCATATAAAAGTAAGCTGTTCTTGTCTGTAGGTTTTCTTTTCACGTGGGTCGCACTCCGCTGGTCTTTAGCAAGTAGCCCCATAGGATTCTGGACGATAGAGTAGCAGCGGCGAGTACACCTATGCTACAAAGTGTAATAATAAATGCCATCCCTGGACACGTGTTTCGAGGTAGTTGCCTCTCGTCAGCAGGGAGCAGGACTGTGTGGGGGGTGCCGTAGACTGCCAAAAAATATGAGGTTTAAGTACCTTTCGTGGCGGCGCGCGGGTGCGGACTCCAGGCTCGTCAGCCAATCGCTCAGGGAGCTTCAAACATTCTTTTCACGTGGGTCGCACTCCGCTGGTCTTTAGCAAGTAGCCCCATAGGATTCTGGATGATAGAGTGTCTGTAGGTTTATTGTGGACCTTAGTTGTAAACCCTCTACCGGTGAGTGTGATGTCCAAGTCCAGAAAGATAGCGTGGTCCTTGTGGATGGAGTGTGTGAACTTGAGATGTCTGTCTTGGGAGTTCACCCAATGTACGAAAGCGGTTGCATCTTCCTCTGTTCCATTCCACACAATCAGTACATCGTCTATATACCGTTTCCAAATCTTGAGATGACTTAGAAACAGGTTCACCGGATTGTTAATGAAGTCATCCTCAAATTGTTGGACGTACAGACAGGCCATACTGGGGGCAAAAGTGCTCCCCATCGAAGTACCTGTTATTTGATGGTAGATGGTGTGTTCATACTGAAAAAAGTTTTCTGTGAGGGCCAGTTCAGCACATTCCATGACAAAGTGTTGGGGGGTGATGAAATCCCATTGCCTACGTAGAATGATGTTCTCTACGACTTCCAGTGTTCGTTGTTGGGGTATACTCGTATACAAGGCTTCGATGTCCATAGTTATAAGCCAATCGCTAACGGGATCTATCTCCAGATCTCTTAGGAGGCAGAGGACATCTTTAGTGTCCCTTAGATAGGATGGGGTCTCCTTTACAATTGGCCGCAGGAACCAATCACAGAATTGTGATAGAGGTTCCAACACAGATCCAATCCCTGATACGATGGGTCTCCCTGGGGGGGGGCATCCGGTTCTTGTGGATTTTTGGGAAGATGTAGAATCTTGGCATCCTAGGTTCAGTATTGGTCAAGAAATCAGCTTCTTGTCTCGTAACCCAATCGTTACTGAGTGCTTCTTCCACTATGTTCTTTATTTTAATCATGATTTGTTTAGTGGGATCTGTTTGGTGTATGGCATAGCTGTTGGTATCAGCTAGCAGTCGTAAACACTCATCCTGGTACATCGTGCGATCCAAGAGGACTGTGGCGCCCCCTTTATCCGCTGGTTTTATAACGATGTTGTGTTTATTTTTAAGTGCTTGTAGGGCCGTACGTTCTCTCCCCGTAAGGTTATTGAACCCTCTGGTGTTTTGGAAATCTATGTTCTCAATGTCTCTGAGTACAGCCTGTTCGAATGCAAGTACTTCACACGAGATGTTCTGAATAGGGGGTTGGAAGGTTGATTTTTTGCGTAGCCCTGTTGATTTCCTGCTGTCTTCAATGGTTTCTGTTGTGTCACCAAAGAAGTCGCGGAGTTTGAGTTTGCGAAAGAATTGGGCCAATTCCATATTTAGGCTAAAGGGGTCATTTCTCGGTGTGGGAACAAAGCCCAGACCTTTCTCAAGGACGGACTTTTCTTCAGTGGTGAGGGTGTGTGTACTGATGTTAACAATGTTTGTTAATCCCTGCTCGTTGAGGGCATCTCCGTTCTCCCTCTGCTCCTGGTTGTCATCCCTTGTGGTTGTTGTTGTTGGTCCTCCCATTGGACCCTTACGTTTCTTCTTTTTTGTCGGCCTCTCCCTCTGCCCCTGCCCTGGAATAAAAAAGAAGGGGGGCCGGGAGGATAGCCAAATCCTGGTGGAAAATAAGGTTGTTGCCAGTAACCAAAGGTAGGGGGTTGCGGTTGTTGAATTTGCATCAAAGGTTGGTAACGGGGCTGTCTTCCAAATGGTGGTCCTGAGCCCTCATCGCTGCTGGAGTCACTCCTTTCATCTCCCGAACTGAACGTCCAGTTCTGGGGGGTTGGTCTGAAACGTTGTTTTCTCCCTGTTTGTTGGGGGGCTGGCTTATCGTAATGTTCATCCGTTATGTATGGATAGACTGTTTCCTTACTGAACTTCAGTACATCTTTCTTTAGTTTCGTCAGTTTCGATTGAGTCAAGTATTCTTTGTATTCTGAGTGGTCTTTATTAATCTCATCCAACTTCTTCTTGAAGGTTGATAGTTGTACTGTAGTTTTTAGCCTACTCTCGCTCTGCTGGATTTCAACTAGGAGAGCATCGGCCAGTTGTCTCGCGGTGTTAATAATAAGGATGAGCCAGTCTTTTGTACACTTCCACGCGATGCTGGACCAGTTGATTCTAAACTCTTTGTTGTTAAGAAAAAGTCTGGGATCATTAGTTACAATCAATCCTCTCGGGGCTGTATTTTTCCGGAGATATTCTGTCATAAATGCCCCATGAAGAGCTGTTCGTATTTGCTCTTTTTTCTTTGTGGATAACGCTTCCCACTCGTCTGAGTTTTGTACTGTTTGCGTGACTATGGTTTCCGCTAGTAGAGATGGTGTGTTCAAAATCTCTGCTAGGACTTCATCCCCAAATGAGAGTTCGGTGTCCATCTTGAAACTAGGGTGGTTGTAGACGTGACCTTTAGTCAGATCTTAGACTCGGACCTTAGTGCCCAAGACCAGACACACATCGTCTGCCACCATATTTCCACACTAGTGTACACAAATAGAGTGCCACCAAGTCACGTATACACTTCTGTCACGCACAACAACCAATGCATGCATTGTTTTTCTCTTTCTTCCTTACAGGTACAAATGACCCAGCGAGTTACACTATTGTTTTCCATAATCTTTATTTCAGGCTTCACTATTGGAAGCAGCTCTAAGACGGTGAAGTGTGACTAACGCCACACTCCCGCAGTGGTTACACATTACCAAATTTGGTAAGAACGGAGCCCTTTATTCTTTACTTCTAGGTCCTGATGAATGCCACGGACCCTTCGGGGCCATTCAGGCAGAAACATGTCGACCATCCACTAGACCATCCACTAGACGGTTGGGAACAATAACCGTCCCAATCACCGTCACACCTTTATTTTAATATCATATAGTTTTCATTTCATATTAAAAAATTGCTACTGATTACTATAATGATTTTTAACTTCACTCACATAGTCACGGGCCCCCACTCAATCACTTAGAAGTGCATCCTTGTCGTCAAGTGTATGCCCGCCCTCCATCAAACGAAGGTTTTGGAGGGCGAGGACTGGTCAATGATGAAGCATGACACCAGGTGGTGTGTGAGACCAGTCCGTATCTTTTTGTGAGATGCCCACACTCACGACGTTCTTGTAACTCGTTTGGGTTATCACACTAGGAGCAGCTCTTTTGTGGTAAACATCAATCTGGATGTCCTCAAATTGTCTAAAACTCAACTCCACCAAGACCGAGGTCATAAAATTTGGCAATAATCCTCGGGTGTGGACAACGTAGTGGTGGCCAGAGGACCTTGATCTGTGTCCTGTACCCACAAGAAAAGCCAAAAACCTTGGAATATTGGTGGACAATAAACTTACCATGGGGGACCAAGTACGGTGATCTCATCCTGCTTTATGGTTCTCAAAATAATAAGAAAAATTAAGATCTTCCTTACCGAGAGCAATCTCAAGACATTGGTGACGGCCCTTATAATGTCGTGTCTGAACTATTGTAATAGCTTATATCTCAATGTTCAAAAACAACATATGAACAGGCTTCAATTAGTCGAGAACGCAGCGTCCAGAATGCTGTTGGGAACACCGAAGCTCGTCTCTGTGAAAGGAGAACTTAAGAAATTGCACTGGCTCCCAGTAAAGCTAAGAACACGCTTCAAGGCACTATGCATCGTCATTAAGGCCTTTAATGGAACTGGTCCAGAGTTCCTTAGGTGCAAATTCCAATGGTATGTTCCGTGCAGAATGTTACGGTCTACTGGTGCCAAACAATTGCAAGTCGACTCATTTAAAAAAACTAATTGCGGAGGTAGAAGTTTCATTCTCTGTGCCTCCAGAGATTGGAACGAGCTTCCTTTTCAGCTCAGAAATGCCCCGGATCTCCTCTCCTTCCGTAAGGGCTTGAAGACACAGGTCTTTTCTCAGTAGCATGCGCTCAGCTTATCCAGGTAAGCAGTACTTAGCACCTGGACACCCCAGGGTAACCGTGCGTTCTATAAGTGCAAATAGCATAACATAACACAACATAACAAACAACATAGGAGGTGGCATCACAATAACAGACGGGGGAGAAGGGTGTAGGGCAAACGACGACGCTGCAAGGTGAGATGAACTGCAAACATGTACTCATATGAAGTGCTGGATGTATGACATTACAACGCAAACTATTACAACGCATACTTTTACAACACGGTTTTTACAATGCAACTTCTATAACAACGCATACTATTGCAACGGAAGCCATTACAACACATGTACCATTACAACGTAAATTACTATTCCAACACTGTCAGGAGCTCACCTCAGGGTTGGTGCTGGTCAGTGAGGCACATGCATTGTAATGGAATGCGTTGTAATATAATACATTGTAATGGAACTTGCGTTGTATTGGCTGTGTTGTAAAGGCATTGCATTGTAATGGATGTTTCCTGAAGTGCTAGCAAGATAGTAAAAAGATTGCTACCCAAGGCAAGAGAAACAACTTGTAGTTTTGTAATCCGTGGGATGAGGAAGAAGGTAAATGTAGGTGATCAAAACTGAAGATGTAAATCGTTGCACAACATAAAGTGTTTCCTTCGTAAAATACACATAGTTGTCTTTGTCATCTTTGCACAAAAAATAGAGTGAATGTAGTGAAGCACTGCTGAACTTCCGCATTCTGTTATTATATGCGGAAGAACTTAAGCTGCTGCATGCCTTGCCACATGAAAAAGCAATCGGTTTGTGTTTTGCTTTTGGGCAGAGGTGGTGACACTGTAACCGCATATTAGCCCATTCAACTATTGCTGATTTCTTAACTTACTTTTCAGCAAGGCAGAAAAAACTAGGAATGCAGAGTCTAATTTCAGTTATTAACGTACAGGAGTAACCCTTTTGGCTTTCTACAGGGCTGTGTGGAAACAATAAAAAAAAACATCCCTGTCTCCCAGCAGGAGAGGAGCTGCTGCCACAGAAGTGGCCCACCGCAGATGGTCATGTAATTAGTGCTTGTGTAAAGTGCTCCGGTAGGGATATCGCTGCACAAATAACATTACCTGTGCAGAACTCAGCGTGTCCCTTTGCTGCGGGTCCCAGGCTCAGGTCCCTGTATGATGGGAAGCTTTGGGGGACGAGGCACAGGATGTGCTGCATGGTGAGGCCCGAGGATAAAGCTGTGGCTGAGCATCCAAAACGATAGGAATCTGTGGGAGGAGGGGCATGAGACGTCACGCTGCTGGGCAAGAGATTGGGGGTGGAGGAGTGCTGACACGCTTGCTCAGAAAGAAGAAAGAATTTAGACAAAAGCGGATTAAAATAATTACTTGGGCCTTGGGACACTGATATAAAGAACAACAGGAAATGATGTGCTAAAACCAATAGAAAGGGAGGAAAAGTAAGTGGCAAGCACACAAACAAATGAAAAGTAAGGGTGGGATGTAAGCCCCTTTTAAGATTTATATTGAATACAATAGATTTCACAAGCACAGCGCAAGTGCTGTGCAGGCGAAACCTAAAAAAGGATGCTTTTGTATAAAACTGCTGCTTCTCATGTAAAGCAATGTAATGCCCTCGGGCCAAGTTTGCAATATGTAAAGCTGCAAAAAACATACCAAGTATGTTCTGCAAGGGGCAGAGCTTAGCCGGGCTGCGAGATGGCTGCTCTTAGAGAGGCTCCTTTGGCCGACTCCAAAATCCTGCCAACATCCGTTGATCAATGGGCTTTCCCACCCACCCACCCGACTCGCAGCAGTGACCACAACCTGTGTTTCCCCCACAAGAGCATTTTGGAGATGCTTGCTGCCTTCTGCAGCCTGCTGTGCCAGGCAGGGTGCTGCGGCCTGCATGCGTTGGGGTGCAGCCTGAGCCGTGTAGTGGAGCCACATCTTCTGGTTGACCCAGGGCTGAGACCGCACACCCTGTGCCAGATCTGCCAGGAGCAGTGTGCAGCCGCCCATTCACTTTACTCAGCAGGCTCTGTATTCCAGGTACCCCCTCCTTTCTGCACCAGCTGCCTGCACTGCATGGCCCAGAGATTGTTTGCTGGACCGCGGGCTGAACTGGGAGCAGGCCCGCCGAGTTCCTCGGTGTCTCCGGACTGGCAGTATTTGCTGGGGCTCATTTTGCAGAGGACGTCCGACATTTAGACACAGCAGGCACAGAGCCCTCGCTGGAGGAAGGTGGCACATGCCTGAACTTGGGCCCAGGACAGTGATCCCCTGGACATACCGCTAGCTGTGGGAGTGGATATGTAAGCCACAGCTGGCTTTCTTGTTGCAGCACCGCATGGTTTGCGGCTGGGCCCACCTGGTTGGCCCCACTTACCGCACTGTCTGCGGGGATCTGGGCCCGGTGGACGGCGCTGCCAGGAATTGCCAGCCATGAGGATTCCTTGCTGCAAGCTGTCGGCCTATGCAGCTGCTTTCCACACCTTCCGCCCATGAGCAAAGCAGATCCGCCTACAATGAAGGCAGCTGACAGCCTGTGACTGACTGGGCATCGAGCAGCAGAGCCTGGATGGTGGCCCCGTATTGGCGATAGTGGCTCCCACGTCGTGAGTGCCTTCTCATTCTCTCTCAGCATATAATCGCACAAACCACACCCAGCACTGCCAGTAGGGGCCACCTACTTTTCTCAATCCATCACTTACATCTCTTCCAAGTCGGTGCGCCCCCTCTTCAACCAGCATTGGGGCGCACTCCTCTGGGGGGCCTCTGGGTGGCTGATTCTCACATGGTGTACGAGCTTAACATGGTCCCCTGGTGACTAAAATATCACAGGGGACACTCACCACATCTGGAACTTGGGCCTGCTTGTGCCCTCTGACCATGAGGTCCAGACAGGGCTTGGCAGTGCTCTAAAGATACAGTGATGTCTGCCATAGCCTACAGTTTCCCCCGCCTCTGTTCCTGGACATTCTAGACTGCCCTGTCCATTTGGCTCGCCCACGAGGCTATTCCCGGATGCAAACCTGCAACACGGGTGGACATCTGCCGCTACTTCCGCATACCCTGGCCATGGGAAAGCACGACATTAAACAATCAAAAATTACATTTGATGTCCTGCACCTGACTTGTTAGGTAGATCAGGGTCCAGCCTCTGAGGTTTCCCCTGATTGTTCTGGGATAGGACGGTCAGCAAAACATTGACCTCAAAGAATTCCTAATGGACGTAAAGACAAGTCTGAAGGCCATAGACGCCAAGCTCAACATCCTGACCAGTTGCCTGGATCATGACAAACAGTGCTTTGACAACATGAAGATGGACTGGATCATCTGGAAAATCACATCCCTGATGTGGATAAGGCACAAGCAGACTCTAAAGAACATCTCTTACAGATAGACAAGGTCCTCGAACTTATAAAGGCTAAAAGGAAGACCTCAAAGTGCACTCCCGCTGCAACAATCTACTTTGTTTAAATGATGCGGCATGAACTATTTCAGGAGGGCCTGTCCACACTCTTCTTTGTTGAGCATGCTCACTGCTTGCTCACTGCTTGCTCAGACTGCTGCCACCATCAGGCGCACTGGCTCGCTCCATAGTCACACACCTTTTGCCAGAGATCATGATGTGGTCCTGCGGCTTGCACATGAGCGTGGCTCTATCCAATATCAGGGGAACAGCCTTTTATTCCACCCGCATTTCACATTGTCGGTGCAGGTCACCCACAGTGAATTCCTGCCTGCCAAACAGATACCCCAAACAACAAAAATCCCTTCTGCATTGTTACCCTGGCAAGTTGCAGTTCAACCTAGAGGGTAAACTGCACTTTTTCACAGATGCAAAATCCACCCTGAAGTTTGCTAAGCATGCCACCAGGGGGGTAATTCGACCCGAGCCTCGCTGAAGCCACTAAGTGATAATGATTGATGACATGCCACCCTAAACCCAGTTTGTAGTAGGCCTCCTTCCTTTGATTGCCTTTTTCAGAACTATCCTTGATTATAGCATGCTTATTGCCTGGCAGGATGCCCTGCATGCGTGTAACCTCCCCACTATCTCTGCTTTGCTGTTTATGAACATGTCATTTGTAATTCACTTACACTGGGTCATCCCTTGTATGTCTCTCGGATCGACCACCCAGCCATTCTTGGTAGGGTTGCAGGCCCAAATACTCTCTGCTTCCAGAGATGATCCCCACTCATACCACTAAGCTGATTGGGGAATGTTGTGATGGGGTGGGTGTATTCTTCTCAACCAGGTTCTTGGGTTGGAGTGGATGGGAGGGATGTGTGGGATTGTTTTTTTTGACTGGTTGCCTTTGTTATGTTTTTCTCTCCCAGTTAAGATTCAGCCACAGTAGACTGATCTACTCTCTCCCATGTGCACTTTACATGATACATTACAGGGACTAGCTCAATGTCTAATTTGCAACCCAGTGATACCATGACCACCACCACATGTATAACGTGGAACGCAGCCTTAACGACCATAGAAAGGCATGTTTGGTCCACGTGTATCTCACTAGACACAAAGTAGACATCTGCTTTATGCAGGAGACACATCTAATGAGTTTGACAACCTTAGGAATCTGCTCCTGATGGTGTGGGGAATGGCATAATGCATTCTACTCCAACTACACGAATGGCGTCACCATTGTGCTGCACAGGGGGCTTCCGTGGCATCTGACGCACTCCCTCATTGACAGAAAAGGGCACTATATTATTCTAGCTAGCTCACTACACATGCAGCCAGTAATCCTAGCTGCCATCTACGGCCCTTATATGGATGACCCTGCATTTTTCTCTTGGATATGGAGGTTGATTTTGAGCTTTGGCCCCTGAGCTATATTTTTGGGTGGAGACATCAATGTAGAGCCAGACGATCGGTTAGACCGATCTGGCACCTCCAGGCATCCGCACCCTAAGGCCACACTGACACTCAACACAATCATCCAAGACAACTGCCTGCTGGACATCTGGATACAGACACACACGAACTCCCTGGAGGACACACGTGTATCAGCGCACCTCAATGCTTGGTCCAGAATTGACTACTGGCTAACTTCTAAAGATAACCAGACGTGGACCTCCAGAGTGGTCCATCTCCCTTGCACCTTATTGGACCACGATTGTCGCTAGAACTGCTAGAAATGCAGATCGCACAGGTTGCTCCCCGTGTGTTCACCTGGTGGTTGCCACCAAATGCACTGTGTGATGCAGTGTTTTGTGAAGAGATCCACAGAGAAATGGTCAATTTTTTTGCCAATAACGTATGCTACGTGCAGTCGCCATCCACGCTGTTGGAGAACTTCAGGGTGGTCATATGCAAGGTTTGCATTGTAAAACATTTGGGAATCCTGAAGGCCATTCGTGGCTGACTCACCCGACTCGAGGAGGATAACCGGACTCAGGAGATGGAATATTTTTGATCCAAGGATGTCACCATACTGGCCCACATTCGGGAAATGCTGTCAGAGTTCCATGAGGAAGCTGTGTGGGAAACCCTTGGATTACACCGGAGCACAAAGGCTCGGAGTTTCAGGGATAGCAAACGCCCAGATAAGACACTTGCGGGAATGCTCTGCAGACTGCGCGCTTCCACATTTGTGGTGAAACTACTGGATGAGGAGTTCAACCCCAACACCTCCCCTCTGGAACTCCTACGCATAATGTCCTTCTTCTATTCCAAACTATACAAAGCCACCCCAGTCATAGGATTGGCTGAACTGAATACATGCTTTGACACAATGCAGCTGCTATAGCTTGATCGGGCTCACTGCGCCTATTTAGTTTCACCATTACCACGGAGGAAATAGAACATGTCATTACAAGCTTACCTAGGGACAAGGCACCCGGGCTTGATGGCCTAACTACTACCTTTTTCAAGGAGTTTGCCTTCCAGCAAGGCCCGCATATGATGGCTATGTTCAAAGACTCACTAGACACAGGGTCCCTGCCGCCCTCCCTGAGAGAGGCGGCAATAATAACGCTTCTTAAACCAAACAAGCCACCCAACCATTGCGATTCCTGCAGACCCCTTTCATTAATTGACGTTGATAATAAGATCTATGCCAAGGTCCATGCTAACCGATTGCTGCCGCTCCTTCCTACCATAGTTTGGCCCTAACAATCCAGGTTTATTCCTGGCCACTCCTCATCGCACAACCTCCACACCACCTTTCAAATTATGCCTCCATCTAGACCCCCAGATCTCCTCAATCGCTGCTCTTCTAGACACCACCAAAACGTTTGATTCCCTGGAATGTGCACATCTATTTTCCCTGCTTGCACACTTTGGTTTCAGTCAGCGATTCATCAGGCTGATAAAGCTCCACAATACCCTTCCCTCTGCTCGCGTTAGATTGAATGGGCTACTTTCGGACACTTTCCCGATTGCCCGCGGCACACGACACGGATGCATACTGTTGCCGCTCCTTTTGGCGAGAGCGATGGAGCCATTGGCGGCGAGGATCAGTCTGTGTCATACGAATAGGGGCATTGGCTTCGCTACCAGAGGACTTGTGGTTTTGATTCATGCTGATGATATTACCCTTCAAACAAGTGATCCACAAGAGAACTTGGCCCTGCTGATGCACAAGGTGGTGCAGTTTGGTGGATACTTAGGTATCCAGATCCTATTTCCCCTCACGGTTGGGATGCTGCCATTCCCCATGGGATAGCCCCCCCCCACCAGTGGGCAACAGAGCCGGTTCGGTACATAGGTATATGACTCAGCCGAGACCCTGAGGAACTGTGGTGTGTAAACTACGGTCGGGCGATAGACTGGCTGGAAGACAGAACTCCTGTCTGGCAGCCGCGGTCGGTAGTAGGAGTTCCTGCAGGGCGGTGACGTGGGGAGGGGGAGGGGCAGGGTGGGGGGTAGTAAACTATGCATTACGGAGGTTTACAGGTAAGTAAACATATCAATTAATAAAACGAATTTCGTTGCGTGCACTGCATCGCATTTGGGGATGCAGTGCACGCAACGAAATTCGTTTTATTAATTGATAATCCATTAATCCATAGTTTACTACCCCCCACCCTGCCCCTCCCCCTCCCCACGTCACCGCCCTTCAGGAACTCCTACTACCGACCGCGGCTGCTGTCTGGTCTAAACTGCCATTTTCTCTAGCAAGACACATTGCGATAGCGAAGATGATCGTCCTCCCTAAAATCCTATACATGTTCCTTAATGGTTCTCTCCCGCTGACAGTTTAGTTCTTTAAGCGCATTAAATCCAACCTGATAACATTGATCTGGGCAAATAAATAACCGTGCGTATCATGAGATATTCTCACTTTACAGCTTGCTCAGGGTGGCTTGGGAGCATGACCCTAAATGCTCTGTGCGCCCAAGCTCAATTTCTCCACTTTTGGCTCCACCAAATGACGTTCTAGCCCCACACGGCCAAAGAGATAGACCGCGCATTCCCGTGGACACTTTTTTTTTTACCAACTCAGGGCTGCTTGCCGCGCACTTCATGACACGTTTCCATCTCCCTCACCATCCCTCCCAGCACTAGAACTCATCCATGCTTCCCCATCCTCGCACAAATTGATTACTCACCTATGCAACAGTATGCAATCCACTGCACCGATCCCCAACCCTACTGAGCTGAAGGCATGGGATGAGGACAGAGACCTCACCGCCTAATGGATAAGCAGTGGGCGTTCTGCTGCGGACAGCTGGAATCCCTCTCCCCAAACTACAAACTGCATTTAATACACTTAAAATGTATCCATCATCTGCATCTCACTCTGCTCCAACTTTTCAAAATGGAACTTGTCCCTGATCCTCACTGCCTCCACTGTGGCTCACCTCAAGCTTCCTACATCCATCTAGCATGGCAGTGCCCAAAAGTGGCGTCGCTCTGGGAGGAGGTATACACAGCCATACACACGATCACTGGGCACTTACCCCTCTACACCCGCTTGGTAGGACTGTTAGGGTATGTTTTGGACACACCTGCCTCTCACTACCGACTCACTGCCATGCCATGCCATGTTCTGGAATGAAAAACCCGCACCAACCTTCCGAGCATGGCTGAGTCATGTGGCTTACCATCAGGAACAACTATCCAATTACTGGGAATTAATGCCATTAAGCTCACGTCCCAAAGACATATAAGAGCCCTTTCTATCCTTTCTTCGACACAGAAATTCAAATATGCCAGCAGCGGGCGTGACGGACCAGGGGGCATACTCTGACCAAGATGGCAATCAGCCGTCCACCCTATCCCCCAGGGGTGATATTGTGTGGCAGTCATGCTGTGATGCTCAGGCGTCAGTGAGTCAGTGAGAGGGACGTAGCCAATAGTTGGTAGCACCCCCTACAGGGTAACAAGTTGTAAATATGCTAGGTGTATACTAAACGAGGTCTATATTCTACCCTGTGTACTTTACTCTCAGTGGCGGTTCATGAAGGTGAGCGCGGTAGGGCTGGGAGGGGCAGGGGTGGAGGGTGGAAGTGACAAATGATGGTAGAGGGGAAATTAAATAAATAAATAAAAACACCTCATGCGCTCGCCAGAAGCGCAAAGTAAGCGCTTTTATTTACGTCGTGCGCAAATGCACTGAACTAGGCCGAAGATCACTACAGCGCTTTACATGGTAGAAGAAAATGCTCATATTGTTAAATTTCTGACTCACAGCCACTGCCCTCCACCCCAGGCAGTCCCCTACCAGACCCTCAAGACACACCCCTATTAGTTTGACGAGTACCGGCACTTCTCTTTTTTCCATTTAAAGCACTGATCAAAAGCACACATTATTTCAAAGCAATGATACTTAATCAGCAGTCACATTACTGACATTTTCAGGAGCATATTATTCCAATAAAGCTGCAGTTCTATAAGTCTCTATAGCCCCTCCAAAGCAGATGTCCACCGGTCTATTTCGAATTCAAAAGGACTTTGGAAGGAACACGCAGTCCTCCGCTTTGACGAGCCGCATAGTAACGTCCTATACATAGGGCTCACCTTTAATTAAGGATTGGTCACACACTGCGCGGATGAAGGAATCCGCACATTCCACAGCGAGGTAAAACAAACAATCCGTCCCCTCGTAAATGTCACGCTGCACGGGACGGGGCTGTGCTCGTCTGTTTCCTCAGGTGTGCAATGGCAGCTTGGTGACATTTCGGGTTGAATGGACACAGGTGTTTCCCAGACAAGAGCAGCAGGTTCCAGGCAACAGGTCGGCTAGACCGGTTCGAGAGCACCCGGGTCACCGACACTATTGTTGTTGCCTCCTCTGTACCGGATTAGGAAAGACAAGGCAGCAATTATTCAAACAAGCATTGGCAGTGGTAATCGTTGTGTATTTTATATATTTAAAATATGTCCTCACGTTTGAGTAATGTAAAAGCATAGCAGGTAACATAAATTCAGTAGTAGCCGCTGCATAATCCTTCCCCAACGCCGGAAACCTTCCACCGCTGCTGCACGTGCTTCACCTGTGCTGCATGGTAGTTTTATGAAAACAGTTGATTAGCTTGTCGAAAACATTTGCACCTACAAAAGGCAAAGCGATTGGGACTCACGGATTACCACCAGGAGCAACTATCCAATTACTGTGAATTAATGCCATTACGCTCACGTCCCAAAGACATATAAGAGCCCTTTCTATCCTTTCTTCAACACAGAAATTCAAATATGCCAGCAGCGGACGTGAATGACCAGGGGGCATAATCTGGGTGGTGCGGGTGTGTGTGTCCGTGTGCATGCACAGCTATAGAAACGTTTCTAAGGGGGGGTGCATGGTACGAGGAAGTTCAATACATACTAGGGACTGCAGGATTCCTGTGCCCCCAACACATAGACACACAGGACATCGATGCCACATTAACTGTAGGAGTGCAAACTCCATCGGACATAAAAAACAGAACGAGATTAGGCTGCAGCAGTGAATACTTACCACACACACACAGACAGGGTGCCCCTTGGGTATCATTGGTCATAGGTACAAGCTTCTCGCGTACACAAAGAGCAGGTACCTTCCGTTCATTTTCAAAGCAAATCACACACACACACACACTGCCCCCAGCCCCTATACCCTATCGGTACAGGATTGACTGTAGAGCACGGGCATCACCCCTGAGGACACAAGGACATTCCTACTACCTGCTCTGGATAAGGTAAGGGGTGCAGTGTCATGGGACCCCAGCAGGGACTAGGAGAGCAGGGGAGGAACCAGCCAAGCAGGAGACACAGAGGCTGGGCAGCGCCCTGCCCAATGGCGGCACAGGGGAACGTTGTCTGAGGGGGGAGCCTTGGTTCTTGGGATGACAGCAGGGAGGCATGGGAGTCCATATCAGGTGACAGTAACAGGCCAGACGCCTCATAGCAGCGACTGTGCCACAGAAGCTGCTGCAAGCAGACCTCTGATCACCAGGACAAGGTCTGCTCACATCAACAGGCAGTCAGTCGTCCTGTAAAGACTCAGCATCTGTTTGTCACTAAAGACCAGGACAGAACGAAAGCAGGGGGCTCGAGGGTGCCCAAAAAAGGAAACAAAGAAACAAAACAGAGTCACGGTGAGACGTCGAAGCACCAGGAGAGTAGGGTAAGACTGTCCAAGCTGGACATCCCAATCCAGCATTGGCATTGGCATAAAACAAGTCATTATGCCCCGCTCAACCCGATCCATGCAGTGTAACTCCACAAGAGACCAACGGCTTTTTCATCAGTGCATTGAGGCCAGAAGGACTCAGTGCTAACGGGTTCTTCCATACTGGGGCACTCTCTGCATCATACACCCTGCAGCATATCTTCGACGCATAGTGGCAGCGAAACCCAACGTCAAGATGCATGTATATACTTGTGGTCAAACTATACGGTGGAAAGGTCGCTTGAATGGTAGGGAACTATATCCAACAATCAAAATTAATTTGGAGAACTTTGGGCGTGCAAAGGACGATGGAGGCTCCCTAATGGTAATTTTAATGTACTGGTCACAGTGAAGTCACTGAACCGAATTTTAAAGATTAGTGGTTGTAGGGTGGCAGCCACACTTTCTGTCGCGCTGTGAAAAGTTCAAATGCAAGTTGACTGACGGGTGTCCCCACAATAACTATCACATCAAAAGAATTGGATGACACATTCTTCCGGAGGGCGAACTCCCAGTCTCAACCTGCCAGGCGGTGGAGGAGGGTCCAAGGACAAGGACCTCTGTCTTCTCCGAGTTGAGCTTTAGGCAGCTGTCGCTCATCCAGGCCGCGACATCTTCCATTCCTTCCTGGAAGCTGAGTCTGGTGTCTTTGGGGTTCTTCATGAGGTAGAGGATGAGCTGGGTGTCGTCGGCATAGGATACTATGCTGAGCCCATGCTGTCTAACGATGGCAGCAAGGGGGGCCATGTAGATGTTGAAGAGCATGGGGCTGAGCGAGGATCCTTGGGGTACTCCGCAGTTAATCTCTGTGGGTTCGGAGAGGAAGGGTGGGAGTCTGATCCTTTGGGTTCTGCTGGCGAGGAAGGAGCAGGTCCAGTCGAGGGCGGTTCCCCGGATGCCTGCGTCGTGGAGTCTGGCAGCAAGAGTGTGGTGGGAGATGGTGTTGAAGGCTGCGGAGAGGTCTATTAGGATGAGGGACGCGGTGTGGCCCGGGTTGAGTAGCATGCGGATGTCATCGGTGGCGGCTAGGAGGGCGGTGCTTAATCTGTAAGAAAAAAAAGTGCTGGGGCCCAACGTATTTCTCAGATGCCCATGGCTCATGCTATTGGATGTTGTTGTGCCAAATACCAAGTCTGTGTATTCTTGATTCTCCTCATGCTGCTTTAATTCAGCACCAGGCACTCCTCGGCCCTTTTATCTCACTTTTGCAGGCTCCTGCATTCTGCTTTTGTCTTGGGTTTACTGTGTTTCTCTTCCTTCCCCCTTGTTTTTCACTCTCTTACTATGGATAAAAGTCTGAAGAGGAAAAATAAGTGGTGGCCCCTAAAAATAAGTGCCAGTGGGCCCCACCTGCAAGCACCAGCTCCAATTAAGCACTAACCACAACCCAATATGGTTCGTTATTAAACAGTACCAAACATAACCAAACGCAAAGTCTCCAGATCACCTTGGCTCCTTTCATCAAGAATCCCAGAACCATAATCAGTGACCAGATTCTAAACCCACTATGGGGGCACACCAGTTATAGAAGAGTGCTTTGTGAATACTCATAACAGACTGGAATATAAAGGAACCTAGCATCTCTTACAAGCCTGTTCTGCACTCCCGCCCTCAGCTGACATTGAAAACCAAACAGTGGGCATACAGTAGAGAGGGCAGGATGGGCTGCCCCCCTCAGTTGGCACAACACTGACTGGGCATCATTGCCTGCAGTCTGCAGATAGGTTGAACTGCACTGTGGATGAAGGTTTAGGATAAAGGAGACACCCATTGCAGGCCCTGCCTCCTCCCTGCACCATCTGCCGAACCCCCTTTCTTTCAGATGCAGCCAGTGACAGGGCTTGAAGGAGTCTGCGCGCTCGGGGAGCTGGCACTGCAGGGACTTCATGAATGCTCTTTGCCCACTGCCAGGCTGAGTGGTGTGGAGAAGGGCCGCTGCTGAGAGCTATAGGTTTGGGGAGCTGCTTATTGGTAGGCAGCTGAAAACATATACGAGCCTGCTTTCAAGGACACACCAGCTTGCTGCTGGTCAGCCCACAGCAAGGCAGCCATGTACCCCAAAAGTGGCTGAACATGAGAGGTATATGAGGAAGTCCGGCTCACAGAGACAGAGCCTCATGGCTCGGCCATATCTGCAGTGTACACTCAGTGACTCATTTCTGCAAACACTCACACGCACTCGAGACAGTCCTCCAAAACCAAACAGCATAAGTACTGGAATGGAAACAGCTCCAGCACGGTCTGCGGTAAGTAACTGAGAGACTGCTATTCGTAAATGGAAAAGCACCATTTGCATTGAGGCGAACAATGCACCACCGTTACATAGATCCGTTGATGTCCATGCAGTGCAATAAAAGCACTCCTTGGCAAATAAAGGATTTTTCATGGATCAAGCAACTTCCCTTCTGCAATTGTCAGAAGTTGCTGCCTGGCCTCAGTCAACAATTTGATTTGGCGTCTACCGAATGCTCCTTTTATTTTTGCCAGGTGCCATTTTTTGGACCAGATGTACGACCCTTTCATTTAGCGCCTCGCAATTTGCGACACATTGCGAGTCGCAAATTATGAGGAGCAAAATGAAATGTACAACAATGTGTTTACATTGTTTTGCGATTCCCAATGAGGTCACAAATTTCGTGGCATATTAATATTAATGAGCCTCCAGCAATTTGCGAGCCCATTGTGAGTGCCAGCCCTCCCAGGGATGGTAGCCTGCTGGGCTCAGCAGACCATCATGTCTGGGACTGCTTTTTAATAAAGCAGCTTTTTTTAAAAATGCAACCTGTTTTCCTTGAAGGAAAACGGGATGCATTTAACAAAAGAAATTAAACGTTTTTGTTAAATTTTTTTAGGGCAGGCAGTGGTCCCTTAAAAATAATTTTGCATGCATTTGCAGAGGGGTAGGGATCCCCTGGGGACGCCTTACCCCCATTTGCAAATGCATTACCACCTACTTGAAGTAGGTGGTAATTGCGAGTGTTTTGCGACCACAATTGAGGTCGCAAAACATTAGTGCCTTGTTTTGAGACTCGCTATTTGGAAGGGAACGCACCCTTCCAAATAGCGAGTTGCAAAACCTATTTAGTGAGTCGCAAAAAAATTGCAACTCACTAAATTGGCTATGTACATGGCCCAATAAGTTTTTGCATGCGCAAACAGGTTCGCAAATCCGTTTGCACATGCAAAAATGGGTCGTACATCTGGCCCTTAGTTCTTAGCATAAACAACAAGTTATTTGCGGAAAGAGAAAATACAGCAACTATTTCATCTGGTGTCATCTAGTGGTATGGCCATCTAAGCTACCTCGATATTAATAATTATGGGTGACTTGCTTTAAGATAAATTAAATAATCTGTATACAAATGTTGCTGGCCTGAAATGCTTGGGATCTGGGGTATAATGCACCCTCTTCTATCACCCCCTTGGGGTGGCCCTGTATGATATTATCATACCCTGCTGGAAATATAGGGGGCAGATTTACAAGCCCCTTGTGCCAACTTTACGTCACCGTTGCGTCACTTCTGTGATGCAGCGGCATCGTAAACAATGCGCCATGATGCGACATATTTACAACGTGACGCATCTCCCTAGATGCGTCACATTGTAAAGCCCTGCGTTTTATTATACGTGCGTCAGATATAATGTATGCGGAGTGGGAGTTCCGTCGCAAGGAAGCCTCATAAAAGTGACTAAAAAGATTTCACTAAGTGACTTTTACGACGCCACTGCGTCAAAACCTTGCACCTGCTTTGAGCAGGCGTAAGGAGTGACACAGTATGGTCGGAATAGGCATCCCTGACCATTGCTGGAGTTGCGTCGTGCTTACGACACGACTCCAGCAATGCGTTGCCTTTCCGACAAAAGATGCATCACGCATCTGTCTGCCCTTGTGCCACATTGTAAATGCAGCGCATTAATGGTGGCGCAAGGTTATTTTTCCGTCACGCAAATGAACTGGCGCATCTCTGAAAATATGCAGAGATGCATCAGTTCTTGTAAATCTGCCCCTAGGTATTCAGGCCCCTATAAGAGCATAAGATAGTGTGCAGCAAGTAGGCTAGGTGGAAATTACATTCCTGAGGATTAATGTACATTTATCCGCCCACCCAGCAGACAGATATTCCTTTGGGTAACAATTCCACACCCAGGTATGACTACCCGGCTGAAATCAATGGCATTCATCTGGAAAATTAATGTTACCGTGTGATCTGTCCAACATCTCTATTGTGTTTTTGAGACTTGAAATTTGAAATTGTACTTTGTATTTTTGATTCGGTACTTCAGAAGGCCTCGCCCTCAAGTTGAAGGATGCGTAATTTTACCACAGAGAATGTCTTGGATTGTTTCCAAATTATGAATGTTTTTTCATATGAAAATGATGCTTGTGCTGGCCTGGGACATACCAATGTACGACTACATCAAAAACAGATCTTAGTCACATAGCACTGACGAAACCTGTAGATGCTAATAAAACGTGGCAGACTTTGCAATTCTGTATTTACTTTTTGTACAATTGTGAACATTGTACTTTAAATGGAGGATTGGATGAATAAATGGCTTTTGTATTTTTGCATACCTGCCTGATACCTGACGTGAGCTTAATTAAAGTCAGCATTGGAGCATAGATTTTTGCATATCTAGTACAACGAGGGATGAACCAAACCTTGGCCTCTGCATCTTGTGTTACATCAAAGACACCCCACAAAATGTGCCTGCACACTAATACCACAGTGGTATGTAGGAATTGGAGAAAATACGATAGCAACATTTTTTCAAATTCTTAGACTGAAAAAAAATGGAAAAGGCATAGAAATTGGTGCCATGAAAAATATACAGTGGAAAAAAGGCATTTGCACTTTGACTATTTTAGTTTGGTCTTCCTTATTCATATTTTTTAAACATGTCCTTACCATGCTGGTAGTGCAGGGGAACGTGCGACTGGCAGGTGTGTTTAATGCTAGTGACCGATGAGGTGGATGGAGGGATCATAGATATCGGGAATTGTAGTTGGAGAGTTTGGGGTTCAGGATATGGCTTGAGGTTGATGCACTCTGCTGCTATTATGAGAACTGGGGATGCTAAATGTGTGAGAAACATAGAGGAATAAGAAAGTCCTAGAACAGATGGAAGGTTAAATGGCAAGGAAAGTGACACCTTCTTGCACAAAACCAATCCTTTGAGGCATTTTCCTCTTTATGTAGACAGAGGAAATAACAAGTAGAAATATAGATATTTCTTCTCATTACACCTCTGTTGGGAAGATGTACTATTTTGACACAATCCCAGATTTACTAACCTTAGAAAATCTGGGATTGCGTCAAAGTCCATGAGTGGATGCCTAGTAACACCCATGATCCACCCATGGAATGCCTTCTGCAAGAAATTGTTTGTTGGTTGACTGGGGTGTGAGCCCTGGTCAAGCACAATCCACAATCCTTGTTAGGGAGAGTCATAAGCCAACCCTAAATTCCCTCTGCTCAACCCTATGGTAGCTTGGCACAGAGCAGTCAGACTTACGGGCAATGTGTGAAGTATATGTGCAACACTTCAAACAGTATTAATATGAAAAACACCACACAAAAAGGATCCCACAACAAGTTAAGAAATAGTTATTTCTAATAGATAAAACAAGACCAAGGTGAAAAAAATCCAAACAATAGAACTGAAGATATACAAATTTAAAGACTTCAGTGAAAATAGCACCAAAAAGCACAAAGTACCAACTGTGGATATCTGCTCATGCCGGACCGGGACTAAGTCCCTATTTCTGGCCAATCACAATGAAGCACACGCTGGCTACAGAGAACCAAGTTTCACTGACCTAAGTGCCTTAAATCCTGGTTTGCAGAGCGTTGCAAGGGCCTGTGTTGAAAATGCAGTGCACGGCCAAAGCACTGTATCGGCTCTGAGATACGGCGAGGCTGCGAAACGAGGTCCTGCATCGGCGTCGTGGATACCACTGGCAAGGACTTGTGATGTGAAGTCTGCCGTCGAGGATATATCGTGCAGTTGAGTGATGTGTCGGTTCGAAGGAGCTGCGAGGCTGCAATGAAGAGTCCAGCATCATCGTTGAGGCTGCCATCAAGGGATGTGAGAGCCTGCGCCAAGTATGTGTTGCACAGTGGCAATTCTGATGAGGTGGCGGACTGCAATGCGGGTTTTTGCAACGGTTGAGATCCAAGCAGCGGCAAGAATGTGTCGGGTCTGCACGGGTCTGCGCCACACAGCACAGGAGATGCGTAAGCTCTGCTGGATCTACAGAGGCTAGCAGGGCACATTATGCCCACTTCCTAGGGTCCAGGAATGGGGTAGCACCACTTGACAGGATAGACTCAAAGATGGCAGAGTCCAGGTGCTGGGGTCGCAGTTGTTTGTAGAGCCTTCTGTCCCGGAGGCCCAAGTCAGGAGGCCCTGGGTTCACCAGATGCAGGCCCAGTCCTTCTCACCTGGGCAAGAGGGTGGCAGGCAGCAGATCAGCACAGAAGGGTAGCAGTTCGTCCAGTGAAGCACTCCAGCAAACTGTAGACCTTTCAGCAGCACATCAGTCCTTATTCCATGGGTGGATACTCTATGGAAGTGGGAGAAGCTTCTAGAGGTTTCGGCCCTCCTAAGGTGTCAGACATTCTCTTCCTCCCTGCCCTGGACCCAGTTTTTCTGGGGTCACTATAGCCTAGTGAGAGTGCTTGGGCAAGGCTTTTGTGATGTAAAAGTGTGGTGGGTGACAGTTACTGCCCCTCAATAACTCAGAGTGCCCATCCTGCCAACACCTATCTTCCATTTGTCTCACTGTCTGGGAGCAATACAAAAAAACACAATTGCTAGATACACCTAGTCATGTGCCCCAGGAATAGGCTGCAGGTACCAAATGATTTAGGCAAGAAAGTGCCAGCTTTCTAATAGTGGCATTGTCAGAATTGTGATAAAAAATCCGGCTTCACCATTAAAAAGGGCTTTTAATAACAAATATTTAGGCACCAAACTCAAACTGTCCCTCTGGTCCCAATTGAAAGTTACAGCTTATTAAATGTTTCAAGGTAACTCCAATGCTCTCCTATAGGAGAGGTAGTCTTGCAGTAGTAAAACATGACATTAAGAGTTTCTCACTACCATGACATGTAAAACTTAAAAGTACATGCCCAACCTTTCAAATACACGTCACCTTGTCTGCTGGGCTGTCCAGCACCTGCACTAGGGGTGACTTATATGTATTAAAATGGACGTTTTGGGCCTGGAAAAAGGTTTATTTTGCCAGTTCCAATTGGCAGTTTAAATTGTACATACAGGCTGCAATAGCAGGCCTGAGACATGTTTAAAGAGCCACTTAAGTGGCCAGCACAGTCAGTGCTGCAGGCCCACTAGTGGCATTTTACAGGCCTGGGTATATTGAGTACCACTTTACTAGGGACTTATAAGTAAATTAAATATGCCATTTAGGTATACGCCAATCATACCGTTTTTAGAGGGGAGAGCACAAACACTTTAGCACTGGTTAGCAGGAGTAAAGAGCACAGAGCCATAGGGGCAACACAAATGAATTCAGCAAAAATAGGAGGAGTGAAGGCATAATGTTTGGGCATGACCCTGCCAAAAGGGCCAAGTCCTACAAGTTCCAAATGCAGAATAATGCAAGGCAGCGATTTATGCTACCTTGCATTACTTTGGATTTAGGAATCCAAGCAGAACCACACAATGTGGCTTCACCATGCATGATAGAAGGGCAATGCCATTTGTAAATCTGGGCCTAGGTCTTTATTTGTGCTAAGGTAGAGTAAAGTGGTAGATAATAAATGTAGCACAAACTAACAGATGGTCTAACAATCTTCCTGGGATGAGATATATGTATATATATTTTACTGTTCTCTGTCTCTCTGTTCCTTCAAATGTGCATGAAAAGTTTTGGGGTGATCCGTCAAGTGGGGGCCGAGAAAAAAAGGGGGTAAAAAAAGTGTGTTTCCTATGTTAATTCCCTTAGGGATTTTGAACGTGACTACAGCCCAAACCTCTGAATGGAATTACGCCAAATTTGGCAGAAAGCTAGCTCTTGGTGCAGAAAGAGTGATTTTTGTTATTTGGTATAAATTGTTTCAGTAGTTGTAGAGTTATAAAAAGAAAAACAAATTTGTATATATAGGTATGTGACCAATCTCGTGCAGTGATCTGATTGGCTGCCAACACTTCAACTAGGAAGTTTTGGCAGCCATATTGAGACTTGGCTTCAGCGAAGTCCCCAAAATAAAAAAAATAATATATAAAGATTAGGGGGCAGGGTAGGAATACCCTGACCCCCTAACTCTGGTGCTATGGTCCCCCATGGATTTTGCCAGGGCAAAAAAAATCACATCAGATACACAGCAATTTTTTTTAAAAAAACAAGCACGGTCTCCTGCACTTGTTTTCGCACATGGGTCAGCCAGGTCCCAGGGGCATGAGTGTATATTAAAAAAAGGAGGGGGCACACAGGGGCCCCCCTTCTAGGGCTCTTTTTAGCCCTGGGAGCCACCACCTCCCGGAGGTTTATTTTAAACAAAACATACGGGGGCGCAGGCCCCCATTTTAAAACTTTAATATTCCCCAGGGCCAGCACCTCCCCGGGGCTAAATAAATAAATATGCCAGGGTGCCGCATGGACCCCACGGGCCCCGAGGACCACAACCTCCCAGAGGCCAGTGGCAATTATGAAAACTGGGAGGAGTACCGCACAGCCTCCCTCCTGGGCCATATATACCCAGGGACCATTATCTCTCTGGGGCTGTCCCATGCTTACTAAAGAAGGGGGACCGCACTGCCCCCCCTTCTGGAGCCAAACCCATGGCCAGATCCTGCTATCTCCTGTGGTTCCCACCCTTGGGAGATGGCAGTTTGCTTTCTCTTGGTGGGAGCTGTGACAGCTCCCGCCAAGCAAGACCAAACACTATCTCTACTTCCAGTAAGTGGGAGCTGTCAAACTGCTCCCGCTTGCTGGGAGCAGAGTTTTCATCTGTTTCCCTGCCTGCTGTCATACAGGCAGGGAAAAAGATGAAAGAGTGCTCCCACATGAAGGGATCTGCATATGTAGCAGATCTGTGCGTGCGGGAGTAAAGCCGGCTCCCGCAGAAGGTGGGGAGCTGGCTGGGACCCCGGCAGCATTAAGACTCCCCCACCGTCCCCATCAAAGCTCACTAGGTGCCTTAGGTTTGGCAAGGGCACCCAGGTAGACATGTCCGGGCCCCGATGGATGGAGTCCCCTGAGATGAAATCGGCCCTCCTCCCCCATTGAATTTTGGCTGGGCACCAGTAGGAAGAAAGGAAAAACAAGCGAGCAGAAAAAGGCAAAATAGAGGGCAGAAAAAGCAAAACAGTGGACAGAAAAATAAGCAGAAAAGGCAAGACAGAGCAGAAGAGGGCAAAACAGATGGCAGAAAAACAAACAGAAAAGGAAAAATGGAGGACTGAAAAAGGAGCAGGTAAGGCAAAACAGAGGGCAGAAAAACAAGCAGAAAATTCAAAACAAAGGGCAGAAACACAAGCAGAGAAGGCAAAACAGAGCAAGTAATGAGCAGACGAGGCACACACAAGAGGGCAGAAGGTAGACAGGATGCAGAGGGTAATGGACTGCGGGCAAGCTGGACAAGAGAACTGTTGCAGGGGGAGCTGAGGCGAGGACATGCTTAATTTTTGACTAAATAAAACCTTAACAGGAAACACACATATATAAACATAGCAGGTGTCCTAATTGAAGCTCCACTTCAGTAAAGGACAAGCAATCCTGACCTCCTGGGCTTGGCAAAGGCAAAGCAAGTGGGTTTCCTCAGCAATTCCACATTGAAAGACATTCTGAAATGTTATGTTGAGGTGATCTATTGAAGCGCAATGTATAGTGGTTGTGACAAGTGAGCTCTTTCATGTCCTTACCTGGTGAGAGCAGAGTCTGTGATTCTCTGTTTAAATGACTATGAGTATACAAATATGCTAAGGCACCTGAAGCTCTGCCTGTTTGGCCCCTGACTGAGCAGAAATGGCAAAACAGAGACGGAGAGGGCAAAACAGAGGGCAGAAAAACAAGCAGAAAAGGCAAAATGGAGGGCAGAAAAACAAGCATAAATGGTAAAACAGAGGACAGAAAAATTAGCAGAAAAAGCAAATGAGAGGGCAGAAAAACAAGCAGAAAATGCAGAAAGTGGGCAGAAAAATGGGGAACGGCAAAACAGAGAGCAGAAAAAGGCAAAACAGAGGGCAGAAAAACTAGCAGAAAAGGCAAAACAGAGGGCAGAAAAACTAGCAGAAAAAGGCAAAAGAGAAGGCAGAAAAACTAGCAGAAAAGGCAAAACAGAGGGCAGAAAAATTAGAAAAGGCAAAACAGAAAGCAGAAAAAGCGAGCAGAAAAGGGAAAAACAGAGGACTGAAAAACAAGCAGAAAAGGCAAAACGGAGGGCAGAAAAATGAGCAGAAAAGGCAAAACAGAGGGAGGAAAAAACCAGCAGAAAAGACAAAACAGATGGCAGAAAAACAAGCAGAAAGGGCAAAATAGAGCAAAAACAAGCAGAGGAGGAACAAACAGAGGGCAGCAGGTAGACAGGCAGTGGAGAGTAGGGGCCTGTGGGTAAGCCGGATAGGAGAACTGTCACAGGGGAACCTGGCAAGAGGACCGGCTTAATTTTTAAAGAAATTAAACCTCAACAGGAACCACTTAGATATATAAATATTGCAGGTGCCCCATTTGAAGCTCCACTTCTGTAAAGGACAGATGATCCTGACCTCCTGGGCTTGGCAAAATCAAAGTGTTGGAAAGTGGGTTATTGGTAGGGGTAAGTATGCACCTGCCACTAGCAATAAGGCCACTAACCCAGTGCAAGGTCCAGTAAAGGTTTCAATATATTAGTCCCCTGCTCAACCCTTGACAGCTGGCAGTGAGCAGGCAGGCCTAACTTAGGAAACAGATGTGTAGACATTTACAAAACACCAATACACCAATAAGTAAGACACCAAACACGATAGAAATCCCACACCAATTAATAAAAATAAGTTATAGTTTGATGAACAAATAAACACCAAAACAACAAAAATCCAATGTAGAGAACTGGCTATATGAATTTTTAAAGAATTAACACTTTCAAGGGTTTAAAAACCTATAGCACCACTTTGGGACATCTGGTCACGTTTGCCCGGGACAAAGTCAAAGTTTGAGGCCAACCGTGATGGAGCCCTCATTGAATACACTAAGCGGGAGGCCTCAGTCAAAATTTTACCTCCTCACTTAGAAACTTTGCTGAAGTGTTTTCTTTAGAATCTGTTCTGGAGCATTTTCTTCTGATATCGATCAACCCGCCACAGCAGACTGGATTTGGTGAGATTTCGCCGGCCCGACTTTCTGAAAGGCCTTAGTGAAATTCTGATAGTCTGGAGCGCCAGAGCTTTCAGCGGGTCAACCTGAAATCCTGGCCGTGTCGCAGTTGAAGGTAGTCGGCTTAACTCCCAACGACAGGTCGCTCACCTCCTGGGGCTTTTTCACACAATTTTCTCCAAAGTTCTCCAGACTTCAGGAGATGCTTCCTGAAGGTATCTCTGCAGGTTTCAAGTGTCCAAAATACCAATACAAAGGTCTGGGATCTCCTAGATGGTCTCTGGGATGTCTGGACTACAATTCCCACAATGCACCTGGTCAAATCCTTAAAAGTCCAATGGACCCACTCCAGGATGGGGACTCTTGGACCTGTAGCTTGCAGGGAGTCCACTCCTTAATCTTTCTTGAAGCAAGGTACAGTCTCCAGGGCTGTGGTACCAGATTGGGCAGCATACACAGTTAGTCGGAGTGCGGGCCTTTGGGTGCAAATCCAGATTTCAACACGGCAGTCTTTCTTCTCCTTGTAGTTTCAGGCAGCAGGCACCTCTGTCTAATGATATGCCGGGTGCCACCCAAAAGCATGACAACTTCCTCCAAAATGTGGCATCTTCTTGTCCCACAAAGCATTGCACTTACAAAATCCAACATGGAATAATTCTATCCAGAGGAGTAAGAGCTGGCTAAACCAACCCACAGTGTGGCTGATTTCCATTAGCATTACTCCTTCTGACCTCCACAAATTCCTTTTCTAGGCCTGCCATCTAACTGGGGATACAGGATGTGGGGGTAGGTAGGCCAGGCACTCCTTTACTGTCTTCCTCTCTTTGAAGCCCAGGTTTTATTACAGCTCCCCCTTCATGAACTGGTCATTGAAGCTGCGGAACTCCCACCATCAGATTACCTCTGCTCCGGCTAGGCGACTTATCACCTAATCAAAGCAGTCTGGCTAAGCCTCTTAGCGCTGACCATTCAGGGGAGACTCCTAGAAGTCTGGATTTTGCCTCACAGAAAAAAACTTTTCTGTATTGTTTATGACAAATTCAACAGGGGCAAGTTGTTAAATTCATCAACACAAATCTTTTAAGTCCTTGAAGGACATTGTATTCCTTTCCTTGCAATAGTTATACTTAAATACAATATTGCAATGTTAGTCTATGGAGCTAAGTACCTACAATGGGGAACAATGAAATGGGCAGTTTTTCCCTCACCAGGGCAAATAAAACCTATTTTAGAAGGTCCCTGCTTATAGTTTCCTGGCCCCTCACCCCTGGTACACATTGGGAAGACCTTTGGGGTGCCTAATATATAAAAATAAGGTAGATCACTTTTAAATTGCCCATACCACCAAAGCTGAATTTGCATACAATTTACTTTGAAAAACAGTCTGCAAAGCAAGGCTGCCTTTAAAATGATATCGGGCTCTCATCAGTGCACACATGCAAGTGCAGGAAATGTGCTGGGCCTCTAAACTTCCATGCCCTACTATATACTAGGGACTTGTAGGTAGCTTGAATCCCCTAGCCCTATTATATACTAGGGACTTATAGGGTCTTCAAATGCTCATTGCTAGAATTTACTTTTAAAGGCAGGCTGCAAGGCAAGGCTGCCTTTAAAAGGACAGCAAATACACAGGAGCGCACACATGCAAGTGCAGAAAATCTACTGGGCCTATAAACTTCCAGGTTCTATTTTATACTAGGCACTTATAGGTAGATTGCACACGCTTGCCCTATTATCTACTAGGGACTGATAGAATCTGTCATTTCTAATTGTAAGTGTACCCTATTACATGTACCTTTTTAAACATAGCACTGGCCCTGGACCTGATTAGCAACGCCCATGGTACAGTCAGAGTCAGTTTTCACCAGTATCATTCAGTAAAAAGTGGGGGTGAACAGTGCAAAAGGATGACTTTCTAACACAAAGCAAGTGTGTTTTCTCGGCAAGTCCATATTAAAAAATTATCGGAAATGCTTTTTGGAGGTGACTGCATCGTTAATCTATTGGAGTGCAATGTGTAGTGACTACGATGAGTGGGTTCTTTCTTGTCCCTATCTGGTGAGAGCAGAGTCCACAGCTTCCCCTTTAAATGACTACAAACATGCAAATGTGCAAAATCACCTGAAGCTCTGCCCGTTTGGCCCTGCCCTGTCTACCTTACTAGTATGCCACAGTCTTCCCATCTTTGCCAGTATGATGGGCAGCTTACCAAAGACCACTCTAGCACCTTTCCCGCCAATTTTGGTGGAGAGTTCTTGATGCGGAGGAACATGAGGACATCTCCACCAAAGAAAGAAGCACTTGCTTCACAAACTTAAGAGGAAGGACCCTTGTTTGGTGGAGATTTACCTCTTTGTATCTCATCATCTTCTTTATAGGGAGATTCGTGTTATCACAATCTTCTGGATAAAGACGAGGAACAATCACATTGCCACAAGGTCACTGGTGACATTTCCACATGCTCTATTATGCAGCTGTAGTGTATAATACATACTGGACATTTACCCAAGGAGGTAGCACTTAGTAATTAACCAGTAGAAAGTAACCCACTTGTGTAGATATTTCGTGCAAAACTGTGGGCTCTTGTTACATAAATAGACAGGTGCAGTTAAGTTGTGGCCCAGTTAGTGACATGCCCTCACAGAAACTTAGATACCCACTAACACATTCAGGCATTCACACACCCACTCATTCCCTGATACACCAACTCACTGACCCAATCAGATGGTCACACACCCACTCACAGACCTATTCAGACACTCTCACATGCACTCATAGACCCACTCAGACACTCACAAACCAACTAAGGCACTCATGCACCCTCTAATAGAACCACCCAGACACTCTCACATCCACTCACAGAACCATTCAGACACTCACACACCCACTCAGACATGTACACCCACTCACAGACCCACACATTCACTCATGCACTGACTTAGAGAACCATTCCTATTCTCTCACACCCACTCACAAACCTACTCAGAGACTCACACACCAACTCACAGGCCCACTCAGAGACTCACCCACTGACACACCCACTCAGACACTCATGCACTCACTCACAGACTGACACACACTCATGGAGGTGCTTGCAACCCCACTCAGACAATCTCACACTCACTCAAAAACCCATTCATACACTCACTCAGATACTCACACACCCACTCAGACTCATTCAGGCACTCACTCACGCATCCACTCACACACCCAGTGAGGCACTCACGTACTCACTTACACGCTGACTCAGACACTCATGCAGTCACTCACACACTCACTCTCAAAGGTTACAGGTTACAGTTAAAAACCTTAGAAATTTGCTGAAAACCCCAAAGGTTACAGGGAGTTTATAGTTGGGAAATAGAGTTTAAAAAACTTAGAAAGTCACTGAAAAACCAAAGGTTACAGGGATGTTATAGTTCGCCTCAGATTTCACTTGTACAAAACTAGTGAAATTCAGCAGCAGTTATAGTTAGCAGAGCTAACTATAATATTCGCCCCCGCAATGCATTGCTTATGACCTTATGACCTCACATATTACATTACTGATGAGATAGTGTGAGGTAGTGTAGTTAGGACCTTTTCCTATTCACAAAGCGTTTTTTTTTGTTGGCAATATCTTTGGCACCGTTTGACGAATCTTCACAAAATTTTCAAAACTAATGGGGGGCTCAGGTCAGCTCCTCTCTTGAAAGTTTCGGAGTGATTTGTCAAGCGGGGGCTGAGAAAAAAGGGGGGCACATAACTCATTTTCTCCATGTTAATTTCCGTAGGAAACTTTAGCCACAGCCACAGCCCAAACTGCTGAACGGAATTACACCAAATTTTGCAAAAAGGTAGCTCCTGGTATAGAAAGCACTCTTTTTGTTAAATGATGTCAATCTGTTCAGTAGTTCCTGAGAAATTCATATATTTAGAAATAGTAATATCTGGTGACCTCGGTGGATCAGCGAACCCTCCCGATCTCGAGCTTGACTCTGATTGGCTGCTAACAATTCCAACCAGGAAGTATTGGCAGCCATCTTGTGACTCGTTGAACCGAGTCACAAGAACAAATTTAAAAAACACGAAGAGGGGGCATGGTAGATACACCCTGAATCCTTAGGGCTGCTCAGCGGGTCCCACAGGGACCCGGAGGGCCACAAAAGCATTTTTTTTTAAATTTGGCGGGATTCGCGTAGGGTCCACGGATCCCGCTGACATTTTTTTTTAAAACGAACCGCGGGCACCTGCGCATCGTTTTGTTGAAGTCCCCGGGTGGGCCAGGTCCTGGGGGCAATGTTTAATTAAGATGCAAGGGCCCGCGGTGCCCCTGCAGCACCAGGGACCGCAACCTTCCCAGGGCAATGTTAATTATTTGCAGGGGGCACGCAGCCCCCCGTGGACCCAGGGACCACCACCTCCTTGGGGCTTTACTCAATTATGGATGAGGGGCATCACAGGCCCCCCAAATCCCAGGGACCGCCACCTCCCCGGACTTTAATTTATTTAATAAAGCGCGGGTGCTCCTACCCTTCCACACTGCCCCGGGGACCACCACCTCCCTGAAGCTTGTTTTAAAAATTAAGTGTGGGTGGGCTCCCCACACTGCCCAGGGGACCACTACCTTCCCAGGGCATACTTTATTCAAATATGGGAGTCCGTTCGGGACCCCCGGCCCCGAGGACCAACACCTCCCCGGGGCTATTACAACAATGGGAGGGAGCCATGTGGTCCCCGTCCAGGAGCCCTTAAAGGCCCTAGGGACCGCCACCCCCAGGGCCGCCTCCAGCTATGTCCCACGGTTCCTACCCCCGTGACATTGCAGTTTGTTATGGCATGTGCTCCTGCCATGCCATTGCAAACTTTTATTTTGCTTTTGGGCAAAGGGAACTGCATGTCAGCATCTCCCTTTGCAGAAAAGCAATGCCAGCTCCCCCAGGAGGCTGGGAGCCGGCAGGGACTGCAGGGACATTGGGGCTCCCCCCACGGTCCCCAGTGTCATGGCCATGCCCTGATGATTGAGGTTCCAGGGGCCAAAATTGACCTGGGGAGATGGGTCGCGCCACCACCCTCCTTTAGAAAAAAGAATAATAAAATGGCCAGGCCCCAAGTGATGGGGTCCCTGTTGCTGAAAATAGCCTCAGGAGGGGGGGCACGTGCCCCCCTTTAAATATTGGGCTAAAAAAAAATAGAAATGGCCATGCCCCGGGGGATGATGTCCCCGGGGCCCAAAATGGTCAGGGGAAGGGGGAGCCACACAGTCCTCATTCCTATAGTAAAAAAAAGAAACTGGCATTTTGCTGGCAGCCCCTCCCCCTCCCTGCACCACTCTGCAAATGCCTCTCCTGGCTCACTCTGGGTTGGGGGATAAAGTCCCCTTCACTGGGGAGGGCCCTAAGGGGCCAACTAGTCCATCTGGTACCTCCAGTAAGCCCCACACAGTGGGATTGCTGAGAGGTGGTCTGCGGCCATGCCCCTTTTTACATCACTCTGCAAACGCACCTCTTGGAGCACTGTTGGTGGGGCGATGAGGTCCCCTTGTGTCCTGAGGACCTCAGGACTGAAGTGGACTTCATCCCCTAAGCAGCAGTGTGCCAGGAGGTATGTTTGCAGAGTGGTATAAAAAGAGAGTGTGGCCTCTGACCACTCTCAGCAATCCAGCTGTGTGGGGTTTACTAGAGGTAATATGAGGGCTAGTTGGCCCCCAGGGTTCTTCAGGAGGCAAGGGGACTTCATGCCCAACCCAGAGCGCACCAGGAGGAGAGTTTGCAGCATGGTGGAGAACAGGGGGTGGCATGTGTTCACCTCTCAGCAATCCCACTGTGTGAGGCTTACTGGAGGTAACAGGTAGGCTTATTGGCCCCTAAGGACCTCCAGCAGCGAAGGGGGCTTCAATCTCCATCCAAGAGCGCGACAGGGAGCGCATTTGCAGAATGGTGGGCAAATTGTATGGGGCCTGCTATGAGAACTCAGCACTCCTGCTCTGTGGGACTTACTGGAGGTAATAGGAGGGGTAGTTGGCCCCCAAGGATGTCCTTGGTGGCCAACTACCCCTCCTGTTACCTCCAGTAACACACAGTGGCATTGCTAAGAGGTCTTCGGAGGCCACACACCCCTTTCTCCACCACTCTGCAAACACACCTCCTGGCACACTACTGGTTGGGGAATGAAGTCCAATTTACTACTGATGGGCTTTGGGGGCCAAGAAGCCTTCCCGGTACCTCCTGTAAGTCATATGCAGCGGAATTCCTGAGCGCTGGTTGGAGGCCCAGCCCCCTTCCTCCACCACTCTGCAAACATGACTACTAGTTAAAGAAGCATTTGCAATGTAATGGGTCTCGCATTTGCGAGAGTTAGAGCTATTGGCATTGTAAATGTACAAGTTGTTTACCAATGTATTTGGGAAGAGTGGAGTGGATGTACTTTGTGTGTAGTGGAATTATGTGGTATGTTGTGCAGTGAAATTATGTGGATAGAAATTATGTGGTATTTAGTCTATAGGAATTCTGTAAAGTGGGATTATCTGTTATGGAGGTAATTATGTGGTATGGTAGTCTGTGTTGTGGAGTGGTAACCTCAGGTTTAGTCCTCTTTGTTTCCATAGCAGCTAAACTATAAACTCAATAAGACAAAAAAAGAAGGAACCACTGAGGAGCACTACTGGACGTAGTCAGAGATATGTACAGGGCAACTGGAATTATGTGACTATTCAACTGCACTGATTTTCGCCTAATTATACATTTTCTCCATTTGCCACATAATCCATCATCTGCTGCCTAGTCTGCAGATTTGAACCTTGTTTCTAGTTCAAACAGCTCAAACATTACCAAAAATGCAGTGACAAGTGTTAAAGTATGGTTGAAGACCCTTTGCAAAGCTGGAATGGTCATTTGTTACTTATTGCTAAATGATGTGGGTGTTAAATTGGTACTAATGGTGCGCAAACCACTCTTGCTTCTTTCTGTGCTCCTCTTGCCTCCTTCTGCATTTCTCTTGCTTCTTCCTGCACCTTTCTTCCTTTTTCTGCACTTCTCTAGCCTCTTCCGCTTTCTGCACCTCCCTTCTTTCTGCACGTCTCTTGCTTCTTTCTTCTGCACCTCTCTTGACTCTTTCTGTACCATTTTCACTCGTTCTGCACCTCTCTTGCCTCATTCTGCACCTCTATTCCTCTTTCTGCACTTCTCTTGCCTCTTTCTGCACCCGCTTGCTTATTTCTGCACTTTCCTTGCTTCTTTCTGTGCCTCTCTTGCTTTTCTGTACCATTTGTGCCTCTTTCTGCACCTCTGTTGCTTTGTTCTGCACTACTCTTGCTTCTTTCTGCACCTCTTTGCTTCTTTCTGCACCCCTCTTTCCTGTTCCCTTTTCCTGCACCGCTCTTCCTACTTTCTGTACCTCTGTTGCCTCTTTATGCACCTCTCTTGCCTTTTTCTGCACCCCTCTTCCCTCTTTCTGCACCTCTCTTGCCTCTTTCTGCAGCTCTCTTGCCTCTTTCTGCACCTCTGTTGGTTCTTTCTGCACTTCTCTTGCTTTTTTCTGCAGCTCTCTCGCCTCTTTCTGCACCTCTGTTGGTTCTTTCTGCACTTCTCTTGCATGTTTCTGCAACTCTCTAGCCTCTTTCTGCTGTTCTCTTGCCTCCTTCTCTACCTCTGCTCCTTCTTTCTGCACTTCTCATGCCTCTTATTGCATCCCTCTTGCCTGTTTCTGTACCTCGCTTGCCTCTTTCTGTACCTCTCTTGCCTCTTTCTGCACCTCTCTTTCCTCTTTCTGTACCCCTCTTTCCTCTTTCTGCACCTCTTTCCTCTTTTTGCAGTACTCTTGCCTCTTTCTGTACACCTGTTGCTTCTTACTGCACTTCTCTTGCTTCTTTCTGCAACCTTCTAGCCTCTTTCTGCATCCCTCTTCCCTTTCTCTGTACCTCTCTTGCCTCTTTCTGCGTCCCTCTTCCCTTTCTCTGCACCTCTCTTGCCTCTTTCTGTACCCCTTTTCCCTGTTTCTGCACCTCTTTCCTCTTTTTGCAGTACTCTTGCCTCTTTCTGTACACCTGTTGCTTCTTACTGCACTTCTCTTGCTTCTTTCTGCAACCTTCTAGCCTCTTTCTGCATCCCTCTTCCCTTTCTCTGTACCTCTCTTGCCTCTTTCTGCATCCCTCTTCCCTTTCTCTGTACCTCTCTTGCCTCTTTCTTCTCCTCTTTTGCATCTTTTTGCACTTCTCTTTCCTCTTTCTGCACTTCTCTTGCCTCTTTCTCCACATTTGTTACACTTTCTTCACCACTCTTGTTTTTTTCTGCACTGCTCTTGCTTCTGGCTGTACTTCTCTTGCCTCTTTCTGTACTCAAATGGGAAGTGCAAGCTGTAAAGTTTAAAGGCCTGCATGCTCTCATGACTGAGCTATTTGTCTACTTGTACATGTATTCTCACATGTGTTATGCATCTGAAGACGGCAGCTTAAAAAGCGGTAGTTTATCCTGTAGGTGGTCAAATCTTCTCAGTTCTGCTCTGTCATTCAGTTGCACAGGCAGACATGTCTTATGTACATAGGTGTTATAGAGCCCCTCAAACATACTATTGAATACCCATGTGCCTTGTATTATGAGCAGAAATACATACACCTTTTTGTACACAAATTTACAGAGTATGCTGTTTGAAACACAGGTATTCAAGTATTTGTATGTTTATTTTTATGTAACATGTCACTAGGTCAAAGCAGAGACACACATATGCATACCTTCATAAACTTGGTCAGACTTACAACAGTGATATGGTTTGGCTTGCTGTTTTACATTTGGTAGACCTAACATTCTGAGCAGTCGATGAATAGTGAACCTTCAAGAGAAATGTGAGATTTAAGACATCTTGGGCGAAGGATTAGTGATTAGGCTACTTTGTATGAGTCTGTGGAAAGGTACAGTCAATGTAGGCCTCTTTCTGCACCTCTGTTGCTTCTTTCTGCACTTCTCTTGCTTCTTTCTGCACCTTTCTTCCTCTTTCTGGACTTCTGTTGCCTCTTTCGGCATTTTTCTTGCTTCTTTCTGCACCTTTCTCCCTCTTTCTGTACCTCTCTTGTATCTTTCTTCACTTCTCCTGCTTCTTTCTGCACGTTTCTTCCTCTTTCTGTACATGTCCTACCCATGTAAGCATAGTTAGAAATTAACATAAAAAACTGTAGAAATTCACAGAAAAGCCACAGGTTTCAGGGACGTTATAGTTAGTATTAGCATTTAAAAAACCTTCGAAATTCACTGAAAAACACTGGTTTCAGGGACGTTATAGTTAGTATTAGCATTTAAAAAACCTTATATATTCACTGAAAAAAACACAGGTTTCAGTGACGTTATAGTTAGCTGAGATGTCATCAGTGATGCCACTGACCATTTCATGAGAGATGTAATATGTGACGTTAGCAGCAGTGCATTGCGGGTGCGCAAGTTAT
Source organism: Triturus cristatus (assembly GCF_964204655.1). Classification (NCBI taxonomy): domain Eukaryota; kingdom Metazoa; phylum Chordata; class Amphibia; order Caudata; family Salamandridae; genus Triturus; species Triturus cristatus. Next base: position 578,103,322 of record NC_140583.1, on the reverse strand, counting down.
AGTTAGCTTAGCTAGCTATAACGTCTGAATTTCCCTTGTTTTGCCCCCAAGATCCCTCTGGAGCCAAGGGGACTTTATCCCCCAACAAGTAGTGCACCTGGAGGCACATTTGCAGAGTGATGGAGAAAGGGGGCGTGGCCTCTGACAATGTCTCAGTAATCTGCTGTGCGGGACTTACTGGAGGTAACAGGAGGGGTATTTGGCCCACAAGGATGACCTTGGGGGCCAACTACCACTCCGAATACCTCCAGTAAGTCCCATACAGCAGGAGTGGTGAGTTCTGATAGCAGGCCACACCCCCTTCTCCACCACTCTGCAAACGCGCCTCCTAGTGCGCTCTTGGTTGGGGATGAAATCCCCTTCGCTGCTGAGGATCTTTAGGAGCCAACTAGCCCACCTGTTGCCTCCAGTAAGCCCCACACAGTGGGATTTCTGAGAGGTGGTCGCAGACCAGGCCCCTTTCTCCACCACTCTGCAATCGTGCCTCTTGACACACTACTATTTGGGGGATGAAGTCCCTTTGCCTCTTGAGGGCCCCTGGGGGTAAACTAGCCCTCCTATTTCCTCCAGTAAGCCCCACACGGCCGGATTGCTGAAAGGTGGTCAGGGGCCATGCCCCCTTTCTCCACTATTCTGCAAACTCACCTCCTGGCACACAGCTGCTTGGGGTATGAAGTCTACTTTAGTCCCGAGGCCCTCAGGACGCATGGGAACCTCACTACCCACCAGCAGTGCAACGAGAGGCATGTTTGCAGGGTGGTGGAAAAAGGGGCATGGCCTCTGATCACCTCTCAGCAATCCCATTGTGTGGGAGTCACTAGAGCTAACAGGTGGGCTAGTTGGCCCCTAAGGATCTTTACCAGTGAAGGGGACATCATCCCCCAACCGAAGTGTGCCAGGAGGTGCATTTGCAAAGTAGTGGAGAAAGGGGGCGGTGCCACCAGGGAGTTGCAGCTTCATTGTTTTTCAATCTTATTTTAGGAAGGGGGGCTGTGTGGCCCCCCTTCCCTTGACCCTTTTGGGCACCGGGGACTCCATCCCTTGGGACCGGAACTATATTTTATTAAAAATAAAAAGGAAGGGGGGCTGTGCGGCCCCCCTCCCAAGGCTGAATTCATCCCTGGGGGCTAGGCCTTTGTTTATATATTTTTTTAAAGGGGAGGGGTGGACCCATCCTCCAGGGCCAGGCCATTTTCTTTGCGAAAATATATATTTTTTCAAGTCCCAATGCAGCAAACCCAAAACAACACCCTAGACCCAACACCCACATAACTAATGCAGTAATACAATCTATGAGATTGGCAATGTTTGACTATCGATTGGCAATAAGCACAAATGAAATGCAATACACAGACTGTTGCATGCTGTCAAACCAAGATCTTTGTACTGACACCACTCTGACCCGAGTGGTCTGGTCCTTATCTGATTTGACATAATTGAACATACTAAAACATGATATTCTTTCTATATAAAGGAATGTGTACAATTCGCCACTACTCTCCAAACCAATAGGCATATCTAACTTGATATATACTGATCAATGGACAAGTGAAAGCCCCCCTGAAGAACACCAAACGAAAACATCAACCTCATCGGCACTACACTTCTGCAAAAACACAATCACCAGCTGCACAGAGCTTCCGGGCAAGTCTCGTTCCAGGACAGTCAATGCATAATGGGGCTACTCTTGGTCTACTAGAAAACACGTGGTTCTCGTCCCGACATGCGTGGAACGGAGTGCACCAACCCCTGCATTGCACACCGAAAGAAAACCACTCACAACACTTTAGTCAGAACCTTTTCTTACAAACCAGACTCCTGATTTCAGGTCATCCCAGAACAGTGCAGAAACAAAAGTTTCAGAATGCCAGCAAAGTAGTAAAGTAACGCAAAATGATGCCCCCCCCTTTACAAAATGTGACGGGCCCCCCAAGTCTCCTATATCTCACAGATATTCTTTGGTCTTACGCTGAATGGGACCCCCTTTGAAGGGTTTGTGGCCACCCTGAAGGTTGGGGGCAGCAAGAGCCCGTGTTATGCCCCTGCAGCAAAGGCAAGAGGCCACACCAATGAGAGATGCGCCCTGTACAAATACTCGTAACACAGACCCACGTCACCCGGTGTACACTTGTGTGAGTGCATGGAACTCTGAAGTTAGTGTGACATTGAGCCCGTCACATAAAGGCAAGATTTTCATTTGGAAATGTTATATCTAAATTACTTGAACATTGCTACGACTCCAGAGACAGAAATGCAAAAGCTTCCTACATGATAGAAAATCCCTAGACCAAATGATCTCCGTAGGAACACCGCCCACTCCAACTACTTAAACCTACACCTTAACAATGGGTGGAGTCTAGCTCTCCCCAAACGTCTGCTGGTGTAACCCACGGACACGCCTCCTGTTCAGTTCAATTTAGTAATTCATGGCACTGACAACCACAAGGGCCTACTGCTGGGGTGTGTAAATGCAGCCCAGGGTGACCTTAACAATCGGCTTGGTGTGGATGGGTGCTAACATTACCTGGCTTAAGTGCAATCCCTTTGATCATCACTCCTGACAAGCTCTACTTGCTCATAATGACCCGAAAGACACATCATCCCCGGTGTGACATGCTGGGGATGCTAACCTGCCCCAAACTCTGCGGAAAGAGCATGTGCAAGCTTGTGACATACGTCTGCAATGCTGCCACCATCAAACCATCCACTGCACACGGGGGCATGCCGCCATTCCCTGGCCTGTACACTGACCGCGTTTAAGAGTAATAATGATGAAGGACCCCTCTCTGAGCGCAATGCTTGCAACCCTATCCTCTGCCTCACTCTAGTTAGCAAAGCCCCTGCAGGGTGGCATACTAAGCTAAGCCACGCATAAATCACCTACCAATGTGATTGGACCAAGCATTCGTCGCTCCCTACGCCATCAGAACTTGTCGATGACAGGCACTTTATCTCACTTAGCATATATAAGAGGGCCTCAAAATACATCCAGAGATTTTAACGGACATAATTGGGTTTTGCCGGAGGACACAGGGGGGACTTTGATGTCCTTAGTTACTCTTCTGACATTGAAAAAGTCAACACCACCCCTTGACCACCTAACCTCGCATTGAAGCTAAACACCTCTTTTCCCTATTTGTCTTCCACCAACTGCACTAGCACATCTCCATGCTCACCACACGAAGAGTGTGTGGAACTAAACTGTTTATCGACGCAACTGCTGCTGATTAGTCAGTCTGCTATGATTGAGAATAGAGGTGTGTCTATCTATGGTTGCCGAACATCTTAAGTGGCAGGTGAAGAATGGTTTGGCATCGCGTGCCGCATGGTTCCGCATCTTTTGTCCTAGTGTCCAACTATTTAATCAACCCGCCACATTGGATGTATCGCCTGCCCGGGTCAAGCCTTATCCATGGTTAATAGCTGCATAATTTGACTAAGCAACAACTGTTGAAATTCTTATGTTCTGCAATGAAGGGACTGCAAGATCTATGATGAGTTTCTGGTAAGGTACAACCTAGTTGAACACTCCACAAAATTACAGCTTTATCGTCGTGTTGCATGAGTAAGGGCAACCTGTCAAAGTATCCAAACGCAACTAAGAATTCGAAGCTTACCCTGAAAAGTAACCATCACTGGCCCCGAAATGAGGCAAACAATGCTAGGGCAACTCAGCAGCCTCCCTCAAAACTTTCATGCTGGTTATTTGCTCAAAAGACTGGCAGCTAATATCTTGTTACCCCATGTGACCCCTGCGTGCCATCCTTGCAAGGGGTGGGCCTTAAGGACTACATATCATGCACCATTTTTTACCAGTGCCTTTAAAAGACCTTTGTCGTGCTGCAGTCGCCTATTGATTCTGGCCCTGCACTCGAAGCTCTCTCTTCGGCGTTGGACCAAAACAATTAACCAGGAACCTCCTCAGTCATCACATCCAGTTACGTAATCAACACGCATCATTCCACCTACAGCAAGCAGGACTATGGACTCAAAAATTCAAATCAGGAGTCACATTCCCTATGCCGAAAACGGACGGGATCACCCCAAACCCACTTATGCTCAAACTGATTGCTTAACGTTCACTTTTTAATCAAATAAAAGCACTTCAAAAACTTTGGCCGCAATCCCATAGATCGCTACTCTGGAAATCGAAGGAAAGTTGAAGGTGATGCACGACTTGCTCACCCACACATGCATCAGCCATTTCGTGCAATTCCAAGGTGTGAAATGCGGCAGAGGACAGCGCTCCTCCAACCGTAGCTCACCCTCCTACAACGCCAAGACTGCCCGAGACCTCAGCTCCATGCCGGCATCCGCGAGTTTCTGGTAGAAGTGCCCCACAGCCTGCGCGACCCTCTGTGCAGCGATAAACTGGATGCGGCACGCCTGCTGCACCGTGCTTGGAGCCCTTGGGAGAGCTGGGGCAGCCTAGCTGGGTGAGAGGACCTCTCGGCGGGTGCCATAATCAGCGCGCTGTGGCCTCACCACATGCGAACCCCAAACCAGCGGCCTTGCCCCTAGATGTAAAAGCCAGGAAGACGGGTAGTAAAGCGTGACCCTTCAGCATTAGCGCATGAGAACAGTAGAACATTTTCCTTTTAAATCCCTTTAAACATGGCCTGCATCATCCTCTTGCGGAACACCCTCCACGAGGTTTTCAGCAATGCCGCTGCAGGCACAGTGTCCCCCTGTGGTGTTGTAGGGATTCTGCTTATGCGCAGAACTATGCGCAGGAACCCAGGCCCTCAGTGAATTGCGGTGTACCAAAAACCCACCTCAGAACCCAGAACCCCTTATCCGGCCAGCATCAGTGTCCCATTCGTTATCCGAGGTTTAGCTCGGCGGTCCCAATGTATAGACAACCCAGAACAAGCGACTTAGTATATTTCTCAGGAATGGTGGGAATCAGAAATACCTTTTCGTAATTATTCTCATACCAGTCCACAACAGAATAAACAGAGACACGGTAAAAGTTTAAAGAGTTTATTTTATAAACCTCGTGTCCTAAGATGTAGCAGTTTGGCTAACATTAGCAGACAAACGATTAAAATCAAAACCATCAGCATAGTTACAATACCATAGAAAATGAAAGGAGTAATCATACTAAAATGACAGTGGATCTAAGCCACCTTCCTTTCTCTAACACACTAATAGTATTATTAGACTAATAGAAGGTCTCTAGGCTTGAATGGGGAACCCCATACCGTAAAGATCAGCTCAGAGGGCCCGATTCACAGAACTAACTTAAGACAAAATCCTAAACTTACTACCATTTTGGTATTCACAGAAGGCACTTACTCATTTTGGTATTCACAGAAGGCACTTACTCATTTCGGTATTCACAGAAGTTAGGAGTCCTAACTTTAGGACTCCTAAATGCCTTCTGTGAATACCGAAAGTCTTAAAATTAGGATTTTTCTCAGTTTAGTAGTAGTATAGTTAGGACTCCTAACTTTAGGACTCCTAAATGCCTTCTGTGAATACCGAAAGTCTTAAAATTAGGATTTTTCTCAATTTAGTAGTCCTAAGTCTAAACTTAGGACTACTAAATTGAAACAAAATCCTTGTTGTTGTGTATCCATAGCGCAGGGCGCAGATCAACAACAGTATTCCAGCTATGAGGGCGAGAAGTAAAGGGAGACCTCCAAAGACACTGGAAAAAATTGAATGAAAAAAGGCCGGAATCACTCAAAAAATAGTTTGAAAAGAGGTCACGAGGCCGGAGCCCACAATTTTTAAAAAATGAGCTATGCCACTTGTGGACGAGGCATTAAAGATAGTCTGAATCAGAGTCCCAAAATGAAGTGGTAGATCTGTATTCAAAAGCGCTTGCACCTCAGTGCGGGTGTTTGCTACGTGAAGGACAAATGTTTCCCGGGATGAAGTCAACGCGACTTCTTTTTGAGACAATAGAGCCCTTATTCTGCTCATCTTGTTGAACTCTGCTTTCAAGGTTGGAATGGAAGGCCAGATGGATACATCGAGCCGGCCATACGGGGGTGGGAACAAGACGTTAGTACTGCAAACTACTCTCTGTGATACAGTCACTATGTAGGGAATTCCCACTAACATCCCACAGCAAGCTTAATTATTTAACAGCAAATAACTACCGTTAGCAAGCAGCGTAAAAGACGGAGTAATAACTGGCACAGGAATCACTTTCAGGACGCAAGCTAAATTAGGGGCGTGTACATTACATGCACCATGCAGTTGAATGTGCCTACACACAACAGAATGATCCGGAGTGGAAGTGCACTCTTCACCTTTCAAGTAGACCTCCTTGCCGTCCCTCACACATCTGTACGTGAAAGGGAGTGACCAAACTTCATGCAGGAAGGCAGTTCCCAATTGTTCGTATCTGCCCAGAGCATAATGTTTCACGCATGAACTAAACTTAAACATGGGAAATGGTAACGTGATCAACCCATGTACAAGCCACACGGCAGAATTCAATTCAGCAACAGAGAAAGGTAAAGGTTCTAACTTTTCAATGTGTAGTAATGAATATGTAGCATCTTTCATGGACATGAACTGCTGTTTTACAGTTAAATTAAAAGGGAGGAACAAAGATGAAGTATTCATGTAATCCCAAGGGACCTTCCCTGCCTTTAAAGTTTTCAACGTCCATGCAAACTGCATAATAGAACGCAACTGATTTTGACCATGATACAATACAGACAAATCATCCTGCACAATGTCTACCACAGATGATACAATATTATCTAAGGTATAAATTCTAGAAGATAGGGTGTTAATACTATTATCTATCACAGCCAACACTTTTTCCATATTGGCTTGATCAATAGCACGTAATCTGGATGCAGCCTCAATTTGTGATCACTTCCAAACTTCGTTATAAACAGCATACACCCATCGTTTGGACCTGCCAACTGCAGGACCCTTAACAAAATCATTCAAATCTATTTTGTCATTTAATCGTGCTAAATGAAGATTAACAGACGCTAAAGTGGAATATTGCAGCCAAGACTGGCATAACTTCCCTACCGAGTAGGTAGTTACAGTGTGAGAAGATTCAAAACGGGGGTCTACCCGAACCTGTGTATACCCCTGTTGCAAATCTAGAAACCGATGTTGACAGGAGTCCGAACTCGTTTGCCACACTAACCATCCTTCCGGATTCAATGCAGAAATATTGAAGGACGTGTTTGAAACTTGTGTATGCAGCATAGCAAGGGATAGATCCGTATGATTACCCCAATTGGGATAAGCACCCAGACCCGGAACGGAGGGAGAATTTAATTTTTAAGAAGTAGCCAATCCAAAACAGGTTGTCTGAAAAATGGATGAATTTAAAAATAACATGTGATTCGGGATAAGATAGGCACGATGCAAAGCCTCTGTTCCCTGTACTTGCCATCATTGGAGCCCCAAACCGATTTAAGATCGACTGTAGCTTTCCACAGATCATACCCGCCAATTGCCAACTCGTCCATAAAGGACTTGGAATACAACAATTTGGTGTGTGTCAGCCTAACTTTAGAAGCAACCTCAGGCGCCACCTTAAAATAAAAGGAGGCCGGATTGGACACACTAAAATCCGAAAAATAAGTAAACTTTCCCACTAACGTGGCAGAGCTGCCCATCCTAGGGGCGGGGCAGTGTTCCCATTGTGTATAATTTACAAAATTTCCAAACGTATTCGCTTTGTGTAGGAAATGTGTGCCATAATGTTGATAACACAATTGCTCATCATAATTAGCAGTATCTAAATACAAATCCTCAGCATCAAAAGCAGTATAATATTTCAAATCAGAAAACAGTGCTTCTATGGCTTGAACATCCCAATCATCTGAGTGAATGTTCTGCTTAACGACATCGCCCATAGAAACACGAAATACATTCGGCACATTAATCACTTCAGTGGGGCCATGAATTTGAAGTTTAACGGCATCCCAAGCGATCCCATCACGCACAGGCCAGGCAGTAATGTTCACAAAAGTCTGGTCCCTCTTCATAATGTGTGATGAGGAGTGGGGGGCCAAAGTTCCATCAACTAGTCGAATCGTAGACCGTTCATTCTGGTAGTGTCCATTGATAAGTCTAAAAAACACTACCACAAAGCCAATGGACATAAACAAAAAAACACCTATGAGCACCAGCCAAATGTAAGTCCAAGGGGGTATTAAAAAATGTCTTTTGAACCAAGCCACAAAAATTGAAACCTTGGATGGGGCAATGGAAGTCATTGAACGAGAATCACAAGAGTCTTGTGAGAGGGCAACTTTGGTGGATTGTAAAACAGGCAAGGTAACATCCGCAGGATAAGCATACTCAACTTCTTCAAGCACACCACTAGGTGTTTGTGGCAACAAGGGACCAGTAACGGCATGCATCTCGATGGCAACATCAGGAACTGTGTCAGAGGCTTGGGCCACAACAGAATTTCTCAGCATCGAAGGGCAGGAAACCGCCGGAGTCATACTAAGAAGAATCGGCCACTCGCTGTAGTTTGACATTGTCAATCGAAATGTACCTGTTATCCTTTCGACCAGGAAGTGGAGGTAAAATGACTGTTCTAGTACCCTGCACTCCTAGCACTGGAACTGGTGCACGATAAGAGGGGCCGAACTCCTTCTTGTTCTCCACCTTCTCATGGACCAGATCACCAACTCGAGGCAGCCAGCCGACTACCGGAATCTGAAGTTCAGCATCAGATGAGGAGGGTACGTGTTCCTTCGCTAGACTGTCTCTGGCTTCTTGAAGATTCTGCAAGACAGCACAGTGTTCATCTACGTCAAAGGGTGCGGCTGACGCCGCCATGTCTAGACCATCAAGGTCTGGAACAAACATTCGAACACCAAAGAGCATCATGGATGGGGTCCGCCCACCCAGAGACCTTCTAGGGAGATTATTAAGTGCACGTTGCACGTCATACAAGTGGGCTAGCCAGTTCCGCCCAGTACCCAAAACTCTGGCTGTCAAAGATTGCTTTAAGTCACGGTTCATTCACTCCACTACACTATTACCCTCAGGCCGGTATGGAGACGAAGATTTGACTTGGACCCCCAAATTTCTCATGGCCTCTTTGTACGCCTTAGAGGCGAACGCCGGGCCCTGATCAGAATGAAAGGTACCACATGCAAAACTCCCAACAAAGACACGCAAATCTTTTATGACAGTGCGAGAATCAGCACTCCTTTGTGGCCACACCCACAGAAAACGTGTGCACGAATCAACTGCAACCAAGATGTATTTGTACGCAGTATCAGAGGTAAAAGGACCGCAGTGATCTAAATAAACACAACCCAATGGTTTATTAGATATGTACAACTGAGTTTGTGGTGGGCGCGCCGCAGTTGAAGGTTTAATCTGCTGGCAAATGTCGCAATTAAGAACATAAGCTCTGGCTTGTTTGTACAAACCGCACCACCAGTAACATTGTTGTAGCAGAGATACAGTAGCTGCAACGCCGGCATGCGCGGATGCCATGCCCTCGTGAGCTGCTAATATCAAAGAAGGTCTGCAGTCCGCGTTGTTAATCAATCTGTCACCAACGTCATTAATCCTCACTAATGGGAGTTTATCAGGACTTAAGCGATAATGGTAACGAGCAGGGAAACCTCTCGGTGGCTTCGTTCCCTGCTCTGTAGCAGCAATAGCTGCCAAGATATCATCATCAATCTTACTTTTGGATCTTGTAACTGCTGCTACTAAGTATGTCGCCACTGCTGTTTTTGCTGCCTCGTCAGCTAGGCTGTTGCCGACAGCATGGACACCAACTCGTTGGTGACCAAGAGTGTGAATTACATTCACGAGAGACAGTCGTTCTTTAAGATCTGCCACTCGAACCCAAAGCAGTTTATGCTTAATCGTGCTACCTTTGGAATCATGGTAATCATTCTGAGACCAAAAATGTAGATTGTCGTTGTAAGATTGAACACAATAAAAGGAGTCACTCACTATAAGTGTAGTGACTCGGGGATCAGCAAACTCCAGTGCAAGCACCAGAGCACGAAGCTCCGCCAACTGAGTGGTACAATCACCCAATGACTGCGTATGCACGACATCGGACTGGAATTCACCATTTACGAAAGTACCGACTACAATTGCGCAAGCTGCTGAATAGGCGTGCTTTGATCCAGTTGCGGGTTGCGCAGAACCGTCAGTGTATATGACACAATGGTAATCCTCGAGTGGGCGCAAAGACAGAGGAGCCGGATGAACGAATTCATACTGCAAAAACTCCTGAGTCTGAAGTGCCGCGTCAAAGATAAAAGTGACGTCAGGCGAGGTTAAGGAAGTGGCCCATTGTATCCACCTTGGATGCAAAGCTTTAGAATTTGGTACACTCGCTTTTGTCACTGCCTCAAGGGCAGGATAGGGTGTTACCACCAACATGCGTTTTCCTTGCGACAGCGCTCGTTCTTTCAGAATCGCCATCTGCACTGCTGTCAGAACCTTCTCGACAGTGGAAAAACGCAGTTCAGCTGAAGTGTACAAGTGAGATTTGTAAGCAATGGGGACGGTGTCGCCCTCATTGAACGTTAAGTATGTGAAACCAACCGCGCCGGCACTATTCTTATGACCAGGTCAGTGTGGTTATCACGTGTCAGTAAGTACTTAGAAGCAAGAAGATCAGCCTGCAATAACTGCAATATAGCTGAAGGCTCTGGCAGCCAACAAGATTTGGAAAAAGTAGGTTGTACCAAGGCATAAAGCGGCTTGATACGCTGGGCATAATCCGGGATGTAAGTTCGACCGAAATTCTGAAAACCCAGCAGGGACTGTAATTTCCTCAGTGAAGTAGGAGCACGGAGGCATGTGCACTTCTCTAGAAAGTGCGGAGCCAATCCTCGACCTTCATTGTTGAGTTCGTACCCCAAGAACAACACTGTATATTCCGCAATGTGTTACTTCGCAAAGTTGAATTTGTAACCGAAGTCTGCAAACAAAACAATAATGCGATCAACGCGACGGAGATGTGGGTCTAACTCGTCATCTGTGAGATAAATGTCATCCACATACTAGTACGCATCCGGGTCTATACCCTCCAAGAGGGAGACCACGCGAGTGGCAAAGACTCCTGGGCTGTTCTTATAGCCCATTGGTAATCTTTTGAATTGTTTTTGTTTGCCACCAGAGGTGAACGCCGTCCACTCACTACTAAGTGAGGACAGGTTATGGCTGTAAAAGCCATTGGAAATGACAAGTGTGGTTTTAAACCTTTTTCTCACGAGACTATCGACAAGAGCCGAACTGTGGGTGTTCTGTACTGCACAGGTCCGGCAATGAGAGTTTAGGTGCCGGTAATCCAAAACTAGGCGGTACGACCCGTCAGGCTTCGTCACAGTGAACAAGGGATTATTCATAGGTGACACACATGTTTCGATTACTCCCTGATATTCCAATTGTTCAAGGATCGACGTGACGTGAGGTCTAGCTTCACGTCGCATGGGGTATTGGGGTTGAGGTTGGGGCGTAGTCCGCAACGGAATCTCATGGCTGGGAGACAATTTATCCCAGCCAACCTGATTTCGATATAACGCAGGCGCTTGCACCTGAGCCCATTCCCCGGCATACCTTTTAGCTAGGACCTTAGGCACTGTGTGCGCAAAGGACGGGAGGATTACCTCCTCCCCTCTAGGAGCATCTAAAATGAAAGCCGGGGGCCAATCTGCCTCCGCCAATAGAATATCATAGGTAGTGGTCAGATTATCCCAAAAAAAACCTCGAATTGTACGTTGTATGTCACCTTCTATTTGAAGGACAATATTATATAGTCTATCAGGGGGAGACACCCGAGTGTCAGCAGTTTCAATATTCACGAATATATCAGTTGCTGTCGCCACCAGATATGGACGCAGTGCTTGACGCACTACTGTAACTGCCGCCGCGCTGTCTAGCAGCATTAGCGCCCATGTCAGGTTCTGAAGCTGCGTCCGTACCATCTGAGGCATACCTCGCTGTCAGTGCAGCAACTTTCTTCTTCTCAAACGGGGGTCTTTGACGTGCAGAGTCCTCTTGCTTGCCTTTTCCATCAGTCTGTCGGGACTGCTCACGTGCCTGCGGTGTACCCCGACTTTTGCCAGCGCCTCCGCCACCGGACTGTGAAGCCGATGTTTCCTGTGAAGAACGAGGAGAGCGATGTTCAGAAACCTGAAATCGATCAGGTGACTTAATAGTAGCACGATCGCGCAGATCATAAGTGCGTTCACTACTTGACTGTACTGGAAAGGTAGGACGAGACCCCTGCTTCTGTTGCTGTTTGTCCTGTTTTTTAGTCCGCCAACTTTGTTTTGGAAAATTAGGGCGTTCGTCCTTACCAGACGAGTTTGCCTTTGTCTGCTGTACTAAATCAGGATTCTTCACAGTTGGTTTAACACCCAAAACGCTACGACCAACTTGTTTATAGACGTTCGCGATAATTTTCGCAAATTCCTTCGGCTTGTCGTCTTCGTCCACTGCTTCTAATTTATTAAGCACCTGGAACTGCATAGCATCTCCTTTGAGGTCGCCCAGTATCATCGTAGCAACCACATCAAAGACTCCGACAAGCCGCATACCCAATTCAACAGCAGCCTCCGCACCATGATTCTCCTGAACACGTTTTATAATGGAGGGCAGTACCGACAGAGACGGAGTGCCAAAGCACTTCGAGTATGTCGCTGCAAAGACCTTACCCCAGTTCTCGCAATCGGCCATATCTGGGACTAAGTCTTTCGGCAAAGTTATGGTAAGGATCCTGTGTTTCTCCACAGGAGTCGTATGCGGATAAACCACTTCTAACTGGTCAAATTTCTCTGCAAGCCAATAAGGGAAATCATCAGGACTAATCACCACCGCGTGGTGGTCCATCTGATGTCCCGCAACAGCAGTAGCGACCACCTGCACGTTGCGTGACACGTACTGCACTAAAGCCCTATGTACTGTAATAAGGGCTGTGTGAAGCACACGCAACTCAGCCACCGATACTTGTAGATAGCGGGGATGAGGCGTAAATCCGGCTAGTACCGGCCATGTGGCCCCTGCAATCGACAAAGGGCCCATTCTCGCCGGTACAACCGCATGGGGAAGGGCGCCATTAAACCAAATGCTATGCTGCCAGGCAGAAATAGGAATTTCCTGAGTCCTATAAGGCGTATAGTTGGCTGGTAGCTGCGTGGCAGTATAGGTGTGGAACGTATCATCGTCCTCACTCACCGCCGGCAAAGTAACCCAAGAGTAGAACAACTCAAACGGAAACAACGCATCGGCACTTACCACAAAAATCACAGCCATACCATCATCCGGCACCCCATACTGCACCAGATGATGTTTCAGGGGTGCCCGGCTATGAGCCGGAATATCGACCGCCATTAGGACACAAACAGTATATCAGTAGCACTAGGGTTCAGATTAAATAACCTTTTTAATGATCAAGCTTGAAGGAACCTATTTAGTTAAAACACAGGTAGGTTAAACCATCACTCCCATTATCCTGAAACCGGAGTGAGGGTGTTGTGGACTAATACAAGCACTACTAAGGCGTCTCAAATCAATTGACCAAACGTTAGGTGCGCCATGTTGCAGGGATTCTGCTTATGCGCAGAACTATGCGCAGGAACCCAGGCCCTCAGTGAATTGCGGTGTACCAAAAACCCACCTCAGAACCCAGAACCCCTTATCCGGCCAGCATCAGTGTCCCATTCGTTATCCGAGGTTTAGCTCGGCGGTCCCTATGTATAGACAACCCAGAACAAGCGACTTAGTATATTTCTCAGGAATGGTGGGAATCAGAAATACCTGTTCGTAATTATTCTCGTACCAGTCCACAACAGAATAAACAGAGACACGGTAAAAGTTTAAAGAGTTTATTAGATAAACCTCGTGTCCTAAGATGCAGCAGTTTGGCTAACATTAGCAGACAAACGATTAAAATCAAAACCATCAGCATAGTTGCAATACCATAGAAAATGAAAGGAGTAATCATACTAAAATGACAGTGGATCTAAGCCCCCTTCCTTTCTCTAACACACTAATAGTATTATTAGACTAATAGAAGGTCTCTAGGCTTGAATGGGGAACCCCATACCGTAAAGATCAGCTCAGAGAGTTCACATCGCAGGATCAACTATGCTCTGCTCCTAGGAACGCTCTTCTTCCGAATGTAATGAAAACATGTAACACTGCAATATTAAAAGCACTCGACTTTCAGGTATTTGCAGCTGCGTGCGTGTTATGGCTAAACTAGTGGGCCGATCAACCTGAACTCAACAACATGCACCGTCTAGCGACCCAGACTGTTTCTTTACACGATGTACAGACCAAGGTCGCTGTTCACTGTTTGGGATGTTAACAACAGACAGTTCTCATGTGAAGCAAAGTCGAGTAAGCATTTCTCAATTTAATAACATGTGACTACAGTGTCGTGTGCAAAAGCAGCAAAAGCGGCAAGATGGCTTTCTAACATCTAACGCGGTTATGCTAACTTAGCATTGTACATATGTAGATAACGATCTTCACTACAGTGGCGCTGGCGCCCTTGTCTGGAGGAACAACTTCCATGCGCCCGCTGCATGCGGTGATAAATGCATGAAGGTTCCAACGGACTGCGACACCCTTTGGCACTGTCCAGCATGAGCAGCATTCACCGCCATGAAACACGAGAGATGATTCTGAATGGCCAGAGCCACGAAACTATAGCACTAATAAATACCTTCGCCCAGAGCTGCTAGACACAAACAAAAGCCACATCATCGCCTGCACAATCTGTGTTTTGAATCGGTCCCCCAGGCACGCCTGTGTGCCCTGTATCGGAGCCCCTGCCGGTCCCCATGCATCCGCACCCACAATGACATAGTGCACATAGGGGACAAGCACATCGTGACCGCGCACCCCTCGTACTTGCGCCAGATCCATCGGGCATCTGGCCGCTATTGGGGTTCGTGCTCAGCCAGACCGCGGGACAACCGGACCATGCATGCTGTGTAAATGTGTAATGCACCCAGCATTAAAACCATGTGTAACGAACTGGGAGATTTCAGGTCAAGCTAACCCCAATCCTATGAGGCAAGACCCAGCCCACAGCTGTGCCTAATTAACAACCACCCCGCATCAAACAGACACGGCGGAGAGGCAGCAGGAACCTTGCATTACAGACAGAAACAGTCAGTTTTAGGTACAGGGAGATTACGAGAAGTCCAAGCCAGACTCGAACCCGGTTCTCCAGCTCTCCAACATTAAAGTCTGCCGCCCAAGCCGTTAGGCCAAACAAACAAGCAGTAGCCGAGCAGTAGTTTGCATTCCTCAAATCAGCTGTATGGATATCCCAGGCCATTTAATCCCAACGAACTAGGCCCTGGGTGAAATTCACGCTCCACTGACCCAGCTCGCAACAACCCAACTCAATCTCACAGAAATGTGCCCTGGGTGACCTGCACGTGTTATGCATGGCACAGACCGGACTAAATAGAAATTCGCTCCACCTGCCAACAATCCTGCCATACCCATGGGACCATCCATCAGAAAAACAAAGTTTTCCCAATGCAGAAGACCATAACACCCTCTGCCCCAAATCACAAGAAACAGGAAGGGGCGCACGCAGCCGCAAAGCACGCATCTAATTATTACCAAAACCATGAACCATCACGGGGCGTAGTGCAGGAGTGCTCCGCTGCGCTCATTTTACCATCGGAAAATTGGAACAAACCAATAATTTAAAAGGGTAGAAAACACACGAGCTAGAGCATCACACACACACACAATCATTGAGTCAAGCATGTCCGAACGCATCGCTGCAACCTGGTCTCTGCTCTCAAAGAGTTTGACCTGATATTAAAACAACTCCCATCTCCCATTTTTGCTCCGCCACTAAGATGGCACCCTTTATATAATGGCCATCCTTGCTCAGCCAAGCAGAAGCCTTAATGGCATTATGACCTACTGTTTTAACCTGCCCGAAATGAACGCACTTAGCAGATATGTAAAGTAAGGTTAGATAGAGATGCTAATATCTGTGGCGAAACACATCTACCATTACCTACTGTACGGGCCGATAATTACATGCGCACCATCCCTGGCGCAGCCGTACCTCTTTTAATGAGACTGTATAGGAATAATTCCCCCCATTCTTAGTCTTAGGGATCGGGGAGGATTGGGCAGTACGGCAGTCATTGTGACTGCCCTCTACAGCGTCCCTTACTAAAATTGAGCCATCCCCGTCCTCAGAGGGACAGTACGCCTAACACAGACAGAAAAAGTAGCCTTATCCCTCCGTGCAACCCAAAAAGGCACAAGCAACAGAGAAGCCCTAAACAGGGCCAGGGCTAAGCCCCTCCAGCGCTGCGAAGCAGCTACTGTCGCAATAATTATATCCACCAACTCTGTCTTAGAATTACCCATATATCAAGCCAGAGAAAACCTAATACCAGGGTCACCTTATGAGCTTGCCGCTAATGGGGCGAAATGAGGTATGTGGTGACCCAGCACAACCACTCGCAAAACCCTTATGGCAATTAGGGGAGGATTGGGAAGGGTGGCGCTCAAAATAGCTGCCCTGTTCAGTGTCCGGTACACTAATCATGCCACTCTCCGCCATCTGCTACAAGCATCTGTGGCTAGCATTGTCACTCCTCAATGGGGGACAGACAGAACCATCTAATTGCATAATAGTATTCCCTTGCATCACAGCCGGACTGCCCGAGCACCTCCTCCAGGCAGTGCAGACGGAACGAGCTCAAGGGCCGGGGGGGGGCATATAGGTACGCTGTGCGACCGGGGCAGCATTACCAAAAACGCCTGCTCGCCACTCCTAGTACCCTTCACAACTTCACAGCCCACTCCCGGCGCTGAAGAGACGGACACTGCAGATGCGAAAAGAAGGCCAGGGCGTGAGCTACCGCAAATACCGCGGCATGAACGGTCCAGACCCAAGCCACACGCTTGACGCACGCCCCCCCAGGGGTAAAGTTGCAGTGTGGACATCGTGGGGTGCCGGACAGGGCTTACGCTCACCGTATTACCCGCGACCCGCTGGCCTCTACCACTCGACCCCATTATCTGAACAAAAACGGGCATGGCCGGCATTTCCAGCGCGTGGGCACCCGGGCCCATATGGGGAGAGAGTCCTTGGCATGCTGCTCCCTTGTTCCCCCTCCTCCCTGCCTTGATGATCGCGCTGTTAATTCTGCCTAAAACGGCACTGCGATTGATCCAATTCACACTCTGGAGGTTCTGCTACTAACAAGAGGGAGCCGCACCACCGCAAGAACAGGGCATCTAACACACTGAGCTGGCCACGCGGTGGGAATCGCTCCTGCAGGACAGCCACGGGGGCCCAGAGACGGCAGCTTCTGCCAGAAACCTGCACCAAAAACTCCTTCCACACTGGTCGACTGGTACGAGATCACACCACAGACCAGTGAGTTGGCAACATTCCAGGGCACCGATACAGGCAAAGGCCATAATATGTTCTATCCCCTCCAGGGCCGGGCACGAATGCAATGGGTGCGGGACAGTACGCCCGCTGCCAGGTCTCCAGTGCTCCAGCCCAGAACAACGCCAGCAGTCCAGGGGCCATTCTGTAACGGGGTGACTCACCTTGCGATCCACCAAACGACGGCGTATCCCGACCAACGACCCTCACGACAGCGTGTCTGGCGCAAAGAGGATGCCAGAGAGGTGGGGGGAGTTATAAGTACCCTCCCCTGACCTCTGTCCACCGGAAGTGACGCGCCTAGCGCTCCAAGGTGAAGGACTCCTTCCTGAGTCCAACCCTTGGCCAGTGGGTGGCGTTTGTGCCCATTGGAATGGCCCCCTCCGGGGGCCGCGGACAGCCGCATTCTCACTACTCTTCTGCAAAAACACAACCACCAGCTGCACAGAGCTTCCGGGCAAGACTCGTTCCAGGACAGTCAATGCATAATGGGGCTACTTTTGGTCTACTAGCAAACACGTGGTTCTCGTCCCGACATGCGTGGAACGGAGTGCACCAACCCCTGCATTGCACACCGAAAGAAACCACTCACAACACTTTAGTCAGAACCTTTTCTTACAAACCAGACTCCTGATTTCAGGTCATCTCAGAACAGTACAGAAACAAAACTTTCAGAATGCCAGCAAAGTAGTAAAGTAACGCAAAATGATGCCCCCCCCCTTACAAAATGTGACGGGTCCCCCAAGTCTCCTATATCCCACAGATATTCTTTGGTCTTTCGCTGAATGGGGCCCCCTTTGAAGGGTTTGTGGCCACCCTGAAGGTTGGGGGCAGCAAGAGCCCGTGTTATGCCCCTGCAGCAAAGGCAAGAGGCCACACCAATGAGAGATGCGCCCTGTACAAATACTCGTAACACAGACCCAGGTCACCCGGTGTACACTCGTGTGAGTGCATGGAACTCTGAAGTTAGGGTAACATCGAGCCCGTCACATAAAGGCAAGATTTTCATTTTGAAATGTTATATCTAAATTATTTGAAAATTGCTACGACTCCAGAGACAGAAATGCAAAAGCTTCCTACATGATAGAAAATCCCCAAATCAATTGATCTTCGTAGGAGCACCGCCCAGTTCAAAGAGGCTCGTCTGGCCCCCAAGCCCCAGATTAATGGACATAAATGCATCCCAAGCAGGCCTGGCAGAGAAGAGAGCACGACGAGAGAGGTAACAAAGGGCACTGATGAAAGATACAGAGAACACAGGCTATTTTAAGATGGTTGTCAATAGAGTCCATGATGTTTACGAATGTTTCAAAGAACTGCAAGAGGGTTCTGCAATTACCAGTGTGCTTCCATCCCTTCTGATGTGATGGTAGGGCCGGCGACATTTTCAAAGAGTTTTTTCGGTGGTGTAATCATGCACACTGAGCGGCACATATTTACTCAGAGAGTAATCATGCACACTGAGCGGCACATATTTACTCAGAGAGTAATCATGCACACTGAGCGGCACATATTTACTCAGAGAGTAATCATGCACACTGAGCGGCACATATTTACTCAGAGAATGGTCTCCTGCAGCTATTCTCTCTTGTCGAGTAATAAATTGTGTTTCTACAGTGAGCACAGGCTATTGGCACCATTCACTGAAATACAATGCAATGAAAACAATAATAAAGAAAACAACTGTGTACTTTATCTTCAGATTTTATATGAGCCACTAAAATTTCAGTGCATCCAATCGCTTTAACACTAATATTTCATTTATTGTCAAAATTGAACGGCATATTTTTAATAGTTCCCAACACTGCGTAATAATGTGTGTGAATAATAAAAACAATACTAATTCTACCAATATTAGTAATACTATATTAAAGAAAAAGTACCTGGTAAGAACTTTTCTTTCATAGCAGACTAAGGGGCATACCAAGGGCTTTATCTCTGCTTTTTTGGCTTTAAAAGCCAAAAAAGCAGAGATAAAACTAGCACCCTATCAACAACAGGGTGCTAACATGAAAATTCGCATGTTAGCACCCTTTTACTCTGCGCTTCCCCTTGCATCTATAATGAGATGCAAAGGGGGCGTTCCAGAGTAAAATAATAGGAGAAATTTCGCTAAGCGACATTTCTCCTATTATCAAGAATATCGCTAACCCTGTTAGAGACAAAAAAAGCAGCGCTAACCGCGGTTAACGCTGCTTTTTTACGTCTGGTATTTTTGTGACTTAGCCATGATATCCTATGGAAGGAGGATATCATGGCTAAGTTTGTCTGTCCCTATCAACAAGCTAACGTGAGATTATCGCTGGGTTTCCAGCGATAATCTCACGTTTAGCCACTTAGCACCAGGATTTTTATCGCTATTGAGATAAGCGTTGCTAATAGCACGCTATCTCAGCGATAAAAATCGGCGCTAGCCGGCGATAATTATCCGAGCGCTAAGTGCGCTCTGCGATAATTATCGCCGGTTGTTGTTGATATGCCCCTATATTTGCTCACGTCAAATGTCGGTTTTTATAGCAGACTTTTTGAGCATAGGATGAGCCCAGTGTCATCCACACTGAGCTAGAAAAGTTTCAAAGCATTTAACCTTTTTTAGCAAAATCTTTAAGCATAAGATTAGCAAGTGCCACCCACATGAAGCCAAACAAGCAAAGCTAATAGGTCTCGCCTTTGACATCTAACTGGGCCTATTGGTATTGTCAATGGTTTTAGCAATGCTTATGCAGCATGGCCAAAGAGGAGGGGAAAGGGTGCTATGATGTGGCTATGTCATTTTGTAGGTGTGGGTAATTTTTCTTCTTTTTATTTACTGCACCGTTTTGGATCTAAAAAACAGTAGTGTGAAATCACTATTTTTTTAAGCAAATAGATGGATGCAACAAGGAGGGTGTCGGTGGGAAAAGCAACATAGAGGGCGGGGGTAGCAACTTTGAGAGTGGGGGAAACTTAAACTACATGGAGGGCGGAAGAAGCACAGGACACCTGCAACAGAGAGAAACATGGGACATAGGTTGGAGGGGAAGACAAGCACAAGGTCCAGCTGATGGGAAGAAGCACAAGGGCAAAACAGCATCATGGGGGGGAGAATGACTGGAGTGAGAGACAGAAGCGCAGGTGGGGGTAGAAGCATACAGGGAAAACTCTGGACTATTTGATCTTTTATAGGCCTACCTCTCCTATATGCGATACTGGGATGTTCTTGTATTTCTGTTTTCAGAATATGCCAATTTTTGGGAATGATGCTGTTAAAAGCTCCAGCATTACTCGAGTAACCAGCAATTAACCTAAACCTCTGCTTAGTCTCATTACCACGGATATTGTCCAAGAGGAGACTGTGTCTAGACTGGTACCTAGCTTTGTTTCTTGCTGGACTGTCCAGGAAAATCCAGTTCGTTTGGTCTCCCTAGGTGTAGAGCACTGTGAACAGGCGCTTCCATCACAGAGGATGAGGGAACAGAGGCATGGATGCATAGAGATCACAGTGAGAGCGGAGAGAAAAGAAGCAGCGCTTGGTCCAAGGCACTGTCATAAATCACAAAACCCCCAGGGACGGGGAAGAGCCGAAGAGGGCTCCGGGGGATCCTGCCCTCAACACAGAGCCAGGCCAAGAACCAGAGTGGAGAAGGAAGAGGGGGCAATGGGAGTAGCCACTGGGATCCTCAAGCTTCAGCACAAGAAACACGGGGCCGAAGAACAGGGGTGGGTGAAAAAAAGCAGGGAGAGAAAGAACACCGAGGCAGGAGAGTGCCACCCGAGGGGGCAACGGACGAAGGAGCTGAAGAAACAGCGCAGCGGAAGAGTTGAAAGAGACAAAAAGATGCTGACGGAGCAAGGGCCCACCACCCGAGAAACATAGGGGTCAGGGAGGTGGGGGACACAATCGAAGCGGGTCGTACCGCTAGAGAGCACAGGGGATCAGGGACACAGTATAGCTCACGAAACAAAGAATGAGGGCAGGTGGGAGGGAAGGGCTGGAGGAAGAAATCCCATCACAGGCTGCTACGGGGTGGCGCCCTAAGCAGGAGAGCTACAAGAGGCCACACCTCACCCAGAAAGAGATGTTGCTACAGGGAAGAAAGGAGGGATGGCAGGCGTGGGTTCAGCAGGTACATTTTAGCTGTCAAAGCAGCCTGCGGCAGCGGGGAGGTGGAGCCGAGTGTGCTCGGTTCCCCAACTGTGGTCTCTGCCAGGAAAAGACGGGGCAGGCAGGCTTCATGCTCTCTCCCCAGACGTCCCTCGGTGAACGAGCTGGGTCATGACAACTGCAGGCCGGATGCACCGCAATCAGCATTATTAATCACGGTGCGAAGCCCTAGCGCGGCAGCGTGCACTCAGGAAGAGCGAGGGCGAGATAGGGGGTCATGAGTACTGCAGACGGCAAATCGACGGCATGGCAAAGCGAGGGCAAGACAAGTAGTGTGAAAAAAACCAAAGAGCAGGCAAATGCAAACAGCTCTTTTCAAGCACTTGTGCTTGTGCTGGCATCCACCTTGAGGGAGCGAGCAGTGGTGTGCAGGCCATCTGTTTTCAATTAGCTTGCGCGACGCTGCTCGCTCCCGCAGGGTGGATGACAGCACAAGCATGAGTGCTTGAAAAGAGCTGACCAATTTCTAAAGATCATCTTCTAGAGCCGCGCATGCGCGCTGCCTAGGCGAGACCTAAAAATGGCATAAGTATTGTAGCATTAAATTTGGAAATGACCATCCAGGCCAACTTGGAATAAGTAAAAGCAACTCTTACACAGATTTCACTATTTTTAGAGCTTGTCAAAGAAGCCCAGCTTTGTAAAGACAAAGCGGGGGACCTAGTATAAGTCTAAACAATGTCGTTCCAGAGTTGAAGTGATATCTATATTATGCAAAACAGAAGTAGGGAACCCAGTCTTTAGGTGGGGAGCTGCTCCTTTATATGGAGCCTTACCCTCTAATGTCTGTTTTTCTACCGGATTTAAAAAATATATTATAAACTCAATGCTATCCATGCTAAGTGTAAAAGTGGGCAGGCCTTTTATCATTTTTAACAAAGTATTTTAGCATAAGATTATCAAGTGCGATCCACTCTGACTCAAAAAATGACAAAGGCATAATTCTCCATTGCAGGCACACTATTACAGCTTTGGACTGGTGTAGGAAGCTGGCTCTTTACATGGTAAACAAAAGAGAGGAATACTGTGCAAAAAGTCCAAGTATTCTCTTACTAGTGGACATGGGCTTACTCTAGCAATCCCACGGTGCTCTTCTAGGGGGTAGTGTGGTTGAGCAGCCTTAGGCTTATCAGAGGGGAGTCTAAGACATCTGCAAATGCACACAATAGTCTATTAATCATGCACACAACTCAATAAGAAGATCCACACCAATTTATGAAAATAACATGTATCTTTATATATATTCAGGCACCAGAATCAAAATGATCAGCAAAGTACATTTTTCAAGAGAAATGCTTTTGCATTTAAAAAGATGACACACTGTCAGGGTTCACGGGAGGTTTCCTCCGCGTAATTCAGAACCCACCACTGTGAATACCATCTCCTCGGTTAAACCGAGTAATGGCATCCATGGGGCTCTCAGTTGGCGCATTTGTTGGCGCCGCTGGATTTCCAATATGGCCGCTGACGCATTCATGGGTCGGCGTTCTAGTCTTTACTGAATTCTAACGCAGCAGGTGAGGCGCGCCTGCCAACGTTCTTGAGCGCACTTCACCAGAGAAATTATCGAAGCAATACGTACCTCACCGTCGTGGAAGTTAGGGTAGGTCGCGTCGAGGAATTTCGTCGTGCTATCCTTCGACGGTCACCTTACATACTCAGGTTAGTGTATTTCGTTGAAACTTGAATAATATGTAAAACCTTTTCCTGACAAGTAGGAAGTCCGAATTCTAGTCATGAGTGACTAAGAGTAGTTCGGAGTCTGGTAACAATACTGAGTTTATTCCGCAGAAGGAATAAGACTCTCTCAGAGTATTCAATAAGACCCCCTCAGAGTATTCATTAAAACTCACTTAGAGTATTCATAGTTTAAACCTGAACAACGCGAAATCCTCCTCGCACTGTTCAAGTTTAATTCTTTTTGGGACAAGACAGTGCATTCGTCTTAGAGTTTCCGAGTAAATCAACCATAGTACCTAAGCAGCAAAAGAACCTCAGATATTATAGATAACTAGGAAGTCTATTACTCCCAGCTTACGGTTACCTGTTCCAAGACGGTAGCTCAACGAAAAGTACAATATGCTCACGGCTAGAAGATGAAGTAAGTTAACAGTCACACTCAGCAGTGTAGTAATACTCGACAGAGAAAATTCACGTTACTCACCTGTTAAATTCTATTCCCAAGACCCGACACCACCTTCACTCCAGTAAGAAAAGAAGAAGAAGAAAGGGTTAACAAGAGCCAGAGCAAGTCAGTTGTTACACACTCAAGCAACTGAGAAATAGAAGAGAGGTTTGGCCCTGAATACCTCCTGGTAAGACAAGCTAATTCATTACCTCATATACAGTAAGTTTATGCTTAATGAATTGTGTAGTGAACAAATGCTAAATGTTGCAGAAATCGTTTCTCTACAACGACGAAGAAATCCAGGGCTGTCTCTTCTCTGTCCAATTCCCCTTTCCCCCGTCGACACTTGCCCGTAGAGAGTTATACTCATTCTCGCGGAAACGTTCCGATGGGGGCATTGGGAAATTAGCATCATTCTGCTCCCGTGTTAGTTGAAGACCGTAAACGCCTCTGACAGAGTGAAGTGCCCACGTTGTCATCAACACCTGAGCAGAATGGCGGAAGGGTTAGATCTAAAAAATTTGAGCGAAATACTTGGAAATATACAAAGGGATCTAGGAGCTGTTAGAGAGGAGAATCAAATCTTAAGACAGGAGATACTGGTTATCAAGGGAAGGGAGACTATTTCTGGAACAAATGTAAAATCCACAGCCTTTGAAACTCTAGGACAAAACATAAGTTCAAGCTCTGTACCCTTGGGTACCACTCAGGTGGTGCACTCCTTGTCCCCAGTAATTCCCCTTGCTCCTCCGGAGCGATTTAATGGAGACACCCAAAAGGCCCAGATTTTTCTGACTCAATGCTCCCTACACTTTATGTGCCGTCCTGCGATTTTCCCTGATGCTCAATCTCGGGTAGCGTTCATTTTATCTTATCTTAGTGGGGATGCTGCCTCCTGGTCGATGCCCTTAGTAACACAAGATGATCCAATCCTTTACAATCTTGAAGATTTTAAGAAAGAATTTCTTCGTATATTCGATAGGAGGAAAGCTTCACAGGCCACGGATAATGAATTGCTAGAGCTTCGTCAGGGTAATAGAGAGTTGGTAGCTTATTTGGCTCAATTTAATAAGTTGGTAGTGGAGACAAATTGGCCAATGAACAAAAGAGCAGCAGTGTTTTACAGGGGATTGAAAGATGAACTAAAAGATGCCCTGTCTCAGGTTCCGAATCGACCCTCTGAAATCTCAGCCTTAATAGACCTGGTGTTAGAGATTGATTACCGCCTAAATGAAAGAAAGGGAGAAAGAAGAAGGGATTTTAGATCAAGTGTCCCTCGGTTTGATCGAATCAAGTCAGAATCAACACGAACTGTAGAGCAAACCACTCGAGAAGAACCTATGCAGATAGGTGCCATTAGAGGCCCATTGTCGCAGGAAGAAAAAGAAAAAAGACGTCAGAACAAGCTTTGTATGTACTGTGGAGGAAGTGGTCACTTTGTTAAGGCCTGTCTGAAGAGACCTAAGTTACAAAACAAGGAGAAGGAAAACTCTCAGCACCACCAGTAGGCGGAGTTGGACTGGTGGATGCAAGTAAAGACACAACTCCAGTGTTTCATCAACTGGCGAACACCCAGCAAGTCTCCACACCTCACCTGACCTTAGCTGTTACTTTGAAATTTCGAACTGTGATCTTGCAGGAAATCGCAATCATGATAGACTCCGGGGCAACTGGTAATTTTTGCGATCAAAAATTTGCAGTTCAGATAGGTTTACTGGCAATCAAAAAGGAGAAGAGCGAAAAGGTTAAGGCAGTTGATGGGTCAGATTTAACTTCAGGACCAATAACCAGCCACACTGAATCCGTACAGATAATTACCAAGGAGGGTCATCAAGAACTAATGCAGTTTGATCTAATAGATGCCCCTCAATTTCAATTCATTTTAGGAATTCCATGGCTCACAGAACACAATCCGTCAATTGATTGGGAGGCCAGAACCATAGCCTTAGATTCAAAATATTGTGCCCAACATTGTTTCTCTGAACCAGACACACTAGCTGAAAAAAGCGTGGCTGCGCAACTTTGTGACAATGGACAGACAGTATGCTTAATTCAAACTACTGAAATTCCTAAAAACCTTCAGGATTTCAAGGATGTTTTTGACGAAGCTGAAGCAGAAAGATTACCTCCACATCGGTCTTATGACTGCAAGATAGACCTGGAACCGGGGGCGAATTTACCATGCAGCCGAGTTTACGCCCTCACTGAAAAGGAGAATCTTCATCTAAAGGAATACTTAACGAAAAATCTGGATAACGGTTTCATTAGACCTTCCCAGTCACCAGTATCCTCCCCTCTCTTCTTTGTGCCCAAGAAAGGAGGGGACCTTCGAACCTGTATAGACTTTCGAGCAATCAATAGAATAACAACAAAGAATCGTTATCCTTTGCCTCTGATCTCTGTGTTGATTGACCAAGTTAAAGAAGCCAAGATTTACACCCGACTTGATCTTCGGGGAGCCTATCACCTAATCAGAGTGCGAGAAGGTGACGAATGGAAGACAGCCTTCAGGACTAAATACGGTCTTTACGAATATCAGGTGATGCCGTACGGCCTATGCAATGCGCCAGCAGCTTTTCAGTACTTCATAAACGATGTTCTGAAGGACTTCATTGATCTATGTGTGATAGTATACATAGATGACATCTTGATTTATTCTAAGTCTGAAGAGGAACATCACAGACAGGTCCGAGCTGTTTTACAACGTCTCAGAGAGAATTCCCTATATGTGAAGCTAGAAAAATGTTTGTTCAACACCACCACAGTAGAGTTCCTGGGATTTGTGTTGTCACCTTCTGGAATCACCATGGATGAACACAAGGTAAAGGCAGTTGCGGACTGGCAATCTCCAACCACCATAAAGGAAGTCCAGAGTTTTATAGGCTTTGCTAACTTCTATAGAAGATTTATCCATGGTTTTTCTCAAAAGATTCTACCCTTAACCAGATTATTGAGGAAAGGAGTTCCTTTTAATTGGTCAGAGGAAGCTGAGCAAGCATTCACCTTATTAAAGAAAAGTTTCACTTCGGCACCTATTCTTCTACATGCAGACCACACAGAGCCATTTTATCTAGAGACTGATGCCTCCGACTTTGCTATAGGAGGCATTTTATCTCAAAGGCACAAAAACACCGGCCAACTGCATCCTGTGGCGTATCGCTCTCGTAAACTCAACCCAGCGGAATGCAACTACACCATCACAGAGAAGGAGCTTTTAGCCATTAAGGATGCCTTTAAAGAATGGAGGCATTACCTCATGGGTGCTAAGCATACGGTGACGATATTCACTGACCACAGAAATCTGAAATTTTTACGTTCTGCAAGAACTCTTACACCACGCCAGCTTCGATGGTCCCTCTATTTTGCGGAATTCGACTTCGTCATCACATACAGGCCTGGTTCCCAAAATGGGAAGGCGGACGCCTTGTCCAGATTGGATACTGACCATCAGAGTATCAAGGTCGAAAATCAGCAAATAATTCCGGCTGACAGAATCATTGGAACCATTTCCTTGGAACCTTTTGAGGATCAAATTCGAGAACACATGACCACTGCTCTTATCCACGACTGGGCTGCTGAAGACCCTTTACGAACTGTCCAGAATGGATTACCCTATCACGGACAAGCACTATTCCTACCTACCACAGACCTTCAAACTAAAGCCTTACGTGAATGTCACGATCACCCTCTAGCAGGTCATAAGGGTGTCCACAAGACAGATGAATTAGTTAAACGAAGTTTCTGGTGGCCACACATGACAAGTGACATTCGGCAATATGTCTTGGGATGTGAGATTTGCACTCGGGGAAAATCGGACAGGCAAGCACCAAAAGGCCTTTTACAACCTTTACCAACTCCCCCATATCCCTGGCATACAGTATCTTTAGACCTAATTGTCGATCTCCCATCCTCTCATGGTTTTGACACTATCCTAGTCTGTGTGGACACTTTTAGTAAAATGACGCATTTTGTACCTATTAAAGGCACACCAACATCACTACAATTATCACAGTTCTTTAACCAACATGTCATTCGCCTTCATGGCATTCCTAAGGTGTTAATCACTGACAGGGGGTCCCAATTCCTATCTCGATTCTGGAAAGCTTACATAAAAGGGTTAGGTATCGACCACCGCTATTCCACTAGTTTCCATCCAGAAACGGATGGACAAACTGAACGCACAAACCAAGAGTTAGAACAATACCTACGGCTTTATTTGCTTGATGAGGAAGCAGATTGGCCTGATTACTTGTGGTCTGCTGAATTTGCTCACAATAATGCTCAAAATGTTTCCACTGGGTACTCCCCCTTTTTCATAACTTCTGGCAGGCATCCTAATGCACATATTCATTTGTCTAACATCGAAGTCCCTGTAGTTCAGGATTTTGCCCAACGCCTAGTCAACATCCACCAATCGGCTACACGAAATTTGGCCGCTGCTAAGGCGTCTTATAAACGTGGTGCTGATCGGAAAAGACGACCTACGCCCATCCTTAATGTAGGAGACCTCGTTTGGTTGTCTACAAAGAATTTACGCCTGAAGGGCACCCGTAAATTCCAACCACGTTTTATGGGTCCTTTCCCTATTGAAAAAATCATAAATTCTGTCACCTATCGTTTGACATTGCCAGCTACTACTAAAATTCACCCGGTTTTTCATGTTTCCCTACTAAAAAAGGTGCAATCCACTTTACGTCAAACATCTCCTCCTGCTCCCATTATTGTTGAGGGAGACCCTGAATATGAAGTAAAGAGAATTTTGGACTCAAAATGGAGTCGCAATCACCTTTTTTATCTCATTGATTGGAAAGGTTTTGGACCTGAAGAGCGATCCTGGGAGAAATGCTCGGATGTCCACGCACCACATTTGATCCAAGCCTTTCATGCCAAGTATCCTAATAAACCTCGTTTGGAGGAAACCCCGTTGAGAGGGGGTACTGTCAGGGTTCACGGGAGGTTTCCTCCGCGTAATTCAGAACCCACCACTGTGAATACCATCTCCTCGGTTAAACCGAGTAATGGCATCCATGGGGCTCTCAGTTGGCGCATTTGTTGGCGCCGCTGGATTTCCAATATGGCCGCTGACGCATTCATGGGTCGGCGTTCTAGTCTTTACTGAATTCTAACGCAGCAGGTGAGGCGCGCCTGCCAACATTCTTGAGCGCACTTCACCAGAGAAATTATCGAAGCAACACGTACCTCACCGTCGTGGAAGTTAGGGTAGGTCGCGTCGAGGAATTTCGTCGTGCTATCCTTCGACGGTCACCTTACATACTCAGGTTAGTGTATTTCGTTGAAACTTGAATAATATGTAAAACCTTTTTCTGACAAGTAGGAAGTCCGAATTCTAGTCATGAGTGACTAAGAGTAGTTCGGAGTCTGGTAACAATACTGAGTTTATTCCGCAGAAGGAATAAGACTCTCTCAGAGTATTCAATAAGACCCCTGTGGAAATATGGATTTTTCTGGTCAGTTATGTCCCCTATCTTGGACCCCAACGGTTCTATGTGCATGTTACAAGTACATGTATGTTCCCTCCAGTTCCAGTTATGAAGACGCAAATACATGTGCGTCCACCGTTAACATGTCCTCTGTCAGATCCGCCATGAATAGGCCGGATATTCCATTCCTAAGTATGAAAGGCCACCGGCTTTATATGGTTCACTTATGCCATTTTACAGTCCAGGCAAGAAGGCCCTGATTCTGTCATCAAACTCTTCTTGCCTTCTGCCTCTGAAAGCTCCAGTCTGAGCCTGCATCTGTGACCATGAACTTTGTCTCATCCTCTGCGCGGCTCACGAAGCCTGACATCAGCTTGCTGCCTGCCAAGAACTGTATTTCACCTTCAGAAATTATCTGCTCCGCTCCCTGCCCAATGCATTCCTGTCTAGTAGCTTAAGTAAACATTCTGCCAGCTACCGAGCAAAGGCCCGGCTTCTCTGTCTTCATGCAAGTAATTCATAGCCCTGTTACTATGGAAGACTCCTGCCCTCGCATCTAGTGTAGACACTTAGACGCTTGTACACGCACTAACATTCAGTATAGTCAGTATAGAATAAGATTCTACTCTGAGAGACCTCTCTTCTGGATAACACAGTTCTTTAAACATAGGATGTTAGATATGATTTGGGATTAGGTTGACTTGACCCTCCAGACTTCTGTCGCCACATGTAGAGCTAAATGTCAAGTCCCCTTCACCCCCTAGTTGCACGTCAATCACACGTCATGCTGCTGCGCGCGCATTTCTGTCAAGTATTTCTGCTGACATTGCGAAATTCTTTCATGTAACCACCCTCTTATGACATCACATCTGATGACGTTCTTTAAACACACCCAGTTACGCCTATCTTTGCCACGTATGAATATATTATCTCCACTATCAATTGTTACGCCTCTTGTATTTGCCTCGCTGTAATGCCTATTGTATAAAAGTAATTGATTGTTAATAATGTATGTACTTCACTTCCTGAACCTTCGTGGTGATGGAACCTGGAGCAACCGATTATAATCGACCACTGGAATAAAGCCCATTCCGAACCTCTAATACCACGGATTCTGCCTCTTATTTACTGAGCTATTTTATTATGTTTCTGTATCAAATTAAGTCCCGGTAATTAAATTATTTACCACATGAATGGCGCCCGAACAGGGACACTTTCTCATCTCACGCGCCGGCGGTGCGTTGCAGGCCCGGTCTCCTGCCACAGCTGGACGGACAATAACGCGTACCAGCAGGATTTCCTGTATCTCCCTCCGGTCAAGCGGGGGCGACTGAGGCTGCGATCAACACCCAGACGAGGCGGTGAGAAGTGCGAAGTATCCCGACCAGAGCCTAGCTGAGAGAGCAAGATCCGAGGTATACAGAGGCCCACCAGTTTTCCGAAGTCCCAAGTCGAGTCCAGTGTCCGAAGTGTTCGAGTCGAGTCCAGTCCGGTTCAAGTTCAGTTCAGTTTCCGAGGCCTTCCGTTCCGAGCTACCCGGTGAGTACCATTACTGGGGAGGCGTTCTGGCGTGCACATAAGTTGTGCCGGTCCAGACGGGTTTGGGTACACAAATCCGGTCTGCACTGTTTCAGCAGTGTATCTGTACTGTTTAGCAGTATATCTAGTATATCAAGTATATAAATTCAGAATAATTCAGTTCAAGTCGAGTATTATGTTTAGTGATTAAGTTTTCTTAGATCGTCATCATCATCGTTGCTCAGTTAAATGTTAAATGTTAAATGTTTTAATAACGTTCTGCATATTGTGGTATGAATGACTGTTCATTATTGGGTTTATTGTATTAAGTTTGTTCAAAATCCAGTATCAGATCAGTTCTCATTAAGTTTGTTCAAAATCAAGTATCAGATCAGTTTTCAATATGCCGCTCTTTTCGAAATTAAGACAGATCACAACAAGAAAAGGGGTACTCGAAGAAGCCGTTCCTATTCCTCCTAGGGACACTCCAGGGTACTTCATGTATCATAAACATGGCTTAGACGCTATATTATTTCTTGATTTATGGGTAGACTACACTAAGGAATTACCAGAAAGTCAGAGGTGGCCCGCGGCTGGGACCTGGGATGCAGAGTGCATCGTGAAAGTAGAGGAAGAATTATGGAAAAAGAAAGCTAGACAATCACAGAAAGACGCCATTGAATTATGGCGTAAAGAATCGTATAGACGTACAGAAAAAGCACGTAGACAGGAAGAGAAGAGTAAAGAGAATTCAAATGAAGTCCGAGAAAATCTATTAATTGAAGAAGGTGCACGAGTAAAATCAGAACAAATAAACAGACAAAGACATGCCCTTATGAAGGGTATGTATCCCCTTCTGGCCGAGGGATTACCTAAGGCTACTGCGGGGATACCAAAAGACTTGCCAACCCCATTATTTCCAATAAAGGTACATCCTAAGGGGCATCCTAGAACCGCAGAAGATGTTTTTCTTTCCTCATATTTAGATGACGCAGCTCCCGAGTATGCTAATCCCGCCCCACATAGACCGCCTGCCAGGGAGGTTCAACGCCAAGATCCAGTACCCGTATCCCTACAGCAACAAGTTCTGACACAAGTTCCGGCAAGCACATCTGTTTCTGCATCTGTTCCTACAGCTACTTCTATAGCTGTATCCACACCTATAGTTGCTGTATCACGTTCAACGAATCCTTTCACACCCGATACCCCAGACGGGGCTACCGGAGGTGCTACCAATATCTTTTCTACGCCACCTAGAATAAATAAACTTACTTTTCAAGAGTCAGCACATTCACGTACCCCCAAACTCATAAATGCCCGTACGCTTAAGGAACTTCTTATAGATTGTAGATATGACCCTGTGCCCGGAAAAGAGGACGAAATGACTCTAGCATCATTACGTATCAGACGAGCCGCGGTGTATTTAGGGAAGTTACCAGGAATGACTGCGCATCTAGATAATATATACCATTTTGTCCAAACAGGGCGAGATTCTGAATGTATTAACAGAGCCATGGAATACCAGAAAGTGGAAATACAGGGGGAACTGTTACGTTTCCTCATAAATTGTGTGATCAGAAATCAAGACCGACCGGGGGTAGACCCGGAAGCAATGCAAATTCTTACCAGATGGAGCCAGAATATATCAGAAGGGAGACATGATAAGCAAAACTGTATAATAGCCATGTGCCGAAAGATCCGTAAAGAAATAGAACGCCTACACGAAGAAAGATTAACGGTAGACCAGTTCGAACAAAACGAGGAAGAAGCATCAGGACTGCCCACAGGACAGTCAGAAACTATAGCCTATGTAGGTAGAGGAAGATCTTGTAATAGTACTAAATGTCTTACTGATCCGATACGTCCGATATGTCTAGAAAATAACAGGAATTTTCAAACACCAATAATAAATATAAGGTCTAACGAGCATTCATTCCAAGCCGCTGACAAATTACTGCGAGAACGAAGGGGTTATCATTTTCTCGATTCTATGAATGAACAAGAATTAGCCAGGTCAGCTGTCCATTGGGTTGACAGTCCCGGAATGTATGGTGATAATACAGTAGCACACACATTTTTGAATCTCACCCCAGATGAACAGCGTTTAGCTGGGATTTATATGGTTCAACAACTTCTTATACTATATAAAAGCCAACATTCAGATCCTGGTCCCTTACCTGATATATTGACTGAATTACTCACGAATAAATGGAGAGGTTCAGGTACTAAGCTAATTAAAGAAATACTAGAATCAAGAAAGCAGTACATTCTTTTTGTATGTCCAGGACATGTCTCACTGCCCATTAAGGAAAGAACCACGTATTACATGGACAGACAGAATCCCTTACGAGAAGTACACCCAATAAA
The DNA here is from genome assembly GCF_964204655.1 of Triturus cristatus. Classification (NCBI taxonomy): domain Eukaryota; kingdom Metazoa; phylum Chordata; class Amphibia; order Caudata; family Salamandridae; genus Triturus; species Triturus cristatus. The sequence goes on along the minus strand of NC_140583.1, from coordinate 578,070,350 downwards.
AGGCGAGGACAATGAGTTTAAACGTGTATTTGTATATACACCCATATCGAAAATAGAGTTGTTAGAAATGAAGAAAGTGGTACCCAGTCATGACAAAGACCCAGCGGGTTTCCACCGAGAAATTAAAGACATGTTACTTATGGGAGAGTATACCTATCCCGACATTATGACAATATTAAAGGTATTAATGCCTGCTGGCATTTATGAAAAACTCAAGGAAAAAGAGTGGGAGGTGGGAGACCAAAAGATAGATTGGACAGCATTAGAAAATGAAGAAAAGGCCCGAGGTCCAGGTTCGGGGCTTGGGGACAAAACTAAAGCACTACCAGGTTTACTAGTACAGGTACTGCCACGTTTATTAACCACGAAAAAGGAAGACTGGGGTGCAATTTCAGCCTGTAAACAAAAGCAAGATGAAGACACTAGCGATTTCTATGCACGATTTGAAAAATGTTTCGGTATAAATAGTGGCATAAAAGCAAGTAGCGAATCATACCCACATCTGTTTGTGACAAAATTAGTTGAAAATTCCTTGCCCCAAGTGAAGAATAGAGTATTAAAATTCGAGAGTACCTGGCAAGGTAACACTCCATCACAAATGTTACAAATGTTACAGTATCATCACAATAGAATTAGAGAGGAACAAGATCATGAACAAAGACGCATGAAAGACACGAAAATGAAAATGCTAGTCTCCCAGACAGTTCCAGCTGAAGGACATAAAAAGGGTACGACACATTCTGGCGATTTAGCAGGACCTGTAAAAGGGACATGCAACTATTGTAAACAACTAGGTCATCATGTACACGATTGTCCAGTCCTGAAGCGTAATATCGCCACGGGTATTACAAAGGAAAGACCACGGCCACTTAGACAGGATCAGAATGAACAAGGAGCCTTGCAGCATGCACAGTCCATGCCAGCTCCACAACAGACTATACAGTTTGTGCCAGCTCCACCAGCGCTGCCTGTTGCTGCCACGCAAACCACGACACGACAACTGTACCAGACCGCACAGTATGACTATCCTGATTATCAACGATATGCATGAACCAGCCTAGAGAGGGAAGTTGACTTACCCCTTATCGAGATCCCTGTAGATCAAGAAGGACCTTATGTACATAGTGAATTATTAGGCCAAGACAGAAAATTTTTACTCGATACAGGGGCAAGTCGAACAACTATAAAACGTAGTGAAGTTCCAGGGGCACCCCTCTCAGGCTCACAGAATATTTCCCTTGGTTTTTCAGGAAAACCTATTGTTAATGAAGTGTCACAACCTCTTCCACTTACGATAGGACCTTTGACCCGAACTACAGATTTATTGCTTACTAAATCATGTCCAGAAAACCTGTTAGGAATAAAGACATTGAAAGCTCTAGGAGCTATAATATGTTGTTCTCCGGAAGGAGTAAGATTGTTTTTACGTGATTTTAAAGGTCATTATGTGTCTAGAGACATGGATCCCCGATTGCAGACTTTACCTACACATCTGTGGGCACAAGGCCCTACTGATGTTGGTTGCATGAATATTACACCATATCGAGTCACACTAAAGGCAGGAGTGGTACTACCACGAATGCGACAATACAAGTTACCACCAGATGCTGTAGTGGCTTTACTACAAATCATTGACGAGCTCATTGCCCAAGGAGTGGTTGTAGAAACAGACTCCAATGTATGTAATTCACCGATAATTCCGATTCTCAAACGAACAGATCCGAAGGCCCCGCCAGTATATCGATTGGTTATTGATCTGCGCGAATTAAACAAGTGTATTGTGCCACAATTCCCTGTGGTCCCCGATATCTCATCATTACTGACAGCTATTGATTCCGAAGCAACATTCTTTACTGTAATTGATCTCAAAAATGCCTTTTTCAGCGTCCCAATAGATCCGGAAAGCCAATATTTGTTCGGATTTAGTTTAAATGGACGTAGCTTCAAATTCTCACGCGCACCTCAAGGATTTACAGAAAGCCCCAGCATCTATAGCCAAGCACTGAAACGAGAACTCGACAGTATCCACATGCCAGTTAACACTGCCTTGCTTCAATATGTCGATGATCTGCTGATCACCGCTAGAAGCGAACCCGAATGTGAGAAAGCATCACTGACAGTTTTACAATTTCTAGCCGAAAAGGGGCACAAGGTGTCCCCTTCTAAGCTGCAATTCTGTGTCCAGCGAGTTGTTTATCTTGGACACTCGCTGTCCAAGGAGGGAAGGCAGCTTACACCCGACCGCATTCAGTTAATAGCTAACATGCCAATACCCAAGACACAAAAGGAGGTGCGGGCTTTCATAGGCCTCACTTCATATTGTAGACAGTGGATCCCTCAGTATGCATTTCTAGCAAAACCACTCATTCAATTGACAACACAGGAGGCAGCCACATCGACTGTCCTCCCTTGGACTCAGGAACACACACTAGCTTTTGAAAGCTTAAAGAAAGCTCTATGCCAAGCACCTGTTTTAGCAACACCATGTTACAGAAAACATTTTACACTCTTTGTTACAGAACGAGAAGGTACTGCTTTGTCAGTACTCACACAGGAACAAGCAGGATCACACAAACCATGTGCTTATTTTTCTAGTGCATTAGATCCCGTAGCTCAGGCTCTGCCTGCGTGTCTGAAATCAGTGGCAGCGACAGCTTTAGCAATCAGACAAAGCGATGCCATAGTGTTAGGACATCCATTGACAGTACAAGTACCACATGCAGTGGAGGTTCTTGTGAATCGAACGCAAACACAACATTTGACTATAGCAAGACTTACAGGGTATGAACTAACACTGTTTCAGCCACATATAGAAATCAGACGTTGTAACACATTGAATCCTGCCACACTTTTGCCTGTAAATGGAACAGACCCACTAGCACATAATTGTATTGAAGTTATTACAATCACGACGAAACCCAGACAAGATTTAACCGATGTCCCATTATCAGACCCAGACCTGACGTTGTATGTAGATGGTTCATGTATGAGAAAAGGTACAGGAGAACTAGTGGCCGCTTACGCAGTCACAACAGACACTGAAATCATTGAAACAAATTGCATAAATACCTTGTCCGCTCAAGCAGCAGAGCTCGTCGCTCTGACACAAGCCTGTATTCAAGCCACAAATAAAAAAGTCAACATATACACTGATTCACGTTATGCATTCGGAGTCGTACATGACTTCGGCGTGCTGTGGCGAGAGAGAGGTTATTTAACTTCTCACGGTGCCCACATTCAGCACGGACCCCTCATTCATGCTTTATTAGATGCAATACATCTACCCACTGCAATATCAATTATGAAATGTAAAGCTCATACGAAAGTTACTGATATCATTTCTCAAGGCAATGATTTAGCTGACAGAACAGCTAAACAGACTGCTCAAACTCAAATATCCGACATGACAAAGACAATAGTCCAGACGCCAACACATTGTATGACGGTTAAAGATCCTACTCTTGACGTAATTGACATACAGACACATGCTACACCAGACGAAATAAAGAAATGGACTGAATTAGGAGGGATCCAAACCGATCAAGGATGGATGATGAAGGAAAAGTCTGTGTGGTTCCTTCCTGATTCAATGGTCCAAGTTATAATTAACACTGTACATAGTCCAGCGCATCTAGGAGAAAAAGCTATGCTAGATAGCATTCAACACATTTGGTTTAATAAACATTTACGAGCTGCAGCCAAACAAAAAGTTCGTACCTGTATGATCTGTTGCCAGTTCAACCCAGGAAAAAGCGTTCCCGTAGAACAGGGTGGATTTCATCCTCCTGATCATCCTTTTGAAGTCCTCCAGATGGATTATATCCAGATGGAACGATGTAGAGGATTCAAATATGTTCTCGTAGTTGTGTGTGCTCTTTCCCGTTGGACGGAGGCATACCCGGTTTCAGATTACACTGCCCCGACTACTGCCAAACAGTTGGTTCGAGAATTCTTCCCACGATACGGTTTACCACGTGTTGTTCACTCAGATAACGGTCAGCCGTTCTCATCCGAATTAATGAAACACGTTTCACTTTTGTTAGGCTATCAGTGGAAATTCCACTGTGTCCGACACCCCGAAGCAGCAGGTCTCGTAGAAAGACATAATCAGACTCTGAAAATAAGATTATCCAAAATATGCAGAGAGAAAGGTGTCGACTGGGTAGTAGCATTACCAGTTGCACTCTTTTACACAAGAATGGTAGCGCACTCTCGAACAGGGCTATCCCCGTATGAAGTGATCTTCGGCAGACCACCAAATATGTGGGGGACGCCTATACCACGCAAAATAACTGATATTGACTGTAACATGCTGACAGATTACTTGGCTTCCTTGATGTCTGCACTACAATCTTGTCGTTCACAGGTAGCTGCAGCTTTTCCTGACAACACTGAGGTGAAACCCCATGACGTGGTTCCGGGAGACTTGGTCCTCGTGAGGAACTTTGATCGAAAGACTCAGCTGGAACCTAGGTGGAGGTCACCTCAGCTGGTGTTGCTCACCACAAGAACAGCCGTGAAGATCGAAGGCAGAAAAGGATGGATTCATTCAAGTCATATCAAGAAATTTCATGGACTAAAATCAGATGCGAATACCACACCTTGTGTGTCTTCACCCATTGACTCAAAACTTCCTTTTGTGGAAAAAAGTGATTCCGAGCATTATAAATTAAAGCTCAGGCCCAATCAGTCGAGCAATTTGATTGTTTAAGTCCTCTCCAAGGTGAAGCGGTTGAATTGTCTCTGACATGTATCCCTTGGACCTGAATAGAGAAAGCACCCGAAAAATGTTGAAACGACAGGCGTACTGTAAATCACTGCGTAGTCATTGCATAGTGACGTTATTAATTTTGTTTTTCTCAAGTCTTTTAATAATTACTGCAAGTATATTGTTGCACATATATTATCCTATTTCTAGACATGTTTACAATGTTACTGCTGAACATTCTTTTAGTGAATTACCTCCGCTTGAGTTGTCTTATAGATTTGCACTGCGCAATAACACGTTTATTAGTATGTTGCATCATTCCCATCAGGTTAGCAATACTACAAATTGTTGGATATGTGGCCGACTCCCTCCCTATCAGAATTATAAAGGAATTCTACCTCTCTTTCCATACCCGTTCACGCACAACGGCTCCTGTGGAGCATGGTTTAGTTTAATTAATTCTCTAGATTCGAATTCTGCAGTTTATCAAGATAACTGGGTATGGGGAAATTTGAACTTAGTTTTGCTTAAAGTCTGCCACCCTAACAAGGAGGGACTTCCCCAGAGAACAGGAACTGATCTAGAAAATTAAGTGTATGGATTAGGTAATTTTACACTCAATTTTATGATCCTAAATGTCGAATCAGAAGCTACTTCAATTTTGCCCGCTATGTCAATATTTCCAGTAAAAGGTGAATTATGTATAAGAAAGAATGGTTCCATACACATGGGCCATAGTAAATGCACCACTGTAGTAGAATTTAGTGATCAAGGCAAGTCTACATTTAGAGCTTCCCGCCATTCCTATTTCATATGTGGTCAGACGGCATATGTACGTTTACCTCTAGATTGGGATGGTACTTGCTATATTGGATTCCTTTTGCCACCTGTTTTTCTAGCTCCTGCTGATTATCACAGAAATATTCATTTAGTATATAATAGAGTAAGGAGAGATCTCCCGATAGTCGATTACACTGAAACAGCATGGGAAAAATACACAGATTTCAATAAAGGTCTCTTTCCCTATATAGGTACCGTTACTAATAGTAAGCTGATACGTAGATTAACTAGAACCCTTGAAGCAGTAGTGAACGAAACTATTTCCGCCTTAGGCAATTTAACCGAAGAACAGTCTGCTATGCGGATTGTTGTGCTTCAAAATCGTCTTGTCCTTGACGTCATCCTGGCCGATAGGGGCGGAGCTTGTAGGGTCATCGGATCAAGCTGTTGCATTTTCATACCAGAAAATTCGCCATCTGTATATAAAGCCATAACTCGTCTTCATAAGATTGTAAGCCAGATACACCAGAATCCAGGCACCTGGACTTGGTCCGGTTGGTTTTGGAGTGTATTATCTACCTTTGGATGGAAGGTCCTATCTTTCCTAGGTATTGGCCTTCTCATACTATTCAGTTGCTGTCTATGTCTACAATGTGGACCAGCGATTTGTGGTCTGTGTGCCACATCGTGCATTCCACATCAAGATTTTCATTCAAGATCCCGGAAGAAGAAAGAAGAACAAATGATGCTATATGAACAGATCAATGGATTAATGAAGATTGATATTTCTTGACGGGCAAGTAGGGGACAAGGAGGGAATGTGGAAATATGGATTTTTCTGGTCAGTTATGTCCCCTATCTTGGACCCCAACGGTTCTATGTGCATGTTACAAGTACATGTATGTTCCCTCCAGTTCCAGTTATGAAGACGCAAATACATGTGCGTCCACCGTTAACATGTCCTCTGTCAGATCCGCCATGAATAGGCCGGATATTCCATTCCTAAGTATGAAAGGCCACCGGCTTTATATGGTTCACTTATGCCATTTTACAGTCCAGGCAAGAAGGCCCTGATTCTGTCATCAAACTCTTCTTGCCTTCTGCCTCTGAAAGCTCCAGTCTGAGCCTGCATCTGTGACCATGAACTTTGTCTCATCCTCTGCGTGGCTCACGAAGCCTGACATCAGCTTGCTGCCTGCCAAGAACTGTATTTCACCTTCAGAAATTATCTGCTCCGCTCCCTGCCCAATGCATTCCTGTCTAGTAGCTTAAGTAAACATTCTGCCAGCTACCGAGCAAAGGCCCGGCTTCTCTGTCTTCATGCAAGTAATTCATAGCCCTGTTACTATGGAAGACTCCTGCCCTCGCATCTAGTGTAGACACTTAGACGCTTGTACACGCACTAACATTCAGTATAGTCAGTATAGAATAAGATTCTACTCTGAGAGACCTCTCTTCTGGATAACACAGTTCTTTAAACATAGGATGTTACATATGATTTGGGATTAGGTTGACTTGACCCTCCAGACTTCTGTCGCCACATGTAGAGCTAAATGTCAAGTCCCCTTCACCCCCTAGTTGCACGTCAATCACACGTCATGCTGCTGCGCGCGCATTTCTGTCAAGTATTTCTGCTGACATTGCGAAATTCTTTCATGTAACCACCCTCTTATGACATCACATCTGATGACGTTCTTTAAACACACCCAGTTACGCCTATCTTTGCCACGTATGAATATATTATCTCCACTATCAATTGTTACGCCTCTTGTATTTGCCTCGCTGTAATGCCTATTGTATAAAAGTAATTGATTGTTAATAATGTATGTACTTCACTTCCTGAACCTTCGTGGTGATGGAACCTGGAGCAACCGATTATAATCGACCACTGGAATAAAGCCCATTCCGAACCTCTAATACCACGGATTCTGCCTCTTATTTACTGAGCTATTTTATTATGTTTCTGTATCAAATTAAGTCCCGGTAATTAAATTATTTACCACACCCCCTCAGAGTATTCATTAAAACTCACTTAGAGTATTCATAGTTTAAACCTGAACAACGCGAAATCCTCCTCGCACTGTTCAAGTTTAATTCTTTTTGGGACAAGACAGTGCATTCGTCTTAGAGTTTCCGAGTAAATCAACCATAGTACCTAAGCAGCAAAAGAACCTCAGATATTATAGATAACTAGGAAGTCTATTACTCCCAGCTTACGGTTACCTGTTCCAAGACGGTAGCTCAACGAAAAGTACAATATGCTCACGGCTAGAAGATGAAGTAAGTTAACAGTCACACTCAGCAGTGTAGTAATACTCGACAGAGAAAATTCACGTTACTCACCTGTTAAATTCTATTCCCAAGACCCGACACCACCTTCACTCCAGTAAGAAAAGAAGAAGAAGAAAGGGTTAACAAGAGCCAGAGCAAGTCAGTTGTTACACACTCAAGCAACTGAGAAATAGAAGAGAGGTTTGGCCCTGAATACCTCCTGGTAAGACAAGCTAATTCATTACCTCATATACAGTAAGTTTATGCTTAATGAATTGTGTAGTGAACAAATGCTAAATGTTGCAGAAATCGTTTCTCTACAACGACGAAGAAATCCAGGGCTGTCTCTTCTCTGTCCAATTCCCCTTTCCCCCGTCGACACTTGCCCGTAGAGAGTTATACTCATTCTCGCGGAAACGTTCCGATGGGGGCATTGGGAAATTAGCATCATTCTGCTCCCGTGTTAGTTGAAGACCGTAAACGCCTCTGACACACACTGCATCTTTTAGAAGTTGAAATGTTATTCTATGGGAGGAAAACCTAGTATGACATTCAGGTATAGTACATTAACATACAAGATCGATCTCCTGAACTTAAGGTGAGTGTAGGGCAAGATCCAATACAGCAAAAGCAAGACACCACCAGCGGCACTAGGGTGGCCGGGTGCAGGGGTGCAACTCAGCGTGGTGTGCCCAATAGAAGTCAGTGGCGAGCAGTCTTTGTGAAAAGAGACTGCAGGTTTTGACTGGGAGGCCAGTCGGGCTGAACCAACAGGGGGCTCAGGTCTCACGATACTCAGAGATGTGGGGACACCTTTGGCCCTCTTCTCCAAAGGCCAGGAACAATGGGTGCAGAGGTGTTTTTAGGTGTCTGGTTTTTGTCACTGGGAGGACTTGCAGTAGAGGGGGGCTGCAAACAGGCTGCAGGCAGTCCCTGAAAGTCTACAATGGGCAAGTCCAAGGTGGGTATTGCATCTGAAGGATAGGGGGACCATGCTGGTACTGTTGGCCCACTTCAGCTCGGGCAAGGAAGCGCAGGGGCAGGGGTGTTCTGCAGAGCTGGGTTCTTGCGGTCCGAGCCACTCACAGTCTTCTTTGGGGTGCCTGCAGGATGCAGGGAACCAGCTCCGCTGATCCATAGGAGTTCTTGATCATTTATTGAAGGCAGGTAGTCCTCCAAGGGTTTGGAGGCACAACAGCTTGCAAGGCGAGACAACTTTGGTGCAATTGTCCAGAATAGGTGGCAGGGCTGGTGCCAAGTCATTTGCTTCTTCTGCAGTTCTTGCTTTTGCGGCTCTTCAGCCCTTTTTCTTTTGGTCAGCAGGATCTGCTTTCCTGGTGCCAGGGCTCTCCTAAAGACTGAATTTAGGGGCATTAGGGGAGTATAGGGTAGTAGCCAATGGGCTACTTACCCCTTGTGTCACTACGACCCCTACACCCACTACCAGAGATCTGACATTTGCCTTTACCAAGATGGTCACTTCTGAAAAACCGCATCCACTTCATGTAGCCCAGTTCAGGGGTGGTACTCACCTGAAGGTGGACATGCCTGTCTTGCCTAGCTAATTTTCCCGGCTGTCCAGGTGCCGAAGGGCTCTGGACAAAAGGGATCGGTTTCTTCTCTTTTGAGAGAAGCCAGATTTGCATACCAAAGGCGATTGGACTCTTTGATTGGATTTGTGCTAATCCACAGGTCATCCTGTGGGTGGGGGTGCAAAGCACCCTCTGCTTGAGCAGGCTTGGTTTATGACCCCCTGAGATCAAAGGGCCTCACCCTTGGCGGTCAGAAACCCGTCTTTTGTGGCAGGCTGGCGAAGACCAGTTAGTCAGCACACCAGTAACTGGTAGGCTTTAAGGGGGCACCTTTAAGGTGCCCTCTGGGTGCATGTATTACTAAATCTGACACTGGCATCAGTGTGGATTCATTAGTAAGAAATGGTTGACACCAGACATCCCTATTTTCAGTGAAGCTATCATGTAGCTGGGGATCTTGTTTTCACCAGGGTCCAGCACAGGCTTTTAAAATGGCTTCACTGATCACTTGTACTGGTAGTAATGTAACTGATTGTGCAGTTATGCCCTTGCATGTAGTATATTGAGGGAGAAACTACAGCTAGTATTAATGTAGAGAAATTACATTAAAACGAGCTATAGGTTTTGCCTCGACCTATCCGTGATATTATCCTTTCGCTTTTCCAGCAGGCTTATCAGGGTCCTGCCATTTGACATATCGATGGATTGTAACAATATTGAAACACACTAAGAATTTTGGAATTGCAAGCTAATCAGGCCACTACAACAGTGAAGTCCAGTTAAAACCAGTCTTAAAGGGGATACGATAAGCCATGGGAACTTCGCCTTAGACCGCCTTTCTTTTGCTAACTCAAGCATGCCAGCAAATGTATTACTGAGATCCAAAACAGCCTCTGAAAAAGTCCAGGAGGACGAAACATGAGTCGGCTGCTGTGTTTGAGAACAATGATGTATTGGAAAATGTTCCTGAATTAAATAAGAACTGTGCATCACTTATGTTTGGACTGTAATTAACTACTGAGAAGTTGGAATCTAACAAAGACAAGACTAAGAGATACTAATTTGGATTGTGTGTGCTTTGGTGCCTCACATGTTTGTTCATGGTATTCTGGACTACATTGTAGTGTGGTGGACTTGCACCAAAGGTGGCTAAGTGCTGGCACCATAACAGCACCACCAAGCAGAACCAACATCATACTGAGCTTTCTTTCTTACTACTGAAAACTGGGGGCAGATGTGCAAACATTAGGTATAGCCACCACATTGTAGGTCTGTATCTCCATTTTATGACTATGCATAGCATTCGTCATCAAATGAAGCCCAGTGAAATGAAATGTTTATTTATAAAGTGCAGACTGCTACCCAGGCATCCAGGGACTGCTCTCAGAATGAATACTGAATGGATTGATGGGATATATTTCATTTGAATAGTCAGGTCCTAAGTAGTTTACAGAAACTCAGATGATCAGTAGTATTTCTCAACTGATCCACAATAAGAATCCAGAGTCTGGGAGACAAGTAGGAAAAGGATGTACTTCCCCCTCAGTTTTTATTGTTCATAGGAATATTCAGCAGTGTCCCTGAAGTGCTCTAAAAGGAAGACATTTAGTAAGTTTGTTTCTGCGCTGTGTAGGTCCTAGGTTTAAAGTTGCATTGTGTGTGAAACACAATATTTGAAGATCACCCATTCCTGTATTGGAAGCCAGTGTAGGGCGTCTAAATGAGCTTGAACCAGGGTTGCTAATGGAGAGATGTAAACTAAAACAATGGTTGAGGCGCATAGGACACTGCAGTTAGGGGAAGGAAGGATCTGAACAGTGTAGGAGAAAAATGTTGTCTTTTATGGAGGAAGGGTCATAGCTAGTTATACGCTGGTACACAGATGCCAAGATCATGGAGTCTGGATAAGAGCACGATGTGTGACACTGTGTCAAATGCTGCTGAGAGATCATGGAAGTCATTTAGGGGCTGCTAGGGGTTGCAGTTGTGACCCCTGGCTTGCTCCTTGCGACTCCTGGCACTCCCTTTGGACCCCTAGTTTTAGAGATAGCAAAGGCAGTGGCACAAAGAAAAGGAAAATGTGGATTGGATGAGCCCTATTTACTTTCTGTTGTTCGAGCAGAAAAATTATGTTTGAATTCATCTTAGTTTGTTTCCCAACTCAGCAATTTTTTATTTTGTAAAAAGGAAACATTCTGAACTGTATCTAATACACACGCAGATGAATTAAAACGTTGCTTTCCTGCAGTCATATTGCAAAAGCCCCGTTTAATTTTAGGGGTGCCAACAGCAGCAGAGTTCCTTTGACTTTCTCTGCTGCCTTTGAACTTTCCATGTTCCTTTCAAGACCTCTCCCTCCAGGAGAATAGAAACTCCCATTGTCAAAGTCTATCCACAGTGGGGTTGACCTCTCACGGTGGGTTGGGTACAGGACAGTCCTGCGCTGCGGGGTTGGCTGCCCACAGGGGTTTGGCGCTAGGACTGGCCTAGCAGAGCCTGGCTACAGGTAGGAGGTTGGAAGCCATGCATGTCGGGAGATGACAACCAGTGGCTGGTTAGGTGGAGGGCCTTGCTGGATGCCCTCCTGTGGTGTTGTACCTAACCTCTGTTTCAAGAGGGCAGGCCATGTGGTTGGAGGCCAGGTACTGCGCCCAACCCCTGCATCTCATGGGGGTTGGCCACCTAAGAAATTTGGTTACAGGGAATGCTTGGATATGGTATATGATCAAAAAACACAAAATGCACTGAAAAAAGAGTTAAAGTATACTTATGGCTGGCTTTGTTATAACACCTTAACATAAGTTTGGAAAAACATAAGAAATTCACCTAGAAAAATAGTTAAAATACAGTTATGGTTATGAATTAAACCCACCAAAAACACTGAAGTTCACAAGTTATGTTAAGGGCCACAATCTTTAACTCACACAAAAGCTAAAAAACATACCTAAGTATAACTTGCAATGCCATAGGTTACACATTATCAGTGATGTAATATGTGAGGTCATAAGCAATGTATCACAGCAGTGCAAGTTATACCTAGATCAGTTACGTTTAACAGAAACAGTGCTAGCTAAGGACAGACCTGCTCTAACTACTAGGAGATTGGGAGACAAGAACCCAGGGTGGTGTAGAGTGCCACCCGCCTCTACAATACAATGTATCTGCATGCACCCCGAAGGCGGGCTCGGTCCGAAGGTATAAATAAATGGCACGGTGGGCGCTGGTGGCCACTGCAGCGTTATGAGCAGATGAGTAGGGGGTGCGTTATTCGGCGCAGCGGCGCAGTGCAGAGGGCCTAGCAGTGTTTGTAAGGCCGCAAACACGGCAGGTGTCATGTTTCCATAGAAACTAGGTCAGCAAGGATGCACCCAAGATAAAGATCTACCTACATGGCTTGGAAAGGTACAAGAGCCATTCACCCTACGCGGCTCCTACTGCAACTGCGAACCACCAAGCGGAGGCAACCTATTCCACACTAAAAGCTGAGAAAGGTTAGGCTAGAAGGCAGCAAAAATTACGGAATTCCTCTGCAAGGATAACCAGCACTCTTCAAAGCACCCACCGCAGCAAACTAGCTTGGGTATAAAATCCTGCAGAGGAAATCTTCACAACCACAGATTTTCAGACGAATGTCTGCACAAATCACCAAGAGGCCAAACTCTGCACTGTTCAAATATCCAGTTCCGTAGTGTAATATTCATAAAATAGACATTTCAAATGCATACCTCATGCAGTACTCTGCTGACAGAATATCTGAGAGGCAACCTGGACTCATTATATTTTGTTGTGTAATATTTAGGTAATTTGGGTAATTTAAGTATTTTTTGGATTTATAACTGCAGTTTTCTTAATATTAGAGGACCTTTGCATAACTCCATTGTAACCTTTGGATTTTTCAGTGAATGGCTGAGTTTTTCTTAAACGTAAGTTAAAATCTTAAAATCTTATTTTTGTATAACTCCCCTTTAAGTTTAGATTTTTAGTGAATCTTTATGATTTTTTTTACGTTAAGTAATATTTTATTATGATACGTCTGTAGCCAACTCCCACCAAATTTGTAACGACCAACACAATATCATTTAATGTTTTCAACATTTGCATGTCACCTTTCTATCATATGTATTGTGGTGTAGCCACTTCTGCTGAATAAAGAGCCATCGCATTGGGCATTACTTGTGTTGCATCATTACTTGCATTGCACCTTAGGTTTGTCCCTTTGCTCACAACAGATCTTCCTGTCTTGACTAAGATATGGAAGCAGCTAGGTTGGTAGGCCCCTGCAATCCCATTGAGCAGTCTTCTGAGTACACACCAGCACAAGGCAGGGAATAGAATGTCACTTGTACAGAAGCGGGTGCTGAAGCCCACATGTCCGCCTGTCACAAACAGAAAAGTCACCCCTTACTCAGAAGTTAAAGCTATGTTTCACCTTTCCCAGAAAGCAGAGCTACTCTTCTGGAGCCACTATCAGTACAGCTGTCTAGCACTTGCCAAATAGAGCTGAGCTACGCCTCACTTTTATTTAGGTCAAACCCTTGCAGGGCTGGCTGACATTTTAAAGCCAACAAATAAGGTTTCCTTACCTTGTCTTGGACAGCAGAGCTACCTCTCAACTGTTGCAGACAGCAGAGCTACCCACATGGTCACAGACAGCAGAGTTATGCCTTACTCTGCAGAGATGTCTCTGGATAGGTGTGTACGTCTTTGATTTGATATCTGTCTGTCTACCTGTCTGCTCTGCCTCTCTAAAGAAACCAGTGAAACAGAGACCCTTGGTAAAGCAAACTTGGGTACGACTGCGGGTGGGCAAAGAGGACATCAGATATGTATCTAATGGGGCAGAAAAAACGGAGAACAAGGACATACGGGCACAGGAGAGAGGGACTCTCACAGCTAAGTCACACACGAGTAACTGAAACAGTGCTAGCTAAGGACAGACCTGCTCTAACTACTAGGAGATTGGGAGACAAGAACCCAGGGTGGTGTAGAGTGCCACCCGCCTCTACAATACAATGTATCTGCATGCACCCCGAAGGCGGGCTCGGTCCGAAGGTATAAATAAATGGCACGGTGGGCGCTGGTGGCCACTGCAGCGTTATGAGCAGATGAGTAGGGGGTGCGTTATTCGGCGCGGCGGCGCAGTGCAGAGGGCCTAGCAGTGTTTGTAAGGCCGCAAACACGGCAGGTGTCATGTTTCCATAGAAACTAGGTCAGCAAGGATGCACCCAAGATAAAGATCTACCTACATGGCTTGGAAAGGTACAAGAGCCATTCACCCTACGCGGCTCCTACTGCAACTGCGAACCACCAAGCGGAGGCAACCTATTCCACACTAAAAGCTGAGAAAGGTTAGGCTAGAAGGCAGCAAAAATTACGGGATTCCTCTGCAAGGATAACCAGCACTCTTCAAAGCACCCACCGCAGCAAACTAGCTTGGGTATAAAATCCTGCAGAGGAAATCTTCACAACCACAGATTTTCAGACGAATGTCTGCACAAATCACCAAGAGGCCAAACTCTGCACTGTGCAAATATCCAGTTCCGTAGTGTAATATTCATAAAATAGACATTTCAAATGCATACCTCATGCAGTACTCTGCTGACAGAATATCTGAGAGGCAACCTGGACTCATTATATTTTGTTGTGTAATATTTAGGTCATTCTTACCCTGGTTCGCGAGACCTGTCTCAATGGTGCTAAATATCACAGTGTAAGATGTTATACATGATGTAATCTAACAGTAAATGGCACTTAAATTTAGGTGGCACCTTCCGTGTGCATGTCCTGACTTTTGGGACCCTAACTGCTTTACTATGCTATTTTAATTAACATATTTTTATATGATTATGTGGTGTTATTATTCTTTAAATGTCTTAGTGTGTTTTGGGCATTTAGGGTTTGTAAATATAAATATTGCGGCCTCCCTGACTTTAGTTGTTGCACTCCCAGCCAGAAGAATTTCTGCTCGCCTGTGGTGTGTAGGGGAGATGCTACTTCGTGAGTTACCTTCTGTCCCCACTCCCTTACTCC
The DNA here is from genome assembly GCF_964204655.1 of Triturus cristatus. NCBI lineage: Eukaryota > Metazoa > Chordata > Amphibia > Caudata > Salamandridae > Triturus > Triturus cristatus. The sequence continues at coordinate 578,055,029 of NC_140583.1, read as the reverse complement.
CAAGAGGGGCACCATAGTTGACCTCGTGCTGGTTTGAGTAGAGCCTAAGCCACAAAGGGAACACCCACTCCCCCATACAATTCCCGCCCCCATCTCCCCCTCTCCCAAACCAAAAATACAGATTCCTCAAATTAGAGAGGTCAATAGCCCTTGCCCTTCTCCTAGTCACCACCCTGCCTCCAACAATACTTTTTTCTACCTCTTTCTGTCTCCACTATGTGTGTGTGTGGATGGAGGGATGGATAGATAGAGATAGATAGATAGATAGATAGATAGATAGATAGATAGATAGATAGATAGATAGATAGATAGATAGATAGATAGATAGATAGATAGATAGATAGATAGATAGATAGATAGATAGATAGATAGATAGATAGATAGATAGATAGATAGATAGATAGATAGATAGATAGATAGATAGATAGATAGATAGATAGATAGATAGATAGATAGATAGATAGATAGATAGATAGATGTGTGCTGGGTGCTTTTGATTTAGCTTCAAAGAGATTCATTTTTCAGTATTATATAGAGCAAACTTGAGGACCAGTTACATAACACAAGCACATATTCATGTTTTGAATCAGAGGATGTTGAGCCGATGTGAGGCTCGAGCCTGCTTTCTCATCTCGAAAGTGGGCAACCTCGCCCGCAATAAGGGAAGCATTTTCAAAATTACATACAATGAAGTAATAGTAATAGTTGTTGCTTATTTATCTTATGCAATTTACAAACATTGACAATAGTCTGGGCTTATTGTAAGTGCAATGTTACTTCTTGTGTTAAATAGCTGGATAAATAGTCAGAAGCAGGAAAATACCAGTGGGGCAGCACACTATTCTAGGTACAGATTTTTAACTTGAGTATTTTAGGCCACACCCTTAATTACATCGGCCACGCCCCTATGAGAGATCTCCTCAGTTTTTTCATCCCACTGAAAGCGATGGATGGATGGATGGATGGATGGATGGATGGATGGATGGATGGATGGATGGATGGATGGGTGGGTGGATGGATGGATGGATGGGTGGGTTTTCTGGATGGATGGATAGAACGAACTTCGTGTGGCTGCCTCTGCCCCTTCTCTACCGTCCCAATTACCGGAAGTTGCTCTTCTTCGGTTTCACAAAAAGGAAATAGAAGTGACAATCTCAGTTAACACAAAGACAATAACGAAAGCCGCATTGAAGTAGCTTAAATGAGACAAGATGATGTCAGGAAAAAATCTTAATTCCTGGCAATTGCCCGACATCTGTTGAGCCCTTGAATTTGTGCGGAAACCTGGGAACAGCTTGAGCTTTCGGGTTAGAAGGCCATACTGTTCCCACCGGGGAGCCCCCTTTTGATCTTCAGAAACCCGCTTCCTTCGACATTTGAATGAGGAAGAGGGGCAGCAGAGGAGGGGGCGTCGATAGAGGAGAGGGCGAAATCTGCATCTTTTTAATTCCCCTGCAGCCCTTTTCAGACTCCGGCCACAGTGGCATTGTGCTCCTGGCGCGCGGGGGGGAGGGGCTGTGAGAAGGTCCCTTCAGCTGAGCCCTGCCTGAATGCAGCGTCGGGGCTGTTCTGGAATTATAGATGATTCAGCTTTTATCTGCTTGAAAGCAGAGAACGCCTCCATAGCCGCACTTAGAAAAGCCTATGCAATCAAAGGCAAGCGCATCTGGTGTTTTAGCTTCGCATCTTAAAGGAATGCAGGCCCTGATGTGACCCCGATGGTTGATATTAAATGGCAGAAGATTGTCTCCATTATCGGCGCGCTGGAGTAAATGGAACGCATTTCCCGTCCCTTCCGCTTTCCTCTGGTCCAAGTAGGGCATTTCGGTAAAGTTATGGACTCTTTGGAGCCACCGCGACATCTCACGTTGTCAGATGTACTTCGTCCCTCGTCTCCGGGTTCTTTTTTACATACATCGAATGAGTTCTACTTTCCAATGTAAAATGCAGGGTTCCGGTGCTATCCTTGGTAAAACACCACACCTACACAAAGGCCTCATAACTGGATTGTGTTTTTAGGTATTGAATGTGCTATTTTCTATAGTACCGAGAATTTTGCTTCACAGGCATTCGTACATTAACATAGATTGGTTACCTCTATTACTTGATTTATGTGTCTGAGCTTTCCATAATTCTAAACACGGCTGGTGACTTCTTTTTCAGCTACCTGAGGGAAATAGTGCTCAGGTCTTTAGAAGGTCCTTGATTGCGAGAGGAGAAGGAGACACCAGAGGGCTGTATAATGCCGGTACAGAGAGTGTGTTACACATACATTCCATACCATCAATCTCTTTTCACATAAACGCTTGTTGGGCCATTTCTACCTTCTGTATAGAAGAAAGGATGTCACTCTGAGACACGCAGGACATACGGCAGAGAGCATCAACCTGCACTCTCAGTAGTGGAGAAGCAGGAACGCATTTACTCCGGGAACCAATACATTGGGGTCAAGGTGTGGCAGAGGAAAGGGGGCGGAGTCATGAGGGGTGGCATCATGAAAAGCAGAGTCTAATAGCCAACGTGTACATTTATTTTTAAATCTGCTGAATGTGACAGCAAATCTGGTATACCCTAATTATTTGGTCATAAAGATTGTGCATTTTGTGCCGGTTGCAAAGCACATTGTGTAACATGCAGATCACAGATTTGTGTTTCATGCAGATAGGGAAGTGGGCTGCTGCTTTTGACACAGAGATCATTTCGTTGCTTTCCGTTTCTACGCAGCAATCCTTCTAATATCATAGTGAGCCATGAACCAGAATCAAGGAGTTGCATGCAAACTGCAAACCTTTTGCAAAGAAGGGTTTCTTTGTGCAGTAATAAAGCCTTGTTAGTGTAAACAACCTCAATCACTATGTTACTTTTTAAATCCCGACTTTGTATTTCTACAGACAGTGCACTTTTGAGATGTAATGTCTATAAGTATGGGCGAATTGTAACGCCCACACCTTATAATCCTTATTTTATTTCGCAACATTTCTCGTAAAGTGATTTACATACTTGTATGATTTATTGTCTCTCTGCATGTAAAGCGCTCGCACACGCTACACTTGGATGAGTGGCACTATAAAAGAATTAAGTGAAAAATACATTAGTTGTTTCCATTTAACTAGTTGTGTAATTACTCATACACACCGATACACCTGGCATTCTTAAGGTGCATGCATATCTCTTACATAGGGGAGTAAAACAAAGTCAGAAACCTGCCTCCAAATCATAATCCCCCTAAAGTACTTGCAAAGTGATAAACTTCCATTGCATTGATTTTCTAGCTGTTAGGCTTCAGATGGCTTCTGATGGCTCCCAAACAGGATGATGATATGTGAACAAAAGCAGGGTTGGTGTCCCTATAAATCAAGCCTTTGTTTTGCACTCAGAAGGAAGTGAAAGTAAGAACGCTCCCTCACTGCCTGCGTGTTGCTACTCAGTACAGAAAGCAGACAACATATAGGCACTTCTGAATTGTATCCCAACCATCTGGAAAGACCCCTCAATACCTGAAGAGTCAGTCCTCACAGATGCGTTTTGAGGATGAATACATTCACTGTTTATTTTTGATGTGTTTGCATTTTTACCAAGGACACATTAGGCTGGTTCTTTTGAGACCCTATAGGTCTTTTAGCTATAGACTATGTTAGTACTCACAGAAGATTGAGGCTTCCTGGCTTCTGTCACAGGCTGGATCAAGGCAACATATTCTGGACAGAGGCCTCATCACTTTTGAAATGCCTTTCATAGAAAAGGACAAAGTTTAGTTCACAGAAAATTGAATATTGGCTTTGAAAAATTGTCTCTTAGGGGCCTATTATGATGGCGGGCGGATCTCCACAGCCCGCCCGGCAGTGGTGATCCGCCCGCCATCACATCAAAATTTACCCCCCCGCCATATTACTATGACAGGGGTACCGTGGCAGACGGAAAGTCCGTCCGCCGCTTTTCCGCCGGTCGGCAATCCACAGATTGCCGGCCATGTGGAAAAGGCCCACAATATGGTGGCGATGCCTTGCAGGCACCGCCATCCATATTATGATGCATGCGGTGGGTATGCCTTTCCATGGCGGAGACTCCGCCATGGAAAGGCATACGGTAAATCACTTTGGGGGCCCGTTGCGGGCCCCCTGGGATGTGGGGGGTGGGTGGCTGCACTTGGGGTTTACCTATGGTAACCCCCTTCATTGCCACGCACAAGGTGGCAGGCACTGCGTGGTGCCTGTCACGTTGTGCATGCCAATGCACAACATGCCACTTTAACATTGCGGCAGCACCGCCCGCCGCAATGTTAAAGATGCTGGATGAGACTGCCAGGGTGGCGGTCGCATCCTAATTGACCCCGCGGGACTGCTGCACCTCTGGCAGTTCGTCCAGTTTTCCGTTACGGTGGCATTGTAATGGGGCCCTAAGTTTCTCAAATCTAATCCTCATTATTAAAGGAAGCTGAAGAGCCTTCAAAATGTATAACTGTGAGGACTATTACATTGTAAATGGAATAGAGAAATGTGACAGAAACAATGTGGGAAAAATAAAGATGTGCCAAATATGCTAAGAAATTGCATGGCATTGATCCAATGAGACTGATGCAGAATGTCCAACAAATTAATAAACACCAGCGATTTACTCTGTGAATAAAAGAAACTCACAGAAAATGGATAAACTGAATAATTATAAAGTCCCTGCCCACAAAGTTGGGTGAGGCCTGAGGAAATGTAGGGAAGTAGGGTGCACCCCTGTTCGTTTTGACAGTGGACAGAGCTGTCAACAGAGAGGCAGAGCCAACCAGGCAAGTAGGAGCAAGATGCCGAGCCAGCTGGGAACTCTGAAAGTGGAGGAAAGAGCACCGGGATGCTGCGCCGGAGGGCAATGTTTAGACTTGAGGTAGGAGTGAAAGGAGCTGCTCGAAACGGCATCCACTCCATGCTTGGTTACAAAGATGGGTAAGTAATTAAAAGAAAGAGCAAAGCTTGCAAGCACGCATCTCTAAATGGATGTACCTGAGAAAATAACAAAGGAGTAAAACATGAAGCATATATAATGAAAACAGGCAAGCATACAGTATAAAGGGACGGAAACACAAGGCTTAAGAGAGCACAGGAAGAAAAGAGGGCTGCTCGCTCATAGTCAAGAGTATTGTTGTGGAAAACATGCTCTGATTGCATGTTACTGTTCTATCTCAACTGGACAGTTGTTGCTAGTCCTCAAGAGAACAGCAGTTTGTTTTCTATCTTGGCTGCAATACACATAATGCAAGAAACTGAACATAATACAAACTCTGGTCTTGTAATAAAATCCTTCCTTCCTTGCTGCAGCAGCACCATACTGCTTGCTAAAGGGGAAGCCACTGTGCACGCCTTACTAACACAACTTTTAATGGAGTGCAAAGGGGCCGGAATTCAGCAGCCTGTGGAACTCCATCTATTGCACAGCAAAAATTTAAGCGTAAAGGCTGCTTCCGGTTTCCTGACAGAACATTAGGTGCACTGGAGTACATGTCACTTTAGCTCAGGAGCCTCAAAGAACCTTTTCAAGTAGTCTCTAAGCATATTCATAGAGGCCTGCCGTCAATTTCAGAATTTAGGCGGACACAATTCTGAGAACATAACAGATTCCATGGGTTCCCAGAACACCCATCCTTTGCATTCTAATATGGGTTATAAATAAACCATCATTATTCTTAAAGCATGTTAAGTGGTTGTGCAGGGGCTTAAAATAGGATGTGTATGGGGACAGAATGTGGAGATTTCATTTGGGCAACAGTGTGCTACATGATAGGGATTTGTAGTCTCTACTGTTACTTATTTTTAATACACAGCTTGTTGTGAATTGTGTTGAGTTTATCGGTACAAGGTAAATAGATTAGATTAGATTAGATTAGATTAGATTAGGGAACTTCAGGTAACACGAGGAGATAGGCTGTTGTCAATGCACACATGAACAGCATGACCCCAGGGATGTCTTGTTGCTTGGGGTTTTTGATTTCAGTTATTTGCTCAGCTGAACAGCTTGTTTTCAATAGCTTCTTGAAGAGTAAATAGTTCGGCTACACTCTTAAGGCTGGTGGGAGGCTGTTAATAACCTGGGGGCATATCAACAAGGGCTTTATCTCTGCTTTTTTGGCTTTAAAAGCCAAAAAAGCAGAGATAAAACTAGCACCCTATCAACAACAGGGTGCTAACACGCAAATTTGCATGTTAGCACCCTTTTACTCTACGCTTCCCCTTGCATCTCTAATGAGATGCAAAGGGGGCGTTCCAGAGTAAAATAATAGGAGAAATGTCGCTAAGCGACATTTCTCCTATTATCAAGAATGTCGCTAACCCTGTTAGAAACAAAAAAAGCAGCGCTAACCGCGGTTAACGCTGCTTTTTTACGTCTGCTAATTTTCAGACTTAGCCATGATATGCTATGGAAGGAGGATATCATGGCTAAGTTTGCCTGTCCCTATCAACAAGGTAACGTGTGATTATCGCTGGGTTTCCAGCGATAATCTCACGTTAGCCTGTTAGCGTGTAGATTTTTATCGCTATTGAGATGAGCGTTGCTAATAGCACGCAATCTCAGCGATAAAAATTCACGCTAGCCGGCGATAATTATCCTCACGCTAAGAGCGCTGAGCGATAATTATCGCCGGTTGTTGTTGATATGCCCCTTGGACTCTGGCGTTCCAAGAATATAGTAGTTTTCAGGCTTTTGAACCTAAGTTGGTATGTGGGCCAAAGAGAGCTTTGATCAATCTATGATCATTCCTTAAGCACAAAGCTCCCATGATGGAGAAAAGACGAAGCATTCTCGCACCCCATTTGTGCCCAAGGATAGAATGAGGGCCCTTCCGTTTTTTTTATTTATTGATATTAATTGTGTCCATGCATTTATTAGGTGCTTATTATTGGGATATCTCCTTCTTCAACAGTAGTGAGTGTAGATGAACTTGAGTGTTGAGAATCAAATTTGAGCTACATTAATTATATATGTATTCCACTTTTTTCTATTTCAAGGAGTCACTTTAATTCACCTTAAATGCGTCCACGAGCGAAGAGAACGACGCACAGCCCTGCTCTCCTTGTGGACAGGGGCAGATACAGAAGAAAAACATCATCTCATAGGGTAGGGTACCACTCAGTAGACCGTTACCGAAGCACCAACACTGGCGGCAGGTCTAATCTCTCAAAAGTTCTTTAAACTGAACACGGGCATGAAAAGCGAGGGCTTTACAAGTTGTCAGACCTCTGGGGTCACACAATCACAGGGGTCCTTCAATATGTTTTGCAAGGGGGGAGGGAGGGGGAGATATAATTTCGTGTTTTGCGCTGAGCTGAAACGGATCATTCTGAAGTACCAGTTTAGACCTCCCTAGTCCCTCCCTTTGAGAGTAGTCTATCAGGAGCTGGGTAGAGGAAACAAACCACACACTATGGGTGATCTAGTTTTCTGACCGCACAAGTAGCAGCCTCTTTAAAAGAATTAGGAGCCGGAATTATACTGGCGTGTAAAAAAAAAAAAATGAAAAAGAAAAGCAATCGCACAACCTCAACCCTGAAAAGGCACGCAGAAAAAAATACTACTAATTCCTGGCCCTATCTCGTCCTGCATCTCCGAGTTTTAACCCCCCTGGGGCGCTGCAGCAGGTGAGCGCGTGCAGGCGCATGCGCGTTCCTCATTAGACTTCTTGCTGCGCTGATTTCTCATTTGGATGCACAGCAGGAAGGCCGCTCCCCCAGGAAAAGAGGCCTTCTGGAGGAACAAATCTACCAAGACACACACACCACAGCGCGGCCTGAATAAATATTAGCGTCTATCTTTGACAAACATTTATTTAGGAGTGTTTCTGTTGAGCCAACGGAATTTCAATATTCATGGTTAGAGGGTCTGCTGTCTCGGCTCCTGAGACAACTGTGTCAAGAAGTGCAGGCCACTGCCCTCCCACCTCCCCTCCCGCTTCAGAGAGGAATATGCTACACAACTCTAGGGCCGAGTCTAGAATAAAAAGCTAATCTCCACAGGAGAAATTGCACATAACTGATGATTTTACTAGATGTAACTTGCCTCTTTTTATAATAAGATATGATTTGTTGACTTGCAATATGGAGGAATATATTTTGCCCATACTATGTGTTTTTCTTTCCCCACAGTTGGTAATTTGTTTGCCTTTGGTTTTATGTGGTTCTCGGAATTGAGGACTTGTTTTAAAATGGCTGTGTAATTGATGATTCCCATTGTATGATTTTAATTAATCAAGTAATAAAGATTTGAATACTAGGGCCAAGTCAGAAAGATTTCTGTGGGGTCTGGTCATAAAACCTCTGGATAAAAAGACTCAACGCATGCATGCACCTATCCTAACACCCTTAAGCAACATCTCCTTCCTGTCAGCAGCTACCAGTTCACCGAATGATGTTCAGAGCACGCCTCGGAACCTCGCACACCTAACCCAACACCTCCCACACAGATCTAACTACCACCAACCCCGTCAGCTGCTCTGAAAGGGTGCCCTGAAACCCAAAGTGTATCTGAGCGCTTTACCGTCTATCAGTACATTTGCGAAAACTGCCCTTCAAGAATCCAAAGGAACAAAAGACAAATTGCATGCATAACCCGTATGTAATTTATGTAACGTTAGTATGCGTAATTCACATCTTTTCTGAATGGGTGTGCAAAAGTGGCCGTACTCTAGTTGGTTTTTGAAGACCAACACTTAATTTTTCTTGTAAGAGCAAAAGAGGAAACACTCAAAGGAGAAAGAAGAAGGAACAGAACGATGGAAAAACTGTAAACAAAGGGACAAAGCAGGAACCTGCACAAGTGCGCTAAAGGAGCAGGGAGTGTCTAGTGGTGGAATAAACAGGCATGAGAAAGATTCAAAACTATGCAGCCTTGATACTGGGCGTTCTCAATCAATCAGGATTTGTATTGCATGGCTGCTTCACCCGTGAGGGTCGCGAGGCACCATGGGGTCTGCTGCGGGATCACGCTGCCTGTTCCTATTGATTGAACACCCAGGTCTTGAGGTCCTTCCTGAACTGTTGGAGCGATGGTGATGCTCTGTTGTGCAGGTGTTCTATGCCTTAACCACCTAGTAGGAGAAGGAGCAGCCTCAGCTGTGAGCTGGGTAGATGGGTTGGGTAGCTGCTAGGGAGAGGGGTTCCCTGGTAGGTTGGTGGAAATTCACTCATTTGTTGAGGTACGCTGGTCCTTCGTTGTGTAGTGTTCTGACATGTAATAGCACTGGCCACATGCTCCTGAGCACTCATTAAGTACAGATTAAGCACAAGCGTACTCCTGGGAGGGCCAGATGAGTGCCTGAGAAGTTAGAGAAGGACCAAGGACATTCAACGTATTATTGGTGCACATCCAAAAGTAGCACAGTTTTGAATAGTCCTAAAACTTTACAAATTTGCTTACAGCATTTATCAAGGAATCTAGAGTAAGATTTACTAACCTTTCCCTCAATGTAGCAAGGCAACATCCTGCACTGTGATGCATGAAATGTAGAACTAAGAAATGCACCATATCTCCTAAGATATGGTTAATTTCTACTCTTTCATAGCACAGGCTCACTTCAGGCAGCCTAGTGCCAATGCAGGCACCATTGCAATGTGGTGCATGTTTTTGTGCAGGAAAGGTTACCTTCCGGCACAAAATTAATCCTTAGAGGAATATTCTTCGAGAAATGCTGTCTTCTGGATATGGGCTTGGCGCTCTGCCAAAGTTTTCAATTGGCTTTTATGACTGTTCTTTGTAAATGCTTTATTGTGTTTGGTTACTTTTCTTCCCTCCTTAGTCCCTCCTTTTCTATTCTTGTAACCTCCCGTAACGACTGCCCTATTACATGTGTTGTTACTCAGTATGTTTAATTTACGCTTTGTGAGTACTCTTTTGTTAATTGCTTTTTGGGCGTGGCTGCCTTTGCAGGCACAACAGCTACACCCTGCCCGAAACGCACTTCTCCAACAGGCTAGGTAACATTTTATTTATTTATTTTTTGTTCCTGTGTGGCACACATAACTTTAAAAAAATATTGCAGGCGGGCGGATGGTGCATTTGATTTCCATTAATTTACTTTTTTTGGAATGGTGGCATGCTTGCTTTACTTTTAAACATATTAAGGTAAAGCGCGGCGTGACGCCATTGCTACAAAAGGCAATACATTTAAAAAAAGGCAGTCAGATGCCCGCATTTCTTTTACATTTGCAAAGCAATAGCTCTACAAGTAACCAATGTGAGACCTTTCTCTCTTAATAACCAGCTAAATTGGGGTAACATATGCTCTATCTAATTGGTGATCGTAACAAACACTATACCACCAGGCTTGTAAAGAAATTTGCGAGGATTGCTTCCAATTCTTAGTAATCTGTTGAGAGGCAACTGCAGGTAATAAATCCAGTATGACCGTTTTTTCTGAATTGTTTTGCCAAAGATCCGAAAGGCTTCCAAGAAAAATAATTGAAGGCGTAAATGGAATGAAAAATAGCATTAATTTGAGACCATACTTTGCTAAAAAATTGATGGTTACATGGTGATGAAAAAAGAGTATGGTATAAATCTGCAGAAGTAGCATTGCATGACCAACATTTTGGCAAATTTATGTAGAGTAGCTGGGGTAATCATGAGCCGGTTATATATAAAAAAGAAAGTTTGGGTGGCGTAGACAGATATTGATATTTTAAGTATTTTCAGCCAAATTGTAGCCCAAATTTTGGTGGTCCATGAAGTCTGTAAATGTTGTTTCCATTGTAATTTGACCTCTGATTTATCTCTGTGTTCTGGAGTTTAGGTAAGTATTTTGTATATGGAGGAGGTGTTTGGATGAGTAGATAATATTGGAAGAAGTTGAGTAGGTTGTGTTGAAGAAGGGGCATGTGATGTTGATGTCAAGTTGGAAGTCATGCTTTGAATGAAAGTATTGAATTTATCACAGTATGAATTTGGAAGATTGTACAATAATTGTGCAAGTGAAAAAGTAGCAAAAGAATCATTTGGTCGTAACTGATGAACCCAAAGTTAACCTTTGTCTCTCCAAGACTTTCAATAAATAGGTCCGTTGATATTTAGAAGTTTGTTGTAGAAAATAGAAGAGTGAAGACATTTCTCCTTATCTGAGAGATGTGAGAAAAGTATTGGCTTTAAAAGTTTGTAAGTAGTTTTATTAGTAGGGGATGTTAGAAAGCGTGTTTTTTAAGAAAATGATAGAAATACTATGAATGAAAAGGGCGATAAGAAAGATAATTTAATATCTTTCCAAAGGGGAGATAATTCTATAGGGCACTCTGATAAACATTTGGAAGCTTGTTTAAGTAGAACGCAGTACAATAACATTGGAAATCAGGGAAAGTTACTCCTCCTCGATATTTACTGCGTTTAAGTTTGAGAAGAGACATGCAGGATTTTTTATGACTATATAGAAAGGAGGAAAGTGTAGAGAGAATATTTTTTTTAAAAGTTAGCAGGAATAGTAAGGGGAATGGCAGATATGGATAAAAACAATGGGTGCAAGCATCATTTTAGTATCAAGTCACCCTCATCATGATAGATAAAGAGGGTACCATTTAGCAGTTGAGTTGGATGCGTTCAGGTTTAAAGATATAGGGGCATATTTACAAGGGAATCCGAGCGTGAAGTTAAGCACACAATGCTAACACCGCGCTCCGCCATTCCAAAAACGCAGGGATGAGCCATATTTACAAATATATACGGCACATCCCTGTGGTTTCCATAGCGCTGGCTCTAAATTAAGCTGCCTAGCGCCAACGCAGACACCCTCGCGCCATAGTACAAGGGTGCCTGCATTGAGGTAATGATTGTTTATGTGCAGGCAGGTGTCCCTGCCTGCACATGAACAATCACAAATGGTGATTTGAAACTTCTATGTGTGCAGCATTGTTCAGCACATATAGAAGTTGCAAATCATAATTTTTTTTAATGATTGTTTATGTGCAGGAAGGGACACCTCACTGCATATAAACAATCATTCATGGCGTTTTGCTGTTTCTATGTGTGCAGCACAATGCAGCACACATAGAAACACCAAATACGAGGAGAAATAAGTCATTTTTCCTCGTTTCGAAGTCAGGTTTTTCCTGGTCTTAATTTTGGTGCTGCCTCCTATTTATGCTACCCTAATAAATAGGGACAGCGTCACAAAGCAATGGCTGTTGCAGGGGAAAGTCCACTGCAACACCAATTACCCACCCCTTTCACACTAAGTATAGAGTTAAAGGGGGCCTTATCTTCAAGGCAGCGTTAAGCCACATTAAGTGGCTTAACACTGCCTTTCTAAATAAGGCGAAGCCCCTATCGCCACAAGACAGTCGTTAAAAGGGACGTTCCTGTGACAATAGAGCCTTGTAAATATGCCCTTTAGTATGTTTAATAGAGGGTGAAAACGAAAGTTCTAGGAGTTTGATTTTGTGAGGGCTCCAGGCAAAGTTTGATGGAGAAACATCCTATTTAAAACATATAATATTGAGGGGAGGGATTTCACACTTATAATGATTTAATCTACAGCCACAAACAGCGGAAAAAAGATTCGACTTCCGTAAGGAAAGCTGGGAGAGATCAGTCAGGTTTGGACAGGAATAAAAGGATGTCCTCAGCATGGACACACAGTTAAGTGTGGTTATTTCCATGTTGAAAATCAATTATATTGGAGTTTTGTTAAATTTTTGCAAGAAAAGGTTTCAATGCGAGAATAAAAAGAAGTGGGGAAATAGAACATCGTTGTCTTACACCTCTCTTTAAAGAAAAAGGAGAGATGAGACCCGTTGCAAAAATGAAAGCTGTTGGTGCAGAGTACAACAAGGATGTGTGGGAAATAAATTTGGGGCCAAAACTGAACCACGGAAGTGTATGAAAAATAATTGTCCAATCAATGTGATTAAGGTTGTTTCAGTGTCAAGTGAAACTGCTGCCAGTGAATGGCTATATTTGCTTAATTTACTTAATATATCAAAGAAAACGCTAATAGTATCTGAAATACATCTGCCTTTGATGAAACCTGATTGATCTTTACCAATGAGAAGCGAAAAAAAGGTATTCAGCCAAAGAGCAAGAATTTGAGCAAATATTATATTATCAGAAATGTCTAAGAAAATCGATCTATAATTTTTACACAGGCGTATGTTTTGTTCATCTTCAGGAATGAGGCAAATACCTGCCTTTTGAAAGCTGCAGCTGGATGTTTTGGATGAAATAAAGTGGCTGAAGAGATGATGAAGTTGTGGATGTAAAAGTTTGGAAAAATGTGAATAGAATTTAACAGTCAAGTCAATTATATTGTATTAGTTGTTTAAAACCATAACAATTTATACAAAATACAATAGTCTTACTATACATTTTCTAAAATAACTCTAAAAGCATACGTATTACAGATAAAATTCTTATAAACTTTCATCGGTTGACAATAATAACGAGATGTTTCTGATTTTAAACAAAATATTAAAACACCTATGTGGAACTGAATATTTATACAAACATCAATAGTTTCCAATTTCTAGACTTTTTGTAGTGTAGAATTCAACAGGAAGCAATCTGGTACAGGGGCCGTTCCTGTTTTAATCAATTTTATTGCTTGAGAAATATCTTTAAAGGAGACTTCTACTTCTATTGAGGAAAAATCTATTTAAATGCCAAATTCCTTCTGGATAGAGGTGAAATATTGTTGTAAGGCAACTGGGTCGGGAGTGGATTCGGTGGTATAAAGAGCAGCATAATATGTTTGAGTTCACCTAAAGTTTCTGCATCTCCAACAGGCTGGGAATTTGGTTTCAGCATAGATTCAATTCTAGTTTATTCATTTTTTATATATAATCATTTTTATTAAACAAACAAAATAAATTGCTGAGACATTATACAATGCAGCTCAGAAAAAAAAAGCAACAGCAGCCATTTACAGATACCCTGAAGGATAGCCACCCTGTGAGGTTGGACCATGACATCTGTATTCTACAGGTCAGCAGTTAAAAATCAGTAACTTTATCATTACACTACTTCATCATCATTTCCACCCAGGGGTCCACAGAGGCCCCCCGTAGTCATTCAATTTCCCCCATATTTTATTCCATTTATTCCAGCACCCCCTTTCCACATATACCACTCTCTCTGACAGCATTCACCAATTCATGTCGTTCTACTAGTCTTCTAAGCTCGGACTCAATTCGGCTTTCCACATGCGAAATATTTCACTTGACCACCATCAATCCCAAGGTGACCCAAAGCTGGTCCATACAAGTGAGGTCTGATTCGTAGCACACATTGAGAAGGCACCCTTTGGCGGACAGTGCCAGGTTACTTCCCACTATCTCGTTGAGACAGGTGAGTACCTCTTCCCAATAATTATGAAGCATGGGACAGCTCCACAGCACATGGACAAAGGAACCATCCTGGCCACACTTCATTGGGCACCCCGCATGGTCATATTTGCCCATTTGAACAAGGGTAGTACATGCATAACAGCTACAATGGAGTATTTCCAAGTGTACCAATTGAAAACTGGAGCGTTTGGCTACCTCTCTGGGGAAGCCAATGCATCCAGCCACCCCTCGTCCTCCAAATCCCCTAGATCTCTTGCCCAACACACATGTAGTTTGGTCAAGGGATCAGGGGAGTTATTAATCAATTTGCGGTAGGTAAGTGAGATACCCTGTTTTGGCATGTGTTCATCTAACAACGGATCCTCAAGTCGAGAGGACTCTGGGAGATTCACCCCCCTGGGAATTGCCCTCCGAAGAGGATTCTCCTGACCTGTAGGTAGCAGAAGGTCTCAGTTGGGGCCAATTGGTATTCTTCCTGCAGCTTAGAAAAGGAAAGTACGTCTCTCCGTTTCAACAAATCACCCACCTTTACCAGACCTATCAAGTCCTATTTATCAAACCCACCAAACGTGGCCAGGGCGCCCAACCTCACCGGATCCCAAAAGGGGGTGGCCTGCGTGATTTTGTCACTGCACCCCAGGTTGTGATGTGCAGTATGCCAAAGGGAAACTCTGGTAGCAAAAGGGCTAAGTGTAAGCGCAGCCCCAGGACCCCGAGTCAGTTTTTGCAGCGCAATACGTGGGCTAACCTTATCCCAGAGAAGGCTGCGCACCTCATTATCGATGGTCTGGAAGTAGGTTGCAGGAACCAGGTATGGCATGTTGTGAAGCGTAGACAAGAAGCGGGGCATGGCCATCATCTTGAAGAGTGACGCTCTCCCCAAAAGAGAGGGAAGGAGGGCCCTCCAATGTCGGATATCCACTCACAGACTACACAATAGTGGCTCCAGATTACGGGTGTAAAAAAAACCTATGATCACGCGTGACAAAACTCTCCAGGTATCTGAATCCTCCTGCCACCAACTGGGCTTCACAGGCAGTCAACAATATCAGGGTTTCACCGCTGAGAACATATATTAATGACTTATGCCAATTGATGGTATGGCCTGAATAACTCTGGTATACTGTTACTTGCATGAGTCTCTCAAGGGACTTGGTGGGTTCTGCCGCATACAGCAGAATATCATCTGCATAGAGGGAAAATCTATCTTCCCACTCCATGGTCCATCTCGGCCTCTAATCATGGCATCTGATCTTACGCATGCCTCCAATGGTTCCAGCACCAAAGTAAAGATTACGGGGGAAAGAGGACAGCCCTGTCTCGTGCCCCGTTAATCAATGCAGACGTGGTCCCATTCACCAACACCTGGGCGAGCGGATCAGAATATAGTAACTGAATCCAGGACAGAAAACCTGGACCAAATCCAAGCTTTTCCAACACTGTGTAAATAAATGACCACTATACTATGTCGAAGGCTGTACACACATCCAGGGGCAGTATGACTGCATCTTCTCAGATCCGGTCTGCTCGACCCAAGACATAATGTAAGCTACGCAGGTTTAACATTTTGCTTCTTCCTGACATAAAGCTGGACTGGTCTGGATGGACCAGTGGCTAATCGCCTGAATCAGACGTGTGGCCAAAAGTTTTGCTAATATTTTAACTTTCACATTCAACAGTGAAATGGATCACCACTACAGTGACTACTCTTTGATCTCGTAGCAGTATCCCGGCCTCTCAGATTTCCAGGAACATATGCAAGAGGCAGGGCACCAGCTCTTTAGCTGCAAGTTTGTACAACTCTATGGGGAGTCAATTGGGGCCCGCTGCCTTACCGGAGTTGAGAGCACTAATGGCGTATGCTACCTCCTCCTCTGTCGTTTCCTTCTCTGTATGCAACAGGTACGGCATTTGGATATCTGCAAGAAGCTCTTGAGATTCCTCAAGAGTAGCCATGTCTGCGGAGGCATAGATGCGGGTATAATAACCTGCAAACACCATGGTCATTCCCCCTTACCTCGCACATAGTTCCCTGCTTCATTTTAGATTTCCAGAACACAACGGGGCCTCACCTTCCAACTATCCAACCAAGCAAGGAGTTTCCCAGCTCGATCGCACACTTCGTACAGGTGATGTTGCTTAGCCTGGTAGCAGTTTCCAGCCTCTTCCATTGCCACATCCCTATATTCCTTCTGCTTCAAGACCAGGTTGTGGTTGAGGTCTCCCCGGTCCCCCACAGCTAGCTGGGACTCTAGCTCCTCCATTTCTCTATTGAGTTCTCAAGACTGGCCCTCTTCTCTTGTTTGTATCCCGCAATCAGGGCTATGTCCTGAACTCTGATCACAGTGTCTGGGCCAAGGACACAGAACCCTCATTCTTCGTTGTCACGGATACAAGTTACCTTTAGGTACCACAGGTCTACCACCACCTGACGATTATCACAACAGATCGTCTGTCCATAAATTTCAAGGATTGGGGAGTGATCTGAAATGCCCCTTGAGAGATTTCTTTGAATTAGGGGAGTTGACAGGCCGTGATCTGGATGTTGTCAATGTGTGGAAGATACCCCGTGGGCACCCCGGCACAACAACTGCTGTGTTATGGGATTACGGGCTCGCGATACATCAATAAGTCCTTGGGCCTCCATAAAATCCACTAAGGGCCTATGTTGAAATATCAACTGGTGAGGAGGTCAGCGGTCCGCTACCTTATCATGGACGTTGTTAAAGTCCCCCCCCCCAAAAGAAACCCACCCTCAGTCAGAGTGTGCAATAGTGTACCAAAATCCGATAAGGCCTCATCATGTAGGTATGGAGAGGGACATAAATTGAAGCAATATTAACCATAGTACCATACCATTGTCCCGTCACAGCTACATATCTCCCACGGGGATCAGGCCATGTCTTCTGTATGGTAAGTGGGAGCCTTTACTCATGAGGATGCCCACACCCTTCGACTCCCTAGTATATCCTGCATGAGCAACCATCTTGTAGCCTCCTCTGTCTAGTGCATGGTAAGTGTTCCCTTGTAGGTGTGTCTCCTGGAGGAGAACTATATCAGGTGAATGTCCCTAAGATATTGCAGCACTCCCCCCATTTTATTTTGTCGCCCAGGCCATTGACATTCCATGAAAGGATCTTAAAGGCAGGGGGCTTCAGCAAATAAAGGGCATCACCTCTTTTAAAACACAACAAGCAGTGAAAACATCGCAACGAAAACCCCAGCGAAACCCCCCTCCCTGTCTCCCTGCATGATTGACTTAGAAACTGCCCGCCCCCGTACCTACACACAGTCACTCCTCACATAAATCCAAACAATAATTTTACCCTTGACAAGATAAATGTTCGAAGCGTCCCAGTAGCCATGTTCAGCATGTCCCACAAGGAGACCGGAAGTATCAGATCCTCCCAAGCCCAGACAGCTAATAGAGGGGGTGAGCAGGGCTACCCAAGATTTTAGACCTGTTGATCTTTTATTTGGCGCAGAGGGTCAGCATCAGAATGCCCCCTTCCTCTCCGCCCACAGGGTCCAGATCCAACCATTCCCAGCCCTCGAAAAGTGTCATGATGTAGAATGTTTCACTCCACCACCACGCATAGTTTTGCAGGAAACAACATGGAGTATTTCACTTACCTTTTCCAGAGTCTCCAAAAAAGGAGCGCTGCTGTAGTTGAACCTTGAGAGGGAAGAAGGTGGTAGTTGTTGTCGTTCTTGACTGGCGGGGCGCTCCGAGTGGTCTGCAGGATAACTTCCCTGTCTCTATAGCTAAAAATGTACAATATAATCAGGCACGGGGGCTCCTGGTTTTGGTGGGGCGCCAGGGCCTCTGTGCGCCCTCTCAATTGAGAATTAGTTTGAGAGGCCATCGGGCTGGAGTTAAGTATGAGATCCTTAACAAACAGGTCAACCGCAGACTCCTCTACACGTTCAATCACCCAAGCGGCCTGTAGATGTTTCCCTCCCGACCCCTGTATACTCTGATAAAGTCCGTAGTCTTCATGCCTCTAAGGAGAAGCTCTGGCCTGAGGAATGACACTCATGCCCCCAATGTCCCACAGCGTCCTGCCTGGCTCTGAGGGTCCTCCGGAACAACTCCTCAGCAACGGAAGGTCTCAGAGCACAGGCAAAAAAATAGTTAGTGGTCAATTGAAAGAGATCGCTGGCAACCAACACCCTTTAGCTGCACCTCCTCCCACAATTCGTCAGGGTATTTCTGGCAAGGCAAGGTAATGGCCCGGGGTCCCTGGCAGTGTTATGTGCATGCTGATGGGGGCCATCAGCATCAGGTTTCTGCAAGTTAGTGGAGTGCTGGCATGGTGATTCTCCCTTATCGCTCTTCCGGCTGCATCCAGTTATGCCTCTCTGGGGCCACCACAATTTGCGGCAGTACAGCACAGTGTGGCAGCACTTTTCATTTATGACCGCTGCGCAGCTCCAATTCGTCAGGCCTCCCCAAGTGCAGGGAACTCCTCACTAGTCCATGGCTGTGTTCCCCAACTGGTATGGGGCAGAGCAATACGGACTCACTGGCTTAATCTGATGAGAAACGGCAGCATTTCCTCCCTCTCTGGCCCCACTCCAGGCCCAGCAGCAGGCAGGAGAGTGTCATCAAATCCCAACTCGGGTCCCTCACCTGAAGTATACGCCTCTCCCTTTCGGCTGTCCCTGGCACTCAGTTCCTCACCCGGCACTCAGCGCCAGTAGTTTTGGCGTATAGATTAAGGTAGTAGCGGTTGCTGATTGCTTCTCTATGTGGGAGTGCCGTTCACATTTTCATGCTGCCGCTTAACACTCCAGGGCGTCGCTGCTGTCCAAGGAGTAGGCCACACCGCTTATCTTGCCGTGCCATTATCCCAGAGGCCCCCAGGCACTTCAGTACCGTCCCCGCCAGATGCTGGCTACTGTAGAAAGGTCTTGTGTCGCCGTCGGCCAGATGATAGCACAGATGTTACGTGATTAGTGTGGCTGGCAGCAGGAGCTGCTTCAGAAAGTGGCCATCTTCCTGGCTGTTGGCCACGCCCCAACTTCTAGTTTATTCTTTTTTGGTTCAAAGGTAAGTAGCAGGTAATTTACCACCTTTGTTTTCACCTGCGTAATTTCTAGCACTTCCCTTAAGGAGATAGGAGGCGACATTTGCTGTAGAGAGTATATTGTATTTACATTTTTCTACAATGAGATTATTAAGATCAGTTGGGGAATTAGTAGTATAATAGAGAGTTTCAAAATGTTTAAAGTGTTTCAGAGTGTCAAGCTCTCTCTGATGGTTTAATTTCTTTTTTTGGAAACAGATGAGATAATAAAATCCCAATCTGATGCTTTAAATGTGCCCCACACAATATGGAAAGGGAGATTGGAGGATGAAGTATTCAATAGTGAAGGACTCAAATGTAGGAGTGAAGATCAGATATATTAATAAGGAAGCATTGAAACGCCATCATCTTTTACCAGTATCGATTGGGAGTAGTTCTAAATCCAAAGTTACTTGAGCATGATCTGAGATCAGTATAGAACTAATGTCTGCATGGATGATGTGTTGTGCTGATGGTTTGGAGACAAAGAGATTTAGGATTGAGATAGGTGAGTGGGATAGAGAAATGTATATTCATGTAATTGTGTGGTTACATAATCTCCAGGAATCACCAAGAGATCTTTGATCAATAAGTAGAAGTGATTTGTTGATGCATGGTGGCTGAAACAAATGTTGTTTTAGAGGTTCGTTCTATATAAGGATCTAGCACTAAATTGCAGTTGGCACCAAATATTACATATTAAGTGGGAATAGACAACAATTTAACAGAAATTGGAGGCCAAAACACATTATCAATTTTGGTAGGTGCATTAATGTTAAATAAAGAGATAGGAACATTATTGATCTGAAGATGAATATTTCACCCAACAACCTTCTTCATCTGACTCTTGAGAAAGGAGTGCAACATGAAGTTTTTTTAATGACAAAGAATAATAACTACATTCTTTTGCAAGAACCAGGAGAGGAAAAGGCATTTCCCACCCATTGACGTTTAAGCTTTTGAACTTCTGAAGCAACCATATGAGGTTCCTGTAAGAGTCTGCTTTAAGCTTGGAGAAATAAGCAAGTACTCTTTGCCTTTTAATAGATGAACCCAAACCTTTAACATTCCTAGATATTACGCTTAGTGTCATTTAACAGAGTTTCAGAAATAGAAACTACATATTATATGTATGATGATAAATTAAATATACAACAGAACACAAAGAAACACTCTCAAAAAGGATTGAAAGATGATAAGTAAACATTAGAAGTGATAGAAATACGCAGAAGGATAAGACGGAGGATAGGGATAGAAAAAGAGAAGAAAGAAGAGAGAAAAATAAATAGAACCCATATGAAAGTTCAACAAAATGGCATACCAAAAACACAGACATAAATCGAATGTGATGAAGCTTCATTGGGAAGAGGACATGACTGACTAAAACTCTAGGGCAGGTTGGGAGGAGGACAGACCATCCAAATGGACTAAGAATGGCGATGATCAGAAATGAAGACAGCACTTAACAAAAACGTATAAAAGAAAAATATCTGTTATTTATTACATGTTATGAACAGATTTAGCATTAATGAGAAAAGAGCCTTGCTTAGTATTTGTAAAGGGTAATGAAGTAGTGGCAGACTTGCAACTTCCATTTCTTCCTCTCTGCAATTGTCTAAAAAATGTTGCACTAAAGTAGGATCCTCATAGGTTGTAGTCTCATTTTTATAGGTCATTTTGAAAAGACAGGAATGGAAGAGTCCAAATCTGACATTGAGATTCCGTAGTGCTGGTCGCATGTTCAGAAACGTCTTTCTTTTATCCGCCGTAGCTTTGGCATAGTCTTGGGAAAAGAACAATGTAGATCCTTGCCATGAGATTCGGCCTTTAAATTTAGAGGCCTGTAAGACTTTCAATAAGTCAGTATACTCTAGAAAGTAAATGATGACATCTCTTGGTTTTTGAGAAGAAGATGCATTATGTGGACTGTGGCCTGGTCTATGTGGTCCTCGAATATTTAATGTTGGCAGTTCAGGAAGATCAAGAGCCGTTGGAAGAAAGAATTGAAAAAAGGAGATAGGATTAAATCCTTCTAATCCTTCTGCTATACCATAAATACGGAGAATATTGTGTGTCTGTTGCAGTTTTCAAGGCCCTTAACTTGCTTTTAAAGAAAATAAATTTCCATTTGTATAGGAGGAATTTGTTGAGCGATAACCTGAATTGACTTCACCCGTTGTTCCATTTGAGCAACTTGGTTATCAATAGTGTACCATTTGTCATCAAGATTTTGAAGACGTTTATTAGTTTCTCCACACATGGTCTGAGAGCTCATATTTCTTCTAGATGTAACTTCATAGATATTGGTGGGGGAGATTTAGCAGGTGAAGGGGGTCTAATTTAACCCATTTGTTTGAAGAGAGTACTGAGGAAGCAACCAATTTGGATGTATGTTTGGTAGCAGGAAGCAATGCGTTTAATATTGGTGCTCTTGATGGGGAAGGAGAAGATCAGTTTTCTGAGTTCTCCATGTCTTTCTGTAATATAGAAAATGGATTGCAGTCCAACAAAATGGGAGATTTAGTTGGCGAAGTTGTGGTACTGGAATTGCATTGTTAAGATCATGTTTTCCCCATAAACACAAATGACAGGATGGCAATAGATTCTTGTGTGATGAGGGCATATTGGCACAAGAAAAATGATTGTTGTTAAGTTGATATGAGGCAGATATTAAACAGTTGCAGAGAAATTGCAATAGAAAAGATAGCGTCTAAGGGTAAAAACAGTAGCAAAGTTCCAAGTCTCTCAACACCACTCATAAAAATATATGTGTTGCAGTGCTCAAAGAGAATATTAGTCAAATAGAAGAGCAGAGGAAGTGGTCGATGATAGTGTTGCAAAGTTTAGAGAAGAAGTGATTTCAAGGTGGAGATGAATTCTGTCATTACTAAAACTGATTTGGTATTTTTTATTTATTTATTTTCATTTTGAGAGTTTTATATAGCACTGGCAAGACCCAGGGGTATCAGAGTGCTTTACCGACATATATAGAGACCTGGCTGTTTTGAAGAACATAGATTATAGAATACAGACTCGTTGAGCATCGGGTCAACAGTAGGTCATGGCGACAAAACATATAAGAGTAAATAGTATGAGAAGAGACCAGTTGAGTGCTAGGTGTTAGAGTCCGAAGGGTTGAGGTTTCGGTTGAGAAGAAGATCTTTAAATTGTCTTTTGAAGCTTATAAAGAAGGGGTCTGTCGTAATATGCACTGGTATTCAGTTCCAGATTTTAGGGGCTTTACCTGAAAATGAGTGAGTAAGGGATTTTTGTTTGTGCTTTGTTGGTGGGATGCGAAGCAGAGTGTTGGTGCTACTTAGATTTCTTTTGCGTCCTGCCTTTGGACGCAAGATAGACTGGCTTCCCCATGTGGAACTTTGTTAGTGAGGCAGGCCATCTTGAAGCAGCAATAGAAGGGAGAGATGTGAGTGTGTTTGTTTGCTCCGGTGACCATCCTTACTGCTGCATTTAGTATGGCTCTTAAGGAGGCTAGGTGTGACTTCGTGGTGCCAGTGAGGGTGGTGGTTTATAGATCATTTGTGGGGAGGAGGGCTTGCTTTTGTGTAGGAGTTTGAAATTGTAGAATGCACTCTTAGCTGTATTCTTTATGTGTTGGCTCATGCTCAGGCTTGGGTCGAGGGAGATTCCAAAATATTTGACGGATTCAGATAGTGACAGTTTGCAGTTTAAAGCATCGATTGTGCACATCCACTCTTGGCCCAAGGTGATTTGCTTCTTGTTGGACAGGAGAAGGATTTCCATCTTATCTTGGTTGAGTTTCAGGTGGGTGTGTGAGAGTCAGTTTTGAACTTTAATGAGGGTGAAGTTTTATCGTTGTAGGCCTTCTAGTGAGGATACTTCTAGGTAAATGTGGGTGTTGTCCGCATAGAGGTGGTAGAGGATGTTTGCTTGTTTGAGTATAGTGGTGAGGGGTTCCATGTAAATAATGAAGACTGTAGAAGAGAGGACTGAGCCATGGGGGGTTATGATGAACACGTCTGAGGTCGACGTGTTGATTTTTATTAGTTGGGAGTGGTTCTGAAGAAAGGATGTGAGCCATTTCAAGATCAGGCCATCAGTTCCGATACGGTTTTCGAGGGATTTACGAAGTAGCTTGTGATCAAGTGTATCGAAAGCTGCTGATAGGTCGAGGAGGATGAGTAGACAGCATCTGTTGTGTTTAGAGACTTGTGAATGTTGTTAACAATGTTCAGTGGGGCTGTTCCTGTGCTATCTTCTTTTCTGAAGACTGATTGTAGTGGGTCGAGGAGACTGTTGGAGTCGATGTATTGGTTGAGTTGGGCATGAATGCATTTTAGCCAGGAAGGGCAGGTTGGGGACGCGCCTGAAGTTGCCGAGGTCATTTGACTCAGCACCTGCTTTTTTTTATTGGGGAGTGACTTGTCTTAGTTTGAGACAATTGTGCATCAACCCAGGGAGCTATTATCTTGATCCAGCGCAGTGTTAGGGGTCAGGTTGAGGCTCTATGCAATGTAGATGGATAGAGGATCTGATAGGTGAGAGGAGGACTTGGAATCCTCAATCATCTTTGCGATGCCATCCTCTGTGAACAAGTTGAAAGTCCTCCAACTCCTGTGCATTGAGGGAGATCCAGGGATAGAGTTACATCCTCCTTTTGAGTTCTGTGAGGGCGATGATGTGTTGGTTTCCTCCATTCTGGAGGGAGGGATATTGGTGGATCGTGGAGTGTGAAGGGTTAGGGAGAGTTTGATCTTTGTGATTTTATCATGAAATTTTTTTTTTTGGAGGGTGTCACAGTGTTCTTTGGAGAATTGGGGATTTTCTTTTGCTGGTGTAGAGGCTTGCTGTTTAATGATGCTGAACAGTTCTTTGGGGTGTTTTTTTACTTTGTCTAGGGCTCCTCGGAAGAAAGCAGCTTTTAGTTTTATGGTTTTTATACCTTCTGTGTTTAACTCTGAGCTGCTGGAGGTGGGTTGGGGAGAGGTTTTGTTGTCTTGTTTCTGAGTTTTGGTCTTTGTTGAACCAGGCTCTCAAGGCAGTATCTCTAATTTCAATGTTTCTGGGGGGGGGGGGGAAAGGGGGGTAGTTGTTCTAGAATGGATGACATAGTTGAGATAGAGTGGGATGTAAAATCGTCTGTTGAGAGGTTGCTGGATGGGGGGAGTAGAGACATCATTCTAACTTCTAGATCATTTAGGGTAATCTGGCTTATGTTGCAGGACCATTGCAAAGAGTGCGAATAGGGGGTATTTCTGTTTGGTTAATATAGAACCGAATGATGTGGTGGTCCACCAGTTGACTGGAAGGATGCTATCAATAGTTACCATTTCTATGTGGGCAATGAGGGTGTCCAAGGCTGTCCCTCTGATCTGTGTTTGTCGTTTGCAGTGCTGGGTAAGGTTTTACTGAGAAGGAGATCATTTAGAGATTGTATAAGAGTGTCTTTCTCATCATTCCAATGTAGATTGAAGTCACCTGGAATCAGTTTTTGTCGTTGGAGAGTTAACAGTTCTGAAAAGTGTTCCCCAAAAGCGAGTGCATCGCCTGGTGGGTGATAAAGGAAGTGGATTTTTGTTGATTTATTGTCCTTCGTCAATAAGTTCATGCTGATATGTTCAAATGTGAGGTAGGTAGAAGGGTCTGTTTACGTCATGTGGATGTTGTTCTTGTGGATGATGGCTAAGCCACACCCGGTACAATCTCCCTTTCTTTCTTGATGATAGGGAAGCCAGGGGGGACTAGTAGGTCAAGGATAGGCTAGAAGGTGTAATTAAGCCATGTTTCTGTAATAAATGTGATGTCAATGTCATGGCATAGTATAGTTTCAGTTAGATCTGTTGCATGTTTAGTTGCTGATCTGCATTTATTAGCATGCAGTTTATGTTACTGCTGCTATTAGGCTTCTGGAGAAATTGTGACCGCTGCAAAGCATAAGTTGATTGAGAGAGAAATTGTGTAACTCAATAGCATTAAAAGTTCCCTCAAAAACGTCAAACGTATATTTTGAGCAGGTCAAAGGTATAAAGTGGACAAATTATTGCATAGAGTCTTGTTACTGAAGCTGTGTGGCAATGAAATGTAGAAGACATTATATCTGCATCACAGAATCTGTTATCTCCTCTATATTTCACGTGAGCAAGGCTGCAATTCCAGAGAAATAATGTTATCGACACTGCCACTATTTTTATTAGAAAATTAAGGTGCACAGAGAAGTAGAGGCCTCAAAATACTCTCCAAAGTGGTAATTAACATATGCCTAATGTCATCATGATGTCAGCTGCTGTGCGCTGCATACGGTGCGTTGAGGCGTTGAATTGCAGACAACAAACAAAATGTAAGGCGTGATTCCAGTGACGTAAATGTGCCGGCCATAACAAAGAGAAAAACAGTATTTACCGCTTACCGTGTGAAGCTGAGGCCATGTTCGTGATCAGGGGGTGTTCATGAGGCAGATGAACTCGACGCAGAGGGTGCAGGAAAGCGAAGTCCATAAGGAGGTGTACAGCCCTCCAGAACCATCGCGGAGCTGCATTAGCAGGTGTCCATCTTCGTCAGCATCAGGCCACATCCCCGGAATCAAAACTTTGTGGTAACAAAACCATGGGAGAAGCTTTCGTTCATTCCAAAGCCTATGAGCAGAGCACCAGTAAGCCACTAACATGCTGACTTTCTATTTCATAGAATTGAATACAATTCATGTTTTTCCAGGGAGAGATTTATACAAGACTGTACTTTGAGGGCTATGTTTTTGTAAAAGAGATTTTTGCAATCAAGTTTTTCTCACATGGAAGTGATGTAACCAATGTAACATGCTGAGAAGCAACTTAGGGGTGGCACCTGCAATTTTCCTTGGCTAAGTTAAACTATGTTGGGTTTAAGCAAGGACTGTAATAGAATGTTCCATTAGTCTATTCTAATCCCTTATAGTGATTGGAAGCATGAGTCAGAATCCTCAGCCAGTGGGGTGAATTGTGTGCAGAGGAGGAAAAAGTGAACCCCAAAGAAGTGATCTTCTGAGGATCTGCTTAGTCATTTTATGAAGGTAGTGGCTTGGCCACCGTCGAAACAGCGGGTAACACCAGATCAATAGAACAGTGCTAATGCAAACACTTCAGAATATCAGAATCTGTGAAAATATCAGAATCTGTGCTTCTTATTTCACAGATGGACAAAGTGTAGGCTACCTACTCCCTTTCACATCACCTCTTCACACGCAACACTTTGGCGTTCCTCAGGGGTCCATCATATCCCCACTATTATTCAATATCTGCCTAACTCCCTTACAAAATCTGAATAAATCATACAACTTCACCTATTACAACTATGCAAATGATACCCAAATCATTTTATAAATGGATAGCCACAAAGACCTCTGCAATTCAAGCCTATATGATTGCCTTCATGCCATAAACACATGGATGATAATTAACCATCTAAAGCTCAATACCGCAAAGACAGAGATAATGAGATGCCGGCATTCGCAAAACCACCAGCCTACGACCATATGGCCTAAGGAACTTGAAGCCCCTCTGATAACATCCAGAGAAGTAAGAAACCTATGAGTAACAATAGATTCAGGCATACCCTTGATACCTCAGATAACAATGTCACAAAGTGTGTCTTCTCCACAATGAAAACAATAGGTTGCATCTTCCCATACTTTGCATACCAGCATAAACTGCATGCCATTCTCATGCTTGTAATCTCCAAGCTTAACTATGCCGGCAGCCGGGGGCGTGGCCAAGATGCCAACCGCATCAGACGCGTCTTAAAGTCGCTCTGTGCGAGGCATTCCAATTATCCTGAGGACCAGTGATTATAGAAGCCCATCGGTGTTGCCTTAACCTGCCAGCGACTCACAAGGTGCCTGTTGGGTTTGAAGGGCCGCGAGGCCCAAGACGACAGCAGACACTGGCCGCTACCACATCGCGGGCCAGGAAGGCAGTGATGGAGCTGGAGTCAACTAACACCGGAAGCGGCGAACTGTTGTAGCATCCGGTGGGGGGAGGGCACTAAAAGACACTAAAAGACAGCTGGATCTCCGAAAGCAGATTGTGACGGAGTGGCATGGCCCCAATGCGAGCTGTGTGAGGCCGGAGGAAGAGGCCACACGAGGAGAGGCCATGAAGACACCGAGATGATACCCAGAGGCTGCAAGGTGGAGACTGGCAAAGAGACAGCGTCTGCCTTCCCGAGTTGCCCACATACTGTGGTGGGGGCCAACTTCCCAGCTGGGGAATGCCCTGGGGCAGGAGTGACAGGGCTTGGAAGCTGCCTAGAGAGAATCACCGGCAGCAGCAACACACCGAAGAGAGCAGAGAACCCGCACCTAGACTCACAGCACGGTGCGAGGCCGTACCAAACAGCCAAGGCGGATCCCTGGGACGTGGTGTCTGATAAACGGACCTCTGGAGAAGGGAGGCCCCAGGAAATTTATTTAAATACAGAATGCATGGAGGGCCTGTAATTCCAGATAGTGGAGCATAGCTGCGGTGCCAGTTGTTGGAGGGGCCTGGATTACCTGCTGGGTGCCACATGATCCATGGTGAAAGGCTCCCTCGGCTGCATAATGGAACTTTCTTACAAGACATAAATAGCAGCAGGAGGGGAAAAGAATATATTGAAAGGCATTCTACTACTTCACGAGCCCAGATCAATCTGCTAAGTTGGGGAAAATGAGGCTCAAGATAGCGGGTGCCCTGTCTGAAGTGGGAGGCCCCCTCCACAGAGACGCGGAGGCTGAAGGTAATATAGGGGCACAATCAGGAGACCCTATTGGACTTCAATTGGACAATATATTAGCGGCCATCGAAGATGCCAAAACTACCCTGCAACACTACCCTGACATAGGGGCAGCCTAGGTGGGCCTGGGCCTACTCAGTGCAGAACATCATAAATTGGCCGACAGTGTCAAGGACGTAGAAACAACGGTCAGGGAACGGAGGCCTGAATGCTCCACACTCACTAATCAAGTGATGCAGTTGCAGAACAGGGTACAGGTTCTTGAGAGACAAGCAGAAGATGCCGAAGGTCACAACAGACAAAATAATATCAGGGTAGTGGGCCTCCCAGAGAAACTTGAAAATGGTAGGCGACCTGGTGGCATGGCTGCGTCCAGAGGTGGCCCCAGAGTTACTCACCCCTTTCTTTGCCCCGGATCATGCACATTGAGTACCGGTGAGGCCTCTGGCACTGGGCAGGCCCCCAGGCCTAGCGTAGCTCGGTTATTACACTACAGGGACAGAGACATCATACTACGAAAAGTGCGCTCAGATGGCCCTTACACAATTGAAAATGGCAAAGTCTCAATATACCCCGATCTTACGGCAGCGCTGCAAGCGAACCGGGCTCCATTCATGAAGGTTAAGAGGGCCCTACGAGACAATGACGTCCAATTGTCCCTGTTATTCTCATCAAAGCTGTGGATAGTTTTCGGAGACACCGCACAGTTCTGTGAAAACCCGGAGGCAGCATGGGACCGGTTGGAGGCCCACAGAACTGGGAAGGACTTACCTTCCACAAACAAACAGTCCCCACCAAACACGAAGACGCCACCAAAACACACACGATACAGTCAAAGAGGGGAGCGTAGCAGAAGCCCATCACAGTCACAAACAGAAGCTGAAAGGGCGGCTGCCATACAAGCTGTTGCAGACATCGTGCAAGAACGCAAACAAGAAACAGACATCGACACCAAGTCCGACCAAAAGTCAACACGTACAGGCTCGGTGTTATCACAAGGAGACAATGCGAACCTCCCTGATGTCTAACCAGAGACAGCAGATGACATTCTGTGATCTCCTTTATTCTGAGGAGGGGGCCAGGCTACGCTGCCTAGGTGGGTTCTCTGGGCGCTTGATTGATTTTCTGTCGCCGGGCGCTCCCGACACATATGGTTATACTTAACATGTAACATTTATTTTATTTTGGGCCTATAGCTCACGGGACACGCTGGTGCTACTTGACCCACACCCCACAGAGCATCCCTTGTAAGTCACTTATCAGTTGGGAGAGTTAATACATTAAGTTTGGACGTTGGCCATTGCCACGCTGCCCGTGGATAGGGAAGTTCAAGGTTGCAGGTTACTTGAGCCTAAATGGTTTTGCTGCCATGTTTACTTTTGCCTTTGTATTTTTCTTTCTTTCTTAACTTTTCATTGTTCCCTGACTACATAACCGGGGGGCAGGTTGCTGTTCTGTGGACTTTGGAGGCAGAGATGGGGAGCCCGAGGAGGGCACAGGCCGCATCGCTCAGAGGTGTTTAGGCAATGGCTGACAATCGACAGGCAGTGACCTTTATGTCCTGGAACATAAGAGACATAGTATCAATAGGTATCTTTGTAGACGAGGGGTGCCAATTGCTATGCTGCAAGAGACACATCTGGTGGGAAAAGAGGTAGATTGACTAAGATGCAGATGGAGGGGGCAGCTATATGCTATGTCCTACTCAGCTTACGCTAGAGGGGCCTTGATCTGGGTGAGATCAGGGGTTCCTTTTAAACACATTCGCTCTGAGACAGAGAGGGTAGTTTTGTTTTAGTGGAAGGGCGACTAGCAGGAAAGGAGATAGTACTGGGGTCCATATATGCCCCAAACCAGGACCCATTCTTTGATTCTTTCTCTGTACGTTTGGCCAGCTTTCCAGTTGAAAACCTATTAATTGGAGGTGATTTTAATTGTGTTCTGGATGTAATAATGGATCGCTCCACACCCCCACTGCACAGCACGGGAGTGAGTAAAGTGGCTAGACGGTTGAGGGAGTGGCTCGAATGATGGGAGATGGTAGATATTTGGAGGGTACAGCATACAGAGAAATGAGCCTACTCATATTTCTTACACATCCGCTCCATGCATACTAGAATAGACAGATATGAATGCTCGCAAAGACAACTACAATATTTCATCCACTCAGAATATCTCAGGCGTACTCAGTCAGATCACAGTCCGATGCTTGTGGGGTTTAGACCGACAGGCGAACACCCACCTACCCCGACATGGCGGCTTGCCCCCTCTTCCATAGAAGATGCACATTACTGCAACACAATAGCTGAGTCACTCTCTGAATATATCACACAGAACCAGAGCACTGTATTCACAAGACCAGAGAGTGGGAGGCTCTCAAAGTCGTAGTACGGGGTGACTGTATCAAAGGCACGAATGGCTCATCGACCTAAATGCTTTAAAGTGCTCTCTTACTTTATCAAACTCTGCAAAATCATTGAGAAGTTCCAATGCTCTTCGGCTCCTACCTCCCATTCTAAAAAAGACAGCAACCAAGTGAAGACAGCAACCAAGTTGCACTCTTTTTCTGGAAATGCTCCAAGCATATGGAGCTCCCTATCGTGTGACCTTCGGTGCAACCCTTCCTTCCCTTGCTTTAAGAGAAACCTGAAACTCCTACTCCTCAACAAATACTTTAACTCCTAGTCTACGGATATTAGCAAAGTATCGCTTTATCAGACCTAGACCCTCTGTCTGAAGCAGTGGTTCTCGCTTTCTTTTTTGTGCTTCTCTGACTGTTAGATCATCTCGAGTTATGTCTCTAGTGTTGGTAACTCAACTTGCACCTTTGATGGATACCATTTGTCTATTGAACTACTGTCTCATATGTTCATTGCATGCCTGCATTACTGTTTTCTATCACAACCCTGTAAAGCGCTCTGACACCTACGGGTCTAGCTAGCACTGTATAAAACGTGTAGATATATATATAAATAAAAGGGACTGTGGGTGCACGGAGGGAACTGAACAAAGAGCTGCATACTCTCGAAGATAAATTACAGGCGCTAGATAGAACACAGGTCATGCAGGAGAGGGCAATAGAAGACATCCAAGAGACCAGAGAAAAATACAAGGCAGCGCTGGAGGGGTTACGTAGCCATGATTATAAGCAGTACATAGCAAAAACGCATGAAAAAGGTAAGGCAGGGCTACTATTAGCCTGGCTCATTAAGTCTGACACACGTGGATCCCCGATCACACACGTGACACAGCAAGAGGGGGGGGCAATACATTCCCCAACGGCCATAAATCAAGAATTCTATGAGTACTATGCACATCAAGCCTTTCTATCCACTTTGATGCTAAAGTCCCTGACAGATGATATAGAAGAGGACCTAGGGAAGCCAATAATGGAGCAGGAGATAAGAGGGGTGATCAAAGACATGGCCTGAACGGTCTCCCATCAGAGTTTTACCTAGCTTATGCTGGGGCGCTGGCCAAATGTATGCTGAGACTTGGGAATTAGGCAGACTCCTGGACTCCACTAAAGATGCAGTGGTTATTCCACTCCCCAAAGTTAAGACACAAGGAGCAAAAGTCATGAACTTCCGCCCCCTGTCAATGCGGAACACAGATTTCAAAATTCTAAGTAAGCTCCTAGCACTTCGTCTACTCCCTCACATGAAGTATCTCATACACAAAGACCAGAGCGGATTCTAACCTATGCGAAACACATCTTCGAACCTTCGGCGACTCTACCATGTCAATCCCACCCCAGAACCCTACAGAACCCGAACGTGCTGCTGATGTCGGTTGACCTAGTAAAGGCTTTTGACTCAGTCGGATGGGACTATCTCTTCGCGGTTATGCCAAAGATGGGGGTGGGACAGAACTGGGTCAAATGGGTAAAGCTGCTATACACCGCACCGACGGCGCGAGTTAAAATGGGGAACATGCTCTCCCCGCAATATGAGATCTGTAGGGGCACAAGGCAGGAATGTCCGCTCTTCCCACTTTTGTTTGCTCTGTCCATCAAACCACTGTCAGAGTTGTTTAGGAGGGAGTGCAAAGGTTCTGGCATAACAGTGGAGGGACGGGAACATGTTATCTCGCTGTACAAGATGGGAGTAGAGGCATTAAAAAGGCCATGACATACCTAGAGTCTTTCGAAGCAGTGTCTGGCCTGCGAGTTAACAAATCCAAAACCCACATCTTTTCTACTCCTCCGGGAGGGGCAAAACCACCAAACTTCCCCTCAGACCTGAAGTGGTCACCCACCACCTTTAAATACCTGGGAATCCAGATCTTACACTGGTTGGAGGACCTCAGAGAGGCCAATCTGGGGAAAGCTCTTTGACCGTTAAGGGCCTGTGTAGACATTTTGCAATCTCTTAAAGTACCTGTGATGGCCGGAGTAGCACTGACTGAAATGGTCATGCTCCCGCGGCTGCTATATTTTTTCGTGAACCTCCCTGCTGAGGTGCCATCCACACGGTTAAGGCAGGTAGATGCGCTGATACAGTACCTGAAATGGGATGGTGGCCGCAAGAGAGTATCATTGGTCATACTCAGATGACCCCTGGATGAGGGAGGGCTGGGAATCCCAGACTTAAAATTGTACTAACAAGCCTCACAACTACAATGGATGGGCTAGGGAAGTAGATAGAGGGAGTTTGGATGCAGTAGGGCTTACAATTAAAAACAAGACCATAACAATCTGTCTGCTTGCTCCTCGAATGGCCCCCCAAGACCCAGGGATACTACTCTCCACAGCACTGAGGGGTTGGTGCAGATGCGTCTTAAAACAAAAGGGACAAACCTATATGCACCTGCACTACCGCTGATTGGCCTACCCAACGGTGAACCTCCTGTATACTTCACCACAGGACAGATGAGGACGTGGACTGATGCTGGACTTTGTACAGTGGGCGGCTGCTATCCACAGGGCACCCTGATACCATTGGAAGACTTAGTGGAGCAATATGGCCTCCCAACAGGGCAGTTCTTCACATATAAAGCTTTAGTGCAGACATTAGGAGAATTGTGGGCTGGGGATAAAGATGACCCTGCAACACATGAAGCCCTACAGCTATTGGTTACACTTGGGCCGACCAAACACCTGATAACATGGATATATAAGGCCTTATCAGAAATGGTGCGCCCTACATTGGCGACCCTACGCGAAAAGTGGGAAAAGATACTGGGACGAGAACTGACAGACCCCGAGTGGAGGAGAATCTTGGCCTCCACCCGGAAGATCTCTAGAAACACAAGGCTAAAATGTGTACAATTCAACTATGTACAAATGACCTACATGACAACACATAGTCTCCAATTGGTATATGGAGGTGGATCTCGGTTATGTCCTAAATGTGACCATCTAGACGCCGACTTTACACACATGGTATGGTATTGCCCAACCCTAAGACCCTTCTGGGAAAGTGTTGTTGAAAACCTGAGGAAAGCCCTTAGCCGGCCCCTTGCCTGTACCCTAGAAACATATATTGAGGGGTTATTCCCAAGGCCGACCCCGTTAAAAGTTGGCAAATGGTTTATAGACCTTGCGCTAGCGTTAGCAAAGAGGCGAATAGCCATGACATGGAAGGCAACTAGGGGCCGGAGATTGCAACACTGGAGGAATGACATCACAATATGGGCGAAAGCTGAAGAGAGGGCACTGGTTAGAGAAGAGGCTAGGGGAGTATGGATTAGGCCTATAGCAGACCTATGGACGGTAATCCTCATCACATGGATCCCTCCGGAAATAGACAGGTGGTAAGATTCCGCTGACAGCAATGATGAGCCAGAGAACAGACAGAATGCTATGCCCAGGAGACGGACAGAGGTGGAGACCTTAAGCTAAAATGTAAGAGATTATTTCCCTCTAAGGATGTTGACAAATGTATGAACAAAAAATGTACAATTGTGATTTCTCCATTGATATACTCTGTACAATACTGTACCAATAAACACTGTTTAAAAATGCCAATAAAAGATTTTTTTTTTAAATCTAGGCAAGCAGCCTATGCCTTAGCCCCTTGACACTGCTTCCTCAGTTCAATTCCACCAAGCTCTGGAATTCCGCACATGCCAACATTAGAAGCACCTAGGAGCATGTACATTTACAAAGATGGTTGAAAATTGGCTATTTCCTATATAACTGTATTACCTGCATATTGGCAAACAGTCACACCCTCAACTGTAATCTTCATATTAAAACTGCAAATTGAAACAACTCAACCATCAAACTGCTTTCTTTATGAAGGTAAGCAAAGAAGGGCTGACCTATGGTTATATAGTTATGCACTTCGATATATAACATTTATGGCCCACAACAATACTAAAAGCATAATACCCAGAGGTCAGCAACAGATTGTAACTTATACCTATCAAATTCACATAATACATATCTGCTGTAAAGGTTGTTCATCACCAGCACTGTACAGTCTCAAAACAAACATCACAAAATGAACAGACATAGAATAGCAGAAGAGATCTGTCACACATTAGAGGACATTTTGGAGGACTTTAATATGTCCCAAATATCTATACGATCTGACCGCTTCCCTTACATCTCAGAGAGACACTCGGATATGGGATGATAATAAAAATGACCATTCCCAACACACACCTCCGCTTCTCTCTCCCTCCAACCATGCCAGCCCAGGACAGCAATGATACATAAAAGCTCAAATTGGAGAACCCAGTGCAGTAACTAGCTAAGCAGACTATGTCAAATCAAATACCATAAAGGACCTGCAGAGCTAATAATATACTGACAATCATAAAACTGGATGAATATCTCTTATACTTCATCATCCAATGTACTGCTATGCGCTGCATCCCATATCACGATAACCGCACCTTGGTGTCCATCTCACATGACATGGAAACTCTTCCCACATAGGATTATAACAAAAACAACATCATTCCAACCCCATAGTAAGTGGTATATAAATGCTGCAATCCAATACAATGCAATCATGATTATCTAGCATTTGAAATTTTCATCACTACACTGGAGTAGACATACGCAACTGCATTGGGTAAACAATAAGAGAGTTTTCCATACAAGGTAGTAGTCTGGACAAAGATTGTGATTGCGACTGTGTACCTCATTACTGTTGTGCTCACTCCCCATATAAGGGAGTGTCTCATAACAGCAACCAGCCAGTGCAGATCAAAAAATGAACATAATAGGCAGTAATTGAAGATCTCCCACAGAAAACAGATTCTGCATCAACTCCTTCAGCAGCTTATCTATAACAATAGCTTGGCACTGCTCTAGGTATGCTTTATGTGTTTTGGATTGTGTTGTATTTTTAGCATTTATATAGCTCTTCATATCTTATTTCAGGGCACTGAAGTGCATTTTTGGACAGGCATCACCATACAGTGTGGGGAGTGTGTGGTTAGAAAAAGTACTGTATGTGTGGTGAACTTATGTGTGAAGTATTTTGGTGTCATGGGAAAGTAACCAGTGAGGTGGCTTATCTCAGCTTGAGCCCAACACGTAGCAGATGGAGGAGCAAGTCTGAGAGACAGACATGCAGATTATAATTGTAGTTAGGGGATGGTTTGATAGTCTGTAAAACACTCACCCTTCATGTGACTTGATGATATCCATATTTGGATGAGAACACTATGTTGGTATTGACCTGCAAGGATTAACTATTTTCTAGGTCTCCGTGGTGCCAGCTTTACATAGCAGATCTCTTCAGCTATTTGCTTGTTTTATCCTTTAGGTATTGAGTGATTGTTATGGTGAATTGCTGCAAAAAAATAACTTATAATACAGCATGTCCCGAAAGCTGTTCTGGTCTGCTAAGTGTCCTTTATCAGGACTGCTATGGTGTATAGGCTCTAATAAATACAGTTGGTTGTGTAAACTCCAGAGTCCAACACCTTCCCTACTATTGCTCATGCTGGAGTGGAAATACTTAATCTGACCCATCCAAAGATAAACACGTCCCCCTACATTAGCTAAGGTTGCAGTAGAAATAGTAAATACGACCCATCCAAAGTCCAACACTTTCCCTACTGTTGTTTACGGTGGAATGGGAATAGCAAATCTGACCCCTCCAAAGTCCAACAGTTTCCCTATAGTTGCCCATGTTGAGTGGGAATAGTAAATCTAACACTCCAAAGTCCATCACTTTCCCTACTGTCACTTACGTTGAAGTGGGAATAGTAAACCTCACCCCTCCAAACTCCAACACCTTCAATACTGTTGCTAATGTTAGAGTGGGAATAGTAAATCTTACCCCTCCAAAGGCCAGCATTTTCTGAAATGTTGCTCCGGTTGCAGTAGGAGTAGTGAATTTTACCCCTCTGGGTCGAATTATTTTTAAATTTAAGTTTTTAGAAAGTTGTTTAGACATTTTTTACGTTAATTTTTAAAAGGTAGCTTAATGTAATGTATTTTTTTTTGTAGCATTTTTTTTATTAATGTATTTTTTATGTTTTTTTTAATATCTATCCTTTGTTATTATAATGTGTGTGTATTAGTATTTGATTATGTTTAAATAAAAGCCTTAAAAAAATATAATGTTTACATTGTTTTTTTTGCAATTGTGGTCTTATGTATTTTTGTTGTTGATATTTTGGGCTTTACATACAAAGTATATAAAGTCAATATTTGTGCTCTTGATATTTTTGGGCTATATCGGTGTTAGCAATATTTTGACTGACAACCATTCTGTAATGTTCGTGTCTATCAATATTATACAATTCAGTTGACCAGGAATTTTCAGGAATAGCCGAGTTTTCACTTCCTCCTTGAATTTTAGTTGTTCTTGTATGTCAGGAAAATAGTTAAGACTTTCACTTTTTACTGAGAACAAGAATCCTTCAACTGGCTTTTTCTGATAAGCAGGACTGCCCAATCGAGGAGCTAATCTTGAGCATAAAGTCCTGTTTTGGGAATATGCTAGGAATTTTAATTGCATGGACCATGTGTTTTTTTTCTGTGCAAGCTCTGCATTTGACTCTTTAGATGCCAAGAGTCTTGATATATGTAGCTAATGTATCGAGTGGTGAACTGGAATCATATGCCCTTGGGTGAAGATGAAGTAGCAATGATGTCAACGAATTTTGGATTTTTTCTAATTTTTATAATCTAAAGAACAGGAGTCCCAGGAATTGGCTATTCAGGTAGTTCTCTTTTGAAATTAAGAGAATGAACCTGGCCTGTATTTACTGAGAAAGGATTCACTTTAGTGCTTTAGTTATATAGGTGCTGGCTTTAATAATTTCATTAATGTATGCAATCAGGAACGTTTTGAGTCTATGAGCACTTCTGCATTTCTTACTCATCTTGATGTTGCTAGTGGGAGCTCCAAAAGTTTGGGCTATATTGAGGTAGGCTGTTGGTTTTAGGATAATTTTGCATATTCAGTGGAGGATCTAATCAGGTCTGGTAAAGGGCTGAAATAGAGGTTACACAGCAGTGGTAAGATGAATGCACCTTCAAAACCATGTAATGCTGGATGTGGGAAGCAGAATTGAAAGGAGGCATGGTTACTAGACTTTGTATGTCTTTGAGAAAAGAAGAAATACATTTTTATGTATTTGCTCATATGTTGAGTTCTGGTTGCTGTAGGAGTGTCTGATGAGGAATGGTGTCAAAGGCTGTAGATAAGTGCAGCAGTAACAGTACGGCCATTCCATTTGTGTCCGCTGTCAGTGTCAGATCATCTCAAATGGCGACCAAATGACTTATAGTGGATTTATATGTAGGTCTTCTAATAAAAACCATTAAAAAAACTGAAATTCATCTGTTATATGTAATGGACATAAGTGTAACTTGCAACGCCATAAATTTCAGATGTCATAAGTGATGTAACATAAAATAGGACCTAATAACTATAAGTCTGAGGTAAACCCCTGCTACGCATTGCCTTTAGCTTTCCCACTAAAAGTTCACTAGTACCTCGTTTGATGGCTATCCGACCTTGTGAAGCCCTTCTCAACCACAGCCTCCTACTTTGCCCCACTGAAGATTTTGGACTGCCATTTCAGAGACTGAGTCCGAACGCAAAACATCTGACCAGGTTGGCCCATCACAGTCAACTTCAAATCTTCCCTAGGTCCTGGTCTACTGCATCCAGTCGACCGGGGTTTGTGCTTAATGCTTTTTGGCGTTATTTTTTATTTACAACTTTCATATTCATATCTCCAGTTCCCCTTTTTGGCCGTTTGTTTATTTTTTATGTCATTTGATTTACTAAAATGTACTCAATATGTCTAAATTAGTTTGGAAGTTTCTTTTGTTGTGTTTTGACTTTATTACTCTTTTGGTACTACGTAAATAGTTTACACATTGCCTCTAAGTTAAGCCTGTTTGCTCTGTGCCATAGCTACCAGGGAGTTGAACTCAAGTTTATTGAGCGACTTTTATGCTTCATGGTGACAAAGATTTTGGTTATTGCTTAATGTGGGTAATCACCCCCCTTAACTCATACCCCCATTTCCACTGCCAAATACCACCTGCAGTTCGTAGTTTTTTTGGGGTGTGCAGTTGCTGGAAGTGGATCTTGGGAAAAACAGATTTGTGCTGCCATTTTTTAAAATGTATCACAAACTAAAATAAAAAAAATCACCCAGCTCTAGTTACAGAAAACATGTCACTAACTATGCCCCTAAAGTAGCAAATATGGCAAACAGAAATGCTAAAGGGTGATCCCACTTACACATACCATGAACAAGGATGACTCTCAGTCATTGTTGTCAGACACACTCTGACGTGTGCCTCAAGCGCCAAGGAAAGTAGCTTATCCAATATGGTGTCCTTGCTCCTTCATGTTATGTTGCAACAGATATATGCCCAATGTTGTTCACATGTGCCATATGGTCATTCTTCAAGGGTTCCACTCCTGCTACTTAAACACATTGGTGAAACAACTGCCGGTGAGGGGGGCCTTGAACTCTGCTCTGTTATTGTCAGCTAACCACTGCAGAGCATACATGAAAATGTGAGCAGTATAAATCTGTAATCTAGAGGCATGTGATCCTTCTGTACTGGGAAACCTGGTTGCTCATTGCATCAGAAATTAAATATGTGTCCTGATTCAGATATGTAGACGAGCACATTATAGTCCCCAAAACAGAATTTCCTTTATGCCCTACTGCAAACTACTTGTGCACCTAGCCTGTGTGCTCACCCCAAATGGGAAATGAGCAACTCATTCTCTGCAGTCACTACAAACCAGTTTTGGGGCAGCTCCCTCCCCACAGTGATTAGAGCCTGGCTGGCTGGTGGAACAAAGAAGGGGACTGGCAAGTGTCACCTGATACCTGCATTTCACAAGGGAGGGCCCTTTGAAGATTATTAAGTTCTGGGCACTGCCCCAATGGCCTTCCTGTCAGAGGAACAGAGCCATCTCTCCACATCCAACGTTTGTCTCCTGTTCTGGGAGCAGTGTTCACAGCACTGAGAGGGCTGCAGCTGGAGGCTAATGCAAACTAGCCTCCAGAGGTTTTCCTTAATATTTATTAAAATATTACAAAGAGTACACAAATAAAATGCCTAGGTCATTCCTAACCAGAGATAATATTATTAAATGGAATATTGCACCCCAGTGTTTGTCCTATGGAACAGCCAGCCT
The DNA here is from genome assembly GCF_964204655.1 of Triturus cristatus. Taxonomy (NCBI): domain Eukaryota; kingdom Metazoa; phylum Chordata; class Amphibia; order Caudata; family Salamandridae; genus Triturus; species Triturus cristatus. The sequence goes on along the minus strand of NC_140583.1, from coordinate 578,015,351 downwards.
TACTACAATGAAAATATACTTTTTGGCTTTTTCACTGTAAGGACCTGTAACTTTAAATGTCTACTTGTCCTATTTTTAAATGCCATGTACCCTGTCTTATGGACAGTAAGGCCTACTTTGAGGTGACTCATTGATATTTCAAAGGAAGTTTTAAACCTGTCAAAAAGGTTTCTTTTGATTTGTCGAATTGTATTTTAAAATCTGCTTTTGTCAGGCTACAGTAGTAGGCCTGAAGAAATGTTTTACACTGTCACTGTAGTATGTGGCACAATAGGGGCTGCAGCCCACTAGTATATATTAGGGAACAGGGGGACCCCTGATATTTGAACCTGGGGCAGTCAATAGTAGCGTCAAGATAAAATGGTACATACAGAGCCATAAAGGTCCCAAACAGCCTGAGCTATAGAATTAAGGAGAGTATTAATCATCAAACATGCAGCAATTGGAAATTAATATTTGCCAGAATCAACGGTTTAAGACCGCTGAGCAATGTACATAGGGACACACAGTGGTATTGACATAGTATTGATTTATTTCATAAATACTATATCAAAAACTTTTAACTTCTTAAAATTATAGTTCAAGTGCTCACAAAATAGTGGGAGAGGCGTGATGTGATGAGTGAAGGTGACATTAAAAATACATCGGATTGACAACATTAGCCAAAAACTCCATGTGAATTTTAAACAATAAAGGAGTTTTTTTGTTGTGTAAAGGTCGACGGCGTTTTGATCATAATCAATTGGAGACCATCATCAGGAAAATATTTGTGAGCAAGAGGAATCTATAGATGAGGAAAAAACATAGTATAAACGGGTGGTCCCTCGATATGTGTTATTTGGGTTACTACATATATTGCTTGTCCATGCGAGGAATAGTGAAAATAATTTACCAAAAACAAATGAGACAATCAGAGAGTGAAGAGGGAGTATTCAATACTGAGTAATAAGGCGTGAGTGAGACAGGAATCGATCTCACATCCGAATGAATGAACAATGAGTCAATAGACAGATGGTGCAGGCAGATAACAGAACCAGTGGTATCTTTATAGTGCCTCAAGATAATGTATGCATATACAGAGCGGTCGAATAAAGAGAAGTTAAGGCAGGAATCAATCATGCATACACAGCCGAATGGTAGAGGCCATGAGTTGATAGGAAAACGGTGCAGGCGCACAGCGGACCAGGTGGTTAGTGAACGTGCCTGACTAAACATATGCAGTTACAGTACAGTCAAGAGAATCCAGCGTGGGTGAGAAGGAAGCACTCTTGCTTCATTTCATACGCCCTGGAAAGACTTGCCTCTTACCTGTTTTGATTCCCCGACATGCTGCATATGGCTGCATGCACAGAAGCGCGATTCTAGTCATTCTTACTTGTGTGAGGCACTCTACACCGCCCTATCTCCTTCATTGCATAATAACCAGACTAATAATATTGGCAAAGATCAGCTTAAACATGCAATCCACAAAGATGCAGATTTCTTTAAGCTTTTACAAGAGTAGCTATAATCAGCGGATACTAAAAGGAATTGATACTAAGCTGCATTTTTTAAATTTAATTCCGCAATTTAGGATCTGCCAATTTTTTAACATAAGTCTATGAGTCGGCAAATATTGTTCCTTTCTAAAAAACTTTCCCGATCTCGAATTTTTTAGCACAAAATTCCTTTAAAAGAAGTTGTCAGGTGGGCTGTGAAAAGTTAACATTTTTGCATCTGTTGTCATATAAAAGTGTCTTATTTTTTATTTGTCTATAGCTTTTGACCTCCTGAACAGACTTGCCTAAATTGGACTCTTGCTTAGGGTAATCAGCTAAGGTCCACCTCGCCACGTTTTTTGCCGTTCCGTGCATGGGAAAAGAGTTAAGAAGGAGTAAAAAAGATGTGTTTTCAGATTTCATGTCCCATAGGAAATTTTGGTTGCTCTTAAAGCCAAAATCTCTGAATAAAGGAAAAACTTTACTCAGCGATCATGTTTTTGTTGGTTTAGTTCAATCCGTTAAGTAGTTGCTGAGAAATTAACATGTAAAAAAGGTGCTGTGACCTTTTTGGGCTAAAACCTTTGTATATGTTGTCAGTTGAAAACCGTTTGTTGATTTACTTATAAATTTCGCACCATTTGATGAATATTCAAACGATTTGGCAGACATGTGATGAGAATAATCTTGGCATTTAACAATCATGTAAATCCTTCGTGGGGGTTGGATGTAGTTAAAAATTTGGCACCAAAAAGAGTTCATATGCCAATAACTTTGGAACTGCCTGTTGAATCTGTACAAAATTTGGTCAAAACTTGAAAAGATTTAATTCATATTAGAATGTCAAGGAGAGGGAACACAAAGTTAAACGTGTAGGGTTAAAATCATTTTTGAATCAGTAATAACTTTTTCTGAATGTTCACAACATTTGGCAGGCTTAGCATGTTTTGCCTACTCTAAGTATTTTCATATTCGTGCAGATTCATTGGGGGAGTTAAAAGATGGTGCCAAAAATTGTTCTTTGGTTAACATTAGCATTATGTGATGAATTAAATATATAACAGTACTACACACATCATTACAACACATGCTTTTTCAACGCAGTTTTTACAACGCGACTTCCATTACATCGCAAGTTTATACAACGCATGCTATTTCCAGGCATGTAGATAGGGATACATTGAAACTACCATTGCAATGCAGACTAGTACAACGCATGTATTTACAACGTATGATGGATAGTATTTTACAATATTAATATAGTTTTTTCTTTTGTCAACCACCCTCTGGGACGGGATGCAAGGGAAACAGGGGTTTTGGGTTGGGCAGTGTATTAATACCCAGGTATTAATTTTAATACCCGACTATTAATTAAGGGTGGGTGGAGATGGCGTAGTGCCTCTACGCATCACTCCACGAGCTCTGCTTCGCTCCGCTCCTTCCCCCCTCCCAAATTCTTTGAAAATGATAAAAGAAGACACTTACCTGCGTGCCTGCTGCCTCCCCTGCATGGCCACTCTCCTTCCTGCTACTCACGTCCTTCTTCATTGAAAAAAACACTACGTTGTACGTCTTGCATGTGCATGCGCAGGGAGTAAAACATAGTGTTTTTTTCAATGAAGAAGGACGCGTGAGGAGCAGGAACGAGAGCGGCCAGGCAGGGGAGGCAGCAGACACGCAGGTATCTTTTATCTTTTTTAAAAAATTTGGGAGGGGAGAGGGAGCTGCTAACTCCACAGCGTCACGAAGGCAGAGTTTTGCCTACCTCCGCGTTTGCAATGGAGGCTCTAGTAGGCAAATCTCCGCAGACTCCGCTGGCAGAGCGGAGTTACCTGCTCAGGGTTACTATTAATTTAAATACTCTAGCAATAATTTTAAGACCAGTATTATAATTAATACATATATATTTTCTAAACTAAAAACACTTACCCAAAAATAAAATTACACATTGATGTAGATATAGAACACTTTTTCATTGATTAAAAACACTAGAGAACTTTTTAAAAACAGCATCCACATACAAGGCATTGACGGCATACAAAGCAAGAGAAAATGTATGTCCTTCAACTATTCTACAACACCAGGCAAGATATCCTCTACTCAAAATGGATGCCATTCTAAGACAAAACTTAAAAACCAAACTTTGAAACACAAAATGTAAAATATACATTCTGTGAGGTTCTGAATCACGCAGAAAAAACATTTATGAAACTATTTTCTTTAAAATGTTAATTTTCCCCTTCTAAAAGTATGAATTAAGCTGACCACCATTTTGTCTTCAGTGGTGCTCAGACTTTCCTGACAACCACACGCGTCTGGAGTAGGAGGAGAAAACTGCCACTTTTGACCTGAAAACACTGCCATCTATTGAATAAAGTAAGTGTACTTCAAACATGAAGCACAATTAGTTAGAAAATAATGAATTGGCAAAAGTGAAATAAAGTCTTTATTTTTTTTTAAGATTTAGGAAAATATGCAGCGATATTTTCCACCTTAAAGAAATAAAGTACGTGTATATTTCAAATAATAAAAGGTAGAAAATTAAATGGGAATAAATATAAGCATCTAATTTAAGATTTGTAATTTCCTTAATCGATTTTTAATATAGTATATTTACAAAAATATTAAAATCCAAGAAAACATAGATAGGCAGCTGGTCAGTGGTGGGGGGCAAACATATTATTCAAACTCCGCAGGGTGCTTGCTTTAGGAAAGTTACCTGTCAGTGGTGGGGGGCAAAACCATTATTCTAATTCCACAGTGAGCTTGCCTCAGGGAAGGTGCTCATCAGTGGTGGGGGGCAAAAATACTATTGTAACTTCATTGTGTGCTTGCCTCAGGGAAGGTGCTGGTCACTGGTGGGGGGCAAAATTGCTATTCCAACACCACAGGCTGCTTGCCACACGGAAGGTACTGGTCAGTGGTGGGGGACATTATTCAAACTGTCCTAGGATGCTTGTTTCCAGTCCAGGGAGGACCTGGCCTGGCAGTTCGGGCTGGACTGTTCCCATTGGGTGCAGGGTCAAGACTGATTTGTATATAGCTGGGTTCAAACTGGAATGGCATGGGGGAGCAATAAAACAATGGATTTAGGCCTAGATATCTGTACTGTGGGGGATATATGACATTGTTCTGCATTCTGTCCATCAATTGTTCTTTTTGCATTTGTCACCCAGAGTGGGACAGGAATGCCCAGACGTGGGTCCCGTGCTCTCCATGCCACTGAAGTCAAGCTATTGTGGCTGATGAGGGGTGAAACCCCAAAGCCGGTCCTAGGATGCTTGTTTCCATTCCAGGGAGGACCTGGCCTGGCAGTTTGGGCTGGACAGTTCCCATTGGGTGCAGGATCAAGAGTGATTTCGTATGTGTCAGGTGCTTCCAGAACTTGCGCGGAACAGAGATGCCTTTTCCCAATGCCCCTCCAAGGAGATCTCCAGGTACAATTATATCAATACCAAGCAGAATCTCCCAAGGGGGGAAGGGGGAGTGGATAAAATAAATAAGAAGACAAAGAGACTGCCTGCGGTTATCTGGTTCCAGCCTTCTGTTTCTTCATCATGTTATGCTACAATTTCGGCTGTTGATTCTGAAAAACCCAAAACAACAATCTTAACACAAGTGTTATATAACCTTAGCTTTCCCTTCTAAATCCAACCCACGTACCAGGATAACCTTAGACCTTGCTTCTCTTCTACGTGTCTTCGTGTCTGCCTGCTATTGTTTAATGTTACAACAAACAAATGATGGACGGAATGCTGACAATGCAGACATTCTCCCCCAGTCAAGAGATCTGGGTTAAATCCATCGTTCTTTTGCCCACTACGCCACCCCAGTTTAGACATGGCCATATGCAAATCAGTCTTGACCCTGTGCCTCATGGGAACAGTCCAGCCCGAACTGCCAAGCCATGTCTTCCCTGGACCGGAATCAAGCATCCTAGGACCGGTTTCTGGCTATCAGCCGTCATCAGCCAGGATAGCTTGACTCCAGTGGCGTAGTGAGCACGGGTCCCACGTCTGGGAATACCCATCCCACTTAGGGCGAATAGCGTTACAACAAACAAATGATGGACGGAATGCTGACAATGCAGACATTCTCCCCCAGTCAAGAGATCTGGGTTAAATCCATCGTTCTTTTGCCCACTACGCCACCCCAGTTTAGACATGGCCATATGCAAATCAGTCTTGACCCTGTGCCTCATGGGAACAGTCCAGCCCGAACTGCCAAGCCATGTCTTCCCTGGACCGGAATCAAGCATCCTAGGACCGGTTTCTGGCTATCAGCTGTCATCAGCCAGGATAGCTTGACTCCAGTGGCGTAGTGAGCATGGGTCCCACGTCTGGGAATACCCATCCCACTTAGGGCGAATAGCTTTACAACAAACAAATGATGGACGGAATGCTGACAATGCAGACATTCTCCCCCAGTCAAGAGATCTGGGTTAAATCCATCGTTCTTTTGCCCACTACGCCACCCCAGTTTAGACATGGCCATATGCAAATCAGTCTTGACCCTGTGCCGCATGGGAACAGTCCAGCCCGAACTGCCAAGCCATGTCTTCCCTGGACCGGAATCAAGCATCCTAGGACCGGTTTCTGGCTATCAGCCGTCATCAGCCAGGATAGCTTGACTCCAGTGGCGTAGTGAGCACGGGTCCCACGTCTGGGAATACCATGCCACTGGAATCAAGCTATCCTGGCTGACGAGGGCTGAAAGCCTGAAACCGGTCCTAGGATGCTTGTTTCCAGTCCAGGGAGGACCTTGCTTGGCAGTTCGGGCTGGACTGTTCCCATGGGGCACAGGGTCAAGACTGATTTGCATATGGCTGGGTTCAAACTGGAATGGCATGGTGAGCAAAAAAACGATGGATTTAGGCCCAGATCTCTGTACTGGGGTGAATGTATGACATTGTTCTGCATTCTGTCCATCAATTGTTGTTTTTGCATTTGTCACCCCGAGTGGGTCGGGTATGCTCAGACGTGAGTCCCGTGCTCTCCATGCCACTGGAATCAAGCTATCCTGGCTGACGAGGGCTGAAAGCCTGAAACCGGTCCTAGGATGCTTGTTTCCAGTCCAGGGAGGACCTGGCTTGGCAGTTCGGGCTGGACTGTTCCCATGGGGCACAGGGTCAAGACTGATTTGCATATGGCTGGGTTCAAACTGGAATGGCATGGTGAGCAAAAAAACGATAGATTTAGGCCCAGATCTCTGTACTGGGGTGAATGTATGACATTGTTCTGCATTCTGATCATCAATTTTTGTTTTTGCATTTGTCACCCCGAGTGGGTCGGGTATGCTCAGACGTGAGTCCCGTGCTCTCCATGCCACTGGAATCAAGCTATCCTGGCTGACGAGGGCTGAAAGCCTGAAACCGGTCCTAGGATGCTTGTTTCCAGTCCAGGGAGGACCTGGCTTGGCAGTTCGGGCTGGACTGTTCCCATGGGGCACAGGGTCAAGACTGATTTGCATATGGCTGGGTTCAAACTGGAATGGCATGGTGAGCAAAAAAACGATGGATTTAGGCCCAGATCTCTGTACTGGGGTGAATGTATGACATTGTTCTGCATTCTGATCATCAATTTTTGTTTTTGCATTTGTCACCCCGAGTGGGTCGGGTATGCTCAGACGTGAGTCCCGTGCTCTCCATGCCACTGGAATCAAGCTATCCTGGCTGACGAGGGCTGAAAGCCTGAAACCGGTCCTAGGATGCTTGTTTCCAGTCCAGGGAGGACCTGGCTTGGCTATTCGGGCTGGACTGTTCCCATGGGGCACAGGGTCAAGACTGATTTGCATATGGCTGGGTTCAAACTGGAATGGCATGGTGAGCAAAAAAACGATCGTTTTAGGCCCAGATCTCTGTACTGGGGTGAATGTATGACATTGTTCTGCATTCTGTCCATCAATTGTTGTTTTTGCATTTGTCACCCCGAGTGGGTCGGGTATGCTCAGACGTGAGTCCCGTGCTCTCCATGCCACTGGAATCAAGCTATCCTGGCTGACGAGGGCTGAAAGCCTGAAACCGGTCCTAGGATGCTTGTTTCCAGTCCAGGGAGGACCTGGCTTGGCAGTTCGGGCTGGACTGTTCCCATGGGGCACAGGGTCAAGACTGATTTGCATATGGCTGGGTTCAAACTGGAATGGCATGGTGAGCAAAAAAACAATGGATTTAGGCCCAGAACTCTGTACTGGGGTGAATGTATGACATTGTTCTGCATTCTGTCCATCAATTGTTGTTTTTGCTATTGTTTAATAGCCCGCTCTTTCTTGAATGAAGAACTTCTGTATAATCAAGAAATATCAACTGTGTTATTTTGTGTTTTTCTACCTACTCTGCTTGTCTATATTTCTTGTTAATTATGTGTACTAACCTGCATATCTATTTTTAATCTCATTCTATTTCTGTTGTTTCCTCAGGCGACCAATACAGCGAGAGGAATGAGTTTGGTAAGTATAAGACTCCTATTACGTCTTTTCTTTTGAATATCTGTAGTTGTATTATTAATATTCTTATAACATTGTTTAGTACTTAGCTCTGGTTAGTCTCTCTTCGATAGACTTCTTGTCTTGTACGAGGAACTCGAACACTGCCTCATAATTACTGCATTGTTTCTGTTGAGCTGTGGAAAAACGGAAACCTCGCTTGTATTCGCGCCTCAGGCACTATTCTCTTGGTTGTGTAGCGTCTTCCCTCTGTTGCGCAGGACACTGGAAGTAGCGTTCTCCTTAACAGTGGTGTGCGCATGGATTCTGAAGATAGCTACTCAGACGAAGTGGAAATGACTGCACTAAACTCGGAGTTTGGAATTGTCCATAAATAACTTAAAACTCACAACCGAAAGCCCGACGGACTCGGCGTAAACCTGACTAAACTAACTAACTAACTTACACGAGAAACTTGGTATGCGTGCGCTTCCGTTAAGAACTCAGGTGAAGTGTGTGAGAAGTTGGCCTGGTATATGCTGCTCACTAATTCTAGTGATCACCTTGTACCATGCCAAACAACCCTTATGGTGGTGGTTGAAGTCAACCTTGATAGACCAGCTATCCTAGTGGTAGCGTGGACAGTGCAGTCTGCAGGCTAAACTCTTGAGGGCATGTGAAGCCAGCCGTTTTACCATATGTAACCTCCTTGAATACCAAATGAAAGGACACCACACAGATATATATTCAAAATATATATGTATTTATTTACTTAAAAGTATCCCCTATACTCTTTATGAGCACAGAGGCACATTCGTTAAAACAAGGCAGTGTTTAAATATACAAAAGTTGCACAATTATGGATGGGCCAGGTGGCCAGCTAAACCATATACTAAAATAGTGGTATAAGAACCACAAACAGAAAGGAAGGAAGGCCTAGGGCCTCGGGAATCACTGGAACGACAAGGAGCTAACTGTAGTTAGTGACCAGGAGGCCCACGGGATGCGTGTGCAGTGTGAAAAGTTATACGCGTGCACCTATTGATTTCAATGGGTGCGTAAAAGTCACAAAGTTAAAGAAAAAGGAACCTTCCGGATGGGCTAGAACCTAGCAACTTGAAACCTAGACACTAGAGATGTTTCTCTACCCAGGAGCACCGAAGTGCCAGCGTTACCTCACCCACAGGAAGCGGGTGCATAGGGGTCAAAGTGCGTCGGGTTTCGTCGTGTAGGTCTATGGAGCCTGAGGATGAAGATGCTGCAGGCGGCCAGGCAGGAAGAGTTCGGGTAGATCCAAGGGTGGATCTGAAGAGTAGACGACCTGTAAGCAGAGGGGACAGTGTTCAAAGTCACTAGCCAGTGACTGGCGTGGAACCAGGAAGGAACCAGGCGATGTCGAGTGCCAACAGGTGAAGAAGGGAAGCTTGTCTCCACAGCCACGTGGAAGAGAAGGGATCGACGACAACCAGGAGTCACTCACGAGCTGTCCCACAAAGGCTCTAGCTGATGGCGGTGTCGGCTTCTCGATTGGAGCAAACAGGCCTTGGCTAATGCAAGCCATGCAGGAGTCGATGAAAGCTTGGTGCTCTAACCAGCAAGGTCAGAGAGGCTGCTCCTTTTCACAGGAGCAAGGGCCAGTCTGGAGCAACCAGACCAGCGGTGTTGTTTGTAGATTTCGTCGCCAAGATGGCCACTAGCCAACGAGCCAGTAACCGGGATGACGCGTTGAGTGGCAAAAAGCAAAAGGGCCCCACGCAGATCTCGTGGATGCTGGAGGGCTGGTCTTTGGTGCAAATGCTGCTCGGTGTTGGGGCTTCTCAGGACCCAAAGCACAGCATTGAGGATGCCTCAGGTGCTGCGCAGTCAGCTTGTCGTGGACGTTCCAAGATGGACGGTTCCACGTCTCTCGGTGCCTCCACGGGTCTCTTCTTTGCAGGGACTTTGGATCTGGCTTAGAGATGTCTGGGAGTCTGGGTCTTGTCGGGCTCTGGGCTCGGTCTCCGGCGGGAGGCGGCGGCAAAGCAGTCGCTGAGTTGCTGGATGGTGCCTGTATTCACAGGGTGGTCACTCCTTGGCCACAAGGGAGATTCTCTTCAGTCTTCTGTGCAGCAGAACGTCGAAGTCCAGTAGTTCTTCTTGTCAAAGTCGATTCTATTCCAAATCAAGGGGCCGGATTACCTGCTAGGTCCCTCCTCTGGGTGGGACCAGGAAGGGAGGTGGTTACACCCCCTTTCCTTTGTCCAGTTTCGCACCAGGGCTGGGGCTGGAGAGCCCCAGCTCCCGTTTGAACTGGCATATGCACAGGGACACCTTGTGTGCCCCAGGCATGTCTCAATCTTTTCAGCCCTCCCTAACCCACTACACAAAATCCTGTCTGGGGTGGTGCAAGCACCTCACCTGACAGGAAACAACCCTTTGTCCACACCTCCCAAGCTAGAAGGACTCCCAGCAGCAGGAGGGCAGACTTGTGTCTGTGGTGGCAGCATCCATTTTGTGATGCTGAGGCTCTGTCTAACTTTACCCGGGTTTCAGGTTGGGTACATGTCGTGTCCCTCTAGAAGGGTGGAATGCTACCCCCATCGCCAGAACTGGTGAGGGGGTAGTATTCCAAATCGTATGACACCTTACTCGACATGTTTTGATAAAGCCAAACCAAAGTTAGCATTTGACCGCGAGGTACATAATGCACTTAAGAGTATATGGTATGGCAATATCATGAAACAGCTAAAGGACGTTGTTCCGAAAGCTGCAGACAGGCTCAGCTCATGCCAGAGCACCATCTCACATGAAACCAAGCACTCTGCCTCCAGGATTGTTAAGGCCTGCCATAGGAGTGGCTGATAGGTTACCATGTGTCCATATATGTTAGATATAGATATACTATATCTAAGTAAGAGGTGATTACACCAACTTACCCCAGCTGAGTGATCAGCCAGTTGTGTCAAATAGTGAGGCCAGGCCAGGGGTGGCATAATACATGCTGCAGCCTCTGGTAGGCCTTGGATACACCTATGCCCTGGGTACCTGGGGTACACTGTTACAGGGTCCAATAAGGTGAACCAGTTCCAATTGGTAATGCACCTAGTGTGCATTGGCCTTAATTTAGGGAGAGAGCAGCAGGGCTGTGGGTCTGATTAGCAGGCCCACAGCCACACTAAGTCATAAAACCAGTGAAGCAAAAGCAAACATTTGCGGTGACCATAGGATAGCAGACCCTACTCTCCTACAAAGTGCGTCAACGTTCTATTGCAAGCGCCCCAAGTAGAACTCCGCGTGCAGAGGAAGCCTAGAACTGCACTCTTCGTGCATTGTCGGCCATCTTGGAGTTGTTCAATCTCCAAGTTTCCTTCCAGGTAATAAGCTTAACCTTAGGTATGCGTGGTATTGCCTGTTGTTGGCATATTGAACAGACAGAGAAGTTTTGATCCTTAGAAGTCCTGACAATATGGCTGGGTTCAAACTGGATTAGAATTGGGGAGCAAAACAACGATGGATTTAGGCCCAGATCTCTGCACTGGGGTGAATATATGACATTGTTCTGCATTCAGTCCATCAATTGTTCTTTTTGCATTTGTCACCCACAGTGGGACTGGTATGCCCAGATGTGGGTCCCGTGCTCTCCATGCCACTGGAACAAATCTACCCTGGCTGGTGAGGGGTGAAACCCGAAACCGTCCTAGGATTCTTGTTTCCAGTCCAGGGAGGACCTGGCCTGGCAGTTCGGGCTGGACTGTTCCAATTATATGCAGGGTCAAGACTGATTTGCATATGGCTGGGTTCAAACTGGACTGGCAATGGGGGAGCAAAAAAACAATGGATTTACGCCCAGGTCTCTGTACTGGGGTGAATGTATGACATTGTTCTACATTCTGTCCATCAATAGTTCTCTTTGCATTTGTCACCCCGAGTGGGACGGGTATGCCAGGACGTGGGTCCTGTGCTTTCCATGCCACTGGAGTCAAGCTATCCTGGCTGATGAGGGGTGAAACCCCAAAAACCGGTCCAAGGATGCTTGTTTCCAGTCCAGGGAGGACCTGGCCTGGCAGTTCGTGCTTGACTGTTCTCATTGGTTGCAGGATCAAGACTGATTTGCATATGGCTGGGTTCAAACTGGAATGTCATGGGGGAGCAAAGAACGATGGATTTAGGCACAGATCTCTGTACTGGGGTGAATGTATGACATTGTTCTGCATTCTGTCCATCATTTGTTCTTTTTGCATTGGTCACTGGTGGGGGGCAGAATTACTATTCGAACTCCATGGTGTGCTTGCCTCAGGGAAGGTTCTGATCACTGGTGGGGGTCAACATTACTATTCTAACTCCACAGGGTGCTTGCCTCAGGGAAGAGGCTGGTCAGCGTTGGGGGGTAAAATTTCTATTCTAACTCCACAGGGTGCTTGCTTCTGGGAAGGTGCTGGTCAGTGATAGGGGCAACATCACTATTCTAAATCCACAGGCTGCATGCCTCATGGAAGGTGCTGGTCAGTGGTGTAGAACAAAATTACTATTCAAACTCCACATGGTGCTTGCCTCAGGGAAGGTACTGGTCAGTGGTAGGGGGCAAAATCAATATTCAAACTCCACAGTGTGCATGCCTCAGGGATGGGACTGGTCAGTGTTGGGGGGGGAATTACTATTCTAACTCAACAGTGTGCTTTCCTCAGGGAAGGTGCTGGTCAGTGGTGGGGGGCAACATTTGTATTCTAACTCCACGGGGTGCTTATCTCAGGGAATATTCTGGTCACTGGTGGGAGACAAAATTACTATTCTAACTTCACAGAGTGCTTGCCTCAGGGAAGGTGCTGGTCAGTTGCACCAAGTAATGTAACAAATTTAAAGAAACACATAAAGTCCTTTAATTTTTTCACAGGTTAATTAGTTTATCTGAGGAAACAAATTGAGTTGAAAACCATCTTCCAAACAGAGGTGAAACAAACAGAAGGCCTGTCACAGGTATAATTATTCCAAATCCTTATGTTGTAACCAAAACTAAGCAAAACATTTCTTCTAACCAAGCAGGGCTCATCCCTCAGCCCGACGCTGTTTAACGTCTACATGGCCCCCCTCGCACAAGTGGCCCGCCATCACGACCTCAACATCATCTCCTATGCCGACGACACTCAGCTCATCCTCTCCCTCACAAAGGACCCACACACCGCCAAAACCAACCTCCACGTGGGAATGAAGGCTGCACAGACTGGATGAGGAGCAGCCGTCTGAAGCTGAACTCGGACAAGACGGAGATCCTCATCTTTGGACACACCCCCTCAGCCTGGGACGACTCCTGGTGGCCGACCACACTGGGAACAGCACCGACACCCACGGACCATGAACGCAACCTAGGATTCATCCTCGACTCCTCCCTCTCCATGTCCAAACAGGTCAATGCCGTCTCCTCCTCCTGCTATAACACCCTCCGCATGCTACACAGGATCTACAAGTGGATCCCAACCGAAACAAGAAGAACGGTGACATAGGCCCTCGTAAGCAGCAGACTGGACTATGGCAATGCACTCTATGCAGGAATCCCAGCCAAACACCTATGACGACTACAACGCATCCAAGACGCCTCCGCCCGACTGATCCTCAACGTCCCCCGCCGCAGCCACATCACCCCCCACCTGAGAGACCTACACTGGATCCCCGTCAATAAGAGGATCACCTTCAAGCTCCTCACCCACGCACACAAAGCACTCCACAACGCTGGACCAGCCTACCTTAACAGCAGACTCAGCCTCTTCACCCCCACCCGCCAGCTCCACTCCGCCAGCCTCGCCCTCGCCGTTGTCCCCCACATCCAACGAACAACCTCCAGCGGCAGATCCTTCTCCTACCTCGCCAAGACCTGGAACACCCTGACTGCCCACCTACGGCAGACCCAGGACCTACTCGCCTTCAGAAGACTCCTCAAGACCTGGCTCTTCGAGCAGTAGCGGCACCGCCCCTCCCCTCAGCGTCTTGAGACCCTCACGGGTAAGTAGCGCCCTTTACAAATACATTGATTGATTGATTGATTGATTGATTGATTGATTGATTGATTGATTAAAATGAACAACAATCTGTTACAGAATTCAAATTTTGATTTGTTAAACTGAAGCCAAAGTGAGAATGTTTTTTAAAACATCTGTTTAAAAATCCACTTTACATTTTAGACCAACACAACCTCACACCGAAGAAAAGGAATGAAAACTGCTGAATCAGTTGATACTTTGATATAAGTTTACTTTAAATTAGGGGGTCGGTAGGTAGTTTCTTTGAGAAAGCTTTTACAATTTCTTCGGAGTAAGGATGTTTATGAGTGGTGCGATCCCTAACTTGAGAAGAATTATTCAAAGGAAAAAAAGGCAAGTAACCCCCAACGTGTAACACCCAAAACATTCTCTAATATTAACATTCCTCATGCACAAGGCAGCACACATGGAAAAAGCAAAAACGAGAAGAAATAGCGCCTTTCCTTTTGTTTCGCCAACGTAAGACCAGGTTTGACCTGGTCTTAATTTTGGCCCTGCCACCTATGTATGCTGCCCTTGTACATGGGGGTAGCATCAAAATCAATGGGTGTTGTGGTGGAACGCCCACCGCAACACCCACTGCCCACCCCTTTCATGCTAACCATAGCGTGAAAGGAGGCCTTATTTACAAGGCAGCGTTAAGCCATATTAAATGGCTTAAATCTGCCTTGTAAATAAGGTTACACCCCTATTGCCACCACAACGTCGATAAAAGTGATGTTGTGGTGGTGATAGGGGCTTGTACATATACCCCTCTATGTTTTCTCAATTTCATGCAGGCCTATCAAGGAATGGGCCAGATTTAAAATAGGGATCAAAAAGAGTTCATTTGCTACTACTGTGTTACAGTTTGATGAATCTGAATGAAATGAAACAGTAATTTTGCAGGTTTAGCTTTCTGTTGGTTATGTCAGTTTTTGAGCAGATCCAAAAAAAGGGGGCAAAGCTAAATCAGTGACAGTAAAGGTTTTATTACTAATTAAATAAATACTTCAGTTTGAAATTCGGCATACTGTTGGCACATAAGCACAGTGCAAGACCATGCAGGCCCTGCTACCAACTTCTAATGGGCACGCCCTAAGTTATTTGGAAGGAGGGCGCGGTGGAAGGCCATGCACAACACAGGATAGATATGGCTGATGATTATGGTTCATCCTAAAAATTCAATGAAATTCACTGGAAAAAACACTGTAGGGCAGATTTACAAGCCCCTTGCGGCATTTGTGCGCCGCCGTTGCGTCACTTTTTGTGACGCAGCGGCACTGTAAAAATGCGGCCCATTTACAACGTGATGCATCTAGGGAGATGTCTACAAGATTTCACTGCGCAACTTCTAGGACGCCACAAAAGCAGGCGTAAGAAGTGACGGAGCACAATGAGGATAGGCCGCCCCATGCATTGCTGGAGTTGCATTGTGCTTGCGACACGACTCCAGCAATGCATGACTTTTGTGTCAACAGATGTGTCAGAATTTCTGATGCATCGGTCAATCCTTGCGCCATGGTGCGCCGTATTGTAAATACGGCGCATCCAAAGTGGTGCAAGGGTTTCTCAGGGTAGTGCAGGGAAAGTGACGCATCTTTACAGATACCTCACTTTCTTTTAAATCTGCCCCAAACTTAGTTATGCTTTACCAAACTTAAAAATGAAAACAATTCCCAGAATTTCACAAGTTATGGTGTGCAACGCACAAATCATGCTATATAACTTATGCCCCCACCATACTCATTGCACCCATCAGCTGATGACCTATTAAAAAACACACAAAATAGAGCAAAATATGACAGGTTGTGAGTTTTGGAGTGCATTGTCTGTTGCACACCACATCTATTTTTTCAGGGTATATTTATTAATATATAAAAATGCACATGCCCAGTGGCACACCGAAATCTAGGATGCCTTCTTCAATTGTTTACCCAGGCTATGAGCAAAGTACAAAAAGTTCCTGGGAAACAGAGCACAAATTTCAATGACAAATTTTTCTCCCTCTTTCTCAAGCAGAAAACTCGTGCCAGCACAAAGAAAAGAAAACTTCAGCAATACACCTATGGCCATATTGGGTGTGCTGCATCGCCGCAACACAAAAACGTAAGTTCGTCAGATGTGGCTCCTCAATGGAACTTTTGAAAACAATCTGATATTTACTTTTGAGCTTATGGAGTCCTGTTTTCTTAGGCTCCAGCTGCATGGAACAGAGGTGTCAAACACCCCTACGTCTGAAAGGGCTCACAAAAGAGCAGAAAAAGAGCGCATAAAAGGTCATGGTCTGCTGAATACCTAAAATATAATAGGGGTGAGTGAAAGACTCAGAGAAAGGACGGGTTTCAGAATTTGAAAGCAATTTCAACATTCTTATAAACACCCATGTAGAAAAATGCAGGAGCCAGCCTGTGGGTATTTTTTCCGTCACACATCAGCTTGTCATGAAGGGTGCCATTCACTGAGGCCGCCAACATATAGCCTGAAACAACTCGCCCGGGATCTATGATTTCAATGAATTCTGCCCTCAAACCCGCCTGTATCTTCAGCCTATGGGAGATGCCCTGACTCCCAAAGCCAAGCAGAAGGTGCAAGTTGAAATAAGCCAACCAAAGGATTTCTTTTTTCAAAGTTCAAAACCTTCCTCCCTTATTGAGGAAGTACATCTTTCCTTTTGGTTCATTTGCCAGGGCTTCAGAAGCAAAGAGCCGCGTGTCACACTGGACTGAAATAGACACTGTGATATTACACATGCTGAGTCAGACAGAGCCCAGCACAGTTCACTGTTGCAACTGACCATCCACAAGACAGGAAGAGGGGAGAGGTGGGTTTCACTGAGGTGGCACAAAACTTACTCAAACAAAAGAAAGGTCTCGCTACTCAACAGGGGTTCCCAGGAGAACAGGTCATTTGTTACTTCATGCATAAAGATAAAGGCCAGAAAGGAAAGAAAAATGCTCAGTCAGACTAAATGTGCCCCTCTTTCGTGTTTATATTTGATATTTGTGGGATTATGGACCACTGTGCCCAGGGGCCTCAGGATAAACTACCATCTTCTTCTGCATCACACTACCAGTCTTCTTACATTTTAGCTGTGAAAAAAGGTTACATTGGTAGTCATCGAGTCTGTTTTAGTTTCATTTGACAAGAAAGTCGAACAATGTATCCTTTTTCACAGCTAAAATACAAGGAGACTGGTAGTGTGATGCAGAACAAGACGGTAGCTTATCCCTGAGGACCCTGGGCACAGTGATCCATAATCCCCCAAATTTCAAATATAAACACGGCATTGATCAATATTCCGTATAGCTGACTGACTCTTATAGACCCAACAATGGGTTGAGTGACTTTATGCTCAAGTGTGGTTGAAGGGGACCTGTAACACGAGGAACAGAAGAATGGGCAGTATGTTGAAGTTGAGTGCTGCAGCCTGTGTGTGGAAAACAGAGTCTGTCTGGATGGTGTGCCCACGGGGGAATTCATCTACTGCTCTGAATGCTGAGAAGGTGGAGACGGACAAGGTGGTGAAGAATTGTGCCACAGACAGACGTGGGCTGTAGAATGAATGCTTGCAAAAGAAACAATTGATGCACGGAATGCTCGACAATGCAAGCATTCACTCCCAGTCACAAGGATCTGGGTTAAATCCATCATTGTTTTGCTCACCACCCCAGTTTGGAACCAGCCATATGCAAATCAGTCTTGACCCTGTTTCTTGTGGGAACAGTCCAGCCAGAACTGCCAAGCCAGGTCCTTCCTGGACCGGAAAGAAGTATCATGGGACCGGTTTCAGGGCATCACCCTTCATCAGCCAGGCTAGCTTGAATCCAGCGGTGTAGTAAGCAAGGGACCAACATCTGGGCATGCCCTTCCCACTTAGGGCGACATATTTAAAAGAAAAAATTGATGGACAGAATACTGGACAATGCAAACATTCACCCCCAGTCACAAGGATCTGGGCTAAATCCATCATTCTTTTGTTCTCCACACCACCCCAGTTTGGACCCAGCCATATGCAAATCAGTCTTGACCCTGTTCCTTGTGGGAACAGTCCAGCCTGAACTGCCAAGCCAGGTCCTCTCTGGACCGGAAACAAGCATCCTGAGACCGGTTTCAGGGCATCACCCTTCATCAGCCAGGCTAGCTTGAATCCAGTGGTGTAGTGAGCAAGGGACCCACGTCTGGGCATACCATACCCACATAGGGCGACATATGCAAAAGAAACAATTGATGGACACAATGCTGGACAATGCAAACAGTCACCCCAGTCACAAGGATCTGGGTTAAATCCATCATTCTTTTGATCATCACACCACCCCAGTTTATACCCAGCCATATGCAACCCAGTCTTGACCCTGTTCCTTGTGGGAATAGTCCAGCCCGAACTGCCAAGCCAGGTCCTCCCTGGACCGGAAACAAGCATCCTGGAACAGGTGTCAGGGCATCACCCTTCATCAGCCAGGCTAGCTTGAATCCAGTGATGTAGTGAGAAAGGGACCCATGTCTGGGCATATCCTTCGAACTTAGGGCGACATATGCAAAAGAAACAATTGATGGACAAACTGCTGGACAATGCAAACATGCACCCCCAGTCACAAGGATCTGAGTTGAATCCATTATTCTTTTGCTCACCACCCCAGTTTGGACCCAGCCATATGCAAATCAGTCTTGACCCTGTTCCTTGTGGGAACAGTCCAGCCTGAACTGCCAAGACAGGTCCTCCCTGAACCAGAAACAAGCATCCTGGGACCGGTTTCAGGGCATCACCCTTCATCAGCCAGGATAGCTTGAATCCAGTGGTGTAGTGAGCAAGGGACCCACGTCTGGGCATTCCCTTCCCACTTCGGGCGACATATGGAAAAGAAACAATTGATGGACTGAATGCTGGACAATGCAAACATTCACCCCCAGTCACAAGGATCTGGGTTAAATCCATCATTCTTTTGCTCACCACACTAGAATGAATGCTTGGCACAGAGTACTAGATCCAAGCGTGTGGCTCTAGGGGGAGCAGAGGAAGCAGTATCAGGTCCCAGTTGTGACCAGAAGCAGAGGAGCAGATGCCGGATGGGAAGACTGCATTACCTCTCCAGCTTTGATCAGTGAGTCTAAGACCTGAGAGCAGCCAAGACACAGTGAGACAAATGTGCTTACCATTATCGCGGCAAGCTAACATTATTTAGACTTGATTCAGAGGTGAAAGCTGAGGGGTGCACGACGGGATGTGAAAAGGTACAATGGGGAGTTTTCCTCCCAGTGGACAATTTGGCCTTTGTAAGCGGGAGCCTGTCCTCGGCAGTGCAAGTTGGGATGGGTGGCACCATAACAAAAAAGGGGCAGGGAATTTGACAATAAAGAAAATAGGAACCCAAAACCACAAGCCTTCTGCTTAAGGCAAACCAGTGACACTCTGGGACTGTGCCTATGAGATTGAAAACAAGAAACGAATGGAGCAGAGCTGGTAAATTTGGTCCACTGAACACTCTAAAGGCTGTCAAGGTGGTCAGAGCAGAGACATTGATCTTAAGGTGGGACCAGTACTTATCAGTAACAGGACAAACCAGTGAGGAGAGGACCAGGGCAAAATAAAATCGATAGGTCACAGGGACGATGATGAACAGGTTGGCCATAGAGGCCCAGAAACACTCTACCTAGTTAGGTGGTGAATAGTAGTTCCCCCTAAGGCTACCCCAAAAGTCCATACATAACTTTTCTCCTGCAACTCCACTCCTCCCACAATTAATGAGAGAGGAATACTACTGCTGTTCTAAAACTATAATTTTCTTTCCCCACCTCTTTTTCCAGTTAAAGCACCATCATGGTTCATGAACGTGGACATAGGTCCACCTTGCAAAATAAGGTGAACAGCTATACAGTTCTAAGGAACAGGAAGCCTGAAGGACTGCATTGTACACCAAAATGAGAGAAGAATATCAGCAAATGTAGTTTGCTCCCAAAGAGGATCCTGCCCAAGATCACCTTAGAATCCTAAATTAACTGTTTCAGTCCAGGTCAATATCCTCTCAATGAATTAAAGTGATGGAATATAACAATCTTAAATGACCATGAATAATAGCAAACTGCTACGCTCCACAGCTGACAATCTTGAGCAAGAAAACTCAATGATGTAGGTGGGAAAGAAGGCACAAAGGGGAGATTATGAAGGAATATTATTTGACTTGTGGGAGTACTGGAAATAGTGGAGGGGACCATCCACAGAGCTTATGGTAGAAGACTGAACAATCAGTACTCAAACTAAATAGAATGTATTCTTACATGGAACAAGCCCACAAGGTCCCTATACATCTACACAAAACTAGAGCACCCCTTAGGGCAATAATAGCCAATATTGTCTATCATGGAGTTGGAGATGCAATTATTCATGCTGCCAGACAAATGGAGGACTTGCGTTGTGAGAATTCAGTGGTACACAATTTTTCAGATTTCATGATTGACATTCAAAAGCAGAAGTACAGTTTCAACAAAATTGAAAAGCTGCTCAGAGAGAAAGAGATAAAGTACATGATACTATTTCTGCCTAGTTAGGCATTAGAACAGAAGGGAAGGCTTTGACCTTCCTGACACGGGAAGACGCATAGGCTCGAAGGGTGAAGATAAGTGAAAGAAAAGGAAGAAATGAGTTAAACATATGTGAAGTCACCACTGGAGCAATCCAGTCAATGGAGTATGGCAGGAAGAAATGATTAAGCCCCTCACCTTCTAACGCCATCCAGTGGATCAAGGGCCACACAGAAACATCATGAAGACATGGACCGCTGAACAAGCAAACCCCAAGCTACAAGAAAGAAATTATCCCTGATGTTTACTTTAAAGTTCCAGGAGGAAGCTCCAAATGGATTTCTCATATAGGGACAAAACAGACTCCTAGTGTACCAAGGAAATGATGAGCATAGGATTTGTCAGATTATAAACAGAATTTTGTTCAAACAATTGTGATAAGGTAACAGGAGCCCATACAACTTTTCTATAAAAGTTGTGCATTATAGCTAACAGGTTGGAGAAAAAGGACAAATTAAGGAAGAGGTTAGTTCGAAGCATGCATGTTTGGGGTGGGACGTACAGTGGATGGTTCAGTTAGACAGCACAGTAACACATGCGCTCATGGAGATAGCTAATTCGGGAGACATTGCAGCACTCACAGTTACCTTACAACATGACACCTACAACAGGGGACGCGCTGTAAAACAAAAAGGATCTGTATGATGTCCTTGAAGTGTAAATGGTTTGGGACTCAAAGTGAAAAGGGACATAGCCCACAGAGCATTTAAGAGACAGACCCTAGATATGATACTATTGAAAGAGAATAGAATGGTCAGAAGTGGATGCTACAGGCTCTTGGCTTATGCAGGCATTACAGCAGATTCTGGAGGGGTGGCGCTATTCATTAAGAAATCCCCCCTGTTTGTGGTTAAGCAGACACAAAGTGGTTGAATGGGTTGCAGCGTTGTGGTAACAGCGGTATGGAATGGGGAACCGGTGATTCTCTGCTAGACCTACCTCCCACCCAAACTCCAATCTGCAGTCCTAGAAAAGCTGAGTCTGTTGCTGTTGCAACTAACAAATTTATGGTGATGGGATTAGACTTTAAACTTACAGTGAAAGAAAGTGCTCATATCTCTGACATTTTCTGATGACCTCTGGCCTGGCCGATGTATGCTGAAGGCATAATCCCCACAAGAAGGAGTATGTCCTTTACTCCAGAGTTCTTGATGCTTTCTCTTGAACAGATTATTTTGTTACTTGGGGACAATACAAGCACACATTCCTGAAAGTGAAGACCCTGGCTTGGGGTACCAAGATCACTCCCCCTTAATAATAGACCTGGGGGCACAAGACACAAGGCATACTAAAGGATGAAGACTGGACACTATGTTGATTAAAAATAGCGAAAAGACTTAATACACTCGTTTAGTGAAAACTCTTTATCTCTTTATCTTTATCGAAAGTAGTACTATGGGAGCTGTGTCACACTAGTCCGAGGGGATGCCACAGCCCTTAGGCTGCGCTCCAAAATAGGAAATGGAGCATGATGACATAAATAAAAAACAAAATTCTTGACCTAGAAAAATGGTATTTACAGACCAACTCTGACATTTGCTACAGAACAGGAATACTGTGGAGTTGCTGAAGGAAATTCTCACAAACAGTTTCTAGCCATCCAAACATGATTTTATGTGGTTGATAACAAGACAGGCAAGCAACTGCCCTGGCTGAGTAGAACAGTTGCAAATGCTAGATGGGCTAGATGGGTTAATGAGATAGTCTTCACTTGTGGAAGCACAGTGCAGGGTAACATTGCTATAGCAAATACTATGCAAATGCCTTTGCTAAGTATTTTCATGTGCTTGGCAATGCTCAGTGTGGCTTGGAAGAGACCAATATACAGGCCTTCCTTGCAGACCTGGCCGTCTCAGATCTGTCACCATCAGATAGGGAGGTTCTGTACTCGGGCTTAAAATCAGAATAAAGCAAAGCACTGATTAAAAACGTACAATCTGGGATAACTCTGGGCCCCAACGACCTTCCAGTAGAACTTTAAAAAGCATGGTTAGTATACTGACATCACACCTCTTGAATATTTATTTGAGTTTCATAGTGGATGGGTTGCTGCCATTTGATCCTAAGATGGCTACAACAGTAATCATACACAAGCCGAATAAGCCTCCAATAGTCTGTGCCTTACACAAACCCATTTACCAATTAAATCGCAAAGCCAGCATTTTGCTAAAGTTCTAGCTAAACAACTTGTGGCATCTGTCACAAAAATAATGCACCCTGACCAGTCAGGCATTCAGTCCAATAGGAGCAGAAGTCTTAATATGAGGATGATGAATGGGAGTACATAGCACTGTAGAGGTGGCAAAACCCAAAGTACTCTTATCACTGGGTGATACCAAGGCATTCCATTCTCTAGAATGGACCTACATGGTTCAGGTCCTTTAGCGGATGGGATTTGGGTCAAAATATTTATGTTAAACCCTCCATCATGACCCCATGAGAAAAGGTCAGATTTAACAGGGTTGCATCAGATCTGCTCCATCTAAAAATACATACAGGGAGCGATGCCTTCTGTTCCCCATGATTTTTGCTCTTATCCTGGAGCCCTGGGCCTTTTGGATCCTGGAGGAGGCATAGTGATAGCGAGGAAAAAATCCACATTTTAAATATCAGTATATGTGTAACATGTAACTTATAAAAATGGACTCCAACTCCGTGCCAAATTCTTCTTCTAGGCAATAGATCTTTTTACCGTTTTTATAGAAGAAAAATCAAATCATTATTAGTTAGCATCATATTTTAATCAGTTCTTAAGTTCAGTTAATATAAGAGTTATGTATTGGTTTCAAAAACCTTTATTCTCATCATGAGATTAGTAAATATCTTCCTTTTTATTCAATTAGTATGTCAGTTGAAATATGTTTACAAATATTTATCAAGAGAAATATAATTAGATTAATTTAAAATTGCAAAAATCTCAAGCTTGTTCCATTAAGGAATTAGTCCCTAATCTAAGTAAGCTAAAATGTAAACTTAATGAAGAGCTCAGCAAAAGAGGGAGATCCAAGGAGCATAAAATACAAAAACAGATTAAGTAGTTAAACTCAGCCAAGTTTCAAAATCTGAAAAGTATCACCATACGGTTACAGTAGCAATCTGTGCAAATAAAGCCTCAATATGGAAATATGGGGAAACAGATGACAGCAGTGGCTACAACCATCAAGGGTAGCAACAGGAAGGTTGAAAATCTAGATCATCACCTTCAGAGTGGCAGGCAACAGCAGTAGCAGCAGCCATGGTCAGCAATAATCTGCAGTTCCCCTGCTGTTGTCTGTCACTCTGGTAGTGATACTCCAGATTTTCAACCTTCCTGTAGCGGAAAAAGTTCACATTTTAAATATCAGTATCGATTCAATCTGTAACTTACAAGAATGATCTCCAACTTTGGGCCAAATTATTTTTCTAGTTGACAGAGCTTTGCCATTGTTTTTTGAATGGAAGCTGAGTCAAATAATTATTAGTTAGCATCATATTTTAATCAGTTCCTGAGTTCATTCAATAATGAGAGTTTTGTATTGGTTTTTGAAAACCTTTAATTCTCACAAAGAGTAAATATCTTTCTTTTTATTCAATCAGTAAGTCAGAAAAAATCTGTTTACATAAATGTATCAAGAGAAAAATAGTATAAGTCATCTAAAATTGCGAAAATATCAAACGTCTTCTATAATGGAAGTAGTCCCTGATCTAAATAAGTTAAAATTTAAAACTAATCGAACCCATAAAGAATTCAGAAAAAGAGTGTGACCCAAGGAGCATAAAATACAAAGACAGATTAAGTAGTTTAACTCCCCATAAAGGGCAGTTCATGAAACTCAGCCGAGTTTCAAAATCTGAAACTTATCACCATACAGTTGCAGTAGCAATCTGTGCAAATAAAGCGTCAATAGAGAAATATGGGGAAACAGATGCAGCAGTAGCTACAACCGTCAAGGGTAGGAATAGGAAGGTTGAAAATCTGAAGCATTGCCTCCAGAGTGGTCAGCAATAGTCTGCAGCCCTTTGTCTACCTAGAAACATGCGCTAATATATAAGACAAGAACACATGTGAATTGCAATGTTGCAAAATGGATCACTTTTGTCCAATGGGAAAACATAGTTCGATGGTGAGCAGGTTTTGTTCTTCATTTCCCATGGAAAACACATGAAGTTGACAGTCTACTATCCAATATGTAACCGACATCCCTACATATTCGTGTTTCTTGAAGCCTTAACCTTGGTTCCCAGGGAAGCTTGCTGCATAGTCTGTTCTATCATTTATGCTTTTGTATGTCATGTAAGTGAGAGCTATGGCTAAATTATACAATGTTCTTGTAATAATCAAGGATGTCTCGTAGACAGGTGGCTTAGAACAGGTTAAAGGTTTATTCCATAAGTACAAAGTCCAAGTAAAACACCAGAAAGGCCACTGCTAAGATCCTATATGAGCTGAACCAGGAGCAGCCTCCCTGCTGCTCAGCCCATCTCTTCCAACTGCCAACTCCTCCAGTCCCACACACCAACATTCCAAGTGACATCACTCATGGCTGAGCAGCAAGGGACAGGACAGTAATGAGAAAGATGTACCACAACAACAATAGATTATAGCACATCTCCCTTCCTTAGAAAAACAAGCAAAAGATATGCATTGAATCAAGATAGCACAAAATCAAAAAGGAAGAACAATAAGCAAATAATTATACATCAAATCAGGAAATAGTCGCTAGTCGCAAGAAAATAACAATAACAAAAGAATGATGAACACCATCCCCCTCCCCAGAGAAACAAACTAGATGGTACACACTAGAACATATAACATTGAAATAGGGAAACGCACCTCCCTATGAACTCCAACACAGTAATAGGGGAAAACACCTCCCTATAGGGGAAAACACCTCCCTTAGACACATATAACATTGAAATAGGGAAACGCACCTCCCTATGAACTCCAACACTGTAATAGGGGAAACACCTCCCTATAGGGGAAAACACCTCCCTTAGACACAAAGAACATTGAAATAGGGAAACGCACCTCCCTATGAACTCCAACACTGTAATAGGGGAAACACCCCCCTATAGGGGAAAACACCTCCCTTAGACCCAAAGAACACTGTAATAGGGAAACACACCTCCCTATAGGGGAAAAACACCTCCCATAAAAAAAACATCATAATAAGGAACAAAACTCCCTGTGAACTGACAAACACACTGTAATGGGGGAAAAACACCTCCCATGACGCACTGAACACTGTTATAGGGAACACAACTCCCTGTGAACTATAACTGGAGCATATAGCTCCCAAAACTACTTGAATTAGAGCACATAGCTCCCACAACTTCACATAATTGAACTGGGGCACTCAGGTACGCCACCCCACAACTTCCCTGCAACATAACATTTCACTCACCGCCCATTGACAAGAGAACTAGGGCACTCGCTAGCCTACGGATATTCACCACTCAGTGAAATGAGTTATCACCAGACACCAGCACGTAAAAAGAAAAAAAAAAAAAATGTCCCTTCAACCCAAATGAAGCACATGCGGCAACCACCACACAATAGCACTGGGGCACTAACCGCCCCACAACCTCACAGTGTCAGGGTAAACTCCAACCAGTAAAACGAGAACTGGAGCACACACATAGGCCATAACAACATACTCAGAGACCAAATACGATAAGATCATGGAAAACAACCCTGCGAGTCTCGTCAATGTGTTCATGTTCACAGATCTAATATCCGTGTTGGGATCCAACACAAGATCTTGCCACAAAAGTTCTAATTCCTCACCAGCTAACTGTGCAAAGACCTCCTTGATCACTTTCCGAAAGTCTGTAAGGATTATCCCACGACGCCCATACAACTCCCCCATGAGTGAATTCAATCACCAAACCAAAGAATGAAGGGTACACAGTGCAGTGAAGAAAGGTACACAGTGCAGTAGTAGAGGTTGCCCAATCACGGATAACCAAAACACTGTCAAGAGCACACACACACACAAAAACAAGGGCATGCATAATAATAGAAGCAATGTGAAGAAGTAAACAAGAAATTCTTGACTCCGGTGAGCGATCTCTCACCCGAAGTCCTCACCCAAAGTGAAGTCCTTGTCCTTGTCTTCATCCAAGATGCGCACTACCTTTCATAACCACCCAAACTGCAGGCAAGATCCAGTGTCCTCCGTGTGTTTCAAGACACATGACTAGGAAGTTCCCATTAAAAAAAACGTAGTTGACAGTTGACAAAGATCTGCAGCTTTAACAAAAGTGAACACCTCTTTCCCTACACATGCGCAAGTGCTCCAACAGAGCAGAGATCAGCTATGGAAACAAAGGTGTGCACCGCGCATGCACTCCATAATCGGACACTGAAGAAACGTGGTTGGCAAGGCTGGAATGCTGCTCGAAAATCCCTAACTGCACCGAGAAAACGATGCTCGATTGGCAAAACAGTAGCTTGTACAAAATGGTGGCACGCAATACAACGGTAAGCCGGGTGGTTGCCGGCACGTTCGTGCATTCAAACGTGTAGACGCAGGGCAGAAAACCAGTAAAGACGTGATCATCAGAAGCCGCGCGTGTACAGAACAGGTAAGCGCTCGTGCTCTATTTTCATTTAAATGAAAGAGGTCTGCGCGCTCGTAACGGCTACAATACTGTCCAAGTTCAACTCAAATTAAACGGCATCAAAAACCGATCTTTACATCCCCAAAGACATCCAAGTTGCCAATGCTGCCAGCGCTCTGTGCTCAATCACATCAAAGTTCAGGCAAACACTCCTTGGGGCTCGACTTATGCCCCCGACAAAGGAGTGTCAGTAGAAAGACTCGCATTAAAGTTAGTCAGCCTCTCCACAGCAACGCTTGAAACAGGTCGCACAGTCCTCTTTTGTGTGCAAAAGATCCTCCCAGTATACTAAAACACACGCTGCTAGTGTAAAATCATTACAGCTTACAGCACAAGTCGCAGCTGCTAATTCCTTAGCGTGTGTGGTGCCGATTTCCTTTCACCTCAGCAGCCTCTCTCCAGGTTTAAAAGAAATAATAGTCTCTGGTTTTTTTTTTTAATAGTTACAGATCACAGGGTTGCTGGTTTTGCCCAGCATGCATCGCAGGTGCCAATTTCCAAACACTCGTTACAACTGCGAACTCTTAAAGGACAGCAGGGCATGAAAAGGTATTCACAGCCATCCTCCCTCAACATGTAGGCTCTTTACATAAAGTTCCAAAATAAACTGGCACTCACATATTAGGGCGACCGATGGAGTGGTCACTGGTGGGGCTCTTGAGTGTCAGCTTCCACAAAACACGCAATTTCTCTTGAAGTTCCTTTAAGGTTCATAAAGCATAATCCAGCACACGCGTTAGTTCCTCCAAATCGTCGCCAGTGTAATAATCAAAGATGTCTCGTAGACAGGTGGCTTAGAACAGGTTAAAGGTTTATTCCATAAGTACAAAGTCCAAGTAAAACACCAGAAAGGCCACTGCTAAGATCCTATATGAGCTGAACCAGGAGCAGCCTCCCTGCTGCTCAGCCCATCTCTTCCAACTGCCAACTCCTCCAGTCCCACACACCAACATTCCAAGTGACATCACTCATGGCTGAGCAGCAAGGGACAGGACAGTAATGAGAAAGATGTACCACAACAACAATAGATTATAGCAGTTCTATTAATTATTATACAAATACAAGATAGATAGGAAGTTCAAGGCTAATGCAAATGAGAACATGTAGCTTCAGAAAGATATTATATTAATGAAATCAGAACATTCTCTAGTTATGAAAAAGATTCTAAACAGGTCACATTAAGGTCAAACTATCAAATACATTTGTGCATGGTCCAGCAATTTCTAAAACTCCTATTTGTAAATGGGAAATCTATCAGTGGCCTACCTGGTGCATTTTGCACATTTCTACTACGTGTAATATAGCAGTATGTTTTCATGTTAATGTCTAAATCAAATTATCAGATTTATTAATAAATATTTAATTTGAGATTTAAACTTTTGCAATTGAAGGGCTTGAGATGGAATGCTCATGAAATGACTGAATTTTCTCATACATGAACAAAATCCTATTACATGCCACCGACCTGGAAATGACTCTAAATAGGTTACTACAAATGGAGGGCCTATTTGGGGAATGCTTTGTTGACAGAAATGAGTACTCTACCCTGTGTCAAGCTAGCTCCCTGAACACATGACTAACTATCGGGTGAAGATGGAACAAAAAGGGTTTAAGTAGCTGGGTATATATGTCATGTGACACCCGCTTTAACTACTAGGGCACAAAGCATTATTTATTTATTTTAAATGATTGCACCACAAAAATGTATAGACATCTTCCTAAATACACCAGTCCAGATTCCTAAAAGGTTTTACTAAAATGTAGAATCTGTAGTATGTCACGTTTATGGCATGGTGGCCCACAAAGAATACCACTGGATTTATTAACACAAGATTTTATGGTGGAGGTATAGCACTTTCAATTTAAACAAGCATTTGCAATGCAATAGGTCTCGCATTTACGCAAGTTTAAGCTACCAGCATTGTAAATGAAACTGCGTTTTATTTATGTTTTCAAAAACCAAAACAAAATTAAAGTCATTGTCATTTACAATGCCAATAGCTCAAACTGGCACAAATACGAGACCTATTGCATTGCAAATGCTTGTTTTCTTTTTGTTTGCCGATCCAAGTTGGAGCAGTAAAGGAAAGAAAAACAAGGTAGCATAGTTGTGGGATAGCAACACGGAGAGGAAGGCATAGGCATGGGGAGGCAACAGGAAGTCATGAGGTGCAAGCAAGGCGTGGGTGAGGGTTAATAACACAGAGAGAGGGGGGAATAAGGATGAGAGAGATAAAGCAATATGGGGCAGGCAGGGGAGAAGCACACAGACAAAATAGAGGAGGCCTGGGGTGGCACACAGCGATTGAGCAACACGAGCGAGCTCGGCAGCAAAGTACTCAGGTGAGAGCTGGAAAACACAAGCACTCTCAGAGTGCCTAAAGAAAACGAAACAAGCAAAACAGAACTTGGTGACTGTAAGGGAAGATGGGTATAGAAAGATGGTGAGGAATTTAGAGCCTAAGAGGAAAAGGGCCAAATCAACCAAGAAAGAGGAGGGAAGGGAAGGAGGACTGGTGAGCAGAGAGGGGGCAGAGCAAAGAAAACGAGAGACTGGGAGAGAGAACGGGTGCGAGCCGGGGCAGAGAAAGGGATGGGCAGGGTGGAGAAAGGGGGGGGTGTAGAAAATGCAGTACGGTAAAAAGAAAATGACGAAAGCAAGCGGAAAGTGGCAGAACGGGCCGTAGGAAAGCAACACACAAGCGCGCTTTAAATTAGTTAAAACTTGTCACATACGTTTGTGGCAATATTAGCACATGCCTGGTTCATTGGCCTTAATTGTCAGTGCATTTGGTTCACACACAATTAGATTGCAGTGTTTTACTGTCCTTTATTCTATGTCATTTGGAGTTTTGAAAACGGGAAGCAGCAATTCCCCAAAGCCATTTGTTTGTTTGACACTGCACGGCAGCGCCACAAGTAAGTACAGTAAATTATATAGCGCCTTCCTTTGGCAGAGTATACTTTTACTGTTTATTTCACCCCCGTTCAATTGCACTGAATTTATCACAGGCATCTGAGATGATAGCAACTGTTTGATGTATATTGGCTGTGAATTTTAACGTCGTATTGCTGGGCTGTGGTGATGCGTGCACTATTTAGTAACCTTTGAATAGAGTGACTCGTCCACTCGGGCCAATGAATAAAGTCCAATGCATTAACAAATGTTGTTTTCCTGCTCGAAAGCCCGGCACCAAGCTGGTCAATACACACAAAGGTCCATGTTAATAATGATTAAAAAATACACATGTGGAGGGGGAGAAGCGGGAGTTGTGTGTGCGCGTGCGTCATCGTGATCGTGATCGCGATCGCTCTGAAAGCGAAACTGATCGTGATCGCGATGACGCACGAGTTTTCAAAGTGCTGCTGGCGGCTGGCTGCGCGCGTGCACGATCGCGTGAACGCAAGCGTTAGGCCAGCCAGCAGCACTTTGAAATTCCCACATACAAAATGTCTCTTCGAGCCAGCACATGCGCTGGGCTCAGCGAGACCTAAAAAAAAGGTTATTGGGCCATCCAGTGGGCTGTTGTGTATGACTGTGCATTTTCCTACAAGCTGAACCATCTTTCATATTAAACTTTTATATTTTGGGACATTGGGGATACACATTTGCCCTATACAATTAAAAACGCACCAAACACCTCCCTTCATAGGCTGCCTATGAAGGCCTGGCATTTCGCAAAGAGACAACTAGATTCAGATGGGACCCTCACCAAAGAGACTCCTCTCTGAGTTAGTGACCACTTAGAGGAGGTAGGATACCATCAAGATTTTAAAAATGGGATACCATAGGTATCGGTAAGTGTGGGGAGGTGTGGGAGCATCTGGGCTGAAATTCTTCACATAAACGAAGAGGAATATCAAATGCCAAAAACAGGGCAATTTTTCCAGATCAGACATACCATGGCCACTCATGTCTCCAAAGGTACAAGAACTGAGGGTGCAAATCTCATGAATGTCTTTACCCTAAACGAACCTCTCCGAAAAAAGTGAAGTCACTTATACAAAAGGATAATTTATAATTCTCCAGATCACCTAGGAAAGCTCAAGGAAAGATGGGAAAGGAACCTGGGAGAAATTAGTGATGAAGATTGGATCGGAGCAATCCCCCCAGGAGAGGAGGCCATAGAAGCAGGACTTAGACATGTACAGTTATGCATCCTTAACTGAAGCCAATATATACACAAGAGTAGGCATGCTGAGGTTCAGAAGAGTCACTTCAGACCTATGCCTGGGAGACTGCCAGCACACTGGCTCATTCATGCACACAACTTGGGTCTGCCTTCGGCTGAGGTACCACAGAGAGGGAGTGATAAAGTGTTTAAACACGAGCTTTAGCTACATGGTGCCCCCAAATGCAGCGTTCTTCGTTCTGGGGGTTTGTATTGAGGAGACAGCCAAAATACCCAACACCACCATCAAATGTGAGTCTGCCAGTTGCCAGATGAATTATAGTTAGGCTGTGGGACATGAGGACTCCTCCTAGATTGAGCAATGAACACAAGACGTGGACTGGAGTATGGGTGCCGAAAGTGGAATGCATGATTGCCGACGATGTACCGGAAGGTTTGAAAAGATGTGGGGCCATGGAAAGTTTTTAGAGGATTCTAATAAGTCCCCCCTCAGTGTGTTCATGAATTCCAGGTATGACGAGGTGTTGAATTCCATCCATAAGAACCATCTGCATATTAAAGTCTGTGGGTAGTTCCATGAGACACGGTGATGAATTTTCTTCAGATGTTGATACATGTTCCTTGTGTTCTCTCTGCTATCTAAAATAATTGTGGTGTATCACCCTGTGTCGTGCTCTATTTTGTTGGTTGAAATTCAAAACCAATAGCAATATTTAAAAAATAATAACAAATTAAAAGGATACTAGCTAGACTGCGACCATTTGCTATGGGCAAGACTCTAACAGCACTTAGAGCTTTATTTAAGACTGGTGGGTGATGGAGCATCAGCCAAAAAGCACATTGCTAGGGATGCCAGATTTGCCGATGCTGGAGCTGCCTGCAGCTCTGCCAATGAGAAATCCCTAATCACACAGCAGCTTCCAGCAGTACCACGCATCTCTTTTCAGTTATCCGTGTCCCTTCAAATACAGCACCTTAAGTCTTCTTCGTATCTTTGTGACCATCAAAGCACAATAACACTTGCTATGATTAGACAAATTAAAGGGACAAGAGAGCACCTCTTCTGGCTGGCAGGTTGACTTGGGTTGAGAGGCCACCATCTAGTACCTGACTGTGCGTGGGCCTTTCTCACTTCCTTGGTTGCAGTCATTCCTCCTTATTTTTTATCATTTTTTTCTTGATAATTTCCCTCTGGTTGAAACTAGGGGCAGGAAGAGAAAAACACAATTAGCCATATCTGGAAAATGTGTGGGGAATTTCCAAAATTCCCATTCTATAAGAAATATTTTTGTCACAGGAAAAACTTCACGGCAGATTTAGCTTACATTTCTCCTGTGATATAAAGCTGTTTCCTCCTGAACAAGGAGCAAAATTGAACCCTTTTGCCAGCGCCAAATTAAGTAATGCAGCCTCAGGTAACAATTGGCTCCTGCAGGTGCCATGCAGGAGCTGATTCAAACTTTGTACACTCACACATAGATATACATTTAAAACTACAAAAGAAAAAAACATTAGAAGGCCTTTCAAATCTGGAAATGTCCCAACTTGCCCTTTTCTTGTCGTTTTATTGTGCACAGGCACACACCTGCCTGTATTATAAAATGGACAGTTAAGGTGTCTCATAGCTTATTATGAACATGGGAAAATAGAGGTCACTGAATCAGTGACACTGATGTCATATCCTGTATGTACCACGAAAGGGAAGTTCTTCAGATGGGTTTATTTTGTACTCAACTAATCTCCATCTTAATTGGTTTACCTGTAATCTATCTCCCCTCCCATTCTTTCAACCACAATGGGTGTCCACATGTAGAGCAATGCAATGAAGCTGTAGGTGGAAACTGTTCTGTATAAAAACAATCCTAGCTGAACACCTGCTGCATAGATGCTCTGGGCACACGTGATCCGTGAAACTGATACATCCACTTCCCAACTTAAATTAAAAGACAATCCAGGCGCAGGCTCGCTGGGACTGTTCAGGTAAGGCGGAACATGTTTTGTGTGCACAAGCAGGTCCAGTTGAGGGTTTGGCTATTGACCATTTTAACAGTGAAAGGCACATGCAAACAATTCAGGTCTCTTCTGCAAAAATTCATTTTGAAAACCACAGTACTTCCAGTCGTCAAAGAATCAGACAAAATTTGGGGCCAGATGTACGACCATTTGCTTTTGTGACTCGCAAATTACGAGTCGCAATTTGCGAGTCACAAAAGCAAATGTACAACAGTGTCAGGCTCATGAATATTAATGATCCACCCGCAATTTGCGACCCCATTGAGAATGGCTGGCCCTCCCAGGGATGGTGGCCTGCTGGGCTCAGCAGACCACCATGTCTGGGACTGCTTTTAAACAAAGCAGTTTTTTTAAAATGCAGCCGTTTTCCTTAAATGAAAATGGGATGCATTTAAAAAAAAAAATGAAACTTTTCGTTTCATTTTTTAAGGACGGGTAGTGGTCCCTGGGACCACTTCCTGCCTTTAAAAAATATTTCTGAGCCAGTCACAAAGGGGAAGGGATCCCCTGGGTACCCCTTCCCATTTGCGACTGCATTACCACCCTCTTAAAGAGGATGGTCATTTGCAAGTGTTTTTCAACCGCAATTGCGGACGCAAAACATTGGTACATGGCTTTGCGTTCGCTATTAGGAAGGGAACGCTCCTTCCTAAAAGCGAGTTGCTAAACACTATTTAGCGAGTTGCAATTTATTTGCGACTCGCAAAATTGTGTTTGTACGTTGGCCACAGGTTTATAGCATGCGCAAACGGGTCGCAAATCCGTTTGCGCATGCTACTGTCGTACATCTGGCCCATGGTTCTTTTCAACTGTTCATTGACTCACAATGTTTGCATTAATTATTCAAAGCAATCGTTGTATATTCAATATGTGGTGCTATGGTCCATTTTCTTTCTAGAATGAAAATCGTGGTGCATCAGAACGCAAACAATTTTAACAAAAAGATCTGTATTTGTGCATTTTGTTGCACTTTTAGAAGTCTGCATGATGAATGAATAACTGTATGGAATACACATGAAAAGATAATGCAAAGTCACAGATTATAGAGTGAACGGTCAGTTATGACTGGTTCATGCTCAGTGTTTAACCACCAGTGGACTTCAAAACCTCCACGGCAGCGCTGGGAAACCACTTCGGAGGTAGCTGTGTGCTTTAAAAATTCAAGGTTATTATTATTATAGTGGAGGAATTGCATGAATTTACAGACATCCCATATCTGTTTTATGTGGCCAGAGAGAACAGCAGAAGTCTAACCACATCCCTTGGTGAGGATGGGAACTGACCCCTTTTAACTGGCTGTGAAGTGGCTGACAGGTTTACGGTAGTGCCCTTTGGCTCAGTGGTCCAGGTAGTTGTCTGAGCTCTTAGAAATTCTAGTAGAATATGTACATCCCCCATAGCTTAGGCAATTACTTCCCTCAAGGTGCATGATGAAAGCTGTGCATTACCCATTTGTTGTGTGGTTGAATGACCATGTGTAGAGTGACGTCTCCTATGATGGATAAAGTGCACAATGGCGGCTCCACTTAAGGTGCCCCTGGAAGTTACCTTGGTCGTTTGTGATAACATGAGTGGGGATGTACTAGTAATCTTGCTTCAGGAGATTCCTGGGTGAACTGGCAAAATATACAGAAAACTCATGCCAGACCCTCATTGTAGGAAGGTGGAATCTGACTATATGGTTGCCCCCACTTTTTTCCTGGTGTTTGAATGGTTTTTGACTAGTCTGGCTGGGATCCTGCTATCCAGGACCCCAGCCTATCTGCTTACTCCCTTAAATGATTGGTGTGCATATTAGATGCACTAGTGATTGTATACTGTGGTACGTTGTGAGCCCCTCGTATATGGTCCCTTAGGTACCTAGGGCATTGGTACTTCACAGGCCTACCAGGGGCTGCAGCATGTATTATGCCACCACTGGGAAGCGTTCACAATCTGACACCACAGGCCTGCTACTGCAGCCTGTGTGAGGTAGTGTTAGCACTCCTCACTGAGGTATAGGTTCCTATATCTCAACATACACACACATATAAACCTATCAGTCACCCCTATGGTAGGCCCTATCAATCCCAAGGGCAGGGTGCTTGGTTTACTATGTGAGGGGGTGCTTCTGCCTGAGCAGGACCCCTCTGCAGCTAGCAGAGTCTATTCTCTACTGCTATTTTTGGATGCGGTTAAACCATATACTCTTAAGTGCATTATAACCTAGCGGTAAATGCTAACTTTGGAATGACTGCATCAAAACATGTCGTGTTTGGTGTCAAACAACTTGGAATCCTACCCCCACACCAGTAACTGGTGTGGGAGTAGGATCCCACCCTCCTAGAGGGGACGACATGTACCCACTGTACTACACGGTAGAAATCTTCCAGAGCCCTGGCATCACAAAATGGATGCCCTCCTGCTGCTGACCGAAACTCGCAGTGGAGGGAGCCAAACAAAACGTTTCCTGTCACAGGGAGGTGTCACCACCTCCCAGACAGGATTTAGTTTATTGGAGCTGGGTGGGTGCACTCTTAGAGTGCTTTGAAGTCCTGCACTGGGGGAGCAGTAGGCTCCTCTGTGCATATGCCAGCTCAAACCGGTTCAGGGGCTGCCTGCCCCTGTCCTGGCGCGAAACTGGACAAAGGGAAGTGGGTGTAACCACCCACTACCCTGACCCTCCTAGAGGAGTGGTCATAGAGCTAGTCCCTCCCATCTTTTCACTATAAGATACCAAACATTGCCAATGCAACTTAGATTACACCTGGACGACACTCTACGAAGAAGAATCCTGGCCCTTCAACGTTCTACTATCTCTAGAAGACCGAAGGATCTCCCTTGGAGTCAAGGAGTGACTCCCCTGCTTGGCAGGCACCAAAACTACTGAACTACGGTTGCAAACTTTACCGCTCCCGCCGGAGCCCGATGTCCCTGCATCCCCTGAAGCAGATTTCCTGACCTCTCGTCAGCCATTTTGAGTCCCCAGCGAAGCTGTGGCATCTGGACCCCACGAGTGACGAGGAACAGCAATACCAGGGAACCGTGCACTGATTTCGAGTGCAAGCCCTAATCTTCGTCCTACGAAGTTGTGTTTTGGACCACTTGTTGTCCAAGTCCTGAGCATGTCCAGTACCGAAGATCAGCAGCCTACCCCGTCCCGAGTGACCGCGGGCTGTTGGTAAACTTTTCCTGCAAAGGCGTCTTTGCGATTGCTTGCCCGTTGGCTAGTAACTCTCCAGAAGACTTCCACATCAACTTCAAGGGCTCGCCTAGTTGCTCTGGGCCTGCCCTCACTTACCCTTGCTGGGTAAGTCTATCAGACCTTGCTGATCTGCACCATTGCCAATCTTCACTCTACACAAGACTTGCAGTTGCCAAGGCTTGTAGGCTCCAATCCGGGTGCCGACACCGTCATCAGCTGCAAACGTTGTGGAAACCTCCGAAGCCAGCTGCTGGTCATCTTCGATCCCTCCTGGTCCTCGTGAGCGAAGAGACAAAACACCATCATCGACCTGAAGAGACGCGACAGCTGTGGTCATCCATCTTGCTGACCACCGGTCACTGGCAAGTGACTCTGAACTCTGTCCCCTCAATTTCTAGGTCTTCTGCAACTCCAATCCATCGTCGGATTCGAACGGACACCTCTCCAGTCGTCACGAGCAGCAAGTCTTCAAGGATCTCCATTGAAAACAGCATCGCGACCCGACACCAAAGGACACCTATGCACCCGGCTTCCCTGGGTGAGGTAACTCGTGCATTCCGGTGCCCAAGTGTGTGTTGGCTCTCGAAATACTTACCCTGTAAGTTGCTTGCCTGTTGACTTTTGTGAAGTGCCCTAAAATTGTAATTTACAAACCGCGACATTTGCCATTGAAACGCATTGAAAACCCGCTTGTGTGTTTAGACACTGCACGCGTCTCCTGTGGGCTGGCTACTTACCTGCTAACACTGCAGAAGTGAAGCCCCAGCGATTCCCAAGGCCCTAGGCCTCTTCATTTTGCAAGTCGAGTTTGTTACACCATTTTTTTAGTATATGGTCTGGTACGCCCCTAGGGCTACAGCCATATTTGTGCTTAATTTATTGAGAACTGTTGATCTTTTGAATGTTTACCTAGCTCTAATCTCATAAAGAGATTAGTAGAGTATATTTAGAAAGAAATACATATATATTTGATATATATACCTGTGTGGTGTCTTTTCATTTGGTAATTCAAGAGATTATAAGGTAAAACAAGCCTCTTTACATTCCTCAGAGACTTAGCCTGAAGGCTGCTCTCCACAGCTACCACTAGGATAGCTTTCTTTAAAAGGTTGTCTTTAAACCTATCTACCAAGAGTCGAATTGGACTGGTGCAAGGTGGCCACTATAACTATTGACCAGCATATGCCAGGCCAACTTCTCACACTCATCCTCCCAGGATCAGTGACTAAGCTCTGCTTCTCTGGTCGTCACTTAGCAGCCAGAATGTCCTGGCCAAGGAAGGCTGGGTGCAGTCAGGTCCTGGAGACATGGAAGCCCTTTGTTTATGAGTACTATGATATCAATTAGTGTGTAACTATCCCGAATCTTTACTGTTTCTTCCAAAAAGATAATAGATACGGACACCTCACCCACACTATACCGAATACATATTGAGGAATCTTAAGAAGAGATTAATCTCTGCCAGAAAAACATACGTTTCCCTCCAAGTAAGGTAGAAGTATCAGATCTCATGTCATCACCACAAGAACAAAAACTGTGACTAAATTCCTGCATCTTTCTGCTCGCTGTAAATAGTTAACGTTGTCTTACATAGGAACATACATTTTTAACAAAACACGTTCACCATTGATGATACAACGAAACACATCATCTGCGAGACTAGTGCAGGGTGACTGGGCCACTTGGCCTCAGAAAGTACTCTGATAGGGCTTGATATTTGTGAGTGTTGTTTGTGCAGCCAATTGCCTGAAGCATAAAGTGCTCATATAGGTGTAACTAACAACATCCATGAGGCCAGGGAGGAGCACTTTGTAGTATTGTGGGATGACAGATCCTATGTGGGGAGAGGCTGACACAACATTGTTGCTACTATCTACTTCGTAGATTCTCTGGGAAACCAGTTGATCTGTGTGTGGAAGCAGAAAATGAGACAGTCCAGAGTCTAAAACCATGGCCAGACTTGAATACTGCAGAAAGGTCTGGACATAGATTAATTTGCTGAAGTCAACAAGGTGTGCCTTCTAAAGCGCAGTTTTATAACACGTGGCTAGCTTGAGCAGAATACATCTTTGAGTCGGTCTTTCTGTAGTGCTGCAGAACTTGCCACAATGGTATGTGAACCTCGATGATGAATCAGTTTGTGGGACGAAGCAGTCAACAGAGATCGCAATGGTCACTTCCGACCTTCTTCTAGCCAACGCCGTGGCTCTTTCACGACAAGGGGTGAACAGGATGGTTGCTGGTTTGAACAGAAAGAAACAGATCATTTTCTTTTTCAACCTTGTTACGAGATGCCATGTTTGGTCGAACTGGGATCTAGACTCACACAAGGCATTCTCATCGCTCAAGGCTACTGGTACTGACTTAGAGGCGTAGATGGGGAGTCATTTACAAACAATGTGCAGTGTCTATGGCCCAGATGTACTAAAACTGCCAGTTTGTGATTTCCTAATTCGAAATTTTTGCCAATTGCAATTAGGAAATCGCAAACAGCTATGTACAACAGTGTCTCAGACACTGTTGCGATTCCCAAAGGGTCACAAATGGACCTGCCTCATCTATATTAATAAGGCAGATCGCAATTTGTGACCCATTGTGAATGGCTGCAATCACAATAATGGTGGCCTGCTGGGGTCAGCAGGCCACCATGTCTGTGACTGCTTTTAAATATTAACAATATTTTATTTTTGTAATGCAGCCCGTTTTCCTTAAAGGAAAATGGGCTGCATTACAAAAATTAAATTGAAAGGTTTTCTTTTTTCATTTTTTAAGAGTAGGCAGTAGACGGTGGTACCACTGCTGGCTCTTAAAAAATATTTTCACCTACATTCACAAAGGGGAAGGGGTCCCTTTGGGACCCCTTCCCATTTACGAATGGGTTACTACCTCCTCCACGGAGTCAGTAAATTATGAATGTTTAGCATCAGCATTCTTTTCACAAAACATTCACGTATGCCAGTGCTATTCGATATTAGGCAGGGACTACCTAAACCCGCCCGTTCCTAATATCGAATCGCAAGAGCACAATGCAATTCGTTAACAAATTACTGAATCGTATTTTGAGCCAGATGTACAAAATCGCGTGATTGCGATTTCCTTACAGCAATTTTTTGTGATTCGCTTTTACGAAATCATAAACAGCGATGTACAACAGTTTGTTTGACACTGTTAGTGATTCGCATTAGGTCGTAAATGGACCTACCTCATCAATATTCATGAGGCAGGACACAATTTGCAACTCATTGTGAATGTTTACAATCACAGCGACGGTGGCCCTGGGACCACTTCCTGCCTTTCAAAATATTTCTGAGCCAGTCACAAAGGGGAAGGGTTCCCCTGGGTACCCCTTCCCATTTGCGACTGCATTACCACCCTCTTAAAGAGGATGGTCATTTGCAAGTGTTTTTCAACCGCAATTGCGGACGCAAAACATTGGTACATGGCTTTGCGTTCGCTATTAGTAAGGGAACACTCCTTCCTAAAAGCGAGTTGCTAAACACTATTTAGCGAGTTGCAATTTATTTGCGACTCACAAAATAGTGTTTGTACGTTGGCCACAGGTTTATAGCATGCGCAAACGGGTCGCAAATCCTTTTGCGCATGCTACTGTCGTACATCTGACCCATGGTTCTTTTCAACTGTTCATTGACTCACAATGTTTGTTTTAATTATTCAAATCAACCGTTGTATATTCGATATGTGGTGCTAAGGTCCATTTTCTTTCTA
This sequence comes from Triturus cristatus, assembly GCF_964204655.1. Lineage (NCBI taxonomy): Eukaryota > Metazoa > Chordata > Amphibia > Caudata > Salamandridae > Triturus > Triturus cristatus. Next base: position 577,975,225 of record NC_140583.1, on the reverse strand, counting down.
GAATGAAAATCGTGGTGCATCAGAACGCAAACAATTTTAACAAAAAGATCTTTATTTGTGCATTTTGTCGCACTTTTAGAAGTCTGCATGATGAATGAGTAACTGTATGGAATACACATGAAAAGATAATGCAAAGTCACAGATTATAGAGTGAACGGTCAGTTATGACTGGTTCATGCTCAGTGTTTAACCACCAGTGGACATCAAAACCTCCACGGCAGCGCCGGGAAACCACTTCTGAGGTAGCTGTGTGCTTTAAAAATTCAAGGTTATTATTATTATAGTGGAGGAATTGCATGAATTTACAGACATCCCGTATCTGTTTTATGTGGCCAGAGAGAACAGCAGAAGTCTAACCACATCCCTTGGTGAGGATGGGAACTGACCCCTTTTAACTGGCTGTGAAGTGGCAGACAGGTTTACGGCAGTGCCCTTTGGCTCAGTGGTCCAGGTAGTTGTCTGAGCTCTTAGAAATTCTAGTAGAATATGTACATCCCCCATAGCTTAGGCAATTACTTCCCTCAAGGTGCATGATGAAAGCTGTGCATTACCCATTTGTTGTGTGGTTGAATGACCATGTGTAGAGTGACGTCTCCTATGAAGGATAAAGTACACAATGGCGGCTCCACTTAAAGTGCCCCTGGAAGTTACCTTGGTCGTTTGTGATAACATTAGTGGGGATGTACTAGTAATCTTGCTTCAGGAGATTCCTGGGTGAACTGGCAAAATATACAGAAAACTCATGCCAGACCCTCATCCTCCCAGGAGCAGTGCCTGAGCTCTGCTTCTCTGGGCGTCACTTAGCAGCTAGAATGTCCTGGCCAAGGAAGGCTGGGTGCAGTCAGGTCCTGGAGACATGGAAGCCCTTTGTTTATGAGTACTATGATATCAATTAGTGTGTAACTATCCCGAATCTTTACTGTTTCTACCAAAAAGATAATAGATACGGACACCTCACCCACACTATACCGAATACATATTGAGGAATCTTAAGAAGAGATTAATCTCTGTCAGAAAAACATATGTTTCCCTCCAAGTAAGGTAGAAGTATCAGATCTCATGTCATCACCACAAGAACAAAAACTGTGACTAAATTCCTGCATCTTTCTGCTCGCTGTAAATAGTTAACGTTGTCTTACATAGGAACATACATTTTTAACAAAACACGTTCACCATTGATGATACAACGAAACACATCATCTGCGAGACTAGTGCAGGGTGACTGGGCCACTTGGCCTCAGAAAGTACTCTGATAGGGCTTGATATTTGTGAGTGTTGTTTGTGCAGCCAATTGCCTGAAGCATAAAGTGCTCATATAGGTGTAACTAACAACATGCATGAGGCCAGGGAGGAGCACTTTGCGGTGTTGTGTGATGACAGATCCTATGTGGGGAGAGGCTGACACAACATTGTTGCTACTATCTACTTCGTAGATTCTCTGGGAAACCAGTTGATCTGTGTGTGGAAGCAGAAAATGAGACAGTCCAGAGTCTAAAACCATGGCCAGACTTGAATACTGCAGAAAGGTCTGGACATAGATTTAATTTGCTGAAGTCAACAAGGTGTGCCTTCCAAAGCGCAGTTTTATAACACGTGGCTAGCTTGAGCAGAATATATCTTTTAGTCGGTCTTTCTGTAGTGCTGCAGAACTTGCCACAATGGTATGTGAACCTCGATGATGAATCAGTTTGTGGGACGAAGCAGTCAACAGAGATCGCAATGGTCACTTCCGACCTTCTTCTAGCCAACGCCGTGGCTCTTTCACGACAAGGGGTGAACAGGATGGTTGCTGGTTTGAACAGAAAGAAACAGATCATTTTCTTTTTCAACCTTGTTACGAGATGCCATGTTTGGTCGAACTGGGATCTAGACTCACACAAGGCATTCTCATCGCTCAAGGCTACTGGTACTGACTTAGAGGCGTAGATGGGGAGTCATTTACAAACAATCTGCAGTGTCTATGGCCCAGATGTACTAAAACTGTCAGTTTATGATTTCCTAATTCGAAATTTTTGCCAATTGCAATTAGGAAATCGCAAACAGCTATGTACAACAGTGTCTCAGACACTGTTGCGATTCCCAAAGGGTCACAAATGGACCTGCCCCATCTATATTAATAAGGCAGATCGCAATTTGTGACCCATTGTGAATGGCTGCAATCACAATAATGGTGGCCTGCTGGGGTCAGCAGGCCACCATGTCTGTGACTGCTTTTAAATATTAACAATATTTTATTTTTGTAATGCAGCCCGTTTTCCTTAAAGGAAAATGGGCTGCATTACAAAAATTAAATTGAAAGGTTTTCTTTTTTCATTTTTTAGGAGTAGGCAGTAGACGGTGGTACCACTGCTGGCTCTTAAAAAATTTTTTCACCTACATTCACAAAGGGGAAGGGGTCCCTTTGGGACCCCTTCCCATTTACGAATGGGTTACTACCTCCTCCACGGAGTCAGTAAATTATGAATGTTCAGCATTCTGGTCACAAAACATTCACGTATGCCAGTGCTATTCGATATTAGGAAGGGACTACCTAAACCCGCCCCTTCCTAATATCGAATCGCAAGAGCACAATGCAATTCGTTAACAAATTACTGAATCGTATTTTGAGCCAGATGTACAAAATCGCGTGATTGCGATTTCCTTATAGCAATTTTTTGTGATTCGCTTTTACGAAATCATAAACAGCGATGTACAACAGTTTGTTTGACACTGTTAGTGATTCGCATTAGGTCGTAAATGGACCTACCTCATCAATATTCATGAGGCAGGACACAATTTGCAACTCATTGTGAATGTTTACAATCACAGCGACGGTGGCCTGCACCATGCCTGTGATTTCTTTTTAAATAAAGCAATACTTTTTTTGTAATACATCCCGTTTTCCTTAAAAGAAAAAAGGATGCATTTCAAAAATAAAAATGAAAAGCCACCATTTAATTTTTTAAGAGTAGGCAGTGGTCCGTGGGACCACTTCCTGCTCTTAAAAAATGTTGGCGCCCACATTCCCAAAGGCGAAGGGGTCCCGGACCCCTTCCGTTTGAAGTTGGTGGTAACTGCAAATGTTTTGCGAATGGGAATGCGAATGGGAATGTTTTACGACTGCATTCCCATTCGCAAAACATTCATAAATACCAGGGCAAATCGGTATTCGGAAGGGATGCCCTAAACATGCCCCTTCTGAATACCGAAGTGCAAAAGCAAAATGTGATTTATTAACAAGTTACCACATCGCATGATGCCTTCTGTACAGGGCAAAATGCATTTTAGCCGTCGCAAATGGCCAGATGCCAGCGGACTAGCTTCAGACTGAAATTTTTCGTAAGCATCTGTGGCAACTGGTCACTCAGAAAAGAGGTGAGTACCCGAGGAGCTGATTCCGATTCATTGCTCTGAGAGTGTTGATAATAGAGTGATTGAGCACAGCAAATGCCGACGTCTGAAACTGTAAGGATAGGTGATTAAGCCTGCTTGAGAGTCCAATAGACCCACATAGATCCCAAAAAGCAGTGCATGGCCATAGATCGACTGCCAGTTATCTAGTACATACATATTTGGGTTGACTACACTCATAGTAGATTTTCCTAGCATTTGTTCATATTTTCAGTGCACTTTCACTGAAGTTACTTTTCAGCACGTGTTGACTTTGCTATGTTTATTATTTTATGACCATGGTGAATTCAGAACTTTCAATCGACATTTGATGGAAGAGTAAATGAATGAACCTTGCCTAAATTAAACGCTGCCCGCGCTGCCTACCTGCCGGGAAGCCTTTTCTCGTGCCTTGGGGGTGCGGATGCCGACGCCACCACCGGGGACTTCCTCGTTTCTCCGTGTGTCTCCCCGCCGCCATCACCAGCTCTTGCGGCCGGAGACCGGAGACTACAGCCCCCAGAGTGCCTTGCGCCCGGAGGCGCATAAAAGCGCGACGCTCGAGGAACAGAGCGGGAACCTTGCCTAAATTAAACGCTGCCCGCGCTGCCTACCTGCTGGGAAGCCTTTTCTCGTGCCTTGGGGGTGCGGATGCCGACGCCACCACCGGGGACTTCCTCGTTTCTCCGTGTGTCTCCCCGCCGCCATCACCAGCTCTTGCGGCCGGAGACCGGAGACTACAGCCCCCAGAGTGCCTTGCGCCCGGAGGCGCATAAAAGCGCGACGCTCTCCCCGCATCGCGGGACGCGCGCGGGCGACGCCGGGAGAAGCCCGGGCAAAGGGCGGGCCGTCTGTGGCCGTCAGGGGCCAAAGGAGGCCGGGCCGGGCCACATCCCTTTCGTCCAAAACACAACCTGTCCAGGAGGATGTCCTCCCCAGGACTTTGCAAACCGACTGCCAGAGAAGGGGGCTGTAATGCAGGGACATTGGACAAGTACTTTAAACCTACTAAAGATGATGTGGGTAAGGAAACATCACTGGAGAAACGCAGGGTGGAGCGGCGGCGCTCCATTGATTCCCTGAAGAATACGCCCCTGCCAGAGATCATCCCGTATCCTACTACCCAAGAGGATGATACGCCCCCATCTAGCCTAAAATCTCTGACCCCTGAGGATTTTCCTCTCTTATTGCGGGACATTCCCACTTCCCCTGAGCCGGCCCCTGGAAAACTCCCAGATATAACCCCTTCTGGGACTTGTCCTACTTTTGTTAATCTGGTCACCCAAATCTCACCCTCGCACGCAGCCAAGAAATGCAAGCCTAAACAAAGAGTTGAGGTAGAGCTGCACAAGCCCCCACCGAGTAAACGGAGTAAAAAGTCAACGGGGGGCAGGGGGAAAATTAAACCGACGCATCTAGATTTCGGTAAAAAACATACACTCGTACCCCAACCTGGGAGGGATAATGAGAACGTTCCCACTGCTCTTCTCTCAAAGGTCTCTAGTTTAACTAGAGCCCCTATTCTAAGCACCCCAGTGGCTGATACATCTAACCCTCTTACAGCTATAGGGAGCTTAGAATCGCTATTGCGTTCTCTTTTACAGCCCATTAGCGATAGCCTGATAAAAGTAGAGAGCAGGCTCACCTTATTGGAAACAGCTTTTACTAATTTGAACATCACAGTTAGCAAGCAATCAAATAATATGGGACCCTATCCCCCCGCAGGGAACCTTACCAAAAAGGGAGGCACGAGGGGTAACAATAAAGTCTCCCCCCAGAGAGTGACCACTGCCCCTCCTCTACAACCATTAATGGCTGTTTCAGACCATGTACCGCGCTGCAACACACCCAATAGGCCCAGAGAGACATTAAATTTTGCCTCTCAAAGTTCCCATCTGGGGATTATTGACGGCAACTTAGAAGCTGGTGGTATCCCCCCACCATCTCCGGGTCGGCCGGCCCCAAGTCCACGGAGACCAGACCTGCCACCAGAGGCTAATAGTCTAACGGTGGTTTTAGCAGGTGCTCCCCGCTTAAGACCAGGGGAGAACGAGGATTACAAATCACTAAAACATAAGGTCATTAAATGGCTGAATTGGAATCGACCCCTACCGTCCCATTTTAATAGTGAGATTATTATGGTAAGAAGGGTCTCCTGGCTAGGCAAAACTAGGAAATCTATAATAGGGGACTGCATCCTGACAAGCTTTAAGGATCCGGGCACTGTGCGGCATATTTGTAAAGGAATAAACAGGTCATTGGATTCTACTATTCAGACCATGCCAGTATCCTTCTTCTTCCCCCCAACCCATATGTATCATACTCCGACATCAGATGAGTGGGTGAGGGTGGAACATAGACATAGGTATAGGGATCATGCACAACGTCCAAACTTTCAGGTGCAAGACAGGCCCTACTTCCATTTTAATCATTTTAATCGTTTTAACTGCCTGAATGGCTTGGATGGGGTCGATTGACTTTCTAGTGATAAATCAATGGCTGTGGATTGCGGTGCCTGCAGCTCTCTTAAGCTACCTACCTTGACTGCTGTTGTATTGGATGGGCCACTGAATAATCGGGCTGTTTTGGATAATTTATCGGCCCATAATGTTACCAACGCTCTTGGAAGTTCGATCAACACATCATCGGTGGAGATTGTCTGTAGCAGGCCTTCTGACCCACCGGCCCCTAGTGTCAGCACTACATTAGTATCTCCGACATTAGTGGGGCCTGGAACTACATTCTTCAATACTATCCGATTTCAACCTTTGGCCATACAGCCTACTACTGACAAATCCCGAGCTGTATGTGAGGACGTAACATTAACGCCACAACCTAATTACAAGCAGACCACCAGTGTTAAACACCTAGGCAGGCAAAGTGGTTATGATCTGTCCATCCTTAGCTGGAATGTTGCAGGCATCGAATCAAGACTGTCTGACCCCCAGTGGGTCCAGCTATTGGATGGCAAAGATGTCATTATGTTTCAAGAGACTTGGGCTACAGGGAATGTGTACCTAGAGGGCTATCACTGTTTTAGTGTACCCGCCTCTAAGCCCGCCCATGGCCGAGCAATGGGAGGACTCTTTATAGGGATCAGAATATTGGCTGGCGGTACTTTTAAGGAACTATCATTGGGGAACCCAAATATCCAGGTCCTCGAGTATAAACGAAAGACCTTGATTTATTTAATCAATTTTTTTATAATAACGATTTTAATTCAATACCAAATAGGAATTATGCAGCACTTTCTAATTTATTGGTACACCTTGATGCAAATATGAATATAGGCCCAGGCGAGAAGTCAGGGATCCTCATTGGGGGTGATTTCAATGCAAAAATCTCAAGTAAATACCATGTAGAGGTCAAAAGCTGCTCCGATCTAGCAGATCGCAGAGGTATTGAGCTTGTTAAGATTTTAAACGACCACATTCTTAGTAATGTTATGGAAACAAGCCAATCCCCAGGACTGACCCACGCCCCCACGTTTAGAGGGAGAGATTCAAATTCAACGATTGATTTTATTTTCACATCCCCCCACTTAACAGACTGTGTTACTGACTCAAATGTGGTAGAGACCCTATATGGAGATCATAATCCTCTTACAGTCACCTTGTACTTGGGCCCCAGCCCAATATACGCTAAATTCAATGGCGCAAGAGATATCACGCCATCGGGTGACGGTCTCCGTCTTAAATGGAGGAGAATTGACTGTGAAGCCCTACTTGACCACGTGAAGAATGATCACCTAGCATTGGTAAACTCCTGTTTATCAATGGATGAAGATTGTCACAGAATAGTCGCCGATTTTGGGAAATTATGCATGGCAATTAAAAATTATTTGTTAGTCCCTATACTCCCCGAGACGAAGGACCCTAGATGGTTCGATTCGGCTTGCTCTATGGCAAATAGGGAATTACGTAGGGCACTAACCACGAAACCAAGGAACACAGCGGAGGTACAAACAGCTAGGAAATTTTACAAACAAAAAATAGCTGAAAGGAAGGCGGCACTTCTGATGGAACAGTGGGAGGCCCTGGCTGATAGCGCCAACTTAAAGAGCAGCGGGCAATTCTGGCCCGCTGTTAGGAAAATGCGCGATATGGGTAAAAATGTATCCCCTATTGGCTGCAATATAACTGGCCCTACCTGGGAAGCCCACTTCTCCAACATTTATGCTGCTCCCGCTGAAGAAATAATTACCTTGGATCTGAAACAGTTGGGAGACTTACGGTTTGATCTCCCTGAGGTGACGACAGCCATTAGAGAGAGTCTAGGCAATAAGGCCCCTGGCCCAGACGGCCTACCGATAGATTTTATAAAACACAGCACAGACCTATGGGCACCAATTTTATATAACGTTTTTAACAGTATGACACGAGCATCCATCCCTGAGACTTGGTCCCTTAGTATTATTGTTCCAATCTATAAAAAGGGCGATAGGTCAGACCCAGCAAACTACCGACCAATTTCGCTTTTAGACAATACTCTAAAAATACTTGGGCGAGTTATTTACAACAGGGTGGTAGAGTGGGTTGAAGATTCTGACCTATTGGATCCATGTCAGATGGGATTTAGGAGTGGGGTGGGCACGGTCGAACAATGCTTGAATTTAAAATTAATAATTGATAAGTATACCGTTGCCCGATCCTCTCCTATATATCTCGCTTTCATGGATCTTTCATCCGCATTTGACCTGGTAAACAGATCTAAACTGTGGTCAATGCTTCTCAGTTATGGATTGGACGAGCCCTTAGTACACTTCCTGGCATATCTCCATACCGATCTTAGGGCACAAGTCAGGATTGGGTCAGGAGGAGAAGTCTCTGGTGCTATAAAAATTGGCAGGGGGGTCAGACAGGGGTGCGTCTTAGCACCCTTGTTGTTCATTGTTTATATTAATGGCATAGCAAAGGCCCTAAAACAAGTAACCAGAGATGTCCCAACTATCCAGGGGCACCCCTTGCCAGTTCTATTATACGCAGATGATGCGGTCCTTATGGGCCGCACCCCTAATGCCCTCCGTGTGCTTGTGGAAAATTTTGTACATCATATGGAGGGCTTGGACCTGCGTGTGAACTTTAAAAAATCCTTTGTTATGTCATGCGGACCTGGTAAACGAAAACTTAACACTATCCATATCGGGTCTGACAAACTTGACTCCGTAAATTCTTTTATATATCTAGGGGTGGCCTTCGCTGCGAACAACTCGTGGAGTGGGCATTCTGCCCACGCCACGAGCAAGTTCTCGAAGGCCATTAACTCAATATTGAGTCTCCCACGCCCTAAGAAATTAGGTGCAACCAGTGCTATTTTAAAATTTTTTAAATTACAGTGCGTTCCTGTTGCCACTTATGGGGCCGAAGTTTGGGCTACTGCAAAAAATTCCGGCATCCAACGAGAAGAGACACGTTTTTGCAGAAAAGTTTTGGGTGCCCCAATTTCGTCCTCTGAATTTATCTGCCACAAAGAGCTAAACCTCCCTTACGTCTGTGATTTCATTAGAAGTAGACCAGTTCTATTCTGGTTGAGAATTTGGAGGAATAATGCAGCCTCGCTAACACAAGACATAATCAAAGACTGTCTTAAATGTGATCATGGGCTTTTAATCCCGTGGTTAGCGGGAGTTTCAAAATCATTAAGCGCTGTGAATAAAGGCGATCTCTTTGTAGATCCCTCCAGTATTGGATGTCAAGACAAGGTAGAGGTCAGACAAGCACTATATGCACTTTATGAGGCAGAACGGCTGGAAAGGGAAACATTGAAAGCTACGGTTATTAGATATATTGAGAATGACCTGCCCAGGCAACCTCTCCCACTTTATCTTACTCTACCTATGACTAGTTGGGAGAGGTCTCTGTTATTTCGATTAAGGGCCGGTTCCATAAAATTCATGCTGGGTTTCCCTTTGGGTTACAATTTAATTATCGACCGTAACCCGTGCCCCTGTGATTGCACCAGTAAGCAGAATGAGTTGCACTTTTTATTCTTTTGTAAATTTTACTTAAAATATATCAACTGGTTTTTAACACCTTATTTTAGAAAACACAAACCCCTTTCTCTTATGGAGTCTTGTCAAATGTTACTCTCCCTGGACTCTGAGGAACTGATTTTTCGTACTAGCACCTTTTTAAGACTAATAATCCGTGTACGCAATATGATGGAAAATCCTTGAAAGATTGTTGTTTTAGTTCCTTATAAAATTTTTTTTTTTTTTTTTTTTTTTTTTTTTTTAGAGATATTGTGTTGTATATTGTAATGATGAATTGTTTTTATGTCTGTACTTTTATGAATTCAAGTAATTCGAATAAAGGTCTTTTGAATTTGAATTTGAATTTTGAATGTTCACGAAAATATGAAAAATACAATCCCAATGTTAACATATATCCAAATGCATCTATATGTATTCCTCTGAACAATGTACGGTCGTAGGATAGAAAAAACGTGTATGCATGAATCAGGAATGTATATGAATTATCTCATTAGCAACATATGTTTAACTTATATTGTTTGCTTGACATACATTCACGCAGACATTTTGGAAAACTATAGATGTTAGTTCCATTTGTTTCGCTTCACATATTTCTCGAACGTTCGTCGTGTGTTTTTCTAATTATCTTTTATTTAAATATGCACGGTGGAGTGATAGCTGATAAAACTCTGTTGAGCTTTAAAATATTTTGCGAGAAGAGGTGCCCCAGCATTTGTTTCGAGAAGTTGCTAAAGAAGAGAGACAACCAGTTTGAGCTCCCGTCTTGTTTTTACTCACAGTAGAAACGGGAATCCCTCTTGTACTCACTTTCAACATTCGAGTTCTTTTTTCGAATACTTTTGTTGTTCCACTCTCTTTCTCTCTCTCGTCTTGTATCTGTTTCTTGACTCTATCTCTTTCACTTTGACCCCCTCCCTCCCCAAAGACACAGGCACGGAAGGGAGGGGTCTTTTGTGGAATGTGTGCTCACAGTGGCTCAGCAACTGTTGTTCAAGTCCCCGCTTCTACATGCCCTGTGAGGCACCATAAACACAGTGTGCTCTACTTAAGACAACTGTCCCACACCTGTGCTGTGATAGGACACGTCTGAGGGCTCCCCAGATGTTTGCACCTCGCGCAGCTGAAATTCAATCTACAGCACCTGTGATGCACCCTGCAAAAGGCCGCTCCAAACATTTCAAACACAGGCAGGGTCTTCTTTCAAGTTTTCCCAGTACTCCAGAACAGTGTTTTAAAGGAAAAACATAAGTGCAGGTACACACCAAAAGGAGCAGTGGACTGGAGGAGGAGTTTGGGGCGGTATTAAGGGTGGTGTCCTACGCAGGGCAAGACTAGGTTTTTGAACTTTCTAAGCTTTGTATGCAAGTCATCTGCATGCATTGCAAGAATGCCTTACCTATCGGTCCTTGAGTTATTACACTAATAACCATTTATATAGCACTTACTAATAAGTCTTAATTATTAACCAAAGTAATTATTTTTCAGCAACATTATGATAACAAAATATTGAGGAAAAACAGCAACGTTCTAAATGTATGCCTTGTAGTTTGCATCCCTTTCCCGGATGCAGGATCATAAGTCACTAGCTACATGACAAGGATTTTAACTTGTGACCTGCAGGTAACACAAGGATCTCTGCAACAAAAACAACGACCAAGTAAACTAGCTACGTAAAACACAAATCTGTGATCTGCATGTTTCATGCTGTGCTTTCCAGAAGACACCTCCACCCTCCAGGCAAAGTTATGCTTGTTGAACCTTTCATTACAATGCACACAGAACTTTCCATCAAGTGCATTAACTACTGAGTCATAAAAGTGCTACTGTAGCGCACACTGTGACGGACGTGCTGCTGTGTAGAGCTGTTGAGCTCAGTACCACCTGCGTGAAGGCCTGGCCCCTATAGTTACCGGGACTCTCCTTGTCAGAGGAAAAGTTCCGGTACTCAAGGGGAGAAAATAAAAAAGTGCTGGTACTCCGTACCGGTGAGTACAAGCGCATTTAAAGCACTGCTCCAGAGCTAGCGCAGTAAGAGGAGTACAGATCGTGGGGTCACCAGTGTTTACTTTGTAAAATGAATTAATAAGTAAATGTAGTGGCCCAAATGTTTTTTTATTTGACCATCGTCATTGCTTCCGAATGTAGGGGCTACTAAATAACAAAACTGCCTACCCTTCCTTCCATCTCATTTATGTTTCTTCCACCACCCTACTCTTCTGCTGTCTGTATCTCATTTTGTCTGTTCCTTTTCATCCCTTCCTTCTACCTTCATCACAGGTGTCCTCTTCGTCCTTTTTCCTCCCTTCTTTACCTTTCTCTCTCTAGACATGTGTTGAATTCTGATGATGAACATTGACGTAAATTAAGGCATGGGACCTAATATTTGCAGGGCAACAGCACATCTTTCTTATATTCATCCTTTTCTTATTGTGACCTGTAGAAATAGAAACAAATGCCCGGGTGTGGAATATAATAAACTAGCCACTGGCTTGTTTACTGTAGCACAATTCTTTAGTGCGGAATCTTGGTATTTTTGTATTTGTTTGTATTTGAGTGCAAGGGTGTCGAAGGTTGGTGCATGTGGACCAAAACCTTGCCAGATATTCAGGGTTGCCGCATGAAAAAATGTAGCTATAATGGGCCCTATTTACAAAGGCAAATCTACCTGTTTTATGCCTGTCAAGATTTCACAAAGGGAATTACTGATATAGGTAAACAGATTTGTGGATGAAGAGATCTGTGCTATGAGTGCTCCGCAACTTTAAATATCACTCAAAGGGTGAGAAAATGGGTGTTTCTAGGCATTGCAATCTGCAGATACACGTGAAAGATTGTGACTGCCTACATGGGCATGGGCATGGACATGGGCATTCATATACTCCTCACATTCCCCATTCCTCCCTGGAATGGTCACAACTAGGGGTGGGCAGAACTGCGCAGTTTCACTCCGTTGAATTGTTATGTTATGTTATAAACTCTTATATAGCTAGGCGACTCACTCCCGAAGGAGTATCTCTGTGCTTGCTACTGGACAGTGGCTCAGAGGACATGTTTTTTGGAGTTTTTAAACGTGCAATGGTCAGGACAGGTGCGAATACGGAGGGGACCCTTGTTTCAGTAAACTGGGGTGAGGTAGGAAAAAGATCGATCCCGAAATCTGTCTGTGCGGATACACAGGATCTTTAGGAATGCCTTGTTAGCAGATCTGAGTGACCTGGAGGGTTGGTTGTTGAGGGGTCTTGTACAGGGTTCTCCAAAGTCGGTCATGGAGAGGCGGATCCATCCCAGATTTTTCAGATTACTACATTCCTCTAAATGGGGTTATGCTAAAAATCTGGCATGGACCCGGCCCTCCAGCACTGACTTTGGAGAACCCTGGTCTAGAATAAAGATAGGTAGGTTGTGCATGCTTGACAGCTTTATGGGCCAGGCAACAAAGCTTGAAAATGACATGTTTTCTGATGGGCAACCAATGTAAAGCTCTTAAAATAGGAGTGAAGGAAGACCGAGAGCGGAGGTTTCATGTCAGGTGTGCAGCGGTGTTTTGTACTATCTGCAATTTGGACAGCAGAGTGTTGTTTGCTGCCACAAGTAAGGTGTTGCCATAATCAAGGATTATTGCTTAAACCAGTGTCTTTATGGAAGTCCAAACAATCCAAGGAAAGACTTTTTTCATAAGACACATAGTGACAAAGCAGACACCCCAAGTAGTGCTATTGAGCTGCATAAAAACTCTGGGAGATTACGCAGAGTTCGCCCAATGGGCGGAAATATGGATGCTGCGCTGCTCGCACTGCAACTAAGAAAAAATCTACTCAGACTACAGCAAATCAACTCAAGAAGCAGCCCCCTGACCACCATTGAGTGTGATCGCCCATTTTAGAAAATGGTGCTGGTGGTGCCAAATCTCACTTGCACCCACTCGCATTTCTGTAGCCTCGTGGGAAAGAGTTCAGCCACTCGGCGATTGATAGAATTTGGCTGGACCTCTGCTTTACAAGAGCAATGGGGAGTTGCCAAATTCTGGCAATTCCGCGGACAGAATGAAACGTTCTGCCCACCAACCATGGGCTGCCAAACAACCCTTTTCAGGTCACAAAGGAGAATTGATCACCGGCAAATTTGGTGGAGATGCAGGGAAAGTATTTCTCGACAATAAAACATATTTTCTTGATCGAGTAAAAACAAAAACACGCTTTTGTACAGAGTATCATATTACCCCCGTGTGAAGTTCTCACTATGTAGAGCTTCACACAGTGGAACTATCATCCAAATGGGAATGTCACATGACCTACACAAAAATCTATGCCTGGTGGAATTTTCCACACAGATTTCTTAGAATGTTTGCGAATCCCAGAAATTCATAAATCTGCACTCGCACGTAAGTTTAAAGCTGCAAGTGCAGATTTAAGAATTTCTTTGGGAATTTCACCCTGTGAGTCTGAATGACAGGCATATCTACAGTGAATAGTTATACTGAAAATTTGTCATAGACCTGGGCCCGGAACTCAACGCTGCATACCCCTGACCTAGGGCACAGTTTAGAACATTCATTTCTGTGAGCAGTTAGAAAGAGGAGATCACAAAGCCCACCATATAAATTAACTCCCCACTTTCAATATGCACAAACAGAAGCCACTTAATAAACCAATGCATTAGGGCCATGGTTGAGTCAAAGATGGCAGTGGATGCAGCAGCGGTCGGTAGTAGGAGTAACTGCAGGGCGGTCACGTGGGGAGGGGCAGGGTGGTGGGTAGTAAACTATGGATTACGGAGGTTTACAGGTAAATTAACATATAAATTAATAAAACGAAGTTCTTTGTGTGATCTGCATCGCATTTGGGGATGCAGTGCATGCAACGAAATTCGTTTTATTAATTTATTTGTTAATTTACCTGTAAACCTCCGTAATCCATAGTTTACTACCCCCCACCTTGCCCCTCCCCCTCCCCACGTCACCGCCCTGCAGTTACTCCTACTACCGACCGCGGCTGAGTGGATGGTAGAATGGAGAGCTCCTGTTTCACTGGCCCTTTTTGGTACATATTTTGAATGACAAGATTGCTGCCTCCACCGTAATCTGTTGTGGAAGACATGGGTGTTCCCCCAAATGGTATCTTAACAACCTAATGCTGAGTAGACCCCCAGGCCCTCCTTTGAAGTGCCTGTGATGCTCTGTCGCTGGGGCTAGCGGAATACCCAGGTGGTGGTCCAGTACTGATGGGGAATAGGAGTGGAGAGCTGCAATCAATGTGTACTGGTGTTCGAGGCCAACTGATCTAAGGGCGTGGTCTGCAGCTAAGTGTGTGGGGACCCACAAGTGGAAGAGTGCCACACTACCCCACTCCCCTGGTGCAGCAAAGTCCCCACTATCAGGGCCAAGATCCGTATGGGGCTGCTGGGCCCTATAAAGAGGAATTCCCATATCTGGAAATGTGAGAGATGATAAAGGGCCCACAGCTCCCATTACTGAATAGAACTGTTGGGGGTGGGGCAGGGCAGTGCTACGCAAAGCTGGAGAAAGGTAATCAGACTGCTACAAACACCCAATCGGAGCCCCCTACTGCCCTCAGTGTTTCACTTGCAGGCTGGTTGGACCTTAGGGCAGCACAGAATCCTTGAGCCGGCCTCCGCTTAATGTGGACTTGCATTGTGAACTGTGTCACGCCTAAAACGATTGGCAGACCCGCCATCTCATGTTGGCCCAAGAGGGGGCCTGTAAGCCTGTTACATAAATTAATATTGCCTAGTAGGGTACCCAGCAGTAGTTCCTGAATGCACAATTCCTGTTCCGAATTGTGAACTACACCCTGCTCACCCCTGGACACCGGGAGCAGATGATTTGAATAAAGACTCACCCTGCACACAAAAATACCTTATTGAGGAGAAAAAAGGGCATATATTTTGACATATCATTCTGGCAATAACAGACATCAGGAGATACAAAACGGAGAAATAATGAGGTACTAAGGGGCAGAATGCAAAAGCACAATCTTTTTTTAAATTTTATTTTTTTAATTTTTCGATGATTTTACTGCCACAGAAAAAAAGAAATAATTACATCAAAATTTTCCGATAATCATAAATCAATAATCATTTTCAGAGCACAGAGGAGCATTGTATAAATAAAGAGGAACAGAAAAATCAATCTAAACAAGAATGACCTCATAATAATATAGCTGCTTACACACAGTGGAAAAGGCAAATCAAAAGAAAATAAAAATACAAAAAATGCATTCAATCCTTAATCCCATTAAAGACAGGACCATACCCTGCGGAATTTTAGCAGAGATCGAGGGCCCCTATGTTAAATGGTAGCGGCAGTTTCAGTCGGTATCCTTTCAAGTACTTGCCCGGCGGTAATCGCCTCTCATACCACTCGATAATTTACCAATAAAAGAGGCAGGCGCTGGAGACTGGAAGGCAGGAAACAAGGTTTTATTCCGTCGGAGCAGAACACATCAGATCAGACAGCAAGGTATCGTCACGAGGTGCTCTAACTGCATCTCTGAGACCTGGTCTCCTATACACTGGTTTATTGCTTTATTATACATAGTACATTCTTGAGATTCCCTTGATGTGCGGGGAAATATCCCCTGAAGCCCCGGCTCAGATCCGATCCCACACATGGTTACAGTAGAGGTTCCCACCCTACCCGCAGTGGGAGATGGCTATCGCGCAGCAGGGAATTCCGCTAATTCCCGGGGGTGTGTGCAACCGGCCGGGTCTCAGGGGGTAGGGGCTTTGATTCTACTGTAATCCCTTTGATGTGGGGTGTTTCCCTTACAGTAGGGGCAATAAACTGCATCCGCAGGGCTAGGTGATGGCCTGGGACCAGTTCAGACAATGGGGCGCAGGGGAAGGGGGGTTATCAAAGGAGAGGCATGACCATGTATGGGTTGTCGGTCGGAAGTGGTTCTGTAGCAGGGTCGCGCAGAAGGAGAGGGTTTATGGCCTGTATGAGAGAGCGGGGGTGGCCGGCGCGCGGGGGATGCTCGCAGCGCCGGGGGGAAGCGCTGGCGATCGAGAGTGAGCGGGGAGAGAGAGTGGGGTGCCTAAAATGGCGGCCGTGCATTTGCTATGCGTGGCGCTGGGGAGAGGCAAGATGGCGCAGATAATGTTCAGTTTGCACGCTAAATTTCCACAGTCCTCCCTTTTAACATGTCTCGCCAGCTTGCCTAGTTTGGATCTATCCCCATAATACCCCGTACCTCCACCTCATTCAGAGCTTTCATCCGCTCAGTTTCAAAGTCCAAAGTCTTAGGGCAGATGCAGTTCATAAAAAACGAACATAAAGGTGGCAGACACTGAATCCCCAAGCAACATCCACATAGTATCATGATTGGTATGAGGATAAATGAAAACAGCCTCCATCCCCAACCTTTAATAGCGTCCCAAAACCAACTCCCCAGCGACCATTCTTCTTGTTCTTGATGGACCTCTGTGGACAGTCTGTGGAGGTGTTCAATTGCTTTGTAGACTGAGGGTGAGTTATCCGGTATGTAGGTACAACAGCTGGACCCAATGATGCGGCATGCTCCTCCGCGGTCAGCCAGAACCACATCTAGAACAAGGCGGTTCTGGAGAGCCACCAGGCGGACGGCCTGAAGCTCAGCGGTGTTGTTGGCGAGGGCGCCAGCTGTAATGTTCATTGCTGTTTCGACCGCCTGGGTTAAGTGGCGGATGGCACGGCTGTTTGCCATCGGACCCCAGAGCGGAACAAGACCCTTTACTGCGTCCATGAACTGTGCTCTGGTGGAGTCGGTTTGTACAATGTCTTTGGCACGTTTCTGTCGGTGATGGTTTGCTGGAGCCACATACGTCGGAGGAAGGACAAAGGCGATGTAGCAGGTGCCTCCCCAACCTTTCGGGAGCCAGGTGTAGGCCTTAGTACCACACACGAAGTACATTTTCGGGGAGGCAACAAAGGAAGGTGGGTCAACTGAGTCCAATGTTCGGGTGATGAGGCAGGAGCTGTGGCCCACCAGCTGTGCCCCCAGGCCTTCGAGGCATACAGATCCAGTGATGTTGATGACGGACAGGGCCACTGTTAGGGTGGCGGCTGTCCGTTTTCGGAGGTAAGAGAAGGTGGGTCTGGCTGGATTGTTGAACACTTGCATTTCAATTCGTTCTTTGGCGGGGATGTCCATGTGAAAGGAAGTGTTCGATCTCAGAGGGCAGAAGAGGGCGGAGGTTCTACCAGTTTTGTTCAGCCAGAACCCATGGTAGAAGTGTGACATGGTTCTGCCGGAAGTGGCATTGTCCTTGTAGCTCTCCTGCAGGAGGATCAGCCAGGCGAGGCAGGAACCATGGACGGAAAAAGGTGAAGGGATGAAGGGGATTGAGTGCCCAGTGGCATGGGGCAGCAATCCACAGATCCAGCAGTTAGTGGCGTTGGTGGCAAGATTGTGTTGGTGGAGTAACTGCACAAAAGAGTTATTCCAGAACTCCTTACGCCTTTCTCGGAGTTGGGGTGAAAGTGAGATCAGATGGTGTTCTTTCGTGGTGGTAGTTTGAACGGTAGTCAGCAATGTCTTATGAGCGGGTGTGCTCTCCTCCATGATCCAGAAGGTGACCACGAGGAGAAGGCAAAAGAGAAGGGAAATGAAAAGTGCTATTGTCTTAAAGCTGTGCATTCGGTCAGTCTTTGAGTTTTTGAAGTGGATCTTCGGACGTCCGGTTGCTTCCATCATCTTCATGTCGGGCGCTTCCATCACCTTCAAGAGACTCGGTAGCGGGCAGAACCACAGACTTTGTTTTAGTTTCTCTCCTGGTGGCCTTTGAGGTGCCTAGGCTACCGTTCTGAGATTTCCACTTAGCCTGTGGTCTGCTTAGCCGAAGTTCTCTCCTTTCGTCGCAAGTTATACCCTTCTTTGGATGGCACAGTGGGATCGGGATATTCAATCAACTCAAGTGTCTCTGTATCCGGGCAGCGGCTCAGGGATGGTCGGTCTTTGTCCAGAAGTTCCTCTTGGGCGGTGATGTTGTCCGTGGTTGTCAGGGTCGGTGATACCTTCTTGCAGTGGTGTGCGTGCAGCCAATTGCGTTTCCCCTCCACTCGAAGAGCTGTTCGGGTGGTGATCAGGACTTGCAGGGGGCCCGTCCACCGGGGCTCCAAACTCTTGGTGCGCTGGAAGTTACGCACTAAGACGAAGTCACCGGGTTGGATGTCGTGTCCCGGGCCCCTGGAAACATCGGGAATGGCGTGCAGCACCTGCTGATGGATAACAGACAACGTTTTAGTTAGCAGACATGAGGACGTCCGGGACGTCGTGGATGGATGTCGGTTTTGGTGCAGTCCAAAGGTTCATGGGCCGCCCGAAGACGACCTCGTAGGGGGTTAAGTGGTGTTTGGTGGGGGTGGAACGCATTGATAGCAATGCTAGTGGGAGAGCGTCTGGCCATCTTAGTCCTGTGGTGGCGACTATTTTTGCTATCTTAAGCTTCAATGTGGCATTGTGTCGCTCAACCAGGCCTGCAGATTGGGGATGGAAGACCGCATGGAACTTCTGTTTTACACCCAACCCTTTTAAGATGAGTTGGATAACTTCGGCTACGAAGTGGGGGCCATTGTCGCTCCACAAAATTCGACAAAGGCCGTATCGGGGGAAGAATTCCTTCAGCAGTACTTTTGCAGTAGTCATAGCGGTGTTGTCATGGGTCGGGTAGGCTTCCACCCACTTGCTGAAGGCACACACAACGACAAGCACATACTTTAAACCTTGGCACCTTTCTAGCTGGACATAGTCCATTTGTAGGACTTCAAAGGGGTGATTGGGGACCCCAAACCCTCCCCGGGGTACAGCAGTTCCTTTCCCAGGGTTGTGTTGGAGGCATACTAGGCATTGTTGGACCAGACGTTTGGCTGAGTCTGATATTCTGTCGTTGTGCCAGACTTTGGAGATGAGTTCGATCATGGGGGCAGACCCTATGTGTGCGGGGGAGTGTGCCATGGTCAGCATGGGGATCAAGTATGAGTCGGGTAGTAACCATTTGTTCGAGTCTTTAGTTCGCCAACAACCGTCATCGTCCTTCAATCCCACCCGGGCCCATTCAGTTAATTCGTGTGGTGTGCTGGCTAGTTGGATATCCCTAATCGTTTCCCTAGCATCCTTCCATTTCTCAGTTTGTGACCTGGTCACGTACATGCGGGTCGTGGACCTATTCTCGGCTGTGGTTCGGGCAGTAATGTCAGCTAGTGCATTTCCCTGACCTATAATGTCTGTCACCTTCTTGTGTGCCTGGCATTTGATCACAGCTATCCGTGTGGGGAGGAGGACTGCTTCGGTCAGGGCAGAGACTAGATCTCCATGCAGGATGGGTGTGCCATGAGAAGTCAAGAATCCCCTCTCTTTCCATAAGAGCCCGAAGTGGTGAACTACCCCAAAGGCATACTGACTGTCTGTGTAAATGTTTGCGGTTGTCCCTGCTGCCAGGATGCAGGCTCGTGTGAGGGCAATTAGTTCAGCCGCCTGTGCGGATCGCTGTGTGATGCGGGCTGTCTCAACAACTGTTCGAGCTGTGGTGACTGCATAGGCAGCTGAGGTGGTGCCATCAGGGAGCTTGACGCATGAGCCATCCACCCACAGTTCTCCGTCAGGGTCCGGGAAGGCAGTATCCCGGAGGTCAACCCTACTCTTGGTTTGTTCGTCGGTGAGGGTCACGCAATCATGTATAGGGGATGCATTGGGGTCAGCGTCAGGGAGAGGTAGTAGAGTAGCTGGATTCAGAGTGGTGCATCGTTTCAATGTGATATGGGGCGCAAGCAGAGTCAGTTCATACCCAGTCAGTCGTGCGCTAGTCAGGTGTTGAGTCTTGGTTTGGTTCAGGAGGGTATCGACAGCATGGGGTACCAATACTGTGAGGGGGTTCGAGAGCACGATCCCCTCACTTTGCCGGATAGAGACAGCAGCGGCGGCTACTGCTCGAAGGCAGGCGGGCAAAGCTCTGGCTACGGGGTCAAGAGTGGCAGAGAAGTAGGCACAAGGGCGTTGCTTAGGGCCTATGGACTGGGTTAGGACAGACAACGCACATCCCTCCCTTTCGTGGGTGTAGAGGGAGAAAGGTTTAGTGTAGTCTGGGGTTCCTAGGACTGGGGCCGAGCAGAGGGCGTCTCATAATTCTTTGAAGGAGGATTGACATTCAGGTGTCCAGGGGAGGGGGAAGGGGACATCCTTAGCCAGCAGGGAAAGCAGAGGCTTTATGGTAAGACTGAAGTTTGGCAACCACTGTCGACAAAAGAAGGTGAGGCCCACTAGGGATCGTACTTGCTTCTGAGTTTTGGGAACAGGGGTTTCTAGGATGGTTTGAATTCGGTCAGGGGTAAGTTTCCTCCCGTCTTTGGATAGTAGGTGGCCTAGATAAGTTACCTGGGGCTGGCAGAATTGCAATTTCTTTCTGGAGACCTTGTGACCGTTCTCCGCAAGGAAGCGGAGGAGGTGAATGGTGGCTGTGACGGCGAGAGGAGTGGTGTCGGCCGCCAAAAGAATGTCATCAACGTACTGTATCAACACCACTCCATCGGGTAGTTGGACTGCATCCAGTTGCCTCTTGAGGGCTTGGCTGTAAATACTGGGACTCTCAGTGTAGCCTTGGGGTGCCCTGCAGAATCTGTACGAACGGGCTTTTAAAGTGAAGCCGAACAGGTAGCGGCTGTCTGGGTGGATGGGGATGGAAAAGAATGCGTTCTTGAGGTCAATAACAGTAAAGATGGTGGCAGTGGATGGAATCAGGGTGAGGATGGTGGTGATGTCTGAGACTACGGGGTACTGGGGTATGACTACTTTGTTAACCTCTCGCAAGTCAACAATGAAACGGTAGGCTTTCTCATCCCCCTCGCCTTGCTTCTTTACAATGGGTAGGATAGGGCTGTTGCAAACATTACTGACTACTTCTTCTACCACTCCTGCCTCGACCAGGGACTCGATGATTTCCACCAATGCCTTCTCGCCTTCGGGTGATATCCGATACTGTGGAAGCTTTGGGAGCACTGCGTCCGGTCGGACGGTTATGTGTACCGGGTCGATCACCATGCGCCCTACATCTGAGTCGGTTTTAGCCCATAGATGTGAAGGTAATGTGTCGAGTAGGGACATATCAGCATCGGTTATAGAGAGCATACGCCGTGTGTGACAGGGTCTGGACAGATCTGGGTTATCGTGTAGGATGACTCGAACTCCGTCTGGGGAGCATCTGATGGTGGCTCGAAAATGCTTTAGCAAATCAAGTCCCATAATAGCATCGGGGGTGTTGGAGGAGAGCAGAAAGGTCGTGTCAGTGGTGTTGTCTTCTAAGTCAAAGGAGATTGGTGTTGATAAGGGGTTAGTGGAGGGCGTTCCGTCAAAGCCTATTGAGGTTACGTGTGAGCCAGACAAGGGTGCCCTAGGAATCAGTCGTTTAGATAACGCACTACGTGTCGCCCCAGTATCTACCAGGAATGGAGATTTTGTGCCCAAGACCTTAGCGGTGACGTAAGGACCTTGCTGGTCAACACGGAGTTCGACTGGATCCCTCCCTTGCCCCTGGCGGTCCTATGCGAAGTCATGAGTGCTCTCATAGTCGGACTGCTGACACTGGTTTTGGCGGGGGCGATCAAAGGTGTTTGGTCTGCCTGGCCTGTCGTTGATGGTGTTGTTCATGTGCCCTCGTCCCTGTCCTCTATTTCTGGGGTCATATGCTGTGTCTCTGGGGTCCCTATTCTTGTTCATTTCCAGAAGGACCGGGCACTGGGATTTCCAGTGTCCGAACCCTCTACAGAACGCACATTGATTTCCATCTAAGTCTCTCCGTCCGTTGTAGGGTGCAGGTGTATGGTCTCTACGGGGTAGCTTTCTAGGGGCGGTTGGTTGGTAATTCTCTTTCGGGGGTTCCCTTCCTATGGTCACCCCTTGCAACTGTGCTATCATTATTCTCTCCTTCAGTTCCTTTTTCTTCTTCTCTGATGCCCTATCGTTCTCGTTTTTCTGATTTTCGTAGTATTGGGCCATCTGGAGAATCGCTGCGGGTTTGGAGGCTGCCCAACTACTCTCGCTGGTCTGTAGCTTCTGGGAAACTTCCTGTGACAGACCCTTTACATAATTCTGGACAAAGAGGTGGTGTCCGGTTGCGGTGGTCATGTCTTGGCCACTGTAATCGGAAAACACAGTCTCGAATCGGGAGAAGTATTCAGACACATCTTCCTGGGGTTTCTGGCGGCAAGCCGTCACTATCGACCAGTCTACCTTTCTTTCTGGGATTAGAGTCTTCAGCTTTTGTACAATCTTGTCTGGGAGCTCTAAGATGGCTTTCGGGGGTTTCTGTCCTGGTTCTCGCTGTTTATCTATGGTATCGAGTTGTATCCAGGTATATCCGAACGGCTCAGCGTGGTCAACTTTCCGGATTTGTTTCCACACATCAGCCGGCAGGCATAGCCCAAAGAACAAGTCGATATCTGCTAACGTCATTATCGTTGAGCCTAAGGCTGTACCCAATTCAGTGTAGAAGGCAGTCGGGTTCTTTCTCAAGTCGGGTAGAGTCTTTCTAAAGGTCAAAATATCTTGCCGGTCCCACGGCTGGTAGACCCAGTTATATACAACCCTTCCCTTCGCATCTTGGTGGTTGATGTCGTCGTGTGTTCCCTGACCCCGTGGGGGGACCCAGTAGGGGGCAGCTTCTTTAATGGGCATCATGGCATCGGCCCTTCCTCCCTGGGGCTTAGTTGCTATGGGGGTTTCTGTTGTGGTGGTCTGTCCATGTTCTTTAAGGTGTCGGTAGACCTCGAGTGTACGAGTGAAGAGGTTCGTTACATCGCCCTCTCTTTCTTCCCCAATGTCTACCTTCCTATATAGGGCCGCTAAGCCTTCGGGACCTTTATCGTGGTACCTATCCTCATATGCATTCAGGGCGTGATAACAGAGCCGTACGACGAAGTGTCGTCTGCGGCTGTCGGCATACGAGTTATACACGTCTGTTATATACTCCTCACTTTCTTTTCGTTCCACCAGCGTCCCTACTATCTTGTCAATTCCTGCTCGTTCATCCTTAGTTAGTCGATTCATTCTGGTGGACTCTCTCTTTCCTATCTCATGGTCGACTGGCGTTGTGGTTGACGTTGGGTTCGGCACAAGAGGCTCAGCCGGCGCGGAGGCCGTGAGGGCCGAGGCCCTTGTACTGCTTTCGCTCGTGTTCGGGGGTTGTGGGTGTTGTACTATTGATTGGGAGGGTGCATACGGAGGGGGCATGTAAATGATCGGAGGACCTAACAGTAACTCGTCATTCGTTCGCTGCTTGGAGGACAACTCAGGGTAGAGCAAAGAAGGGGTCCTAACAGCGTACTGGCCTGAGGTTTCGGGTTCCTGTCTTAGTTTAGTTTCCCTTCTCTCTTTTATGTCTTCTTCTAACTTTCTAGCGGCAAGGTGAGCTGCCTTTCGTAATTCCTTTTCTGCTTTTACTTCTTCCCTCTTTTTCCGTTGCGTTGCTTCTTTGCGCCACATGCCGATACTGTCAAGCATAGTAGGCGTCGTCTTATTGCTACGCAGAGCTATTTCTAGCGCTTCTATCTTATGGTCGTCGAAGGATCCCATCAGTGGCCACTGACTTTCGGGGTCCTTCTTGGTATATTTATGCCACAGCTTGCTATAGGCTACGGCGACTAGTCCATATTTAGTGAACATGTCCTTATTAGGGGTGCCTTCCAGTGGAGCCGGATGGTTCACCTCTAATAAGCGGTCCGGGCAGAACCAACTACCAATCAGTGGGGAGAAGATAGGCATGACGGGTTTCAACGGGGACAAAAGTCTGCGTTACCTACCCTTCACTATTTGCAAAGACTAGACAGAATATTCCTATTCTACGTTATTTGCAAACAGAGAATATCTCAAAAAGCACTATTCTTCAAAACAATCAATGTTCGGACAATCAATCAATGGGGAGATAAAGATAGGCACGACGGGTTTCAACGGGGACAAAAGTCTGCGTTACCTACCCTTCACTATCTGCAAAGGGAGAGAGAGAGAGTATTTCTACTCCTCCCCGTTTGTAGACAGCGAATATCTCAAAGAGAACAATCAATGAGCACAATCAATGAGCAATACTAGTATTTCCAGAGCATTAAACAATCAATCAATTATTTCTCAATTTGTCGTGTATCACGACCTTACCCGGACCGCGTGGACAGTTTCTCGTCTTCCGCCTCCAGCGCCCGATCGTCCTCTACTCTCCGTATTTGCCGCGGCACTCCTGATGGTTCCCAGTCAGGACCGTAGATCACTCGAGAGAGGTCTGCTCGGAACCAGTGAAGTTCGGATGATCGGCTGCCAGACGAGGGTCTATTGGGCAGGAGCTCTCCCGATCGTTGCAGTCGTTCACTCTGTCGTCGGGACCTCTCCCACTGGATCCACGTGTCGCTGATGGGCCCCACGTTTGGGACGCCAATTGTTAAATGGTAGCGGCAGTTTCAGTCGGTATCCTTTCAAGTACTTGCCCGGCGGTAATCGCCTCTCATACCACTCGATAATTTACCAATAAAAGAGGCAGGCGCTGGAGACTGGAAGGCAGGAAACAAGGTTTTATTCCGTCGGAGCAGAACACATCAGATCAGACAGCAAGGTATCGTCACGAGGTGCTCTAACTGCATCTCTGAGACCTGGTCTCTTATACACTGGTTTATTGCTTTATTATACATAGTACATTCTTGAGATTCCCTTGATGTGCGGGGAAATATCCCCTGAAGCCCCGGCTCAGATCCGATCCCACACATGGTTACAGTAGAGGTTCCCACCCTACCCGCAGTGGGAGATGGCTATCGCGCAGCAGGGAATTCCGCTAATTCCCGGGGGTGTGTGCAACCGGCCGGGTCTCAGGGGGTAGGGGCTTTGATTCTACTGTAATCCCTTTGATGTGGGGTGTTTCCCTTACAGTAGGGGCAATAAACTGCATCCGCAGGGCTAGGTGATGGCCTGGGACCAGTTCAGACAATGGGGCGCAGGGGAAGGGGGGTTATCAAAGGAGAGGCATGACCATGTATGGGTTGTCGGTCGGAAGTGGTTCTGTAGCAGGGTCGCGCAGAAGGAGAGGGTTTATGGCCTGTATGAGAGAGCGGGGGTGGCCGGCGCGCGGGGGATGCTCGCAGCGCCGGGGGGAAGCGCTGGCGATCGAGAGTGAGCGGGGAGAGAGAGTGGGGTGCCTAAAATGGCGGCCGTGCATTTGCTATGCGTGGCGCTGGGGAGAGGCAAGATGGCGCAGATAATGTTCAGTTTGCACTCTAAATTTCCACACCTAGCTTTGGCTAATGCAGTTTCCATTTCGAAGGTCTCCCTCAACAGAGACCAGAATACATTAATACTAGGAGACGTGGTATGAATACAAGAGCGGGCAATACATAAGCAGGCACAGGCCGCGATAATCGAGGCTAGAGATTTTGTAAGACCCCCGGGGCTCTGAAAATAGTCCCAACAACAACTCTTTCCCCGAAACCGGGTTGTCGTAGCCAACCCAGGTTGCAACAGTGAGAGTGATATTAGATCAAAAGTCCTTCAGCCTTGGGCATGTAAAGAACATATGGTGTAGGCCAGCGGCGTATTCTTGACATTAAGGGCAGTATGTTTTAGCAGTAGTTAGGTTATTAGCCCATTCAGAAATTCGCTCAAGGGTATAATAAAGCAGGAAAATAATTCTATGTTGTTGTAGTTTTAGATTGACAGATGTTACAGCTATATCAATAGTTTGAAGAGATTCTTGTACTTCCTCCTTTGTTATTTCACAGCAAAAGATCCGACTTAGCTTTGCCACGATTTGTACGCCATCATCACTCACCAAACATTTTTTATATATTTTGCCTTTAGTTCCTCGCCTCTAGTACATACAAGTGTAGACAAAATCTCTGAAGGATTAGACAGGTCTAAAAGACCCCTACCACGAGTATAATAGTCCCTATCTTGTAGGTACTCGAAAAATTGAGTTTGTGGAAGATCAAATTTTTCTTTTAAAGAGAAAAAAGTTTGAAAACCCCATTTGTCATATAACTGACCCAACCACACCACACCCT
The DNA here is from genome assembly GCF_964204655.1 of Triturus cristatus. Taxonomy (NCBI): domain Eukaryota; kingdom Metazoa; phylum Chordata; class Amphibia; order Caudata; family Salamandridae; genus Triturus; species Triturus cristatus. The sequence continues at coordinate 577,948,841 of NC_140583.1, read as the reverse complement.
TGAACTGCCATTCCTTCCCGATCTGGTCGTGGAATATATTAGGAAATAGGGGGTTCCCCCATGATACAGTGTAGCCATGTAAGTCGGGTATTGCATATGTCTTGCAGATTTCACGCCATATATTGGTAATATCCCTGATTACCTTAAAGAGGACCCGCTTAAAATAGTTGGTATCAGATGTTTTATATAATAGAAACCCGGTACTAGGTCCACAGGCCAATTGATATAAAAGCCAGCTGGGTTTTGTGTCAGTTCCCCCAAGTAGGCTCTGTATCCGCCCGATGAATGCTGCCCAAAAGTACAGCTTAAAATCCGGGAGCTCAAAACCACCCTGCATGTATGATAATTTTAGATATCGAATAGCTCTTCTAGCCAGTCGTTATCCCCAAATAAAACTGCCCAGAACACTGTCTAGACGTTTAAAAAAGGATGATAGCACTTTTAATGGAATTGTATGGAAAAAATATAGGAACTTTGGTAAGACATTCATTTTAACCACATTGCATCTCCCAAATATACTGAGAGGTAGCCGGTGTCAACTTCGCAGCTTAGCCACCACCTTCTTCAGCAATGATTCGTAGTTTAAGGAATTAATGTCAATGACTTGGTTGCTGAGACATACTCCCAGATAGATAGCCGTACTGGTGAGAGTTAGTGGGGGGATTGTCTAGTTGGAAGTTTAGTATCGTCTGTGTTTTCAGCACATCTAATTTATAGCCGGAGAAGGAGCCGAATCGCTGTGCTTCATACGTTATTGCAGCCATGGCTTTGTTATGTTATGTTATGTTAATTCTTTTTATATAGCGCACAGCTGCCTCAGCGAAGAGACGTCCCGGCGCTGGTAGCAGTGTTAATAAGGAAACAGGGGAATAAACCACGGTAAACAGATATGTTTTGGCCGTGTTACGGAAGGACAGCAGGTTGTCCAGACATCGAATCTGCGTAGGCAAGGCGTTCCACAGTTTAGCCGCTAAACAGCGAAAAGAACGTCCTCCAGCACGGAGACGTTTCACTTGAGGAACCGTAAGCAGATATTGCCCAGCTGATTGACTGGCGCGTGGGTACGTAAGGTGCCAACAGATTGGACAGAATCTCAGGGGAAGAAAATTAAAAAAAAATTAAAAGTGAGGCACAGAGTTTTAAATTCGATCCTATTGGTCATAGGCAGCCAATGTAGGCGACGGATAGCCCCCGACGCCGAGCAGGTTCTGGGACGCCTAAGTAGAACTCGGGCTGCTGCGTTCAGAACACGTTGCAGACGAGTCACTTCTGCCTTGTTAACCCCTAACAGGAGCGAATAAGCATAGTCCAGCCTAGACAGGATGGCCGCCTGAACTATCATCTAGTGGGTAGAAGGGTCAAAGAATCCCAGCAAGCGCCTTAATCCCCGGAGGTGGCCAAAGCAGGTACCTCCTATTTTTTTAGTGTGCTCCTGGAAGCTAAGAGTGGCCTCCAGCCAGCTTTAACTGGATTAACCGAGAAGATAGCAATGTCATCTGCATACACGGTTAATTATAAGTTCGTCCCATTTAAAATAACTGGGACAATATCCGCATTGAGCATTAAATTCTTAATAAAGGGCTCGATATACATGGCAAACAATAAGGGTGATAAAGGACAACCCTGCCGGGTCCCCCTTTGAACTGAAAAAGAAAAAGAAGAAAGCCCATTAAGTTTAATTGCGGCTATTGGATGGTTATACAGTTTCTGTACTGCCGAGATAAGCCTTTGACCGAAGCCCATTTGAGACATAGATACCCATAATGCTCCCCATGTCACCCGGTCAAAGGCTTTCTCGGCGTCTAACATCAGCATCTCCATCCGCTGGGCTATTTGACAAGAAACATCAAATGCGGCAATTGCTGTGTTAATGTGGGAGGCGGTGTCTCTTCCGGGGACAAAGCCGTGTTGCTGCTCTGAGACTACTGTAAGAACTACCAAGGCCAGTCGTGCCCCAAGAATTTTAGAAAAAAGCTTAGCGTCAGTGTTAATTAGCACTATTGGTCGATACGAGCTCATATCATCAATGGGCTTCCCCTTTTTGGGGAAAACAACAATGTTTGACGCATTCCAAGAAGGAGGAACTTATTCTCCTTGCAGGATAGAGTTACATGGCTTAAGGAAAATAGGAATCAGTATATCTTCAAAGGTTTTAAAAAATTCCAATGGGATATTATCCTCGCCGACTGCTTTACCAGCTGGCAAGGCATTTATAGCTTCCTCCTCTTCGCTTGCTTCGATGTCTTCTTCCAGTGACTCGGATAACATCGGGCTCAAAATTGGCATCTGACATTCCCGCAAATAATCTAGTCTGCTGGTCGGGACTGCCTGGACTACTATATAAATTAGCATAGAACAGCCTAAATTGTTCGACTATGTCAGCAGACCTAGTGTATATCAAGCCGTCCACCCCTTTGATAATATTTACATGGGTTTTAGCCCTTTGATCCGCTATTTGATTAGCCAATTACCGGCCAACTCTTTTGCTGTATTCATATTGTTTAGTTCGATACTTATGGTAGTTATTAGCGACTTTATCCCTTAGCCGTCTTTTTAGCTTGACCCTTGCTTCTATAACCTGTTGATAAATCAAAAATTCAGCCGCATTCTTTGTGGCGATAGCCATAGCGTGCTGACGTTCCAAATTAAGGCAACGTTTTTGCTCCTGCTCCCACTGGCGAAGGCCCTGCCGATTTTGCTTGATGATGTATTGTAAGGTTACTCCTCTAACATAGGCCTTTAGACAGTCCCAAACAGTTACGGTTGACGCAGAGCCCAGATTAAAATCGATATACTCCCCGAGTGCCTTGCGCATCAACTCCACATATTGCAAATTACTAAAAAGATGTCTGGGAAAAGTAAAATCCCTAATTGGTTCCTGTGTATTTGACTGTATCTGCACTATTAACATGACCGGGTTATGATCGGATGTAATTTTTGGACATATTACCACAAGCGCTTTTTCAAGAATGGAATATTTAGCAAATTCATATCAATTCTAGAATATGGTTTATGAGGTGAAGAGAAAAAAGTATAACCTGGGACATTTGGAAATAACCTCCTCCAGGAGTCTTCCAGTTGATGCAAGTAAAGAAGCTCGCAAATAGCAGTTCTAGTCCTGCACATTCTGGCACGGGCATAAGTATTGGTAGTATCGATCTTCCAATCAAGTATGCAATTAAAATTGCCCATCACTATCGTTTGGCCAGACCACTCCAACAATTCAGAGTTTAAGTGATGAATAACACCACAGCAGTCAGTATTCGGGCCATGAACCATGCATATTGTAAACTTTCGCCTGTAGATCAGAATCTGAGAGATTGCCCACCTCCCCTTAGAGTGAGCAAGTGTGCGAAGGACAGTAGCCTGGCACAGCCTGGATTCAAAAAAGCCACCCCACGGATACAAACAGTTTGTGACGTACACACCATAAGATCGTACCCCAAGTGTTTTAATAATGCTCTGTCTTTATAAGCGATATGAGTCTCTACAAACCCTAATATGTGAGGCTTAAAGACACGTAAATCTTCCATAACTAACCATCGTTTCCCGGCCTAATTAAGTCCTGCTACATTCCAACAAATACACTTGAGTTCCGACATTACATAATATTTAAAAACCGGGTCGAGTTGTCAGTGCCCAAAATAACATATTTCTCCAACTGCTGCTCTGCACAAATGAAAGTGTTTAGACTGTCTAAATTGTGGCTCCCCCCCTTCCCAAGGCAACCATCCCTACCAGGCCCTTCTCCCACCCCCCTCTCAGTTACTTGAAAAAGGAATCGCCCCCTTCCCTGCTGTCCCATGATGACAGCATGACGAAGACGCCCTCTCGATACCACCCTCACCCTCAGTGACCTCTACAGTTTCCGATACCATACACCAATCGCTCCACATGTTTGTGCCTGTAAAAAAAAACACACAAAAAAAACAACTTAGTAGTCAAAGAAACAGAATAAAGAGAGGAAGTCCCTTAGATGTATCCATTATAATGTCAAACATGGGAATTCCTTTTCGCGCAAACAACCTCTCTTATAATTACTCTTATATTTACTGACTTAAAATTAAAGCTGTAGATCATTGTTTTCCAACTGACTGCCATTTTGACAGAGCTTGTTTAGCATCCTGTTCATTAAAGAAAAAATGTTATCTCCCATCCTTTATGACTTTTAAGTGTGCCGGCTCCTATAAAAATACCTGTGAACAAACAGTTTTGAAGGGGTCCATAAGTTGGCTAAGCTTGCACTGCTTTGCATAAATCAGAACGCACAAAGATAGACATTGTGTCTAACTGAACTGGAGCTGCAGGACGCGCCTTGAAGTAAATTGCTTGACGTAATAGAAAATTACCCAGGAACACGAGAATCGGTCGGGAAAGTTAGTTTTGGATTGATTACCCTGAAAGACTGGAAGTGACAAAGGTTATCTGTGCGCTCTTTGAACTTGGGTATCCATATCCCAGACTGCAAGGTCTGGAAAGGCTTTTTGGAGAAGACTGACAATGAAAGCACGCGGGTCACTGCCTTCCCTGCCCTCTGGAACGCCAAAAATACGCAAATTCTGGCATCTTCGGCGATTCTGCAGATCTTCAATTCTGGATTGCATTAGCGACAGTTGAGAGTCCTGTTTTTTAACAAGATTAACTGTAAACATATTAGCTTCTTCCACAGCCACCACTCGCTGTTGTAGGTCGGTGACTTGGGTGGAGAAGTGGCCCACTTTGGATGTGACCTCCGCTAAAGCTAGCTTGATTTCGGAGCAATCAATTATAGCCTGTTGGTAATATTCTTGAGCTTCTGCTCTCTGAGTGCTCAGTGCCAATAAAAAAGCTAGAGAAGGGAGCATCTTCTCCCGTTAAGTTCTAGCTCTTAATACCCGCTTCTAACTGGCTCAGCAGTGACACCAAAAGGCTAGGAGCAGGGGAGAAAACTGAAGATGTTGATGACGTACTGATGGACGGAGGAACAGACTTCTCCGGGAGAACCACTAATGTTTGCTGCCCACTACCCCCTTCGCCCCCGGTATCTGCTCGATCTCCTTCTGATATTTCGGTCGGGGAGGCAGCAGAGTAGTTAAAATTTTAAAGCCTTGCGATAATAGTTTTCACCTCTCCTTTAGATGACACCCACTTACGTAGCGGGCTGATCCTGGTCCCAACCTTGGTAACATTAGCAGAAGCTTCGTTTAGTCGCCCCATTACTTCAGTCACTTGTTGCTTTGCTACCCGTCCGCGCCCTTTGCCACCTTTGGGTTTTTTAACAGTATTAGGATTTTTATCTTTCGGAACCTTCGCCCCATTAGGAGTATTGCATACATTGTTCACGTTACTCTCATTGTTCGCAGAGCCACATACCAAGTCGTGTTGTTCTATGTCTAACTCCATTGGGGTCTGGGCCATTGGATTATGGGCTGTAACTGGGATTTTGCCCCATTGGCTCATTAATGACCTCTGGGGACTAATGAGATCCTCCGCATCAGGGCAGACAAAGCCAACGTACCCTGCAGCTATTATTGTAGTATCTATTGCATTTTCAGCCAGATCTCCCCATTTAGTACCGTTATCCAGAACAGTCGCTGCTATTCCATCTGTCTGACCGGCTGAAGGAGAGTTTGAAACATCAATTGCGACAGAAGGTAAAACATTTGTAGCAGATACATTGCTAGGTGCATTATTAGTGCTGTCAGAAGCAGATGAAACCGTTATACTACTCCTGCCCCCCTGCACTGCAGCATTTTGCACCTCAGCCATTACAAAACCTGGGATTGAATTTTTGGAACCGCATGTGCGAAGAATCTCAGTCGCCCGCCTAGATTTCAGCAGATTCAAAATAGGTTTCCCAAGTTGTGACCCCGACCCAGCCCATTCCTCCATTTTATGCCCACTAGTACTGTCGCCAGCAGTCCTTAGGGTGTGTACAGTTAGATGTGGCTCACCTGATGCGGAGGCGGTGCTGCTTGCCCCATTACTCCTAGTAGCCCCGGTACCCTTCTCCTTATTTTTATCCACAGCGCAGGGTGTATCACTTGCATTTGCCAGTGTGGAGATTTCGTTGGCACGAGTTTTTGCATTGCGTGGCGGGCCCGTTTCGCAACCTGATACTTTCTCCGAGAATGTGGCAGCTTTGGCGGTGGGCCGGATCCCGTCTTAAAAATTTACAAGTAAGGTTGAGGGAAGTTGAGGCGTCTGAAAGAGCTGAAGCGGGTCCGTCCGAGAAAACCACAGTGCAAGGCGGCTTTCTAAGACCCTTTGACTTGCTGTTGAAATGCAGCACATCCGTTGGGTTACAATGCAAAAGACAGGCGTCAGATAGACATACGCCAGATTCAGGCACTAACGGTCCCAGAATGCTTTGGGAATATTAAAATAAAAGAAGGATTATCCGTGAGTGCCTTGTTTGCTGTCATTTTTCCAAATTTGCCTGTGAAGAAGGGTTACAATATCCGAAACGCGTTGGCTGAGAGAACGGGGAGTGTTCAACTATATCTACCCGTGGAGAAGAGCAGTCCTGAGTGTGCCGACCACTTAGGGGTAACTTGAATTAACATAATTATATATTTATATATATATTTATAGTACTAAATATTAGTTAAATATATAGGATTGACATTTTATTAAAATAATATATTAAAATATTTAACATTTACAACTTTAACCTCTATTTATATAAAAAAATCAATACTTGTCTCTATTTTTAGACGATATTAGTGTCAAGAATCTTTTTTTACTATATTTTTCTACTTACCATTATAAGGATAGGGACACGATATTGTTGTAAACTATGGGCCCGATTCACACAGGGAAAGTTAGATGAAAGTCTAACTTTAAGACTTTCGGTATTCACAAGGGCATTTACTTAAATGCTTTTTGTAAATACCGAAAGTTGAACTTTATGACTTTCAGTATTCATAAAGGGTATTTACGAGTAGTAAATGCCCTTTGTGAATACCGAAAGTTGCAAAGTTCAACTTTTGGTATTCACAAAGGACATTTATGAGTAGTAAATGCCTTTTGTGAATACCAAAAGTCATAAAGTTCACCTTTTGTCTCAGTTTACTTTTGTGAATCAGACCCAATGTTTTTTGTTACATGATATTGTTAATTTCGATATTGTGCCTGTGATCTGAGTCAGAGATGTCCTCAGGCGCTATTCCTGTTTACACTCTCTATGGAGCCACCCTCATGTCTGTTGCAGAATAAGGGACAAGAAAGGTGTATCCATCTTTTGCATAGGATGCATATACTTTCCTTGTATGCTAATGATGTTCTTCTATTCTTGAAAGAAACAAAGGCTAGCCTGGTTAATGTAATGACAATATTGACCACGGTCAGAAACATGTCAGGCCTCAAAGTACATTGGGACAAATCTTGTCTCTTCACTCTAAGACCAATGAATCTCAGAGACCAGGTAGAACACATGGAATCCCACCTTAGAAGGGAGACAGGATCCTTCAAGTATTTGGTGTACAAATGTACGATGAAGATGGTAACCACCTGGTGGGTAGGCTTGGAAAAGCAATAAAAAGCATTCGAAAAGCAGTCCCCTTTTGGTGTTGAGTACACTTTTTTTCTGTGGACTAAAATAGTCATTTTCCCTAAACTCCTGTACTATTTTGTAGCACTACCTTCAATTAATTAAAAGGTGCGCTTATTCAAAGCGCTATAATCACTCTTTTCAGACTTGATAGGTGCAGGAAGAGACTCGCGACTGAAAAAGTTATGAGGCCACTTGACATACGGAGACTTGGAGTCCCAACTTCGAGACATACTATCTAGCCATCCAGTTGCATTGGCTAATGCGATTGATGTCTACAGATAAAGACCCCGAAGGGAAAGAACTGAAAACCTGCAAAAGTGATGCTACAATTTGGGAAGCCTTAACGGGTGAGGTAAGGTTGACGAACACACATCCCAGATTATTTTGCATGTCCAAACATTGTTGGCAGACATACCAAATCAATTGAACAAACAACACATACTTGCTAGAAATTCCCCTTTCAATCAAGTAGAAAGGGTCAGGCCTTGCAGGTTGGGCTGAACTGTTCCCACTGAAGGAGGATAAAGACTGATTTACATATGGCTGGATTAAAACTGAGGTGGCATGCTGTGCAAACTATTGATGGACGACGATGTGGTCCAAGTAATTACCAGGAGCAGAGATTAATTCAAGCATTCCATAAATCATGTTTTTTCATGCTTCTGTAGCACACCCTGAGTGGGAAGGTTATGCCCAGACATGGGTCCCGTGGAACACTTTGCCACTGGAGCCAAGCTATACCTGTCTGGTGTGCCCTAATAAGGGCAAAACCAGTTGGTTGATTGTCTTCGAGTTCAGGGAGGATCTGGAATGTCAGTTCGGGCTGGACAGTTCCCATTGGAGCAGGATGTAGTCTGATTTGTATTCGGCTGGGTCAAAACTAAGGTGGGATGATGTGCAAATTAATGTTTTTTTTTTTTTTTTTTTTTTTTTGAAACCGTTTATTGCAGTTTGTAAAAGTTACAGGTATGGGCCTACAACCATCCGGCCGGCCGCTAGAATGACAAAAGCATATTGCATACATACAGTAAAAGTCTCTCGGCAGTGCAGAGCAGTGAAACAGGAGTAATCAATGGTGCAGGCCACACCGCTCCAAGCCCACAGTACGGTTCCCTTTTCTTGAAACAAAACAACACCAAAAAACCACACCCGCAAGGCAACCCGCGATCCAAAGTGACAGCACGTGCTCCATAAGTGGGGGATCCAAACCAGCAGCAGAACTCTGGAGAGGGGAATGGGAATAGATCAGGGACTGGGGGACCGCGCGCCCGCAGCCGAGGGAGGGGGGCCGTCTAGGGAGACGGAGCAGGCGAGGCAGCCGGTAGCAGTGGTGGCTCACAAATACCCCCGCGGTAGGCGTTCCAGGGGCCCCAGAGTTTCACCCACGCCCCAGGCTTACCTCTCGCCACATACACCACCTTTTCACGAAACATACACCAATCCATATGCTCTTTCCAGGCCGACACCGCAGGGGGCCTCTGGGATCCCCACAATTGAGCAATGTCGCGCTTGGCTATCATGTATCCCAGAGTCACCCACCGCGTCTGCGGGACCGAATAGTCATTCGGTTCCCATACATTCAGCAAGCATCTCCTCGCTTCAGGCAGCAGCGCGACACGCGTAACCACACGCAGGACCTCATGCACACCACGCCAGAATCGCTCCACCTTCGGGCACTCCCACAGTATATGCATGAAAGTCGCCAACGCACCACAGCCACGCTTACACATTCCGTCACCAGCAAAACCCATACGCAGAAGCCTTGGCCCCGTCACGTAGACCCGGTGAAGGATCTTGAGCTGGACGAAACGAAGGCGAGCCGGGATGGCCACCTCTTTCGGAGAGGCCACCGCGGAAATCCAATCCTCGTCGTCCAGCTCCAGCCCGTCGGCAACCCAAGCCACGCGGAGACTAGTCAGCAGGCACGATCTATCGTTGATCAGTTTTTTGTATATGAGGGAGATCGTGCTGTCCGGGACATGGCCATCTAGGACTCTGTCCTCCAGGGGGGAAGACTCCGGAATGGATGCGACATCCGGGAAGACGGAGCCCAGCGCATGGCGGACCTGTAGGTACCGAAAGTACTCACTGCCCTGCAGCTGGAACTCCGCCTGCAGCGTCTCAAAAGTTTTGAATCCCCCCCTCGTCCAGAGATCTCCCACCGTGCTGATTCCGATCGTGTCCCACTTCTCGAAGCCCTTCGACGTCCACAGGGAGCCCAACCTCTCAGACGCATACAGCGGTGACGCCCGGGTCAAACGGTCCTTCCACCCCATAGCTGCATTAGCCGCGTGCCAGACACGCACCATGACACGCGTCGGTCCCGTCAAACGGGAGTCGGGCGCGCCAGCGTAGAGCGCTCGATTGTAATCGCCACCGGGCAGGAACATCTTATCCATCTCAAATGCCGGGTTCAAGGCGGGCCCGTAAAGGCCATGATTAATTGCAGCTAGTTGGGAGGCCCAGTAATACCGTTTAATGTCAGGGAGGGCGACCCCCCCATCGTACCACGGGAGCGTCAATTTAGCCAGAGCAATGCACGGCCTCCCGTCCCAGAACAGGCGCCGCTGGAGGCCCTCCACCTCACGGAAATAGCGTGCCGGGACCAAGTCCATAGTATTCTGGAGGGCGTAGAGGAAGCGTGGCAGGGACATCATTTTAAACAAGGCCGCTCGGCCGAGAGGCGAGAGCGGCAGACGCCGCCAGCGCACCACGTCCTCCCTCAAGCGCCGGAGGGGGGGTAGCAAATTCCGCTCATAGCGGGCCTCCGGGTCAAGAGTGATATAGATACCCAGGTACCGAAAACCTTGGGAGGCAATCTGGATCGGACAGTCCCGTGGTAGGGCCGGAGCCTCCCCGGAAAGCACATAGACACAGGATTTCGCCCAGTTGATGACCAGGCCTGAGTTGCGACCGAATGAGCGCAAAACATCAACCAGGACGATCAGTGATTTACGCGGGGAGGCGAGATACAGAAGGATATCGTCAGCATAGAGGGACACACGGTCCTCATGCTCGGGGGTCCAGCGGAGACCACGGATGGAAGGGTGCCACCGCAGCCACTCCGCCAGGGGCTCCAGGGCCAGGGCAAACAGGAGAGGCGACAGGGGGCAACCCTGTCGCGTACCCCTCCCCAGCGCGAATGGGGCCGAGACTCGCCCATTCACTACCACCTGCGCCAATGGGCCCGAATATAGCAATTTGACCCAGCTAATGAAACCCGGGCCAAACCCGAATTTCGCCAGCATCGCCCAGATGTATGGCCATTCAAGCGTATCAAACGCCATGGTGGCGTCCAAGGACGCCAAGATGGCCGGCTCCCGCACAAATGGGACACGCGCGAGCACCCCGTGCAAGCGCCGCAGATTGAGCGCCGTGTTGCGGTGCGGTATAAAGCCAGATTGGTCTTGGTGGACCAAATCGCCCACCACGCCAACCAACCTGTTGGCCAACACCTTGGCGAGGATTTTGGGCTCCGCGTTCAAAAGCGAAATCGGCCTATAGGATGTGACCCGTTCACGGGGCTTCCCCTCCTTGTGGATCACCACAATTGTGGCCAGACGCTGGTCCGGCGGGAGGGAACCCCGCGAGTGGGCCGCCAGGAACATCGCGCGCAGGTGGGGCGCCAACACATCCGGGCGTAGCTTGTAGAGCTCGATGGGAATACCATTGGGGCCCATGGCCTTGCCGGATGCAACCGAGCGAATAGCCAAGGCAATTTCGTCCGAGGTGGGAGGGGCGTCCAGCGAATCCCTGTCCTCCACCGTTAGGGAGGGCAGTGCGATGTCCCGAAGCAGGGCATGGGAATCTGCCTCCGAGCAGGGGGAAACCGGGGAGTAGACTTCGCGGAAATAATCCGCGAAGCAGGAGACAATGGCTTCCGGCTCAGTGACACACGCACCATCAACACTCTCAATCAAAGGCACCACGCGGCTCGCTCTCTCCCTCTTATCCAACCACGCAATCAATTTGCCAGCCTTATCACCCACATCATACAATCGCCCCTGCTGCTCTCTACTGAGGCCCCTGGCCGCCTCCGTGACGAGGGCCCGATAGGCCGCCTGCTTTAGGTGTAGAACATGCAACTTGTCGTCTGTTACCCCGCTCCCCAGGTCACCCTCCAGTTCTGCAATCTCGGCCTCTACCCGGGTCACCTCCTCCCGCTCGCGCCGCCGGGCATGGGAGATAAAGGAGAGGGCCTCCCCTCTAAGGACTACCTTGAAAGCCTCCCACAGGGAGATGGCCGAAGAGACCGACCCCACATTCTCATCGAAATATCGCTGTAAGGATTTAATCAAATCGGCACGAATGGTGGGGTCACGCAAATACCATGCATTGATTGGGGCCACCCTGCCATCCCCCCTCGGGAAGACATCGAAATGCAACAACAATGGGGAGTGGTCTGAGATACCCCGCGCCAGATGGCGCACCTCCCCCACCCTCCCTGCATGGGCCGCCGGGACAAGGATATAATCAAGCCGCGAGAGGCTACCATGGGCACCCGAGTGGAAGGTGTACTGTCGCAATGCAGGATGCTTTAATCGCCAGCAATCCACCAGGCCCAGCGTGTCCAGAAGGCCGGGCAGCCACGCCTGTGCCCGGGGGAGGTCCCTAGGGGGATGGCGATCCATAGACCCAGAGGCTACCGCATTAAAATCCCCTCCAACCACCAGCAGGCCACTCGGAAGGTCCAGAAGGAGGCGCCCCAGTTCCGCGAATGTGGTGGCTTGTAACCCAGGCGGGACGTACACTGATATAAAGATAAACACTCTACCCTCCATTCTTCCCACCAGAACCGTGTAGCGTCCCCTCTCATCATGGCGCACCTCATCAATCTCCAGCGGGAGCGAGTTCTTGATCATAATACCCACCCCCCGCGAGCCCGAGGTGAAGCCGGAATGGGCCGCTAAACGATATCCCCGCCGGTTCATTGCATGAAAGGAGTTACCTATAAGGTGCGTCTCCTGCAGGAAGACAACATCTGGTGAAATACGTTTTAAGTACTGCAGGACCACACCACGCTTAATCCTATCCCCCAGGCCGTTAACATTCCATGACAACACAGTCAAATCCCTACCCCCCATCATACGTCGAAACAATCGGTCGTCCCCCATCGAGCATCCTAAAAACAACAACATAGTAGCGGGTTTGCCCTGCGGTACTAACAAACAACACACCCCCCCCACCCCCCGGTCCCAACAAAACTCCCCCCTCCCTGCACCCCTGCATGAGCCCAGACAGCCCCCCCAAAGTGCAGTGTGCCTGTCGCCCCATAGCTAAAATACTAACTAGTCCCCCAGAGGAGGAGGGAAGCCCCCAACAGATCCCGCACGACCTCCATATGAGGGGAACATACGCAATCAATAAATGGTGAAGGAACAACGTCCAGAGCAAGGCCTATTCAGTCACCCCTCAATTCTGATCCGGCGGGCCCTCCTCGCCAGCCGCGCCCCCCCTGCCCCCCCGGCCCCGATCTCCAGGCAGAGTGTCCAGCCAGTCCCCAGCCGCCTCGGGCCGGTCGAAGAAGTGCGTGCGACCATCCACCTCTACCCTCAGCTTAGCTGGAAAGAGCATTGAGTACTTGAGGTTCAGGTCCCTTAGGCGACGTTTAACACCAAGAAAGCTCTGTCGCTGCTTCTGGACCGCCGGGGTAAAGTCTGGGTAGAAATGTACCTCCATGTTGTCAAGCTTGACCGGTCCCTGTTGTCTGGAGGTCTGGAGGATAGCATCTCTGTCCCGAAAATTAAAAATCCGGGCAATGAGAGGCCGCGGCGGGGCACCAGTCTTAGGTCTGCCCCCGGGGACCCGGTGAGCACGCTCCACCGCAAAAAGCTTACTCAGCCCCCGGGGCTGGAGATGGGTCAGGATCAACTCTTCCACGAAAAGATCCGCCGCCTCCGCCTCTCGTCCCTCCGGCACCCCCACAATACGGACATTATTCCTCCGGGCCCGACCCTCGGAGTCCTCCAGTCGCCGGTCCATCAGGGCGCTCGCCTGGCCAAGCCGGCGCACCTCCTTCTGGAGGGCCACCACGTCTGTCGTGAGGCTCGTTGTGGTGTGGGCCAGGGAGTCGACTCGGTCGTTTGTTTTGGACAAGTCTGCCCTCACAAGGCTCACATCCACCAGGACCGAGTCTATTTTTTGCGCTAAGGTGTCGAAACGCTGGTCCACCGAGGCCTTCATCTCTGCGATGGCGCCCATGACGTCCCGGAGGGTCAGATCCACCGGATGAGCGGACGCCTCCGTCGGGCCCACCGGGGATGCACGCGATGTCTCCGGAGAACCCTTCTGGAGCGTGTAGCGGTCCATACTGTTGGCCTGGTGCGCCGTGCCACGGCGGGTCGTCTTCACCTTCGCCCGGTCGCCATCTTGTTTGGTGGACATGCTGGCTCTTCCACCGTCGTGCCAAGCTCCCCAAACGGGCCGCTATACCAAGTCACGGGTGCCAGGGGGGGGGCAGGGGCGACCACCGAACCGCGGGCCAACCCACCGCCGGCGGGTCAGCCGGGCTCCTGGACAAGGCCACACCACCGCACCCCGCTCCGCAGTCCGACCCCGCTTGAGAGCTAGGAGGGCGCAAAAGCGAAAGTGAAAGTGCGGGGTACGCCAGTCGCCCAGCCCCGCTCGCCGCTGTTATTCACTTTGTCCCCGGATCGCCCCACTACTCCAATCCGGGGGGCCGGCGAGGAGAAGGCCGCAACCTTCGATCGATGCTCCCACCGGCGTCCGGGGTCCGATTCGAGCCCAAAAAACGGGTGGCGCCTCAGCTCCGGTTCCCCAACACAGTCCCCTCAACAAGGACAGGATATCGCCAGGATTAATTCAGGAGGTCGCGGAGGTCCTCGGGAGCCTCGCACCTACGCGGCCATCTTGGTTGCGCGCTAGGCTCCTCTTGTGCAAATTAATGTTGAATTGGGATATGGCCCGGGTAATTACCAGTGGCTGAGATTAATTTAAGCATTCTATCCATCACATTTTTTGTATGCTTCAGTGTAAAATAATAATAATAATAATAATTCCTATTTGTAAAGCACGAACATATCACCCCTCAAAGGTTTCGAGGCACCATGGGCTGTCGGGGAGATTAAGAGAGCCACAGGATGCTGAGCTGCCCCTGGCGATCAACCTGTGAGCCCCGTGGTCCGGAGTCAGCCGCTCTGGCCGCTGCACTACACCTCTCCCACCTAAAAGGATAAATAGGTTTAATAAATAGAGCTTTTTTGATAGCACACAGGTTAATTAAAGTCTGTAAAATATCTCTTTTAGCAGCCTGCTCAGAAAGGCATTTATTACATGCACTAAAATGGACCTTGACTCTAAAAACAAACTTGGAGTAAGAAAATTCCAGGTCATTTTTAGGTCATTATTCTGAATGCTAAGTCTAAATGTAGAGCCAAATATGTGAAACAAGTCAGACAAGGGGAGTGTTAAAACAACTTTCAAAGGGTTATGGTCCCCTATACACGTTTTGCGCTTTGTTATTCTGAAAATACTTCTACACAAAAAATATAATCTATTGTAGAGGAGCATCCTCTACCAAAGAACCTTGGAATGACAAAGTATGACCGAGTTCAGAAATACTTACTAAATCATGTTCTGAGATAAAATTACCCAGTTCAGTGCCTCTGAGCTTAGAGCGTTCTGTAGGTGTGTGAAAAATCGGACTAAGTAATATCCCTTCCTGCACATAAAAAATCAATAAAAAAACAAATACATTTTGCAGCTTCTATATTTGCTGCAAAACACCATTTAAAGATTGTTTATGTGCAGAAAGGGATACCTTCCTGCACATAAACAATCTTGCCCTCAGCGCAGACAACCTTGTTCTATGGTGCAAGGGTGCCTGCGTTGGCGCTAGGCTGCTAAATTTAGTGCCAGCGCAGGGGGAAAAGCAGGGCTGCATCATATTGTTGTAAATTTGGTGCAGCCATGCGTTTCAGAAGTGGAGAAGCGTGGCATTAAGCAAACAAGGCTAAAGCCACACTCCGCCACTTCTCTAGTGAATATGTCCCTAAATGTCTTGGATGCTGTCATGTTAGCGACAACTTCCAAAACCGAAGAATGACCCCCTTGAGATGAGACAAATGACCAAAACCGTTCAGCTGTCACAGTACATACTGTCACAGTACATAAAACATTGATAAGAGCCTACTCAGATTCATTGGGATATCAGTCATAGTGCAATACACAAAGCGGATCACATAATGAATGCATTGTGAGTTGCTGGAGTTCCATATTTTGAGTAGAATATACTTAGAAGAGTAATTGACCGAATACACAATTGAATCTGGTACTTCAGAAGATCTCCAGGGCAGAGCAGAAGTGGGACTTTGGTAACTTAACAAATTAGAAAATTCTGGGCCAGTTTATCATGTTGTTTACTGTTTATGCATGAGTATAATGTTGGTAATTATTTCCACAGGACAGTTTTGCAGCCTAACAGACATTGAAGAGTAAAGTTGCATGTTCTAAGCGTATTGAACTTCTCGGATAGCACAATCAACTCAAAAACAATAAAGAACAATTTAAAAAACGACGTATCGACGAACTTCAATATGTCTTGCACATTTTGTATGAGATATTTGAGAATTATCAATTTTGTTACAGACTAGTACAATTTTCCGTCCCAGAGATTCCATTTGTTTCTTTTCCCTTCCAGCTGTAGAAGCAGGGCAAGTGACGTCCATGTCAGATTTTCGATACTACGTGCGTGGAACGCCATGAGCTTCCTGAAATAGTGACTGCTTTGCCGTTCGAGCTTCAAGATCGCCTCTGATGGGCAGATTTACAAGCCCCTTGCGCCACTTTTGCGTCACTTTTCCCATGTTAAACATGACGCAAAAGTGGCGCATAGGGCTTGTAAATCTGCCCCTGAATCTTTACGATGTGGCTAAACCTCGAGGGGTAAGACCAACAAATCCATGCACATAGGGATGGATCTAAGTCAGACAGCGGTCGAAGACTCCCCAGAGGTGAAGTGAGTTAATCCTGTGGGCTGCTTCTGCTCCCACTGCTTTCATTCTGTTAGCAGAAGGCATGCCTGATTTTCGACCCATATGTTTATTCAATTCGGGCATGTTTGATTTTCCTGAATGCTGCATTTTCCTTTAACTCAACACCTTCAGTATACCTGCAATCAGCGTTCGAATATTTGCGCACGCTGCAAGTCACTGCTGCAGAAGGGGGATATGAGTCAAAGCTCGCAGACTACTGAGAAAAATAAATACATAAACCGTACCCGATAAAGATTATTCTTACTGACAAAAGATCACACCATTTGTTCCCATTCACAACTCCTGTCATAGACATGCTTGCTGCTTAATCCAGGGTGGGGTTTCTTAAATACATCCGTCAACGCGTCTGCATCATTAGTGTTTTTAGGTCGAAGCGTACAAGACATCTGAAGACATCTTGGGGACATTCATAACGTTTCCCTGGGAATGCATTCCACACCTTGCTTACCATTTGCTTTGTGGTTTGTAGCTCACATTTTCTGGCATTCTAAATGCCTCCTAAGCCTTTATCAACCTACCGCTCCTTGTATTCTTCCATGAATGCTTTTTTCTGTGAACAAGCTTGTAAATCTTGTTCTCATCTTGGTACATTTGCTGAGCATTATAAGACAGAGGTCAAATGTCAGGCTCTGTTTTCGGTCTGGGGGAAGGGAGGAGGATAGTGCTTACTTTTCTTTCTCTGACTTCAAAGTAAGAGGTTTTATGTGGCAATCTGTGCAAGAATTTCAGAATATATCAGCATTAGCAAAACACAAATGAAGCACATTTTCAGTTAATTCTGAAGTGATTTGGAAGCAAATACTTGAATATGATCAAAACAAATCAATGCACTAGGTGATGCCATTTCCACACATTATCGTTTGGACATTGTGTAGTTTTCTTAGTAAAACTTTATGTTTGTACAAATGTAATGGTCATTTAAATTATAAATGAGTTGTCTGTAATGGCAGTGTGCTACTACACCATGAATACTCCCCTCTACGCCACTCTACTCTACTCTGTGCCACTCCACACCAGTGCACTCTACTCTGCACACCTCTACTTTACAGCACTCCACGCCCCTGCACTCTGCACCTCTCCACTCTATGCCATTGCACTCTACTCTGCACCAATCCACACCTCTGCACTATACTCTGCACGACTCAACTTTACATCATGCCAGTGCACTCTACTCCATTTTGCACTACTCCTCTCTATGCCACTGCAATCTAAGCAACTTCACTCTACGCCTCTCTACTCTACACCTGTCAGTATTCCTGCCACAGCTCCCCTCTCTTGACTATCACAATATACCGGCATGACTCATATCATTCCTCCCAACACTTATGAATGAACAGACGTCTTGTACCCTGACCTTTGATCATATTACATGCTGTTGGTAATAGCTAGCTGCAGCTGGTGTTCCCCGGGTTTGTTTGAAAAGGCTTAATAGCTTTTATTTGCAAGGTCAGGTTTCAGGCGCCCCGGAAACATCCAGAAAACCCACCAAAATAAGTATCAAGCAACTGGTATGGATGACCTGAACGTTAACATTCTGGAAGACAGACCTCTTCAAATGAATCCCCTGCACCTGTTCCTTGCTATAAGCAATTAGAACACGATCTTTGTGATAATTCTAAAACACCTTCTAGAAGAAAGCCGCATCGAATTAATCATCTGCACCTGTTCCTTGCTATATGTAATTAGAAGCAACCTTTTTGAACATTCTAAAACACCTTCTAGAAGGCAGCATCATCAAGTTAATTATCTGCACGTGTTCCTTGTTACAAGCAATTAGAATGTGACCTTTATTAACATTCTAAAGTAGTCTTTTATAAAGACCATCCACACTCCTCCCCTTCGCTTAGCCTCTTTGCCTTCCACTTACTTGTTTCCTGGCTTCCAGGACTCTATCTTGCCAGCTCCCTTGATTCTGTAGTGTTGCTGTTGAATAGACGAGCCACAGCACCTTTGACTCTACACGCTCTCTCCATCCCAACCCCCTGGGATTTGCCACCGGAGCAGTGTCTCCTCCTGTAAACTGAGGGCATGTTTTGGGAGGATTCGGGAACTAGCGTCACCGCCCCATTGGAATCATCTGGGATCCAGGTAGGGGGCTTATGATAATACCACTCTACTTTATGTCAATGCACTCTAGGCCACTCTACACCACCGTACTCTTCGCCACTGCACTCTACAGCACTCCAGAATAGGCCACTCCACTGTAATCTGCACACCTGCACGCTAGGTCATTCTGCAACACTGCACTCTATGCAACTGCACTCTATGTCATAGTGCCATGAAACTCTATGCCATAATAAATTCTACTCCAATGTACTCTACTCTGTACCACTCCACACTACGCACCTGCACTCTATGCCAATCTACTGTACGGTACTCTAATATACTCTGCATCACTGCACTTCAGACCACTGCACTCAAAACAACTTTAAGTCATATTTCTACACCACTCTACTCCATACCACTGCACTATACCCTGCACAACTCCACTCTACGCCACTTCACTCTACTCTGTACCACTGCACTTTATGCCACTTCACTCTACTCCGAAACAACTACTCTGTGCCACTGCACTCTCCACCGCTGCACTGTACTCCACTCTGTACCACTCCACTCTGTGCCACTGCACTCTACATCACTCTACATCACTGCCCTATAGGGCACTGCACTCTAAGCAACTGCACTATATGGGCCTGATTCACAAAGGTAAATTTACACTTTTGTGTAAGTTTGCCATTGTTTGCTATTCACAAAGGGATTTAGAAGTAGTATCTTTACGAGTGTGGAGTCTCCGAACATTTAAAGAGGTCTTTTTATGTGTATAGACTCCAGAGTCATAAAGATACTACTTGTAAATCTCTTTGTGAATAGCAAACAATCATAAACTTACACAAAAGTGTAAGTTTACCTTTGTGAATCAGGCCCTATGTCAATGCACTCTACTCTGCGCCACTATAGTCTACACCACTGCTCGCTAAGCCACTCTATTCTATGCCACTACAGTCTAGGCCAATGCACTCCACGCCATTCTACACAACTGGGGAGAGGGTGTGGTCTCAAGGCTAGAGCTGCCGACTTTGAAGCTGGTAAACCAAGGTTTGAGTCTCGGGGTCAACTCCACATCCTGTGATTCTGGGCAAATCACTTATTCTATCCGTGCCAGATAAAAAAATATAATGAATGTGTCCTTGTGTAACGTAACTGGTGCTCATGTAAAGCGCTTCAATACCTTCTGGTCGAGTTCGCGCTATATATATCTGCAAAAAAACAACAACAAAAAACTGCACACTATGACACTCTACTCTGCAACACTGCACTCTCTGCCACTGAACTAAACGCCACTCTACTCTGCACTACTGCACTCTATGCCACTGCTCTCAGAAGCACTCCACTCTACACCACTTCACCCAAAGCCACTTCACTCTATGCCACTATACTCTACTCTGCACCCCTCTATGCCACTGCACTCTATGCCAGTCTACTCTGCACCACTCTACACCACTGAACTCAATGCCACTCAACTCTACGCCACTCTACTCTGCTCTGCACCATTGCACTCTAAACCATTGTATTTCTTGCCCCTGCACTCTGTCACTCGACTCTGCACTAATCTACCCTGCACCACTGCACTCTATGCCACTGCACTTTACTATGCACCACTCTAATCTATGCGACTGCATTCTATGATGCTGCATTGTATGCCTCTACACTGTGTGTCACCATAGTCTGCAACACTCTACATAAATGCACTGTACACCTGTCTACTCAATGCCACTCCACTCCACTGTGCAGCACTGCACTCTATGCCACTGCATTCTAAGCCTCTCTACTCTATGCCATTGCACTCTACTCTGCACCACTGTACTCTACACAACTGCGCTCTATCCCACTCTACTCCACACCACTCCACTCTATGCCACTGCACTCTACGCCAATGCACTCTACTCTGCACCACTGTGCTCAATGCTACTGTAATCTATCCGACTCTATTCTATACCATTCTACTCTACATCGCTGCAATCTACGTCAATACACTCTAAGCCACTGTACTCTACCACACTCTACCCTGCAACATTGCATGGTATGCCATTCTTCCCTGTAGTACTGTATTCTATGCCAATGCACACTACACCAGTGCATCCTACACCATTCCACTCTGCACCACTGCACTCTATGCCACTGCACTCTACTATGTAACACTCTAATCTATGCAATTGCATTCTACGATGCTGCATTGTACACTGCTGAATTCTATGCCCCTGCACTCTACGCCACTGCACTCTACGCCACTTTACTCTGCAGCACTCTACACCAATGCACTCTACACCAGTTCACTCTACTTTATGTTACTCCAACGTACGCCACAAAATTCCTCTCTATGTCACACCAGTACATGCCACTCTAGGCTACTTCACTACGACACTCTATTCCATTCTTCACCATTCCACTTTATGACACTCCATACCACTCTCCTCTACACCTTTAACGTATAGCAGCCTGGTGCACAACATGTCTAAAACACGTTGGCAAAGCCAATACCTCTTGCATAGACAAAAACTATTGGCAACGCAATTGCTTGTTATCAAACAGCTTCCATTAGCATCTTAGGGTGTGCTTGGTCTATAGCACGTTTCTACACGTTGTTTTAAAGAAATTTGCCAGAATGTGTAAAAAGGGGGTACAATGTACAGTAGACGAGGGGGAACTGATTTAGACAGTGCTTGAAATTATGACACAAAGGCGGTACTTACTACACTTATGTGTGGCTAGGGTTAAGGGTTAAGGATCTGTGACTTGCATCACAGATCTCCCGAGGCGCCTACCGGGAGCAACGTTACCTGCCTCGCTGTACTCTTAATCGGAACCCTGTGAGTTCCTGTGTCTGCGCTCTGGACTCTGCGCATTCCTACGTTTTTAGTTCCCTTACCTGCACGCGCTCCCGAGCGCCCTCCACTGATCGCTCTCCTCCATTGCCGGATGGTCACTGGAGCGGGGACGGGCGAGGTCGCCATCTTGGGCTGCTCTGGGGTTGGCGGTGCAGTCTTTTGGTCCCCCCCCCCCTGGCAAGTATATCCGGCGCACGGCCACTCCAACGCCCAGCTTTGACTTGCATCACAGATCTCCCGAGGCGCCTACCGGGAGCAACGTTACCTGCCTCGCTGTACTTTTAATCGGAACCCTGTGAGTTCCTGTGTTGCGCTCTGGACTCTGCGCATTCCTACGTTTTTAGTTCCCTTACCTGCACGCGCTCCCGAGCGCCCTCCGCTGATCGCTCTCCTCCATTGCCGGCTGGTCACTGGAGCGGGGACGGGCGAGGTTGCCATCTTGGGCTGCTCTGGGGTTGGCGGTGCAGTCTTTTGGTCCCTCCCCTTCCTGCCGCGCCCAAATTGTGTTGCTTGTGCATTCTATATCATGCCACTATTTCCTTGGACGAGCGCAGCGGGCGCGCCGAAGGCGCGCCGAAGTTGCGCCTAAGTTAAGCCCGTCTGCGCCCGTCCGTGACGGGCCGGGACCAGGGGCCACAGACTCTGCTCCTTCGGTGGTCTATTCCTCTGCTCAATTGCTTTCCCACATAGTCAACCTACCACTTACCCCTTCACTACAGCAGCATCTTGACTCTCTTGGCATTTCTGCTTCTTCCCTTCGTCTGATGTCCCTGCTTTGCCTACTGCCCCTTCTTCTCTGTTGGGGTGCCCTCCTGCTACTCATTCTCTCTCCTCTCCTAATATTGCTTCCGCTTGTCTCCTCAATACCCGTTCGGCTGTTAAGCATCAATTGGAATTATTTAATCTTTTGCATACTGAGTCCCCTGACTTTTTGTTTCTCACTGAAACTTGGTTCTCGACCGATTCACTTCCTGACGTCCTGGCCATCCTCCCCAATTCTTATTACGCCCTCCGGACGGACCGCCCTGATGGCAAGATCGGTGGGGGTGTGGCCATGATTGTTCGCTCCAGCTTACAATTTCAGCTTCTTCCCCATTCTCCCATATCTAATGTGGATTTTCTGGTGGCCCGTTCACTCAACCTTTCAGCTCCCCTCACGGTTGTCCTTATGTATCGTCCCCCTCAGCACATGCCCCTGTTAGTAGCCACCCT
Organism: Triturus cristatus; assembly: GCF_964204655.1. Taxonomy (NCBI): domain Eukaryota; kingdom Metazoa; phylum Chordata; class Amphibia; order Caudata; family Salamandridae; genus Triturus; species Triturus cristatus. The sequence goes on along the minus strand of NC_140583.1, from coordinate 577,926,195 downwards.
GCAGGAACTTCTTGCCACACTTGTGGTCAATAACTCCTCGGTTCTTCTGCTGGGTGATTTTAATTTTTGGCCAGGTGACCCCAAGGAAGATTTGTCCTCCAAGGATTTTTCGGCTACCCTCCAGTGTCTTAACTTTCTGGCCCATGTTACTGTTCCTACTCACGACCAGGGTCATATACTTGACCAAATTTGGTCATTACGCTGCACGATTTTCCCTCCCAGCATCCTTCCTTGCACATGGTCCGATCACTCTCTCATTTCCTTTTCTATCAATCTTGGTGTTCCTGATAAACCTCCCTTACCCAAAAACCTTGTTGCACGTAGTTGGAATCGGGTTGATCTGAATTCCCTCTCTCTCTCTCTTGCTTCTTCTACCCCTGATCTTTCTGAGCTTTCTCTGGATTCTCAAGTTGAAGCGCTCAGCACCTGGCTGTCATCCTCTTGCGACCGGGTTGCTCCGCTCAGGAAAACTAAGGCCGTTCGTCCTTATGACGCTCACAAATGGTTCAACACTGATCTTAAAGTTCTGAAATTAGATCTTAGACGTTCTGAGCGTCATTGGAGACGTAATTATTGCCCCGTCCTTCGGGCTCAATATAAACGTCTCCTAAATTAATACAAGAGAGCCGTCCTTTTGGCCAAAACCACGTATTTTTCTGAGAAAGTTGTCCTCTCTGTTAATAAATCCAAGGAGATTTTCTCTTTGGTTCATGATTTGGCGATCTCAGACCGCGCCAACTCTAGTCTCATCCCCTCTCAGGACCTCTGCTCCTCCCTTAACGATTTTTTCATTGAAAAGATCGTTAACATTAAATCCAATATTCAATCGGTTCCCCTTCCTCCCTTTACCTCTCCTTTTTCGGTGCCCTCTTCTTTTTTTGACTTTTTTCCCCCTATCTCTTTAGACTTGTTTCTTACTTTGCTTACTAAGATTAAGTCTGGCTCTCTGGCCGACTGTGCCCCTGCTCGCATTTTGAGAGCATTATTTACTAATTGTCCCTCTCCCCCTCTTTCCTTTCTCAATGCCTCCCTTGCTCTGGGCTTAGTCCCTTCATCCTTTAAATCTGCCATTGTTTTGCCTATTCTTAAAAAGCCTGGCCTAGATTCTTCGCTTCCCTCTAATTTTAGGCCCATTTCCCTTCTTCCCTATCTCAGTAAGATTTTGGAAAGTCACGTCACCTCCTGCCTCTCTACTTATATTGAGGAGAACCATCTCTTGGCTTCCCATCAAGCAGGCTTCCGCCGGGGCCACTCTACAGAGTCGGTGGTCCTCGCGGTCCTAGATGAGCTGAAATCAAAGGCCGATTCCTCTCTCCCTCAAGCTTTGGTCCTCCTTGATCTGTCCGCTGCGTTTGACACGGTTGACCATTCCATCCTTCTCGACCGTGTCAGCGCAGCGGGCATCCGGGGCTCTGCCTTCTCCTGGCTTGCGTCCTTTCTTTCGGGACGTTCTCAAGCGGTTCATCTGTCCGGTTTCTCCGCCCCCACCCGTCTGGTTTCCTGTGGGGTCCCTCAAGGTTCTTCCCTTTCCCCTCTTCTTTTCAACCTTTACATTTATCCTCTTATTATTTCTCTTCTCGACCTGGGGGTCTCGGTGTATAATTACGCAGATGACCTCCAGCTCATCTTTGATCTTTCCCCCTCGTCCTTGTCTCTTTCTAAGTTCCGCTCTACTTTGGTTTTTATTTCTGAATGGATGAGCCTTAACCATCTTAAACTTAACCCGGACAAGACCGAGCTGGTCTTGACGGGCGGCTCATCCAGTCCTTGGTCCTTTGCCTTTTGGCCCCCTACCTTTGGTTCCCCTCCTGAACCTGTCTCTTCGGTTAGAACCCTGGGTATCAAGGTCAGTCATGATCTTTCCATGCACGCCCAAATTAGTTCTGTTGTCTCCTCTTGTTTTTTATCTCTCCGGCTCATCCGAAAGATTTCTCGCTTTTTCTCTTCCGATGCACTTAAAATCATTATCATGGCCCTGATCACTTCTCGCCTCGATTACGGGAACAGCCTGTATGTGGGCATTCCAGCTTAGGAAACACGTCGTCTACAAGCCATTCAGAATCAGGCTGCCCGCCTCATTCTTCATCTTTCTAAAACTCATCACATTACCCCAGCACTCAAGTCCCTCCATTGGCTTCCTGTTTATCAGAGGTCTCTTTTTAAATTGGGTTGTCTTGTTTTTTTGGCTCTCGCCCGTTCTGCCCCGGCCTTTATCTGTTCTCTTATTTCTTCTCATACTCCCGCCCGCACGGGGAACAACCTTTACAACGCAACTTTTACAACGCACTACCTTTACAACGCATTTTTTACAACGCATAATCCATTACAACGCATGACATTACAACGCATGACACTACAACGCATTTTTAAAAACTACCTTTACAACGCATTCCATTACAACGCATACTACCATTACAACGCATACCATTACAACGCATAATATTACACTACACTATCCAACACTTAACCTACTGTTGCACCCCCTGGAGTTAGAATAGTAATTTTTACCCCTATACTATCCAACACTTACCCTACTGTTGCACCCCCTGGAGTTAGAATAGTAATTTTTACCCCTATACTATCCAACACTTACCCTACTGATGCACCCCCTGGAGTTAGAATAGTAATTTTTACCCCTATACTATCCAACACTTACCCTACTGATGCACCCCCTGGAGTTAGAATAGTAATTTTTACCCCTATATTATCCAACACTTACCCTACTGGTGCACCCCCTGGAGTTAGAATAGTAATTTTTACCCCTATACTATCCAACACTTACCCTACTGTTGCACCCCCTGGAGTTAGAATAGTAATTTTTACCCCTATACTATCCAACACTTACCCTACTGATGCACCCCCTGGAGTTAGAATAGTAATTTTTACCCCTATACTATCTAATACTTACCTTAAATGTAATTTAATATTATGCGTTGTAATGGTATGCGTTGTAAAGGTAGTATGCGTTGTAATGGAAATGCGTTGTAAAGGTATTTTTTAAAAATGCGTTGTAGTGTCATGCGTTGTAATGTCATGCGTTGTAATGGATTATGCGTTGTAAAAAATGCGTTGTAAGTGCATGCGTTGTAAAAGTGTGCGTTGTAACGTCATACATCCCGCCCGCACTCTTCGCTCCTCCACTATGGCTCTTCTGAATGTCCCTCGCTTCCGTAAATCCAGAACGGGAGGCACCCGTTTTTCTGTTTTGGCCCCCCTTTTCTGGAACAGCCTTCCCCTTTCCATGCGATCTATCCCCATTTACTCTCATTTCCGTAAAGCGCTGAAAACTTTTCTGTTTTCTCAGGCGTACTCCTGCTAATCCCCTGGGCTGTCTCTTGTGACTGATGGTCATAGCTCTCAGCGCCAGGAAGCCGCTTGGCCACAGTGCGCTTTATTAAATACTTTCTTCATTCATTCATTCATTCATTCATTCATTCATTCATTCATTCATTCAAGTACTGGTCTAAAAGACGGGGATTTTAATGAAATTGCTCGTTTTTGCTACCTGTACATATGGAAACTTGCCTTTATGCAGTCACATGCAAAGTAACCAATGTTATATGATCTTTTAACTTCCACTCCTAGCAGAAAGGTGCTGCAGCTTCTTGCCATGCTCAGCGAAGAGGAACTCCTGCACAGCATATCCCCATCCCTCCGCCAATCTCCCACAACCAATGTCGACTTTCCCTTACCCTACTTAATTGTACCATTCCATGCGTTAGTATTTCATCTGCATTTCATCTGTCTTGTTTTACTGAAAGAATGAAAAGTGTAATCCAATAATAATTAAGGCACCCACTCCTAGCACGAGATGATCTGTGTTGGAATAGTTATGTCCCTTACAAGGTGTGAAATGGGCATGGTCCCTGACCTGAGTGCCAGACTTCTAACCCATCATTTTGCAGGTCTCTGTCTAGAGTAGTACAGTGGACAAAAACAGTGAGCTGGAATGCAACCAAGAGAGATTGCTAGTTGTATTGGCTATTTGCAAGTATTCTTCCCATCACCTTTTATGTGATGTAACAGCTTAAGTAGCCAAGACTAAGCCCAAATAAGCGGTCCTTATGCACCCTGGAACAGGATCCAAGCAATATCTCACTGACAAGTCCTATTAAGTAGGAAACCCACCTTATGTTCCCCTCCAGAGGTAGTCTCGCCTGGCAGTTCCTGGTGATCTGTTTCCATGCTAACTAGGATCAGTACTATTTGCAAGTATTCCCCCATGCCATTTGTGTGTTTATAGAGATGTTTTTAGCATGCTGGTTCACAGTTTCAAATTTTAGAGGGACCAACTCATCTTTCATTTTTCTGTGTTCGATAATTGTACCTTTGAGTATAACAGTAGCCTCCTCCTAGAGGTAAACAACTTTACAAATGCAGTGTATTTCTTTTGCATCATGGAAATAACTCTCGACAACTCTCATCTTCTCATAATTGATTTTAAGCTTTGGAAGCTTAACTAAATTGGAAACTCTCTTTTTTTCTAAAACAAAAAGCCGCATCAGCAGCCGAATGCTGAAGCTGTACACCGTACCTGAGAAGCAAAGTCTAGAGAGGATGGTGGTGAATTACCTCCTCTCTGAAGTGCCCTCACACCTCATATGCCCCACAACACCCACACCAACCCCAACTGATAGATTTTTGCTGGTGTTTATCACTAACACTTATTTCTGGGTACCAGCACTCTTTCAGTGCTCCCAGGCAGCAGTCCTGAAGTTACCTATTTTGCTCTACCTACCATGTCCAGGCATGTATGTCACTTTGCTGCAACATCAAGAGATATAACTGTATCACACTGGTTAGTAGGTTTTCTCCAATAGCCGAGTTGTCAAACTGAGCAACAAAGTGAATAGTATGATATTTTGGCCAACCAATCCCTGCAGTTTTCCATATATTGGTGACAAATCTCCCACTAGGCTTGGCTGAGCTGAACTGAGTGGGTTATGCTTCACGGCCATGTCCTCTCTCTCACTTCGTCCTCTCTGCATGTTTTCTCTCTATCTCCCACCCTCCCCCTCTCTCTCTCTCTCTCTTTCTCTCTTACTCTCTTAGGGGCATATCAACAACGAGGTGATAGAAAATTATCGCCGCTTTTGCGGCCGATAATTTTATCGCCTAATTAGGAAGGTCACGCTAATGTGTGAAACCTTGCTTTAGCGTACGAAATCTTAACGCCCAGCTTTGCATCTCTAATGAGATGCAAAGTGGGTTTTCCTGACCTGACATGACAGGAGAAATGTCGCTAAGCAACATTTCTCCTATCATCAAGCCCCACGCTATGAAGCATAGCGGCAGGAAAAGTAGCGATAACCCCTGTTATCGCTACTTTCCTTATGCCTGCTTCAGGACTGACTTAGCCATGATATCCTATGGAAGGAGGATATCATGGCTAAGTTTGTGAGTCCCTATCAACAAGCTAACGCCACATTTCGTGAGATTATCGCTGGGTTTCCAGCGAACCAAGCGATAATCTCATGTTAGGCAGTTAGCGCTGGGATTTTTATCGCTTTTGAGATAAGCGTTGCTAATAACACGCTATCTCAGCGATAAAAATCCACACTAGCCAGCGATAATTATCCTAGCGCTAAGTGCGCTTAGCGATAATTATCACCGGTTGTTGTTGATATGCCCCTTACTCTCTAGAAGCCTCATTTTGCCTTCTTCAGTTACCTTTACCAAGTGGGTTCGGAGACCAACTCCAGAACCCAAAGAGGGTAGAGAGAAAGGAAAGGAAATACATACTCCCAATGGAATGACCTTACCTAAATAGTATCCTCGCTTATAAACCAATGTGATTAAGGAGAAAAAGATGCACCTACACTCCACCGCACTTAGAAATAGGGAAAAGGAAAAAACCTTTGTTTAAAATATAACCCCCACCCACTCTAGTAGTGGCATGCTTCATCATCGGGTACACCCTGAATCCTAAATGTCAGAGTGGGCTAGACCATGTTCCAGGAAGCTCTTAGGAGAATTCTGGATTTTTTGGGGGGGGTTTAGATATAATAAAAATCCCTCATACTCCCCAAGGTATCCCTTTATTCGCAGGGTAAGTGGAAAAGGTTAAAAACTATGGGAAGGGGCAAACAGGATGTTGTGTTCCTATGACCCTAATCTAAAAACGCCAACATGTTTCTGCTCTACTGTATTGGCCTGTATAAGTCCTGGGCATTCTTCAAGGTGATACCAAAGAAAAATTATCCCCAAATGACGCACCCCCGCAAATTTCACAGGTGGATGCGTAGAGTGCTAAAGATAAGCTTTAGGATGCAAAAAGAAAAAATGTACTTGCTGTATATAGGAAGTACCTGTGAACAGAAAGCACAAGATCAAATTACGTGCAGTTGCAATTGCAAGTTGCTAAACTTAACGCCATTGCAGGGGGAATCGCAAGGATGCACCATATTCTTGTAAATATGGTGCGGCCTTACGTTTCAGAAGTGGAGGAGAGAGGCGTTAAGCCAGGAAGGCTAACGCCTCTCTCCTCCACTTCCGAGTACATATCCCCCTGTATGTCTTATTTAGTCTGTGAGCACTATTTTCTTTAATGAGTTTCTCCTACTGCAGCCACAACATGCATTCCTGCAACATTCAGCGCGCCATGCGCCCTTTCACTTTCCAAACAGCCCTGGAGGTCTCGCATCTACAAGAGTTTGAGCTATTGTCATTGTAAATGAAATACCTTTTTTATGTGTTAATAATCAATTTTACAATGGCAATAGCCTAAACTCTTGCAATGTGAGACCTATTGCATTGCAAATGCTTATTGAAGATAGCTAATAGTTATGCTCCCTTGAGTAACCTGGACTCATGTGACTGACTTGTTCAACCTGATTCCTCGTTGAACTCTCCTCCTCCCTTATTCTGTATGTCCCCCTGTTGTTATGCCTGGTTGTAAGTCTCAAGATTATTTGGTGTTGTCATGGCATATTGCTGGACTTTTGTCCAAATTCAATGACTTAAACTGGCTTTATTTTATAAGGCAATACCATGTGATCTGTTTGCAAGAAACCTGTGAGGAGTCAAATAATTTTTTCTTGAAGTGTAAAAAACAAACTTTATCCCTGCAGTGACATCGGTAGCGGGGAGGGCAAAGGTGGTTTAGTATCCTTTATTTCTTTAGCTGTTAGCCAGAAGATTAAGGAAATTAATTCAGGTGTGCATATAATACAGGCTCTAAAATAACTTTTCCTGGTTTTACTAAAGTTACCTTGGATAACTTTTGCAATGCTAAATCATGGTCATGGGAGTCCTCCAATCTTTACACCCTAAGTTCTGTTATTGGCACATTGACAGATAAAAGGCACAGCATGGATAACTTAATGGTTGCAGGAAATTTTAACATCCGTTTGTGCGAAAGCTCTCCTTATCTAACTAACAATGTATTCAAATGCACTGTGGTAGAAGAACTACATATGGATCATTCCAGGGAGGGTACTAATTAAATATTATTTTAAATAATAATAATCTTGTCTTTTCCCTGGACAAACTGGTTCATTCCACAGCTTCACATACCTTGCCAACTTTTACGGGCAGGGGTTGTGCCTTAATAATTGATTTTATTTTTGGTCAGGGTCCCCTCTTTATGCTGATTTCTAACCTTGAAACACTTCATAGTCCTTTTTGCGACCATAACCCAGTCTGTCTCTCATTAAGCGGACTGTGTCCTCCAACTCGGTGTCTTCCAGGGATACAGGGTGTGTGTTCGCCAATTAATCAAGCTAGGCGTCTAAGAAGGTGCCTAGTGCAACTCAAGGGCATTAAATATTCTCTTTTCTCTGGCTGTATGCAAGAGTTTTTATGTGTCTAGATTCGCACTCCACTAATGGGGCTATCTTAGATACCTTTGAGAATATTTCGCACCAGGTGATAGCATTACTTAACCTGTCTTCAGCTAATCCTGCTTCACCTGACCCAAAATGGATTGAGCATAATTGTTCTAAGGCACTATGAAGTTCGAAGGAAGCTTTAAAATGTGTACCATGTGATAAGAAGTGCATTGCAGCTTGTCGCAAGTTTTGCAAATTGGAGCTCAAAAACCATAAAACTATGCTTAGAGGTATAGCCTGAGACCACTTAGTGTACACAAGTATTAGTAAAGACAGCACTATGTTCTGGGGTGTAATTAATCAGCCTTGGTATGCACATGAAAATTGTCCAGCTTCATGCCATCACTTCACTGCTAGCCAATGGGTTACTCATTTTGAAGGTGTCTATAACTGCACGCCTATTTCAGCAGATAATGAACTAGACTTATCTGTCATAGGGAGATCTGATATCGTCCTCACACTGGATGAAGTCAATCAGGGAATTTTAGGCCTATCAAGAAATAAGGCCCCAGGCCCTGAGGGAATCCCCCCAACATGTTTATTGGTGATATTGAGATTTGACACCCAGCACTGGCATTGATTCTAAATTCAGCAGTTCTGTCTTCCTGGAATACTTCAGTAATAGTTACTGTTTTCAAGAAAGGTGATAAAGATAACCCACAATGCTACAGACCGATATCCTTGATTGACTCTTTTGTTAAGGTCTTAGGAAGGGTGCTGCTTGATAGACTGTCTTTTTGACAAATTAGAAGAATATAAGTACTGATTTGCAATATGGCTTCAGGCAAGGTAGATCTACAATCGCCCAGTCTCTGAACCTATATATGATCACTAATAGGTACACAGTAGCCTGACTCAAATTGTTTTATCTGGCTATTATGGACCATATGTCCACATTTGATAGGGGCACTCAAGATAAATAATGATGTATGCTATTCTCTATTTGGGTGGATCGGGACATTGTTAATTTCTTGAGAGATCTCCACGCCAATACTACAGTATCTGTCCGTTATACTAAGGATTCTGCATGTACCCATCCCTTTAAAACTGGCAGAGGGGTTCAGTAAGGGTTTATCCTCACCCTATTTTTGTTCACGTATAAGTAAATGGGTTAGAACAAGCTTTATTGTCTGCCAAGGCTGACTGTCCCCAGATAGGTACACGCTCACTTCCGGTTCTGCTTTATGCAGACATGCGGTCCTGATGGCCGGAACCGCAGTTGGTTTACAATTGTTTCCGAATACATTTTTTGCCTTTATGGATAGTTTGGATCTTTCTGTTCATTTTAGTAAATCTTATGTTATTGTGGTGGACCCTCGTTCCTCCAGATCAAAAACCTTCCGAGTGTGTAATCACACCTCGTCTATGATAACAGCTTCCTCTCATCTTGGAGTTTTATTTGATTCAGCATGAACTGGAAACCCCTGATTTCTAGTAAGAAAGAGCAGTTTATAAAGATAAATGCAGCCATGTCTAGTTTTGCCGCTAGACTGGGGAGTAGATCGCCCAGGCTCTAACAAAGATTTATCTGGCAAAGTGTATTTCCAGGGTAACATAGAGCTGTGATACTTGGGGATGTGAGAGGGTTAGACACCTGCATACTGTTGAAAACACATTCTTAAGGCATCTGTTGAGTTTCCCTCAAAGTACTCCATCAGTCTATGTGCATGATGAATTAAGAGTAAAGTCCTTTAGTGATTTGATAGCTCTAAGGCCTGTGCTTTGCTTTATTAAGGTCTGGATGAGGGCTAAATCCCATCTGATTCGGTTGGTCTTAAAGGATGGTTTAGCACTTGTTCAAACATCCAAGCAAAATGCAATCAGATTGCCAAAGACGGTAGTTCTTAACTGTCTAGAGTGTTAATAAGATCCAGAATTTCTTATTGGCTTTAGACTTGCAAACATGATGAATTTCTGCCAACTGCTTGTCAACAAAAGCTATCTGTTTGATCCAAAGTTGTTTCTGATAAGAGAATTCAAGGGCCTTAAGCACTATGGATTTGCTAGGACGATTACACCTGCATCTCAGCCTTTTGGTGTCTAAATTCAACTTATTTAAAGTTTTGTAAGTCTACAATAAACAATGGCTGGTGATTTCTGAGCTAAGTGGACAGGACTTTTGTCGCTTGAATTATCATATTGTTGCAAAGAATTCCATAAGGTTTCCTTGAAGTATGGACCAAATGATACAAGAAATAGCTGCAAAAATAGAGATTGCTGACATTTCTGTCTCTTATATCCAAATGAGTATCCTCTCCAATATCACCTGGAGATTCATTACCACTATCTCCATCTGACATTGTGTGAGGAAAAGAAGAAATTGAAATTCAACAGGTCAACAGGAGACATAATTGAAGTCCTCAGCTCACAAACTTTTCTGACACCAAAAAGAAGCAGGAGCAGCCTGAGACCAAGAATGCATGTGCAATGTAATTTCCAAACATTCCCATTTCACTGTGCATGCCTACGCAAATCATGCTTCTTCAACTCAACCTATTGAGGGCAAAGGCTGAAAGGAGATTCTGCACAGCGATAATTACAGATGGAAACCTGGCTGTACACCAACAAAGTGGTCATCCGAACACTGGGGCAGTGATAATCTTAATCCCAAGAAAGTATTTCACAACAAGACTCATACATGTGCCACCATAGAGAACTCAATCAGAAAATCCGAAAGAATAGGCTTCAAAATAAAGTGTGTTTGTACAAAGGTATTATGCTGGGAAATGTAAGGTCCTCACCTGCAGATAGAGGCATGCTTCCTCATTCTGCTTCTCACACCCGGCTGTCAGTGTTATGAGTGGGCTCTATCAACTGATGGGTGAGCAAGTTGTTATTGATATTTTGAGGCCAGACTGAAAACCTTAAAATAACCTAGGGCTATCCTCTTAATTGTTTTATCCAGGATGTTCTGGTTGATTTAAAAATGCTCATTTTTGTGACTGGAAAGGCATACTTATACGCAGTTGTTCCTCTTAAATTGTCATCAGGATGTTTCAGCCAACCTTTTAACTTGCCCTACAGGTCAGTGGCCTTCATCGGGACATTTAGAGTCTCTGCTGTATCTGTATTGAGCGCCTCTGCTGGGTATGGTACGTTAGTGACATCAGTATGATGTTCTCACATGCAATTTACGAATTGTGTTTTATAAAACACAAACAACCCAAAGCACACCACACAATTTTTATGGATCACTCATATCTCTCTTCATCTTGTCATCAGAATATTTATCTGGTAATTAAGTTGATTAGTCTCAATCCATTGAATCAAAGGAGTGTCATCCTGTAGTCAAACATTCTTCAAGAGTCGTACATGGCCAATTTCACCCCTGCCTTCCCTTCATCGTCCACCATGGAGAATAACACCTCAGAAAAGCATTGTGTAGCTCAAATTATATATTACTACAATTCTGCCAAATTTATCACACATTAGCTACGAATGCCAACAGCTAATGGAGCCTATCAGCAGAAGCAAGCAAGAATATAGAATTGATGGTTGCAGAGGAGTTTTATAGGCCGGTCTTGGTAGCCACTGATGTTTTAATGGTGTGCTTTCTTTGGTTGTGAGTTCCGTTTTCCCATAGAATCCTGGAAGGGCTATGGTGTTGTCATAAAAATACAATATTGGTTTTCCCTATGTGCCCCATAGTTTTCAATGAGCATATATTTGTTGCAATGAAAATTTTTCAAACACTTGACTACAGCATAGATCTAAAGTAGCAGTCCTGTTCTGGGAATAATACTATGTTTTGTTCAAAGATGTACCAGTGTACTACATCTGATAATTTTGGTGCTCTTCTCCAATGTTAAGAACTGTCCTGATCAAAGAAGTTCTGGTAGTCTGAAGATAGAAGCCAATAAACACTGCCTAAGGTACCAAGAGCTTGATGCGTGTTGCTCATTTAAATTCCTGCATAGTGTGAAGTTGATGAATTAAGACTAACATTTGAAAAAAAAATGTCCCTTCCCAGCTCTTAATGAATAGTCAGCACCTTTCTATTGATTTTCAAAAATGACACAAGCAGCTGTCATACAATCTCACTTGACCTTACTTGCAAAAAAGCAACATGATTCTGTAAAAGAAACTGAAAATACATATAAGAACTTTATTCGGTTTCAATTAGAACCATAAAAGTAAAAACATTGGCATATCACATATACATTGCACTAATAATATTCTAAAAATTAAATGTAACAAAATTAATCAATCTAGGAATACCTCAATATCATAGCAGCAATTAAAAAACGTAACTCTAAAAATGACAGATTAAAAGATAAAAGCTGTAAAAACAGGAAAGCAGGACAAACTTCAAACCTTTCAATAGTGGGATAATGAACATTCTACTGGGTGATTTAAAATAACTACAAAACATGGTGAAGTGTAAAGTATCTTGCGGAGCCACAATGTGGCAACCGCAAGGGTCCAGAGACCCGGACTCATACCATCCACTAGGGGAGGCAAATAACCAATGCAGCATATTAAATCTAAATCTTGTGAACAAGAACTTATCCCTTTCATTTTTTACAAGTATTGGGTAAGGTTCCATGAGATGGATCGTTTTAAGCATCATAAACCCTCATACAGATGGTTTCAACATTTTAGTCTGTTTCCTATTTAACATGTTTCGATCCAAGAAATGATCCTTCACCGGTCTCAGGTCATGCTTATCATGGTCTGGGGACTGAGAAATAAATCAAACCTCCCCAAACATGTAAACGCCTCCTTAGTATAAGTAAGCCATGGGATCTTGGATGTTTGATCAAGTGATAAACAATCCTTTAAAACCTACTTAATCAGATGGGATTTAGCCCTCGTTCAGACCGTAATCCAGCAAAGCACAGGCCTCTTCTTAGCAAGGTTCTACTCTGTAGCCTATTTTAAAAAAAGGGTGAGCTCGAACTACCAGCTAGCTCTTGCTTGATTGCTTTTCTTGACAACTAATCCAAGGTTTTTCCTCAACTACTACTAAGAAATTTAAATAACTGGGCGTCAGTGAGGGATTTGATTGCCATCAAACAGGGTGTAAACCATTCTGTGACACAAGAAATAATGCTTTCTCATGGCAGTTAGAGACTTATTGGGCAATATTACAAATGAAAAGGAAATGTTTATGCCTGTTTTATTGATTAGCGAACAGCGTTTGGTAGAGTCATCGGCTCACTGGTTCGAATTAACGAATCCTGAATTCTTTACTGAACCCTATTTGTGCTTTGCCCTCTGAACACCTGGTTAAGATTCAAGTGGGACAAAGCCCTCATGTTTCCAAGAGGAATATCGTTAATAAAGCCTTGAAGCTGCATTTTGGCAACTCTGCTTTTTAGCTTCTGTACTGCTGGCGTGCAAACTGGCAGCCACCGACACCAGAGGATCACTCACTGTGCCTTTTGTAAAAGGCAGATCATGCTATTATGCTGGGCTGTGCACCTATTTCTTTGCCCTTTACCACTGTAATCTCACAACCAAATTTTAGGTAATGCCTCTAAATCTGCATTTGTGGTGTCCGGTCGAGGAACTTGTCACAAGGGCAGCTTTTGGATTGGTAATTTGGATATTTTGCAGAATCTTGCTATAATTACCTAGAGGTGTAGATCGAGGAAAGAAGAGGACATTTATGTCGTCCCAGTAGCCTAAAAAAATGCTAAAACTTTGATCTTTTGGTTTAAGTTGAATGGCGATAAGACCGAGGTACTTGTGGTGGGGAGAGCACCATTGGTGTGGTCGTCGACTTGGTGGCCGCAGAGCTTGGGTCCTACCCCGGTGCCCTGTGCCCAGGCAAAAAACCTGGGGGTGTGGATGGACATGAAACTCTCCTTTGAGTACCAGACTAGACGAGTTGCAGGTGCCTGTTTTGGAGTTTTGAGGGGCCTTCGTAAAACTTTGGATACGACAGCCAGGAAGACCTTGGTTCATGCCCTGGTGACGTCCTGCCTCGATTATGGTAACATCTTGTATCTGGGTGCAACGGGGAAAGGTTTGCAGAGACTCCAGGGTGTGCAGAATGCAGCAGCTCGTCTAGTTCTCATGCGTCCAAGGAGAGCCCCCTCGAGGGTGGCACTCGCTTCCCTCCACTGGTTACCAATACGAGGGGACTGTCCTTTCGCCTTCTGGCCGCACCACTCTGGAACAAACTCCCTCTGAGCCAGTGGTTGGAGCCCATGGAGGGCACCTTTAGGAAAAACTTGAAGACTTCCCTGCATGATAATGGGGACTGGGGGGGCTGGGACGTTAGCTTACCAAGGGAGCTTGCACCGCAGCGCGGGGACACACTGGCTGAGTGTAACCAGGCGCTTTATAAATGTGCTAAATAAATAAATAAATAAGTGTTTTTATGACTCAAATATTGGGTGTTGCCACATGTTTTGGCAGTTGTTTCTATGAAATTAATTCCTACTTTTCTCTACAGCCACATAGCTTTTCCTTCAAAAGTGGCCCCTTTGCTGGAATTAGCTCAGGCTCTGGCTTTCTGGGCTATTTTTCATTTTGTACAATCAACTCCACATGTTCAGCTATGTCTCAGGCAGAACATGCTGTGCCAGCACCCCAGTAGTGTCTATTCACAGGGATTTCTAATGAACATGGCTACCAAAAAAGGCTTCCTAGCGTTGTAACAACTGGATATCCTCAGATGAATATGTAAACTAGAACAGTATGGTATGATGAGGCATTTGTGGATGGCTAATTTCCACTTGAAATATTCTCCCAGTGTAATCCTTAAGGCAATCCTATGGTAGTTGCTGGGTTTCCACACAGTTACTTCTTCTCTGTGGTTGACCTACTTATTAGTGTAGTGGAGCAGCTTAACTTGGCTCCTCCCTTGTAGGCTATTTTTTACGTTGTTTTATATAGATGAATACTTCTTTTATTCTGTGTGTTCTAACATCTTAATACATTTGGGGGGATTTTGAATGTATTACTGAAATGCTCCATGATCACCCTTTGAAAGAATAATTTAATGAGTGCATATTAATGTAGAAAATGTTAGTAGTAATGTGGCTATTACTCACAATTATACAAATATTTTAAATATAACACACAATTTGGGTAACCATGATTTATTCTGCTTAATATTTCATACATGTCAGAGAGCACTCCAAATGCTGTGTTAACTTAGTGTGACCAAAGCCCCTAAACTTTCAAATATTAATGTTTAAAAGTTCACGTGAGAGTTGCTTTGTTTGAATATTCTCACCTCTGCAAGCCCAGATACAAGGCTTTTTTAGTTAGAACAAGGCATTGTTTGTTTGTAACAATAGTAAGGTGGGGGGGATTTCTTTGCAAGAAGAGTTAATGAGGTGGGAGGCGAGTTCTCATGGCGGAGAGGGACACTCAAGGACAATTGAATGTGCCCTATCGAGAGTGTGAGAGAAGAGTTGAATGTTGCAAATTTCTACCTAGGACTAGCGATTGGGTTAGCATTAGCGGAATCCATCTTGTATTTAGAGGCTATCTTGTCCATTTTGTGGAATCCATTTTGTATTTCTGGCAGCCATTTAGTTTGCCATGTGCTGCCACGTGCTCACCATGTGCTCTGTCCTCCCTCAGTGTTGACTGCTCTTGCAATCTGCCTAGAAACAAACTATATTTAGCATCTTCCACCTTCGCACATGCCCAGTTGAGTTTGCAGCTGTCCTTGAAGCTGTTAGTAGTATGTAACTGTCAGGATGTGTTTACTAGCATTGGCAAACTGTTAACTCCTCCTACTTGTCGACTGTGCATTTCTATATGACCTTATATGTACATAAAACCTTCTCCTGTACTTGTACCGCCCTCTTTTGAGCGCCTGTGTGGGTATAAAAGGACCATGTTCCTTCTGTTTGGTGTGCTACTTCATTCAATACTGAAGGGTGCTGTGTAAATGTAGTTCCACCTCATGAGGTTTATTAAACTTTGTATTTTCTATTCCAGTTTCTGTGCCAACTTCTTCCTATTGGTCTGAGGACTCTGTGCAGAGAAGGGCGAACCCCTTGCACTGGTAGGCCTAGCTGAGGTCCACTTCTACAAATTGGCGCCCGACAAGTGGGTCTCATCGGCGACTCGGATGCCCAAAGGATTGGTCGCGACGAAGGATTGGAATCTCGCTCTGGACACGATCGCTGCCCGATGAGACCTGAGTCTTGGCAACCACGGCGTTTTTCCTTTCTTTCTGATCTGACCATCCAGGTGGTGCCGGTCCTCGACTGAGATCTCTTCTGTTGATTCGCCGTGCAGTGACCATTTGGTTGATTTTAGAACTTGGCAGTTAGAACCTGGACACCAAGTGATTGGTAAGAGTCGTTCTGCGGCGCTTGCTGTTGGTTTTTATGCCTGGGATTGGTAAGGTAGTTTAGTAACACTTACTGCGGCTTTTGTATTTTGGAATTTGTGTTGGCCAACTTGGATTTCTATGTGATTCATATATAAATTGCAATTTATATAGGCAGGTAATGAGGAGAATTTTCTCTATCTGAATTGATTTGAACGGCACATCGTACTAAAGGTACCTTAAGTGCTACTTTGATAATAATACTGCATATTCTGCACTATTTTTGGCATGCCTGTTTTTAGCACACTTCGTAGGATGTGTTGCTTTTGTAGTGGTACCAATTTGAGATTCGATGAAGCACAACCGGCTCCCCCCGGAGGGGACGCCTAATAGGGATATGTATATTAAGTATGGTCTTTCTTCTATAATGTACAGCACATTATGGAATAAATACACTCGTAAGGACCCTGAGTTGCGTTGGCCTATGCATGGGTCATTTGATTTACGAAAGATTGAGTATGTGGAACAATGTATGTTTAAGCGAAAGACTAGGCAAGATATGTTTGACTGTGTACGAATGTGGGAGAAAGAAGTGCGTGAACGAATGAAGCGTGAGCAAGCCTTGATTGAAAGAGAACAGCGAAAGAACATTTATGCGAAAGCATTAGAGTTGAAAAATAAAGAAATAAAAGAGTTGAAAGAGTGAGAACATAGGGAGCGCAATTTACAGGTAACTGGCCAATACGCTGTTCGGCGGCCCCTTTATCCTATACTTAATAAACCACAAGATGATTTCTTATTATTAGATCATCCTCCACCTCTCTATACTGTTCCTTCTGCCCCTCATGAGTCAGAGGAGGACTCCGGTTCGGAGGAACACAAGGCACGAGAAACTCGTTCTATGTTGACCGCTGAGCGTGCGTCCCAGCTTAGATCTGCTGCTCGCAAAGCAGTTCGTTGCACTGCCCCCGCCTCTGAACTTCTAGATAGAATGAAAGGGTGGCAGGAAAGGAAGCAGCTGTATTTTACTGAGATGTTCGCCGCAGAGGTCCTTGAGCTGTTTAGGAAATATTCTGAGGAGTTAGAGCCCGAAGATGTAGCAGATAATTGTAATCAAATGCGTGATGGTCTTTTTGTTTTCTCCCAGGTGACTGATACAATCAGGCGTTTGGTTAAACTGGGTGTTGATGCAGTCCGTTTGCGGTAGGAGAAAAAGGTTGCAGATGTAGCTGCACAGACATCTAGGACCGGCATGGCACAAGCTTCTATCTTCGGAACAGATAAGACTATGATAGTTCATGCGAAACTGATGCGGGAGGCTGCGCCTTTGTATGTTCCTCCTAAAGGACAGGGTACAAGTGATGATAAGGCTTCTATTGATGCAAAGGGTTATTTTATTTATAATTGGGTTTATACTCCTTGGAATAGGACGGATGTCATAGCACTTAAAACTGCATTGCCTGATCCGCGGAAAAATCCAGCTGCTTTTTATGAGGAAGTTGAGGGTGCTATTAGCTCTTGTACTATGATTTTGCCTGATATTGATTTATTTTTCAGATTGATATTACCGCCTGATATGTGGAGAATTGTTCGTAAAATTGATGATCGTGCAGCTTTTGGGGTGTTATGGAAAGACTTAAAACAAATGGATGTAGAAAAGGAACCCACACAGAAGCCATGTCGGTTAATTTGAGATCTTCCCGCAGCTATATTAGTTAAGTTAAAAACGATTATTCCCCCTAAAAAGATAGATTGGACTGTTTTAGCGTCTTGTAAGCAAAAGGCAGATGAATCAGTCTCTGATTTCTTTACACGCTTTGAAGAAGCATTCCACGATTTTAGAGGCCAGTCATTGACAGATGACACGGGCAGACATCTGTTTGTCGATAAATATGTCGCAAACCTGTTGCCAGGAATAGCTAGTCGCCTAAAAGCCAGTCAGAGTTCATGGACTACCTCTTCTCCAGTTTCTCTCTTGACTATGGCTCAGTATTATGAACGCCAGGAATTCAAAGCAAAGGGTAATGAGGATAAGAAGACTAAAGAATTAAAAATGAAGGTTATGTTGGCTCAGGCTTATGGTCCGCCTTTTAGAGGTAGTGATAGAGGTGGACGTGGATCTTATGGTTCCTCTTTCCCTTCTTATACTCGTTCGAATTTGTCTATTGACCAGTGCGCGTAGTGTAAGAAATGTGGGCATTGGGCTTCCGATTGTCCAGCACTGCGTGCTCAGCAGTATCCACGTGGTCGGGGACAAATGAGAAATCGTTCAGGATATTCAGGGCCTAGAGGAAGCACAGGTGATCGTGCTAGGTTTGATGCGAATATACGTGGGCAGGATGGGTTTAACACTTTTGACAGAAGTAACCAATATCAAATGTCCGACTATGTGCTAGGCCTGGGCGGTAAATTCCGTTCCGCTCGCGGAATTTGCGGAATTTCGGTAATTTCGCGTTCCGCGGAGAACGCGAAATTGCCCAAATTTCTGCTTTCCGCGACTTCGCAAAGTTTTTTCTTGTTCGCGTTCTCAAAATGCGTGTTCGCGAGATATTTCTCCCCGAGCACGCAAACAGCAACTGTGAACAGGAAAAAAGCATCGCGATAAGCAATTCCGCGTGTTCGCGGAATTTCGCCATGTTCGCGGAGATTTTTTACCGTTTCGCGGAGATTTGCGTAACGCAATTACGCAAATTCCGCCCACCCCTACTATGTGCCGTCTAATTTTCAAGATTCTGCTTATGCATAGGATTGCCTAGGATGGGGTAAGGAATCAGTTGAAGTTCCAGTAGATCAGAGGGGTCCCTATGTTACAGCACATGTTTTGGGTTCTACTGATCAGTTTCTGGTTGATACAGGAGCTACTCGTAGCGCCTTGTCTAAACAATTGGGTCCAAGGGCTCCCCTGTCTGGCTTAACCATTACATCGATAGGTTTCGATGGAACCCCTTCACTTAGCCCACTGTCACAACCACTTGCATTCCATGTGGATAAATTTACTGCTCCATGTCCATTTTTCCTTTCCCCGAATACACCAGACAATATTGTGGGTCTTGATATGCTCAAGTATTTCAGGGCTACGATACGATGTTCTCCAGAAGGTGTATGTGTTATCTTGAATGACAACCATTCTGTGACGGAGAGAGCTTGTCTTGTTAAAGAGGATATTGCATTAG
This sequence comes from Triturus cristatus, assembly GCF_964204655.1. Lineage (NCBI taxonomy): Eukaryota > Metazoa > Chordata > Amphibia > Caudata > Salamandridae > Triturus > Triturus cristatus. The sequence continues at coordinate 577,906,951 of NC_140583.1, read as the reverse complement.
TACTTTGTGGGCTACTTCAGACACTGATGTAGGGCAAATGGTTATTCCACCAGTACATTTTAGTGTCAAGGAGGGCGCTGTGCTGCCACGTTTGCCTCAATACAAAATTTCACAGGAAGGCGAAGAAGCACTCATACGTATTGTCCATGATCTCATTGAAGTGGGGGTTGTTGAGGAAGTTCCTTACAATGTTTGTAACAGTCCGATTCTTCCTATTCTGAAAAAAGATACTGACACTAGGATTTACCGATTCATTATTGATTTGCGAGAAGTTAACAAGATTGTAGTACCACAATACCCTGCGGGTTCTGACATAACAACACTTCTTACTTTGGTTCCTCCGACAGCAACTACATTCTCTGTGATAGACTTGAAGAATGCTTTCTTTTCGATCCCTATTCATCCTGATAGCCGATATTTGTTCGGTTTCACTTTGAATAATCAATCGTATAGATTTTGTAGAGTTCCTCAAGGCTATACTGAGAGTCCTAGTATTTACAGTCAAGCATTAACAAGACAACTTGATTCTTTCGTTTTGCCTGAAGGTGTGGCTCTCATACAATATGTCGATGACATCTTGTTGGCAGCCGATACCCCTGAACAGTGTGAAAAATTTACTTTGTCTTTCCTTTCTTTTCTTGCTTCCCATCATCACAAAGTGTCACGAAAGAAATTGCAATATTGTAGACCAAAGGTAACCTACTTAGGTCACCTTCTGTCTAAGGAGGGACGTGCACTCACACCAGATCGCATTCAAGCTATTTTAGACACACCAGTGCCCCGTACTCAGAAAGATGTTTGTGCATTCATTGGTCTTACTTCTTTTTGTAGGCAATGGATATTGGGGTTTTCACACATTGTTAAACCCTTGCTAGCACTTTTGACTAAAGATACTCCAATGCCCCTCCCATGGACAGATGAATGTGAGACTGCTTTCCGAAAGTTACGACAAGCTCTTTGTTCAGCACCAGTGTTAGGTACTCCAGATTATACAAAGCTTTTTACACTCTATGTACATGAGAAAGATGGCTGCGCATTGTCAGTTTTAGTGCAGACACACGGTGACAAACAGCGTCCCTGTGCATATTTTTCAGCAGTATTTGATCCTGTTGCTCGTGCGTTACCTGGATGCTTCCGTTCAGTTGCAGCAACAGCTGTGTCAATACGTCAGAGTGAAGGGATAGTTTTGTCACATAAGCTGTTGGTGCTAGTACCCCATGCTGTTGATGCCCTTTTAAATCAGACGAAGATGCAGCATTTAACTAGTGCTCGTCTGACAGGATACGAATTTACATTGTTGGCCCCTCACATTACACTGAAGAGATGTGCGACACTAAACCCAGCCACTTTTTTGCCATACCTGGTGACTCAGTCTCAGTCATAGGAGTCTCATGATTGTATATTCCTTACTGAGGAACAGACAAAGGGTGGTGTCGATTTGCAAGACAAGCCCCTTTCAAGTGTTGATGGGGAACTATGGGTTGATGGGTCCTGTTTGAAGTTACCAGATGGTACAACGTCAGCTGCATATGCAATTACAACACTTCAGACGGTAGTTGACACAGCTCATATTCCACAGAAGTCAGCTCAGGCAGCTGAGCTAATAGCTTTGACACAAGCGTGTGAACTTAGTACTGACTTATCTGTGAACATTTATACAGATAGCCGCTATGCTTTCGGAGTGGCTCATGATTTTGGGCTACTCTGGAAGGAGAGGGGCTTTCTTACATCCCATGGAATGCAAATAATGCATGGAGAATTAGTACATAATCTCTTGACTGCTTTAACATACCTGAAGAGAATAGCAATTGTTAAATGTAGCGCACATAAGAAAGTAATTGATAAGATAGGACAAGGCAATGCTTTTGCAGACCAAACAGCTCGTGAAACTGCCATGCAGCGAAGCACCACATCTATGTACGTAGTGAAGTCACAGGCTGAACGCTGGCATGATACCAGACAGGAAGTGCTAGATATGCAGAGATCTGCTTCTGCAGAAGAAATTGAGCAATGGTCTAAGGAGGGAACATTGGACGATGAGGGCTGTTGGAGGAATAAAGAGATGAGCAAGTGGAGATTGCCTACAGCCTATTTACAACCTATGATTCATATGGCACATGGGCCGGCACATGTTGGAGCCTCCTCGATAACGAAATTGCTCACGCAAGTTTGGGAGCATCCAGAAATTGCCGGCACAGCTAAAAAGATGGTACAGTCTTGTCTGATTTGTCTTCAGCATAATCCTGGTAAAGGGACACGAACTCCTACAGGAGGGTTTGCTATGCCAACCGCACCTTTTGAATTTTTGCAATTGGATTACATCCAGCTTGAGCGCTGTAATAACTTAAAGTATATTTTGGTAGTGGTATGTGCCTTCAGTAAATGGATAGAGGCATACCCTACGAAGGACAATACAGCTCTCACTACAGCAAAGGTACTTTTGAAGGAATTCTTCCCTAGATTTGGTGTTTGTAAACTTTTATGGAGTGATAACGGACCCCATTTTAGTGGGCAAGTTGTCGAATATGTCCTGAAGGGATTAGGGATAAAGCAGAAATTTCATGCTGCTTTCCATCCACAATCAGCAGGGCTAGTGGAAAAGTATAACGCCACACTTAAATTGAAACTGGCGAAAATACTGGCTTCCACATCCTTGAATTGGCCAGACGCATTACCTTTGGCACTGTTGTCCATTAGATCAGTGCCACATTCGCGATCTGGTCTTACACCATATGAGGTGGTGTTTGGAAGGCCTATGAACATTTGGGGAATTCCTAAACCACGTCCCATACATGATGTACCATGTGTGTTGATGAGTGACTACCTATCACACTTGACTGACAGTTTGATTTCTATTCATCAACAGGTTCGAGAAGCTCTTCCTGATAGGTCTGCAGGTAAAGGCCATGGACTTCGACCTGGAGACCAGGTGATGATCCGATCATTCTAGAGGTCGAGCAGCTTGGAACCGAGGTAGCGCGGCCCGGAGCAGGTGCTCCTTTCAACGAGAACTGCGGTCCGAGTGACGAACAGGAGGAACTGGGGGCACTCCACCCACTGCAAGAAAGTGCTGTCTACCTTGGTGGATCCTGCTGCCTTGATCGACCATCGGGACATCCTGGATACAGAGAGAGGCCAAGCCATATCACCTGACGAAACCGAGGAAGTCTTCCCGGACCACACGATTCCTGGAGTATCCCGATACCAACTGAGACAACGGAAAGAGCCTGCATCGTCGAAATAGACTGGTTGAGCAACCGCCCTGGGTTAGTGAAACGGAATGCCGATGTGGCAAGGGGGGGGGATCAGTCTTGTATAGTGTAGAGACACCCGTCTTGACCCTCGGTGAAGAAACCAACGGCTGCCCAGGGATAAGAGCTCCAACGATTGTTTTCAACGACAAACTGATCATGTCCACAATGAGATCAACTGTTGCTAAGAGAAAGATCATTTGTGCTATAGGGTTTGTTGTTCTATGGTGGCTGTAGCAGTAATAACCTGGTTCGTTGAGAAAGTGGCTCCTGCTCGAGAGCTCTTGATCGCCACTACTCCAGTATCAGTTGAACACCACTACTTTAAGCTTCCCTACCATGAGCAGAAGCATCGACAATCCTACTTAAATAATACCTTTATCCAGATGTTGCATCATACTCATAATGCCGCAAATACTACCAACTGTTGGGTGTGTGGGATGATACCTGCACATCAAAAGAAAGGAGGAACACCTTTTATTCCTCTTCCCTTTTCTCATAATGGTCCTTGTCAAGCTTGGTATGCACTCTTGTTTGCATCTGGAAGACGTACAGTAGGCGGGCTTCTTTTTCGCCTTAATAAAGTATGCTACCAAGATAAAGATGGTTATCCTCAAGCCAAAGGGACCAAATGGGAATGGGAAGAGTATCAACCGGACAATATTTCAACACCATATGTCTTCACAAATATGAGAACTTTTACCAGTAATGAACAATTTGTGATTTCTGTTACTAGAGCTAAAGCAGATCTATGTATAAGCAGTATTGAGAGAATTCCAGTGGGGAAAAGCGAATGTGCTGTAATTCTGACTATTGAAGGTGTAAATAACAGTAGTTTTATAGCCTCACATAATACCTACTTTATCTGTGGTAGCACGGATATTATCAACTACCTGCTGGGTGGTCAGGTGTGTGCTATGTGTCCTTTCTATTGCCCCCTGTGTTTCTGGCACCTGCATCCTACCACCGGGACCTTAAATTATTCGACGATATCTCTAGAAAAAGATACAAAAGGACAATAAGTGCTGACGAAGTAGACCAAACTGATACCACTCTGCAACAATATGTCGATTTTAATTTAGGTTTGTTCTTCTTTGTGGGTGATGCATTAAACAGTAGGAAAATAAGACGATTGACTAGAGTTGTGGAAGCTGCTACCAATCAGACAGCTATGGCACTTGGGAACATTACGGAGGAGCTGCAAATTGCAAGGATTTTAGCTCTCCAGAACCGAATGGTTCTAGATGTGCTTCTGGCTGATCGAGGTGGTGCATGTCGCACAGCTGTTGCGTATTCATACCGGATCACTCACCTTCAGTATATGACGCAATATCAAACCTGCATAAGATTGCTGCAGAAATTCATCCAGAGACTGGTACTTGGACTTTTGCTGGATGGTTTTGGACTCTTGTTTCTGCTTGGGGCTGGAAGCTACTGACTATCCTGTGTGTAATGATTACGATACTTTTTACATGCTATGTATGTATCCAATGTGGTCCAATGCTTTGCTCCATTTGTATCTCTGCCTTTATACCTGTCATAAGGAATGTTGCAGAAACAAAGGCCCAACAAATGTTGAATAAAGAGGTGGCCGAAATAATGCTAATAGATGTACGGGATGCATATTTTGATTACCCCAGAGGAACGAATGTCTTCAGCTAATGCTAAAAGGGTCGTCTGTTGTAAATTGGCAGCGATTGGGTTAGCATTAGCGGAATCCATCTTGTATTTAGGGGCTATCTTGTCCATTTTGTGGAATCCATTTTGTATTTCTGGCAGCCATTTTGTTTGCCATGTGCTGCCACGTGCTCACCATGTGCTCTGTCCTCCCTCAGTGTTGACTGCTCTTGTAATCTGCCTAGAAACTAACTATATTTAGCATCTTCCACCTTCGCACATGCCCAGTTGAGTTTGCAGCTGTCCTTGCAGCTGTTGGTAGTATGTAACTGTCAGGATGTGTTTACTAGCAACGGCAAACTGTTAACTCCTCCTACTTGTCGACTGTGCATTTCTATATGACCTTGTATATACATAAAACCTTCTCCTGTACTTGTACCGCCCTCTTTTGAGCCCCTGTGTGGGTATAAAAGGACCATATTTCTTCTGTTCGGTGTGCTACATCATTCAATACCGAAGGGTGCTGTGTGAATGTAGTTCCACCTCATGAGGTTTATTAAACTTTGTATTTTCTATTCCAGTTTCTGTGACAACTTCTTCCTATGGGTCTGAGGACTCTGTGCAGAGAAGGGCGAACCCCTTGCACTGGTAGGCCTAGCTGAGGTCCATTTCTACAGGACAATGGAAATGTACTGAAAAGTGACGATGATGGTTACCTTGAAAGCTTGTGTTTTAATAGATGTTGTATGGTTAGTTAGAAAGCAGAGCCCTTTAGGATTTTACTAGGTAGAGACCTCTGATGTGATTCCTCTCATTGTGTAGCTTCATGCTGTGCTTTGTAGGCTTGGAGTACTTTTATGAAAGATTCCCTGATGGTGACACCTGTTCCTTGCTTCCCATAGCTTACTGAGGTTTCCCTGAAGTTAATTTACAATAGGATGAGTTAGATTTATCAGAAATACTAATGACTAGGGAGGAAGATCGAATTCTATAAATAAACCTCATCAGATTCTTTTCCTCAGGTTTTTTATTACAGCCACTGAATTTTTATTGTGTTTCCTATTGTTTAGACAAAACTTTATTAGGAGGTCCGGATTCATTCTTGTGATACTATATTTCTATAATATGCTTCTGAGACTTATTTATATTAGTTTGTTTTTGAGTTTGCAATAAAACCCTTTAACTTATTTTAGTCGTCCTAGTGGGATATTCTCAAGAACGTGTGATAATTATCGCAAAATTAGCTTAACGCAAATTTGCACATCACAGTCTATCGCGACAAAATATCACCGTGTTAACGTTGTATTCTCAACCCGGCGGCAACATGAGATAGTTTCACGATAACGCACCAAATGACCGCGTTAAAATCAGCACGACGCCGAAAAATGCAAAACATGAATGCAAAAAAATTTGCGATGTCCCAAATCGCGATACAAAAATCAACGATAACCAGCTACAGGCCTGCAATTCCCACGCGTCACTATAAAAGCAACAAAAAACACACACCAAAACCAAAATAAACTATGTAGCACCATAGATGCACCCGGACAGAGTGCAGAGGACAACTCAAACCCCAAGAGCCCCACGGAGGACCAGCCAGGAACCCCATGCTCAGGGAAGGGCAAGAAGAAGAGGAAGACGGGGTTCAGTCCGCAGGAAAACCGTATCATCTTCACGGAGGTGATAGAACACTACTAACAACTGTTCGTCACCTCCAACGTGTCATTGGCAACACAAACGGAAATATGGCAGTTCATTGTGAACAACATAAATACAGTCAGAGTGTCGATGAGGTCAATGGAGGAGGTCAAGAGGCGCTGGCATGATGTGAAAAGCCAAACCAAGCAGAAACTCGCTGCCAACATGAAGTCAGCAACGGGGGCTGGAGGTGGGAGTCCTGCGCTAGAGGAAGACCTGGATGAGCTGGAGGAAATGGTGGCCACAGTCATCAGTGTGGAGAGGGAGCAAGGAGTTGGGAGTCCGGACACAGCTCAATATGACCTGAGCCAACAACAATAGGGTGAGTAACGACCAGGGACTGAGGAGACAGGGGGAGATGGGCACAATGTCATACATGCACAATCATGTGTGGCACACTGCACACCCACAATGATTGTGGAACATGTCCCTGATACCCTTGGCACACTGCAACACACATAGAAACACCAAGTAGGCCCCCAACCACTATGTGCACAAAGGGACCCCTCTCCCTATCACCAATCTCACAACCTACCCATGCACATGTGCTGAATCCAGCAAAGCAGCTGCTTTGTGAGCCACACTGACAATGCAAGTGACACTGCATGACCGATAGCATGGCTGCAGTCAAAATACATGACATGGTGCTCGACATGACACTGACTGTGGATCTCATCTTCAAAGGAGCAGGTCACACTCTGACACATCCACGTGCACATACAACCCCTGATGTCAACAACACATCTGCAGACAAACAATGCACAAGAGTACAAAAACCGTCCAAGAGCACAAATGATCCAAGTCACCAACATCTCGGCACCATAAAAGCACACAGGTCAAAGGCACACCACCTCAAAGGGATAAGGGACCGCTAAATCTGAGCTGCAGGGGTGACTCTCCCACAATGCAGCACACACACATAGCAATCACAGCACATCAACATTAAATACAATGTGGTACAAGGTGAAACACTCTCACTACAGAACAGAGGACACATCTGGTGCCGCTTGTGTGTAGGAACTGGCCATTCACATCTGGCATAACAGGAAACTGTGAGATGATAATGTATGAGTACAACCTCACATCCATCATGTAGGTGAAATGTCCACTGTCTCACATCAAATAGCCAGCTCCTCCAAAACAGTCACAATGTACATCGCCATGCAGCCTTTATGTAAACATGCACAATGCGTCCACATACATGGAACACACTGTAAACCTGGATCTCCCCTTTACATTGCAGAGGGACAATCAACACCTCCTGCAGAGCAGACCAGACATCTCTTCAGTGATGATGAAGAGGACCCCCTGTCCATTTGCTCCAACACCCTTCAACGGCTCGTGGACAGTGTCCGCACCCCATCCCCAGGAGCAGTGCAGCAAAGATGCATCGAGGTGACCTCCCCCCTGCATAAACCACACAGCAGGAAGCACCCACCACCACGGCTGACTCCCACCACCTCACGGAAAGACACATGGCATTTCAACGCCGTGTGTTAGACTGCCAGAAGGAGCTGGCTGAACAGGTGCGAGGGTTTCGACCTCATGGCAGCCAAACTAGACATCATACGTGGGTGTATAAGTCCCATCAGGGACCACTTACAGTCCCTAACGGACACCCACAGTCCGTTCCATGCTCTACAACAAACCTTGGCTGACCTCGCTGGAGCTATTACTCGGATACAAGAACTGTCTAGTCAGACAGGCCCCAGCGATGACAGTACGGAGCTGGCACAGCTGCGGAGGACAATGGAGAACGGATGGCTGCCACAGCTGAACACTGGCGAGATATAGCTGGTATCCTCCATGCCCTGCAGATCCTCATCTTGCCATTGCTGCCTCAGACCCTGTCCCAGATGACTGCTGCAGGAACTTTGACACACACATCTCCGCCCCCTGATGTGTCAGTGGCACACAGTGATGCAGCCATTACACCTCCGCCCCTGATGTGTCAGTGGCACACATTGATGCAGCCATTACACCTCCGCCCCCTGTGTGTCAGTGGCACACAGTGATGCAGCCATAACACCATAACACACACCAGACACATCTGACACAGAAGGCATATCAGAGGACTAAGATGTGGATGGTAATGACTCTGTGTGCGGAAGGAGTCTGTAGCATTCATCCCCACCATATGGCCTGTTCCTGCTTGGTTCAGCACTCTGCATCATGCCCTGGAACAACACCTTCCACTGTCCTCCGAAACACCCTGCAACATTCACCTGGACACTGACATGGACTGTCATATCTGCTCTGGTTACCAATGACACAGCAATCAGGCTGTGGACTGAACTCTTCCTCTTCCGACGAATTTGTCATTCCCCAAAGGACTCTGGTTGGCACTCCCTTGGGCAACCATGTAATGTGTGGTTTGCATGGCCATGTACTGCTCCAGCTCTGGCACTCCACAGAATGTGAATAAAAGATTCCAAAACACACAGATGTGTCATGTCTGTGTTCAATCAAGTATAAACGTATGGATGAATGTAGGGACATTTATTGCCCAAAAAGGTACACCCTGGGAAATGACATCAATTCGCATGTTTGACACTGACCCACATGGCCAATTAGATGACTGTTAAGGTGTGAACTAGCTGTGGCCTAATTGCTAATGAACAATAATCGCGCAACCCCCCCAACGTAGCCCCACGTCCATGTATTATATAGGGCTGTGTGTAAAAATTCCAAATTCGGTAGCAGGCCCAAAGTAGTGTCCCCCATCACATGTGACAACAGAACATCTTTTTGCATACCCACTCACACTCAACTGTGTGGACACAGCCTTTTTTGATGGATCTCATTGATCCACATGGCAAGATTTTCATCTTTCCGTGAATGCTAAATTGGCCAGTACTAACGCATTGCATTTACAGAGCTGTGGAAGTTTAAGTAATGTGATTACAAGCACGCCGTTATCTGATTTTCAATAAATTTACAATTTTACTGAAAATATGCATGTGGCGCATTTTCAGCCACGGGTTTGGATACACAAGAGATACATATTAAAAAGATTTTCATGAAAATGTGATAATCTGTCCAAGCATGGCCACTAAACACACATTCCTCAGCTGCAATAGGACCAAATTCGCCTCCGCCACCCAACTCCCAAAAAATGCTGAGGTTGGTCCGAGTAAGCAAGAATCTCTCGCCAGTCACTGTGTTACCTAATATATCCCTCTTTCACACCTCATGCAGGAAAACTGAAGCTCCTTGTCAAACACGGTTCTTCACAAAGGGTTAAAGGACTGACATTTACAAACAGCTATAGTTTTTTTACTTAGCTGAAGCAGCACAGCTGTGGTTGACACAGGAATTAGCATGAGCTTTCAAATGCATGGAATGTTGGCAGTTTCTGGGTGAAATGTGGGTCCAGCAGGCCTTTCACAAACAAGTTTATGATTCATGTGGAAGAAAAACTGAGAGAAACGTGAAACCCTGAGGGTAAGCTGTGCAGATGGCCTTTCTAAAAAAAAAAAGAGAGAAAGTGCACAGTGAAATTACTTGTAACATTTTATTGGCTTGTTTTTTTCTATATCTGTTTTCCAGGGATAAATACTGAAAGAGTGCACAGAACAGAATCTTATTGATTCCAGGAGAGACACAGTAAATTCAAACTTAATACACATTAATACATACATTAGAGCAGAGCAACCTCCCACATTTTCTTTGTTTCAATGCTGAAAATTAACCATGGGCCAGAAAGACTGAAAACGTTCTTCCTGTCACAAATCAAAGTGTGTTTAATTTCAGTTATTTGTATACTGGTCCCTGATATGTGGGTATCTTAAGGGTGCAATAGAGCACTTTCCTCTCAAGAGGAGAGCACAGTAGAGTGCCTGGCATCCAAAGAGAAGCAAAATACTGTCAGAGAGGATAAAAAGCTTCAGTTTAAATGAGCACATTCTAGCCCGGTTTGGGACAACAAAGGCAATGGGATTATCTACATTTCCACAACAATTGAATATTCCGGCATAGTTTTGGAATATTTGGAAATAGTGAGGGGATATTCTATTTTGTTGCAGTCTGAAACAGTGGTGCGATATTCTGGCAAAAGGATGACTCATTAAAAGTTGGGATAGCACATTACTTAAACAATACATTTTATATGCTGGGACAGAGATGGAATATGCCAGCACTGTTCTATTAAACACATGGAACATTATAAAACAGCAGATGGATATCCAGACAGAATTCTGTTATAGTGATATGGAAAAGTAGGGGATATTGTAGCATCGTTTGTGTATAATCGGCAGGATGTTTGGGATGGTCTGGAAAAACGATGCTGAATATTCGTACAATTACAGACCAACAATGAGGAAGTCTGACGCAATTTTGGGTAAAGTATGGCATATTCTGACAAAATGGCGGCATTCGGTCTCAGAATAATGAAGAGCATTAGGCACTAGTCAAGGATTCTAAAGACAAACTAATTTCAATTAAATCAATACAAGATATGAGACATATTCTTGGTAATTCTGGAAAGAATTGCTCATTTCAATACTGTGGAGTTTGGACATTTCAACATTTCATTCTGGAGGGTTCTTGAAGCAAATCATATGTAAACATCACCTTTACAATGATGAACATTGTGAGAAGTTGGCCTGATATGTAGTGCTCACTATTCTAGCGATCACTGTGTATCATTCCAAACGACCCTTATTGATGATTGGTTGTAAGTCAACCTTATAGACCAGCTATCCTAGTAGCGTGGACAAGAGCAGTCTTCAGGCTAAACTCTAGAGGGCGTGTTAAGCCAGCTGTTTACCATCACATATACCCCTTGAACACCAAGTGAAAAGACACCACACAAGTTGTTATGAAAATAAAGGATATTTATTTATAACAAGACTACCCTGGCTCTTTATGAGTCAGGGAGCTAAGCACAATACAAAACTCTTAGGAGAATACTTCTAGTCGCACAATTTACACAAATGCCCGAAGGGCACGAAACCATTTACACTGCAAGTGGAATGGGAGAGGTTAAAGAGCCTAAAGTTACTGATTCCGGAGGAATCCGATCAGTTGGACTAAACGGGAAAGGAGCTGGACACTTGTAGAGTGAACCTACGATGGAGCACCGAGATGCTCGAGTTACCTAGCCAGAGGCTGCGGCTGCGTGGGTTTCAGCAAGATGTCGGGAGTCCTTGTTGTAGTCTCGGGAGCCTGAAAGAAGAAGTTGCTGGCAGGCGACCAGTGTCGATGTTCAGCGAGATCCAAGCTTGGATCGATGATGAAGGAAACCTGAAAGCAGAGGGGACTCAGTTCTCAACCGCTAGCCAGCAATCGGGGGGGGGGGGTACCAGGAAGGTACCGGCTGAAGTCACCTCGACCAGGTGAATGGGTGACGTCGGACTCGGCTGTTCCTCGGACCAGGAGGCGCGGCGGCGACCAGGAGGGAGGGCGAGCTGTCCCACGGAGGTGTCTGCTGTCGATGATGCTGGGCCCAGGAATGGGGCAGCGGATCTTGGCAGTGGCAAGCCCACGCGGTGGAGTCAAGATGGCGTCTGGAGTGGACCAGGAGGGTCCGAGGTACTCCTCTGTTAAAGGGGAGCAAGAGCCAGTCTGGAGCAACCAGACCAGTGATGAAAACTGTCATGGTGCGTCGTGAAGAGGGCCACAAGCCGGTCGGCGAGTGGTCGGACAACGCGGTGAGCAGCAAGGAGCAGAAGGGCCCCCCACGTAGATCTCGTGGATGCTGGGGAGGCAGACTTCGGTGCTGGAGCCGCTCAGGGTTAGGGCTTCTCAAACCCTAGGTGCACTCACTCGAGGGTCCCTCGGTGGGCGCGCTAGATAAGCGTCGTGCAGGTTCTGAAGATGGCTGGTCCCGCAGGTCTCGTCACACCTACGAATCTCAGCTGGGCTGACGATGTAGGTAGAGGTCAGAGATGGCAGGGAACCCGGGTCTCGTCGAGCTGGGCAGTCTTGTTCCGTAGGAGAGACGTACAGCAAACAGCAAGCGCTTAGGTGGTGCCTGCTGGTGCAGGGTGGCTACTCCTTAGCCACAAGGGAGAGTCTTCGCAAAAAGTCAAGAGTTCCTTTCGTGGAAAGTAGTTCAAGATTCAGAATTATCCAATTTGGGAAGGGGACCCACTCCCACCTTCATTCTAGGAAAAGGGGCTGGCCCGTGACTAGGTCCTACCTCTGGGTGGGGCCAGGAGGGGGGTGGTTACACCCCTATCCTTTGTCCGGCTTCGCCCCAGCTCAGGGGCTGGTGTGCCCCCGAAACTGGTTTGAGCCGGGCTATGCACAGTGAGCACCGGGGTGCCACTTGCAATCACCTTCCTTTCAGCCCTGCCTACCTGGGATACACAAACCCTGTCTGGGATGGTGCTAACACCGCCCTCGACAGGAAACCCTTTGTCCAAGCTCCCCTCGCTGGAAGGTCTCCCAGCAGCAGGAGGTCAGACTTGTGTCTGGTGGCAGCATCCATTTTGTGGTGCTGAGGCTTGAGTCAACTTTAACCGGGGTTCAAGGTTACTTCCATGTCGTGTCCCTCTAGAAGGGTGGAATGCTAACCCCGTCGCCAGAATTGACGAGGGGTTCGTATTCCAATTCGTATGACACCTTACTCGACATGTGTGGGTGATGCGATGCCAAAGTTAGCAAATAACCGCGAGGATTATAATGCATTTAAAGGTAGTTGGCCCGCGTCACCATGGAACGGCTATTAGGACTTGGTTCCGCAAGCCGTCGACGGGCTCAGCTCGCGCCAGAGCACCATCCCACATGATTCCCTGCACTCTGCCTTCAGGATTGATAAGGCCTGCCATAGGAGTGACTGATAGGAATCCATGTGTCCATTTTAGGGTTAGGTATAGGTATACTACACCTACAGCAACGGGTGATTACACCACCTTGCCCCAGCTGTCGTGCAGCCAGTTGTGTCAGATTTGGGTGGCCATCCAGGGGTGGCATAATACATGCTGCAGCCCCTGGTAGGCCCTGGGTACACCGATGCCCTGGATACCTGTGGTATGCTGATACAGGGACTGATAAGGCGGCCCAGTTCCAATTGGTGGATGCACCTAATGTACATGTGTGTTAATTTCGAGAGAGAACAGCTAGGCTGTGGGTCTGATTGGGGAAAGTCGTAAACCAATGAAGCAAAAGCAAAAAAACTGGGTGATCATAGGATTGCAGACCCTACTCTCCTACATGACCCCCCCCCCAAACTTTGGGACAAGAAGCTAACCTTGACCAGGTGAGTCTTCTTGCTCTAAGTGGAAATACCTGGAGAGCCCATCTGCATTGCCATGATCAGTGCCAGGTCTATGCTCCACTGTGAAGTCCATCCCCTGTAGGGAAATGGACCACCTAAGTAGTTTGGGGTTTTCACCCTTCATTTGATTTAGCCACAAGAGGGGCTTATGGTCGGTCTGAATCTTGAAGTGAGTGCCAAACAAGTATGGCCTTAACTTCTTCAGGGCCCAAACCACAGCAAAGGCCTCCCTCTCAATAGCTGACCAATTCTTCTCTCTGGGGGTCAGCCTCCTGCTAATAAAAGCTATGGGCTGGTCATGACCATCAAAATTCAGCTGAGATAGAACAGCTCCCACACCCAACTCCGAAGCGTCTGTTTGGACAATGAATGTTTTGGAGTAGTCTGGACTCTTTAGGATAGGTGCCGTGCACATGGCCTGCTTTAGGTCATCGAATGCCTTTTGACAGCTCGCTGTCCACTGAACTTTTTTTGGCATTTTCTTACTTGTCAGATCGTTTAGCGGGGTCACGATGGATCCATAATTTCTGACAAATTTCCGGTAATAACCAGTCAGGCCCAAGAAAGCTCGAACCTGAGTCTGGGTGGTTGGAGGAGCCCAGTCCTGGATGGCCTGTATTTTGCTCTCCAATGGCTGAACCTGGCCTCCACCTACAAGGTGGCCCAGGTATACAACCTGTGTCTGCCCTATCTGGCACTTAGTGGCCTTGATAGTGAGGCCTGCCTTTTGCAGAGCCTCTAACACTTTCCTAAGGTGGACCAGGTGATCCTCCCAGGTGGAGCTAAAGACAGCGATATCGTCCAGATACGCCGCACAGAAGTCGTCCAACCCAGTGAGAACTCGATTCACCAGCCTTTGGAAGGTGGCAGGTGCATTTTTCAAACCAAAGGGCATTACCACGAACTGATAATGCCCACCCGGGGTAGAAAATGCTGTTTTGGGCTTGGCCTCCTCAGCTAACCTGATTTGCCAATACACAGCTGTCAGGTCAAATGTACTTAAGTAGTTGGCCGAAGCCAACCGGTCTATAAGTTCATCTGCTCTTGGTATCGGGTGGGCGTCAGTCTTAGTGACTGCATTGAGGCCTCTGTAGTCCACGCAAAACCTTATCTCTTTCTTACCGCCCTGGGTGTGAGGTTTCGGCACAAGAACTACGGGACTAGCCCAGGGGCTGTCCGAGGGCTCAATAACTCTCAGCTCCAACATTTTCTGCACCTCTGTCTTGATGCAGTCTCTGACATGATCAGGCTGTCGATAGATTTTACTCTTTACGGGCAGACTGTCCCCAGTGTCGACCTCATGGGTACACCACTTGGTCTGACTGGGTGTCAGAGAGAACATATGTCGGAAGGATTGAAGAACCTGTTTACAATCCTGTTGTTGATGTCCAGAGAGGCTGCCGCAAAAGACAACACCATCTACTGACCCATCGTCAGGGTTCTGAGAGAGCAGGTCCGGGAGAGGGTCACTCTCCTCCTCCTGTCCCTCATCTGTGGCCATGAGCAAGCCCATGCCCTCCCTGTCGACATATGCCTTGAGCCTGTTTACATGGAGCACCCGGTGGGGGCTCCGGGGAGTTCCCAGGTCTACCAAGTAGGTGACCTCTCCTTTTTGCTCAATGATCGTGTGGGGCCCAGACCATTTGTCTTTGAGTGCTGCTGGGGCCACTGGCTCCAGCACCCACACCTTCTGTCCAGGCTGATACACAGTCAGGACAGCCTTTTGGTCGTGCCAAGCTTTCTGTAATTCTTGGCTCGCCTCCAGGTTTTTAGATGCCTTTTCCATGTACTCAGCCATCCGCGAGCGGAGACCGAGCACATAGTCCACAATGTTTGATGCCGGCTTTTTGAGAGGTCTCTCCCATCCTTCCTTTACCAAACAAAGGGGTCCCCTTACAGGATGTCCGAACAGAAGTTCAAAAGGGCTGTAGCCAACCCCCTTCTGCGGGACCTCTCTGTAGGCGAACAAGAGGCAGGGTATCAGGACATCCCATCTCCGCCGAAGCTTTTCAGGTAGTCCATGAATCATCCCTTTTAGGGTCCTGTTGAACCTCTCAACAAGCCCATTGCATTGTGGGTGATAGGGTGTGGTGAATTTGTAGTTGACACCACACTCCTTCCACATAGCAGTCAGATATCCCGACATGAAGTTTGCACCTCTGTCAGAGACAACCTCCTTAGGGAAGCCCACTCTGGAGAACACTCCAACTAGGGCTCGTGCCACAACAGGTGCTGTAGTGGTCCTAAGGGGAATAGCTTCAGGATACCTGGTGGCGTGGTCCACCACCACCAGTATAAACTTGTGCCCTGATGCTGTCTGGGGTTCCATTGGTCCGACAATGTCGATCCCCACTCGTTCAAAGGGTACCCCCACCACCGGCAGTGGTATGAGGGGGGCCTTTGTCGTGCCACCTGACTTACCACTGGCTTGGTAAGTGACACAGGAGCGGCAAAACTCCTTCGTATCTTCGGACATGTGGGGCCAGTGAAAGTGTGGAACAATTCTGTCCCAAGTCTTATTCTGGCCTAAGTGACCTGCAAGGGGAATCTCGTGGGCCAAGGTAAAGAGGAAACCTCTCAGAGACAAGGGGACGACCAGCCTCCTGGTCGCGCCAGGCTCGGGGTCTCTTGCCTCGGAGTACAGGAATCCATCGTCCCAGTACACTTTGTGGGTACCTGTGGCGTTCCCTGCAGCCTCAGCAGCGGCTTGCTGTCTGAGGGGTTCAAGTGAGGGGCAGTCTAACTGTGCCTTCCCCAGGTCTTCCCTAGAGGGTCCCCCTGAGCCCAGAAACTCAACCTGACCAGGTTCAAGCTCTTTTGGCTCAGTTTCCCTCAGTTCCTTAAGGTCAGCCTCCTCAGAGACTTGATCCACGACCTGGGGCAAGGGGGAAGGCGCGGCCTTACCCTTACTGCTCCTTTTCTTGGATGGTGTCTGGTCCGTTCTTCCAGGATCCAGCACCTGTTCAGTGGGGCATCTTTTGGCCTGTGATCTGGTCACAGCAAGGACATGTGCTGGCAAGCCTAACATTTCCATGTGAGTCCTCTGCTCCACTTCTGACCATTGTGACGTTTCCAAATCATTGCCCAACAGACATTCTACGGGGAGGTCTGAACTAACCACAACTTTCTTTGGGCCACTTACCCCTCCCCAGGAGAAATCAACAACTGCCATACTGTGATTGGTAGTGACGTTGCTGGCATTGGTCACTAGGTAATCGGTACCTAGCATGATCTGTCCAGGGTCCACAAAGTTAGGTGTCACCATGGTGACACTGGCACAAGTGTCCCTGTAGGCCTGAGCCACTTTTCCATTGATCAAAGGCGTCTGCCTGTATTTGCCCAAAGTATTGGGACTGGCATCAGGGTACATATCCATATCCCCTGTACAGACAAGGACGGCCTGAGTGAGCGTGCCAACTAAGTCGTCACACCCCTCAGTTCCCAAGGTTAACCCAACTAATGCCTTGGGAGGTGCACTACCACTGCTGACTGTACTAGGGGGTGCAGGTGCCTTAGGGGCTGCAGTGGCAGGAGTTTGCCCTCCTTTCTTGGTGCACTCACTAAACCAGTGATTCTTACTTTTACAGTATTGGCACCACCTTTTTGACTGGCCTTTTGGAGTCTTCTTTTTCTGCTGTGAAGCCTGACCCCCACCCTCTTTGGTTTGTTGGGGGCCTGTCGAAGACTTCTGGTCATTTTGTTCACTCTTGTTACTACCCTTTTGCTCTGCTTTCTTCTGACCACCCTGGTTCTGAGTCTGGTTCTGCTTGACCCTTGTTCTGACCCATCTGTCTGCCTTCTTTCCCAATTCTTGGGGAGAGGTCAGCTCCGAGTCGACAAGGTGCTGATGCAACAATTGGTTCTGACAGTTGTTTAAAATCTGTTCTCGCATGATAAGATTGTACAATCCTGTGTAATCAGTAACCTTGCTACCCAGTAACCAGCCTTCTAAAGCCTTAGTGGCACAATCGACAAAGTCAGTCCAATCCTGAGACTGAATTTTCTGGGTGTCTCGGAACAGCACCCGGTACTGCTCCGTGGTTAAGCCGAACCCATCAATCAGTGTATTCTTCAGGACTTGGTAGTTGTTAGCATCCTCAGCTCTCGTAGTGAGGAGCTTGTCCCGTCCTTTACCTTCAAAGGAGAGCCACAGTATAGCTGCCCACTGACTTGGGGGGACGCACTGGACAGTGCAGGCCCTCTCCAAAGCACTTATCCACTTGTGGATGTCGTCCCCTTGTTTAAAGGGGGGCACTATTTTACTCAGGTGTCTAGTGTCTATACCCCTGTCTTTCTCTCTAATGAGAATGCTGCCACCAGTGGGATCTAACCCACTCAATTTCTGTTCTCCGGCCAAGGCAAGTCTTTCTTTGGCGAGGGCAAGTTCTTCCCGCTCGATCCTCAGATTGACTTCCCTCATCTTCGCTTCGTGCTCCCTTCTCTGAGGGGACGTCATTCCTCTCTGAGAAGATGCCTGAGAAACATGTGTCTGAACAGATCTGTTAGAGCCTCTCGAGAGAGACCTAACTCGTCCGTTCCCAAGGTTAAGCCTGCTTGAGCGTGGGCCCGGGGCTCCCCCAGTTCCATTCTCATGCCTGCTTAAGTTGGTCCTTGTGAGCCTACTGACTACTACTGGACCTCCGTCTGCCTCGTCCCCTGCTAACTCTTCTTCCTCTTCCTCCTCACCATGGAGGTCAAGGTCAGGGTCGCCAAGGGTTCCCTCTAAGGGAGGCATGTCCCCATCAGGATTAGGGGGGCCTGTGTTAGAAGCCCTCCTAGCATTATAAGTCTCTAAGAGACCTATCAGAAACGTGATGGTAGGGTTAGAACCCTGGTATAGCTTCCTGGAGGCACACAATTGTCTCATCTCCGTGAAGCTAAGAGCTGCATATCGTGACACAGCCTGTGGAGGGTCGATGACCACTAAGGGAGTCTCTGCAGACTCTCCGTGGCCCGACATGCTTTCTAGTGAGGTGTAAGTGATGCACCTACCTACACTATGTGTTTCCCTACTGATCCCTTGCTAAGAGTTATAGTCAGGGTGTGCTAAGCCCTGTTTCACTATAACAGCTGGTTCAGTAGAACTCAGAGTATTCTAAGTTAAGTTATATGTACCTGGGTACTTGTGTGATCTTTCAACTTGATATTCTTAGGATACGTGTGTGGTAAAACAACAGCAAGCTCAAATCCCAACCGCTGCTCACCAATGTGAGAAGTTGGCCTGATATGTAGTGCTCACTATTCTAGCGATCACTGTGTATCATTCCAAACGACCCTTATTGATGATTGGTTGTAAGTCAACCTTATAGACCAGCTATCCTAGTAGCGTGGACAAGAGCAGTCTTCAGGCTAAACTCTAGAGGGCGTGTTAAGCCAGCTGTTTACCATCACATATACCCCTTGAACACCAAGTGAAAGGACACCACACAAGTTGTTATGAAAATAAAGGATATTTATTTATAACAAGACTACCCTGGCTCTTTATGAGTCAGGGAGCTAAGCACAATACAAAACTCTTAGGAGAATACTTCTAGTCGCACAATTTACACAAATGCCCGAAGGGCACGAAACCATTTACACTGCAAGTGGAATGGGAGAGGTTAAAGAGTCTAAAGTTACTGATTCCGGAGGAATCCGATCAGTTGGACTAAACGGGAAAGGAGCTGGACACTTGTAGAGTGAACCTACGATGGAGCACCGAGATGCTCGAGTTACCTAGCCAGAGGCTGCGGCTGCGTGGGTTTCAGCAAGATGTCGGGAGTCCTTGTTGTAGTCTCGGGAGCCTGAAAGAAGAAGTTGCTGGCAGGCGACCAGTGTCGATGTTCAGCGAGATCCAAGCCTGGATCGATGATGAAGGAAACCTGAAAGCAGAGGGGACTCAGTTCTCAACCGCTAGCCAGCGATCGGGGGGGGGGGGTACCAGGAAGGTACCGGCTGAAGTCACCTCGACCAGGTGAATGGGTGACGTCGGACTCGGCTGTTCCTCGGACCAGGAGGCGCGGCGGCGACCAGGAGGGAGGGCGAGCTGTCCCACGGAGGTGTCTGCTGTCAATGATGCTGGGCCCAGGAATGGGGCAGCGGATCTTGGCAGTGGCAAGCCCACGCGGTGGAGTCAAGATGGCGTCTGGAGTGGACAAGGAGGGTCCGAGGTACTCCTCTGTTGAAGGGGAGCAAGAGCCAGTCTGGAGCAACCAGACCAGTGATGAAAACTGTCGTAGTGCGTCGTGAAGAGGGCCACAAGCCGGTCGGCGAGTGGTCGGACAACGCGGTGAGCAGCAAGGAGCAGAAGGGCCCCCCACGTAGATCTCGTGGATGCTGGGGAGGCAGACTTCGGTGCTGGAGCCGCTCAGGGTTAGGGCTTCTCAAACCCTAGGTGCACTCACTCGAGGGTCCCTCGGTGGGTGCGCTAGATAAGCGTCGTGCAGGTTCTGAAGATGGCTGGTCCCGCAGGTCTCGTCACACCTACGAATCTCAGCTGGGCTGACGATGTAGGTAGAGGTCAGAGATGGCAGGGAACCCGGGTCTCGTCGAGCTGGGCAGTCTTGTTCCGTAGGAGAGACGTACAGCAAACCGCAAGCGCTTAGGTGGTGCCTGCTGGTGCAGGGTGGCTACTCCTTAGCCACAAGGGAGAGTCTTCGGAAAAAGTCAAGAGTTCCTTTTGTGGAAAGTAGTTCAAGATTCAGAATTATCCAATTTGGGAAGGGGACCCGCTCCCACCTTTATTCTAGGAAAAGGGGCTGGCCCGTGACTAGGTCCTACCTATGGGTGGGGCCAGGAGGGGGGTGGTTACACCCCTATCCTTTGTCCGGCTTCGCCCCAGCTCAGGGGCTGGTGTGCCCCCGAAACTGGTTTGAGCCGGGCTATGCACAGTGAGCACCGGGGTGCCACTTGCAATCACCTTCCTTTCAGCCCTGCCTACCTGGGATACACAAACCCTGTCTGGGATGGTGCTAACACCGCCCTCGACAGGAAACCCTTTGTCCAAGCTCCCCTCGCTGGAAGGTCTCCCAGCAGCAGGAGGTCAGACTTGTGTCTGGTGGCAGCATCCATTTTGTGGTGCTGAGGCTTGAGTCAACTTTAACCGGGGTTCAAGGTTACTTCCATGTCGTATCCCTCTAGAAGGGTGGAATGCTAACCCCGTCGCCAGAATTGGCGAGGGGTTCGTATTCCAATTCGTATGACACCTTACTCGACATGTGTGGGTGATGCGATGCCAAAGTTAGCAAATAACCGCGAGGATTATAATGCATTTAAAGGTAGTTGGCCCGCGTCACCATGGAACGGCTATTAGGACTTGGTTCCGCAAGCCGTCGACGGGCTCAGCTCGCGCCAGAGCACCATCCCACATGATTCCCCGCACTCTGCCTTCAGGATTGATAAGGCCTGCCATAGGAGTGACTGATAGGAATCCATGTGTCCATTTTAGGGTTAGGTATAGGTATACTACACCTACAGCAACGGGTGATTACACCACCTTGCCCCAGCTGTCGTGCAGCCAGTTGTGTCAGATTTGGGTGGCCATCCAGGGGTGGCATAATACATGCTGCAGCCCCTGGTAGGCCCTGGGTACACCGATGCCCTGGATACCTGTGGTATGCTGATACAGGGACTGATAAGGCGGCCCAGTTCCAATTGGTGGATGCACCTAATGTACATGTGTGTTAATTTCGAGAGAGAACAGCTAGGCTGTGGGTCTGATTGGCAGGCCCACAGCCGGGGAAAGTCGTAAACCAATGAAGCAAAAGCAAAAAATCTGGGTGATCATAGGATTGCAGACCCTACTCTCCTACAAACATCACACTCTTTTCTCCACACCAACTACAAGTAGCTAAGCACTTGTCAGAAAAATCAGAACTCTACACGGATTGGCAAATAACGCAAGGATTTACAGTCTAAAATGGGTGTGTAGCACTCCTCCAGCTAGACACCTAATTGGAATTTGAAGCACTCAGATTGATGTTCATACACCTGAGGAGGCTATAGACCAATGGACCTGAAAGGCAAATTAAGGCCTACATCCTAGATTACTACCATGGGCTGAACGGCAAAGACTCTGAGATAAAGGTTCACTGCTGCTTTTACTTTTTTTTCCACAATGCTGTTCTTTAGGTTGTAACAGGACACTGACTGAAGAACCATGATCTGTACAGCTGTGGAAGGCCTGCTCTGTTTAGGACGAGGTTTCCTTATCTACAAATGTATCAGCGTATATCCAGATACATCATCTGTCCAACTCTGATATGAGAATTATTACCCAGAAAATGGTAAATTCAAATACATTTTCAAATTTTTATCAAAACACTTTAGGTCTTACAATTTCAAATAAAGAAATGCTTAAATTATAGAAACATTGTCAATGCTGAAACACAATCCTATTTATAGGCTGAAACCATGCAATCAAGCAATAAAAAGAAAAGGTTATGGGTTTATGTTGGGAATTTTTCAGCCAGGGTCCTTTTGGGGGTAGAGAAATGAGGGCTCAGAGAATGTAGGTTAAGTGAGGCTTTAATTAAGTGGTGTGGTTCCTTTAACATGTGTAGGATAGGGGGTGTTATAAAGAGGAGAATGGTGCAACAGTGTGAAACGTACAAGTGATTATACCTGTATTTCTGTTGACTCTCCAGAGACATGGTGCAAGTGGTCTCTAGTCAAGATAGTTGTGAAAGCTGCAGCTCTAGCTGTTATTGTAGGGCTTTTATCCCTCCCATGATTTAATTGGTCCCTCAAATCACTCTCTCTTTTAAGTTGTTTTACCAATCTCATCCTTATTTTATAATGGGGGTACCAAGGTAAAATGTGTCAGTGATTCTTTGGCTTCCAGTTAATGGGAGCGAATTAGACCCACTGTGGAACTATTTTTATTTTCCTTTTTACCATAAAAATACTACCTTTCTTCACATAAAGGAGGAACAGAACATGCTATTACATACGGTCATATGTTCCACACTAAAGTCCTAAAAGTGATGGACCTTGGAATTATTATGTATATTAGGAGTCAATGAGCAAGTTAGACATATCAAATTTACATTTCATTAACAGTTTAAGTTCAGTCAATAATGAGAATTGTATTGTCGTTTTCAAAACTTTATTTTTCATTAAGTGATTAGTAAAGATCTTTCTTTATTTTTGGTCTTTATTTAGGTAGCCCATCAATCAAAGAAGTTTACAGAAATCTCATTAAGCTAAATGATTAGATCAAAGCACCAAATAATAAGATTTCATTGAGCAGGTTCCATAAAGGAATAAGTACCGTATTCTCTAAATCAGGTTCAGAGCTTTAGATTCTAAGAACCAATAAAGTGTCAGAATGCAATGGAAAAGATTGCTGCAGTAGCAAACTGTTAAATCAAATAAAAAATCGAGTCTAACGGAACAGCAGTAGCCACAACTGTTAAAAATTGGGCATGGGGAAGAGAAAAGCATTTTCTTCTCTGCAACTACCTAGGAACTAAGTACTACATAAGAAGTAAAAAAAATATCGAAAACATTGTAGCAGGCTTCCTTCTCCACAAGCCAATCATCCATCAATCAATCAATCAGGGATTTGTAAAGTACACTACTCACCCATGAGGGTCTCAAGGGGCTTGGGGGGGAGTGGGATTCGAGCAGTTCTGTCTCATCTGAGGAGCCAGGTCTTGAGGCTCTTCCTGAATGCTTGCAGTGTTGGGGTTAGTCTGATGTTGAGGAGGAGTTCGTTCCAGGTCTTGGCCGCGAGGTAGGAGAAGGCTCTTCCTCCCGTTCTGGCTTTGCATGAGACAGAGTTCTTTGGAAAGTAGGTTCAGCTCCTCCATTCAATCTGAATTACACATGGGCTTAACTTTTTAACATATGGTTAGCTACAGACAGTATTGCGTGCTGAGATTCAGGAAACATCACGCATAATTCCCATAGGCTTTAACACTTTTTTTATGGTAGCTTTAGTATACTATGTTTTGATTCCAATTTTTAGACTCAAGTAGTCCCCCATCTGATGGTTTATCAACCATCACATTCTCTTGGTTCCACATGTGAGTTCTGCTCAAAACGCACTCTCATCAGCCATTGAATCCTGTCTTTCTTTTAAAATTCATAAATTTCATCGTTCATGATGTGATTCAGTGTCAAACTCCTTTCGAATCTTTCATTCATACCTCTTCTTGTGTAAGTGATATTTACAGCCTTTGACTACAGCAACTAGGCAAAACAATCAAAATCCTACTGCTAGCACTGGTATAAGTATAGCCTTTAAAATGCCTCCTCCTGCAGCTGCAATCCAATTTCCAATTGTATGAGCTCCTTTCCCAAACTTTTCTAAGACACTAGTGGGCATATTTTCTACGAAGTGGTGCAGCCCTGCATTTCCCGCTGCGCTGGCACTAAATTTAGCTACCTAGTGCCAGCGCAGGCGCCCTTGCACCAAAGTGCAAGTGTGTCTGCTTTGCAGGGGAAGATTGTTTATGTGCAGGAAGGTGCCTCTTCTTGCACATAACCAATCTTTAAATGGCGTTTTGTAACTTCTATGTGTGCTGCTTAATGCAGCACACATAGAAGTTACAAAATGTCATTTTTGTTTGTGATTGTTTATGTGCAGGAAGGGACATCTTCCTGCACATAAACAATTAATGACCTTTTGCTGTTTCTATGTGTGCTGCACAGTGCAGCACACATAGAAACAGAAAAAATTAGGAGAAATTAAACATTTCTCACCGTTGCACCTGTTTAAGACCAGATTTTCCCTGGTCTTAATCTTGATGCTGACCCATTTTTATGCTGCCCTTGTAAATAAGGGGCAGCGCCAAAATCAATGGGTGTTGCGGTAGAATGACCACCGCAACTCCCAATGCCCACCCCTTTTACGCAAAGTATAGCGTGAAAGCTGCCTTCTTCACAATGCTGCATTAAGCCACATTAAGGGCACGATTCCGATCTCCCTAGGAAAGCCCTCCGTACGACTCGGATCCGGAGGGCTTTCCTAGCAGATCGGACTGTGCGAATCCGACCGATCGAGTGCGATGCAGCCATATGCTAAAGGACTTGGTTCGCTCGGACTCCCATTGAACTCTATTGGAGCCTGTATACCGATGCGTTACCAGGCGCCCGAGGCAAACAAGGAGTAGGTGGGGAAAGCGTACACCCTGTGGCGGGCACCCCATGTTGCCTGCCACACTGTGCATGCTTGGATCATGGGGACCCATTGGCACCCCTGCTACCAATTTGGAGGGCTCCGGGTGAAAGGGGGCCTGCTATGGCCCCCCGGAGTCTGATTCCGACAGCTGTTTCATCTCACTGAGACCGAGTCAATACGGCTTTCCGAATTGTGCATCGTACTCGCTCGTACAGAAGTCGGGTCCATTGCGCGACATGATTCAGCTCCACCGGGTCCGGAAACGATTCGGTCGGTGCAGACAAGATCTTTGCATCGTACTTGGTCATTCAGAATGGAGGATGATTCGGACGGACACATTGGCTCCGAATCGGATTTGGTCATTCCGGGTCCCGTCAGGAGCCCTTCGGACCGAGATTGGAATCGGGACCTAAACGGCTTAACGTCGGCTTGTGAATAAGGCGAAGCCCCTATCACCACTACAACGTCCTGAAAAGTGATGTTGTGGTGGTGATAGGGGCTTGTAAATATGCCCCTAGGTGTTTCCAACTCTTCTAATTCAAGACAGAAATGTTCTTTGCAAATTCCTCGATTTCTTACTTTCATCAGGTATATTGGAGCAGCAATGGATTAATTTAAGCATCTTGCAAACTCCACCTTTTTCTGCGAGAAAAATCTCTGATGCTTAACAACTTTGTAAAACAATTGAACGCATGTCAATCAGCTCAGTTTTACCTACTAACAAAGCTCCAGAAGTGCCTGTTGCGAGCTTGTCTTACATCACTTAAAATGACTCATACAGGTGGAATGATCGCTCCTAAAATATACCCTACTAATTAAGCTCCCTTCTTTGCACTATGGATGTGTCTGTGTGCTGGTGTTATTGTTAATGCATCTATACTAGTAACATTGTACATTTTATGAAATAGCACCCCTAAATAACAAATTCCTTCCCAATCAGCAGATAATAGAAAATAAGCATTCTGTAGATAAACAAAATTAACTCCGGAAATTGCAGATTCTTCTCCTTGTAAAATTTGTCATATCCCTCTCATTAATTCAAATGTGTGTTCATAACTGCTAATCCCCACATATCTGGTTCGTTTTGGAGTCCTTCTTCAGTAAAAGCAAGCATCCCCTTTGTGGTGGCTATCTAATCTTAATTTCAGGTAAACCATTTTCTTTCTTAATTCATCTTCTTCCAAAATTTTTCAAAACATCACTATGTTTGTCTTTACTACGTGTTATGTTAGTGTTTCTTCTTTCTTCTAACGCCATAATAAAGACTTTCTCTAATGGGCGCATCTATAGATCGATGTGGCATAAAATAATACCAGACTGTGTACGTTTCTTTTCTTTGATAGTGTAAATTTGTGCTTTCTATCAACAGCACTCTAGAAAGTATTGTCATAGTTAGAATAGAAATATTCAAAATGTTCTCGTCTATACACAAGAGTAAGTAATATACTCATGAGATTCCATAAGATAACGGCATGTGGCAAAAGGTGATTCTTCTGATACTGATGACGGTAACTGAGCACAGACATTGTACTATCCTAGAATAAATGATTGTTGAATAATTGTAGGTGACAAAATAGGCTCTCAGTTGTTCTTCCTCATATAGATGTATGATTGTTTTTGTTGTGTATGTGTTCCTAAAATCTTGCTCAGGTGTTAAATAAAATCCTACTAACACTATAGTAATCATAATTACTACTATTACAAAAATTGCGCACATATTATATTTGCACTTATTTCTTAGGCAACACATGTTCTCTCCGGAAGCAAATTAAAGGTATGCGGTTAGAATCCAAGACGCACGTTTTTCTTCAATGTGTTCTTTAAATTATTTCTTTTTAGCAAAGCAATATTAGACAATCCTTAACCCTACTCTATGTTCTATTAAATTTATCCCTACTCTTCTATTTCACACTCAGGCCTAGGTTGATCTTCTGTAAAATAAAAAGATAACATAAAAAATAGTGAATCGATCAGTATCAGTCTTTTTGTTTGCCATGTACTCGTCTTTTAAACATGCACTGTTGTTTTTTGTCAACTGTCTTTTCCAGCAATGCTTATTTTTGGTGGTACAACAGAGATAAAATAGTTTAGATCTCACATTACACAGATCATTACTTGAGACATTTAGTACTTCATTTAGACAGTTAGTCCACTCAGGGGCTGAATACTGCCAACAGGGTACTCTTACTGTTTTCGATCTTCTCAGCTTTTGTTGATTATCTCCTAAATCACTTTTGTCAGTGATCTGTTTTCCCAGGTATTGTGACTGGTATTCGATCAACTGATGAACTCTGTTTCAATCACATTTCTAAATTGAACATCAGTCTCTGTTTCTACTTCATTAGAAACTTCAATGTCACTACAAGGGACATGAATTGGTGTGATTTGTTGCAGTTCTTCACCCCTTTCTTATCATTGCTGCTGTTGGGATCCTGGTGCCACTGCTCCACATGGTTTATAGCTTGTAGTGGTGCAGTCTCCAGTGCTCTTGGTTCTGGGCAAAAGAATACAACTTCTTCTTCAGGATTTCTCACCTTCTTGGTGTGTGAGGTGTGCAGCCAGTCCAGAATTCCTAAACACTTCACAGCCTTATTGGTCACTAAAATGACCTGGAAGGGGCCTTTCCACCTTGTCTCCACAAAGTTCTTCTGCACGTGCTTTTGATCACAAGCCAAGCACCAGGATTGAGGTTGTGGCACTGTTCTTGATGTGGATCATTAGTGGCAGCTGCAACCTGATAAGAAACAGAGTGCACCACATCAGCCAATCCTTTGCAGTGGTTGAGTACCATATCATCTGTGATGTTCAACAATGCATTTTCAGGTACAGCAGGTAATTTCAATGCATGTCTCCTCAACACTTCATGGGGCGAAAGATCAGTCTTTCTATTAGGAATACTTTGAATACTCATCAGCACCAATGGTAAAGCATCTGGCTATTTAAGTGTGGTTGAGGTGCAAACGTTTGCATAACAAGACTTGATAGTCCCGTTCATCTGTTCAACTATGCCAGAGGCTTCAGGTGGATAACTACAATGTAGTCTTTACACAATTAGTAATGCTGTGTCAATCATCTTCTGGGCTTTATTGTTGAAGTGGGTCCCCCTATCTGATTCCAAAGAGAATGGCATGCTATATCTGGGCACCAATTATCACAATACTAGTTTTGCTACTGAAAGATTTTAATTTCTCGAGATGGGTGGAAGCCTACCCAACCAGAAGAAGAAAGAAACTATGACTAGGACATATCTCAACCCAACAGTCATTTTAAGTCCATTTGCATCCTGTTGAAAGGACTGCCAGATCTCCCTATATGACTCAGTATAACGTATGTTCTTTTTCCTGGATACATTTGTTGACATGTCATGCATGTTGACATGTCATGCATCTGTGAAAAATGTTTTCTCTAACTTCCTGAATTTGAGATTAAACCAACTCTGGCGGAAGAACCGAGCCATTGCGTCCATATCTAAGTGTGTATATCTGTGCATCCTAGCAGTGTGGCTAATATATTTTCCAAAGAGGATATGTTTATTGTATAAATGATGATCATGTTAGTTTACCAATCAGTACCTTGTTTTTTATATTTTCTCAATCTCTTTTTTCTCTGTTATCTTTTGTTCTGTACTGCTATATAAAATGATCCTACTATGTTGTGTAAAGTAACATTAGTAGCGATGTACACTTTTGGACCTGATGAAGCGACATGTTGTGGTGAAACATGGGTTGGCCTGTGATGATTCTTGACCAAACAAAATAAAGTCTGAATATTCACTCACCATACAACTACAGAGTATTATTCTTGGAATGTATTTAAAGATCTCAAAATACAGTCTATGCTCAATTTCATTATAAACATCATCATTTCTTGCCATCAACGTTGCAGTTTGCAGATATCAAAATATGGCGATATTTTCAAAGGATAAAATCCTCTGCCCAAACGTTGTCAACCTGTTATATGTCATGTGCTGTGTTCTGGCTCTTGTCACTAGAAGCTCCACAGAGTGAGGGACCATTACAGTTACTGGATATATCATCACTATGCTTTCACTCTTTTCCATACTAGTGCTCAAAGCATCAATGGCTTAAGGACAGCTGGGCAAACCTGTGGTGACAGGGCCAAAGGTTGTTGAAAAATATGCCACAAATTTCTGAGCATCTCAGTGTCTTTGTGTCAGCACTGACAGAGCACAGCCCTCCCTCTCACTGCAAAATCGAAAAAACTCTTTAACTGTAATCTGCCATGCTTAGTGCTGGGGCACAACAAAGTCTTTCCTTCTAAGAAGACTTTCAAACATTCCTTTCCCCATGGAAGCAGATCAGACACATCCATGTGTATCAGCCTCAGTAAAGACTTAGCCACTAAGGAAAAGTTGGGTATCCACTGTCTACAGTAGCCAACCATTCCTAAAAACATTCAGACTTCTTTATGTGTTTGAGGTGGCTTAATCTGCCGGATTGCTTCCACTCTCTGGTGACACCTTTCTAGCTTCTTTTTAAATTATGTATCCCAGATATTGAACTTCTTTCTGACATTACTGCAGCTTTCCTGGGGACACTTTATGTCCATTCTCAGCCAGGGGATTTACCAAAGCAATTGTATCTTGTTTACAAGCTTCTTGTGTCTCTGACGCCATAAGCAAGTCATTGTTATATATTGAACTACTACTGATCTATAGGGCATCTGTTATGACACCAGATTGTTTTTCAAAATCTGGTTAAAAATTGATGGGCACTCTGTATACCCTTGTGGGTCTTAGCACCATACAAAAACTCTCTGCTGAAACACAAATCAAAAGAGGAACTGACTATTCTCATGCAATGGCACCAACAAAGATTCCTGACAAAGATCAATGACCGAAAAAAAATTCTGCAGTACAAGGAATCTGAAACAATATTGTGGCTGTATTCGGTACCACGGACAACATGGGACAACTATCTCATTAGTTTTCCTCAGGTTCTGCAAAATCCGATATTTCCCATTTGGTTTCTGTAAACCCATGGACTTCCAATTAGTTCCCTCAAAATTCCTTTCTGGATTATGTCTTCTATTACAGCCATAATTCCTGCAATTGTTTCTGGGAATAAGTGATACAGTGGGGTTCTTGTAAGCACCGCATTGGCTTTACAGTAACCTGAACTGGTTCTACTCCTTTAATTAACCCAATGTCATTCCCTGTTAGAGCACATATTTCTGGATTCACAGTTTCTCTCAAATCGGCAGGCAGGTAATTTTTCAACAGTCACTAGAGGGAACAACCCTACAACTGTCTGTTGTTGAATCATTTTGCATCCTACATCTTCATCATTTCTTTGTAGTTCCACACCATCCGGTGTGCAATAGATGGTACTATTTAACTTGCACAACAAATCTCTTCCTAACAAATTTACAGGGCTTGTGTCACAAACGACAAATTGATGATTTTCTTCAAATGCACCTATTTTTACAGGGACCTTGTCTGAAATTGGGTTCGTAATTTGTCTATTTGAAACTCCTACAACTTGGATCTTCTTTCCCAAAAGGAGTAGGTGTGGGACTTCCACAGTTCTAACAGCGACTTTGGTAGCACCGGTATCTAGAAGGAAAGATATGGGTGGCTATTTACCTCACCATCTACAAATGGTCCACTCTGTTCTGCCTCTAATACTGTGCCAAGCACGCACTTTTCCTCCCCTCTCAGGCGCCATCATAGAGAGGTGTCTGAGCCTGAGCTATCACTCTTGAAAACAGGAAATTGTTGAAAAGCATTCTAGCCTGCATTTGGGAATTGTTGAAATACATTTTGATTCATATTCTGAAAAGAATTTGAATTTTCCTGGTGCATCTTATTTACATAAAAGTTTGGGTTTCCCATATTTTCGAGGATCAGATGAGCCTCTGGAACCTGTATCATTGAACTTGTTTCTGCATTGACAACTGCATTTGCTGTACTGGCATATTTTACATTATCAGGATTAAATCTGCATTCCTGCTTCCAATGCCAGACCTTGTGACAGATGTGACAAGGAGTCATCTTCTCCGGGCCACAACCTCCCTTCCTGAACTTGGATCAATAGGTACTCCTCTACCTCTACCCTGTATTACACCAAATCCTTCCGTATTTCCCTGGAAACCAGTCTGTGGAACAACAACATCTTGCATGTAACAACAAAGCAACCAACAGCAGACCAAGGTCAAGCACTTAAGTTCAATTATTTGTGCAAATTTAGAGTGAGTGCAACGTCTTCCAGCATCTGCTGTTGAAAGATGCTATTTAAACACGAAAGTTCATAAAGAAAGGGAGGGAAGGTGCACTTCATCAGTAGTTGTAGTAAACAAACACTTGTAGTTCAGAAGTCTTTTTTTTCGTTTTCTTTTTATTCGAAGATGATTGACACAGAAACGGCACACAGCCAACGCGTTTCGTTCCCTTGTGCCTTGGGAACTTCGTCAGGGCGATATAATTTCAAATGATATTTGCGGGAAGAACCCCTCAAGCCATGTGATGTAGATCCTTATATTCCAAAGGGTTCTTACGTACAACCAAAACCCGCAATTGAGACCTTAGTAGGTGTAAAAGAAACATCCAATATAACCAATAACCGAAGTGTCCTTATATTGGATGTTTCTTTTACACCTACTAAGGTCTCAATTGCGGGTTTTGGTTGTACGTAAGAACCCTTTGGAATATAAGGATCTACATCACATGGCTTGAGGGGTTCTTCCCGCAAATATCATTTGAAATTATATCGCCCTGACGAAGTTCCCAAGGCACAAGGGAACGAAACGCGTTGGCTGTGTGCCGTTTCTGTGTCAATCATCTTCGAATAAAAAGAAAACGAAAAAAAAGACTTCTGAACTACAAGTGTTTGTTTACTACAACTACTGATGAAGTGCACCTTCCCTCCCTTTCTTTATGAACAACATCTTGCATGCCTCCTGGATTTCCTACTAAAGAAGGACTCTGGAAACCTTTCTGAGCCAATTTCGTCTGTGCCAACATTCATTTTTCTTTAATCTTTTTTTGTTTAATTTCAAAAGTGTTGCTGCAATATTTTAAATGTTTAAAGAAGAACAAGGGGACCCAATTAAGGTGGCAAGGACCTTGGGTAACAATTTTTAAAGAGGACAATGGTCCTTGTTGCAAGAAGGTTCGAGCAAGGCAATGAATATAGAACAGAATCGGCTCTATATTGTTTCTATCCAGCCGGATAGTACGATTTAATCAAGATTAATAATAGGTGTCAAAACACAAAACAAACAATGTACAGTGGGATACAGTCCTGTATCCAATGACATAGAAGTAAAGCAAGTAGTGACAAGGTGTCTGAGTACTAAAAAATAAAAAACAATTTCAGGCAAAACAAAGGAAAGCTTGTTATATAATAAGAGCAATGAAACAAGCTTGATACCTAACACAACCGTTACACATGGTATATAAATAGTTTGTGTGCACGGTGTTTGAGCGGTCGACGACGTTTCGATCCCATTTACATAAGTACCAGGATCATCATCAGGACAAAAAGTACTGTTTGCCTGAGCATCATGAAAATTTAAACAACTATATACATAGTAGAGAAGAGAAGATGGGAAAAAAGGAGGGAAAAAAAGAAAAGTATGGAAATTAGTGTGGGAACACCTTCCTAATTAAGCATAATGAAGGTGATACATTCAGACCTACGCGAGGTGAGGAGAACGAGTTGTTTAAACGATTGAGGTGGTGAGGAATGAAAGCCAAGGGCTGTGAGAGTAGCGCATAAAAAATGGGGACAATGTTAGTTATGGTGCCCATTGTAATTGCTGTGTTGCGCCACGCTGGAGCGAGTGGTTGAGAACGCTATCGAACAATCATCAGAAGTGAATTACTAGAGTCGTGATGCTAGTGAGGATGACCGGTCTCGGCAGGAGGGCTGTGATCGCAAGGTATTCGGTTACGGCATGCCGGTGAAAAGATGAGTGGACAGGGAAGGCTTACCAAATGGTTGCACGCAAGGGGTACAGGGTTAATTCCAGGTACCTAGTTGAGCCAGGACCAAGTGTTTCTGGACCTGAAAAAGGAAGGTGATATCAGCAAACGCCTATGGTGTGATAGGAGTGAGTGGGGCAGAAGGGCTTGCGCCAAACCTTACCTTCATCCGATGGTTGTTAGAAGGTGCCGATTGGCGTGGGGGTCATGGTGGTGACACTATGCAGTTAAGCACAGTGGCTCACGAGATAGGCGGTAACGGCAAAGGGAAATACCTGTAAGGAAAGGGACCTAGTTGGTAATCTAGTCGTGGGCGGAGGCCGTGGGGATGGTAAGAAGTTGGTGCAGCCCTTACCTAATCGTCCGTGGTTGTAGCGGTGTCGGGTGGCCAGGGGTCCTGAGGCGGTGGGATACCATCGAGATAAAAGCTCAATGAATATCCTTTAGGTGAACGTGAGCTAAGCCCGTTTAAATATCGCGGGAGGTCATGAATTGAAGCGAACACTGGAATGCACGTCGTGAACGAGGCGGCCATGTTGGGTGTAGGGATCCCGATTGGTTTAAGAGTGATTAACTTGCGATGAGGAGTGGGAACATGCGGGCTATGGGGAACCCCGGGTATATGCGTGCATTTGTGATTAGCCAATATAACAACCATCTCCTGAGGCGGAAGCCGGGAGAACGATCGCTACTTTAAAAAAAAATTTGAGTGTCATTACTGTGTTTTTACCCACCTGATCTCCTCTCCCTGGGCATTATTTCTGGGCTCAGCACACACATGGCATCCCCGCGCAGCGGATCTTAGCGTGCCGCGGGATTCAAAACAAACATTATTGCTAACATTACTGGCGAACCCTCAGGCCACGCCCCTATTGTGAGGCCACGCCCCCCGCCGAAAGTTACTTAAAGGACGCTGATTACAAGCGCCAGTAAGAGACAAACATCTCCTGAGTCGGAAGCCGGGAGAACGATCGCTACTTTTAAAAAAAGTTTGAGTGTCATTACTGTGTTTTTACCCACCTGATCTCCTCTCCCTGGGCATTATTTCTGGGCTCAGCACGCACTTGGCATCCCCGCGCAGCGGATCTTAGCGCTGCCGCGGGATTCAAAACAAACATTATTGCCGACATTACTGGCGAACCCTCAGGCCACGCCCCTATCGTGAGGCCACGCCCCCCCCCTTCGTCTCCTCTCTCCTATAAATTATGTGCATTTTCCGGACGCACAGCGGACGAGCGCAGCGGGCGCGCCGTGTGCACGCCGAAGGCGCGCCTGAGGCAAGCCCGTCTGCGCCCGTCCGCGCCAGCACCGGGCCAAGGGCCAGCCATGCTGCCGATTCCCATCTTGCACAGAAGCAGGTCTGGTCTAGATCACAGCTTCTGGATCTAAGAAAGACAATTTGCACTCCATCAACACAGTGCAACCTCCCACTGACTAGCCCCCTCCTTTTTAAATGTAACAGCTGCCCTTTCTCCTTTTTTCCTTATGCAAATTGTCCCCATGATCCATCAATTATCCATCCCACACCCATACGAACATATTTTATGGGATTACTGAATTGTCGCTCTTTGCCATGCCACGCTAGTGACATTTGGCTGCTGCTCTCATCCATGTCCTGGGACTTACTCTTCCTTACTGAGACATGGATTAAAGACTCTTCCAACCCAGACATTTCTCTTGCCTTGCCCCCGGGCTACCGCCTTACAGGTGTAAGCCGCGAAGGCTCCAAAACCGGAGGCGGAATCGCGGTTATTCTACAGACTCACCTGACGATCACATCCAGAAAAATCACGAATACAGGGCCCATAGAGGCTCTATATTTTTCCATCTCGGACGCCTCTACAGCTATCTTTTCGGGGGTCCTGGTATACAGCCCTCCCAATACCCCACAGCCTGCCATTTCTGCACTGTTAGCAGTTATTGCAGATTTGTCTCTTAAACACCCTCACTTCACGGTATTGGGAGACTTTAACCATCACGTAGATGTAAGTGACTGTAGTCGTGCCAACCATCTTCTAGATTCCATGCAAAGTTTGAATCTGACTCAAGGGGTTAGTGGCCCCACACATGTTGCCGGACACACCCTTGATCTGATCTTCTCTAATTGGACGGAGCTTAAGATTCTTCCCTCCACACCTCTGACATGGTCTGATCATTTTCTGATCCCGTTCGAGGTGTCCTTATCCCAACCTCTTAAGAAGGAATCTGCCATCAGAGAACAAGGCAGAAAATGGCATAAGGTCTCATGAACTGCCCTGGAGCAAACGTACAATAGTAGCTTAGACTCACTCCCTGACGATCTCAATGCAGCGGTACGTGCGACGCAGGTGAGTGTGACCTACTTGTGGGACACCCCCGCGCCGCACGGCCACCAGCTGCTGCGTGTGCCCCTTCCGCTTGTGCCTCGCTGCCCGGCTGCTGCCGCTTGACCACGCCCCCTCCCTCGAGCCTCGAGGTCCGTGGTTGCTCCTGTGCCCTGCTGTCGTCTGTCTACCCTTTCCAGTTCTGTTTGCATTAGTCTGTGTGATTTCTTCCTTTCCTTAATTGCCAGCATTGTCATACTCCGTCCCTCTGTTCCCTCCCCGCTCCCCGCTTCCCGCCACCGCCGCTAAGCCCCGCCCCTTTTTGCCTTCTGTATCCCTCCCCGCTCCCGCCTCCCAGCTGCCCCGCCCACCCGCGCACTTGGCCATATATGGCGACCGTGCGACGCAGGTGAGTGTGACCTACTTGTGGGACACCCCCGCGCCGCACGGCCACCAGCTGCTGCGTGTGCCCCTTCCGCTTGTGCCTCGCTGCCCGGCTGCTGCCGCTTGACCACGCCCCCTCCCTCGAGCCTCGAGGTCCGTGGTTGCTCCTGTGCCCTGCTGTCGTCTGTCTACCCTTTCCAGTTCTGTTTGCATTAGTCTGTGTGATTTCTTCTTTTCCTTAATTGCCAGCATTGTCATACTCCGTCCCTCTGTTCCCTCCCCGCTTCCCGCCACCGCCGCTAAGCCCCGCCCCTTTTTGCCTTCTGTATCCCTCCCCGCTCCCGCCTCCCAGCTGCCCCGCCCACCCGCGCACTTGGCCATATATGGCGACCGTGCGACGCAGGTGAGTGTGACCTACTTGTGGGACACCCCCGCGCCGCACGGCCACCAGCTGCTGCGTGTGCCCCTTCCGCTTGTGCCTCGCTGCCCGGCTGCTGCCGCTTGACCACGCCCCCTCCCTCGAGCCTCGAGGTCCGTGGTTGCTCCTGTGCCCTGCTGTCGTCTGTCTACCCTTTCCAGTTCTGTTTGCATTAGTCTGTGTGATTTCTTCCTTTCCTTAATTGCCAGCATTGTCATACTCCGTCCCTCTGTTCCCTCCCCGCTCCCCGCTTCCCGCCACCGCCGCTAAGCCCCGCCCCTTTTTGCCTTCTGTATCCCTCCCCGCTCCCGCCTCCCAGCTGCCCCGCCCACCCGCGCACTTCGCCATATATGGCGACCGTGCGAACGCGCAGCGGTCACGCGCAGCGGGCGCGCCGAAGGCGCGCCAAAGGCAAGCCCGTCTACGCCCGTCCGCGCCTGGACCGCGCCCAGTGCCAGGATCCCTGGCCCACGACGAGGACCCCGACCGACCCTCCTGACGTACTCCGCCGCCACCCTCACCGCACTCAACACCGGCCGACTCCCAGAATGCCATCAAGCCACTCCACGAAGTACCCACGGACCTTTCAGCTGCCACGCCTGCAAGTTCTCCTGCATCCGGACCAGCCTCACACCAGCACCCGCCAAGTCGAACACCAGCAGCACCCACCTCAAGTGCATCCTGCTCAACACCCGCTCCGTCCACAGACACGCCATCGAACTCTGGAACCTTCTAGACGCCACAGCCCCCGACGTTGCCTTTCTCACGGAGACCTGGATGAACGCCTCTTCAGCTCCTGACATCGCCATCGCTATCCCAGAGGGCTACAAGATCGTCCGGAGGGACCGAAACGCCAACCAGATGGGAGGAGGCATCGCCATCATCCACAGGAACACCATCCGTCTTACGACCAGCACCGACAACACCCTGACCAGCGCCGAACACCTGCATTTCCAGATCCACACCAACCCGAAGACCACCCTCAGAGGCACCCTGATCTACCGACCCCCTGGACCACGCACACAATTCAGCGAGGACATCGCCGACTTCGTCAGCCCGCATGCCCTCCCCTCCGCTGACTACATCCTCCTGGGAGACCTCAACTTCCATCTGGAGAACAACAACGACCGCAACACCAGCACCCTGCTCGACAACCTCGCCAACCTTGGACTCAAGCAACTGGTGTCCACCCCCACCCACCTCGCCGGACACACACTCGACGCAGTCTTCTCTTCCAGCACAGACATCGACTTCAGCCACGCCACAGAGCTTCAATGGACGGACCACAGCTGCGTCCACTTCACATTCAAGAGAGCGACGACCCACCAACACCAGCAACAGGCCGCCCGCAGAAGCTGGAACAAGATCACAGCAGACCAGCTCGCCACCTCCCTGAGCCAGCACCCTCCTGCCAGCTCAGCGAACCCCAGCCAGGCCGCCGACAACCTCACGACATGGATCAGCAACTGCGCAAGAAGGCCCCATGGTTCACCGACGAACTCAAGAGCTCCAAGAAGAACTGCCGAGCCCTCGAGAAAGTCTGGAGAAGGGAACCGACACCGGACAACAGGACCTCCTTCAAACTCGCCACCCGGAAACACCACCAGCTGATCCGCGCCGCCAAGAAAACAGCATTCAAGGACCGGCTGGACAACAACGCACACAACTGCAAGGAACTCTTCAACATCGTGAAAGAGCTCTCCAACCCCAGCGCAGGAAACAACGACATCACCCCATCGCAAGACCTCTGCAACTCCCTTGCTTCATACTTCCACAACAAGATCGCGGACATACACAACAGCTTCAACAACCAACCAACGCACACCATGACCGAACAACCACCCCCCACCACCACCCTCCACGCCTGGACCCCGATCAGCACCGAAGACACCATCCGCACGATGAACTCCATCCACTCCGGATCACCGACCGACCCCTGCCCTCACCACGTCTTCAACAAGGCCGACGCTGTCATCGCACCCCACTTGCGAGACATCATCAACACATCCTTTGACACCACCATCTTCCCTGAGAGCTGGAAACACGCCGAACTCAGCGCTCTACTCAAGAAACCAACAGCGGACCCCACCGACCTCAAGAACTACCGCCCCATCTCGCTCCTCCCGTTTCCAGCCAAAGTCATCGAGAAGACCGTCAACAAGCAGATGGCCGCCTTCCTCGAGACGAACGGATCCCTCGACCCCTCACAGTCCGGCTTCCGAGCCAATCACAGCACCGAGACAGCCCTCATCGCCGCCACCGATGACATCCGAGCCCTGATGGACAATGGAGAAACAGCGGCCCTCATCCTCCTAGACCTGTCCGCGGCATTCGACACGGTCTGCCACCGCACCCTAGTACGGCGCCTCAGCAACATCGGAATCCAGGACAAGGCGCTGGAATGGATCATCTCCTTCCTCGACGGAAGAACACAGAGAGTCCGCCTACCACCGTACAAGTCAGAGGCCTCCGAAGTCATCTGCGGCGTCCCTCAAGGATCATCTCTGAGCCCCACCCTCTTCAACGTCTACATGAGCCCCCTCGCGGCCATCGTACGCAAACACAACCTCCGCATAATCTCCTACGCCGACGACACCCAGCTGATCCTCTCCCTGACCAACGACCCCGCCGCCGCCAGAGCCAACCTGCACGAAGGGATGAAAGAGGTAGCCGAGTGGATGACGACCAGCCGCTTGAAACTGAACTCGGACAAGACGGAGGTCCTCATCCTGGGCTCCTCACCCTCCGCCTGGGACGACTCCTGGTGGCCTCCCGCCCTGGGCACCGCACCCAAACCGACAGACCATGCACGCAACCTGGGCTTCATCCTGGACTCCTCCCTCTCCATGACCAGGCA
The DNA here is from genome assembly GCF_964204655.1 of Triturus cristatus. Taxonomy (NCBI): domain Eukaryota; kingdom Metazoa; phylum Chordata; class Amphibia; order Caudata; family Salamandridae; genus Triturus; species Triturus cristatus. The sequence continues at coordinate 577,868,152 of NC_140583.1, read as the reverse complement.
AGTAAACAACGTCTCCTCGGCGTGCTTCAACATCCTACGCATGCTACGGAAGATCTTCTGGTGGATCCCCACCGAGACCAGGAAGACTGTCACCCAGGCCCTCGTCACCAGCCGACTGGACTACGGCAACGCCCTCTACGCCGGTACCACCGCCAAGCTCCAGAAAAGACTCCAGCGGATCCAGAACGCCTCAGCCAGACTCATCCTCGACATCCCACGAACCAGCCACATCTCCGGACATCTGAGAGACCTTCACTGGCTCCCCGTCAACAAAAGAATCACCTTCCGCCTCCTCACCCACGCACACAAAGCCCTACACGACCAAGGCCCGAGCTACCTCAACAGCCGAGTAAACTTCTACGCTCCCAAACGCCACCTCCGATCAGCCACCCACGCCCTCGCCGCCGTCCCCCGCATCCGAAGAACGACTACAGGAGGAAGGTCCTTCTCCTACCTGGCCGCCAAGACCTGGAACTCCCTCCCGACCAACCTGCGCCTGACCCAAGACCACCTCTCCTTCAGGAAGAAGCTGAAGACCTGGCTGTTCGAGCAGTAGCGGCACCCCCCCCCCCCCCCCCCCCCCAGCGCCTTGAGACCCTACGGGTAGGTAGCGCGCTTTATAAGTGTCCTTGATTGATTGATTGATTGATCTACATTTAATAAAGATCTCACGACCGCCATTGAGAAAGTCGCGCCCTTACAGACCCTCACCTCCCGTAGATCAAAACCGTCAGCTCCCTGGTTTACCCAGGAATTAAGGGAAAACAGAAGCAGTTGCAAAAAACTGGAGCGCCTATGGCGCCGGACCTATGACCCGGCAACCAAATCTCTTTACAGACAGGCCCTCAAAGAGTTTCATAAACTCAAACGTATTACCATGAGTCTATACTTTACAGAAACTATAGTTAGCGCAAAAAACTCCACTAAGGCCCTCTTCAACATCATTAAAGAGTTTACTAATCCCACTGCTCTGTCCATTCCCGTTACCCCCAGCCAAGCACTTAGTGAAGGCCTATCTGATTTCTTTTCTGAAAAAATTGCCAATATCACGGCAACAATCCTTCAGAATCGCACAGAAGTAACCTCAGATCTTGGCACCACCTGTACCAAAGTATTTACTTCTTTTAAACCACTTACTAAAGAGTATGCCCTGACTCTATTTTTAAAATGTAAATCAGGCTCACCGCTTGATCCAGCCCCGGCACTGATCCTAAATGAGATTGACCCACTAGTAATTAACCCCCTGCTTGAAATCTGGAACTCCTCCCTGTAGTCAGGATTCAGGACGGACTTCAGTACCGAATCAGCTCTACTAGAAGTGTCCGAGTCGATTCGTGAGTGCACAGATAGGGGAGAGGAGGCCATGCTGGTCCTCCTCGACCTATCCGCAGCATTCGACACCATCTCCCATGAAACTCTACTAATACGCCTTCAGGAGGTGGGAGTTGGTGGGATCCCACTTGCCTGGGTCAAATCATTCTTACGGATCGATTTCAACAAGTGATGCTGGGCTCTTTCTTTTCCACCAAGAAACCGTTGACATGGGGGGTTCCACAGGGATCTGCCCTCAGCCCGCTCCTGTTCAACGTATACCTGAAGCCTTTGGCAAAAGTGGTGAAATCATGGGGCGTCAGAGTGATCTTTTATGCTGACGATACTCAGCTGGTGTTTTCTTTCAAAGATCACTCTGAAAGCTCTTTGCTAAATTTTCGCCACTGCATGGTGAATATTGCCTCTTGGATGTCCTCAAATAATTTAAAACTGAATACGGATAAGACGGAAGTCTTATTTTTTAATCAGAAATCCCCCATCTCCACTAGCCTCTGGTGGCCGGCTGAATTAGATTCTCCCCCTGTATCTGTCCAAGCTGCCCGCAATCTGGGCTTCCAATTTGACACTGCCCTCTCCTGCAAAACCCAAATTAATAAAGTCACAGCGTCCTGTTTTGGAAAGATCCGTATGATCAAAAAAATCATCCCTTTCCTACCACTAGATTCACGCAAGACAGTAGTCCACGCCCTTATAACATCCCATTTGGACTACGCAAATAGTCTGTACGTTGGAGCCCCGGCGTACCTCATTAATCGATTGCAGACAGTACAAAATTCAGCGGCCAGGTTGATTTGCAATGTTCCCTACCGTCATTCCATTTCACCTCACCTGATCAAACTGCATTGGCTCCTAGTGAGACTACGTATTCAGTTCAAATCCCTGACCCTTGCTTTTAGAGCTCTTAATGGCCGAGGCCCCGCTTACCTGAGACACAGACTGAAGATCTCACAAGCATCTCGAAATCTCAGATCTAACCATCTTCGCCTAATGCTCTGCCCCCTTTTTTCGTCTTGCGCGTACGGGAGGAAGGGCCTTTGCAGTAGCCACCTCCAGATTATGGAATCATCTGCCATTGGAACTGAGATTTCTGACTTCAGAGCCTATGTTTCGAAAGAAACTTAAGACCTGGCTCTTCTCCTTGATCTAGCCCATTCTTTTTCCCCCTGGACATCACTGAACCTCACTAGATGTTGTCTTCAGCGCCGGGACTCCCCCGTAGGGGGTAGCTGAGCGCTTAACAAACTTCAAAATAAATAAAATAAATAAAGGTTAACCGGTGCAAATAAAATCAAAATTGGTGTGAGGTTACATGTGAAAAGGGGAAGTTTGGAAATAAAGGGCAGAGTAAGCATGGAAATAAGCGAGTTACTGCATAACTAGAAATTCTGAGAGATTTTGTATAACAAGAATTTCATGTAATTAAAACGGTGAAATGATCATAAAGTTAAAAGAGTTAATACATGAATTGAATTTTTGGAAAGATATTTAGCAACACTTTTTGGGAAAAAGGATAAAACATGTTATGAACATATTAAGGTTTTACGAAAGTAAGTGCACTTATTACTGAAGTAAAGAAGTCTATAAAACATATTTGGCATTGCGGAGGGTCAGAGCAGAGTTGTCCAGTCCTCATTTCTGTTCAGTCTGTTTTTTATGCTCTGAGTGCGCAAAATCCATTTTTATTCCTCCTTGTTTAGTAAACTGCCAAAGTGCCAATGTCTGCGCCTCTTGGCGGGGGTTTAATCTGGCTGATGACCGTCCATTTGATGTCATCTTCGTTGTGCACAGCATCGGAGAAATGTTCAACAAGGGGTGCATTGGGCGTTTTGCACCGAATACGGCTGCGGTGCTGGCATATCCTGAGTCGGGCTTTCTGTGTCATTTGTCCTATATAGATTTTTTGGCAAGGACATTGAATCACATAAATCACATTACATGAATTACAATTGGTGAAGCTTTTCAAAGTAATCTTGACATTACTGAACGTGAATTCAGTACCTTCAATAGTGAAAACGCGAACACTACAGCTACCACATTTAGAGTGCCCTAGGATGGGGTTGAAGCCCCATAGTTCAGTTAATGTGGCTGCTGGCTTCGTTTAAACAACTCGTTCTCCTCACCTCGCGTAGGTCTGAATGTATCACCTTCATTATGCTTAATTGGGAAGGTCTTCGCAAACTAAATACATACTTTTCTTTTTTTCCCTCCTTTTTTTCCCATCTTCTCTTCTCTACTATGTATATAGCTGTTTAAATTTTCCTGATGCTCAGGCAACAGTAATTTTTGTCCTGATGATGATCCTGGTACTTATGTAAATGGGATCGAAACGTCGTCGACCGCTCAAACACCGTGCGCACAAACTATTTATATACCATGTGTAACGGTTGTGTTAGTTATCACGCTTGTTTCATTGCTCTTATTATATAACAAGCTTTCCTTTGTTTTGCCTGAAATTGTCTTTTGTTTTTTAGTACTCAGACACCTTGTCACTACTTGCTTTACTTCTAGGTCATTGGATACAGGACTGTATCCCACTGTACATTATTTGTTTTGTGTTTTGACACCTACTATAAATCTTGATTAAATCGTACTATCCGGCTGGATAGAAACAAGAGAGCCGATTCTGTTCTATAATCATTGCCTTGCTCGAACTTTCTTGCAACAAGGACCGTTGTCCTCTTTAAAAAAAGCAATATTTTGCATATCGCAGGATCTCATCAAGTGACTTATTCTGTCAACAGATAACACTTTGCATAACTAATCTCCAGTCTCAATCCTAACACAAACTGTGATGCAAAAATTCCCATATCCTTCTCTTCAGAGTATTCTCTTGCACTGTGCTACAGAAACACCTGCAACAAACATTCATAATGCTCATTAACTGTTTCCTTTGCTTCATATGTGGTTCGATTAATTTTCAAGCAACCTATTGGCATCATTATGATGCTGGGCTGTCGGACCGCCAGCCAGTATTGCGGCAGTCGGATGAGCGCCTGACGAGGATACAGCGGTCCGATCACCGTATTTGGCCACCGGGCTGTTGTTCGGAAACTCATTGGAACCACAGTGAGGGCATGCTGCGGCCTAGGAATAGGGCCGCAGCACATGCTGCCAAGGTGCAGCACCCCCTGAACGGCCATGCATTTTGTGCATGGCACATGGTGCACGGAGGTAAAATACTTTGCATAGGCTCTGTTTGGGGACCAAGATCCCTTTCCGGACATATTTTTGTGGAGGGGTTCCCGCCATGAAAAGGCTGTTAGAAAAGGATATTGAAATCCGGACAGCAGTGCCTGCCTCAGCACCGCTGCCATTCTGGAATGCTCCTCCAACCGCTGCACCATCCGGATCTATGATCCTGGAGGAGTTCGTGGTCTTGCATCCGACAGTTTCATTTTACTGAGGTGTTCTGCTCGATTTTCCCGGCCTTCTTGTGAGGAAAGGTGATTGAATGTGACTTCAGTCTCTTACCATTCAAGTCTAAGGGTTAGAGTAGTGAATGGAGCCTATTTACTAGGCACTTCGACATGATCCTGTGCTCTTCCCCGTAGATCAGGGCTTGCACACATAGCCTAGGGGATAGATTCGTTAGTATTAGGGATAACCTGTCCTGTAGTGAGGGTATTTCATGGAGCTGTGCTGAATTCAGGCCTGGTAGGCCTCAAACGGGAGAGACTCCATCTTTCTTTCTGCTCCGGCAGCTTGGGATGCTTCTAGGTCAAATGTAATGTTTTAGTTATGAGGTGTTATTCGCTTGGAGAGAACCGGTTCAGGCCGGCCCTTATCGAAGGATTGTATTTTTCTTCATGCCGAAGACACTACATCAGGCCGGCCGGCTGGGAACGTGTCCTTGGTACGGGGAGGTACAAGAATTTGGTGGGCGGCAGGTTACGGGCCGGAATTTTCCATGAGGAAACGCACCTCTATATTAGTGAAAGTCTGAGGCAGTTACATGTTCAGTCCGTAGGCGGCATCTAGCCGTTAGCAGTAAAGCTACTACTTATTCCAGGGAAGACAGACGCCATCTTGGAGGCGGAGAAAAACCGAGAGACAGATACTCTCCTAGCAGAATAGCCAGAGAGGAGAGAGTAGCAGATAAGGAAGAGGTCCCAGTGACTCGGAGAAGGGTGAAGGGAACAGCGCATAGTGGTGCAGACGTGTATCCGTGACTGCGGAGGTGTGACTTCCAGGCGAGCCGAGGCACAGACGAGAAGGGAACCTAGATGACCACTGAGTGCAGGCTACACACTACTAAGGTGATGTCGACCCTTTCTTATTAGAGTGCACAACTTAATCTTTCACTTTTCTTTGCAGGTTATGTGTTATATTGTAATGTTATGTGATTGCGTATGTAATGAGTAATAAAGTACCCAGTTTGTAGTGAACCAACATGTGCTGCGTGTTCTTGTATGAGAGGGTAGCCTATTCTTCTAGTCAGCTGCGGCTACATGAACAGATGTTAACCCTGATCAGGTAAGTGGTAACTGAATAAGGGAGAGAGGAGCCCCTCGAACCGGAGAACAGGCTATGCTCGAACTGGCAGTCCTTGTGTGATCTGATGAATAGTGAGACTGATTCCCTTTTTGTATGTTATGGTGATCATAGGATGAACTGTCGTATGAACTGCCGTCTGGGTAGAGAGGTCTGGATTCGTATGAGATCGCGAGGCCGCCACTTGTGCTGAGACTGCCGTCTGGGTAGAGAGGTCTGGATTCGTATGGGATCGCGAGGCCGCCACTTGTGCTGAGACTGCCGTCTGGGTAGAGAGGTCTGGATTCGTATGGGATCGCGAGGCCGCCACTTGTGCTGAGACTGCCGTCTGGGTAGAGAGGTCTGGATCCGTATGGGATCACGAGGCCGCCACTTGTGCTGAGACTGCCGTCTGGGTAGAGAGGTCTGGATCCGTATGGGATCGCGAGGCCGCCACTTGTGCTGAGACTGCCGCCTGGGTAGAGAGGTCTGGATCCGTATGGGATCGCGAGGCCGCCGATTATAAGAGGTCTTGGTATGTATAGTAGGAATTCCCTGTCCTTAGGTGGTAGATATATGTGGTTACCTATTGTAAATAGGCCCTAGGGAGGGGGAGGGGGTAACGTTCTGGCTGGGTTAGTGAGGCTCTGATGAGCGGGTTCTATCTGATCCGAAAACCCAAGCAGAACATGAGGTCAGACCGAAGGGCTATCACTGGTCAGACTGCCACCCATGGCCTGTCAGCAGTCCAACAGTTCTAGTTTCCTAGCTCTTTTGGAAGCACTCTGCCTGTCAGAAAGTTAATTACTGCTTCATATTTCTCCATAACTATGGGAGATGGTTCATTTGTGTGTTTATCTCTCAGTGGCTCATCTCATGGCCATTGTAGTGCAGACTTGCACTCAGCTCACAAATCACTTGACACCACAATCTCTAATAATGTATCAAAGTCAGTCCACAGCACCTTTGAAATTTCACAAATCGGTCAAATTGTGTGTACATCTGTACAGGTTTGGCTCGCAATTTTGGAAAATTGTTTGTAAATGCTCTAAAATCACCTCTGCTCCAAGGCACATATAAATACACTCCTTCTGTTGCTTCCCTAGGTAGATAAGCTGATACTCCCCCTGCTTCTGGCTCTTTAAGGTCCTTTTCAAAATACTGGCTGTTTCTTTATCTTTTTTTATTTGGTTTCTAACTTTTCAAAATTCCTCCATTTATTAATGCATTTTATTTATAGATCTATAATGTGCATTTGCATTCCTGCAGGACGCATGTTTTCAATTATAGCATCATTCAAATATACCCAATAACTCTTCTGGTAAGGAGAGATTTTTGAAATTTCCACATCATATTCTGAGCCAATTCAGTTAGTTTCTCTTGTTCTGTAATTTCTTTACATAGGTAAATAACATCTTTTTCTTAATATGTACTCAAATATTCTAATTCCAAATATCCCCTAATAATTTTCTCCAGTTCAACTTTTAATCTTGAGATATTTAATGGCCTCTCTTTCTCAGATTCTGGGCTAGTCATTTGCATTGAGCCTTCTGTCTTTTTGATGCCCGCATCTTCCTCAAACAATGGTGGAAAAATTCTATCTACGAACAGGCTAGTTTCCTCTTGGGTTAATGTTGTCCAAAAGACAATTCTTCTGCCATTTCTTAGTGCTTGAACTGTCTGAGGTGGTTGGGGCACAATAATCTGTGCATTTTGAGAATTTGCAACAAATCCAGTCACCCTCCTACAGCTCCTTATGTCTCTGGAGTCAAATTGATATTCACTGGAGCATTTGCAACTGGTCTAGGCACTGTCTGTACAGTCGCTACTTGTGATGCTTGCATTGGTACAGGTATAACAGGTGGATTTACCACAGGTGTTGGAACAATCTGTCTCTGAACAACTTGTGGCAGGGCAATCTGAAACACTTGAATTGGTCACTCAATTTGTTTTCCTCTTGTTTCCATAGGAGCAGTCACTACTGTACTGCTTATTGTGGCACTACTTCCAAAACTATCAGCTGTGGTAGCATAAGCCAGGGGTCAAACAGCTAACATTTCTTCTAATTTATCATCTCCTGAATAGTTGTCTGTCTCATTTTCTTCTCCTTTTCCCTCTTAATCTTTTTCTTTAGTATTTTCTTTCTTGCCTTTCCACAGCATTTCAGTAGAATTTGCTGAATATAATCTAGTACCTTTGACTATAGCTTTTCTCCAGCTACGCTGCTCCTCATCCCATCGAGAATCTGCAGAATTACCTATTGCTCTCTTTGTCCATTTCTGATATCTTTCTCGCTCTTTGTCTCTAGCCATTTTTCCCACATGCTTAAAGCTTCAGATTGTACAGATCTAGTTCGTGATTTCCTCTAACATAATTTCTCTATTCATTTATCAAATATTCTTATTTCAAAACTCCCATATTTAGGAAACCTTAATGGACCCTCTTTCTCAGTAATTTTATACCATTGACAAAGCCATAAACAGGTGTCTAATCCGACCTCAGTCAACATAAAATGGGCAGGAGTACCTTCAGGTGGTGCCTCTTCACATTTTCGTATCGGAACTCTAACATGTACTCTCACAAACTCGTAAGTTCTTTAAAAAATTTAATGTTTTTACAAAAATAGTAAAATAAACAGTTAACTGTTTAATGTTATGATTCGGTTCCGTAAATGTCAATTTTCTTCTTCCAATTCTGTTTCAGAAGTTATTTATCGAAATCCTATTGTCAAATCCCAATGCGGAATTCACAAATCATTGACCTATCACAGCGCGGCACCTTGATGTCACTAACCAAATCCCAGCACGAAAGCACATCAACCAATCAATCCCAGCGGGGACCACTATGACGTATGATCTCGCTCCCTGCAGCAGTTCGCACTTCCTTGCACAGACCCCAAAACCTTTTTATAAAACAAACATATAACAATTCTTGTTTGCTTTTCTAATGGGAAATAATAGAAATTCAACAATCGGAACATTAAGGGTTTTACACATTCGACTTTTATTCATTCAAACAGAAAATCTTCATTCGCAAGTGAGATCTTGACCAGCGTGAAATCTCCCTAATCTTTGCAGCTTCCCCTGTTTGCGCAATTAGGTTCTGCCAACATCAAACAGTATTAGACAACCACAACCGATTATTAGTATTTCTGTCTCAGTTGTGTAGGTGATGGCACCACACACTATACACCACAACACCTCTACAAACAAAAACTTATTCAAGTGTCTTCTACACTTGTCTCAATCTTTTATTATCCTAGGATCTTAGACTGTGAGTCTGAATTCTTCAGTCTCTTCACATAAAACATAAATCAATAATCATCTATATTCATCAAACCATTTACTCTCCCTCAAATAACACAACAAAAACACACAATTACTATTACAATAGACGTCACATTACCCTATTAATACTCACACTTTCAGAACAGCCACCACCTTCGTAATCGCACCTTATCAGCTCTGTAACCTCCAGGCATTGGTTTCCAGGATTCAGGTATTTATTGTAACTTGACACCTATTTATAGCTCCTTGCTCCAAACATTTAAACCACTACTTTGCTGCCAGAAAACTGATAGCATGGTCGTGTCCCAAAATGTTGACATCTGATAGAGTTTAAGCCCTCTGTTCCATGCTAAAATCATTCTCAGTGATGGACCATGGAATTATTATGTGAATTAGGAGTCAGGGAGCAAGTTAGACATATCACACTTAAATTTCATTAACAGTTTAAATTCCGTCAATGATGAGAGTTGTAATGTCATCTTTCTTTATTTTTGGTCTTTATTTAGTTAGTCCATCACTCAAATACGTTTATAGAAATCTCATTAAAAGAAATTATTAGAACATAGCACCAAATAATAAGATTGCATTGAGTGGGTTCCATAAAGGAATAAGGGGCATATTATCAAGAAACGGCATTAAAACTATCGCCGCTTTAGCTGCAGAAAACTGCCGCTAAAGCGGCAATAATGGGCTTGATAATATGCCCTTGAGAATTCCCATGTAAGTCGATGTTCTGGTGTCAACACGAGCTTCTATTGGAATTCTCTGCGGCATATTATCAAGCCCATTATCGCCGCTTTAGCGGCAGTTTTCTGCCGCTAATGCGGCGATAATTTTAATGCTGTGCTTGATAATATGCCCCTAAGTTTTCCTCTGCTCTAAATTAGGTTCAGAGATTTAGATTCTAATGAACCCATAAAGTGTCAGAATTCAATGGAAAAGAGTGAAATGAAAGGAGCACAAAGCTTCAAAGTCGAATTAGAGTAACAGAACTCCCCATAAAGATTAGTTCACAAGACTCAGCTGTGTCTTGATAAATTCAAACAGATCAGCAAACAGTTGCAGTAGCAAACTATCAAATCAAATATCAAAGAGTCTAAGGGAACAACAGTAGCCACAACTGTTGAAAGTTCGGCCAGGGGAAGGGAACTGTGTTTTCTTCATTGCAACACACAGTAATATAAAACTAAAAAAAACACGTTAAGAACATTGTAGCAGGTTTCCTTCTCCATGAGCCAATCATGAGGCAGGTTTCTTCTGTAAGCAGGTTCATCTCCTCCGTTCCCACGGAAATACACGCGGATTAAACTTTCTATCATATAGTTAGCTACTGACAGTCTTGCGTGACGAGATTTGGAAACATCAGTCGTAGTTCCCATGGGCCTTAAACTCTGATCAGTCTTCCAGATATAAAAACTTTTCACTGTGAGAACAATGAACTGCTAATTAAAAGGCAAATTCACTGTAAGGTAATGTATTCTTTTTCTCTATGAATCAATCATTGTTGTTTTAATGCACAAATGATTATATTCAAGCTTTGTATGAAACACAAGAAAGTAGAAAGTTCATCACATTCAAGAATAAAATGCTGCTTAATAAAGGAATACATTTTGTTAAACTGAAAGCTTCTGCAGTTATGACAACATCTCTAAGCCTGTCATTCTAGGGTCATGCTTCTAAATCACATTGTGAACATTTCAGCAATATTGAGTTCCCTGTTAGCTGGAAAAGCTTGTTTAAGTCATGAATAATAATGACTGCATACTGTGAATTGGCACATTTTAAATGCATGTTAGTTTAACGTTTTGTTTTTCAATTTTTATTGCACCTTTAGCATACTATGTGAATTTAATTGTCATTCTAATTTTTACACTCTAATAAACTTAGGGTGTGTTTTGGCCAATTCTCAACTTATTGACCCAATTTCATTTGGCTTTTGTGTACCACAGTTGAGCCTGCATGTGGTACACAATTTTCTTTAAACTCTAAGTTCTCTACCTTCCCCAAAATACCTTTTTCAAGGACCATGTAAACGACAGCTTCTAGAGTTTGGCCCAGAATTTGTCTATTTTTTTTCTTTTTTCTCTTGGTAGCAAACAATTTAGCTCAGGCGGGTTTTATGTGCTATCAACATGAGATTAGCTTCCTGTGTTGCATTTACATTGCAGTTATAGTTGCATTTGAGCGTATATCACCACCTTTTACCTTTTTCTTTATTTTTTTTCTGCCGAAGATATAACACCAGACATTGATACAATTATATTTGGAGTGCATTCTTCTTTCATCTATTATAGGGACTCCTTAAATTGAATCACAGCTCTTGTCAAGCAACATTGGGATCTACTTTTCTAAAATGTTCACTGCAGAACAACATCATTTGCATGTTTTTGCAATGAGCACCCCACTTTCCACATCCCAGTTGCACCTTATATCATTTCACATTATTCCTTCCTATTGTTTGACTGAATGAAATTGTGTATGTAAAGGTTCTATTATGAATGTTCACAAAGGTAACTTACAATTGTAAGTAATTTACATCTGTAATTTACTCTTACTCATTTGAGTAACTTTACAGCTTTTGGCTATTCACAAAATCAGAGGTTAAATTTATACAAAAGCACAGACTTGCATGTCTCCACTCCCTCACTTTCAGAGGTGGACAAGAATAATCATAATTTACCACAGTATAGTTACTACAAGTAACTTATGACTGTATTTTACGTCTGGTGGGACCGCCACACTCGAAGAGAAGACTCTCCTTTTGGGGAAGAGACTCCACATGGCAGCCAATAGGAGGCCTCCACACACGGGGCAGAATTCCAGCACAAGGGGCAGAGACCTCCACTTGGTAGTGAGTAGGAGACTACATGGTAGAAAATAGAAGAATAATATACACCTAAAAGAAATCAGACACACCTGACACACTTTCTGCTACCACTACATAAATATTGTTCATACCATATGATCTGTTTTTAAGTTCTTCAGCTTTTGATTTCTGCCACCTCCACTGTGTCTTGCTGCTTGTATTGTTTCACTTAGGAGGAGACAACCCTTCTAGTACAATTTGTAGGTAAATACTGCAAGCAACTACATGGGCTACCACCATTCTTCTTTTATGGAACGCAGAGGGCATCTTTAAGGCAGAAGGTCCTAGACTCTGTGTTCGCATTGGGGAAGGAAGTCCACATCGTGGGGGACATTTTCTAAAAATGTCAAGATGAGAGTAGGTTGGTGAAGGAGAATTCTCCACGATTTAGCTGACTCAAATTCTTCCTAGAGTGCCAACTGGAGCCAATCTCTAACACACCCCTTCACTCAAAAAGAGCATCTTATCAATGCACCCCCAACTGCTGTATGGGCTGCCACTTCAAGACAATGGTAATGCGGCAGCAGGTTAGATCATAACCACTCCCCAGTTTCCCAGTTTCTGGTTATCCTTGAATTCTGGGACTTGTAGCCCTGGTTTTATACTAGGTTAAATAGACTACAAGTCCTAGAATTTTAAGACAACACTGTGACTGGTCTAGCTAGTCACTCTGGACCTGGAAAATGAGGCAGCTATGACTCTCTCCATCTCTATAAACCTAAACTTACAAGCACTCATCCATATCTGTCCTTCACTCATACCTACATTGTTAGTTGCGCATCACCTACATTCTCCTCCTAAACACCCTGTGAAACGAGACCCAACAATTCATACATGTTATGCTAATGTTGGTTTTACTACTCTTCATCTAGCCAGATTGGTTGTTTCAGCTGGCGTAGAAGTAATTGCAACGCTTTGGGCAGGTCATTTGATGCAAACTGCTGGCACATACTGGCATGTCCCTATACGAACACGTTAACACACTAGAGAGGTTTATTATCAATTGGATTTTTTTTAACTCAAAACAGAAATATCAATATTAGGCCTGGGAGTAATTAGGCCAGAGTAATAAAAGTAATTTCAGTTGTTCCTTCTGCATATGGTTGCTTGCGTAACTTACTATTTGAGTGGTAAGGACAAGATGGTCTCGTCCTCAGCACCTTTGGGGTTGGCTGCACTGAGCACAAGACCATCTCATTCTTAGCGCTTTAGTGGCTAGGAGTGTTTAGGTGGAAAAATCCTACCACTAGGCCACATTTAGCAAGTGGGAGAAGCTGCTCAAGCTGCTGTTTATCTTTTCTTGCATTAGCACTATTTACTTAGGGAAAAATGCAGCCTGATGTTCATTTTGGATGTGAGGGTGCATTTTGCGGTTAGAAACTACAGCTAAATGCCAGGAGAACTGTTGTAATTTGCTTGTATATTCTGTGTTCTGTGCTATGTCAGTGGTTGTCCTGGTGACAGAATGTGAGTCTGATGGTTCCATGACAGACTGGCATTCTGACTCAGGAGACACTGGAGTGCGGACCTGTTGGCAAGTCCTGTCGGTGGTTGGAGATAATAAAGTCTTCCTGTGGACTGCTGCTTTCCTTGGATTTATTACTGGCGACGAGGTCAAGGAAGTGTCCACTCCATGGCAGAGTGTGACGATGAGACTGATTTCCCTGAGGGGATCGCTAAAGTGTCTTTGGGAACGAGGAATAAAAACACTTTGAAGAACACGCAGTCACATGTTGCTAGCGGTAAAGACAAAGACATCCAACAAAAAAATGAGCGTGACCCTCGACAACACCGTGTTTTTGATAGAGAGAAGAATAGCAATGACATTAGGAGGGTACGCTGTTATAGATGTGGAAGTTTTTCACATTCCTCCAGTTTTCCTAACTGTTATGCCAGAGACTCGATATGATTAAACTGTGGTATCAAGGGGCATTATGCCCGGGTTTGTAAATCATCTAAGAAGAGTCATAATGTAGAAAGTCCTTCTGATATGATTCGTACGTTAGTTATATCCAACATTTCAGAACTAGGTGACAAGGTGGACTCGGGTAGGGTCACCATGCCTTTTTGTGACATTTCTGTTGATGACAACAACTTCACGGTCATGGCTGATTCTGGCTCACCTTTCACTCTGATTGGGAACAAAATTTGGGATGAGGTGGTTGGGTTGGATAGCGTAATGTTACAACCTCCGGATATTGCTCCTTTTAGTTATGGTGGTTCCCGTGTGGATATTGTTGGATATGTAACTGCTAAGATTGGATTTAAACAGAGGGTAATAACGGGGAAAGTTTATGTTGCTGTGAGGGGAGACAATCTGCTGGGGTGGAGGCATCAACGGGATTTGGGTATAATTTTAAATCCCAATGCCAGTGACCCGAGAGATCAAGTAATGTTGATGGATGAATTGTGTGAGAGGTTGAGGGGGAGAATTTCAAAGATTGATGAAGAGGTTGGTGATGAGAAATATGTCAAAGACTTTCCGGAAGTATTTTCGGATAATCTTGGTTGTTTGAATGGTTTTGAACATCGGATTATCTTGAAGAGCTCAGCTAAGCCTTGTGTACATAAGGTACGTAGGGTGCCAAATTTAATGATGGAGCCATTGAAGATGGAACTCAAAAGATTGCTGGATTTGAAGGTGATTGAGGAGATTGAGGCGTCAGAGTGGCTGGCCCCAGTGGTTTTGGCACCCAAGGATGGGGGAACAGCGGTGAGGATGTGTGTGGACTTGCGCGGATTAAATGAGTGGATCTGGGTAGATCGACAACCCCTTCCTAACATTTCTGAATGCATCAGTTTGTTAAAGGGGGCCAAGGTTTTTAGCGTGTTGGACTTGTCCTCCGCGTATCATCAAGTTAAACTTCACAAAAGTTCCAGGCATCTAACATCTTTTGTTACTCCTTTGGGGGCTTACCAGTTTTTGAGGATGCCTTTTGGGCTGGCTTCAGCCGCAGCTTGTTTCCAAAGAATTATGAAGATGGTACTGGGAGATCTTTCTAATGTCTTGTTTTTCCAAGACGATATCTTAGCTTATGGGAAGTGTGAGAGTGAGCATGAAAGGGTTTTGAGATCTGTGCTGTGCAAGTTGAAGGAAAGAGGGCTCACTCTTAAAAGAGACAAGTGTCGTATAGGGTTGAAATCTGTGACATATTTGGGACACGTTATTTCTGGAGAGGGTATACAACCCAAACTCAAGTTGGCAGAGAGTATTGTGTTGGCCCCTGCCCCGCAGGATAAGGAGCAGGTTAGGTCTTTTCTGGGCATGGCGGAGTTTTACTCCAAATTTAGCTGGGACCACTTAGCACAGGCTGGTTTTTCTCTGGGTATGAGCTGTGCAACGTTCTCAGGAATGATACGTTCTATCCATCTGTTGATACTTGAGCCATTCTGGAGTCCCTGTGAACTTAGCTTGCAATGGCCAATTTTTTTGTTTTAAGGAGTTTCCTAAAAAGTCTAAGGGGCAGTTGATTGCATAACAGTCATAACACCATGACAAAATACCACCAACTGATAAGATCCACCAAGGGGACCTTCATCTGGAACAAAATCCCCACCAACTCCAGCAACTCAAGGAACTTTTCCACATCATCCAGCAATTCACCAAACCCCCCTGTGAATCCATGAACGTCACACCAACAAGCTCGGCTCCTACTTCCACCTGAAAATCAACTTCTGCGAACTGAGTCCAAAAAACACCATCCCCTCCAGCAATGACAGCCGGCCCACCATCACCGCCTGGGCCCCGGTCACCACAAAAGATACCACCATGACCATGAAGACCACCCACTCAGGAGCCCCCATGGACCCCTGCCCGCCTTACATCTTCCACCAAGCTGCCGCTGCCATAGCACCCTAACTACACTGAACCATCAGCACCACCTTCGAATCCAGCATCTTCCCTGACAACTGGAAGCAGCCAGAGGTCAAGCCCCTTCTCAAGAGACCCTTGGCCTACCCCACCGACCTGAAGAACTATCGTCCCATCTCTCTCCTTCCCTGTCTCCTTCATTTAAGAAAACACCATCCTCGACTCCTCCCAGTCCGGATTCCGCAGCAACCACAGCACCGAGACTGCCCTCCTTGCTGCCACCGACGACATCCGCACGCTCCTCGACCAAGGTGACAAGGTGACACCGCGGCCCTCATCGTGCTAGATCTCTCCACAGCCTTCGACACCGTCTCCCATCGCACTCTCGCATCCAGACTTCACCACGCCGGCATACGGGGAACCGCCCTAGACGGGATCCTCTCCTTTCTCACCAGCAGAACCCAAAGGATAAGACTCCCTCCCTTCCTCTCCAAACCCACAGAAATCAAATAGAGAGTACCCCAAGGATCATCGCTCAGCCCCACGCTCTTCAACATCTGCATGGCCCCCCTCGCCGCCATCGTCAGACAGCATGGACTCAGCATAATATCCTATGCCGATGACACCCAGCTCATCCTCTCACTCATAGAGAACCCCAAAGACACCAGTCTCAGATTCCAGGAAGGAATGAAAGACGTTGCAGCTAGGATGAGCAACAGCTGCATTAGGCTCAACTCGGAGAAGACTGAGGTCCTCATCCTTGGGCCCTCCCCAACTGCTTGGAACAACACCTGGTGGCCCCTCGGCCTCGGAAACCTACTTACCCCTACTGACCACGCCCGGAACCTCGGCATCATCTTTGACTCTCTCTCACCATGACTCGCCAGATCAATGCCGTCGCCTCCACCTGCTTCAACTCTCTCCCCATCCTGCGCAAGACTTTCAAGTGGATCCCATCCAAAGCCAGAAAGACTGTCACCCACGCACTCATAACCAGCAGACTTGACTACGGAAACGTCCTCTATGCTGGAATCAACAAATCCCTGCAAAAAAACTCCAGACCATCCAGAACATTGCAGCCAGACTCGTCCTTGGCACCCTACGACATGAGCACATGACCCAACACCTGCGAGATCTTCACTGGCTCCCCGTTGGGAAGAGAGTACATTTCAAGCTACTCACCCCCACCTACAAATCTCTCCACAACCTTGGACCCAAATACCTCAACGAAAGAGTCTTCTTCCACGTACCCAAAAGCAACCTCAGCTCAGCTGACCCCGCCCTAGCAGAAACCCCACATATCTGCAGAACCAGAACAGGTGGAAGAGCTTTCTCCTACATCGCCGCCAAGGCCTTGAATGAGCTCCCAGTCAACATCAGACGTTCCCCCACTCTGCTCACCTTCAGGAAGAGGCTTAAGACCTGGCTTTTCGGATAGCCTGAAGCTGACCCTCCCTCCCCCACCGCCTTGAGACCCTCACGGGTGAGTAGCATGCTTAAAATTCCCTGATTGATTGATTGAACAGCGGGGCCATATAGGAAAAGGCTTTACCTCCTGAGAGGGATTTCTTGAAGCGAGGAATGGTAAGGAGACATTTCTTTCCAGAGCGTAGGACCCTGCCCGGCTGGTAGGGAATATGTTTCTCAGTTAAGTAACTGGGTCTGGCGAGTGGTCAGCCAATGAAGTTGCTGCAGAAGGGGGAGGGAGGCCATTCTAGGGGGCATTTTTGTGACAAGCCACGCCACAGTATTCTGTACCACCTGGAGTTTATTCAGTAATGATTTGTTAGCTGGGAACAAAAGAGCGTTGCAATAGTCCAGACGACTGATGACCAAAGCCTGAACCAAGGTTTTACGTACAGCTAATGGAAGGAGGGGGAATATTCTATGTAAAAGACGCACCATACGGAAGCAGGTCCCAGAGATAGCCACAACTTTGTCCCTCATAGACAGGGTCGGATCTAAATACACCCCTAAGTTTTTTACCACCGTTTTAGAGATAGAATCAGTACCCATATCCGCTGGCCAGCAATCTGCAGACCAGAGTATATTAGCAATACCAAACAACATAATCTCAATCTTTCGAGCGTTTAGCTGGAGGTAGAATCCGTCATCCATGAAGAAATAGCTTTCATGCCCTTTGAAAAACAAGATTTTAGAGTTAGGGTACTTTTATTAAAGGATAAAAGAAATTGGATATCATCCACATAAGAAATGGGGGTGAAACCGAATTCTCTAACAATCTTTGCAAGTGGGGCCACATATATGTTAAACAATGTAGGGCTCAAAACAGAGCCCTGTGGCACTCCCTTGGTACGGTCCATGATGCAGGACCGGAAGGGACCTAAATTGATGACTTGAGTGCAGTGAGTTAAAAATCTTGTAAACCATTGAAAGGCACAGCCACAGATTCCAATCTCCTCCAATCATCGCAACAGAGTTCGATGCGACACTGTATCAACAGCTGCAGACAAATCCAGCAGCACTAGCAACACAGCTTGTCTATTATCAAGGGAACATCTAATGTGATCTGATACCACTATCAGTGCCAACTCCATGCTGTACATAGGTCTGAAACCCGACAGTGAAGGGTATAAGCAGCCAGTATACTCTTTGCGCTCTATACGTTTTTTATTGGTATATCCTTCCAATAGTTTGCTCATCAGAGGGAGAAGGGAAATAGGACGGTAGTTGGACAGAACCGATGCAGATAGATTTGCCTTCTTTTGAATTGGGATTACCTGAGCTGGCTTCCACTCAAGGGGAAGTTGGGCCTCACTCAGCAAAAGATTTATTATAGAGCAGATGGATGGAGCAAGCTGAGCAGATAGTAGTGCAGCAATCGTAGTTGGAATGTTATAAAGAAGTGACCCGGAATTAGCATATTTCAGCATTTCGTCCACTATATCTACTTGTAAAGGGGTAAAGCTTTCTAAAGGAAGGGCATTATTAATGTTTATAGAGGGGAGGAAGTTTGATTCTTTTGGGATGTCATAGCCACCAGGTAGTTTGTCATAAATAAAATGTATTTTGTCTTCCAAGTAGTTAGCGATATCATCACATAATGCTTGTGAGGGAGAAGTGATATTATCTGCTGCAATGGGATTAGTAAAAGATTTGAGAATTTTGTAAAGCTCTTTAGATGAATTCCCCCCTTGACTGAGTTGGGAGGCAATATGTGCTGTGCAAACTTTTTTTTATATTTCAGTGATAAAGTGCCAATGCGACTTTATACGTCTCTCTCTCCATCAAATTCTGAGATGAACGTCAACGTCTCTCCATATACCTGGACATGTCTGCAAAGCCTGCAATGATGGACATGAGAGTCGGAAGCAATCTATCCAGATCTGTAAGTGTAATGTAATGTAAAATGTAATGTAAAAGAAATTTGTAAAGCGCAACGTTCACCGTACGGTTTATTGGCGCTGGGATAAGCAGCTACCTGAGGAGGAAAGGGGAGGAGGAAAAGGGAGAAAGGAGAAGAGAAAAGAAGAGGGGGGAAAGAAAAAGAAAAAGGAGATTAGTTATAAGTAGAACGAAAAAGATGAGTCTTAAGAAGGGATCTGAAGTGAGTGTAGGGTGAGGCCAATCTTATGTCCAGGGGGAGAGTGTTCCAGAAAGAAGGGGCGAGAAACGAAAATCTGAGGCCGCCCCATTTCTTGCGCTTGACCTTGGGAACTTGAAGAAGAGCCAGATGGGCCGAGCGCAGGTTACGGGTGGGAACATAAGGATGAATGAGAGAAGAAATAAACACGGGGTTAAGACCGGTTAGGGATTTGAAGATGAGGCACCCCAGCTTAAATTTGCAACGTTCAGAAACAGGGAGCCAATGCAAAGATTTTAACAAAGGGCGGGTGTGACGGTGCCTAGGTTGATGGAAAATAAGGCGGGCTGCCTGATTCTGGACAAGTTACAGACGTTTTAGCTGGTAGTCGGGGATGCCTACATATAGAGAGTTAGCGTAATCAATTCTGGAGACGACTAGGGCTAAGAGGGCCAAAGTAAGGGCTTCAGTGGTAAGGAATCGGGCAATTTTCTGGATTTTTCGCAACTGAAAGAAGCAGGCAGAGACAGTGGCGTTAATCTGTAGTTTCATTGAAAGATCTTTGCTAATGATAACTCCCAGACTTTTTGCCGAGGTAGAAGGGCAGGGAGGCGGACCCAGGCTGACGGGCCAGAAGTTGGAGTTCCAAGTGTAAGCAATATGTTGTCAGTGTTCAATAGTATTGGTGAAGGCCCTACCAGTGTGGGGATTGCAATTATCTTCTTTGACTGGCCTATAGCCTTTGCCAGGGATTCTTTCCCTGAAAGTAACAGCAGGGGCAATAATGGACACTCATGATGCGTCCCCCTCCTGACATTGAAGGGATAAAACTAAATCCTCCACAGTTAACCTAAGCAGTGGGGAACCCATTTAACCATTTGACTTTAGCAATAAAGTCTTCCCTATGATACATTTTTGTAATGTGTAAAAGAGTTAGTGCCTTTTCGGCTTTGTGGGATGAGGCCAGGGCAACCTCTGTCATATTCTTGGATAGCCAGAGGAGATGGGCTAATATGCATGAGTGATCTGAGATGTTCTCCCTGGTATGAAGTCCACTTGGGTATGATGTATAAATGTAATATCCTGTACCTGGGTTTACCCGATTATCATATCAATAGACTGCATGTTGTTCAGAATGCTGCAGCTAGGTCACTCTTAAAAGTTCCCAGACACTCTTCAATCTTTTCTTACTTGAATTAACTCCATTTAAGGGCTACCTGTTAAAAAGATGATCCAGTTCAAAGAATTAGTTCTGGCTCATAGAGCTTTCTAAGGCACAGGTCCTCACTATCTGTCATTGAGGCCACAGCATCAACCGACTCAATCACTCCGCTCGTCAGATGCCAATCTCTTAGCAGTTCCAAGGATCAGATGAAAAAAGTGGGAGGGGCATATTCTCTTATCTTGTAGCTCAAGCATAAAAACAGCTTCTGCTCCATTTCCACAAGATTAGGGGGGAAACTTTCTTCAGAAAAGCAGAGAAGACTTAGCTATTCAAATGGGCTTTTTGAGGGGAACCATTCTGTGTACGGGGTGAATTGTGGCATTTTCATAGCTCTGTAATTCTCTTTGAGAGTAGATTTATAAATCTCTTGATTGATTAAAAATGTTGACATCCCCATTAAGGAGAGATATCGGGCAGTAGCTGTGGAATAACAGGGAATCTTTCCTTGCTTTTCAGAGGACTGTTATAAGGGCCTTGTTGGAGAGCATCACTACGCTGCCAGTGTGTTCTGCCTCCTTATATGCAGTATTAAGGAAATCTAGTATTTCAGTTTTGTTCGATTCATATATATTGTAGGGGAGGTTGGACATTACTTGGGTGACCTCTTTGGTGATCTCCCCCTCCAACAGCAATTTCCCTATCTCATTGAGGCACGGTAATTGTATGTTAATAAAAAACATGTTGATCAATATTTAGCAGTTCAGCACACTGAATTGACCAAAAGTATCTCATGTGTTAGGCAAGAGTTCAGCAGAATTCACACAAGCAATCAGTGTATATAAGACATATTCATTACAATACACAGGATTCTTCAGACGTATTTTGTTATCAATTCTTTATTCATTTTCTTCTGTTGTTACTCAATTTAAAACCGTAGCCAATGCATTTTGCCCTCTTGGACTTCTTCAGGGCTCTCATAGAATTCCTTCTTAAATAGACATGTAAAGTTCATACATTTGTCAATTGTTGAAATATATTTTGTAGGGTCTAGTGATGAAATCCTCTAATTTGAGAAAGGACACTCAGCGACTTTGTATGAGGTCATTTCTTCCATAGCAATCTTTGGCTTGTGTCCTGTTATGCACAATGTAAAAATTACATTGCCAGCGTCCTATTGATAGAGGACCCAGATGCGAAACAGGAGCAATGCAGGATGACTGAAACATCCAAAATGTATTTTCTACTTATATCACACTCTCACAGGCAGCTTCCATTGTTAACTCGAGCAGCACCATCCCAGAACGCATTCCAGGAAAGAACATGTTGGTGTATTCCATATATTCTGCTACTTCAACGATATACATCTCTTTGAAGTATGTGACAAACACTGAGGCTATCTCCTGTGTTTTTTTTACTATGTGCCCTGTATGGTTTTGGATGGCTGAGATAACCATTAGAACCTCTCTCTCTCTACGCTGCACAGCAAGCAGCCTGCTCGCCTTCTCGTCCGGCTCATAATGATGGGTCTTCTATCTATAGAGCATGCATTCCACATTGGAGGTAAACAGAGTGTTAAGTTTAATTTTTGCTTTCTCTGATAATCGCCTAGATGATTTCCACAGGGTGTGAAGTGTATGCGCGGGTCTTTGTTTTTATGTCAGCTTTAAGGGTGGCTTATTGTTCAATTTAGTTTATTATTAATGACCGCATCTCCCATGGGTTTGCCGCTCATGGTAGTCTTGGTAGCCTCCTAAAGTATTTATGCTGAGGCCACCAAACCTACACTGAACCTACACTGTCTAGGTATGCCGTGACAAGTCCACCTTTTCTGTGGGCATTTTATAGTTAGAGGTACTAAGGCGCCATGGCTTCCAAACTAGACTGGACAGTCTCCAGTTCACTGTTATACATATTGGTGAGTAATCAGATATGGGTCTCTCCGTTATCATGCAATATATGACTAGTGGCGTCAATTGGTGGGAAAGAAGTAAATAATGTAGTCTAGACTGGGTATTGTGGACACTTCAAAAGTAAGAGTACTCCTTTTCAGACTGAGTGGAAAGTTACTTTAGTAACTTTTTGAGAGGCACAAAATGGCTGTATTGCTTATTTTGGCTTCCTAGTTTCGGTGATGCTCTTGATGACTTGGTGGAAGGTGAGCAAGACTTTGACTCATCCTTAGTGTTTTCTGGTCTGGAGTGGAGAAAGATGGTAAGAAATTGGGGTGGTTGGTTGAGTAAGGTGTGAGCCCTGGGCAAGAAGCAACCACAATCCATGTCAGAATGAGGCACAAGTCAACCCTAAATTAGCCTGTGCCCAACCCTCTTGTAGCTTGGCATTGCGCAGTTAGGCTTAACTTAGAGGCAATGCGTAAAGTATTTGTGCAACATTTCAAACAGTAAGAGAGCGAAAAACACAAAAGGATCCCACACCAAGTTAGAAACAAAGAATGATTTTTAATAAATAAAACAAGACCAAAACAACAAAAAATTAATCAGTAGAACCAGAGATATGCACTTTTAACCCCTTCAGTGCCCATGACGAGCTGGACTCGTCATGGGCCGCGGTGGCGCTGTGCCCATGACGAGTCCAGCTCGTCATAGACCCCGCCCGCTAATGCAACGGCCGGCACTGGGCGGGGAAAGGGGCGGGCACTGAAGGGGTTAATGTTTTTAGTGAAAATAGTGCCAAAAAACTGGTTGCATCAGACCGGGACAAAATCTAAAGTTTAGGCCGACAGCGATGGTGCGTGGGCTGGATACAGGGACCTTGTTAGGCCTGCTGAACAAAGTACCTTAAATCCTGGTTTGAGGAGCATTGCGAGGATCTGTGTCGAAGATGTGTCACACAGCCGATGTGTCTGCTCCAAGGTGTGGCAAGGTGTTCCAAGGTGTGGCAAGGCTGTGATGCGAGGTCCTGCATTGCCATCGAGGATCCTATTTGAAGAGGGATTGTGATGTGAAATCCAGCACAGCAACAGTTCTGAAGAGGCTGCCGAGGAGATGCGTGTCATTGCAATGGGTCCAATCCACTAAGCAACAGCAATCCATCGGTACTGTTTGGAGTTGCACCGTGCAGCAGAGGAGATGCATTTGTTCCGTGGGTTTCACAGAGACTGACAGAACAACATAGGCTCACTTCCAAGGGTCTAGGATTGGGTAGCACTACTTGGCAGTGTAGCTCACAGAAGGCAGAGTCCAGGTGCTTGTGTCAAGGTGGTCGGAGCCTTTTGTCCCAAAGGCTCAAGTCAGGAGGCCAACCCATTAGCCCTCGGAATCACTCTGGGGTCCTGGGTTCAGCAGATGCAGGTGCAGCCCTTCTCAGCCGTGCAAGTGGGCAGCAGGTCAGCACAGCAAGGCAGCAGTATTTAAGAGCAGCAGGTCAGGAGGGTTTTAGCGTTTTCAACATCACAGCAGTCCTTATTCCTGGCAAAGTATCCACGGGTCCAGAAGTGTACTAAAGAGTTGGGGTCTGAGGTCCAATATTTTTACCCAGTGCCTACTTTGAAGTTGAAGAAGCTTCTAGACTTTTCCACCTCACTGAGGTGTCAGGCATTCCCTTCCTCCCTGTCTTGGCCCCAGCTTGTCTGCGGTCACAATAGCCAAGCACTTTGTGAGAGTGCTCAGGCAGAACCTTTGTGCTGTGCAAGTGTGGTAGGGGAACAGCTCCTCCCTCTTGTTAGCTCACAGTGGCCCATCCTACCAACACCTCTCTTCCCTTTGTCTCACTGTCGGGGAGCAATACACAAAAGCCAACTGCCAGCTACACCTAGTCATGTGACTCAGGCCAGGCTGCAGGCACCAAATGGTTAGGACAAGAAAATGCCAACTTTCTTAAAGATTTCAGATTTTAGAATTGTGATTAAAAATCCGACTTCACCATTAAACAGGGATTTCAATTATAATTCCTTAGACACCAAACTCGAGCTGTATACCTGGTCCTAATTGGAAGTTACAACTTATTACATGTAATGAGATAATTTCAATGTTATCTTATTGGAGAGGTAGGTCTTGCAGTAGTGAATATCACCATTAGGGGTTTTTCACTATCAGAGCATGTAAAACTAAAAGGTACATGTCCAACATTTGAAAAATACTGCACCGTGCCTTCTGGGCTATCTAAGGCCTACCCTAGGGGTTATTTTGCCAGGTCGACATGGCAGTTTAAAACTGCACACACAGGCTACAATGGCAAGCCTGAGACATGTTTAGAGTGTTATGTAAGTGGGTGGTACAACTAGCGCTTCAGACCCACTAGTAACATTTAATTTACAGACCCTGGGCAGGGATAGTGCCACTTTACTGGGAAATTACAAGTAAATAAATATGCTAATTGAGTGTAAGCCATTACTACCATGTTTTAAAGAGAGAGCAGAAGCACTTTATCACTGGTTAGCAGTTGTAAAGTGGGTAGGGTCCTAAAAGCTAATGAAATGGGTTCAGAAAATCGGAGGGTGAAGGCAAAACATTTAGGGAAGACCCACAGGAAGGGCCAAGTCCAACAAAAGTTTGTCCTGAAGATTGTGTGTAGCTGAGGGTTGTGAAATTTGTAAGAGATAGTTGGCCAGGAGAAGCTAATCTGTCTGTCATTTTGCAGGCATATGGTAAGATCCAGACGGAATTGTCTCTGGAAGGAGGTCTGTTGTTTTATAGTGATAATATTGCTCCCCCATGTAGAATTAGGAGTAAATTGGTGGAGATCAGTCATGGGAGACATTTGGCCATGGTACTCATCGCTTCAGCGTTGAGACATGGGTTGCTTTGTACAGTGCATGTTTTCAGAATGATAAAGGTCTTAACCCCAGGGTCCACCTATGACTGAGCTGCTGTGTCTAAAAAGTGCTGCATGAGTTCTGTTTTTATTGTTTGTGGCTGTCCTTCTTTCTGCTTAAAAAACTACATACATTCTTGCTTTTGCATTGTTTCACTTTAACAAATACATTATCCATCTTATCGCATTATGGTCTAAAACCAGTCTAGTGCAACGGTATCAAATTTGTCTCAGCTGCCCAAGTTTCATGATTGTAATAAAACTTAAATGTTTGCTGATTATTAAGTAGAGCGATCATTTGATAGTTTACTAGCAACTCTGCATAGGCATTTTTTAATATTGGTTGTAGAATGAAGCCCTGCCAAGAAGTCAGCAGTATTTGTATTTCAAATGATGCCTTCAGGAGCACTTATTATTAAGAAATCTATTTGGAATGCTGTTAGGACCCGGCATGCCATCAGTGCATGTGCTTTGTTTTCATTTAGCCAATTTTTCCGCCTCCGTTACCAAGCATGGGTCTACTTCCATTAGAAGTGCAGAATCCAGGATGCAATGGGTGGGAGGGGCCTCTGAGGTCTATATGTACAGTCTAGTGTTACGCAATAAGGAGGCATAGGGTCGGTGCCGTACCTGGGACTAGAAGTACTTTAGGATCTCAGCAGACCCCCTGTGCCCCCACAGCCGGTCGCTCCTCCTCCACTGCTCTGCCGCCTGCCTGCCTGCCGCTGCCTGACGCCTGCCTACCGCTGTGACTGCTGACTGACGCCACTTACCTCCTCCACGCCGCTGCCTTCTGCCTGCTGCCTGCTGCCTCGTAGGTACCGCCTGCCGCTGCTGCCCCTTCCTCGCCCGCTGACCGCCGCCGCTGTCCCGGTCACTTCCCCTCCGTTTTTCCCGCCGCCGCTGCCCCGGTCTCCTCCTTCCTGCTCCCGCCTCCGCCTGCAGTCCCGCCTCCCCTCCCTGCCCACTGGCCACCCCGCTCCCGCCTCCCAGCTGACCCTCCCTCCCGGCTCCTTATTTATGACGCCCCCTCAGCGGACGCGCGCAGCGGACGCGCGCAGCGGGGGCGCCGATTGAGCGCCGAAGGTGCGCCAAAGGTAAGCCCGTCTGCGCCCGTCCGCGCCTGGACCGCGCCCAGCGCCAGACCCCCTGGCCCCCGCCAGCCCCCCCGCAGGACCTACAACTTCGCCACACTCATCGCACTCAACACCGCCCGAGCCCCCGGACGCTACCAAGCAACCCCGCGACACACACACGGACCCTTCGCCTGCCGATCCTGCAACTTCTCCTGCCTCCGAACCTGCACCGCACCCGCCAAGACTGGAAACAACAACCACCTCAAGTGCATCATGCTCAACACCCGCTCCATCCACCGCCACGCCGTGGAACTCTGGAACCTCCTCGACACCGCATCTCCAGACGTCGCCTTCCTCACGGAAACCTGGATGAACGCCTCCTCAGCCCCCGACATCGCCATAGCCATCCCGGACGGCTACAAGATCATCAGGAGGGACCGCAACAACCAGACCGGAGGAGGCATCGCCATCATACACAAGAGCACCATTTGCATCTCGACTGACTCCATCAACGCATTCAGCGCCGCCGAATACCTCCACTTCCAGATCCACACCGACCCCAAGACGACCCTCAGAGGCACCCTCATCTACAGACCCCCGGGACCGCGCGCACAGTTCTGCGATGACATCACGGACTTCATCAGCCCACACGCCCTCCCCTCCACCGACTACATCCTCCTCGGGGACCTCAACTTCCACCTGGAGAACAACAATGACCGCAACACCACCGCCTTGCTGGACAACCTCGCCAACCTCGGACTCAAGCAGCTGGTCAACACCCCCACCCACTACGCCGGCCACACGCTCGATCCTATCTTCTCCTCCAGCAAGCACGTCTCCTTCAGTCACTCCACCGGACTCCACTGGACCGACCACAGCTGCGTCCATTTCAGCTTCGCAAAGAACACGGTCCACCACCACCCGAAGCAGGTTCCCCACAGGAACTGGAGCAAGATCACCGCCGACCAGCTCGCCACCTCCCTCAGCCAGAACTCACCCGTCTGGACAACGGACCCTAACACAGCAGCCTGCAACCTCACGCAGTGGCTGACCACAAGTGCTGACGAACTCGCCCCACTGAAGGACCCACTCGCCAGGCCCAGAAGCAAGAAAGCTCCCTGGTTCACCGACGAACTCAAGGACTCCAAGAAGGCCTGCCGCGCCCTCGAGAAGGCCTGGCTCCTCGACAAGACCGCCGACAACATGACCGCCCTCAAACTCGCCACCCGCAGACATCACCAGCTCATCCGCACCACAAAGAAGAAATCTCTGAAGGAACGGCTGGACAAGGACACCCATGACAGCAAGGAGCTCTTCAACATCGTCAAGGAATTCTCCAACCCCAGCACCGGCAACAACGACATCACCCCCTTACAGGACCTCTGCGACTCCCTCGCCTCGTACTTCCACCGCAAGATCGCCGACATCCACAACAGTTTCGGCGCTCAACCCCCGCACCCATCGATCGAACCTACGCACCCAGCCGCCATCCTCCAGACATGGACCGAGGTGACCACCGAAGACACGACAAGCATGATGAACACCATCCACTCCGGATCTCCGACCGACCTGTGCCCCCACCACGTCTTCAACAAAGCGGCCCCCACCATCGCACCCCACCTCTGAGACATCATCAACACCTCCTTCAACACAGCCACCTTCCCGGAGAGCTGGAAGCACGCCGAGCTCAGCGCACTACTGAAGAAACCAACAGCGGACCCGACCGACCTCAAGAACTTCCGCCCCATCTCGCTCCTTCCCTTCCCGGCCAAAGTCATCGAAAAGGTCGTCAACAAGCAACTGGCTGCCTTCCTCGAGACGAACGGATCCCTCGACCCATCGCAGTCCGGATTCAGAGCCAATCACAGCACCGAGACCGCCCTCATCGCAGCCACTGACGACATCCGAGCCCTGCTCGACAACGGTGAAACAGCGGCACTCATCCTCCTAGACCTCTCCGCTGCATTCGATACTGTCTGCCACCGCACCCTAGTCCAACGTCTCAACGACACCGGCATCCAAGGGAAGGCCCTGGACTGGATCACCTCATACCTCTCCGGAAGAACACAGAGAGTACGCCTCCCGCCGTTCCGCTCGGAGGCCACCGAAGTCATCTGCGGCGTCCCGCAAGGATCATCGCTCAGCCCCACTCTCTTCAACATCTACATGAAACCACTAGCTGCCATCGCTCGCAATCACAACCTGAACATCATTTCCTACGCCGATGACACCCAGCTGATCCTCTCCCTCACCAAAGACCCCGACACCGCCAAAGCGAGCCTCCACGAAGGGATGAAAGACCTCGCCGAATGGATGAACAACAGCCGCCTAAAGTTGAACACGGACAAGACAGAAGTCCTCATCCTGGGACCATCGCCCTCCGCATGGGACGACTCCTGGTGGCCCCCAGCCCTAGGCCACGCACCCAAGCCAACAGACCACGCACGCAACTTGGGCGTCATCCTGGACTCCTCCCTATCGATGACCAGACAAGTCAACGCCGTCTCCTCATCTTGCTTCCACACACTCCGCATGCTCCGCAAGATCTTCCAATGGATTCCGACCGAGATGAGGAAGACTGTCACCCAGGCCCTCATCACCAGCAGACTGGACTATGGAAACACCCTCTACGCCGGAACAACAGCCAAGCTTCAGAAGAGACTCCAGCGCATCCAGAACGCCTCCGCCCGAATCATCCTGGACGTCCCCCGACTCAGCCACATCTCGAGCCACCTGAGAGACCTACACTGGCTCCCTGTCAACAAGAGGATCACGTTCAGACTCCTCACCCACGCACACAAATCCCTCCACGACCTGGGCCCAAGGTACCTCAACGACCGCCTGACCTTCTACACGCCCACCCGCCAGCTACGATCGGCGAACCTCGCCCTCGCCGTCGTGCCTCGCATCCAGAGAGCCACCGCCGGAGGAAGATCCTTCTCCTACCTAGCGGCTAAGACATGGAACTCCCTGCCCATCCACCTGCGGCTGACCCAGGACCACCTCGCCTTCAGGAAACAGCTCAAGACCTGGCTGTTCGAGCAGTAGCAGACCCCCCTCCCCAAGCGCCTTGAGACCCTTCTGGGTGAGTAGTGCGCGATATAAATGCCATGATTGATTGATTGATTGATTGACTTGACACATGACAACCCACACTCCCCTGTGACTGGGTTACCTGCACAACCCACTGTTTCCCCCTCTTTGATCACCCTGATATCCCTTACATGTCTTTTGAACCACTGTGTCTCATTGCCTTCCCTGTAAACTGGAATCCTTGACTTTTGCTATGATTTCCGGTATAAGGGCTCTGGATGCATAATGGGCTTACTAACTTTGTAAAATGGCAGAACGTACTGTCCTAACTCTGCCATCATAGGGCAGACTCTGCTCTTGTCCAAGAACTACATTTATCCACGAATGAGCTCACCAAACTCCAGAGGGATTGGCCAGGGAGGGCTGTGGACAGTAGTCACATGACAGATCTATCACTAGGAGTGCTTGGCTCCTCTCCAACCACTATTCTCTATAAGAAGTGTAGAGTGGCCATGTTAATATGCAAGTCAATCCTACACTGCCTAACACACACATGAGTGGACCCTG
Source organism: Triturus cristatus (assembly GCF_964204655.1). Taxonomy (NCBI): domain Eukaryota; kingdom Metazoa; phylum Chordata; class Amphibia; order Caudata; family Salamandridae; genus Triturus; species Triturus cristatus. Next base: position 577,838,231 of record NC_140583.1, on the reverse strand, counting down.
AATGCAGGTTTTCCTTCACAAAAATGAGAATAGGTGAACTCTCATTGGTGGTGGGGTTACTCTATGCTCCCAATGAATCCAAAACTAGGGGCCATATGTAGGTAGCTAAATACCGGTCGGTAACGGCCGAAAATTGGTAAATTTCCCGTTACCGATCGGTATTTAGGCAATTGAGATGTAGGAGGATGTATTTAAGGATTCAGTAATTTACCGATTCGTTATTTAAAGGAATCGGTAAAATACAGAATCGGTAAATTACCGAATCCTTAAATCTATGTAGGGAGCACTCAAGTGAGTGCATTTTTGTTTTAAGGATTCGTTATTTACCACCAACTACAGGTTGGTGGTAAATACCGAATACCTTTTAAAAAGCAATTGTGTGCTTTTCTAGAAATGCCATGTGGCAGACATACATGCCCTTAGGGCATGTATGTGCGACACATGTGCACACATTCACGATTCAGGGGTGCAACAGGGTGTCAATGTGACACCCTGCCACCCTTGAATATGCTCCCCCTATTACAGAATCGGTATTTACCCAATCGGTAATAGTGAATGGCTTCCCATTCATTCCTATGGGCCTGTAGGCCCATAGGAATGAATAGGAAGGTATTCCTTATTACCGATTCGGTAAATACCGAATCGGTAATAACGAATATTACCGAATCAGTAAAATTTACAGATTTTTTACTTACATTCTATTTACCAATTCTTAAATACCGAATCGGTAAAATTCGGTATTTAGGAATCGGTAAATAGGAATTACCTACATATGGCCCTAGGTTCCTTGGGACCCTAAACAGAATACTCACCGAATTTTCAGTCCAGACTGATCATTGGGGGCAACCGGAATTTGGCCCTGAACCCAATCCTTGACTGCACCGAAAAATGTAAATCCAGTATTTTTTGTAAAGCGCAAACAGCTACCCGAAGGAATCCCGACGCTGGGGGCCGTTGGGAAGATTATGCAAGCTATTGCCCAGAGACACATGGTGCTGGGCTGACCTGCCGCCGGTGCTGGGGATTGAACCGTGAGCCCTAGATTCCAGCGTCAGTCGCCCTGGCCGTGGCGCCACACCTCTTCCCTCTTAACAGGTAATGTGACAGATATGGCACTCTTGCAGGATCTGATGAAAGACCATGTGCTAGTGGACGGGTGTCATTTGATCCATCCTATGAATAGGGAATACATAGTCACATTCTCTGTCCATAACCCTTTGTCACACATTGACTGCTTCCTGGTGAACCACGCAATGCTCCCCTATCCTGCCCATCTGCCATACTACTGTGAGGGCTGTCTGACCATGCTCCCATAACACTTGATGGCCCCTACAGAGCTGTGGAAGATGCAAGCGGCCAAGTACCACTTACTGGAGGGAAAAAAGGGTATTGAGAGCGCATGTGGAAACGTATTGCTCTGAAAATGAACAACAGATGCTCTGGGTGAAGCCTCCTAATTTGTGACTCGGTAATTAGGCGGAAACAATGTGTGAAGGTTTGCAAATGCCTAGAACACTCAATAATAGCCCTCGAATGGTCTTACCACAACAATACTGCCCTTCATAATCAACACCATTTGAGACGGAAAAACTCAAATTAAAAAAACTCTACATGTCAGCCACGGAGAATGTGCTGGCCAACAGTTCGGGCTGGACTGTTCCCATGAGGGCACAGGGTCAGACTGATTTGCATATGGCCATGTCTGAACTGGGGTGGAGGAGTGAGCTAAAGAATGATGATGGATTAAACCCAGATCAGTTGACTGGGGGTGAGTGTTTGATTTGCTCAAACGTTCTGTCCAACATCCCCTTTGGTATCGCTTTGGCCAACCTCAAATGGCGACATTATGAGCAGGGGGGAAAAGTGAGGAGCATGTTAGCCTTCCAACTCTGCCAAATTGCTGCTTGGCGTTTCTCTGCTCCACTGAGACATTCTATGGGTGGAGTGTGGGTGTTCCCACGCACCCACTCATGGATTTTGAAGCATTCCCAGATTCGCCATTAGTGGTAAACCTGGGAATGCGTCAAAATGATATGCCTCCCCAGGTAAGGCGTAATGAGGAGAAATATCTTTATTTCTCTTTGTTACTTCCTTTTTCTATCTGTGCTGCATTCTGCAGTACACATAAAAAAGAGGATAATGCCTCCGGGGATTGTTTTTTTGCACAAAAACAATCCAACTTAGAAAAACAAGCACCCTTGCACCAGAGTGCAAGGGTGCCTGCGTTGGCGCTAAGCAACACATAGTGGGCCTGTGCTGGCAAATGACAGTAATGTGCCATATATTGTTGAGTAAAGCACATTCCTAACCTTTCCCATTCACTCAGCAAGGTGACTTGATCCTCTGCGCTGCGTGATTATTTGTTAAACATGCCCTCCAGGTATCTTAACCAGTGTTATCACCCATGGAATGGCACCACTTAATTTCCCTATATTTTTATATCTGACTTTACATAGGTCAGCAGAAAACCAAGCCTGTGATTTCTGGTCTTAAACATGCCGAACTGAGGGTCTTTAATTACTGCAGTGGAATCCATTAGATTGACAATAAGCCCTGACCAAAGAAGGGTGAACCTACCCAGGATGAGGCCAACTCTTGATATATCAGTCAGTATTTCCTTTATTTCAGAGAAGGTCTTCCACATCGTACCAGCCTCAAACAGCGGGTCCCATTCTACCCTTTTCATTGCCTCCACATCAAAGGCCATTCCAATTTTTGTTTTTGTGAAAATTCGTTAAGCAGCTCCCAGTGACCATTTTTTGAGCAGCATGAACACTTTTGACTTTAGGTAATATCCTAAAATCTTTTACTAAAGCAAAGCCTTGCACTGAGATGAAGGTATCATCTAACCTGTCTTCCTTGATGACGAAAAGTATGTGTAATTGATGGAAACGTCAAGTTTCAATCTCCCATTCAAGACCCTTATATTAAGCACGGGTAAGAAAGTCATTAAGTGCATGCTTAAATTATTGATTGTTTGCACACTGACGGAACAGCGAGAGCTATCACAGATTTTTGTCAGTTAGCCCAACAAATTCATCTTCCTAAACACTCATAGCTAAATTTGCATTGACAACACCTCTTAAAATAATACACGGGGAACCTGATATGTTTGATAAAAAGGACAAGATTTTATCAATAATCCTAAACTCTATACCAACGTTTGTATGGATATAAACTTTCACAATTATTGAGAACTCAGTTGCCTTTTTAGGCCACCTGCAAATTACTTTAATTGCATATGTGCATTCCCTGTGACGAAACCCCACACAGAACACTTCAGCAAGTTAGCCAACAAATTGCACGACCCACTTTAATGCGTCCTTTTCCTTTAACCCAAGAGCACGGACAAAATATTCGCTGTGGCCCGACAGCGGAACTGTTGCTAATTGTCAGGTTTCTTGGCTACATTCCATGTCCCAACAAGAAGTTTAATCTCTTGGGGGCAGGCTAGTAGTCTTGCTCACCCTGCAAGCAACACTGCAAGAAAACAATCTAATTTTACTACAAAGTGAATGAAATCCCAAGGTCTTAACGGGAAAGGAGCTATGAGCACTATTTATGTTCAGCCGAAAGTGCGGCAACCAACTACGACGTCTTCCAATCTCCTATAGAGTTGGTCCATGTGCATCTTTCAATAAAGATAATTCTTGTGGAGTCAAGGGTTTAAGGTCTTGGGCTACGAATGATAGCCTAGCAAATGACACAGGATAGTGACTGTAATGCACCCTTGAGGCAAAGATTTTTCTATGCCCCCAAAAACATTCAACTGCAGCTGCAGAAGTAAAACAGATTTTCTTCAATGTCCTAAAAGATAAAGTCAGTAATAAAAACTGTATTCTATCGCTGGAAACGTTATATTGCACTGTAGAAAAAGAATTGAACAGCCTTACTGTATCATATTTCTTCAACACATCATGTACACTCCTGAATTCCTAGGGGCAAATTTACAAGAAAGGAACGCATCTATAGAGATGCGTCACTTTCATTGCGCCACAGAAAAAAATGCTTGCGCCACCATGTATGCGCCGTATTTACAATATGGCACCATGGCGGAAGGATTGACAGATGCGTCAGAAATTCTGACGCATCTGTTGGGGCAAAAGTCACGCATTGCTGGAGTCGTGTCGCAAGCATGACGCAACTCCAGCAATGCATTTTGTGGCCTATTCCCACTACACTGCGTCACTCCTAGAAGCAGGCGTAAGGTTTTGACGCAGTGGCGTCCTAAAAGTGACGCAGTAGATTTCACTGCATCACTTTTACGAAGCTTTCCTGCGTGGGAACGCCCCCCTGCATACATTATACCTGACGCAGGTATAATGTGACGCAGGGCTTTACAACGTGACGCATCTCCCTAGATGCATCACGTTGTAAATAGGGCGCATTGTTTGCGCCGCCGGTGCATCAGAAAAAGTGACGCACTGGAAGAGCAAAGAGGCGCAAGGGGCATGTAAATCTGCCCCCTAGTCTATAGTAAGCAGCAGCGCCAGAGGCTAAGGATACCGCACTCTCATCCCTGAAGCCATCTCATATTTTATGCTGGGTGTAGAAAAAAGATCCTCCATTTGAGCAAGTAAAATCGCTGTAGAGTTTTGCAGGTTAACCTGACCAGGCTGCGCCAAGTTGGAAAGCAAATTTTCAGTGCAAGCCTGGGGCACCTCAAAAGGACAGAAAACTGAGGCTGTCAGATCAAGGTGGTAAGATTGATGATTTGGGTGGTAGTAATCTTTTTCGGGCCAGTCAGGGAGCTGGAGGGAGACCTGAGTCAAGTCTTCCTGGGTAAAAAAAAGCCAGACAATTCCGTACCAGTTGAGGCAAATCGATATTTAATGGATTTACTTGCTGATAACCCACATTTTGGCAAAGGGGGCTTCTGACTCACTATCATTCACTGGTAGAGGAAAGAGTTGTTAATCATTGTTTGAGACAAGCATCTAGCCGCAGACCCTGAACCCACTGAGCGCACCCCACAATGGAGGCTAAATGAGCGATTTTCATGCCCTATTGTGGTTGAGTTCTTAAGCTTTAAAAACTGGAATACATTTGATTTGCTTTTCCATAGGCCTTTTGCCCTTTTATCATATAACAAAATGTAGATCTTTAAGTCTTTATTTAATTTCCTATGTTTCTGTTTGTCCTTCCAAGAGAGGAAGAAAGTTTTCAGCTGCTGTTCAACTTCTGAAAAGTATTTTTCATCTTTGCTAAAATCCTTCCTGCACATCCTGACTTTGCTGTTTGAAAAGAAAATGCTTCTGGTGCTTTCACCCGAAGCATTTTCTTTTGTGTGCGGCCATCATCCCATTACTGATAGCTGCACTGTAAAAGTAGTACGGCCGTCAGCAAAGGTCGCACTAATGAGCTTAAAACATACCATGGCTCCACCCAGTTGATTTTGATTCGATTTTTTTGATTTTTGATTTATTAGGTGCACAAATCATCCTTGAGGGGATCACGCGGTGCCAGTCAATATAGGTAACAATTCCATATGATGATTAAAGATCAACCATGTGTTCAGGGATTTCTTAAAAGAGAATAAGTCTAAGCAGGAACATAGAGGTCAGGGTAACTGTTTCCACTGTTTGGGAGCTAAAACGGAAAAGGAATGGCCACCATATCTGAATGTATGTAAACATTTGGAGCGTAGCAATAGTAGATCACTGGATCTGAGCAGGCATGCCGGGATGTATCGCTGTAACTTGTTTTTAAGATAACATGGTTCCTTCACATGCAATGATTTCAAAACCAAACACATAGGTTTAAAAAGTGCATGCTTTTTTATGGGAAGCCAATGAAGGGAACTTAAAAAAGGTTCAGAGAGAGATTGCGCGGAAAGATTCCACACAAGGCTCGCTGCAGTGTTCTGTACCCCTGAAGTCTGGAAATTAGGCCTTCATTCATTGCAACCATAAGGGAATTCCCATAGTCCAGGTGGCTCACTATCAATACCTGCACTAGGGTTTTCCTAGCATGCAAAGGAACCCAGTGAAAGGCTTTCCTAAGCATTCACATCAGGCTGCAACAAGTCCCAGAGATATATTTAACATGCTCATTCATGGAGAGATTTTCGTCCAAGAAGACACCCACATTTTTTACCAGTTTTTTAGGCGTCGGGGACAATCCCAGATCGGATATCAACCAGTCGGTAGACCAGACTGAGTGAACCTTCCCAAAGAGAAAGACTTCCGTCTTACTAGTGTTGAGCCTAGGAAAATTAGCCATCATACAGGAGGCAATTTTTAGCACACACTTTTTAAATTTGATTTTGGTAAATTCATAGTGATGACAAGTGTGTCATCAGCGTATGAAATCGTATTGAAGTCACATGACTTGATAAACATACAGAGAACAATAAAACCAGCACAATCAAATTGACAAAGGATGCCAAGCATTTCGGAACCCCCAGTAGAACAACACAATATTAATATTTGCATTTGGAACATCAACGGTTTATAATCCAAGACCGGAGATCAAGAGGTTCTAAATTATTTAAAAACCTTTGACATGATCCTGCTTCAGGAGACCTGGGAAGATAAACCTTTTGACCTACAAGGTTGCCCCATGGTGCAAGGGTGCCTGCGTTGCGGGGATTGTTATTTTTGTGGAGGAAGGGATACCTGCAGAAAAACAATCACAAGAGGCTTTTTCCTCTTTCTATGCGAGTTGCAGAATGCAGAACACATAGAAAAAGGAAAAACGAGGAGAAATAAAGAAATTTCTCCTTGTTGTGCCTCTCTTGTGCCTCTCTTACGCCTACCCTGGGGAGGCATAGGTTTTTGGCGCTGCCTCAGACTTACGATTTCTAGTAAATCTGGGGCAGTGTCAAAAAGCCATGGATGTTGCTAGGAAGACCCCCAGCAACACCCACAGAACACCCCTTTAATGCAGTTTAACGTGACTTTATGTGGCCTTATAAATATGCCAGTGGCACATTGCACCACCAGAATGTCAAAAAAGTGATGTTCCAGCGGTGTAAAATTGCCGGTAGGCCCTTAGTATTGCTGTAGAGGAATTGGAAGTTAACTCCTGAATAACATATGATTTACCTGTTGACACTATTCATTCCCAACTCTCTATTATGAAATACAACTCAGTTTTTCTTTTGAGCGGCAATTGGTTACAGTGGAAATGGTAACTGTAAACAACAGTCTGAGTTATATGATGTTTGATAATGAGAACAATCTTTAAGGTTTTCATAGTTCTGTTTTTATTCAGTGTAACAGATTAGTAGCTGTAATATAAATTGCATTAATTAAAATCAAACAGTTAACCTATACTCTTGGTAATCATAATTAATATTTTCAGTATGTTCCTACCATACTTGCATCACAACAATCATTATATGTCGCTAAGTGCTTCCACTTACTCCTCTTACAAAAGAACATTGCAGTGGTATTTGAGTTCTGATCCATTGAAATGACTCCTTGTGAATGATATAGTACAATGAGTTTGTAATCCTAATGTATGAATCCTGGTGAGCAAACAAAGGGCCTGATTTATAGTTAGGCAGATGCTGTACTCAATTACAAATGTGATAGATATCTTGGCTCTCGTATTATGAGTGGCATTGGATATAATGCACTGGCAATATGGCGTACGGTATATCCGTCACGTTTGGAATGAAGCAACCCTCCTCCCAAACTATAAATCTGGCCCAAATTGCACATAGGATTTGTATTCCAAACAGTTGACTCCTGGAAAATAACCATTGCAAGTCTTTATAGCCTCATAAGTGTGATGCATGAATCCTTCTCTTCCATCAGTCATGTTTTTCATTGACTTCTTGAGATGACAGGTAACCAGGATTGTAGTTTTTAACAGCAAGCCCTGGCAGATAGAACTTAGGATCATGATTGCCAGGGACCAGAAGAAATTTATACTGTTAGCATTCAAGATGACTGTCACCATTGTCAAGTCTCTTAAAAGTCCTATGGCTCCATAAAACATGTAGTCCTTCTTGCTTTTGCTCCTGTGTTTAGCATAGTGTGTCTTCCAAGGATGCTAGGCTTCTAGCTATGCAGCACCCATATTCTGCACACCCGTCCATCCTTTGATCTCCTGAAGACTTGCAAGTTAAAGGACTTCAGAGTACCACATCAAACATGGCCAGCACCCCCCATCCTCTCCCACTGCTAAAGACATCTTAGTTGAAGGGCTTAGCAATTGTGCATCATGTGGGGCTAGCACGTTCAGGTAAGAGCATCCTGCGCCACATCCTGCCTGGATTGCATGAGAGACTATTGCATTATACACAGAAACGCTACTTTTTGCTATTTTATCCTAGCACAGAAAAGCCATGGGGTCTAGCTTTAAAGTGCTAAACATTATTTGTTCATGCAATGCACACAAACAGCATTTGTGAATGGCTGTTCTTATATCCACTAGCAAATTAAAGCTGGCCTTCCCAGTCCTTGTTGATGATATGGCAGTAAGCAGTGTTTCGAACAAACACTCATCCACCTGCCACCTACAGCATGCATTGCCACTGAAAAAAAAATATTTTGCGATATGCCGCTTAGGCACCTGTACCACTGACAAAAGCCACGCATTTTATTCCTTGAAGGTAACTGGCAGCAACGCAGCTCTGTAGGCCCACATCTTCGGTTCATAGGACCATCAGAATCTTTTTTTCTTTCTCATTACATCACTTAACAATTAGAGTTAGGTCCAATCATTGTGTGTGCCACATAATATATGCTCACAGAGCAGAAAGACGTGACAAAGGAAGATGCAAAATGTGAAATGTGACCGCATACCGTTCCTTCCCAGGGAGCCAGCCCTGCCAACCAGCAGACTTCCTCAGGCCTCTACAGGCCTCCTTTGCCCCAGGCACCTACTGCCCAGGCTACCCATTGGTTTTCCTCAAGCTCCTCAGGCTCTGCACACTGTTCTCGCGCTTCTCACTCTGACCGCTTCCTGCCTCCCACACACCCCTTCTGCAGACCTATTTTATGAAAGTCGCAGTGCGGGAGCACCAAAGGTGCACCAAAAGCAAGCCTATCTGTGCCAGTCTGCCGGTTCACCTACACCCTACGATCAACCGTCATCACAGCAACCAACGTCACGCCATCTCAGTCAGCCGAGACCTTCCTAGAACAATGCAGCTGTTTTCTTACCAATGCCAGATCACTCTGTAAGCATGCCACCAAAATCCTGGACATGCAAGATCGAGACCAGCTTCAACCAAACCAAGGAACTCTTCATTATCGTCAAAGAGTTCACATTCCAGTCAGCCACCAAAACTCTAACCCATCCTCACAGGAGCTCTGTGACGCCCTCGTAATCTACTTTCACAACAAGATAGCAACCATATTTAGATACTTCGATCACCAATTCACTGACCTCCTCAGCATCCCATCAACCACTGCCACAGACCACCTGATCTCTGCATGTGAACAGCTCAGTACACCGAACGCAAATACCCTAATGACCCCACCGACTTTTCAACCTCGGAAGAGACTAGATCAGCCTTCAGCTCACTGCCATCCTCGAAACCTCAATTTCCACAGCCACCTTTCCCGACTCCTACACACAGGTAGAGGTCCGACCCCTCCTCAAGAAACCATTGGTAGACTACAGCGAACTCCATAATTACCTTCCCATCTCACTGCTCCTATTACCACCAAAGTCCTGGAGAAGACAAACAACCTCCAACTCACCGAACACCTGGAGAGAAACAACCTGCTGGACCCTTCTCAATCAGGATTCAGAACCAACCGTACCACTGAGACAGGACTAATCGCCACAACAGACGACATTCGCACCCAACTCGACAGTCGACCTGATCAAGCTCAATCCTATTCGACCTCACTGCAGCCTTCAACACCGTCTCCCACTACACACTTATCACTCGACTACGACAGATCGGAATCCCAGACATCACGCTCAAATGGATGGCTTCCTTTCTCACGAACGCACCCAGAAATTACGCCTCCCTCCTTTCACCTCTCAACCCAAGGACACCATTTGCGGCATCCCTCAATGCTCTTCCCTCAGTCCAACCCTCTTCAACTTCTACATGACACCACTCACGAACATCACCAGAGCTCACAAAATCAACATAGTCTCCTATGCTGATGGTACCTGGCTCATCCTCTCGCTCTCAGCGGACTCCACCACCATGAAGATCAACTTCCACAACAGTATAAAGAACGTCTCAGCCTGGATGAAGAACAACTGTCTGAAGCTCAACACCAACAAAACTGAAGTACTGATCTTTGGCAGACACACATCTCTCTGGATTGACTCCTGGTGGCCATCAGAACTTGGATTCACCGCCACTCCGAAAAACCACACACTCAAACTGAACATCTTCCTGGACAGTGAACTCTCCATGAAGAAACACCAGGTCAACTCCATCTCCTCAGCCTGCTTCCACACTCTCCACATGCGCCGCAAAGTCTTCAAGTGGCTGTCCATCAGCATCAGGAAAACCGCGACACAGGCACTCTTCACCAACAAACTGGACTACGGCAACGCGCTCTATGCAGGCACCACCACCAAAATAATGAGGAGACTCCAGATTGTCCAGAATGCAGCAGCCAGACTCAGCCTAAACCTGCCGAAGAGGACCCACATCACCCAGCACTTGAAGGACCTGCAATGGATCCCCATCTAGAAAAGTTGTCAATTCAAACTCCTGACCCACGCCTACAAATCCCTCCATGACCAAGAACCCACCTACATGAACCACCTTCTGAACTTCCACCTAAATCCCAGGAACCTCCGATCCGCTCATCTTCCCCTTGCACATATACCACCAGGAGTGGTTCCTCCGCTAAGGCAGGGGAGCATCACCCCACTGCTCTCAGAGCAGTGGAAAAGTGAAAAATAAAATGATAATAACAATATTATTATCATTTTATTTTTCGTTTACTGCTAGGCTGGGTAGGGCGGAGCTGGTGGTTCAAGGAGGAGGAGTGGAATGTGCACACTAAGAGTGCAGGACTGCTGGGCCGGCCATCTCAGGCCGGCCAAACAGTCCAGCGCACTGTGCATGTTCCCCACCGAGGCTACATTACAGTCTTGGTGGGGAACATGAATAAGCTCCTGTCCCAGTCTGAACAATGAACCACGGCACTCAGGCCAATCACAACGCTACATTGCAGTGTGGTATTTGGCCCATGGGAACCTGAGTGCTCATGGACTCTTCAACAATGAGGGAGAAGAGACAGAGGCGGCCGCGGCACAAGGAGGTAAGTTTTTTCTTTTTTGTTTTTAAATATTTTGCACCCCAATCCCCATTTTTGCCCCCGCCCCACTCGCCTCCGGGCCCTGTTCCCTGCCAGCTGCCATTGTATACCACGCATCCAAAGCTGCTACATCAGAGGAGACTTCTTTTCCCACATTGCTTCTAAGACCTGGAACGTCCTTGCCCTCCACCTTCACCCTCACTGACCCACTTCAGGAAGGGTCTCAAACCAGGCTGTTTGACTGACTCCGCAGCATAGCACCTGGATACCCTCTCGAGTGAGAAGCATTGCTTTATAAGTAATTGATTAATTGAAGATTGAAAAACAACTCGATGGATGTCTAGCAGGAAACTGTTTGCACACTGTAACGAATTCCAGTAAAGGAAAACCATAGTGCCCGACTTGGAGTTTGACGGACAGGGTTCTCCGCTACAAACACAGTACGCTGCCCACCAAACCTTCAGTCCCCCTGCCTCATTTAGAAGCAGTCAGACCTGAATTATTCTGTCAACGGGCCCCTGTTGGGTTCGTCAATGGAATGTTTCCTCCAATGGACTGACAGAGTAAGGGCCATTAGAGAAATGACATTATACTACCCGCCCTACTTTGAGTGGACTGTTTAATATCTTTTTTTCCTGTTTGACACATCCAGACAAAACCTGCACATGAAAAAACAATAATGACCCCCAAGCCCTCAGAGAAAACTCCCAGGGTGTGGGTATCATTAATATTTTGTGTTTCAAAAATAAACTCCCAATTTGAGAAAAAGAAATTTTAAAATGTTTTGTGGACAGCTTTCAAAACCAATGTCGGCTGTCCACCAAACCTTTAGTATATTGAAAGAAACCACCATGATGGTATTTCTTTTGAATGTACAGAGATGACCACTTGGTTTGCATTCATCTCTAAATTTGAAGGAGGGAGTACCTTCGAAATGGCAGAGGTAATGTCCTCCACCATCCCAACAGATAATACTCTGTGCATCAAACCTTAAATCAGGCCCTAACTTTTTTTTACTATGCTTACACTCTGAAAAACATATGTATTTAATTATGAATGTATGCATATTCAGCACATGTACGAAAGGTATACATAATGAAGACCTAGTGGCATATTTATGAGGGCTTTGTGTCATGCTTACACCATGCAATGTGGTACATGCACAATATAAACCTCTAAGTCACGTTTATGAAGCCACACAAAGCCACTTTGCATGGCTATGAATGGCTTCAAAAATATGTAGTAATGTAACGCGGCGCAAATCTCTGAATTGCATTACTCTGCACAAGGGAGGCGTTGTTGTTCCAATGCAAATCCTATGGTTTTTTACGCATTCCTAGGGAATGCACCAAAAAGATACACTTCCCCAGGTGGAGCATAACGAGGAGAAATGTATTTATTTCTCCTTGTTTCTCCTCGTTTTTTCCACTTTCCAAGTGGGCTGCATTCTGCAGCACACATAGAAATAGAAAACGCCTTTATGGATTGTTTTTGTGCAGGAAGGATCCCCATCCTGTAAAAAACACAATCCTGCCTAAAACACAGGCGCCCTTGCACCATGGTGCAAGGGTGCCTGCATTGGCGCTAGGCTGCTGAAACAGTTCCAGCTCAGGGGGAAAGGACAGGAATGCTCCCTATTGGATAATTATGGTGCATTCCTGCCCTTTCCCTGCGATGCAGGGCAGCGCAGCTAGCTAACTTGCTGCACTGCCCTGCGCCACTATTCCAGTAAATATGCCCCCTAGTATGAAGGGTTTTGGCTCAACAGTAATTGTGTTTAAAAAGAGTTCTACTTACAATAAAAAAGGACATTCAGAGTAAGGAAGGGGTGCATATTTGTTCCAGTCTAGTGGAGCCAAAATGTAGAACTGAATTTTTTACAGGGTTATGATAGACTATAAAATAGTAGGGGGTCCCATATTGCACCAGCCATGTGTAATAAAAGATTCTTCTCACCGAGTAACAAGGACCAGATGTCTCTATCCTAGGTACAGTAAGAAAACACAAACCACCTGCAAAGGCAGGATATTATTCCAAGTTTTTATGCTGTAAGCCATCCAATGTCGTTCCAATAAACAGCCCATTAAAAAGCATGCAAACATTTTTATACTTTGTGATATAACCCATAGCGTGATGTTCACAATGGCATTCACACATAGCTGTCTCATTAGGAATGCACGGGCGGTAGCGAGAAAGGCAGCTGGAAGTTTTGCTCTCATTTGGTATTGCTGACTCGCACAGGCAAAACATAGCAGTCAGTCATAAATAACTTAATGTAGTAAAAACGTTTTACACTATACCAACTATCAAACGTGCAGCCAAGATTTCATTAGGTGTACGAATTGGCAGCCGGTCCATTACACTCCTGTATAATGCTGACCTGGCCGAGTGGGGGGGGGGGGGGAGAGAGAGAGTGTATGTGTGTATGTTAACCTATTGACCAGCGAGCGGCCTGAATATAAAGATAGTTTTGTACCCCACGCAATTCAAAAGGGGATGTTGATATAGAAACGCCCCACATCCTTCCCGAAGGATGGGTGCAAAATGTTTGCTATCCAGGCAGAGCTCTTTTCAGTCAGATCGGCAGCTATATTATTTTTTTTGATGCGGTGAAGAAACCAAAGTTACTGTGATGCATTACTCTAAAGGTAGAAATCAGTGCAGAGCCATATTTACAAACATAGCCTGTTTCTCCTCACTGTCACTGAGCTGCTGCACACCCAGGCTGTCTAGTGCCAGGTGGGGCGTCAGGCCTGGCTGAATGCTTGCTGCACGGAGGCTAGGCCTCTGACGTGGCTACGTATCAAAACAGGAGGACACACAAACAGTGGTTAAGGTGCGAGCCACAAGCGGACTTGCGCTCATTTATTTAAATCTTCGGCGAGCCCGCCTTCTGGGTGCATGCGTGTGTGTGCGATACAATGTATGGTGCGGGCCGGGTGGCACCGACCCTACATCCCTCCAATCATTTAGATACTGAGACATTTTAATACTGCACTTTCAGTTTTGGTACACCTAGCATGCAAAGTCTCTTAGTCTTTGGCTGGGGGCAGGATTCGGCCGAAGACCATACCTCTGGCTCCGGGAGATGTTTTCTACCCCTGTCACCCCAGCACTTCCTTGCGGTGACTGGGGTCTTGCATTCGGGTTCGCCTGCTCTTCACCAGCCGGTGATACTCCATCTGGACGTTGTATCGCCGTTGTCTGACTACTTCGTGGAGTGCTTGGCGGTATCATTTCTACTCCCTCTTCTTCCACTCTCCTCACTTGTTGTTAGGCTGACCCCCACCTCCTTAAATCAAGACACATTTCGGGTGACCACTCGAGACCTGTGCATAGCAGACACCATGGTTCCTTGTACATTAACGACATCCCACACCTCCGGTTCATACAGAGTGCGATACTTCCATCCCGGCTATTGGTCTTTCGCAATGACTCGGTCTCCAACTTGAATGTCCATCGGTTGTGCCCAGCACGCTTGGCTTGCCTTGTCGTTGTTACTCCTTCTTCTGGCTTGTGTAGCATCTTGATCCAGCTCAGGTGGATTCCAAAACGGGTCAGCAGGAATGCTGTCTTGAGGCACTTTCTTGAACAGCAGGTGCGCAGGGGCACATTGAGTTGTACAGTGGGGTGTCTGATGGTATGCACTTAGAAACTGCTGGAGGAAGTGCTCAACATTGTTGCCCTTTTCGATGCCAATCCTAAGGGCCCTGTTCAAGGTTCGAATGAAGCGTTCTACTTCTCCATTTGCCTTCGGCCATTGTGGCGTGATCTTGCGATGTAGAATGGCGCGGGACGACAGGCACTCCTGGAACTCTCTCCCTTGGAAGGGTGGCCCATTATCTGACTTAATTTCCTTCATTGCGAAGACGCGGTCAAGTGCAGCCCTGACCTGGGGAAAAGCCGTTGAGGACACTATTTCCACCACAGAGATTTTTGAGTGAGAGTCATTGAGGACCAGGGTGCTCCGCCTATCAGGGAATGACCCAAAGTCAACGCTAACTTGTGTTCATGGTTCCGGGCATGGCGCTTCGGTAATGACTGGGTGTGGTGCAGGGTCGCTTCCACCGATGTTGCACCAGTGGCATGTGTGGATTGCTTCCTCGACCATGATATCTATGCCAGGGAGCCATACCTTGCTTCTGAGACTGACTTTGGTTTTAGCTATCCCTTGGTGGTCCTGATGCACCAGACAGACCACTCTCTCTTGAAGGCTCCTGGGGATCACCAGGGTGGTACCGCGTAGGACAATCCCATGAGGACCTTCGCTGAGCTCGCTCCGGGCTCTCAAAAGCTGCTGATGGAACAGTCTCTCCGCCTCTGTCAAGGCGCTGACTCTGTCAAGAAAATTATGCCAGTTCCGGTCCACCAACGTTACTTTGACCTTAGTCAGACATTCATCAGACTCAGTGGCCCTACCGATGTCCTCGAGCGTGAGAGCGTTAGGGCAGGCCTCTTGAGAGATCATTCGGGCAAATTTTTTCGTGTTGTCTTCGTCGGCCACTTGTCCTGGTGGAGCAGATGTGCAGGGGTGGCAAGACAGAAAGTCAGCAGGGTTGTTGACCCCTGGTCAGAAGATTACTTCAAAATGGTAGGCTTGCAATTGAACAACCCAGCTCTCGATACTTGGGGGATCCAACCTGGACGTGCCTGCAAAGAGCGGAATGAGAGGCTTATGATCAGTGACCACATGAAATTCCTGTCCATAGAGATAGAGATGACAGTGTTGGCACGCCCATTTGGTCTGGGCATATCTCATCTCTGTTGCTGTTAACGCTCTGCTTGCAAAGGCAGTTGAGACCCACTCCTTTGCTTCCGTCTCCTGCATGAGAACCGCACCTAGCCCCACAGGGCTAGCATCCACCACCACCTCTGTGCGTCTGTTGGGTCGAAAGTACACCATGGCTTTGTCGTCGATGAGGGCCTCCTTCACAGCATGGAACGCCATGTCTTCTTTTGTGGTCAACACCCATCATTGGCCCAACTTCGTGAGATTGCGAAGAGGTTCGGAGAGTGGCGCTAGATTAGGGATGAGTGGGCCACAATATGTGGCCATGCCGAGGAAACTACAGACTTCTGTGGGCGACGTAGGTCTCGGGGCAGCACGTATGGCCGCTGCCTTCTTCGGATCGACCCGTAGGCCATCCCTGGAAAAGATATAACCGAAGAACTCCACCGACTCTTGGTAGAATGAGCACTCTCCGCCAGCCGTCGAAGGGTGTCCCTGAGGTGTACATGGTGTTCTTCTAGCGTCTTCGAGAACACGAGGATGCCATCACTCAAATTGATCACGCCTTGCAGCCCCATGAGTGTCTCCCTTATCGCATTCTGAAACCCCTCCACTGCGGAGGACACCCCGAAGCTCAGACGCTTGTAGCAGCGCAGCCCCACATGGGTGGAGAAAGTCGTGATGTTTCGGCTATGAGGATGGAGCTTAAGCTGGTGGTAGTCTGCGTTGAGGTCGAGTTTTGTAAACCACTTGGCCCCGTTGAGGTCGGCCACTATGTCATCCATGGTGGGCATGAGATGTCGTTCCCGCATCATGGCTTTATTCGAAAGCCGCATGTTGATACAGAGTCGAGTGGCTCCTGGCGGCTTCGGTTTGGGGGCAACGACCAAAGGTGACACCCATGGGGTGGGCCCTGACACCTTCGCAATTACGCCCAACTGCTCCAGCTTCTGCAGTTCTTCCTCCACTTGAGGGCATAGGTGGAATGGCACCCTCCTGTGTCTCAGGGCCATAGGCTTGACCGCTGGATCTATGTGTAGTTTGAACAGCTTCCCTTTCAAACACCCCAATCCTTCGAATAACGTGGGAAAGCCTCTGAGGATGTCTCGGATGTGCAAGTCATGCACCTGGTTGGCGAAAAAGACCAGCTCTAGGTCTTCCGCCATGTGGCAACTAAGAATGCTTTCCTTCAGTAATGTGAAATCGTGTGTGCAGGCGGCGCCGTTCACTGGTGACTTCAACCTCCATGACTCCTCGTAGGGGTAGTGGCTCCGTCCCACCGTAGGTGTATTTTCTTGCCTTGGAGGGCTCGAGCGGGGGTCCCGGTGACAACTGCTCGTATTGATGACTATCCATCACGTTTACTGACGCCCTGGTGTCTATGAGTGCTTTTACGGAGGAGGTCGGTGCTTTGGACCTTCTCGACTGACGAACAACACTATGAAGACGTCATCGTCCTCCGCACCTAGACCAAACCCTGGCAGGGTGGTGTCCACTTGATCCAGCGGGTCTTCCAGCATCAGTTGTCTCACTGCCGTTTACGGTCCACGCTGCCCTGCCATGATTGTCTTTGCTCTCCCTCCTTGGCATATCTTTGCGAAATGGTTGAGCTTCTGGCATTGGGAGCAGGTCTTTCCTCTTGCGAAGCACCTGCCAGCCGGCGGGTGATACAAACCGCAGTTACCACATGCGCTCTTCTGTGGCGGCCTTCTGGATCCTCTAGGTGTTGCCGGTTACCTCTAAATCGCATCCACCCTTTCTTTTTTTATCACTGGAGGTCGGGAGGTCCCTGACTGCATAGTGGGCCGGCTGAGAGCTGCCTCCATCTCGTCCGCACGAGCATTGGACAGTTCGTGTGACCTGGCGAGCATGAGGATCTCGTCCAAAGTGATGCCTGGTTGCCTCAGTATCAGGTGGTGCAGCGTCACTGAACGGCAGCCTTGTATAACTTGCACCCTGATCTCCTCCCTCTAGTCATGCAGCATGCAGGAGCTCGCTAGCTTCCTCAGCTGGGCATAGAATACATCTATGGTCTCGGCTTCCCCTTGTCTGGCTTGCCGGAGTTTGAAACGTTCGAAGTCAGGGTTTATTTGCGGGTCAAAATGATTGTTTAACGCCGCCACCGCCTCATCGTAGTTGTCATCCGCCCCTGTGCTGGGCAGCATTTTGAATAAATTGTACAATTGGCATAACTGGGTTGCGGTGGTGCGTGTAGGCGCACCTGCTGCGGTGCTGGCGGTTGCGCCGCGGGAACACCAGCTCCGTCCATGCTGGGGACACTCATGTCTGGTCGCAGGTGCACTCGCTCATCCACCTCCCCGTGAGTGACTCGCCAGGCGAATTATCCAATACTGCCCCTCCAACCATTGTGGATGGCTGTGCAGGGGTCTGGACTGGTGTCCGATTGCGCTGACTAGCGCTTGATGATGGTGGTGAGGGACCAGTTCGCAAGACTGGGCTGATGCGGGCAGTGCAGATCACTGTTAGCCAGTGTTGAGCAGGAGCAGGTAGATGGTTAGACGTGCCTGCCAGTGATTGCTGCCGGTGGCGAGGTGGGTGCGAGCTGTACAAGCTGGGCTGAAGTCCTGATGACTCTTGCAGCAGGCAATGCTTGTTGCCTTCCTTGGCTCTTGGGACCGTGATGACTCTTGCAGCAGGCAATGCTTGTTGCCTTCCTTGGCTCTTGGGCCTGTGCACGTGCATGGTGTCCTGATTGCCTTTGCACCACTGTGGAGCGTGCAGAGCGCAAGGGTGCACACGAGCCCTGTCTCCCAGGGTAGCCGGCTCGACCACGTGTACGTGGGAGCAAGGCCTTCAGCCAGAGCGGGTGTACACGCGCTGAGCAGGCTCAATCTCACCTGAGTCATGCGGCGCCTCTGGCAGTCCTCTCCGGCTGCTTCTGTTCTCTCCCGGGCTCCACAGCTGACGGGCTCAGCGACAGCTCCCAGTGCTGGGTGGGCACCCGCTGGGCAGCACACAACGATCGGCCGCTGTCTTCAAAGAGGGGTGGCACCACTCACTGCTGCCTGTTCCTCAGATCAGTGTGGGCACCCGCCGGGGTAGCACACACCCATGTTTCTGTGTTCTGTGTGTGACGGTGTGGCCGAGTTGACATCAGAGGCCACACCGCACCTTGACGGCAGGGACAGCAACCGCACCAGGTGGGACCTGCCTCGTCGCCAATGTGGCGTCCAGGCCTTGCTGGACACTCACTGTGCGAAGGCTAGGCCTCTGACGTGGCTGCGCAGCAAAACAGGAGGACACACACAGTGTGGGTTAAGGGGCAAGCCAAAGATCACGAGCAGTCTTGCGCTCATTTATTTAAACCTTCGGGCGAGCCCGCCCTCTGGGTGCATGTGTATATGTGCGATACAATGTATGGTGCGGGCCTGGTGGCACCGGCACTACACTAGGCACACCAGGGTGCACAGGTGGGTGCGAAATGTCAAGCATGGGTTTTGTACTGGAAACCTTCTACCCTTCCAGTACAAAATCCTACACCTACACAATTTGTAAAACAATCCATATATTTTCCTCATTTTTTCAGTCCTCCCCAGGAGAATCCACAATCCCTGGGTACCTTTAGAATCCCCACGATGTTGGAAAGAAGGACAGAATTTTGGCGTGTGTATCTTATGCGGAAAAAAGTTATGGAGCCCTAACAAGAACTAACCCAAATAGCCCAAAAAAGGCCTCAGTAGTGGAGGGGAACAGCCCTGCAGTTAAGGGTGTAATATCAAGAGCTAGATGCACAAGACTAAGCTCAATTTAAACAATACAATTACAGAATTCATCATCTGGTAGAATCAAGACTGTTCCATATCCTGATGTCGCTGGTCTAATTACCAGTTCTCTCCACCTTAGGTAAAAAATCTAGGTTTCATGTTTGCCTGCAATAAACTCTGCAGCCTCAGACTGACAAGTTTGAAGGCAATGACTTCCAATTTTCCCATATTGTATTTTAATGAGAAGGCCCTTGTTACAGAGGTCATGATAAACTCCAGAATACACTATGGTAATATTCTGTCATCGGGGCTTTCATCATCTATTTTGTTATGACGGTTCAGAATGTGGGGGTCCTTATCATGGTAGGGCTAAAACAGAATGATCATGTTTCTCAAACATGGGTGCTCATTAAGAAACGGATCAGATTTAAATTTTCCTTCTGAATGTTCAGGTGTTTAGTGACCCTGAGAAGAGAACTCCGCTCCGCCAGCGGAGCTTGTGGATTTTTGCATACTCTGCGTTCCGCTGAGAACGCAAAGTTTATCCAAAACTCCAGCTCCTCAGCAGAGCGAAGTTCAACTCCGGACCCTCTCCACCTCCACCCCCCCTCAATAAATATTTTTAATATGAAAATAAAACTTAAGGTAAAAAACACACTTATCTTTATCGTGGCGTCTCCAGGCTGCCCTCCTCCTTCTCGCCGTGGTCTCTCCTACAGAATCCCCTACATCAGATGTACATCATGGTAGAACTGTGCATGAGCACACAGTCCTATCCACAATGTACGTCTGACGTAGGGGTTTAGTTTTGCAGAAGGGACCACAGCGAGAAGGAGGTGGGCAGTCCGGAGATGCCGCGATAAAGATAATTGTGTTTCATTTTTAGCTTAATTTTTATTTTAAAAATATTTGTTGTGGAGGTGTGGAGGCGTGGAGCAGAACAGAGCTCCACAAAGTTTTTGCCCAACTCCGTGGAGCTCCTCGTAGAGCAACTCCGCCAGCTCCGCCTGCCTGGGCTTAGGGTTTAGTTAAAACGGTCTTGAGTGTTTAAGTCATCAATCGCCTCCTATATGCCTGCTTGACCCTTACACAGTCACAATAAAGCCTTAATAAGGGTTCCAAGGTACAGGCTCACATCAAGGTGTGCTAAAGCCTTTCCTGGAGGGGGGCTATCCTGTGGAACTCAGTAGCACAACACGTTAGAGCACTCCCCTTCTGCTCCAGCTTCAAGGTAGCCTTTTTAAAATCTCATCTCATCTCATCTATTTCAGATGTTTTCTAAAACCATCATCCTCCAGCTGGTATATGCCTTTTAAATGTTATTTCCCATCCATTCATATTTAGTTATTCAATATGCAACAACTGAGTATGCTCTTATTTAGAAAATATGGACCTACAAACAAATCTTTCCAGGAACCAATTTGTGACTTTTGGGTATAGCCACAGGATTGTATACCAGACAAAAAGAGCCATCTTAATACTTCAGACTAAACACCATCAAGGAAAGAGCACCCACCATCCGTGATGCCCTGCTATTCTAAGCTGGATATCCTATGCAAGGTTGCCAGAAAGCCTCACAATCATTCTCCAGGAAAAAGAAAATGTTTAAGAAAAGAAACATCACTACGGAACATCAGGCGAGCTGTACAAGCTGGGCTGAAGTCCTGATGACTCTTGCAGCAGGCAATGCTTGTTGCCTTCCTTGGCTCTTGGGACCGTGATGACTCTTGCAGCAGGCAATGCTTGTTGCCTTCCTTGGCTCTTGGGCCTGTGCACGTGCATGGTGTCCTGATTGCCTTTGCACCACTGTGGAGCGTGCAGAGCGCAAGGGTGCACACGAGCCCTGTCTCCCAGGGTAGCCGGCTCGACCACGTGTACGTGGGAGCAAGGCCTTCAGCCAGAGCGGGTGTACACGCGCTGAGCAGGCTCAATCTCACCTGAGTCATGCGGCGCCTCTGGCAGTCCTCTCCGGCTGCTTCTGTTCTCTCCCGGGCTCCACAGCTGACGGGCTCAGCGACAGCTCCCAGTGCTGGGTGGGCACCCGCTGGGCAGCACACAACGATCGGCCGCTGTCTTCAAAGAGGGGTGGCACCACTCACTGCTGCCTGTTCCTCAGATCAGTGTGGGCACCCGCCGGGGTAGCACACACCCATGTTTCTGTGTTCTGTGTGTGACGGTGTGGCCGAGTTGACATCAGAGGCCACACCGCACCTTGACGGCAGGGACAGCAACCGCACCAGGTGGGACCTGCCTCGTCGCCAATGTGGCGTCCAGGCCTTGCTGGACACTCACTGTGCGAAGGCTAGGCCTCTGACGTGGCTGCGCAGCAAAACAGGAGGACACACACAGTGTGGGTTAAGGTGCAAGCCAAAGATCACGAGCAGTCTTGCGCTCATTTATTTAAACCTTCGGGCGAGCCCGCCCTCTGGGTGCATGTGTATATGTGCGATACAATGTATGGTGCGGGCCTGGTGGCACCGGCACTACACTAGGCACACCAGGGTGCACAGGTGGGTGCGAAATGTCAAGCATGGGTTTTGTACTGGAAACCTTCTACCCTTCCAGTACAAAATCCTACACCTACACAATTTGTAAAACAATCCATATATTTTCCTCATTTTTTCAGTCCTCCCCAGGAGAATCCACAATCCCTGGGTACCTTTAGAATCCCCACGATGTTGGAAAGAAGGACAGAATTTTGGCGTGTGTATCTTATGCGGAAAAAAGTTATGGAGCCCTAACAAGAACTAACCCAAATAGCCCAAAAAAGGCCTCAGTAGTGGAGGGGAACAGCCCTGCAGTTAAGGGTGTAATATCAAGAGCTAGATGCACAAGACTAAGCTCAATTTAAACAATACAATTACAGAATTCATCATCTGGTAGAATCAAGACTGTTCCATATCCTGATGTCGCTGGTCTAATTACCAGTTCTCTCCACCTTAGGTAAAAAATCTAGGTTTCATGTTTGCCTGCAATAAACTCTGCAGCCTCAGACTGACAAGTTTGAAGGCAATGACTTCCAATTTTCCCATATTGTATTTTAATGAGAAGGCCCTTGTTACAGAGGTCATGATAAACTCCAGAATACACTATGGTAATATTCTGTCATCGGGGCTTTCATCATCTATTTTGTTATGACGGTTCAGAATGTGGGGGTCCTTATCATGGTAGGGCTAAAACAGAATGATCATGTTTCTCAAACATGGGTGCTCATTAAGAAACGGATCAGATTTAAATTTTCCTTCTGAATGTTCAGGTGTTTAGTGACCGTGAGAAGAGAACTCCGCTCCGCCAGCGGAGCTTGTGGATTTTTGCATACTCTGCGTTCCGCTGAGAACGCAAAGTTTATCCAAAACTCCAGCTCCTCAGCAGAGCGAAGTTCAACTCCGGACCCTCTCCACCTCCACCCCCCCTCAATAAATATTTTTAATATGAAAATAAAACTTAAGGTAAAAAACACACTTATCTTTATCGTGGCGTCTCCAGGCTGCCCTCCTCCTTCTCGCCGTGGTCTCTCCTACAGAATCCCCTACATCAGATGTACATCATGGTAGAACTGTGCATGAGCACACAGTCCTATCCACGATGTACGTCTGACGTAGGGGTTTAGTTTTGCAGAAGGGACCACAGCGAGAAGGAGGTGGGCAGTCCGGAGATGCCGCGATAAAGATAATTGTGTTTCATTTTTAGCTTAATTTTTATTTTAAAAATATTTGTTGTGGAGGTGTGGAGGCGTGGAGCAGAACAGAGCTCCACAAAGTTTTTGCCCAACTCCGTGGAGCTCCTCGTAGAGCAACTCCGCCAGCTCCGCCTGCCTGGGCTTAGGGTTTAGTTAAAACGGTCTTGAGTGTTTAAGTCATCAATCGCCTCCTATATGCCTGCTTGACCCTTACACAGTCACAATAAAGCCTTAATAAGGGTTCCAAGGTACAGGCTCACATCAAGGTGTGCTAAAGCCTTTCCTGGAGGGGGGCTATCCTGTGGAACTCAGTAGCACAACACGTTAGAGCACTCCCCTTCTGCTCCAGCTTCAAGGTAGCCTTTTTAAAATCTCATCTCATCTCATCTATTTCAGATGTTTTCTAAAACCATCATCCTCCAGCTGGTATATGCCTTTTAAATGTTATTTCCCATCCATTCATATTTAGTTATTCAATATGCAACAACTGAGTATGCTCTTATTTAGAAAATATGGACCTACAAACAAATCTTTCCAGGAACCAATTTGTGACTTTTGGGTATAGCCACAGGATTGTAGACCAGACAAAAAGAGCCATCTTAATACTTCAGACTAAACACCATCAAGGAAAGAGCACCCACCATCCGTGATGCCCTGCTATTCTAAGCTGGATATCCTATGCAAGGTTGCCAGAAAGCCTCACAATCATTCTCCAGGAAAAAGAAAATATTTAAGAAAAGAAACATCACTACGGAACATCAGGCAATTTAAAATTTTAAATAAATGATCCACAAAAGCAGGCACACAAATTGAACCACAGAAAATAGGGCATATGATTACCAACACAAAAATCATATCAACAAACATTTGCAACCTACTACAAAGCATTCAACATTTTAAAATGCAAGGCTCTTCTACCTGCTTGCCAACCAGTGTGGTATATCTGACTATGGAGCACAAATTGACCTGCTGGTATTTGCTATGGTGGCAACAGGAGGCATCTATTCTGACAAGGGATGAACATACACCACTGAAGTATCATTCAGAAGACGAAAGACACACCAATTTAAAAACATTTTCCAGCCAGAACATAACATTCACATAGGTTTGAAATACAGAAAAACATATGAATTCCTAATAATCCAACATTTGAGGCACTGTTAACTAGATTAAACTTTTGGATGACGTTACAACAAATGCCTTTACCACAAGCCTTTCCCACGCAGCCTTTACCACGCCAAATGCCTCTACCACACATGATAACAATATTTAGGGTAAGTAAAACTCCTTGAAACCAAGGAGAGGGGGCTCTCAGAACCAAAAGGCTGGAGCACCCAGTAATATAAGTATAAAAAAGTGTACCTTTTGGCTATTACTCAACAATTACTGTAATATCAATCAACACACTGGCTCATGTATACACTTCCATAACCCACTCTCCTCCAAGTTTGTATGAAGCACCAGTCGTGAACCAAAAGATAGTGTCAAATATAAAAAGATTTTTTATTTGTCAATACTAGTTCATAAAAAAGGTATTTTATGTAGTAAACATCAAGGCATACACAATTTAAAAATGATAAAATCACACACAGTGTTTTTTTCAATTATAAAAATTACATATTCTTAAAAAAAGGAGAACACAAATAGACAAACGATGTGTCATACAAATGTCAATTTGGATTTGAGGAAGACAGTGTTAGGCATGAGTCACTTATCCCTGACTTTCCCTAATTCTACCCAATTTAACACACACAAAACACAAGCGTCGACGCGTTTCGATGGCATTCACTTCACATAGAGCCACCTTCTTCAGGACATAAGATATTTTCTCCTTAGGTGTTTATATTCAAGTCTGATATCAAATATGCCTATTGGAGAAACATAGTTGTCAACCATGAGATCAAGACATAACAGATTCAGATAATACACATTCTTCAGGTTAACGTAGAGCCCCATGTAGATGTCTAATTCACATTCTAATATTAAAAATTATACTGAAAAACGGCGACATGTCTCACATATATCAACAACAAAAATGCTTCATACAATTTGGCGGGATTTTCTAAATCATCAACAAGAAAAAATCTATTTTTTGCAAAAACATATCTCTTTTCTTTCATAAACCATTCACTCCTCATTCCGCACATTGATTTTCAATCCGCGCTATTTGGCGGTTTTATACACTGTTGTAATGAAGACACTCACCGATACAAAAGTGTGCTGTCAAAGGTGTCTTCTCCCTTAGGGAGTACCTCTAAGGTCCTTCGTAGATGGCTGAAGGCTTATGACAGCTGCTTACTATTTGTCGCTATACATTTTGGCACGATAGCCTTGAATCCATGTATATGTTATTATCCGGATATAATCACGGTCCCTACAAGACACATATATTGTATAGGTATCATCAAATTAGGTGAGGAGCGCTATTATAACATCTCCTAATGATGTGGGGGGTGATTTCATAACATAAGTCTCACCTTATCTTGTCTGAAGGCGCAAATACTCCCTAAGGATATAAGTCCGTATATCGCGTGTCCTTGTTTTCTACCGGGGCGGATCTGTATTTTATCGTCTCCCGGATAGTCTGTTCGAATGATAAGAATCAGTATGTTGGATTTTATCTGTCTATTTTAATCATTCAATTTCATTGATAACTAAACTCTTTGTCTCACATAGAGCTCACCTTATCTTGTCTGAAGGCGCGAATCCTCTCAGTGGTTACAATGGTCCGATTTTCGCGTATCCTTATTTTGTCTCGGGGCGAGTCTCTGTTTTATCGTCTCCCGGGTAGTCTCTATAAGTGATGAGGATCAGTGTATTAGCTATTATATCTACCAGTTTTAATTATCCACTTTCATTTATGCACTAAAACCTTATCTCTTGGTTATCTAAAGCTGGAAATAGATGTCAGGGCTTATTTGTCGCGCATTTAATCAACAGACCAGCGTGTTATTGCTGTTGATATGTCCATGGTGTCTCACTTAATCCATCGTGGTCATCTCATAGACAATTCCATTGGGACAATTATAACCACAGTTCTGTTGGATTATATTTGCATTTCAATTTAATCTCCTTTCCTCTCTTAATGAAACAGGAACCACTCGGGACGTGGCTCTTAAATATGTGGTTCCGTTTCCTTATATCTATTCTCTTATAGCCTCTTGGCATGCTAAGAATGTAAAATTCTACACTTTTTCTAGCCATTGGCGCGCTTAAGGTGTAGGCTTCTACACTCCCCAATATTTCTATGATTTTCGTGATTTTAATAATTATCCCTCCTCTATATGTAAATCCAATGCCCATTGGTTCGCGCTGGCTTACCGCTTGTCGGGGTTGTATGTTCGTCCCTCCGAGAGCGTCTGTTTCCCAAACTTGAAACCGGCGCCCTCTGCTTACGTCCATTTTATCATACAAGGACGCGTAACGTGTCGTTGTATCTACGTCACTTATTTTTGACGTTAGCTACGTCCCTTCTGTCACCGCCATTTTGGAGTGGGGAGGGAAAGATATACTCCACCACTTTGTTTACAGTGGTATAGAGTATAACGTCCCCGCCATTTTAGAGTGGGTGTGGGAAAATATACTCCGCCGCTTTTTTGATAGTGCTTTGGAGTGTAACAGCACCACCTCCTTGTTTAAGTGGATAGAATTCATCATAAACCTTTGTTTTAATGCCAATAATAGTGTATGGATTTTCTCGGGCATTAATTAGCGCCACCATCACAGAGTAGGGATAATAGTTGTATTTATAAGTCGATTGGATTTGATCTACGACCCCGTTCGATCTAGTGATTATCCCCTCTCAATTGATAGAATTAATCCATTATACTTTTAGTTTAATATTTATTAGTATTATACAGATGCAGATATATCCTACTCTTACTGAAGAGAATTTTTCTTAAAGGACGATTTTAGTATAGATAAATGGCTTTAGAGAGGAATTTATGCCACTAGTTTCATCCAGTCTTCTTTGGAATTTAATCCCTTATGGACAGTATTCAAAGTAAAAATGTACCATTGTTCTCTATTTTTCCTTTTGATTTCAAGGTTCCCACCTCTCCTGTTAATCGTAATCCTTTCTATAATGAACCACTCAAAATCAATGTGTCTATGGTTCATTAGATTGAAATGCTCTACAAGTGGTGCATTAGGTTTTTTTGTTTTTAGAGCCGATCTGTGTTCTAGCAGTCTTAGTCTCAATTCTCTCCCTGTCTCACCCACATATGCTAATCCACATGGGCAGCGTAGGAGGTATACCACATTTTTGGTTCTACAATTATTCAGATGTTTGGAGACCATTGTGTATTCATTGTGTGTCAACGATTTAGTGACCACACAATTATCACATATCGAGCAATTCCCACATTTATAATTTCCCAAGGCCATATTGCCCTCAATGGTTTTCTGTGTCCGGGAGTCTTCTTCCCTATATGTCCTGACCAAATTTTTTCGTATATTTTCATTACGTTTAAAAGCAAATAATGGTTTGGGTAATTTAATCTCATTGCCTTCATTGATGATACACCAATTGGAGTTGACTATGTTCTTAAGCTTATTGCTTATGTTTGAGAACTGGGAGACAAACACAATTCTATTTTCAGCCTCCCCTTTCTTTCTTACTTTGTCCTCTACATTGGGGTTTAACATATTTTCACGGTCATAGAAGCGAGCCCGCTTTAATGACCTTTTGATCAATTTCTTGGGATAACCTCTCTCTAATAACTTACTTTGAAGTATAGCAGCATGTTTATAGAAATCATCAAGGGTTGAGCAGTTTCTCCTCAATCGTAACACTTTTGTATTGGTGAGTGTCATCATTACAACAGTGTATAAAACCGCCAAATAGCGCGGATTGAAAATCAATGTGCGGAAAGAGGAGTGAATGGTTTATGAAAGAAAAGAGATATGTTTTTGCAAAAAATAGATTTTTTCTTGTTGATGATTTAGAAAATCCCGCCAAATTGTATGAAGCATTTTTGTTGTTGATATATGTGAGACATGTCGCCGTTTTTCAGTATAATTTTTAATATTAGAATGTGAATTAGACATCTACATGGGGCTCTACGTTAACCTGAAGAATGTGTATTATCTGAATCTGTTATGTCTTGATCTCATGGTTGACAACTATGTTTCTCCAATAGGCATATTTGATATCAGACTTGAATATAAACACCTAAGGAGAAAATATCTTATGTCCTGAAGAAGGTGGCTCTATGTGAAGTGAATGCCATCGAAACGCGTCGACGCTTGTGTTTTGTGTGTGTTAAATTGGGTAGAATTAGGGAAAGTCAGGGATTAGTGACTCATGCTTAACACTGTCTTCCTCAAATCCAAATTGACATTTGTATGACACATTGTTTGTCTCTTTGTGTTCTCCTTTTTTTAAGAATATGTAATTTTTATAATTGTGTATGCCTTGATGATTACTACATAAAATACCTTTTTTATGAACTAGTATTGACAAATAAAAAATCTTTTTATATTTGACACTATCTTTTGGTTCACGACTGGTGCTTCATACAAACTTGGAGGAGAGTGGGTTATGGAAGTGTATACATGAGCCAGTGTGTTGATCGATATAACAGTAATTGTTGAGTAATAGCCAAAAGGTACACTTTTTTATACTATGTAAAACTCCTATAAACATTTGTATACATAGATTGGTAAACAACGCTAAACATATAGTTAAGTCAAAAAACACTTCCCTATGGAAACATGGTCCTAGCTATAGCTGGCTATTGGCTACGATATATGCAGCACACTCCGTTCTCGCAGCTACTTCTCCTCTGCGCACAAATGGAGTACGGCCCAAAATTTCGTGCTGCTCAGATTCTATTTAGCTCGTGTGAAACATAACTCCATCAGCATGATGCGTTTCGATCCCAAAGGGATCTTGATCACATGACGCGCTACACGGTGGGTGGTTCATTTAAATACAGATTTTTTGTTCTTTAAAGTGACATGTGCACCAATTTATATTCGCCAATCTTATAGACATAGACAAAATGCTTTTCAATCAACAGGAATCTTGTTTATGGTTATATGAAACACTTAGTTAAATATATATTTAAAACCAATATCGTCATCTCTTATAAAAGGCATTTAAAAAGCATTTAAAATCATACTGTAACACGTTAAAAAAGCTGTTATTAAGTCTCAAAATATTGAATGAGATTGCAACATTGCTTTTACATGTTGATGTCTGAAATCCAGGTTTAAATACCAATTTTCAACTGCTTTCAACATTTGTTCAAAGTGCTAGTTCTCTTACAGTACTATAAGATGTAAACGTCTATTGTATAAACAGATCGACTGGAGTTGTCCTATTAGTGCAAATATAAATTGTGTGAAGTGCTGAGTGCAATAAAAAAACAACGTGTAACCCTTAAAATGTAAAAAAATGTGTGTAAGTGTAAAAAAGTTAGTTAGAAAAGGCAGTAAAAAATTCGACTAGCAGCTCATTATTGTTTTGACTAAGGTTTTCAGAATCCTGCACCCCACTTAGCTCTATGGTTGAATTTTAGAGACAAGTATATAAATCCTCCGTTTGATTCAAGCCCCCCGGGTGTTTGGTAACTAGGTTTTAGATATACCTCGCTTCTAGTTGTCGCAAGGCTCCTCCCCTCTTCTTCATCGGGACACTGTCTATTAGGAAGTATTTCAGTAATGTTGGATCTGCATTATGTTTGTCCTCAAAATGTCGGGCCACCGGATATGTCTGGTAATGGTTTTTATTGCCCTTATGTGCTGGACTACCCTCTTGTGTCCCTGCAGTATTGTACTGCCAACGATTCTGAGACCGCAAGTGCACTCTAGCACATATATCACATGTTTCATTTTGCATGACAAGTCCTTGGTGATTGGAACTTCAATTGAATTGAAGGAGGTCTTATAGCTGGTTATATTAATGCCGTGTTTGCATGCCTTGCATGATTTGCATTTGTAGAAACCCGTGCGCTGGATCCTCTAGATCATTTTGCACCAAGGTATCCCTCATGGACGGTGCCCTGCTGTATGTGATAGCAGCTTTCCTAGGTAGGAGCTGACCAATGATCGGGTCTCCAAAGATTATAGGCCAATTCCTATCTATGATGTTTTTGATGGTTTTACCCTGCTTGCTGTATCCAAAGATGAACCTGAATGTGTCATCTTTACCTAATATATATATAGTCCTCTGGTGTATACACAAATTTATTGTGCACACAAACAACACGTTTTGGCGATGCCTTTCTCAAGTTTATAAAGGCATCGCCGAAACACGTTGTTTGTGTGCACAATAAATTTGTGTATAGTACTTTCCTGCATCGTACTTTGGTTTCTATTTATGGATGGCTGCTGCTGCCATCGCTGGCATCGGCATTGCAAGTCTGTGTATTGGCGAATTGCAGCGCAATCCCGGGAAAAAAATATATATATATATGCAATCCAACACTACTCCACATAGAATAGAGCATGCAGACGAGTAGTGCTAAATTTCAAGGGCACTTTTTACTGCATTAGGTCTCTGACCAGGCAACTTTGAGAGATCGCCTTTTCGGCTGTCACAGCAGCCTTCTTCTGTCTATATATATATACATAGTCACTGAAAAAAACACAGGTTTCAGGGATGTTATAGTTTGTTGGACATTTCACTCGTACAAAACCAGAGAAATTCGGCCTTTATAGCGTTATAGTTAGTTGAGCTAATTATAACTCGCGCCCCAACAATGCACCGCTGATGACGTCACATATTACATCATTCATGACATGGTCAGTAACATCACTGATGACATCATGAATGACATCTCAAATGACAACACTGATGACATTATCTAATGACTGTGTGTTTCTGTAAAGTTTAAATATGTCAGGCGTCAGGCGTCAGGCTGAGCACTTGCGTGAGACTTCTATGCACTACGCACTTTAATCTGTTAACTCAATAAAAGAATTTACTCTCCACATCGTGGTCCGTACCTGCTTGTTGGATCCCATTATGGATTGTTCCAGGACTTTGGCTTTCATATATAAATATATATATATATTTTTGCCAAGGCTTGTCCAACGGATCGAGGAGGCACTCCACAGAGATTGATTTTCAAAACCTTTTATTCTCGGGGAAACCGGCTGTCACAGTCCTGATTTCAATAAAACCTGACGCGTTTCGGAGCCCCTGCTCCTTCCTCATAGGTTCTGTTCAAATTGGCAGACCTTCCCAGGCACTATTTCAACAATTTTTATTATTCATGATGCCATTTCCTGCCAGTGCCTCACAGGTGAGTTCCTCAATGAGCATTCTGGGATTTGTAGTGTCTGGGAACACAATTTTTCTCCTTTAGAGGATTCTGCCAATTTTTAGTGTGAGATGTTCATTATTCGTTTATTCAGCCCTCCAGTGGGCCTCAGGACGGCAATAGTCCGGTTGAATTTTAGTAATCTCTGTGCCCCAGCGAGATTTGCATGTTTCAAATCCCGAGGGTCCCGTGGTACTTTGAGAGGGTGGTGCGATCCTCCACGGCTTGGACCGCCGTGTTGCATGTTTGCCAAGGTTTGTCCAAAGGATCGAGGACGCAGTCTACAGAGATTGATTTTCAAAACCTTTTATTCTCGGGGAAACCGGCTGTCACAGTCCTGATTTCAATAAAACCTGACGCGTTTCAGAGCCCCTGCTCCTTCCTCATAGGTTCTGTTCACGTTGGCAGACCTTCCCAGGCACTATTTCAACAATTTTTATTATTCATGATGTCATTTCCTGCCAGTGCCTCACAGGTGAGTTCCTCAATGAGCATTCTGGGATTTGTAGTGTCTGGGAACAAAATGTTTCTCCTTTAGTGGATTCTGCCAATTTTTAGTGTGAGATGTTCATTATTCGTTTATTCAGCCCTCCAGTGGGCCTCAGGACGGCAATAGTCCGGTTGAATTTTAGTAATCTCTGTGCCCCAGCGAGATTTGCATGTTTCAAATCCTGAGGGTCCCGTGGTACTTTGAGAGGGCGGTGCGATCCTCCACAGCTTGGACCACTGTGTTGCATGTTTGCCAAGGTTTGTCCAAAGGATCGAGGACGCACTCCACAGAGATTGATTTTCAAAACCTTTTATTCTCGGGGAAACCGGCTGTCACAGTCCTGATTTCAATAAAACCTGACGCGTTTCGGAGCCCCTGCTCCTTCCTCATAGGTTCTGTTCACGTTGGCAGACCTTCCCAGGCACTATTTCAACAATTATATATATTCACTGAAAAAACCATAGGGTTCAGGGGTGTTATAGTAGGCTTGACATTTCACTCGTACAAAGCCATAGGAATTCCTCTGTTATAGTTAGTTCTACTAACTATAACTCGTGCACCCGCAGTCCACTGCAGATGATGTCACATATTACATCATTCATTACATGGTCAGTGACATCACTGTTGACGTCATTGATGACATCTCAAATGCTACTGCTACAAATGTTCTTCCTGAATTTGACTTGCCAAAATATTTTTTATCAAAGTTTCCAATTTTCTTCAATCAGCTGTACAACGTTGCATCATTAAATTATATATTGTCCATATCTTTGTATAAATAATGTTGATAACATTTCTGAGTTGCATTGGCTACAGTCCATGTTCTGATTTGCTGATTTAACTAGTTTATTGAAAGACACTGATTTACAGTCTGGTAATGTCAAATATATAAATCTTTCAGTGTCTATGTCAGTGCTACACGTGAACATACAATTTTCACATTGATGTTCCCATTCATAACGAAGACCAAAAAGATTTTCAATTTCTATGCCTTCATTTTCCAATACAGTAAGCATATCCATTAAAAATTCCTGAGCATCTTATTGGATATTCTGCGTAAATTGTGTACAACCAGAACATATATACAAAAGATTACGAATATCAGAAACGCTTTGCATTTTAGTTTTATCTGTTCTTAATTTTTCATAAACAGAATACAACAAGGAACAAAATCTTTTTTCCCGATTCTCCTCAATTTGATCTTGCAATCTTTCAAGAAAAAAAACAACATTGACCACTACATTAGCATAACAGTTAATACCAGAAGTATTTTCAAAGTGATAACCAACAATCTGTTCTACAGTATCCTTTTTCTTTTTACTTGCAATCTCAACATTATGGTGATTTTTTTCCTTTTCTAAAACATCACTACAGATATTCTCACATCTTCTTTTTTGACCTACCACACGCTTTTCAAACACAGGATATTGCCCTAAATGGGGAGCATACACTCTTCTTAACCTATTATATTCTTTTACACAGTTTGCATCTGCAGTAATCTTTGACTCATCAAAATCAATCAAAAACAAACCAGATAAACTTCTGACTCGCGACAAAGCAACATATGCCATACCCTCTTTAAACACAGTACTTCCAATGTTCACTAAAGCACTCTCTACACTTAATCCTTGAGATTTATGAATAGTCACTGCATATGCCAAAGAAAGAGGAAACTGTTTTCTGCGTGCATACAAATCTTTAACAAGAAAAGAATTGAGCAGAACAACGAGCAAGTTGTTTCACTTCTTCAATCTGATTAAATTTAATTTTTAAACATTCAATACCATCTTTTTTTGATAATTCACAAAATCAGCAACTTTTCCCATTGCTCCATTCACTAACCCTTTTACAACATCCAAATTACTCCACAAAATAACCTGACAGTTTACACATACATAAAAATTATTTTCTAAACCTGCAGTTTTAGAAATAGATTTTTCTAAAGAATCCAACTTTGATTTCAATTTGTCCGTCAAAATAATAGTGATTCCTTCATGGTCTATTTTATCAATGGCTTCCATTTTTATTATTTGTTCATGTTCTAGCTTCAAAAGTTCTTCATTGAAAACAGAGCACTCACGCACTGTTGGCATTAAGCAGATTATAGAATTTTTTTCTGTAACTTTTTTTTTTTTTCTGGAATTATTTTTTCATTTGGAAACAAGTTTGTAAGTAGTCGACTTTGCAAAGCTTGTTTGCCATGTTCTGTCTGTACTCTAATTCTTATATCTTGAAGAATACTTCCATATTCAGCATCATTTGCCTGTCGCATATTTTTAGTGAGTTCTTTGTACTCAAAATATGACCAAATGTTAACATTTCCTACACTTCCCATGGACATTTTGGTGTCTTCATGTGCAAGTGTTTTAAATACTGGTTGTTTCAGTAGTTCTCCAAAAACTATGACATATTTTCCTCCAAATAACACATCATACTCTGTTCTAAGAATTTGCTGCATTCTTAAATGTACAAAAGCAAGCATTAAGTTTGAGACCATGCTTACCTCATCAATAATCAGAAGTTTCATTTTCTTTAGTACTCTTGAAACTTCTAAACAAGCTTCTCCAGATAGCTTGTGATATTCCAATTTCTTTTCATGCTTCACAGGTAGCATGAGTAAACGATGCAATGTAATTCCTTTAACCCCTTCAGTGCCCGCCCCTTTCCCCGCCCTGTGCCGGCCGTTTCATTAGCGGGCGGGGTTTATGACGAGCTGGTCTCGTCATGGGCACAGCGCAACCGCGGCCCATGACGAGACCAGCTCGTCACGGGCATTGAAGAGGTTAATGTTATGTGCTGCCAAACCAGTTGGAGCAGTTACAACACAAGACAAATGTGAGTCCGTTGTTTTCTGTAGATAACTGGTGATTACTTTAATTAAGAAACTTTTTCCTGTTCCAGCTTGTCCACTTGATGCAGCGTGGAATTTTAAATCCTCCCTTCGTCACAGACCAAATATCATACTAGCATATTCACTCAATACATTCATTGGTGGGGCCCATAACACCAACACTTGCACTTCATTGATCCGTTCTTACGGGAGAGATACATTTTCCAAACGCTGACATGAAAGGAATACCTTTTCACCTAAAGGACTTAATTTACATGAACATACATTGAATACCTTTATTAAACTCAGAACCTCAAGATATTCCCCTCATTTTGTCGATGGATCAGTTAGTTGAATTTGGATATTTGGTAACTCAATTATTTTAATCTACATTTAATCTAATCTAGTATCTTCAATAAACAATCCAACACATTTGTTTGTTAAAATAATAATTTTGTTTATCTAATTGATTGCAAATTTAATAAATCATTAGTCAAACCACGGAACATCATATTTACCTAATCTGGCTATTAGTCGTCTTCTAAGTCAATCAAGTCTTGAAAAGTCTTTAATTCATCAAAAGTCAGGCAGCAATTTAGTCTGTCAAAGATTCAGGGAAACAGCTGTCCAGCAGTGTCACCGTCCTCTCCGTCAGCATAACGTCAGGAATCAGGAAAAAGATCTGGCTCTGTCTCTGGTTTTCTAATTCGCTTAGTCTACCAACTTTTACAATGAAATTAACGTCAAAATGTAACAAAAATCAGTTTTAGGCAGTCCTGATTGGTGGATTTGGGGTCGTCCGGTGAAGTTCTCACATAGTCTATTTGGTTATGTCATCATACTTGCTAGTTCCGGTTTTAAAGACAGTCCTTTGTTTAATAGTCTTGGCAACTCTCCCAGTGAGACCTTGCTGGGTACATCTTGCATGGGGTCAGGACGAGGCCACTGTTGCTGGTGGTTGCGCAGGCGCACTTCACCCGAAACCTCGTGGACCGGTGACTGGGGCCATCAAGTCAAAGTAAGCCATCTTTACGAAGGCCCAATCGGTCAACTTAAGGAAAACAAACACAAATCGTAATTAAAACATTGAAATAGCTAATAAAATGTTAAACCCTCACTAATTCCCTTATGTGTATGTAATTATCTAGCATAATAGCAACATTCAAAGCGTTTATATTCATCCAACGATGTCATCTGGTGCGACTTACAATTACATCACAAAAGCAACATTTATCATGCAAAACTCTAATTTCCTAATATTAATATGCGTACATATATTAGTATACAAATTAGTTCAGCCATGCAAATGCAAATCCCACGTGTAATTCTCTTGTTAGTATGGTTGATTAGATATCACTTCAAACAGATTAATATTATTACAATTAATGGATTATTCGGATTAATATGAACATGCAGAAATGGGGTATACAAAATTTTGTACTGCCCGCTCCATCAAAATTTTGTATCTCATTTACGGAATTTGAAAGTGATTTCTTGTTTTTATTCATAATTCAGTTTCCCCTGTCTCTTCTCTTTTTGCTGATTTGTAAGCCTGGGTGTTGAACTACGCTCCGTTTGCGGAGCTTGCGAAGTTTTGGCAACTTCGTGATTCGCGTAGAGTGTGAAGTTGCAGATTGCTACGCAATCTAGCGCGTAGCGTAGTAGTTTTGCTTCCTCGTGCGCTCAATAATCATTCTTGCGCGCACGGTTACGTCTTACCGTGATTCTGCGATCACCAACTTGCTTTTCTGTCCGTTCGCGTGCACCACGAGATTTGTAATATGGCTGCCCAAGCCCGCGAGAGTGTGCAAACGCAAACACATCATTCGGGCGCGCGAGCTGATTTCATGCGGTTGTCTTGGTAAGATCGCGATCCCGAACATGCAAAAACTACAATCTGGCGAAGAATATCTCTCAAGCTTCATAAAATCTTCTCTAAAATGATCATTTTGCTCAGAAAAACTCCTCAGATTGGGATTGTGCTGTAGTCTTTTGTGTAAGGAGTCCTTTAATTTTTTTTACTCTTTTTTTCAAGAGGAAGGAAGTGCCCCTGGGTCTACAACTTCCTGTTCCTGTCCAGGAGGCTCCTCCCAGTGCTTTGTCCATGTGCTGTTCACTTTCATTTGGATTTGGAGCTGGAAGGATCACTTTTTGTGTCTGTCTGCTGCATCATACCATTGGATTGGATTTATTTGAGGACTTTTTGATTTGAGATTTAATTTACTACAAGTAAATTGGAGAATTGGTGTGTTTGGTTCTTTGGGGCTTGTTTGTACCTACATTTTTCTGGGATTTTCATTGTTTTTAAAAATTATTGTTGGGGGTGGCCTGTACTTTCAATAGGGGCCTCGTTGTTTTTCTCTGCAATTTCAGCCAATAGGGTACCCATGGGTCCATGTTTCGTGGTGTCTGCTGAATTTCAACTTCATGTAGGGCATGGATGGCATAGGATTGAAATGCTAAATGTGGCTGTGGTGTATTTCACTGTTTGTGTGTGTGTGTGAGAAATACCTTTGTTGGATGTGTGTGCTTGATGTGTAACTTCTTTCCAATCCTTTCGTAGCCCTGTTGATTTTCATTTTTGTATTAAAGCTGTGTTGTTTAGCAGGCCTCCTTTGTCCGGTCATATATAGGCCTGCTTCAGTTCATTGTTTTCCATGGCCTGTTGTGACTGTGAGTGGCCATGTGGCTTGTGGCAATTTTGTGGTGGTAGTTTCGTAGTGTGTGCTTCTTTTTCCATAAAGGCCTGCATTTCTTTTCTTTGTTCCCCTTGGCTTATGCTTGTTGTTGTTGTGTGCTGGCCATGTTTGTGGCGGCCATTTTGTGAAGGCAGGCATTATGCTTTTGCCATAGGCTTACATTGTCTGTCTTCCATTTCTTGTTGTTGTGGGTGTCTAGCGGCCATTTTGTGGAGCCATCCAAGCAGTGTGCTTGCTTTTGCCATTCTGTTCCAAGCTTGTGGCCTAGTCTGCCAGTAGGCCCAGAGGTAGTCAGCCTCAAATCTTTGGTGCATTATTTAATTTAACAGTTTGTGTTGTCTGTTGAATTTTTTATACACCATGGATGGCTTTGGATTGAATTGCAAAAGGTGTTTTTTGGGGTGGAATAGCAGTTTTTGGGTGTGTGTTAAATAGATAGGGCTTTTCAGCCAGTAGGTAACCCTAGGGATTCAACTTGCGTACTTCCGGTAACTCTGCACAGCGCGACAATGCGGACTTTCAGTTTTTGTCATTTTCGCGCTCTCAATATGCGTGTTCGCGCACGCGATAAAGCCTTTTTGTATAGTTCGCCATCCCGAACACGCAGCATTTGCAATCTGGCAAACAATATCTCGCGAGCAACATAAATCCTTCTCGAAAACGCTGATTTTGTGCATTTTGCTAAAAAAACTCCTCAGGTTGTCGTTCTGCTGTAGTTTTGGAGCACGGAGTCACTTTTATTTTTTTAAAAATATTTTTAGGAGAGGAAGTAAGTTCCACAGAGACTACAACTTCCTGTTCCTGTCCTTTGTAACCACTTTTTTGTTATTATTGTGGTGGGTTGCCTGAGCATGTGTGTGGCGGCCATTTTGTGAAGGCAGGCATTGTGCTTTTGCCATAGGCTTACATTGACTGTCTTCCATTTCTTGTTGTTGTGGGTGTGTAGCGGCCATTTTGTGGAGCCATCCAAGCAGTGTGCTTGCTTTTACCATTCTGTTCCAAGCTTGTGGCATAGTCTGCCAGTAGGCCCTGAGGTAGTCATCCTCAAATCTTTGGTGCATTATTTAAATTTACAGTTTGTGTTGTCTGTTGAATCTTTTTTACACCATGGATGGCTTTGTATTGAATTGCAAAAGGTGTTTTTTGGGGTGGAATAGCAGTTTTTGGGTGTGTGTTAAATAAATAGGGCTTTTCAGCCAGTAGGTAACCCTAGGGATTCAGCTCGCGTACTTTCGGTAACTCTGCACAGCGCGACAATGCGGACTTTCAGTTTCTGTCATTTTCGCGCTCTCAATATGCGTGCTCGCGCATGCGATAAAGCCTTTT
Source organism: Triturus cristatus (assembly GCF_964204655.1). NCBI lineage: Eukaryota > Metazoa > Chordata > Amphibia > Caudata > Salamandridae > Triturus > Triturus cristatus. Next base: position 577,799,291 of record NC_140583.1, on the reverse strand, counting down.
TGTACAGTTCGCCATCCCGAACACGCAGCATTTGCAATCTGGGAAACAATATCTCGCGAGCAACATAAATCCTTCTCGAAAACGCTGATTTTGTGCATTTTTATAAAAAAACTCCTCAGGTTGTCATTCTGCTGTAGTTTTGGAGCACGGAGAAGCTTTTATTTTTGTAAAAATATTTTTAGGATAGGAAGTAAGTTCCACAGAGAATACAACTTCCTGTTCCTGTCCTTTGTAATCACTTTTTTGTTATTATTGTGGTAGGTTGCCTGAGCATGTGTGTGGCAGCCATTTTGTGAAGGCAGGCATTGTGCTTTTGCCGTAGGCTTACATTGACTGTCTTCCATTTCTTGTTGTTGTGGCCATTTTGTGGAGCCATCCAAACAGTGTGCTTGCTTTTGCCATTCTGTTCCAAGCTTGTGGCCTAGTCTGCCAGTAGGCCCAGAGGCAGTCATCCTCAAATCGATGGTGCATTATTTAAATTTACAGTTTGTGTTGTCTGTTGAATTTTATTTACACCATGGATGGCTTTGGATTGAATTGCAAACGGTGTTTTTTGGGGTGGAATAGCAGTTTTTGGGTGTGTGTTAAATAAATAGGGCTTTTCAGCCAGTAGGTAACCCTAGGGATTCAGCTCGCATACTTTCGGTAACTGCACAGCGCGACAACGCGGACTTACAGTTTTTGTCATTTTCGCTCTCTCAATATGCGTGTTCGCGCACGCGATAAAGCCTTTTTGTACAGTTCACCATCCCGAACATGCAGCATTTGCAATCTGGCAAACAATATCTCGCGAGCAACATAAATCCTTCTCGAAAATGCTGATTTTGTGCATTTTGCTAAAAAAACTCCTCAGGTTGTCATTCTGTCGTAGTTTTGGAGCACGGTATCACTTTAAAAAAAAAAAATATTTAGGAGAGGAAGTAAGTTCCACAGAGACTACAACTTCCTGTTCCTGTCCTTTGTAATCACTTTTTTTGTTATTATTGTGGTGGGTGGCCTAAGCATGTGTGGTGGCCATTTTGTGGAGGCAGACATTGTGCTTTTGCAATAGGCCTGCATTGTCTGTCTTGTATTCCTGACCTTTTCTTGTTTTTGTGAGTGGCCTGGCCATGTGGTGGCGGCCATTTTGTGGTACCAGCCACTATGCTTTTTCCATAGGCCTCCAAGCTTGTGGCCTAGTCGTACAGTAGGCCCAGGGGTACTACTCATCAATCATCACGGGTGCATGGAAGTTAAACAACTGTTTTTGTGTTGTGCGTTAAATTTCAACATCATGTATGGCTTTGGATTGAATTGTAAAATGTGGGCTTTACTTTTTTTCAGGGATATATTTCACTTTTTGGCTGTTGTAAATAAATGCCTTTAGTTTTTATTTATATGTTTGTTGTTGTTGATCCCTGATGCTGCATCCATCCCATAATGCACACATTTTTATTTAGGGCAAACAGGCTACACTACATTTATGTTTTTGTTCTTTGCTATTCTTCTTCCTGAGTGTACACAGTACAAGTACAGCAGGAGCCCTGGCCTTGTCAGTCTCATAAATGGCTATACTGTTGTTGTTCACTGACTTCATAAAATTTAATAATTGTGACCAACCACCAGACACTAAGAAGTTATATATTATATTATTGATCTTTTGACTGATGTTCTTCTGGCTTTTTTGCTTTTAGGTGCACAAAAGACGGAGGAGGTGTGTCATCATCATCGACCGTTGTGGTGCCAGACCAACGTCCTACTGCTGTACACGACGTGACGTGTGAGTGACCTGACCAGGCATCTCTGCAACTTGTGCAACTGAGTACTGTTTTGACATCTGAAGAAGATGCCCCCAAAGAAAGCAGGTTGCAGGTCCTCCGGTACCAAGAAAGTTGCCATGGAGAAGAAGGAACAGAAGAAGAAGGAAGTGTCACTTAAGTCTGGTGTGCCTCCCAAAACCTTTTTTGGGACACCAAAAATGACGCCTGCAGCGGCGGTGTCCGGGGGCCAAGCTGGGGGCAGCACCTCTGCATCAGTGGGCCCAACCCACCAACCCAGGCCCAAGCAGATGAGTGTGGAAGAGGTAGCCAGCCTTATGGTGGAAAGCAGTGATACTGAGCCTGAACTAAACTTATCGCTATCTGAAAGTAGTACACAATCAACGCAGGAGGGAACATAGCAGATAAGTGGTCAACAGCCGCAACCACCGCCCGCAATAGTAGCTGTAGTTCCTCCCGAAGTAGGGGCAGTTCAGGAAATTGATCCTCATGCAGAGGAAGAAGAGGAAGCCACTCCTTCAGAAGTTCCATTGTCTTCCAAATCCCCAGCAAGGAAAAGAAGGGTTAGTACATCAAGTTCTTCATCAAGCCCCCTTCTAGATCTAGATGCCACTTGGAAGCCACAAACTGAGTCTGAGAGGGAAGCACGTCACAAGAGCAGGCATGGGAAAAGGAAGGTTCCAGAAAGCCTTACACTTATGGAGGTTGATGTAGAAGAGCAGAATGATGATGATGATGATGATGAGCCAGTCATCACGAACATCACTCCCGGGCCTGAGGATATGGAGACCAACATTTTTACACTATCCAAAATGGCTGTGAGGGATGTAGCACGCATACCTCCAACACAGGTAACACCAACACGACCTCCAGCTTCCATATTTACATTAGCAAGGGGCCGGCAGCGTCCTACATCCAGCACAAGCACCACCTCAGCAGAAGTGGGTAGTGGTACTGCACAGAGTCAAATTCAACACAGACCCTCCAGTTCATCTGGCATTGGAAGTGGCACCTCCAGCAGGAGACAAAAGTTAAGCTCCCCAGTGTGGGACTTCTTTACGGTTAGCGGAAAGGAGGAGAACATTGCTATATGCTCTGTTTGTCATGCCTCTGTTAGTCGTGGTAAGCTTGGTACAAACTATGGTACCGGAGGCCAAATGACCCATCTGAAAAAGCACCACGCAATCCAGTGGGAGGAGCACCTTAGTCGCATAAAAACTGGATCCATTGCTGTTGGGGCTAAACGAGTAGAAAGCCCGCTCACGGTGGAACAGGAAGAAGAGGGAGACATTCTCTGTGGTAGTGGTACACAAAGAAGCCCTGTCCCCAGCACTGCAGTGGTAACGCCCACATCCTCAGCCACATCTCAGTGGCACAAGAGTAAGAGTCAGCCTGAGACACCAAGGAGTACTGCTTTAAAAAAAAGTGTGACGTTGAGCACAGGAAGGAATACCACGCAGCCTACCATTCTTAGCATGTTTACAAGGCCGGAGGGGCAGTACGAACGCAACCACCCAATAGCACGGTTGTACAATGCGAAGCTGGCTAAAATGATAGCACTGGACCTTCTCCCTTTTTCTTTTGTTGAAGGGGTGGGTTTTCTTGAATATGTGACCACCATCTGCCCAAAATGGAAAGTTCCCAGCCGCTACTATTTCGCAAGAGTTGCTGTTCCAGCACTACATCATGACATGCTGGAATTGCTTGGAAAAGCCTTAAAACAGAGTGCTGTTCAGAGTATCCACCTGACAATAGACATGTGGACCATGATTACATGTGCATCACTGCACACTGGGTCTCTTTTTCGGGTGTTAAAGATGTGATATCTGACGGTGTTGTTGACACCGCTGAGATTTTTAAAGACACCCGCAAACATGCAACTGTAGCCATGTTTGCTACGGAGAAATCTCATACTGTTGCAAACATTTTGGATGAGTTAACAGCAAGGTGTTTGAGTGGCTGCGACCAAGAGGGCTTATCATTGGTTTTGTTGCCACGGACAATGGCAGTAATGTAGTTAGGGCCATGAAAGATGGTGGCTATTTCAGGGTCCTGTGTTTGACACACTGCATTAACATTGTTATTCAAGACTTTCTGAAAAATGAAAGCAAAGTCAGCAGCTTACTGACCACCTTCAGAAGAATATGCACACATTTCAACTATTCTTTTAAAGCCCGGAAGCAGCTGAGGGTCATTCAACATGAGCATAAAATGCCAGTCAAAGCACTCATCCAGGAGGTGCCAACACGTTGGATCTCAATTTATTACATGCTTGAGCGTCTGTTTGAGCAGTACATACCACTCAATGCTTATGTCAGGAAAAGGTCAGGAGATCCTATGGTGAAAGGCATGACCGTTGAGATGGCCCAGTGGGACCTCGTTAAATGCCTGACAGAGATGCTACTTCCTTTTGAGGTCTTCACACGTGAAGTCAGCAGGGAGGACTGTACTATGGGCCAAGCTATCCCATTGTTGAACATGCTAGAGCAAGAGCTGAAGGAGGTGTCAGAAATGTACGCAGGTGTGGATGACAAAGCAGACGCATATTATTTGGCGGACACCTTAGCCGCTCGCTTATCTGACAATACAAGGATTCAAAATAACATTGTGTCACATCGACATTACATTACTGCCTCAATTTTGATCCACGTTACAAATTATTGCTGAGCAGTAATGAAGTAATTCCTTTTTCAGAAGTGGATGTTGCCAAGTACAAAAGTTTGATAGCTGAGGAAGCCACTGACTTTGAAAATGAACGGATCTTAATTAGAGGCCCATCACACCAGGGCAGAAAAAGTTCTGCAGGGCACCCAGAGTCAAGTTCTACTTCAGAGGCCGAGAGCAGTGCATTTGCCTCCCAGCAGTCAACAACACTGCCAGCAATAACATCAACAGCACCAACAGGATCATCAGCCACATTTAAAAAAACGGCAGGTGATTGGTTTCTACGGAAAGGGTTTTGTACGTCCATGACTGATGCAAAGGCAAAAGGGGCCAAGCAAATCGGAGCACCCCTGAACATTGAGCGGATGGTTCAGACCTATTTAGATGACACAACAGAGGTCTTCATGGAGCAAAGCCCATTGGTGTATTGGTATGGGAAAAGAAGCCAATGGCCAGTGCTCAGCCGGCTCGCGATAAAGTATGTGGATTGCCCTGTTGCAAGTGTCTCTTCAGAGCGTGTTTTCAGTGCTGCTGGTGCCATTGTTACTGTGAAAAGGACCAGTCTCTCGCCCAAAAGCATGGAGAGGTTAACCATGATCAAAATGAAGCAACACTTTATACCACCGGAGTACAAAATACGTGAATCACAGCTGGAAGAGGAGAGCGACTTTGACGACATAAGTAGTGGGTTCTTACATGACGTACTTCTGTCCGAACCACCAGAGTTTGAGAACGAGCTCCTCTTTCCTGACAACTAGGCTTTCAAATTGTTCTCCCTTCCTTTATTTGTGTGTGACTTTGTATCCGTTTTTCTGGTTCAAAATCTAATAACAACAAATCCATCAACAGTCTCCTCTTTTTATTTCCCTATTGGAGTTGCACGTCTGTGCATAACTGTCCACTCCACTCCTCAGGGTCCTGCTCCATCTTCCTTACTCTCCCTAAATACATTTCAAGCAAGCCAGACATTGAATGGAGAATAGTACAATACATGTTGCCTCTAACAGTCCCTCCATAAGAAGTGAAACATGACTCTAGGTATATTCCGTTTTGTTTCCAAGCCGAAAAAACTCATCACTGACTGTCATAAGGCTAGGCAGGCATCAGATCTGACAGCCAAAGAGAACAGCAAGACAGGTAATGAGTGATTATTGTGAATGATGGCATGCATTGCATTGGATGCTTGGCATTGCTTGCTGACTACGAATGAATGTGCATGAAGTCGAACTATACTAGTTTATCAACAAAGTAAAAGTGACTCAGGTCAGGTGACAGTCAATGTTTCCTTATTGTTTAATAACCACATTGTACTCCTACCACTGCTGGTGCCGCCCAATATCCGTTGTAGTTTTGTAATATGGAATATATTATAAACTTAATCAGTCACTACAGACTGAGTTGGTGTTGGAGAACACGTATCACACGGTCATCATGATGCTGCTGAGCATACTATCTTTGCACACAGTCAGTCAGTTGGATCGGAGATAATTGATGGAATAACTGCGTTTCATGGACTGCCTTAAAGGTAAACAGTTTCAACAAGAACCACAGCAGACCTAGGCTACATGTCTGTGTAGTGGTGTGGACTGGAGTAGAGTGTAGTGGTATGAGGGACAGTGGCGCATTGATTTAGTCACTTGATTTGGAAAATGCCAGGTTGCTGCAGTGCATATGCCATTTGTCTGGCTCGGTCAAAATGCAAGGTAAGGGGTAGGGTGCCTGGCCTGTGCCGCGGTTGTCCTGTTCTGTGGCTGTGCTGGCTCCTGAGTCCTGTCCCGTTGTTGTTGTAGCTTAATGCTGTAGAGTAGACACTATGTATCGTATCCAAGCTGCCTCATTCTGAAAGTGTTCTCTCAAGAGTCTTGTCTTCTCTTCTTGCACTCCACTGTAATTGAGTTTATTTTTTTTAATTCAGTTATTTTTCAATACCCTTTTTGTTTTTCCATCTACACTTACAGGCCTGCTTCTAACCTATGCTATAGTGGGAGAAGCAACTCACACTTACCTTACCAATCCGCATCAGGCAGGCAGTGGTACCCAAGATTGATGTGCGGAGTGTCCATGGAAGGGAGGACCAAGAGGAATGACGAGAATGATGCAACTCCACATTTGGACCAGGATAATACAGTAACTTTAGTATCATTCATCATTAAATTTATTTGATTCCTTTTTTCTCTTCAATCATTACGACTGTGTGTTGTGGTTTGTTTGGTAATTGATCCCTACCACAATTTTTTCATTTCCTTTGCTAGCTTGAAAAATAAAAGTAAGCCCGGTACAGCATGTAATTTGGTTCGGTCTGAGCTCTGAGGGCAGCAGACAGGCAAGGCAAATTTTATATTAATAATTTCTGCCCTGTACTGTCTAATTGTGTAGTAGTAGTTAGTAAGTACAACTCATTATCATTAACCATCAAGTTCTATTGCATGCATTTCCTTTTTCTCACTTTATACTTTGATTTCTTTGATAATGGATCATGGTCGCCTTACAAGATTGTGTTTTACTTTTGTTGTGTCCATGCATACTGTCTGTTTTTCTTTCTCAAACCTTTCCCAAAACCCCACTTCCCATCCATTCATCAATCCCTAACCCTCTGTGTGATTTATACGGGGGCAAAACTGAGGTCATCATTCTGGGCAAACATAAACATCTTTGGAGTCCTCTCCATTGGCCCTAGGAAATGGGTCCGTTCCCCCAGCCAGTTGCTCAGGTCCGTAACCTTGGGTTTATCATTGACAATCAACTATCCATGCGGCAACAGGCGGTTAGCACCGCTGGCTTCTGCTTCACTATACTCAGATGGCTACGGAAGATCATCTGGATGCTTCCTGCCTCCACTCATAAAACTGTGGTCCAGGCTCTTGTTATCTCTCTACCTGGACTACGGCAATGTACTTTATCTGGGAGGCAGTAAGGAACTTTTGAATAAGCTCCACGTGGTTCAAAATTCTGCGGCGTGCCTTCTTTGCCACGTTCCTAGAAAAACCTCCATCTCCCCTTTCCTCTGTAATCTGCACTGGCTTCGCATCGAAAGCCGTATCAAATTTAAGACCTTATGTCACATTTTCAAAATCAAGCAAGGTTCATCTGCGGCATACTTGCAGGAACTTATTCGCCCTTATGCTCCTCCCCGAGCTTTACGTTCTTCCACTCTAGGTAACCTAGTACTTCCTAGATTCAAATTGACCAGAATAGGTGGGTGTTCCTTTGCGTGTCTTGGACCTAGACTTTGGAACTCCCTCCCTAACTTCATAAAACATGAATCTTCTTACCTCAAGTTTCGACGAGACCTTAAAACCTGGCTATTCACTCAGTAATCAGCCCAGTTACTTAGTCTACAGTTGTGGATACACTTGCGCCAGGAAACCCTGTCTAGGGTAGCTGTGTGCCATATAAATTTAATTAATAATAATAATATTGAGGTGTGATGTGACTACATTAATGTACACCAACAATTGATCACACGCTTGCTGGGGCAGATGTGGTGAAAGCAACACTAATTGAATTTCAACTAAGGCAGGGCAAGGATCTTCTTCTGCTTGCCCACCCATGCTGTAGTTTACTTTGTTCTACTACTCCTCCCACAGTCTCTCAGTCAAGTGACTTTCTCTTTCTTTTTTCAAATGCTATTGCCAGTGTCTACTACTTCCCCCACAATAATGGCATCTTCTCCGTTCATTTGGGAAACCAACCATGCAGCCATCAGTGTGCCTAACTTCATCATCATCAATCACAGGTAAGATACGTTTGGTGGGAGGTATAATGGACTAGGAGGAGAGACTGGCTGTACTATTATGACAATTAAAAATAACTCAGTGAGGGGTACTGCATCTATCGGTTTGTGTGTTACAAAATCGGCAGATCTTTTCAATCAAACACTGGCTGCGGGCATGCAGCAGCAAGGAAACAAAGTAACAAACCATGTAACTTAGATTGAATTCGGAAAACAGTAACCCACCACAAAACATTAATATCGTATGTTTAAGTAAATAAATAATATAAAATTTAATAGACCCTAACAAAAATAAACTATCCCACTCTGACCTAACCCACCCCCTCCCTAACCCCAACCAATGTCCACAACGAAAGTCCAAGTCCCAATGTCCAAAGTGGAATCTCCAAAGCCCAAAAACCCACCCACCAACAAATGGAATTAAAAAAGGGGCAAACGACAAGGTCCTCTATAGTCGGCGGGCCTTCAGGTGTTTATCCACCAGGATTTTTACCCGCTCCTCTAGGTTCTCCTCCATGCGGGCCATCAGGCGGAGCAGCTGGCGACGAAATGCCATGCAGTTACATGCAGGGTGGGGGGCAGCAGTGGTTGAGATGGAGGTGCGGCGGGGGGCGGCTGCCGGACCACGGCGCCGTAAAACTGGCGGCAGGGCCTGACTGGGGCCCGGGGCATTGGAGGAGGCTGCAGCCGCCTCCTCCTCCGCCTGAGCCACCAGCCGGCGATATTCTTCGCAAATGGCCTCCAGTTTACGGCGCCGGGCCCTGGCGGCCAACTCCTTCCTAGATGGTTTGGGTGTGGATGTGGATGTGGAAGGAGTATCTATATCAAGAAAGAAAAAGAACATGTTGTAGCCAATACTCTTAGCAAAACAGACACTAAAATCATTCAACACATAGTGTCACAGTATCAGTAGCAAGCACAGTACATAACATTTGTGATTTGGTGGTAAGTATCTAAACTCCTACTTCCTTGGACTCTAACATTTGTGGGAGTTTCCGATATTATACTCGTACTATGTACTCCGGTACACCAGTCGTGTTGTTCTTATCTCTAGTTTAGCGCAATTACATAACATTGTTGTAGCCGGCCCGGCATGCCAGCTCAGTCAGCTAAGCTTGCACCCAAGAGAAACAGATATGAGTCACATGATGCAGACTCTTGTTAGTTTTATTTACTTCCACTGTCTGCAGGTGGGGAATCTCATATTTTTGTATTACGCCTTACGGCCGGTGGCACTGGCCATACCCTGTCTGTTACATGAGGGCAAATGATCAATTTCACTTACACCCTACCCTGGGTAATACAAAAAGGCTGATTATTTATCTGATCCAAAGATCATTGCTTATATTTATATTATAGATGGTAAGCGACATCAGGTCAGTAGCGGTCGGTGGTGGGAGTGCTGCCGGGCGGTGACGTGGGAAGGTGCAGGGTGGGGGTAGTAAACTATGGATTACGGACAATCACAAGTAATTAAACAATACATACAAAAAAATAAAAAAAATTGTTGCACGCACTGCATCGCATTCGGCGGTGCAGTGCGCACAATGAAAATCATTTTATTTATTTTTATGTTGATTACCTGTATTTGGCCGTTATACATAGTTTACTTGCCAGTGCCACCCACCCTGCCCCTCCCCATGTCACCGCCGGCCAGCACTCCCACCACCAACCGCTACTGCATAGGGTACTTTGCTTTCATTGATTGTGTAACCATAACCAACAGATAGGCCACCCTTTGCAGGCTGGCTGACCCAATCGAAAATACATTAATAGGTAGGGAGTGGTCCCCGGAGTTGGAGGAAGGGGCTTCCGCTTGATAATATATATATATATATATATATATTAATATGACGTGCTTGCAAACTACTGCGAGTCAACTGTATTCTGTGATAATACTACCTATATTCCCCTACGCTTTGCTACTGTGGCGCAGTTTCTTTTACATTTTCTTCAAAGTAAGACTCTCCAGAGACACTTTCCACCTATGCTGTCTATTGATGAAAGTACATCCAGGCATACATCCATTAAAGTAAACGTTTATCCTTATATCTCATAACAAACCTTAGTTGGTTTCACCAACAACCACCCATGCTTCCGCTCCTTCCTTGCTTGCCTTGGCTTTGAGTTTGACCCAAACACCGCTGCTTCTTACTATCTAGTACTATCCACCCATACTGTGTCGCCCACCCAGGCAGGCATTCTCTTTCACCTTCCACCCATCCTTCAACAACCCATGCATCTGATCTGATTGCTATCAGCCACCTATGCATGCTTCCAACATATCCTTCTCTGCCAGTCAGTCATATTATTTACCTCGCCCGTCCTTCCACCCTTCTTTCCCTCTTTGTTCAACACATCCATCAAGGTCATCTGATCTGAGTTTGTCTTCTCCATAAAACCTTCACAGCTGATTTTGTAGTCAAATAGAAGAGGCCATTCGTTACTCAATTCACGCTGCAAATGCTAAGTAAAGAGTGTCTTCTTCAAACGTTGTATAATGTTCACCACAACTTAATAAGTCGCACAGTACAGTGAAGTAGTGAACACACTTCCATCTAGTAGTAATGTCAAGAAGTAATGAATATAACTTACCACCGCCGGCCACTGCTGCTGGCTCCCCCCCTGTCGCTACTGCAGGTGCCACCAGTTCTCCCGCCCCCTCCGGGATGGCCGCATCGCCATCGCTGCTGGCCCCGCCGGCACTGGTGGTTGGTAATGTGCCTAGAAAAAACATTACACATTTTTAGATGCCTGGAAACCTCCCCCTATTTTATTAGTGTTCAATTGGAACATTGAAACACAAATTAATACAACATACATCAGCAATAGAGTAGTAAGTACATTCAGTAGACAGACACTAGTAGTGATATGGTTCCTAGGGTCATCTAGTCCTACTCTACTCTTTTGAAAGTTAGCCTGAGCCGTGTGTAACCCTTTTAGATTTATCATGTCGACTAATACTCTTTGGCGCATATTTAATTATACCTGGCAGCTTATTGACATGTGCAGAAGACGCCTTTGAGGCCACATGACTGTTGCATACAAGTGAAGAGGTTGAAAAACAACTAAGACACTTTGTTATTGAGTTTGGTTAGTCCGTATTGCTTAGCCATCACATACATGTTACACATTTTGCCATGACTGCAAAATGCTTGCATTCACCAGTATACTATCTAACGGCTAACGCGCAGCATTTTTCTCATATAATAGGCGGAAGATTCCCTTCTACAAACCAGAGATTTACAGAGCTTATGATGCATGATGTAACCAGTATTTCTACGTTCTACAGTGAGGGGTCTGCCAGAATTTTCTCTTGTTCTTGTTGTCATGCACTTGTAAATGTTTACTGTTTTAATCTTATGCATTTTTCTTGCTGGCTTATTGACGATGGCTGTAGGAAATTACATTTCATATAATGACGTACAGTACTTGTTTCAAATAAACTTTTTGAACTTACACATAGACTCTGTGGTATTTGGTGTGGTGGGGTGGACTTGCACAAGTGAGTGAGCAAAATGGTGTTATGTTCTGGGTTGTCTTTCTCAGTCATCATCAACATTGTGTATCTTCTTCGTGGGGGGGGGGTCGGGAGTGGGATCCTAATGTGAGACACTATAGCTAGTCGGTCAGGGGATCGTGGGTTCTTCGGACTGAGGTGTGATCAGTAAGGTCCAACCTCCCATCACCAACATCCTGTTTTGCTGTGCATAGTTCTGTCTGTGGCTCTGCAGAATCACTACAACAATAGTAGTATCATGTACTATCCGATCCAAAATACTAGTCAAATATCTGGGTGGCCATTTTATTTGTGGTAATTGTCAATGCCTCAACATTGAGAAGACTAGAAGAGGACAACCCAAAGGACATGGCTAGAGCTATTGGTCAATCAGAGTTTTATTATTCCAAAGAAAACCTTTAATAAAGAGTGGGCAACTGTGCAAGCTTCGCTACAGACAGAATAATACTAGTAGTAGTAGTACAGAGAGTCATAGCAGAGGCAGTTAGAAGGAACTTAGTTAGAGGCAGGGATAAACAGAATTTGGAAACAGATAGTCAAGGGCAAAGAAGCTTTTGTAAAAAATAGAATTAGAAAGTGGAACCATAATTTATAGTTCGGAAAAAAAAGATGCAGTAAAAGTTAGGGAAATATAACTGTCAATATAACCACTGGAGGACTTACTGGGGCCAGCAGCAGGAGCCTCGGTAGAGGAGCGGTCCTGTGGTTCCTCCGCCGACTCCGACCCCGTCTTCTTGCCCCTGGGTGGTGCTGATGATCATGTAAAATATAATAAAGAAAGAGACAAACATTAAGGAGTGCTGTGATACAAATAATAATAAATCATTTGGAAAAATAAGTCAAACAACATTTTAGGAAACAACAATTGCAATAAAATTGACCTATCTAATCAGATGGATAGACTACTGGCTGCTTCCTGCATTCACGGATCGTCTACTTATTTATGAACACTCCAGTGTTCCATAATCATTCTGATTACAAATACTAATGAAGCCTAGTAAGTACCACCTGACCTACACCACCTATTCCAGACGGGCCAATTGTTCACTAAGTCTGCATTTCCATTTTTTTCAGCCATCAAATGAATAGATGAGATGGAGGACACATGCATAAATTTGTGCATACATACAACAAATTGTGGGATGGTTGCATGATTCTGATCTATTTCTGCTACTGACTGACCATGCTATGCCTACCACTCACTAAACAAAGTACAAAAGGTTCTACGGAGGACTGGGGTAAGAAGCAGCACTCAGTGACAGAGGAGGCGTCACGCAGACCGCATAAAACAATTATTAACTAATACTAACAAACTAAACCTAGTATCCAATATCCATCCACCACTATTTCACAGTAGGACAATGGAAGGACTAGAGTCTCTCTCGCAAATCGCATTACCTAACTTCAGTTCTCTAAAATAAACTCTTACATTATCTGCACAAGCTAGCGCAAACTAAGTTGCAAACAAGTAAGAGTACCACCGAGCACCTCGGTCCTACAATCACAGAAGATTTCGCTTTTTGGAACGTAATTTACCAGCAGCGCGTAGCACGCAGCAGTAATCTTGTTATTCGTCAAATTTAATTTATACACAATAAGTTACTCACCAAGCCCAACGACCTCGACACCTAGCAGGTCCAACAGGTCCTGCTCCCGGTCCAGGATGTCAGACCACCGGTGGGCCAGCTGATTATGGGTATGCCGGACCCCAGAGCACCGGAACACTGCCCGGCGCACCTTCACCCACCGACGGTGACACTCCTGGGTAGCGTACCCGGAGCCGGGCCTGCCGCCTGCTGCCAAGGTCAAGGGGAGGTGGCGCTGAATGACAAAAACAAGGGCGGCCACCTCCGCCTCTCCAATAAGATGCCGGGCCTGCACCCCTGCAGGACGCATTCTGCCGCAAGGCAGGCGGCACTTGTCTGCTCCTGCAGGTCCCTTGCCCTTGGCACTAGTTGTGCCCTTAGCCATGGTTCTGGGGTGGGTGGGAGGCGGAAATGAAAAGTTAGAAGGGGAAAAAAAGTTAGGGGGAAGAAGAAAGAAATAACTTTATAAAAGTAAAAAAACACAGTAAAAGTAGAAATAAAATGCAAAATATAAACTTAGGGAAAGAGAGAGATAGATGATAACTAAAAAAGTCAGAAAAAATGCTTTTAATACAAAGGATTACAAAGATTAAGGGAGGATAGAAAAGTAGGCCCAGAACCATAGCATAGAGTGAAAAACAAGATGGCCGCGCCCATTCGCGACCATGTGGGTAAGTTCACGCGATATTTCTCGCGAACAAGCACTATTCATCACGAACAAGTAAAATGCGCTCCCGAACAAGACAATGCGCATTGCTAACACGCTATCTGCGACCCGGAACAGGAAATAAGGCATCGTGAGCGGGCGGGACAATTGAAAAACAAGATGGCTGCACCCATTGGCGACCGCATGGGTAAGATTGCGAGATATTATCCCCGAGCATGCAAACAGCTCCCCGAACACGCTCACCGCGCTCCCGAACAAGAAAATGCCATCGTGAACGGGCACCCCAAGCAACTACGCAAGCTCGCGAAGCTGCGCGTAGCTCGCGTAGTTCAAGTACATCTTCGCGTAGCTTCGCGAAGCGCGTCTACGCGAGCTACGCCCAGGGTTACTGATTTGTACATACTCTCTTTAACTTCTTCTAATTCTATCTCTTCAAATTCTCTCTCTCGTTTCTTGTCTTTTCTCCTTAAATTTTCTCTTATTAACGTTTTCTGATTTTTATTCTTTTTATGGCAGATACACCCTAATCTAATTACTAATACTATGAAAATCACGCATGTTAATGGAAATAATATTTTACCTAAAAACATACTGCCTAAGTTTACTAAGAAATCTTTAATAGCTGATATTTTCTTTCTAATCTTTTCCCAAACACCTTCAACCTCCAGTGGTGCAATTTCGTCATGCAATTCTGTAATATTTTTTATATAAATTTTCAAATCTTAACTTTAATCCGGAATGTAAGTACAACAGTGTTGAGCTTTCAGCATTCCACAGACTCCACCCTCTTTTGCCAATAATATATCAAGGGCAAGTCGATTTTGCATTACCATAGCACGCATGGCAACCATTTCAGTGTTTACTAATAAAAATCCTCCTGCGGTGCTTGTTGACAAGCAATCCACTACTGTTGAGAGTCTTCTAATTTTGTTTGCATTCAGAGATATTCCCACGGCTGGTATCAGCGCTCCAAAAATGTCATCCACAATTTCTGTCTAAGATTCTCTCTTACTACGTGCTAAATGACTACCTAAACTATGTACACCATCTTCTCCTCTATCCATATGAAAAATCTTCGGAAACACCAGGCCTACATAACATGTGCCATACCAATGGTCTGGCAAACGATAGTATGCCCTGTTCCCACAAATGAAATATAACCCAGGGAAAACTGGATCTTTTCCACCTTTAAATCCCCATCCACCCATGATTGGGTATGTATCATGGCACCCGTTATTCCCTACAAAATAGTTATCATATGCAGTTTGATTCCTTCTAATACACAATTTTCCTTTCTGAGGCCAATCTAACGCCATAGTTGGACTAGTTTCCCCTTTCAAGTGTTTTTCCATTTCTACATCCCAAACTGTTTTCTCCACCTTTCCTTCAGATGCCTTTCTTTGCATTTTCAGTCTCCTTTCTTCAACCATATCTAGAAATATATTTTCCTCTTTCTTTAAACTGCAAGTCAAATTGTTTTTAAATATGTATTCTAATGTTAGTTCTTTAGTCTCTAAGAAAAATTCACCTAATCCATTGCAGGTTTTACCTTGTTTAGTTTGTTAATTGACGGTCCTTGTGAAAATATAGTATCTACATCTGAAAAATAATATTCTAATTTCCCTGTTTGATAGAATAGACTAGCTATTACACTACATGTTATTCCATAAGTTACTGGAAGGTGGTGATAAGTCACTCCCTCCGATACAGAGGCAGGTAACTGCATACAGACATAGCAGTCCCTTACGTCCATTGTCTTTACATATTCATACAACAATTTAGAAAACAAATTCAGTTATAGACCTGTCTTTATGTAAATAGTTTTTATCTATTCTAGTCGGAACTACCTTTGAATCTTTTCTATTTTAGTTTCGTTTTCACTATGTCCTTCTAATGTATCTATAGTAACTTTAAATGAGATCAGGAGAGCAAGTATTCTCCATAGAAGCATTAGTAATCCTGTACAACAACAACACATTTTACACCATCGTTTCAAAAATGTACATCTACCTTTTCTACTATCTATGTTTGCCATCTTTGCTAAAATGGACTGTGTCTTTTGACTTAGCCTCTTCTACTTCACAACTAGTTTTCTAACCCAAGGCTCTTAGCACCTACTTGGTTCTACCAGTTTTTGTCTTTTTCCGTATTTATTGTCTTTCCATCAGTAGTTTTATTATCTCATTCAGTTTGGCATTTCATCATTGTTAGATCTGGGGGTCTCTAGTTGGCAGAGGTAAGTACCTTAGACCAAATAGGGACCCTTGCTTCTAGTCAGGGTACAAGGACACACACGGTAGATAACCCCTGCTCACCCTCTAGGTAGCTTGGCTCGAGCAGACAGGCTTATCCCCAAGGCAATGTGTAAAGTATTTGCACGTAACAACCACAATGACCCCCCCAGTACACCACAAATGTAGACCACACAGGTGAGTATATTGAAAATATAACTTTATCTGGTTTCAGCAGTAAAAATCAACTACCATAGCGTTGCACATTAGTTTCCGGTTCTCTTCAGCTTTCTCTGGTTGCTAGGAAAAATAAATAGATAGTCTCTAGTCTCTCGGGTGAGTTAAGATTAAAAAAGAATGTGTTTGTAGGCTCTCAGTACTTAAGGCACGTTCTACAGTTGTGCCCCCGCGCTTATGACTGAAGCGCTCCTTCTGCGGCTGCTCTTCCGTTAGTAATAAGCGATGGCAGACTGGGCGGCAGTCCCCGGGCCCCCACACGCTACGCGGGACGTTCGGGGATGGAAAGGAACACCCCTGCAATTGACGAGGTTCTCCCTCCCGATTCAGACTCACCAGAATGCGGGCCGTGTTCCTGCAACTCTCGAGCGATGGACCAATCCGGTCGCGACTCCCTCGACGAGCCCCCAGTGACGATGGCAGCTGTCACCGGGAGTCAGCCACTCGCAGCGCGGCTCCGTCGCCCAAGCCTCCACCAACAACCAATCAGGTCGCGGCCTCCTTGCTTCCTTCTCCGCGGCTTTGCGGAACGGGGAGACACAGCTTCGAATCGATTTTGGGCCCCAGGGCCGTGGCGGTGAATTGCAGGCAGGATGTTTCGAGGCGCCCCGAGTCAGCGGGACGATCGAGACGCCGCCAAGCTTCACAGCAGCTCAGGGGACGCCCATGATCTCTTGGCCACAGCAATACACATGCCGATGAGCACGTCGATCTTTTCCTCACGGCAGCCGGTTTCAGGCAAGAATCAGTGCGGCGCTCTCAAGCAAAGCGGAGAGCAGCCAAGCACTTCACGGGGCAGAACAAAGTCTTGCAGTCTCGGCAACCTTTATGTCCCTGGGTTGCCAAACAGGAGGCCAGCTCTTCTCAGGCCCTTGGAGATTCAGAGTTGAAGACACAGCACACAGCAAAGTCTTATTTAGGTCAAGTAGGCAGGGTCCCAGCACACAGCAAGGTCCCTTCTCCTCCTCAGCTTCAGTTGTACAGCAGGACAGGTCAGCCCTTAGAGCACACAGCAAGTCAATCTTCCTTCAGTCCTTCAGCGGTCCGTCTTTCAGCAGATGTTCCTCTTGATTGTAGAATCTAAAAATCTGTTGTCATGGGTCCTGTACTTATACCCCTAAAAGTCTTTGAAGTCTTTGTGCAAGTGGGTCCTGAGCCCGGTCTGATCCAGTTCTGGGTGTTGCTGGAGCACTTTGTTTTCCTGGCTTCTTCTTTCCTTTCAGAGTGAGGGGCAGAGTCGTCAGCCGCCCAGCAGGAGGTGGAGCCAGCAGTGTGGCAGGCAGGCACAGCCCTATTCACTCCCAGGTGCTATCTCCTCCCTCCACTCTACTTGCGAATGCAGTCATTCAGCAAAGGGCTGACTCATCCAACCTCCTGGGGGCTCCCCAGCCCCTGTCACTCTCAAACCAGACAGTCAATCCACAAGCATGCCCAGGCACACAGAAGGGTCAGACAAGAGAACAGCTACTCTCTAAAAAGTACTGTTCTCCAACTCAGGATTTAAAAACAACCTCTCCTTAAAGATGTGTTATTAAATGCTGAGCTCAGGGATATCAAACACTCATGTCTTATCTTGTTCGTATGAGAAGATAGGCTGATGGCCATTGGCACCAGCCTCCCCCATGTTAGCCTATGGAGCAAGATAACCTTGCAGCAGTGAACACACAAAATGGCCGTTGTTCACTACCAGAGCATGATACCTGCACTAGTACATGCTCTACCTTTTACATACACTGCACCCTGCCCAGGGGGGTACCTTGGGCCTTCCATAGGGATGACTGATGTGCACAAAAAGGGAAGGGTTAGGCCCGGCCAGTGTGGACACTGGCCAGGAGGACATGGCAGTCCAGGGACTGCAGGCAGGCCTGTGGTGGCAGGCCTGAGACACCATTTTAGGGCTACTCGTGTGGGTGGCGCAATCAGCGCTGCAGGCCCACTAGTAGCATCTGTCATCACCAGCCCTGGCACACACAGTGCACTTTACTAGGGACTTCATGTTGATACAAATATGCCAATCAGGTATATCAAATCAATATGATATTTTACACAGGGAGCACTTACACTCTGGCACTGATTAGCAGTGGCAGAGTGTCCAAAGCCTCTAAACCAGCATAAACGAAATTCAGCACAACATCAAAAATCCGGGTAGCAGAGGCAAAAGATAGGGGAAAAAACCCATGCCAAGGTTGTCAGGTCTAACAATCATCTTTTACTTTTCCTTCATGATCTGTATACAGAATGTCCTGAACATCCGCTTCTTCTCCAATATCGGACAAGATAATTCTCAGGATTTCCGATTCTTCGTCTTCCTCAACCACTTCTGGTACAATCACCTCTGGATTTTCTTGGCTATCCGCCTCTTCTTTTACTTCAGGCAGGGCCACATACGTCCATTCTGGTGATTTATACTTCTCCTTAGGTTTTCTTGTTCTTTTGCTCTCTTTAATTACAATGGTTTCTTCGTCTTTTGATTTCTCCTGACTCGTCACTTCATTCACCTGTTCAGCCCTTGGTGAATTTACTCGTGTCAGTCGATAGCTCAATTTCTTTATTTTATTCGGCCAAACGTCATCCTTTGCTGCTCTTTTCAATTTACTTCCTTTATCATTCTTTTCAGCTGTCCAAGCTCTCTTTCTTAGAACTCGACCTTCAGGTATTTCATCTTCGCTTTCCTCTGACTCTGTTTCAACTTGCTTTTTACTCTCAACAATTTCTTTTCCCACCTCTTGTTGTGTTTTCCCTACTTCTGTCCCTCCTCGAATCTCCGACACGCAATCATCCTGCTGACTACTTGTCCCTGCTTCTAACTGGATGTTGGAGTTCCCTACACCTCGTCGGGGGTCTTCCGCAATAATCCTTCCCTCTCTCTCCGTATCTGGCACCTGTCCTTCTAGATGTGTTTTTTCAGGTGGAATTTCTCTCAATCTTTCATCTGGCAATTCTTTTCCATTAATTTCTTTTATTGTCTTTTCACTGTCTTTTTCTTTGTTCTTTCCTTGTTTTCTCCTGGAACATTGCGTTCCTTGTTCGGTTTCTGAGTCTGAACTGGTATCAGAAATCTGTAATCTTCTTCTCAGAGAACTACTTCTAGGGACAAATGTTAGACTTAGTTCTGCTTCCCCCCTTTCAGGGTTTTCTTTTGTTTGTGGTTCTCCATCATCTGACTCAGTACTTGATTCTGATTCATCAAAATATTCATTTTCTGTGCTGTCCACTGGATTTGGAATTCTTAATGTATGGCTTGCATGGATCCAATTTTTCAACCCAGCACACTTCACAGCTTTTGTTGTGGTCAAGATGACTTGTCTTGGTTTTCTCCACCTTGGAACCACACAGTTTCTTCTTCTGTGTACTTTTATCCTCACCCAGTCCCCTGGGCTCTGATCATGGGCTGGCTTCTTTTCAAGGGTGGTGGCATTCGCTCCAACCTGATGAAACACAGAATGAACTGCGTAAGCCAGGCTTTTACAGTATTCCAACACCTTGTCATCAGTTATAGTCATCAGCTTGTTGACTGGTATAAACATGTGCCGCATGGCTCGTCTCATGATGATTTCATAGGGGCTTAACCCTGTAGTTCTGTCTGGAATTGATCTAATAGTCATGAGTAACAGAGGCAAGACATCAGGCCATTTCATACCTGTGGCTAAACACATTTTCCCTATCCTGTTTTTGATAGTACCATTCCTCTGTTCCACCACACCAGAAGCCTCTGGTCGGTAGGCACAATGTAGTTTTTGTCGTACATTCAACGCTTCACAAATCAGTTTTATGATCTCGTTATGGAAATGTCCTCCTCGGTCTGATTCAATTGTCACTGGGAACCCAAATCTAGGGATACATTCCCTCAAAAGTAATTTTGCCACTGTCATCCCATCATTTCTTCTTGTTGGAAATGCCTCTACCCATATGGAAAATAGACAGACCATAACTAAATCATACCTCAGTCTGTTACAGGGAGGCATCTCAATGAAATCCACTTGCATTCTGGTAAAAGGACCTCCTTCTCAACCTATTGTTCCTAGACTCACTACTGTCTTTCTTCCAGAATTGTATTGTTGACATATGAGGCATCTCTGATAAAGACTTTCTGCTACAAGTCTGAATTTTGCATTGTACCAGGTTTGTTTAAATGACCTGACCATGGCATCTCTCCCTATGTGTCCCTGACCATGATACATCCGTGCCATGGCAGACATCATGCTATCAGGCATAACTGGTCTTCCATCCCAATAGACCCACACATGATCCTTCTCTCTGAGTGCACATCCTGCTTTTACCCACTGCTTCATTTCCTCATCTCCTGCCTCTTCCTGCAATTGTCTTACTTCTTCCCATGTTCCCACAATGTTAGTAAACATCAAAGAGCAAGAAACCACTTCTCTTTCCTTAGCCCGATTGATGGAATTCTGATTTCGTGCACAGTATTGTGCCATGTCATTAGCATATTTACTTCCAGTGGCGATATAATCACCACTTTGACTATGGGCAGCACACTTCACAACAGCCAATTGCCTAGGCAGCTGTATCGCCTCAAGCAATTTTCCAACCACTTCAGCATTCTTAATGGGAGTTCCACTTGATGTCAAAAATCCTCTCTGCAGCCATATTTGACCGAAGTCATGCACGACTCTGAATCCGTACTGGCTGTCAGTTATCACAGTCACTCTTACACTCTTCCCAATTTTGCATGCTCTAGTCAAAGCAACAAGTTCAACTACCTGTGCCGATTTTACTCCTTTCAAATATAATGCTTCCATTACTGCTGCAACCGTACATACCGCATAAGCAGCACTTAACACTCCGTCATCTGTTCTCAAACAGGACCCATCCACGAACATGACGAAATCACTTTCTGGTAAGGATACATCTTTTATGTCAGGTCGTGGTTTTGTACAGAAATCAAGTACATCCAGACAATCATGATCTGCTTCATCTCTGACTTCCACATTCTCAGCATCAGGCAGTAATGTTGATGGATTCACGTTTAAACATCTCACAAGACTCATATTTGTTGCACCTAGTATAACTTTCTCATACTTAGTCAGCCGACTATGTGTCATATACTGAGTACGACTTCTTGTTAAAAGGATTGCCACATCATGAGGTACAAACACTTTCACAGGATATCCCATCACAATTCCCTCACTCTGTTACAAACTTCGGCATGTAGCAGCCACTGCTTTCAAACACCCAGGTAGGGCCACAGCTACTGGGTCCAACATTGATGAAAAATATGCAATTGGTCTCCTCAGTTTTCCATGCTTCTGTATTAGCACAGAGAGCGCACATCCATTTATCTCACTGCAGTACAACTCAAACTCTTTCTCGTAGTCAGGCATACCTAGTGCAGGTGCTTCACACAACCCATCTCTCAATCGTTTAAATGCTGCCAATTCTTCCTTGTTCAAATCAATGGGATCTTTCACATCGCTTCTCGTCAGTCGTACCAAAGGTTTTGCGATCAACGAAAAGTTGCTGATCCATTGACGACAATATCCAACCATTCCCAGAAACATTCTCACCTCTCTTTGGGTCATGGGTGCTCTCATTCGTTTTATGATCCTGATTGTCTATCGTTATTTTTCTCAGTCCTTTTTCAATGTTATGTCCTAAATATTGTACTTCTTTCTTGCAAAATTGTAATTTTGATGGTGACACTTTAAGTCTAGTTCACAAGCCTCACGTGTTTTCGATGCCACAAGAAGGTCATCGATGCATTTAACTAACACTGAATTTTCGGGCATTTCTAGACTTTCCAAAGACTTCTTCAATAGCTGATTAAATATTGAGGGGCTTTCAGTATACCCCTGTGGAATTCGGCACCAAGCCAAAATACGCTCGCCAAAACGAAACGCAAAAATTTGCTGACTGTCATGGTGCAATGGGATGGAAAAGAAAGCATGGCACAAATCAATCACTGTGTACCATTCTGCATCATGAGGGATCTGATATAAAATCACAGATGGATTTGGTACAATGGGACAGCATGACACAACAATTTTGTTTATTTTTCTCAGATCTTGTACTATCCTGAACTTCCCATTAGGCTTTTTCAGTCCCATAATTGGTGAATTACATGGACTACTCATTATTTCTCTCAAAATAACTTGTTTTATCATTTATATGTGTCAATTTATATTGAGGGACATTTGGATAACTTACTCCTTCTTTTACTGTTATTTTTACTGGATCTACGTTTCTCATTAATCCCACATCTTCTCCAGTGAAATGCCAAACATCTGCTTTTACAGACTGTTTAAATTCTTTAGGTAATTCATCAGGATTAAATACAGCATGGGTTTCAGTAACCTCCTTCTCCCTGTTTGCCATTGTCATTATATACAACACATCTTCATCCATGGTCTCAAATGCTATCCCTTCCGGGGTACAAAATATAGTGCAGTTCATTTTGCACAACAAATCCCTACCTAATAAATTCACAGGACTGGTATCACACACGACAAAGCGGTGCATTTCAGAAAATTTCCCTATGCTAACTTTCACTGGCTCTGTAAGGTAAGTTTTAATCTATCTGTTGGATACACCAACTACTTGGATCGTTTCATCCGAGAAAGGAAGGTTCTTAACATCAGCTGATCTAACAGTTGATCGAGTAGCACCAGTATCAACTAGGAAAGTAATACTATCATCATTAATCTTCCCATCTACAAATGGACCTGACTGGTCTACTTCTAGAGTTGCTCCAAGTACGCACTCTTCTTCCTCCCTTCGGCACCATCAATAACCCTCTTCTGAATCACTCTCATCGCGTTGTAGCCAATACTGCGAAACAGCGCTAACGCGTGGCATCGTATTTACCTGTTCTTCGTTGTAGAATCCCGATTCACTACTATAATTCTGAGAGTTTTTGCTCTGTGGAAACGGCGGTTTTGGCACCTGATTCTGTTGTGTAACAACCTGCTGCTGTCGCTGCGGTTGACCACTCACCTCATTCTGCACCTGTGGATTCAATGATGCATTTTCATTGTTAGTACTTGGGGGAAATTTACACTCAGATTTCCAGTGCCCTATTCTACCGCAATTATGACATGGGAATTTCTTCTGGGCTTCCTCTATATTAAAATTTCCTTTAACTTTCCCAGGAATTAATTTTTTTCTTGATCCTGTATTATTCGCTTGTTCCACTAATTGAGCTTCCTGTCCCTCTGCTACCTTTACTTGTGCTCACATAGCCTTTTCTTTCAATTTTCGCTGTTTACCTTCAATCTCATCACTGAAATATTTAGCATGTCTCAATACTTCGTCTATTTTCTTATATTGCCAATCTACAGTATGTTGTTTTATCATCTCACTAATTTCCGAACCTAGACCATATACAAACCTGTATACAAAATGACTTAAATCCTTTTCACTCAGATTTTCATCTCCACTAAACTGTTTAAAGGCCAAGATCAGACTCTCATAATATGCATGTACTGACTCTTTGCTTTCCTGATGCGTTCTGTTGATTTTCACCCAATCTGTCTCTTTAGGAGGTACTTTGTTTTTCAGAAAGGCAATAACCTGTTCGTATTTCTTCATTATCTCAGGGTCTGGTGCCCCTGTTTTTGGATCCCTAGGGTATTCTTGAGTTGGCCAATTAATCATGAGCTTGCACTCTGCCCATAAATCTGCTGGTACTATTATGTCAAATAGACTATTCAGGTCAATCCGTAATACTTTAGACAACTTCACAAATCTGTCCACTTGTCTATACCACTCGACAGGCTTTTCGCGTAGTCGAGGGAAATCATTTCTAATGACAAAATATCGTGTCTTGTCCATGGGACAAGCACATATCCTCCTCCTGGAATCTCTCTCATAGGACATTCTGTTACTACCTTTTCTTTTTCTCTTACAAGGAAGGCTGCAAACGTTTTATCTGAGGCATCATCTCGTTTTCGATACCACCTGCTTCTCCATTTATCCACATCTCCCTATTTTCTCAATAAGATAATTATTTCCTTAATCTGACTAATTCGTCCTGTGGTGTTCAAGTTTTCAAGATCTTTTTCAGTGAAATCTATTCGATATGGTTTTTGCAAAGCCTTTACCTTTTCAATATCTATTCCCATTTCATGTGCCACTTCTTCTAGTCTTTCATGCATATTTTTTGCTCTCCATGTCACACTTTTGCACAAAAATAATAATTCCTCATCTTGGTAAGTTTTTAATTTCTCTGTGGGGATAGTTCCTACTATTAACTCTTCTAATACCATTCGTAATTTGGCCACATCTATTGACTGAGATTCTTTGTCTTTTCTCTGCAAACTTCTCAACCATTCACTTAATTGTTCTGTAGATGGTCCTACTGGCTTCTCTACATTCCCTTGTTCTGAATCCTTTTGTGTTTCTAATATTGACTCCACTGTCGTTATACGTCTTTCTGCAAAATTCTGGCCTATAAACGGGTTATTTAAAACATTTGGTTCGATCATACTTATTGTCTGTCTCCATGGATTTTGATTTTGACTCGTTTTTTGCTGCTCGACCTGTTTACTGCTTTTATAAGGAACCGTTAAACAGTGTTCGCTATCTTTTTGTTTATCAAAAATAGGCATTACTGGACCTATCATCACTGGAACTGTTACGGATTCCAGATTTTTTGTCAATTCTCTTATATTCCCAGTTAATTCTAAGGTTGTCTTCGCTAATTCTGCTGAATTTTCACCATTTATTCTAATTTCTGACTTTCTCTCTACCTCTCTAATGGAATTATTTTTCTCTAAATCTTGGGACTCTGGTTCTGACTTTATGATTCGTAAAGTTTCTTTCATTGGGGCACTTGGTGTTAATATTTCTGCTTCTGGCCAATTTGGAGGTGGATTTTTATAGAACATGTCATCAAGAACATCATCCTCCGATTCATTCACTCCATACCCTCTTGATTCCACATTATGTCTGCGCATTTTCTTCCTCCATTGTCTTCTGCACTTCTTACGGGAAACAAACCCTCAGTCATACTTGCATTCCGCCACCTTGTCATTCGATCATCATGATTCTCATGTCCGTATGATCTACCACACATGTACCTATACCTTCCGCCACTTGTCATGCATCTCATCTTCCCATTCTGTCAGTGCTTCAAATTGTGTCGGTCTAGGTCTTGGCTCTAAATTCGTCATTTTCTCTCTTAAATTTCTCAAAACTGCTAAATTAAATGAACCATGTTCTGGAAAAGCCAAGACTCCGTTGTCTCTAGTATACTTTACCCAATTGTCTAACCAAATACAGGTGTGATATCCATATATCACAACCATAAAGGATGCGGGGGTTTTCGGTGCAGGAAGTAACTGTCCTTCCCTTGTCACAATCGGTTTGTCCTTTTTAAACCACTTTTTAATTCTTCCAAACCAGGACTTTTTCTCCTTTTCTGGTGAATCGTAATACATCTTTTCTGTCTTCCGTGTATCGCTAGTCTCTCCTCTTCGACTGTACTGCTATTCTGACCAATCGTAGCACGACTCACACTAACGCGCCAATCCGGAGCGTCTACGTCACCTTATGACTCTCCACACCCAGCGTGACGTACACTAACGCACCAATCAGGAGCGTTCTATGTTTCCAACTGACTGGCCAATCCCAGCGCGGTCGTTCTGACGTCAGCAGCCGCTGCCGTAGCTCCTGCTCCTGTCTACCCCTCCTTTACAAAATTCACTCGGTAAGTTTTGTTTCAAATTTACAAATCTTTTAGTAACAACACAAAAACACCACCATTGTCCGCTTTGCTAACCAAGGAATAGCAATAGACCTTTCTCACAAGAATTCCGTCTTTCCCGAGAGCAGCGCTTACCTCTGCCCTACTACGGAATCGTTACTTCCGTTGATAAAGTAGCACAACCCTCTACCTTACCCTTCTAACAAGCATTAGCTAACCGTTTATCTAGATTTAACCCCTTCGATGCTGCGCAGATTCCGCCGCTGTGCTGGCGGAATCTTGCGCGGGCGTGGTCATGACGGAATGGTTCCGTCATGAGCACAGCTCAACCGTGGGTCATGACGGAACCATTCCGTCATGAGCACCGAAGGGGTTAAGACACCTGTTGGAGACCCAATGCTCCTGAGAAATAAAACCAGAGTTTCACAATTAACCTGAATGTCATTACATTCACGCACTTTCACACGAGAAAATGTAGTACATTCACACAGAATTCTGTCTTTCCCGAGAGCAGCGAACAGTCTGCCCTACTACAGATTTATAACGCTGGTTAACAAAGTAGCACTTCCCTCTACTCTGCCCTTCTAACAAGCTTAGAGAACACCTATTACCTTTCCAGTGATAAGCGTTATCAGAGCGCCTTTTGGGCTCCTGGTACCTAAGACCAAAATATCACAGGTAACCTTCGCTATCATGCACACTTCTCTCATACAGAAAAATGTCTCTAGTGGCAGCACAAGACGATGCTACCAAACCGAACCCAGATAATGCGTCATACAACTTCAATCGTCACACGTTTTCCCCGTGTACCTACAGGGCGACAATAACTCCGTCTTTCCCGAGAGCAGCGCTTACCTCTGCTCTACTACGGAACTATTACAAACTTCTGACTTCCTACATCCCAGAAGCCGTGCAAACAACATACAACTCGACGCAACTCAACATAGAGTGTTAATACATAAACCAATCAATAAGCAATAAGCAATAAGCAATTTACAAGCAATAATCACCAAACCAAAACAATAACAACCATCATACCAGAAAAACTGATGCAGCGTGGAATTTTAAATCCTCCCTTCGTCACAGACCAAATATCATACTAGCATATTCACTCAATACATTCATTGGTGGGGCCCATAACACCAACACTCACACTTCATTGATCCGTTCTTACGGGAGAGATACATTTTCCAAACGCTGACATGAAAGGAATACCTTTTCACCTAAAGGACTTAATTTACATGAACTTACATTGAATACCTTTATTAAACTCAGAACCTCGAGATATTCCCCTCATTTTGTTGATGGATCAGTTAGTTGAATTTGGATATTTGGTAACTCAATTCTTTTAATCTACATTTAATCTAATCTAGTATCTTCAATAAACAATCCAACACCATTTGTTTGTTAAAATATTAATTTTGTTTATCTAATTGATTGCAAATTTAATAAATCATTAGTCAAACCACGGAATATCATATTTACCTAATCTGGCTATTAGTCGTCCTCTAAGTCAATCAAGTCGTGAAAAGTCTTTAATTCATCAAAAGTCAGGCAGCAATTTAGTCTGTCAAAGATTCAGGGAAACAGCTGTCCAGCAGTGTCACCGTCCTCTCTGTCAGCATAACGTCAGGAATCAGGAAAAAGATCTTGCTCTGGCTCTGTCTCTGGTTTTCTAATTCGCTTAGTCTACCAACTTTTATAATGAAATTAACGTCAAAATGTAACAAAAATCAGTTTTAGGCAGTCCTGATTGGTAGATTTGGGGTCGTCCAGTAAAGTTCTCACATAGTCTATTTGGTTAGGTTATCACACTTGCTGGTTCCGGTTTTAAAGACAGTCCTTTGTTTAATAGTCTTGGCAACTCTCCCAGTGTGACCTTGCTGGGTACATCTTGCATGGGGTCAGGACGAGGCCTGGCGGTTGCGCAGGCGCACTTCACCCGAAACCTCGCGGAACGGTCACTGGGCCGTCAAGTCAAAGTCAGCCATCTTTACGAAGGCCCAATCGGTCAACTTAAGCAAAACAAACACAAAACGTAATTAAAACATTGAAATAGCTAATAAAATGTTAAACCCTCACTAATTCCCTTATGTGTATGTAATTATCTAGCATAATAGCAACATTCAAAGCGTTTATATTCATCCAACGATGTCATCTGGTGCGACTTACAATTACATCACAAAAGCAACATTTATCATGCAAAATTCTAATTTCCTAATATTAATATGCGTACATATATTAGTATACAAATTAGTTCAGCCATGCAAATGCAAATCCCACGTGTAATTCTCTTGTTAGTACGGTTGATAAGATATCACTTCAAAAAGATTCATATTATTACAATTAATAGATTATTCGGATTAATATGAACATGCAGAAATGGGGTATACAAAATGTTTTACTACCCGCTCCATCACACTCACATACATTTGTAAAGGTTGAAATGAGGTGCATGTGCATTCTTTCTTTTCATGAAGAAGTCCATGGTCAATCTGTTGTCTGACTTGCTGATATATTTCAATCTGTTCAACATTTAGTTGTTCTTCCAAGTTGGCCAAGTCCATAATATCTTCTTGAACTTGATGCATTGCTGTTTCCACCTCATTCATGGCGATTGCTGCATTATTTTCAACAATTGGTTGTCCTAGAAGATCTTGACTCAGTGGAGCAGAGCTTTGACTGTCTTGAGAACTGTCCCTAGCAATCTCAGCTGCAATAGTAGCTTCTTGATCAATTTAATCGTTCAACATTTTCACATAGTTCGCAAAAACAGGACATTCTATGGTATCTTTACAAGCATTGAAGGAATCTTCATAGCTGTGAAAATCTCCAAGTAATTCCAATTATGAACGCCATGGTTTGAACAGTTGCAAAAGTGCTAAATAGTAAAATTCCCTTAAATCAGGAGTGTCGCAACTCAGTTTCCTGTGATTAATTACATTTCCTTTCCTTTGTTTCACCAAACATCCTTCGGTACCAATAACTGCATATTTTCCGTCATTGATGTTTTCTGTAGTATTCTGTTTAAAAGTGTAGTTTTGCAGCACTTCATAGAGACATATGTTCTCAAGATGATGACTTCTATTTGGATAATATGTGTCCAACATATTTGTTTTCAGAATATCTGTACTTTCTGGTTCATTTAATGGTAAATATTCAATTTCATGTACAGATTTAAGAACTCGATTTCGTGTTTCAGCAAGACCTAGACTCAGATTTGGAGTATAAACTTGCAGATGATAACCAATCTGAGCATTCATATGCTCCAATCACTCACCGATAACATCTTCAAACAGAAATTGTATAATTTCTTACTTAGACGCTTCTCATGAGAAATCTCTTCCCACATTTCTTTTAATTCCGTCTTTTCTGATTTTGTAATGTAGGATGTTACATCCCGAGCAACAGCAATGGAATTATCCGCTACGTACTGAATATCCATGTTAGCATTCCACATTGAGAGAATAACCAGATTGTAATCATTTATGTATTTTGATTCTTCACATCTTCTCAAATTGTAGGAATTTTGGGAGACTTTCTAGTGATATTATGTCTCACTGCTGACATAAAACTGTCTACTCTTCCTTTTGATATTACAGGACGTGGAAATGCAAAACGACATTTGGTATAAAACTTTTCCTTAGTCTTGTACTTTCGTCGACAGTATTTTCCACATCGATGACTTTGGAATCGTAAGGCTTGTTGTCTTAAATTGTTTTCTTCTGTGCTTTTGGGTATGGCACATGTGGCATATTCTTCAATGAATGACAAAACAGTATCATCAGAATCAGTTCCGAATTTGGGGGCATCTTCGATCCATATGAGCATATGTATGTGAGGAGCACCTCGAGCTTGATACTCCTTTCTCCAAAAGATATCCACAACTTCTCCAAGAGGAGGATTCTTTTTATTACAGATAAAAGACATCATAACTTCAAATCTATGATTGAAATACCTGCATACATTAACAGGATCCAAAGAGCACAATTCTCCAGGTGTCTTGTATTCAATATTTTTTATATTCAAATTAGCCTCTCGAAGAAATTCATGTAAATCATCCCAAGCGTATTCAGCACAGCTTAGGGTAAGGAACCACGTAGGAGTTATTAAAGTTTCTTAGCATACATTTAAGTTCTCCATGACGACAGTACCAAAACTCATTAGTGCCACGCTGAAATGCCATCAGATTAATCAGCTGAGATTCTAAATGATCATCTCTTTGATGTACTTTAACAATAAATTCCTTCGCAGAAACATTTTGAAAATGTACTCCTGTTTTCAATATGTGATTCACTGCATATGAAAGTCCAGACAAGTCACTCTCAAACAAAAGATGAAATATATATGGGATACATTGTCGATATCTTGGATCTTCTGCATACAATCTTGTTGTCCGATATTCAGAGGCAGGAATCTGCACAGGCCGTTCATCATATCATCCACCTTTTCCTGTTGGAAACAACTGCGGAAAACAACGAGCTTCCAAACTTTCTTCCCATACACTCATGGGACTTCCCTTTGCTTTTTTCATTTGGAATAACTCAATAGTATTCCCCATCACTTCTTTCAAATGAAGTGGATGTACAATGTAATGTTCATAGATTTCTTCACATCTGAACATGTTCACTCTTTCAATTTGTCCACTTGACGTTTCAGTATCTTCTGCTAAATCTATTTCTTCTCCTACATACACATTTCTATAGTACTCATTATTTTTCATCTGATACAATGTTGCGTTTTGCACTTTTCTAACATCTACTAATTCTTGCCAGATTTTCTTGTTCTTAGTAGGAACACCATTAACTAGAATAACTAGTGGTTCATCTTCTACATTCTCTACACCAATAGTTTCAACATTTTTATTTAAATCTACAGGTAAATATACAACTCTTCTTTTTAATCCTCTCTGTAAATCTGAAGGAGGCAATTTACCTGTTTTAGGCTCCATACGAACGATAGCCTGAAAAGGGTGCACACATTGAACGAGTAAAGACTCATAGGTATTTAAATCTATCAGTTCTGGAGAAATAGCAACCAACTCTAGATTATTATGAACAGCTCTAGCGGGCATTTTATTCCCATTTAATTTGTTATAACAATATTTGCAAATACGCTGGTCAGAACCAAAATCAAAACAATTCTCTACCAACAAATAAGTTGCAAATTCCTTCCACTTATCATTATTTTCTCTTTCACTTTTTAAATACAGATCAACAGTCCTAGTCTGATTTTTATAGTGAGTTCGCCGGCAACAAATAAAAAACAATTTGGCCTCTCACCTGAAATCACCTTAAACTTTGTAATTTGATCTTCAAAATGTTTTGTACTACTATGTTC
Source organism: Triturus cristatus (assembly GCF_964204655.1). Classification (NCBI taxonomy): domain Eukaryota; kingdom Metazoa; phylum Chordata; class Amphibia; order Caudata; family Salamandridae; genus Triturus; species Triturus cristatus. Next base: position 577,767,895 of record NC_140583.1, on the reverse strand, counting down.
AACATTCTCTTCAACAACTTCTTCTATGAATGTATCAGTTTCTGCACTCTCTTGTTCAGGACCAAAGTAACAAAACTCAATGTCATCACAAACCTTCTTCACATCTGATACTGATCCACGCAAAAGAGCACTGTTCAACTATTGTAACATTGCTGGACTGTTTGCATAATACAATCTTCTGACTAATTCCGCATTTGGGTATGGTGTACAGCTAACATCCTGAAATGGTGAAAAACACTTTGACATACTTTCTTAGAAAGACAAGCCAGAGAATGACCTTGCAAATCAGTATTTTTTCTCACTCTGCAAGGGTCTAGTCCTTGCAATATCTTAATCTTTTGTTTAACAGATTTTTTACTATATGCTCGTAAAAAATTGCTTAAAATATCAATAGATTCTTGTCGTACACTGCAAATACTACTCCAATCCCAAGTGTACACTGGGGCTTTAGGACGTCTGCCTAGAACTTCATCAGCTATCACTTCCTCTGCATTTCTGGTAACCCATTTTCTCTTTCTCAATTGGATAACCATTTCTAACCTCATAAGCTCGACCACTGGTATCAACTGAATGCAACAAATTATTGGTCTGTAAATAACTTTCTTCATTAAAGAAAGGCTCAGAACTTGAACTGTGTTTCTATTCACCCAAAAAAAATCACAAAAATTAGTTCTGTTAATTACGCTTTTACTCTTACCTTGGCCTTCATTAAATGGATTGGTTTATCTAGTGATCGAATTCTGTTTAAAACTGAAATAAATAGTTTCCTTTTCACTGCAAAAGCCTTTTCAACAATGGATTCAATATGCTTCCTTTGTTTTATAAAATTGTGCTCTTTTTCTATATTTTTTATATCTTTCACCAAATTAAGAACCACTCTTTTGTAAAAATATTTGTTACGTATTTCTTTGTACCTATTTTGCCTTCTTTTACCATACTTTGAATCTTTTGCATGTAAATTATCTTTTTATCTTTTCCTGTTACTGATTTTCTTTTGTCTAGTCAAATCATTGTCATTAGTTTGCACATTCTACACACTGTTTGTAGGCTTTGAAAGTTTTTTTAATGAATTTCTTGGTTGTCTTACCAGAAGACTTCTTCTTTTTAGCCACATGATGTTGGTTATCCAATACTTGTTGTTGAATATTTTTCCTTTTTCTGTCCTTTTCTCTTTCTTGATTTTTCAGGCAAGATAACTTTATTTTAATGATGATAAACAATATCTGTAAAAAGTAAACATAAATAAATGTAATTTAATACATTTATAAATTATACTTTTCAATTATTATACAAACACATTCTGTATAAAAACCATTACTCACTTTGTTTTCTCTTCACTAATTGAAATTGTAATTCAAGGTGTATACATAACTAAATAGGTGATTACAGGTCAGAATGTGTAATGGTCGAATGTTTCTACCAGTGTTTGTGTTATGCCCTGGGACATTATATGAGTACTCACTCACTGACTGAATGATTACAGTCCAGCAAGGAGAATGCCTGGAAGAATGTATAAGTGTTTAGGCTTTGGCACAGTGAATGGATTGGTACATGGTGCTGAATGAGTCTCTAGAGGAGTGCAAAGAGAGTGACAGGGAGTTTATTGGAGTGTATAGATACTGACTGGGGAATTGAAGGTGTGAAAGACAAGTGTGTAGGTGCTTACAGGACTGCATGCAGTGGATAGGCGTTTGAAGCACTCCATGTGCTAAGGCCTTAGTACATGGTGCTGAATGGGTCACTGGAGGTCTGCAAGGGGAGTGACAGGGTGTTTATTGGAGTATATAGATACTGACTGGGGAATTGGAAGTGTGAAAGACAAGTATGTAGATGGTTAGAGGACTGCATGCACAGTGGATAGGCATTTGAAACAGTCCATGTGCAAAGGCCTGGGTCACTCCATGAGTACTTGGGTTCTGAGTGAATGATTAGAGTAGTGCAAGGAGAGTGTCTGGGTGAATTTATAAGTGGTTGGGTTTTAGCACAGTGAATTGATTACTACATGGTGCTGAATGAGTCTCTAGAGGAGTGTAAAGAGAGTGACAGGGAGTATATTGGACTGTATAGATACTGACTGGGGAATTGAAGGTGTGAAAGACAAGTGTGTAGGTGCCTATAGGACTGCATGCAGTGGATAGGCGTTTGAAGCTCTCCATTGGCTAAGGCCTGGCTCACTGCATGAGTACCTGGGTACTGACTGAATTATTAGAGTAATGCAAGGTGAGTGCCTGGATGAATCTTTTAAGGGTTTGGGTTTTGGTGCAGTGAATAGATTAGTACATGGTGCTGAATGGGTCACTAAAAGAGTACAAGGGGAGTGACAGGGTATTTGCTGGAAGTGTATGGATACTGACTGGGCAAATGAAGGTGTGAAGAAAATTGTGTAGGTGATCAGAGGCCTGCATGCATAGTGGATAGGCATTTGAATCAATCCATGTGCTAAGGCCTGGCTCACTGCATGAGTACTTGGGTACTGACTGAATGATTAGAGTATTGCAAGGAGAGTGCCTGAGTGAATTTATAAGTGTTTGGGTTTTGGCGCAGTGAATGGATTAGTAGATGGTGCTGAATGGGTCAGTGGAGGAGTGTAAGTGGAGTGACAGGGTGTTTGCTGGAAGTGTATGGATACTGACTGGGGTATTGAAGGTATGAAAGACAAGTGCGTAGGTCGTTAGAGGCCTGCATGCATAGTGGATAGGTGTTTGAATCAATCCATGTACTAAAGCCTGGCTCACTGCATGAGTACTTGGGTACTGACTGAATGATTAGAGTATTGCAAGGAGAGTGCCTGAGTGAATTTATAAGTGTTTGGGTTTTGGCACAGTGAATAGATTAGTACATGGTGCTGAATGGGCCACTGGAGGAGTGTAAGGAGAGTGACAGGGTGTTTATTGGAATGTATAGATAATGACTGGGGTATTGAAGGTGTGAAAGACAAGTGTGTAGGTGGTTACAGGACTGCGTGCATAGTGGATAGACGTTTGAAGCAGTCCATGTGCTAAGGCCTGGCTCACTGCATGAGTACTTGGGTACTGACTGAATTATTAGAGTATTGCAAGGAGAGTGCCTGAGTGAATTTATAAGTGTTTGGGTTTTGGCACAGTGAATAGATTAGTACATGGTGCTGAATATGCCACTGGAGGAGTGTAAGGAGAGTGACAGGGTGTTTATTGGAATGTATAGATAATGACTGGGGTATTGAAGGTGTGGAAGACAAGTGTGTAGGTGGTTACAGGACTGCATGCATAGTGGATAGGCGTTTGAAGCACTCCATGTGCTAAGGTCTGGCTCACTGCATGAGTACTTGGAAACTGACTGAATGATTACAGTACTGCAAGGAGAGTGCCTCGGTGAATTTATAAGTGTTTGGGTTTTGACGCAGGGAATTGATTAAGACATGGTGCTGAATGGGTCAGTGGAAGAGTGGAAGGGGAGTGAAAGTGTGTTTGCTGGAAGTGTATGGATACTCACTGGGGAATTGAAGGTATGAAACACAGGTGTGTAGGTGGTTAGAGGCCTGCATGCATAGTGGATAGGTGTTTGAATCACTCCATGTGCTAAGGCCTGGCTTACTGCATGAGTACTTGGGTACTGACTAAATGATTAGAGTATTGCAAGGAGAGTGCCTGAGTGAATTTATAAGTGTTTGAGTTTTGGCACAGTGAATAGATTAGTACATGGTGCTGAATGGGTCACTGGAGGAGTTTAAGGGGAGTGACAGGGTGTTTATTGAAGTGTATAGATAATGACTGGGGTATTGAAGGTGTGAAAGACAAGTGTGTAGGTGGTTATAGGACTGCGTGCATAGTGGATAGACGTTTGAAGCAGTCCATGTGCTAAGGCCTGGCTCACTGCATGAGTACTTGGGTACTGACTGAATGGTTAGAGTAGTGCAAGGAGAGTGCCTCGGTGAATTTAGAAGTGTTTAGGGTTTGGCGCAGTGAATTGATTAGGACATGGTGCTGAATGGGTCAGTGGAAGAGTGGAAGGGGAGTGAAAGTGTGTTTGCTGGAAGTGTATGGATACTCACTGGGGAATTGAAGGTGTGAAACACAAGTGTATAGGTGGTTAGAGGCCTGCATGCATCATGGATAGGAGTTTGAATCAGTCCATGTGCTAAGGCCTGGCTCACTCCTTGAGTACTTTGGTACTGACTGAATGGTTAGAGAACTGCAAGGAGAGTGCCTGGGTGAATTTATAAGTTGATTAGAAAAACATGGAAACGGTAGTAATGTATGGCTGGTCGCACTTCAGAAAACAGTATACAGTCAGAGTGGGTGATTCAAACGTTTTCCTGAATATCTCATTTCATTGATAGCAAAAAACAATTTAGTAAGGTGCCACTCGGGACAAAAAAGTACCCTACTACCTTAGGTACAGAAAAATGAAAATATTTTTGTACAAACCGTTCTCTGTGTATTGCCAGTAAGACACTGATAAATACTAAACACAGCTTACCTGCACTAGATAAATTAAGGTATTACTTTGGAGTGCCGGGATATGTATTGATCAAAAAGTGAATTTATAAGTGTTTGGGTTTTGGCACAGTGAATAGATTAGTACATGGTGCTGAATGGGTTACTGGAGGAGTGTAAGGGGAGTGACAGGGTATTTATTGGAGTGTATAGATAATGACTGGGGCATTGAAGATGTGAAAGACAAGTGTGTAGGTGCTTACAGGACTGCATGCAGTGGATAGGCGTTTGAAGCACTCCATGTGCTAAGGCCTTAGTACATGGTGCTGAATGGGTCACTGGAGGTCTGCAAGGGGAGTGACAGGGTGTTTATTGGAGTATATAGATACTGACTGGGGAATTGGAAGTGTGAAAGACAAGTATGTAGATGGTTAGAGGACTGCATGCACAGTGGATAGGCATTTGAAACAGTCCATGTGCAAAGGCCTGGGTCACTCCATGAGTACAGCATCCTAAGGCTGCTCGTGTGTAAGCGTAGTGTTAGACTACATTTTTAACATTTCCTTGTTTGCTATTTGCTTTAATGTTAATTTGCGCCGTTTGTTTCCCCTGATTTTATTTACCCTCTTTCTCGCACCATAAATTGGCTCCCTCACCGCTGCTTAGCGGGTTATCCCCAGCGCGTTAGGCGCCCGGAATTGTCTTCCTTTATCAGGCGCCATCTTGGATAGGGAAGGCTGCTAGTTTATCTCGGCGTCCCAGCGCTCCTGTTTGAAGGCGGTTCCCGAGCACCGGCAATTACCCAGGAAGCCTTTATAAGGGGCCCTCCAGGTTAGCTAAGCATCCTAAGGCTGCTCGTGTGTAAGCGTAGTGTTAGACTACATTTTTAACATTTCCTTGTTTGCTATTTGCTTTAATGTTAATTTGCGCCATTTGTTTCCCCTGATTTTATTTACCCTCTTTCTCGCACCATAAATTGGCTCCCTCACCGCTGCTTAGCGGGTTATCCCCAGCGCGTTAGGCGCCCGGAATTGTCTTCCTTTATCAGGCGCCATCTTGGATAGGGAAGGCTGCTAGTTTATCTCGGCGTCCCAGCGCTCCTGTTTGAAGGCGGTTCCCGAGCACTGCCCTATATATTCCCGCCATGCTGACGCGCAGCGTGATCGCGCAGCGTGTTCGCCGTACTCCCGCCGGAGTCACGCCAGAGTCCAGCCCGTCTGCGCCCGTCCGCGCTGAGGACGGGCTGGATGGCGGAGGAGTAGATGACTGCGTGCGGGAGAAATCGAGGTCAGTATATACGAGGCAAGAACTTGCATTCTTAAAACCGTCTACACTCTCTTGCCATCATAGGGTTGCTCCTGAGGGATTTTTGATAGCCCCCACCTGTCCCTGTTTCGGTCCCCCTGTTCTGGGAGTATCTCCATCAGCGGTGGCCCAGAGGCCCAAATTCGATTCTAGGGTGAGGACTAACTCGGGTTTCCTCTTGAATGCGAGGTCCTTGGTTAAAAACAACCTAGCATTTAAGGATTTCGTGCTGTCCAGAGTCCCGGACTGGGTGTTCATTACTGAAACCTGGGCAAAGGATTCCTCAGGTCCTGATCTTGTGGAGGCGGTCCCAGATGGTTATACTTTAGTCAGAATGGATAGAACGGGCCGGATGGGGGGAGGGATTGGCATCCTACACAGGGACCATCTGTCCTGTCATATCATTCCCCTAGATGATCATCAGGAGTCCTTTCAGGCTCTCCAATTTTCCATTAACGGGGCTTATGGAGTGCCGTTTAAGGGCCTCCTGATTTACAGACCCCCGATGAGCAAAGTAGACTTCTGTAGTCAAATGCTGGAGGTTCTAGAACCCCACTTCGGCTGTGACCATCTCACTGTTCTGGGGGATGTAAATTTTCATCTAGAGAAGGTGGATTCGCCCGAAACCCAGTCTCTTCTGGATACTTTCTCGGGGTGCGGATTGACACAGTTAGTCAGAGGCCCCACACATTTGGCTGGCAATACGCTTGATGGGGTCTTCTCCAACGATACGCGGTTGGTTACTGAATTACCTATCCCCCTTTCATGGTCAGACCATTATGCAATTCCCCTGGTCCTAACAATCTCTCTGCCCAGCAATAGGGGTAATATGCCCACCAAGTTTGAACGAAGACGTAACTTAAAAAAGTTATCCAATAATCTACTCGCTCCCAAGCTCGCAGGGCTTTCGATTGCCCCAGGGGAGGAGGTAACATCGGCGGTGGAAAGACTGGAGAACGGGGTCATCATAGCCCTAGACGAACTTGCACCGGCCATCCTGTGCTATTCAGCCAGAAGAACTCCCTCTGCCCCTTGGTTCTCGGAACCACTCAGATTACTTAGGCAGGGATTACGGCGACAGGAGCGTCGTTGGCGGTCCAGTGGGTATGTGTGTGAGAGGGACAGACATAAATCTCTGTTGAGGTTATATAAGAAGGAGGTAATAAAAACCAAACAAGAATATTTTACCTCTCTCACTGCCTCACTTTCCTCACCTAAAGATCTTTTTAAAATCGTGGACACGCTCACCTCACTAAAGATGCCAGACCCGGTGGTAAGCTCACAACAGCTGTGTAATGACATTGCACAATTTTTCAACACTAAGATTGTTGATATTTATTCAGCACTGGAGCTACTAAGGGTGACTCTGTCTATCCCCTTGGACTGTGTTTCGCCATCTTCATCTGATGAGGTGCCCTCTGGAAGTCTGTCTAGTTTTCCCTCTCTTTCCCTACTGGATCTTGAGGGCCTCTTGACCAAGGTTAGGTCGGGTTCCCCCTTAGACCCCTGCCCCCTTAAACTCCTCAAACAGTGTAAAGACTGTCTTCTTCCACCTTTATTGGGTGTGATGAATGGGGCAATTAAGGAAGGGACTTTCCCCCTTCAGTGGAAGAAAGCGGTGGTCAAGCCTCTCTTAAAAAAACCTTCTCTTGATCCGGGTGTGCTCAAAAACTTCCGCCCCATCTCGTTGCTTCCAGCTCCTGCCAAGATGCTGGAAATCCATCTAAATAAGCATCTTGTTGATTTTCTGGAAGCCCATGATAAGCTGGACCACTCGCAGCACGGCTTCAGGAGAGAACACAGTACCGAGTCTGCCCTTACCATCGTGCTCGACACCATTCGCACCAGGGTTGATAAGGGACTGACTACTCTCCTCATCCTCTTGGATCTCTCGGCTGCTTTTGATACCCTGTCTCCCTCAGTATTAACATCAAGGCTGAGGGAGATCGGGGTCAAGGGCACAGCACTCAGTCTGCTGACATCCTTTCTTAATCAGAGGGAACAGAGGGTAAAGCTGGGGGATTTCTTGTCTCCATCCCTTCCTGTGCTTTGTGGGGTCCCTCAGGGGTCGGCTCTAAGTCCGACCCTCTTTAACATCTATGTTACCCCACTGGCCAGGCTTATTAGATCTTTTGGGATGGAGGTAATCTCTTATGCTGACGACACACAGATTCTGCTGTCTTTTGCCCAACCCACTATCCTGGCCGCCTCCAATTTTAAAAACTGTTTGAAGGCAGTCGCTCAATAGATGGTGGGTAATTCATTGAAATTCAATGGGGAAAAGACAGAGTTTCTGGTGTTCGGGGGAAAGGAGGACTTCTGGTCAGCTGATTGGTGGCCGCCCTCTATGGGGGTGTGCCCTACACCGTCGACCCTGGCCAAAAACTTGGGCGTTCTGATCGATCCTCTTCTAAGGATGGATCAACAGGTAAGCAGGACCATCTCCACTTGTTGGGGACTGATAAATATCTTACGGAGGATCAGGCACTATCTGTCCTTCCAGGCCAGGAAAAATACTGTCCTGGCATTGATCGGGTCCAGACTTGATTATTGCAATGCTCTTTATTTGGGCATAAATAAGGGCCTGGTGACCCGTCTTCAGATGGTGCAGAATGCTGCCGCTAGACTGGTCTTGGATCTGCCCAAACGGGCCAGGGTTCATCAAGCAAGAAGGACCCTACATTGGCTTCCCATTGAGTCTAGGATATCCTTCAAGTCCCTGACTCTTATTTATAGAGCCTTGGCAACTAATCGGTCTGGTGGTATGAAGGATTTGCTGGTCCCCTACATTCCCCCTAGAACTCTCCGGTCTTCAAATAAGCTTCTGCTTTCAGTGCCCAGGATACGTAAAGCTAAGTGGGGAGGCAGAGCTTTCTCAACTCTTGCTCCTAGGCAGTGGAATTCCCTGCCTTTGGAGATAAGATCTCTTCCCTCTGCGCCGGCTTTTAGGAAGGCCCTTAAGACCTGGCTTTTTGCCAAGGCCTACGCTTAGATATGATTTGCCTCTTCTTCGAACCGTTTTGTTTAGGCGCCTTGATGCCTTCGGGCTAAGTAGCGCGATTATAAGTTTCCATTCATTCATACTTGGGTTCTGAGTGAATGATTAGAGTAGTGCAAGGAGAGTGTCTGGGTGAATTTATAAGTGGTTGGGTTTTAGCACAGTGAATTGATTACTACATGGTGCTGAATGAGTCTCTAGAGGAGTGTAAAGAGAGTGACAGGGAGTATATTGGACTGTATAGATACTGACTGGGGAATTGAAGGTGTGAAAGACAAGTGTGTAGGTGCCTATAGGACTGCATGCAGTGGATAGGCGTTTGAAGCTCTCCATTGGCTAAGGCCTGGCTCACTGCATGAGTACCTGGGTACTGACTGAATTATTAGAGTAATGCAAGGTGAGTGCCTGGATGAATCTTTTAAGGGTTTGGGTTTTGGTGCAGTGAATAGATTAGTACATGGTGCTGAATGGGTCACTAAAAGAGTACAAGGGGAGTGACAGGGTATTTGCTGGAAGTGTATGGATACTGACTGGGCAAATGAAGGTGTGAAGAAAATTGTGTAGGTGATCAGAGGCCTGCATGCATAGTGGATAGGCATTTGAATCAATCCATGTGCTAAGGCCTGGCTCACTGCATGAGTACTTGGGTACTGACTGAATGATTAGAGTATTGCAAGGAGAGTGCCTGAGTGAATTTATAAGTGTTTGGGTTTTGGCGCAGTGAATGGATTAGTAGATGGTGCTGAATGGGTCAGTGGAGGAGTGTAAGTGGAGTGACAGGGTGTTTGCTGGAAGTGTATGGATACTGACTGGGGTATTGAAGGTATGAAAGGCAAGTGCGTAGGTCGTTAGAGGCCTGCATGCATAGTGGATAGGTGTTTGAATCAATCCATGTACTAAGGCCTGGCTCACTGCATGAGTACTTGGGTACTGACTGAATGATTAGAGTATTGCAAGGAGAGTGCCTGAGTGAATTTATAAGTGTTTGGGTTTTGGCACAGTGAATAGATTAGTACATGGTGCTGAATGGGCCACTGGAGGAGTGTAAGGAGAGTGACAGGGTGTTTATTGGAATGTATAGATAATGACTGGGGTATTGAAGGTGTGAAAGACAAGTGTGTAGGTGGTTACAGGACTGCGTGCATAGTAGATAGACGTTTGAAGCAGTCCATGTGCTAAGGCCTGGCTCACTGCATGAGTACTTGGGTACTGACTGAATTATTAGAGTATTGCAAGGAGAGTGCCTGAGTGAATTTATAAGTGTTTGGGTTTTGGCACAGTGAATAGATTAGTACATGGTGCTGAATATGCCACTGGAGGAGTGTAAGGAGAGTGACAGGGTGTTTATTGGAATGTATAGATAATGACTGGGGTATTGAAGGTGTGGAAGACAAGTGTGTAGGTGGTTACAGGACTGCATGCATAGTGGATAGGCGTTTGAAGCACTCCATGTGCTAAGGTCTGGCTCACTGCATGAGTACTTGGAAACTGACTGAATGATTACAGTACTGCAAGGAGAGTGCCTCGGTGAATTTATAAGTGTTTGGGTTTTGACGCAGGGAATTGATTAAGACATGGTGCTGAATGGGTCAGTGGAAGAGTGGAAGGGGAGTGAAAGTGTGTTTGCTGGAAGTGTATGGATACTCACTGGGGAATTGAAGGTATGAAACACAGGTGTGTAGGTGGTTAGAGGCCTGCATGCATAGTGGATAGGTGTTTGAATCACTCCATGTGCTAAGGCCTGGCTCACTGCATGAGTACTTGGGTACTGACTGAATGATTAGAGTATTGCAAGGAGAGTGCCTGAGTGAATTTATAAGTGTTTGAGTTTTGGCACAGTGAATAGATTAGTACATGGTGCTGAATGGGTCACTGGAGGAGTTTAAGGGGAGTGACAGGGTGTTTATTGAAGTGTATAGATAATGACTGGGGTATTGAAGGTGTGAAAGACAAGTGTGTAGGTGGTTATAGGACTGCGTGCATAGTGGATAGACGTTTGAAGCAGTCCATGTGCTAAGGCCTGGCTCACTGCATGAGTACTTGGGTACTGACTGAATGGTTAGAGTAGTGCAAGGAGAGTGCCTCGGTGAATTTAGAAGTGTTTAGGGTTTGGCGCAGTGAATTGATTAGGACATGGTGCTGAATGGGTCAGTGGAAGAGTGGAAGGGGAGTGAAAGTGTGTTTGCTGGAAGTGTATGGATACTCACTGGGGAATTGAAGGTGTGAAACACAAGTGTATAGGTGGTTAGAGGCCTGCATGCATCATGGATAGGAGTTTGAATCAGTCCATGTGCTAAGGCCTGGCTCACTCCTTGAGTACTTTGGTACTGACTGAATGGTTAGAGAACTGCAAGGAGAGTGCCTGGGTGAATTTATAAGTTGATTAGAAAAACATGGAAACGGTAGTAATGTATGGCTGGTCGCACTTCAGAAAACAGTATACAGTCAGAGTGGGTGATTCAAACGTTTTCCTGAATATCTCATTTCATTGATAGCAAAAAACAATTTAGTAAGGTGCCACTCGGGACAAAAAAGTACCCTACTACCTTAGGTACAGAAAAATGAAAATATTTTTGTACAAACCGTTCTCTGTGTATTGCCAGTAAGACACTGATAAATACTAAACACAGCTTACCTGCACTAGATAAATTAAGGTATTACTTTGGAGTGCCGGGATATGTATTGATCAAAAAGTGAATTTATAAGTGTTTGGGTTTTGGCACAGTGAATAGATTAGTACATGGTGCTGAATGGGTTACTGGAGGAGTGTAAGGGGAGTGACAGGGTATTTATTGGAGTGTATAGATAATGACTGGGGTATTGAAGATGTGAAAGACAAGTGTGTAGGTGGTTACAGGACTGCATGCATAGTGGATAGGGGTTTGAAGCAGTCCAAGTGCTAAGGCCTGGGTCACTGCATGAGTACCTGGGTACTGACTGAATCATTAGAGTACTGCAAGGAGAGTGCCTGGATGAATCTTTTAATGGTTTGCGTTTTGACGCAGTGAATGGATTAGTACATGGTGGTGAAAGGGTCACTAGAAGAGTACAAGGAAAGTGACAGGGTATTTACTGGAAGTGTATGGATACTGACTGGGGAATTGAAGGTGTGAAAGACAATTGTGTAGGTGGTTAGAGGCCTGCATGCATAGTGGATAGGCGTTTGAATCAATCCATGTGCTAAGGCCTGGCTCACTGCATGAGTACTTGGGTACTGACTGAATTATTAGAGTATTGCAAGGAGAGTGCCTGAGGGAATTTATAAGTGTTTGGGTTTTGGTACAGTGAATAGATTAGTACATGGTGCTGAATGGGTCACGGGAGGAGTGCAACGAGAGTGACAGGATGTTTTCTGGAAGTGTATGGATACTGACTGGAGAATACAAGGTGTGAAAGAAAAGTGTGTAGGTGGTTAGAGGCCTGCATGCATAGTGGATAGGCGTTTGAATCAATACATGTGCTAAGGCCTGGCTCACTGCATGAGTACCTGGGTACTGACTAAATCATTAGAGTACTGCAAGGAGAGTGCCTGGGTGCATCTTTTAAGTGTTTGGGTTTTGGCGCAGTGAATGGATTAGTACATGGTGCTGAATGGATCAGTGAAGGAGTGCAAGTGGAGTAACAGGGTGTTTACTGGAAGTGTATGGATACTGACTGGGGAATTGAAGGTGTGAAAGACAAGTGTGTAGGTGGTTAGAGGACTACATGCATAGTGGATAGGCGTTTAAATCAATCCATGTGCTAAGGCCTAGCTCACTGCATGAGTACTTGATTTCTGACTGAATGGTTAGAGTTTTTTAACCAGTTATGTGTACGCAAAAACATGAAGTACCCAAAACCTTCTCTCAGAATGGTTCCTAAATGCATACAGTCTCACAGTGTGATTCTAGACAACAAACACTATCCCTTGCATATTACCAAAACACATTTTCTTGTCTGGAATGGGTAAACAGAGTACACACAATCCACATATTTTACTACTGCACATTATTGTAGAACCCTGACTCATTTTACAAATACTTAAGCAATGACTGGTTTCTAATTCTACCAAAGTGTGAGAACCGGATAGGTTTTTAAGCAGTTATGTGTCTGCAAACACATAAAATACCCAAATCCTTCTCTCAGAACAGTTCCTAAATGCACACAGACTCACAGTGTGATTCTAGAAAACAAACCGTATCCCTTGTATTTTACCAAAACACATTTACTATTCTTGAAGAGGTAATATGACTGCACACATTCCTCATATTTTACTACTGCACATTAGTGTATAAGCCTGACTCATTTTGCAAACACATAAGCAATAAAAGATTTCAATTTCTACCAAAATGTGAGAACAGGATAGGTTTTTAAGCAGTTATGTGTCTGCAAACAAATGAAATATCCAAATGCTTCTCTCAGAATGATTCACAAATTCACACAGACTCATAGTGTGATTCTAGACAAACAACACTTTCCTTTGCTTTTTACCAAAACACATTTACTAGTCTACAAGGGGTAAGATAAGTGCATACATTCCACATATTTTAGCACTGCATTTTAGTGTTGAAGCCTGACTCATTTTGAAAATATATATACATTAACTGGTTTCTAATTCTACCAAAACGTGAGAACAGGATAGTTTTTTAAGCGCTTATGTGTCTGCAAAAACAAGAAATACCCAAATCCTTCTCTCACAATGGTTCCAAAATGCACACAGACTCACAGTGTGATTCTAGACAAACAACACTATTCCTTGCACTTTCCCAAAACACATTCACTAGTCTGGAAGGGGTAAAGTGTCTGCAGACATTCTACATATTTCAATACTGCACACTACTGTGAAAGCCTGACTCATTTTCTGAATGAATAAGCAATGACTGGCTTCTAATGCTACTAAAACTTGACAACATGACAGATTTTAAAACAGTTATCTCTCAGCAAATACCCGATGTAACCAAATGCTTCTCTCACAATGGTTGCCCAAATGCACACAGACTCACAGTGTGATTCTAGACAAGCAACACTATCCCTTGCATTTTTCCAAAACACATTTACTAGTCAACAAGAGGTAAGGTGACTGCACACTTTGCACATATTTTACCACTGCACATTAGTGTAGAAGCCTCACTCATTTTGCAAAGACATAAGCAATGACAGGTTTCTAATTCTACCAAAACATGAAAACAGGATAAGTTTTTAACCAGTTATCTGTCTGCAAACACACGAACTACCCACATTTTTCTGTCACAATGGTTCCCAAATGCACACAGACTCACCATGTGATAATAGGCAAGAAAAACTACTCCCTGGACTTTTAGCAGCAGAAACACATTACTCTTATTAAAAACAAAATGCACCACATGCATCCCCTCACAAATTAATAACTCACCTTTCAAATTGTTTTGTAGATTAAAAAGTATGTCAGTCACACACCAGATTTTCTTATACAGAATCTCTGTGTTATACTGCTTTCAGGAAAACCAAAGAATGGCAAAGGTTCCCTCTCATTCTGCACACATATACATGTAAATATTAAATCACATTACTTCCCACATTAATTCAAATGCAAATACACATTTCTATTGGTTACACATTTCAACCCTTTTCAATTGTCATAAGTTTGAACCCTACACCCAATCAACTGAGCACACAGGTCACAAGTTCAGCACACAGTATTGCTAATCAAAACAGCAAGTGTGCTTGACTTTTTACTATACCAGCTTATCCTATATGATGTTCTTTTCAAACAGTTTTTGTTAACCAATAAGAAACATGCTTTTAAAAAGGAGAAACATGCACCCTAGTTTTCAGACTAGAATGTTCTCAAACAACCAATCTTTTCTTTTTTTTTTTTCAAAACTGTATTTTATCCACCATTTTACAAAAATCTTAGTTTTCAAACTGCCATTTCATTTACAGAGAACATCTCAGTGCATCCAGACCTCCTTTCAAGATGCTTAGAGTGTGGATTGTGGGACACAGCTATATTTTCTGGAGCCAAAGGTATGCAGAAACCAAAGGCATTGACAAAGACCTAGCTTTGCCAAATGTAGACATTAAATGGATTGGACAGAGAGGGTTAAAGTGGCACCAATTGATACCATTGGTTAAATACTTTTTACATCTCCAATACCCTGACCTCATAATTGTGCACTGTGGTGGCAATGACCTAGGCACTTTGACTGGGGAAGGTCTGGAAATGCTTATCAAGGACACCTTTGCAGAATTAATGTCACTTTTCCCCCAAACTGCCTTTGTCTATTCTAACATATGCCAAAAGATAAAAATGGAATTGGTCCAATCAATTTTGTCCCCAGATTGAGAAAGCTAGAAAACATGTCAATAAATCTGTTTCTGCTTATCTCAGAGATTATAGGATGGAGTCCATTTACAACAACAACCTGCGTTTTAATATGCAAGGCATCTATAGGAGAGATGGTGTACATTTTACTGATGAGGGTAACAGAGTCTTCCTCAACAACTTTAGACTCTGTATAGGTACTTACTTATAAGTACCAAAATCTCTCAATGAACACAGTGGCTCTTTTTAGAGCCACTCAAGATCGAAACACAAAAGCTTGATGTTTATCTAAAAAATATTTCTTTTTTTTTTGCTTGGAGTCGCGCACCCAACGCGTTAGGAATCACGCACCCTACGCGAGAGGAATCGTGCACCCAATGCGTACACACCAGGGGCTGCAAGCGGAATCGTGCACCCAACACGATAGGAGTCATGCACAAAACACGTGCACACCAGGGGCGACTCCTAATTTTACCGTAAAAAAAAAAATAGCACCTATTACTAATTTCTATTCTCCCCGGGGACCCCATCCCCCGGGGCCTATATACTACGTTGGAGACCGTGGGGGGAACCCCAATGCCCCCACGGTCCCAGCCAGCTCCCAGGATCCTTCGGGAGCCTGCATTGCTTTTCCACATGGGGAGCTGCTAACATGCAGCTCCCCATGTGGAAAAGCAAGATCCCTTTCTGTTAAATGGTGTAAATCCATTCCGTAGTTCATGAGAAATTAGAAAAAGAAAAAGTTTCAATATCTGGGTGGAGCCTAACGACACATCTCATCGTGAGATCTGATTGACTGTCAGCATTTCATCCTGGAATTGCTGGCAGCCATCTTGGGACCAATATACATGATAGTACCCCATTGAAATGCATTGTAGTGAATCGAAGATTTTGAGGGTTACCAAAAGGAGAACTATAAAGGGTGATAACAGACTTTAGTTACATTAGAAGTTATTTGTTGATAGTACCATACTAATTTCAGGAATTGTGGCATGTTCTAAGGTGTTTACCCTGTGAAAAACCTTCTGCTGGGATAGCATGAATCATGTTTGAGAGAAAACTGAAGCTAAAATGAGAGCATATTTTCTGTAAATTCAAATTATCTTTCTCAGTCATATGAGAATGAAGTCTGTCATTCTCAGTAATTCATGTACAAGGGCAGAGACTGTCAGTTGATTCCTTTGTGTTCTACTGCAGCTTCCCAGAGTGTTCTAAAGAACAACTAGAGCGCTAACAACCTTACTTATGACAAAAGTATGGCACACCTGAAGCCATCTTGATTGGAATTAACTGGTAACACTTAAAACATTTAATTTAAAAAGGAACCAAATTAAGGGGGTTCATTTTGTCATAGAAATTTTGGTTAGTGTCGTAGAAAGAAAAATGAGGACGTTTCAAGTGTGATCTCAAATATCTTCCTGCTATATTTCAACAGGAGCAGCCTGTCAGTTGATGCCTTTGTGTTCTACTGCAGCTTCCCAGAGTGTTCTAAAGAACAACTAGAGCGCTAACAGTCTTACTTATGACAAAATTATGGCACACCTGAAGCCATCTTGATTGGAATAAACTGGTAACTCTTAAAACATTTAAGCTAAAAAGGAACAGAATGAGGGGGTTCATTTTGTCATAGAAATTATGGTTAGTGCTGTAGAAAGGAAAATGGGGACATGTTTCAAGTGTGATCTCAAATGTCTTCCTGTTATATTTCAACAGGAGCAGCCTGTCAGTCGATGCCTTTGTGTTCTACTGGAGCTTCCCAGAGTGTTCTAAAGAACAACTAGAGAGCTAACAGTCTTACTTATGACAAAATTATGGCACACTTGAAGCCATCGTGATTGGAATAGACTGGTAACACTTAAAACATTTAATTTAAAAAGGGAAAAAATGAGGGGATTCATTTTGCCATAGAAATTATGGTTAGTGCTGCAGAATGAAAATTTTGGGCATGTTTTAAGTGAGATCTCAAATCCTCTTCTATTTAATTAGAAAATTCTGACATGCAGACTGAAACAATCACTTTCAATACCTGCAGTAGTCTTCCAGTTAACTCCCTGGTGAGCAGTAGCTTTACTACAGTGATCTAATGAACAGAGTGCTAACATTCTGAATGTATGGCAAATGTGTGATACATCTGAATGCCTTCTTGATGGAATCAAAGTAAGAAACTGAAAGCATTTCCTACTGAGGAAACTTTAGTAAATGAGGAAATTAGGAAACTTCATAACAAATAAGTTTCCCAAGATGGCCACCAGAAACAAAAGAGCCCAAATGTGGCACAAATATCACCAAGATGTAGCTCACATATAGCCCAATGACAGAAGTGTGCAAAACACTTTTTATTTTTAGTTTTTCTGCAGTTTTAAATAGTGCAGACTGGTCAGGTATTGGAGTGTTACATCTTACTAATTGCGTATTTTGCACGAAGTACTTGAGATTGATCTTGCGAAACATTGAACTTTATGATTCTGTTAACCTGAAGTTGCTCTGAACCAGACTTTGTAACACCCGTTTTTACCTACTGGTTTTAATTAATTCTCACTGTATTGTATTAGGAAAGAGGATTTACTGTTTTTATGTACACTTTTATGATCTATGTTTCTAAATCAGATCGAATAAAGTTAAATGAATTCTATGGCAGGATGGAGGCGAGGATTATGCATATCTTTCCTCACTTTATTTGCATAGCAGTTCAAAGAAAACGTAACACAACAATCATTAAACAAAAGACTACACAACCCTTGAACCATTAGGGGGGTAGTCTCCAAGGCAACTATAGTCCAATCATATCACAGTCCATCGTATATAATATCATGACGTCCCTTCCGCTTCCTCTTTCTTCACTGCTCATCAGTTAAGTGCATTCCTTACATTCTTGGCTTAATCTGACGTTGCTGTTTGTATAGCGGTTTCTTGAGCATGTTATTAGCGTTATTGCCTTGGTATTGTTTCATATTGCCTGCACAGCAGGCTCTTGCACGGGAGCGTTCTACCTCTCGCAGTTTCTCCCGCTATGCGCTATGCGCGCTTTGAGATCCTGTCAGGCGCGTCTGGTCCGAGCGAGGCAGCTCCATCGAGCGCTCCCGCTGGTCTTTACGTGCGTTTGGGAATACGATCCCTCCTTTAGTGTCCGCTTGATTCCCGACCAACCCACGCCTAATTTTGACACCGCTATGCGGTGATTTCCCCACACAGCTACGTTAGAGACTAGCCCCACCTGGTGGTGGTAATTGGTATTGCGCCTCAGTCTATTCTTATAACAGCTTCGGGGAAAGACCAGCTGTTGGAGCACTGGCGAGGGAGCTGCCTTAAGGATTTTAAGGGCATTTGTTCTGTGCTCACACCCTCTGCTATCATGTCTTCTCCAGAAGACCATTTTTACTGCTCCCACCAGGAAGTGGAGGAGGTATGGCACCCCAACTTCTCCCTCCAGCAGTGGACCAAGCCCACTCTTTGGCTATTTCTAGGGCGCTGGCTCCTCTTTGGGATCAGGTTGATTAGCTGGTGAAAAGCATCCCTGGGGTGTTCAGTGACCCAGATCTGGTGGTGGCGGGTCCCAGTAGCTCCCAGATGGGGAATAAAAGGGGCGTTAAGCATAACATGGGGCACTTGGAAGGATTTGATAAACTTACGGAGACCTTCCTCAAGAATGGGCGAACGCTAAAACATGCACCCTGCCGGGAGGAGGAGGAGAATGGAGAAAATTGCGACGCTGTCACCACTATTGTAGACCCCGATGCAGGGTTTCCCTTAGAGAGAGAGGGTGTATCGGAGGACGATTTCTCCTCCGAAGAGGATAAGGACTCGGGGCGTCCCTGGCATCCAGAGTCCCACTCCTCTCAGTCCAGGGTTGGGGATGGGGTCCACTCGGTCATGTTCGAGCCTACCCAAATTTACCATCCTAGGTCGGCGGAGTGGACCACTGACACCAAAGTGGCAGAGTATGTGGTGGGGAAAATCCATCAACCCCTTGTAAGGGAGGTCAGGAATAGGATGAGTCGAGAATGCCCCAGGCCCTCACTGAAGGGGAAGGTGGCACACACACCTGAAATTGATGAGAAACTATGTACCTTTTTCTCCAAGTATTTGAGGGATCCCAAGAAAGGAATCGATAGGTCTTGGACGTGGTAGGGCCCTTGATACAAATTATTCAATTCGCAGAGTGTTCAAAAGAGTCAGGATCCCCTTTGTCCACTGATATTGTGGCTGGTTGGGCGCACTACCCTAAACCCTAAAACACTACCCCTTCCACTACCCCAACACCACTGCACTACCCTAAACCCTAAAACACAACCCCCAGCACGACACCCTACACTACCCAAACATAACTGCACTACCCTAAACCCTAAAACACTACCACCAGTACGACTCCCTACACTACCCAAACAGCACTGCACTACCATAAACCCTAAATCTACCCCCAGCACAACCCCCTACACTACACAAACACCACTGCACTACCTTAAACCCTAAAACACTACCCCCAGCATGACCCCTTCACTACACAAACACCACTGCACTGCCTTAAACCCTAAAAAACTACCCCAGCACGACCCCCTACACTACACAAACACCACTGCACTACCCTAAACCCTAAAACACTACCCCCAGCATGACCCCCTTCACTACCTAAACACAACTGCACTAACCTAAACCCTAAAACACTACCCCCAGCATGACCCCCTTCACTACCCAAACACCACTGCACAACCCTAAACCCTAAAACACGACCCTCTACACTACACAAACACCACTGCACTACCCTAAACCTTAAAACACTAGAACCCAGCATGACCTCCTACAGTACACAAACACCACTGTACTACCCTAAACACCAAAACACTACCCCCTACACTACACAAACACCACTGCACTACCCTAAACCCTAAAACACTACCCCCAGCATGACCCCCTTCACTACACACACACCACTGCACTGCCTTAAACCCTAAAAAACTACCCCAGCATGACCCCCTACATTACACAAACACCACTGCACTACCCTAAACCCTAAAACACTACCCCCAGCATGACCCCTTTCACTACCTAAACACAACTGCACTACCGAAAACCCTAAAACACTACCCCAGCACGACCCCCTTCACTACCCAAACACCATTGCACGACCCTAAACACAAAAACACTACCCCCAGTATGACCCCCTTCACTACACACACACCACTGCACTGCCTTAAACCCTAAATAACTACCCCAGCATGACCCCCTACATTACACAAACACCACTGCACTACCCTTAACCCTAAAACACCACCCCCAGCATGACCCCCTTCACTACCTAAACACATCTGCACTACCGAAAACCCTAAAACACTAGAACCCAGCACGCCCCCCTACAGTGCACAAACACCATTGCACTACCCTAAACCCTAAAACACTACCCCCTACACTACACAAACACCACTGCACTACCCTAAACCCTAAAACACTAACCCCAGCACTACCCCTACACTACACAAAAACCACTGCACTTCCCTAAACCCTAAAACACTACCCCAGCACTACCCCCTACACTACACAAACACCACTGCACTACCCTAAACCCTAAAACACTACCGCCAGCACCACCCCCTACACTACACAAACATCACTGCACTACCCTAAACCCTAAAACACTACCACCAGCATGACACCCTACACTACTCAAACACCACTGCACTACCCTAAACCCTAAAACACTACCCCAGCACGACCCCTACACTACCCATACACCACTGCACTACCTTAAACCCTAAAACACTACCGCCAGCACGACCCCCTACACTACTGCACTACCCTAAACCCTAAAACACTACCCCAGCACAACCCCCTACACTACCCAAACACCACTGCACTACACTAAACCTTAAAACACTAACCCCAGCATGACCTCCCACACTACCCAAATACCACTGCACTACCCTAAACCCTAGAAAAAAAACACCCCATGCCCAATCCCCCTTACCTCTCACTCCTCGTGGTTCCTCTCTCCTTGTGGTTCCTGCTTCACGTCGTCTCTGAGGAGCGGTGCACGTCATTGTGAGGAAACGGAACAGGCTCTGTTTGCTCACAACAACGTGGATCGTCTACATGTTTTTTAGAATGCATGGTCATATACCATACACACCTTTACAACAAAATTTGTTGTAAAGGCATGCATGGTAAATGACCATACGTTCTAAAAAAATGTGTAGTAATGACTTTGCGATGTACAACGCATGCGTGGTAATGCATGCATTGTAATGGTTTCGCGTAGTAAAAAAGTTGTTGTAACGGCTGTTTACCGATCGAAGCTGGCCCCTGTTCTTCAGTGAGACGTTTATTTGATTAATTAGGAGGAAGGAATGTGTTTTTTTTACCAAAAAGTGCATTCCCAGCTGTTGTATTGTGAAAGTGTCCGCGTGGCCTGGTTTCACTTCTGGTGAGAAAGTGGAAGAGTCTGTTTGGATCTAAAGGAGTTCTGTTGTTGGACGGGGCCGGCGTGGCACGTCATCAGAAAACATAGCTAATGCAAAGTGTCCTCCCTGAAGTGTGGAGCAGTTTCATGAGAGGTCAACGAGTGTGCGTCCCACCGCAGTATGACCGTATCGCGTGACCCATGTGCCGCCTCCAGGATACGGGAGGCAGAAGCGGCATCGCAGGTCCTCTTGAAGACAGTTGTAGCACTAATTCTACATTTTGGTACTAGGGCATTTTAACTTTGTTGTTCCTGCCAGATACAAAGAGAAGATCCTGTGTTATTCAGTGCCCTTGTTACCATTTTTGTGGGTTGTGGTGCTTGTCACTTCGCTGCCCCGCCGGTGCACACGACTCATTTTTTAAGGAGGGGGCTGTGTGGCCCCCCTTCTATTTCTAATTTATTGGTCCTGGGGAGCCCATCCCCCAGGGCCTGCCCCCTAATATTTTTTTTTGTAATTAAAAAATTTGGAAGGGGGCCGCGTGGCCCCCCTCCCAGGGCCTTAATCGGCCCGGGGACCCCATCCCCCGGGGCATGGCCTTTATTGTTGAATTTTAATTCTTTTGGAGGGGGGCTGCGTTGCCTCCCTCCTCAGGCCACTTATGGCCCCGGGGACCCCATCCCCTGGGGCCAGCTGTTGTATTTTTAAATATATATTTATTTTATAAAATTTTGGGGAGGGGTTATCCCCCAGGGCTGGCCCTCTCCGTTTGGGACTGTGGGGGGGTCCACAATCTCCCCACGGTCCCGCCGGCTCCCTGCGTCCCTTGGAAACCGGCATTGCTTTTCCACATGGGGAGCTGCTAAGATGCAGCTCCCCGTGTGGAAAAGCAATTTGGTTTGCATTTTGAAAGAGAGAGCAGGTTTCCGTGCTCTCTCTTTCAAAATCCAAACCAAGTTTGCTTGGGGAGGGCGGGAGCCGCAAGGCTCCCACCTTGCCATAGCATACTACAGTGTCCTGGGGTGGGCACCTCGGTACACTGCAGGAGCCGACCCTGGGGGTGGCGGTCCCCAGGGCCATCAATGGCTCCAGGAGGGGGGCTGCGTGGCCCCCCTCCCAACAATTCAAATGCCCCAGGGAGGTAGTGGTCCCCGGGGCAGGGGGCTCCGCCACAAACCCCCTAATTATAATATTTAGAGACCCAGGGAGGTGGCGTTCCCCGTGCATGTG
This sequence comes from Triturus cristatus, assembly GCF_964204655.1. NCBI lineage: Eukaryota > Metazoa > Chordata > Amphibia > Caudata > Salamandridae > Triturus > Triturus cristatus. Next base: position 577,745,272 of record NC_140583.1, on the reverse strand, counting down.
GGGGGGCTCGAGACCCCCACACAGGTTGTTTTTTATTACATTTTTCTTTTTAAAACACAAACCCCGGGGGGGTGGTGGTCCCCAGGGCTTGCAGGGGCCTTTGAGCCCCCCCACCCATTTATTTACTTAGCCCTGGGGGGTGGCGGTCCCCGGGGCTGGCGGAGGGGCTGTGAGCCCCCCCACATATTTTCATAAAACCCCAGGGGCGGCGGTCCCCGGGGCTGGGTGGCCCCTCTGGGCCCCCCATCACAATTAAAATATTTCCCCGGGGGGCTAAATAGTAACAAAGCGCGGGAGCCTGCGCTTCGTTTTTTTTTTCCTCGTCAGGATCCGCGCACCATGCGCTGATTTTGTCGATTAAAAAAAAATTTGGGGGGGGCCTGGGAGTCCTTGTGGTCCAGGTGTTTCTACCCTGCTCCCTTTTTCTACCGAGGCACAAGATGGCTGCCAACACTTCCTGGTTTGGTGTGGTGACAGCCAATTAGCATACTGCTCGTGATCGGGAGGGTGCGCGGATCCTCCGCCGCCATAGATATATATGTGTTTTTACTTTTGATTTTCTCAGCAACTACTGAACGAATTGACACCATTTAACAAAAAAGGGATCTTTCTGAACCAAGAACTACCTCTTTGCTAAATTTGGTGTAATTCCGTTCAGCAGTTCCGGCTGTAGCCCTGGCTAAAGTTTCCTATGGGAAATTGCATGCGGAAATCACATTTTGGGACCCCCCTTTTTTCTCGGCCCCCGCTTGACGAATCACCCCGAACGTTCAAGATAGGAGCGGACCAGAGAGCCCCACGAGTTTTGAAAATTTCGCGAAGATTCATCAACCGGCGCCAAAGTTATTGGAAATAGAATGTTGTGAATTTCCTATGGAAAATAGGTCCTAACTATAACTATCTACTGGCGACCGCCAGTAGATAATGCATATGCATGTATATGGAAGTACCCAACATGAACCTTATTATTTAACCCACACCCTAAGCTACAGACATATTGCAGGCAACACAAGAACAATGGAAATAGAACTCCTTGTTCCTAAGCTGAATGTGAAAATAGCTCTTCAAACTGCCATTCTTCTCACAGGAAATCTGTCTCTTCTCTGTTTGAGGAGATTGTCATTTTTATGCTTTGCCTGAGACAGCGTATGCACTGTCAACCAAATCTTTTGTAAACAAAACAAAAAAGCTTAAAATGGGATTAGAGCCAACCCATTATTTACTATTTCTTATCATTGGATAGCTTTGATGTCACTCTCATTTTCTTGCATCTTATTGGTCAGCGCCTCCTGCTTCCATCGTGGCTTCAAGTGTTGTCTCTGTTGTGGAGCTTGGACCAGGTACAGCTTACTGTCTGCGGCCGGCATCCTTCCACTGGCAGCCTGCTTCCTCGGGTAAATTTTGTAAACTTTTTTTCATGCACTCTCTATGAGTGCATGTGTCTGAAGTCCGTCCCCTCTCCTCCACTGTCATTTTGTTTGGTCCCTACTGTCTCCTTCTCTCCTCCCACTGTCTGTGTTCTTGTCCCAATCTCACTCCCCGCCCCTTCCTTGTTTTGCTTTCCCTTCCTCCCACTGTCCACTGTGTTGCTGCTTCCTCCCCTGCCCTGCTTTTTGTGTTGTTTGCCTGCGCTGCTCTCCAACATATCTAAACAAAGTATACAAAGCCAATAGATCTCGCATAGGCAAAACTAATTGGCTTTGCTAGTGCCTGTTTATGTAACAGTGTTCACAGTCGGACTACCTGCACGTCACTAGCCCGCTGTTACAAGTATTCATCTTCAAGGGCAGCAGAATGTTTCCTCGTCCACCTGCATGCCCCCTTCACACACTGTAAAATCTAATTAGAGTGAATGCAACAAAGTGAAATTAATGTTTCCTGCTTTTAATAACGATGCACTTTTATTTCACTTACCTTATAAAACTATCACTGTAGATGCATTAAACAGAAATTCATATTTCTCTCTTCCTGCTTTTAGCAAAGTAGCATTCACCTTTCCCACACTGTAAATTATACTTTAATGAGAATACTTTTCTCTAAACCGGAAGGATCTGTGTCAGCCGTCACAGGAAAAAACCTATATGGTATTGACAGTTGGAACAGGAAAAGTGAGCAAGCCTAAAAGAGCCTTAATTGCTCGTTGTTTTTATGCTCCTTTTAAAATAACAAACTGCATTTCATATGCATTTTTTGTATAAAGAAAGGCTGAAATATTTAATTTCCAGTAGGAAAGCACAGCTGGATCCCTGATCCCAGTGCTCCACCAATTAATGTGATATTAATAAATAAGTCTAGGAAATAAACATACTACTTAAATCACCGTCTCTTTGCATTCCACAAATCCAGTCCTTCTCTCTACATGCTCGTATATACACACACACACACACACACACACACACACACTAGCAAAGCCTACTTTCCCCACTCGTATTCCACTAGTACAGCCTCATGACATCTCATCTTAAAATGTCATCACGGCTCCTGACTCATCCTCTATTTTTTCTTACATTCCTCTTTAACATGTTTCTCATCTTTCATCCCTAGAACTCCTTTTTTAAGTTCAAAAGAGTTTTATTAAACAAATAAAGGTGTCAATACAACAGAAACCAAAAATATAGCAGTAACATGCGCAATGAAGTAAAGTATGACTGTAAAAAGAAAACATGAGGCTAAGAGAAGACAAATGATTGAGGCTATATAACAAAAAGCAGCACTAGAGAAATATGCAGTAAAATGTAACATAATAAATGCAAAGGAACATAAAGGTCAATCAAGGAGGTTTAGAAACTTCTTGCTGAGAGGGAAGCAAATGAAACGAAGGAGAGGAGCGTTTAGCACACTTATCAAGGTATAGGGTTACAGGAAGCCATAAATCATGTCGTTTTTTGGCCAGATTGAGGGGGTAAATAAAGACAGTATCTAGCCTGTGATTATGACATACATTGTACCACCATGCTCTAAAAGACACATTAGCAGAATTTTTCCAACTGACCGTAATTTGCTGAAATGCAACAGCTAGCAATAAATCAACAATTTGCACATTGGAATCAATATCAGTCCAGCACGGGGAGAGGCTTCCTAAAAAGATATTGACAAAGGAGAAAGGAAGTGCAGTGTGAAATATGGCATTAATTTGGGTCCAAACTTGTTTCCAGAAATTATGGGTGGCAGTGCAGGAAAAAAGCATGTGGAAAAGAGTAGCTTTAGGGGTCGAGCACGACCAACAAAGGTCAGGGATTAGAGGAGACCTTTTATTCAACATGTGGGGTGAGAAGAGAAGTCTATTGTAGATGAAGAAGAGGGTTTGCGTGAGGGAAGCAGCTCTGGAAGACTTGCGAAGCTTGGTCCACAATTTATCTCACAAAGATGTGGGCCAAGAAATGCCAAAATCAGATTCCCAATGTTCCTCTAATTTGGATTTTGGCCTAGATGTAAGAGTCACGCAAAATGAGTGATAGATTGAGGATGCTGTGGGCTGGGAGCGTAGTAAAGAATGAAGGTGCAAAGAAGGACTGGGAAGATCAAGATGAATGGGGGAATTAGAAAGTTTGGCAAATGTGGACATAATTGCAGATTTAAGTAAAGTATACTTATGAATGAAGGAGTGGGGAAGATCAAACTGTTGGCTAAGAGCCGGGAAAGATAAGAAATCGGAACTAGAAAAAAGATGGGCTACCCAGATCAAACCCTTTTGCCTCCAAGATTTCCAGTAAAAGGGTTTATGATTAATGAGAATACTACTATTATACCAAATAGTGGTGTTGAGAAAGTCAGCTACAGAAGAAGGGGGGCTAGGGGAGGTGGAAAGAAGAAGCTTGGTGGTGAACTTATGAATGGGAGTGGAAACAGCCTGGGGCTTACGAGAAAACGATAGATATTCAGCGAAGGTGAAGGGGGATAAAGCGAGACGTTCAAGAACAAGCCATAAAGGGGAAGACGCATCAGGATCCCGTAACCAAAGAGAAGCTTGTCGCAAAAGAAAAGCTTTGTGATAAGCAGGAAAATCTGGGAAGTTGACCCCGCCCTGTGATTTAGGAAGATGTAATCTGCATAAAGACATACGCGCTTTTTTTCCGGACCAAAGGAAAGAAGAGAGAGAACAGTATTAATTTTCTTGAAAAACTTAGTTGGGATAGGTACTGGAATATTGGATATGGTGTAAAGAACTATTGGGGAGAGCATCATTTTAATAGTGTCAAGGCGATCCCACCAGGAAAGGTAAAGTGGGTGCCATCTGGAAGTAAGGTCGGACAGTTTCTGGGTACATTTAGTGAGGCACATCGAAATAGTGTCGGGGAGAGAAGGGGCAATATACAAACCAAGGTATTTAATATGTGAGGAACTCCAAGTAAAATTGGACGCGTCAAAATCTGGTTTCAAGGTAAATTTAGTAAGGGGTAAAATTTCACATTTGTCATTATTCAACTTATAACCAGAAATTTGGGAATATTCGCGAACTTCATTGAGAAATGCAGGACCAGAGGTGGTAGGGTTGGACATAAAAAGTAGGATATCGTCTGCATAAGCAGCAAGTTTAATGTTTGTATGGGAGGTTTGAAAAATATGCAAATCAGGATTTTGGCAAAGCTTTGAAAGAAAGGGTTCTAATGCCAGATTGAAAAGGAAGGGGGAAAGGGGACAACCCTGACGGACTCCTCTACCTAAGTTGAAAAAAGAAGAGACTAGACCATTGGCACAAACCGCCGCTCTGGGGCTGGAATATAGGAAAGAAACGAAGGAGATAAAATTAGGGCCAAACCCAAACCATCTGAGGGCGGAGAAAAGGAAAGTCCACTCCACTCTGTCAAACGCTTTCTCTGCGTCCAAAGCAATTGCCGCTAGCGAGTCATGAAACCTTGAGGATTTGGATAGGACATTGAACAAAAGTCTAGTATTGTCTAAAACGGCCCTTAATGAAACCAGACTGTTCCGAGCCCAACAGTTCAGGAAGAAAAGGATCTAATCTTAAAGCAAGAGATTTAGCGTAACGTTTATAGTCAATATTAACCAAGGAGATTGGTCTGTAATTCTTGCAATGTTGGGCGTCTTTTCCTTCTTTAGGTATGATGCAAATATGGGCATCCGAGAAGGTGCCAGAGGAAGCACCACTTAGTATAAAAGAATCAATAAGCAAATGCAATCTGGGTAATAGTAATTTAGAAAAGTGCAAATAAAATTCAACTGTAAATCCGTCCGGACCCGGGGCTTTATCCTTCTTGAGTGACTGAAGTGCAATGTGTAATTCGGATTTAGAGATGGGCAATTCAAGAATGGATAAATCGACAGGAAAATGAGGAGGTGCTTTAATGCTGGAAAAAAAGGCAGCTAGGTCATGGGCGGAGGGGTGAGTTTCAGAAGAGTAAAGCGTGGAGTAAAAACGGGAAAATTCCTCTAAAATATCAACATCAGTATGCTTTAAAACAGAATTAACATCATAAACAGACTCAATGTTCAATCTGTGTTGCTTAACTTTTAAATAATTGGCTAAAATCTTACCCGCCTTGTTCCTTCCCCCATAAAATTTGGAGCTGGATTTTAATAAATATAGTGAGGCATCATCAGTGGACTGTTTGTTAAATTGCATCTTAGCTGCAATAAGAGTAGTTAAACTTTCCTGCGAATGAGAAGTATAAAAAGAGTGCTCCAAATTTTTAATCTTGAGGAGAAGATCATTCGCAGTTTTACGAGCGATGTTGCGTTTTCTGGAAACATAATCAATGATGAAACCTCTGGCCGCAGCCTTATAAGCGTCCCAAATAGCATGTTTGGGCAAAGTGGGCGTGTCATTAATGGCAAAAAACTCTGTGGTGAAATCAACAAAGGAAGTGGTAAACTTGGGATCCAGAAGTAAAGTGTTATTAAAGCGCCAACTTTTCGGCCAGTGGACCTGGGTAGGATATTAATGTTGACTAAAACTGGGGCATGATCAGAAAACAAGATGGGGCCAATGTCAGCGTGAGTAAGGGACTGTGAGATATGATGGGAGAGGAAAATGTAATCAATACGGCACTGTGAATGGTGGGATGGGGAATAGAAGGTAAACTCTTTAGTAGTAGGGTTACAGAGACGCCAGGCATCAATGAGTTTGTGCTGGGTTAATGCTTGAACAAACAGTTTGTGAGACTTATTAGGGATATAGGATGCTTTAGAGTGTCTGTCCAAAAAAGGGTCAAGGGGCAAGTTGCAGTCTCCCGCCATAATAAAATTATCATCAACGTATTCGGAAATACAAGAAGCCATTGTGCGCCAAAAGGCGGGATCGCCACCAGTAGGTGCATAAATGTTGAGGAGGGAGATGGGGATACCCTTCGAGGAAAGTTTGACGTACAGCCATCTGCCCTCGGGATCTGAATCAGAAATCAAGAGCGAGTGAGAGAGAGATTTGCGAATTAACACAACCACACCATTTCTTTTACCATCCCCAGGAGCAGAAAATACACTGCCTACCCAACCCCTTTTAAGTTTGGCAGGTTCAATGTCAGACAAATGAGTTTCTTGCAAGAAGGCAATGTCGACATTCAACTTGGCTAAATGTGAGAGAATTTTTTGTCTCTTAATAGGAGAATGGTGACCTTTAACGTTCCAGGAAACAATACGTACTGCCATTAAGGAATATTAAAGAGATAATGCAAAGAAAAATTAAAACATCGGGAAAAAGCCTCATAAAAAGTGAAAATGTAAGAAAAAGAAAAAGGAAAAAAAAGACAGGAATAGAGAAGGGACGAAGCGTATAAAAGGAGAAAGAAGAGAAGAAGATTGAGAGACATCATGAAGATATAAAAAAGTGAAGGTGAAGTGAAGAACCATGAAAAAATCAAATGAAATCCAGAGAATTCGGTAAAAAAGGACAAGTGGGAGAGAAAAAAGAAAAAGCGCGTGAAGGTCAATGAGTCAATAGAAGAAGAGAAAAGAGAATCAACAGAAGAAAGATATAGAGGAGTCAAAGGAGGAATGAAGTAGCAGGGATACAATGTGTTGAAAACGAAGGTGATATGACCAAGGAAGCCAACAAGAAATAAAGATAAGGAAAAGGAAAAGTAGGAAAAAAGAGAGCGAGCGTATACAGGGTACTGGCACCAATAAACCTGAAAATGTGAAGAAAAGAATCAAAATAAGAAAAAACAAAAAAACAAGAACAGACATGTCAGAAAAAGAACGAGGAATACTCACAAGGGGTAAAACCGGAGAGATACAGTCAGGGACAGGAACAAACGAGGGAGTACGTGGATGTGGAGAGAGGGAGGTAGGGCCAACTGGAGAAGGCAGGACACTCAGGGTCAGGGAAACGTCCAACCAGAGAGACGGGACGGAACGCATAACATTGGTCCGTGGAAAAGAAAGGCAACAAGGTTAGATATCGGCAGATGACAAGGGCAAAAGACATACCAAGAATATGACAAACCAAGGAATTATATCAGCAGTGAAAACTGCTACAATGGAAAGCAAGCACTTATCAAGAGAACAAATATGTTCAAGAACAATGGAAATAACAAATAAAAACAACACATAGAAGAAACTAGAGCATCAATATAAGACTTCAGAAGAAAGTCACGTTGGAGAAGAAGAAGAAGGACCAGAAAGCTCCATATCTGCTTGGCCGCAGGAATTCAGGAAACTCCGAAGTCGCGTAGGCTCCTCATAGGTGGTAGTCTTATTATTATAGGTGACTTTGAATAAGCAAGGATGGAAAAGGCCATATCTGGCACCAATGGAACGAAGGTCAGGTCTCATGTCTAGGAAGGCTTTACAACGACTTGCAGTAGCTTTGGCATAATCCTGTGCAAAGAACAAAGTGGAGCCCGACCAGGTGATGCGGGGAAAGGCTCTGGCCGCAGAAAGAACTTTCAGTAGATCCGTGTATTCCAAGAAATACATTATTACACCTCTAGGCTTCGTTGGCGTAGAGAGAGAGGTGGATGCTCGACCAAGCCTGTGGGCACGCTGGATGTTGAGTAGGGTATCCTCAGGCAGATGCAAAAGCTTGGGAAGAAAATACTTGAAGAAAGTGATGGGATCACTCCCCTCACAACCTTTCACCAGGCCGTAAAGGCGAAGATTATTGCGTCTATTTCGGTTTTCCAAATCCTCCACCTGTTTCTGGAGAGAGGATATCTGCACATGCATATGTGTGACCTTGGCTGCAGAGTCCTGAAGAGAGGAGACGTCCCGCTCCACCGACGACATTCGTTCATCCATCCGGGTCCAATTGTCAGTGAGAACCTGCAATTTAGCGTTGGTTTCTTCCATGAAGGGGCGCAGGGCACGTATCTCCTCAAGAAGTAGCTCCATCGAGATGGTCGAGGAAGACTTGGGAGGTGAAGGCGGATCTTTTTTTAAACGCTTAGGCGTAACTTTTCCTGAAGACTGTGATGAGGAATCCATGTTCGGCACCGTCTCGCTGGTAGAAGGAGGTTGAGAGGCTTCCAAAAGAGCCAATTCCGTGAAGAGCTTAGAGTTTTCAATGTAGTTACGCTTTTGGAGCTTGTTAGAGCCTTCAGCCATAGATGCAGCTGCAAAGTGTAGATACACAAAGCTTAACCAGAGACAGGCGCAAAAAAGTCACAGGGTTAAAAACGGGTTCAAAACTGGTGAGATGTGGAAAGTAGCAAGTATGAAAACTTGATGGGAGAAAGTTTCAAATCAAAGAAGCAACAATTCCAGAAAGCTAGGATTTGCAGATTAAGAAATTCAATTCAAAATGGCCGCCAGATGTGAGGAGAGTGAAAAAAAATAAAAAAATTAAGGCCAAAAGTCATAAATGTCAAATAACGATGAAAATGTTCACCAAACGTTGAAAAATCATGGCAATCGAAACTCTAGAAGTATTAAAGGCATGGTAGGGCAAGTACGGCATCCAGAAATGAAATGCGCAATAGACGCGCTGCTGATGAGAAGGACGAGCACATCAATCAAAATGGCGGTCGCAGCCGATGCAAAGCCGCGACCGGGAGTGAAAGGCTGATTAAATGCACAGGAAGATTACCGCGGCTCTGAAGAGGGGCTCAAAGCCTTCCAGGGACCATCCGAAAAGAAAGGCTGCCTTTCATTGTTCTTTTTGCGCTCGTAGACCGCCCGTAACCTCTGGCGCTGACGGAGCCCTCACGCCGATCCCGCCATCTCGTCGGGCGCCTAGCCCTGCCCCCCATCCCTAGAACTCCTAATTGTCCTTTATATTGTCTCTTCTGTCCCCCTCTGGGAACCTCACCACCTTTTTACACATCTCACTTCCACTATTTGTATATACTTTCATATCAATGGCCAGCCTGGGCATAGGTGAACTGGGAACAGGCCTGGGGTGCCAAATATTCGAGGGGCGCAGCAGGGAGCTGCCTGACTTACTGTCATGAAACAGCAGCACGTCCATCCCACTTGATCTGCATCGGGTCCTAATAAAGACTGTAATCAGCCCTTAATGTACATCAGCATAATTGTTAGCACCTCGTCAGCCCTCTGGCCTCCTTCCATCTTCCTCACACCTCCTGCCATCACACCGCAAAACATCCCCCCCCACACACAACAAACACCGAAATTCCAGGGTGCAGGCCAGTCAATCCGATTTAGAGCACAGCAGAAAGAAGCTATAGTTTAGCCGTTCCGTTAATACTTTTGAAGCCAGGAGACAAGGGGGCATATTTACAAGGGAATTGCGCCACCAGAACTTCACTTTTTCCTACGCCCCGTGGAGCAATGCCCTGCTCCATATTCACAAGTAAGCGCTAAGCCACTTTGCGTGGCTTAATGCTGCCTTGTAAATATGGCCCTTCCTTGTGTACAATGAGTGTTGCTTTGGGCGTTCCCCATAAATAATTGTATTTCTCCTCATTTTTCACTCTTTTTATGTGTGCTGCCTTCTGCAGCACACATACTAGGACCAAAATGCCTTCAATTATTGTTTTTGTGCAGGAAGGTTTCCCTTCCAGCTCAAGCACAATCCTGCCTGCAACGCAGACACCTGTTCACCATGGTGTAAGGGTGCCTGCGCTGGAGCTAGGCAGCTTTTTTAGCACCAACGCAAGGGAAAATACAGCAGTGCATCTTATTCTTTTCTACTTTAACTCATACTCCATGTTTTTAGGTCTCGCCTAGCGTTGCAGCGTGAATGCGCTGCCATTGCTTTGCGAGCCATGCAGTATATACTATAGTGTGGAAGCTTCATGGAAGCTCCGCCCACTCTCTGGCCCATCTTCTTCATTGGCTTAGGTTATAAATGCTGCCTTCTGATTGGTTTTAAGCTTGTTAGTCCATCCCCATGACAGCCATGTCAGTCATTTGTATCCTTCCATAGTTACTGGCCCCTTTACAGCACAGACCACTTTCTTGCTGTGCCACCCCATCCCACTGTCCGATGCCTTCTCGCCGCCCCCTCGTGCCTCGTCGCCCGCACGCATTGCCATTTGCAATGCAATAGGTCTTGCGTAAATGCGAGTCCTATTGCATTGCCAATGCTTGTTTTGTCTGTTGTCTATGTCTACATTGCTAGCATCCTGACCCCAGTTTGACACTGCACGAGCTGTCACTCACCTGCTTAATGAAGGTCAAATACTTCCAGCAACCACCATATGTGTGGGCTCCATGTCTCGGGGTCAGGCCAGTGATCTCCAAGTTCTTCAATACACTGAAGATGTTCCAGGAGAAGGCAGCAAAATGCAATGTTATAAGTACTGGACCCTGCGCTTTCATGCATAAAGGAGAATCGCCTCTTATATGTTTTGCTGTTACAGGTTACGAATGGCATGCAAATAGAAAAAAAAAAGTCGGAAGGCAAAGTCCAAGTTTTACTTCCTGTGACTGTGGTGGCCATCTTCGCATGGCCCCGGTACCCCTCAGTTTAAGGACAATGCATACTTTTTAGATTATTGACATACTTAAAACACATAAAATAATAATGTCACTGTTAGAAACAATTGCTAACGCTGTGTTCACCATTGTGGAGCAAATTGCAGGACATCGGGGTTTCATTCTGTGTTTATTTTTTCAACTAAATGCTTTATTGTATTAGATTATGCGCGTTTTCAGGCAATGCTTTGCCGCTATTTTTCTTGGTATAAAAATTGCTCTGCCTTTGAGTCCATTCCCAATAGCTGCCCAGTTTCCGGATTGCTTTGTGTGTTACATTTCTATCTCAAATGTGTGGCACTTTGCTGAGGCTCCACAGGCAGAGCATGAATGGGGCTGACAGCTCGGGTCCACGCCGCACGACCCCAGTTTCATTGGCAGTGCCTTACTTTGTCTGTTACTAGGCAGGGTGTCAGCACGCCTGCCACCAGGATGCAATTTCAAAATTCTGTCGACCTCCAGGGTGAGACAGTTCTGAGCGAGGAGACAAGAGCTACCTGTGACACTGATTTCTGAGTACCAGCACTTTTTTATTTTGAGAGGGAGAGTACCAGCACTTCTCAAGAGAAATGCTATACTTTTAATCGGGGAGTACCGGCACTTTTCAGAAACTTCACTTCTATTTCTCCATTTCAAGCACTAACTGCCAGGTCAACATCAGTCTGAAGACTCCTCGCAGTTCACGACAAAGGAAACTGGCTAAAGCCTACGAAGCACTTCTTCGTGAATTAGAGTAAGCGCTTGGCTTCTTTCTGCCTGCAGACTGTACGAACCTCAGCCAATCCAGTTAGCTCTCAGCTCAACATCCTGTGATTGTGGGCTAACCACTTAATCTTCCTGTGTCTTTAAAAAAGGAATGTGTTCTTGTGTAATGCAACCTGGTGCTCACTAAAGCACTTCAGTACTTTCAGATCGAGTTTGCACTATATAAACTGCAAAAAAATGCACCAAGTGGTAAAAAGAAAGCGTTAATATAAAAAAAAGTAAAGATAAATAGATACCTATTTAGTGGCTGATTTTACAAAGTGAAAGCAGAAAACGTGGACAAATTGTGGCTTCTCCGAATAAATTGTGTGATCTTTAGCACACATTTTTATTTCACCAAAACTCCTTTTACTTCATTATCACTCATGTGAGCTCACAATACCAGTTGTACACAAACCTCTTGTGTTTGATTTAACTGACTATAACGTTGCTCAGTAATAATCTGGGCTACATACAGGGTACACATGACAACTGACTTGCCTCCTGACAGTAGCAGCTCCTTGTATTGCTAAGTGGTGGGCAGGGAAGGGGGAATATAAACCCAAAAAATTGCAGAAGACAGACTTCTAAATATATTCTAAATATATTAAATTAAACGTACCTGCCGCTCCGACAGTCGACACCTTGCATCCGATCCTCGCTTCCGGTAGGAACTGCTGCACACTGCACTGGCTCCCAGATACCAGTCCCAGCCCTTCTCTAATGCTGGAAATACGCCCTGGTTCGGCGCTCCTACAGGGACTGGGAGCCTGTGTTGGTTCGCCACCCGGCTGTACCACTCAGCTGGGGTTGGAGAAAGGATAAGTGATCATGACTGTTTAGTAGGTCCCAGACGGCCGGCCAAACCGTCATGTGTACTTAGCAATGCCCACCACTCCCCCATCCTCCCTGGTGCTGCAGCCTCAGTGTCAGTATGGTTTTCCCCCCACCCGCACCCTTTGGTCGGCCAGAAGCCTGTAGGATGAAAAATAACATAATATTAAAATTGTTTTATTGTCATTTTACTTTTCTCGTTTGCCTCTGCTGGCTTTCATCAGGGGAGGCGAAGCTCCTCCGCCAATATAGAGGAGCTGCCCCGGCCTCTCAGTTCACTAATGGTTCATGTTTAAAAACGTTCACTTTTATTATGTATAAGCTTCCATTTGTTACAGAAATACATTTTTGGGGGGGATTGTGAAGAGGCTTTATCATATTTTACTGATGTCTGTTTTATAATTTACATAGCAGATGCTTTCAGGTCAAAGCCTACCAGACACTGCAGCTGTATATTTTCTGATGGCATCTTGGGGACATTCTGAAATCTTCCTGGGAATGCATTCTGCCTATTGCTTAAGATTGGCCTTGTGGTTTGTAACTCACATTTGCTTGCTTTCTATTTACTGTCTCTATTTATCTTAGGCTGTCCAGCTTGAGTTCATCCCTTCTGTTGCCCAAACCCTATTTACTATATTCTTCCACCAGTACTGAATTTCTGTAAACAGGCCTTTAAATCTTGTTCTTATCTTGTCACAATTGCTGTGCATTCAAACACGTTGGTCAAATGTCTGGCTCTCTTTTCTAGGGAGCTTGGTATTTACTATTCTTTTTCTGATTTCAAAGTGAGAGGATTTATGTGACAATCATGCTGCTTACTGCTGGTGTGCTTGAGGAAGGCTATACAATGTTTTTTAGGTCGAGCATTCGAGATTTACTTATATGTGTATGTACTTTGTGGGCCCTAGAGATCAGCCCTAGGACTAGTCTGCTTCCGCTTAGGGATCTGCTTCTATTTAACTGTTTTGATAAAAAAACGTCCAGCAGAGATCAGTAAAATACCAGAATTGCTTTCTGCTTAGGGATTTTATTTTTTAAAGTTTTTCTGGCAACTGCCTCTATTTAACTTTCGTGATAGAAAACGACCAGCAGAGGTCAGTAAAATACTAGAATCACTTTAGCATTCTCTAGATTCCAGTCCATAGAAATTGTCTTCCATGAGCACACGTTGACAATAATATTGTTTTCAAATCTTGTATTTTCAGTGATATGAACACCGAAGGTCCTGATTTTATATTACAAACAGAGCTTTGGACTATACCATTTCCCACTGTAAGGCAATATTTCTCTCCATGTGTTCCCATTCCACAGTTTGGTGCTTATTTTCACTCCATGTTAAAGAACAGTAGATGTTTAGCACCCAGGCTAATGTGCTGCAAGCTAAATACATATAAGGTCCCAAAGGCGAGACCAATTGCATTGTAAATGCTTGTTTCTACAGTGCTTACATTCCCCACCCCAATACCTATTGTTTGTCACTTGCTTCACATGATATGTTCTTTCTGACTTCTATTAAACAGACTCTATTTCTCTCTATGCTACATTATTCTCTGCTGTGTTATGTACCCATCCCTGACCTGTTAATATTACTGAGGCACAGTGCAATTAAAGCTTTAGTAGAAAATATGCCCAAATCAAATAGGATTATATGGGTAGGATTAATATTGGAGTTATTCTTTTTAGAACTGGCATGAGAGCCAAATAAGGAATGCATTGATAATGTGAAGCTCTTTCAGTCGTTAGCTCTGGCTTGACAGGGCAGCTGTCACTGGAGGTATGTGATCAACCTAAAAACTTCGCCCATATGTAGTTAGCCAACAGCACATGTCTGATTGGGCAGAAGTTCTACGCTTCCACAGAAAAAGTGCTTCCACTTCAGGCAACTGTGATTATTTTTTTATGTATCCAGCTGCATGAGCCAACAACAGTACGGCTGCCTGAACTTGAACTTTGAGGGACACCACATGACACTTTAATGCTGTTAAAGTGTCTTACATAACTAGATAATTTACAATGTCTGTTTTGTTCTGGTACCAGCACAAATGGGAGGAGGGCAGCTCCAGCACCCTTCCCTTCCATCATTAACTTCAGACTTCATAATACAATTTGGTGTTTGAGAGTGAGATAGGATGCCCAATGCTACACTAATCTACATGGATTTCTAGGTTTGCATGACAGTGCTACTTTCACATGACTGTTTGTGATCAACCAAAAAGAGCTTTCAGAATACTACAGAGATAAGGGCTCAGGCTCTACTCGCATGTTGGTTCCCCTGAGTGCAGGGTCTGATTGGGCCAAATTTATGTGCTTTCGTTAAAAATATTGTATTGAGTTCTTTGGCTTGTGGCAAAGCTTATATTTGACACAGAAGGACTAAGTTGGCTATGGTGGCAAACCAATGATCGTTGTTATAGCCCTGCTCTGTTTATGATGAAATGTTATGATAAAAGGGGGGGTGTGGCTTAAGTGCCGAGGATGGCCGACGCGTGAGCTGGGAGCTCCTCGCCAGCCAAGCTAATTATTCTGGTAAACAGCGAATCCACCTGTGCCTGGGGGTGCACAGCGGGGGGCCTGACCAACGAGGGATATCGGGGCCTCTGTTACTCCCCCTGAAAACCCTAAAAAATGTCTGGAACCTGCCACAAAAGAGATGAGATTTGCTCCAAGATGGCGGCCTAAGAAAGTGCGACGCACTGGGGAACAGATGGAGGAGAGCTGCGGGACAGGACCTGGCACGTGCACTGGGGCCAGATCGCGAGCCCAGTGTTTCGGAGGCGCTGCCTGGGCTCCGGAGACCCGATTCAAGCAAATCCGGGCAGAGGAGCCGGCTCTGGGGCTCGGCCTCTGCCTTGACCTGCGGTGGGACCTGCCTCCGTGGAAGGTGCTGGGTACGCCGGAGAGTGGAGTGTGCTGAGAGCCTGGTGGTGGCCGGGCATGAGGTTCGTGCTGCGGATCCTGCACGGCGGAGTAGGTTGCGCCTCGCACTGCTGCGGCTTTGGGGCTTGGGGCATGCGCCTGGTGTCAGCCACGTAGGCTGTGGTGTGACTGAAGAGGCCAGGTACATCAGAGACTGCAGGAGAGCTTGCCGGAGGGCATGTGGGGGCCATTGCGGTCAGTGGACCTGCCTGTGATACCTAGTGACCCCTGGTGGAGACTGGGTCTCTCTGAGATCTTACTGCCCCTGCGCTGTCGGGGCGAGGGCCGCCACGGCTGCATCAGAGACTGGGAAGGGAATGGTGAGAGCGCCCCGGCCCGCCGAGCTGACGCCGAGTATTTGATTGGGCTGCCTGCTTGGAATACTGGTGTGAAGGAAGCTGCACGTCCCTTGGGACTCCTCTCCGGCCTGTGACGATCTTCCAGGTTAGCTGCTTACTCCACAAGTGGCTTGTGTGAGCTCCGGACCAGCCAGTGGCCACGAAAGCGCATTTGCAGGACGGGGTGGTGGAGGCTGCTCCGGGGCTGAATCACTCCGCCTCCTTTGCTGTTTCTGCTCCAGGCATTGTACCACTGTCAAACCATGAGCCAGACGGGGAACGGTCACCTTTGGCTTCCCCCGTTTCACGGGATTCTCTCTGGCAGCTGAAGTGGCAGTTTTGACATCTGGATGCTGCCAGGCGGAGGCCAGATGCTCTTCACTTAGCAGATGCACCCCACAGTGGTGGTGCGCCCGATCTCAGGTTCTGGGTAGAGGTGCCCATAAAAGACGGTCCAAGGTTCCCTGCAGGTAGCAATTGGTTGGTCTGCTCCGGAGCGACACCAGCGGCAGCAAAGGCAGCACCGGCACATCTAGGAGGTGACCTGCAAAGTATAGTTCAGACACTGGAGTGGTGGACACTGCAGGCTTTGGTGGACGCTCCCCGGCCGCCCAGGGAAAGGCGTGCTTGGTCCGTGGTGAGAGATCGCACTGCCCTTTGAGATGGGGAAACCTAGGTGGAAGCAGAACGGGCCCCCCAGACCAAGATGATAGCACGACAGACGCAATCCCTAAAGAGCCTGTCGGCAACCAACTGGAGATACCGACACATCAACAATTCGCAAACATTTTGGAAGCCATTACTGACACCAAGGCGACATTGCACCAAGACATCAGCACAGTTTCGGTGGGCCTGGGCCATTGCGAGCCGAACTTGCCAAACTGTCGGACAGAGTGAAACAGTCGGAATCGACCCTGGAAGTGTTAGCCCCTGTACATCAAGCTTTAGCTGCGCAAGTCGGAGAATTAGCCAGTAAGGTTAATGTGTTGGAGAGGAGAGCAGAGGATGCAGAGGGCTGCAATCGGAGTAACCATGTAAGGGTTATTGGTCTTCCGGAAGGAGTGGAAGGCCAGGACATGGTTACCTACTTGGAGACCTGGCTCAGAGAGGTGGTGGCACCTGAGGGCCTTTCACAGTTCTATACCTTGGAGAGGGCCCATCGTGTGCCTGCCCCGCCGCCGGCACCGGGCCGCCCATCATGAACCGTGGTGGCTAGACTGCTCCATTTCCGACAGAGGTCTGCTACTACAGAAGGCAAGATCGATGGGCCGTACCCGGTGGAGAACTATAAAGTTTCCTTATTTCCGGATTACACACTAGAGGCCCAGAGACGCCGTACCTCCTTTTTGGAGGTTAAGAGAGCCTTGCGTGAGGAGGGGGTACAGTGTTCCCTGATGTTCCCTGCTCAGCTTAAGGTTTTGTTAGAGGGGAAAGCTTATTTCTGTAAAGATCCTAAAGCTGCCTGGGACTGGATCGAGACCTACAAAATAGAAGGCTGCCCCAAGCCACACGCTGAGAGACAGACGACCGGAGCTGGAAACCCAGGGAAACACCCGTGACGGCGCCAAAGGCAGAAGGAGACAAAAAGACTGAGCCCGTCCCAGACGGTGATGGAGAGAGCAGGAGCATTGGAAGCCATGGCACTCATGATGCGAAGGAGGGGTTCGTCATCGAAGAGAGATTCGGAGGCGAAATATGAAACTGAAGAGTCGGGCTCCGACGCATCACGTGCTGGTAGCGTCACCATGCCGACAGTGACTCCTCAAACTGTGAATGGGATATTGGGCTAAGTGACTGGGGGTAGAGGCTTTTCTTTCTTTCTCTACCTGCCCTCTCTGCACCTTTCTTCCATGCTTTACTGGGCCAGTTGATGCTAGTTTTACTGTTGTGCACCTGATACTCCCGTTGGTGATGGGTGGGGGGGTGGCTGCTGGGCGGGCGCGCTCGGACGCGGGTTGGATCGGCCACTCAAGGCTGAAACATCATGTTAGTTTAATTTTGTTTCGTTAGTTTTAACGAGTAAGCTGCGCTCCCTTTTAGGTCCTAGTGCTGCTAGCCTTGGACCGTATCAATTTGGTGTAGGTTTGCACCATGCAGTATTTTTGTGAGTTTGGGCAGGTGACCGTTGTCAGTCCGCTCATGGGATGGGGAGTTGGAAGGTTGGGTTTGTTGTTATATGCCAGCATGCCTGGGTCAAAACTTCAATTGGACGCTGTGGGGGGCTGGGGGGGCTTCCTAGACGAAATGATGGTGGGGAATGTTGGTCGGACTGAGGAGTTTAAACTCCTAACTTGGAACATCCGGGGCATGGGTTCACCCTCAAAACGCTACAGTATACCGAACTATATTAAACGCAGAGGGGAGCATGTGGTTCTATTACAAGAGACCCACCTCATGGAGATAGAGGTTGCTAGATTATGACGTAGATGGAGAGGGCAGCTTTTTGCAACCACTTACTCGGTCTTTTCAAGGGAAGTGCTTGTGTGGGTCAGGCCTGAGGTTTCCTTTCAGCTCACTTGGAAAATAATAGATCCTGATGGGAGGTACGTGGTGCATAATGGTACTTTGAAAGACAGGGAAATCACGGTAGGCAGTGTGTATGCCCCAAATCGTGAGCAGATTCCTTTCCTGGAATGGCTCTCAGGGACGTTAGCAGGATTATCGCACGAGTACTTGATATTGGAGGGCGACTTTAATTGTGTGTTTAACGTACAGTGGGATAGATCTACTCATCCATTGCAGGGTACATTGGCCGCCACCACAGCTAGGGGTCTCCGAAGTTGTGCCACGGGATGTGACCTCCTGGACATTTGAAGACTGCACAACATGCATCAAAGGGAGTACTCCTATTACTCCCCTCTCAACGATCTGCACACCCGCCTAGACATGTTTTTCTGCTCTGCTGCACTGTCCCCCATGATGTCTGGTGCCGAGTACTTAGGTAGATCCCTATCTGATCATAGTCCTCTGCTCATGAGTTTTGTCCCCGTGACCGAGAGGGCTCCGATCCCACAGTGGCGGTTGGATCTGACTTTGTTGTAAGACGAGTGTTTTCGACAGCTCTATTTTATGGTGAGCCAGGGAACTGCTAGCTGTTTGGGGCAGACGGTAGGAACTCGGCGACTGGTGACCCAGGAATTAGACGACCTAGAAGCAAAAATCTTGGTCCTAGACAGAGAGATTGCGGGAGGGGCCAGGGAGCAGGGGAAATTGGCACAGGTGAAGAGCCTTTATAACACCACCTGGGACAGACTGAGGGCATTGGACCTTACAATCTATCAAGAAACACAGCACATGGAGGAGGGTAAAGACGGGAGACTATTGGCTGGGCTAATTAGGCCAGAAAGCAAGGGTACACAAATTACCAGTATCACTGATATGCGAGGACAGGTACTTTCCTCTTCGAGGGCCATTAATGGCGCGTTTTGGGAATATTACGAGACGCTCTATGGGTTACCAAGGCCTTGCCAGGGGGAAGCACTACATGGTTATATAAATGGGCAGCAATTACCACAACTAGACCGAGACTCCTGAGACTCGCTAGCTTTGCAGATTAAAGCGGGGGCAATCAGAGCAGCAATAAGGGACATGGCTCGGGGGAAAACGCCGGGACCGGACGGCCTTCTGGCTGAATTTTATGTCACTTATGTGGCTATCTTGGCCCTGAAACTAGAATAAGTGTATGCCTCGGCGCTTCGAGAACGGCAATTGCCGCCTTCACTTAGAGAAGCGGTGGTGATCCCTCTTCCCAAAACCAAGAACTACCATGCCAAATTAACTGAATTTCGTCCCTTACCCATGTGGAACATGGATTTTAAAATATTAAGCAAAATATTGGCACTTTGGCTCCTCCCTCTCATGCAGTGACTGGTCCATGTTGACTAGAATGGTTTTATTCCCGCGCGCTCCACATCCAACAGTCTCAGTAGACTGTATCATTTCCTGTTTCACCCGGACCTGGGAAACTACCCAGATGCAGTGGTAGTGGTGATAGATTTGGAAAAGGCTTGTTTTGACACCCTGCCCTGAGATTTTTTATGAGCCGTCATGGGGAAGATGCAGATGGGAGATGGATGGTTACAATGGGTCCACCTTTTGTACGAAAATTCTCGGGCCCGTGTGCATACAGGAAGCATGGTGTCAGCACCCTATCCCATCCATAGAGGTTCCAGGCAGGGATGCCCCTTGTCGCCACTGATCTTCGCTCTGGCGATGGAGCCATTGGCGGAATGAGTCAGAGGAGAGGGTGGAGGACTGGGGGTGTCCCTTGATGGAACTGAACATATACTATACGCGGATGGTGTGTTAATATACCTGCGGGATGGTGCTTGTGGGGTCCCCGTAGTACTAGGTATATTGGAGGAATTCGCTGAGTCCTCAGGTTTGCAAGTAAATGAGAAAAAAACCTTTGTGTTCCCGTTACACTCCTCCATTGTTTTTAGAAACAATCGCAATGGACCGCACTCCGCTAGCCCCTCCTCCGGGTCGCCCCTAGGGAAGCTGGTACATGGAGTTCTTGAGTGGTTCACCCCAGTGGGTGCAAGTAAGTACTTGTTGAACTGATGATCTCTAGACCCGATACATGTCCCGGGTTTTAGAATATCGCCCGAGACATGGCTCGGGTTTCGGGATAACTTCCCTCATCAGTAGAGAAAATAGTTAGGGGTGGAAGCGAGGGCCGCCAAGCAACCGTCAAGGTCTCAGTGCCCGCACAGGCACGCAGGTGCGTCGTCCAGGAGCTCGTCAGCTCAAAGCTCGAGGGAGCCATTTTTAGAAACAATCGCAATGGACCGCACTCCGCTAGCCCCTCCTCCGGGTCGCCCCTAGGGAAGCTGGTACATGGAGTTCTTGAGTGGTTCACCCCAGTGGGTGCAAGTAAGTACTTGTTGAACTGATGATCTCTAGACCCGATACATGTCCCGGGTTTTAGAATATCGCCCGAGACATGGCTCGGGTTTCGGGATAACTTTCCTCATCAGTAGAGAAAATAGTTAGGGGTGGAAGAGAGGGCCGCCAAGCAACCGTCAAGGTCTCAGTGCCCGCACAGGCACGCAGGTGCGTCGTCCAGGAGCTCGTCAGCTCAAAGCTCGAGGGAGCCATTTTTAGAAACAATCGCAATGGACCGCACTCCGCTAGCCCCTCCTCCGGGTCGCCCCTAGGGAAGCTGGTACATGGAGTTCTTGAGTGGTTCACCCCAGTGGGTGCAAGTAAGTACTTGTTGAACTGATGATCTCTAGACCCGATACATGTCCCGGGTTTTAGAATATCGCCCGAGACATGGCTCGGGTTTCGGGATAACTTCCCTCATCAGTAGAGAAAATAGTTAGGGGTGGAAGAGAGGGCCGCCAAGCAACCGTCAAGGTCTCAGTGCCCGCACAGGCACGCAGGTGCGTCGTCCAGGAGCTCGTCAGCTCAAAGCTCGAGGGAGCCATTTTTAGAAACAATCGCAATGGACCGCACTCCGCTAGCCCCTCCTCCGGGTCGCCCCTAGGGAAGCTGGTACATGGAGTTCTTGAGTGGTTCACCCCAGTGGGTGCAAGTAAGTACTTGTTGAACTGATGATCTCTAGACCCGATACATGTCCCGGGTTTTAGAATATCGCCCGAGACATGGCTCGGGTTTCGGGATAACTTCCCTCATCAGTAGAGAAAATAGTTAGGGGTGGAAGAGAGGGCCGCCAAGCAACCGTCAAGGTCTCAGTGCCCGCACAGGCACGCAGGTGCGTCGTCCAGGAGCTCGTCAGCTCAAAGCTCGAGGGAGCCATTTTTAGAAACAATCGCAATGGACCGCACTCCGCTAGCCCCTCCTCCGGGTCGCCCCTAGGGAAGCTGGTACATGGAGTTCTTGAGTGGTTCACCCCAGTGGGTGCAAGTAAGTACTTGTTGAACTGATGATCTCTAGACCCGATACATGTCCCGGGTTTTAGAATATCGCCCGAGACATGGCTCGGGTTTCGGGATAACTTCCCTCATCAGTAGAGAAAATAGTTAGGGGTGGAAGAGAGGGCCGCCAAGCAACCGTCAAGGTCTCAGTGCCCGCACAGGCACGCAGGTGCGTCGTCCAGGAGCTCGTCAGCTCAAAGCTCGAGGGAGCCATTTTTAGAAACAATCGCAATGGACCGCACTCCGCTAGCCCCTCCTCCGGGTCGCCCCTAGGGAAGCTGGTACATGGAGTTCTTGAGTGGTTCACCCCAGTGGGTGCAAGTAAGTACTTGTTGAACTGATGATCTCTAGACCCGATAAATGTCCCGGGTTTTAGAATATCGCCCGAGACATGGCTCGGGTTTCGGGATAACTTCCCTCATCAGTAGAGAAAATAGTTAGGGGTGGAAGAGAGGGCCGCCAAGCAACCGTCAAGGTCTCAGTGCCCGCACAGGCACGCAGGTGCGTCGTCCAGGAGCTCGTCAGCTCAAAGCTCGAGGGAGCCATTTTTAGAAACAATCGCAATGGACCGCACTCCGCTAGCCCCTCCTCCGGGTCGCCCCTAGGGAAGCTGGTACATGGAGTTCTTGAGTGGTTCACCCCAGTGGGTGCAAGTAAGTACTTGTTGAACTGATGATCTCTAGACCCGATACATGTCCCGGGTTTTAGAATATCGCCCGAGACATGGCTCGGGTTTCGGGATAACTTCCCTCATCAGTAGAGAAAATAGTTAGGGGTGGAAGAGAGGGCCGCCAAGCAACCGTCAAGGTCTCAGTGCCCGCACAGGCACGCAGGTGCGTCGTCCAGGAGCTCGTCAGCTCAAAGCTCGAGGGAGCCATTTTTAGAAACAATCGCAATGGACCGCACTCCGCTAGCCCCTCCTCCGGGTCGCCCCTAGGGAAGCTGGTACATGGAGTTCTTGAGTGGTTCACCCCAGTGGGTGAAAGTAAGTACTTGTTGAACTGATGATCTCTAGACCCGATACATGTCCCGGGTTTTAGAATATCGCCCGAGACATGGCTCGGGTTTCGGGATAACTTCCCTCATCAGTAGAGAAAATAGTTAGGGGTGGAAGAGAGGGCCGCCAAGCAACCGTCAAGGTCTCAGTGCCCGCACAGGCACGCAGGTGCGTCGTCCAGGAGCTCGTCAGCTCAAAGCTCGAGGGAGCCATTTTTAGAAACAATCGCAATGGACCGCACTCCGCTAGCCCCTCCTCCGGGTCGCCCCTAGGGAAGCTGGTACATGGAGTTCTTGAGTGGTTCACCCCAGTGGGTGCAAGTAAGTACTTGTTGAACTGATGATCTCTAGACCCGATACATGTCCCGGGTTTTAGAATATCGCCCGAGACATGGCTCGGGTTTCGGGATAACTTCCCTCATCAGTAGAGAAAATAGTTAGGGGTGGAAGAGAGGGCCGCCAAGCAACCGTCAAGGACTCAGTGCCCGCACAGGCACACAGGTGCGTCGTCCAGGAGCTCGTCAGCTCAAAGCTCGAGGGAGCCATTTTTAGAAACAATCGCAATGGACCGCACTCCGCTAGCCCCTCCTCCGGGTCGCCCCTAGGGAAGCTGGTACATGGAGTTCTTGAGTGGTTCACCCCAGTGGGTGCAACGAGAGGTACATACCTGATAATGATTTTAGCAGCCTACACAGCAACCCTGCACTCTTTCCTACTCCCTGCTGACGAGAGGCAACAACCTCGAAACACGTGTCCAGGGATGGCACACGCTATTCACACTTGCACTCACGACACGAGCATAGGTGTACTCGCCGACGCTGACTACAGGGACCACAGTTCTTTGGGGTAACACGCAGGTAGGTCAGCAGTGTGCGACCATTTTGGATTAGTTATTTAGTGGCTCTTTGAGCCGGGAAGCCGACGGGCTTAGGTTACGCACCTGCGTTGCTACGAGAGGTACATACCTGATAATGATTTTAGCAGCCTACACAGCAACCCTGCACTCTTTCCTACTCCCTGCTGATGAGAGGCAACAACCTCGAAACACGTGTCCAGGGATGGCACACGCTATTCACACTTGCACTCACGACACGAGCATAGGTGTACTCGCCGACGCTGACTACAGGGACCACAGTTCTTTGGGGTAACACGCAGGTAGGTCAGCAGTGTGTGACCATTTTGGATTAGTTACTCCTCCATTGTTTGACCTTTGACCCTCCCGCCTACTTTGGAATGGGCACCAATCACCTTTAAAATATTTAGGGATTCAGATCTACCACACACCGGATGATTTGTTTGAAGGCAATCTCGGAGGAACCTTGAGAGTGCTTCGGTCACAGGTGACCTTTTGGCTCACTCTCAAACTACCAGTTATGGCTAGAGTAGCGCTGTCCAAAATGGTGGTGTTACCTCGCCTGTTGTACCATTTTGTCAACTTACCGGTGGTGATACCTAAAAGTTGTTTCAAAGCTTTAGACAAGTTATTAGGGGACTTGGTGTGGGATGGTGGCCGTAATAGAGTGTTATTACAGACCTTGCGCCTCCCACTCACAGGTGGTGGATTGGGGGCTCCAGATTTTGAAGCTTATTACCTGGCTGCCTAACTTCAGTGGCCAGCCAGATGGCTAGCTGGGAGAAAGCTGGGCACGTTGTCGCTCCCTGCTGGCGCAATATGCACCAGGTTGCTCCCTAGGACACTAAATCACAACCAGAAGATCCGACATGTGGGGATGTTACTCTCCGTGGCAGTGAAATGCTGGGACAGATGCACGGCTCGTTCAAGATGAAAACCACTTTACACGCCAAGTCTCCCTCTCGTGGGAATCTCCCAAGCAGGAATGGGTCCCCCCCTCACACAGCGACAACTGGTGGGTTGGGAAGATGCGGGAGTACAGCGGATCGGTGACTGTTACAGGGATAATGAACTACTGCCACTAGACGACTTCCTGGAATATCATGAGCTACCGCGAGGCAATTTTTAAGTTACAATAAAGTATGGGGAGCGGAATTATGAAGGACAAGCGTAAGGGGCTGATGACTTTGGGTTCAGCAGGGCACCTAGTGAGATGGCTTTACCTGGCAATAATGGACATGACGCCGCAAACACTACACCGTCTTTTGGAGAGATGGGAGGGTACACTGAATAGACAGCTGATGGAAAAAGAATGGCAGAAGGCTCTGGGTGGCCCGAAAAAGGTATTGATTAATACAGCTTTTAAATGTATTCAATTCAATATACTACACAGAACATACCTCACCCCGCATCGATTGAGTGTGGTATATAGCAGGGACGATCTGTGCCAGATGCTTACAGTGAGACACAGACTTTGACCATATGGTTTGGTCTTGTCCACGGCTCACGGTTTACTGGACCAAAATTGTGGGCATAGTCAATGGGGTGTTGTCTCGCGATCTGCCGTGCTCTCCAGAGGTTTGCCTTCTGGGCCTATTCCCGAGACCTAAATCCTGGAGACTTGGTCATAGGTGTGTAGATTTGGCTTTTCTTTTGGCCAAGAGGAGGATAGCCCTTGGTTGGAAGTTGAAACACCTACCACTGGTGGTTACCTGGGAGATGGACGTCTCTAGCT
Organism: Triturus cristatus; assembly: GCF_964204655.1. Lineage (NCBI taxonomy): Eukaryota > Metazoa > Chordata > Amphibia > Caudata > Salamandridae > Triturus > Triturus cristatus. The sequence goes on along the minus strand of NC_140583.1, from coordinate 577,720,138 downwards.
GGACTAGGGCCGAGGAAAAAGCGCTGCTTAAAGAAGATAGGATCACTAAGCGTCGTAAACACTTAGCAGAACCTTGGGAGGACATTGCAAAGGCGTGGAAAATACGACATACACCCACAACAAGCACAGCATACTACCTCAACAGATTCTGAAGTTTAGTGGGAAACAATAGTACATACTCCTCGGTCCCTTCTTCCCCTCTCTGATACCCCACACCCCCTACAATAGCATCGATTCATAACTTATCATAGCTTACACGGACAGCAGGCACCTGGCAGTTGGTATGTAGTTGTTGTAGTATGTTCAGTTTAGGTTGTTTTGGATATAATTTCTTGAGTTCCTTTCTTTTTTCTTTTTTTTTTTTTAAAAAATGTCTTTCTTTTTAAATGGCTCCTCCCATTCTTATTGTATTGATTGAAAACTGTATAATAGGACGAAACTGCATCTAATGATCTAATGGACTTCCACACAAATATAACAGGTAATGAAATATATGGGCCTGACCACTCCCTATTGTTGGTAAGACCACAGCGAGATGTTATTTTAGTGCGATGATGTAGTTGGCAGGGAAAAATGTCCTGGACCCCACAACATGTGGACGACAGATTGCATAAATGCTGAAACCCCCTGCTCTCAACGGAGACGACTGTTAATATATGTTGACTAATAACCGAATGCATAAAATGTGGTGTTCCTCTTGTGACGATACTATGATGCTGTTGAAAGTACTAGTATTATGTTTATAAATGCGAATATAAAAGATATTTCAAATGTTATGATAAAGGTACTAGAAGATTACATATTTAATGAGAAAAGCAAATGTTAAAGTCAATAGGCATTTAAGGGTGGATTGTTATTACTCTGTATTAAAGTCAACAGATAGCTATTTTGTTCCATGGTATCTCACAGATTACCCTTGTTGGCAACGGTTTTGGCGTTGGTTACCCTCGTGATAATTCAGAGATATAGAAGGTTTGCTCTGTAAGAGTCCTTGTTAAGCCTTCCTAGGAAACATAGGCCCTTATTTATGGGGATTTGGCATGGGGTAGGGCAGCAAGTCACCTTGCTGCGCTGCCCTACGCCAAAGTGAAAGGGCAGGAATGCACCTCATTTATGCAATGCACTACGGTGCATTCCTGTCCTTTCTCCCTGCACTCACGCCGTTTCAGCTGCTTTGCGCCAATGCAGGCACCCTTGCACTATGGCGGAAAGGAGCCTGTGTTGCCGGCAGGATTGTTTTTGTGCAGGATCGTGTTTCTATGTGTGCTGTAGAATGTAGCACACATAGAAAGAGGAAATGAGGAGAAATAAAAACAATTCACCTCTTTACACTTCACCTGAGGAGACATAGGGATTTGCCGCTTCCCTGGGTTTAAATGCGATTGTAAATCTGGTGAAGCATCAAAATCCATTGGTGTTGGGTGAGAAAACCGACCGCAACACCCATGGAATGCCTCCTGGGCACAGAGTGAGGCAATGCAGCTTTTTGCGCTGCTAGCCTTACTCCATATCTATGATGCCATTCAAAGCCCCGCATAGTGGCTTTGCGTGGCCTAAAAGATATGAGTTTGCAATCTGTACTGCTAGAGCATCACAAAAAGTGACTCTCCGGCAGCACAGTGGGCTTGGAAATAAGCCCCAAATTATTTTTCTCAGCTAACTGTAATTTTGTATACCTTTCTAATTTTATGACTATGTATCTGATGGATGCCTTGTGGAAAAGCTTACACTCAAGGACAGCGCTGGTTATGGTGACAAGCTTTAGGCCTGATTGGTGCATTGAGAAATGTTATGTCTGATGCCATAGGTCCGGTCTGCTTATTATGAAACGTTATGACAAAGGCAGTTGTTCTAACTTATTATTTATGAAAATCATTTGTTAAATCCAGTCAATTTTTAACAGTCTGTTGTTATTGCATTGTGTTATAGGCTGTAGACAGGTATAATGCTACATGTTTAGCATGGAGATTAGCATAGCAGGCAAGGGTTTTGGCATTGGCCACGTACTCTGACAAACCCTGGGGGTTTTCACTGTGATGATTCTTGTTAGATCCTGCTCAGATGGATTGTTTATTGTTTTGCAAGCTGTGTTTTTCTGCATATTTGTAATTTCGTAACTTTATGCATGGAGTTTGCCAGTTCATTTGCATTTGAAAGGGCCAGAGTTGGGAAAGGTGTAAAGCCAGTAGTTACAAGGAAATCTTTATCAGTTCATCGGTAAAAGTAATGCCCGTTTCATAGGTTTGAGCTGGTTTATCGAAAATTATGACAAAACCAGTAGGCCCTATTGTGAAAAGCATGTGTGAAAGAAAATAGAGCCCAGATATTATTCAGGGTTTGTGTCGCCCTTGCGCCACGCAAGGGGGTCAGGGCTAAGCAAAACTTAGATTGTGAATTACTAAGCCAATAAGGCCACCTTGCTTGGCCCTGGTGGCTTTGTAAATCTGGAGAAACGCAAGGCAGCATAAGTCGCTTCCTTGTGTTACTCTGCATGGCGGGGGTGTTACATGGGTGGAGCTTGGATGTTCCCACGCCTCCACTCATGTAATCTGAAGCATTCCCAGATTTGCCAACACTGGTAGATCTGAGAATGCATCAGAATTGTATACCTTCCCACCAGAGGTGCAACAAGGCAAAATATCTTTTTTTCTCCTCATTGGATTGTTATTCTGCACGAAAGCACTCTTGCTCCATGGCACAATGGTGCCTAGGCTGCAGATTGTGTGCTATCGCTAGCCGAGAACAGGATATGGTGCATTTTTTCCCTCTCCCTTTCACGCAGTGCAGCACAGCAAGTTGTCTACCTGTGTTGTGTTGTGTGAAAACATGTTAAATCGGGCCCAGGTTCTTAAAGATGGATTATCATTAGTACACTGTGCTAAGGCCTTTAGTCAGATACTTTGTTGCATGGAATCTCACAGATTACCGCAGTAGGCAAGGGTTTTGGTGTTCGTGAGCCACCTAAAGAAACCATGGGGATAGAAAACATGCACTGCAATAATACTTCTTGGGCTTTCTTAGGAGAGATTGTATTTTGCTTTGTCAGCTTTCATTTTGTATAAATTTGCACTGTTATGATTGTATGCCAGATGGTTGTTTTGTGGAAACCTTACATTTAGTACAGTAAGCTTGAGTTGTTTGTGGTGACAGGTAAAAAATAAAGGCTATAGGCCTCATTGCTTATTATGAAAAGTTACAATAAAATAAATAGGCTGAGTTTATAGATTGTGAAAAGTATATATTAAAGTCAATAGGCATTTAAGGATGAATGGTTATTACTCTGAATTAAAGCCTACGGAATGTTTTTTGTTTCATGGAATCTCACATATTATCTTTGTAGACAAGGGTTGTAATGTTGATTTCCCACTCTGACAAACCATTCTTACACTGTGAGAATCCTGGTCAAGCCCTTTTGAGAGAGATAGTATTTTGCTTTGCCAACTGAAATTTTGCATACACTTGCAACTTTATGACCGTATGCCTGATGATTGCCTTAAGGGAAAGGTTAGGCTCACTACAGTAGGCTTGCGTTGGTTATAGCTTGATTGGTGTGCAGGGAAATGTTATGCTAGATGCCATAGCTGTTGCCTTTTTATTATAAAGACTAATACAGAGGTGATAGCTGGGCTTATTAATTGTGAAATACATGTGGTAAAGCCGATACGCCTTTAATAGCAGCTTGTTATCATAGATTATTACAGGCCTTAGAAAGGTATTTGTTTACATGGAATCTCGCAGATTACTGTAGTAGGCAAGGATTTTGGTGTTGGTAGCGCACCCAAACAAACCATGGTGACAGACATTATGCAATGTGCTAATCCTTATTAGGCTCCCTTAGTAGGTATTTTATAGTGTTTTGACAACTGTACGTTACACATATTTATATTCTTTTTACGGTATACCTGATGGTTGCCTTGTGGGATGGCTTAGGACTGACACAGTAAGACTGAATTGGTTATTGTGCCAGGCCAATGATAAAGGTGATAAACCTAATTGTTAATAACTAAACATTACAAAAAAGGGCAGCAGCCCTGTCATACTGATTGTGAAAAGCATATGTTAATATCAGTAGGCATTAATGGGTAGATTGTTATTACTCTTGTTAGAAATGGTATTTCTGGTTGGCTAGGGCTTGCACCTAAGCCAGGCAGAAACCACCATCTAGTCAGGGCAAGGGAGTTACACGCTGAAGATAGCCCCTGCTCACCCCCTTGGTAGCTTGGCACGAGCAATCAGGCTTATCCCAGAGGCAATGTGCAAAGCGTTTGCGCAATACACACACTCACAGCAGCAACACACTAGGCACACCACAAAAGAAACTCCACACAAGGTTTTATCAAAAATAGCTTTTGTATCATCATAAACACATTAGAAACATAATCACACAATATACACTGAGCCACTGGCACTAGGCAATATTCACAGGGGACTATACTATGTACAGGACAGGGCCAATCGGGCCACTGTCAGAACCATCACAAAGCACAAGTAGCAAATGTAAAACACAACCAGTAACTACTGGTACAATAATAACCTCAGCATTATCTCACATTGGGCATAAGACACATTATGTGCAAACCTCATAAGCATAAACATTGGCCTAAACCACAATATGCATAAACATCAGAAGCATAACTCACATTAGGACCTTGTGCCCTATCACCATCATAAAGCTGAACCCAGGCCAACTGGCCTTTCACTGGGCCCAAAGGTGCCCTCTGTCCATAAAGTCAGGGCGCTGCGCTGCCACTGCAGAAACAGCACTGTGCGTCATGCACTGGGGCAGAGGGGTGCAACTCACCTCTTTCTTCTTATTAAAAACAATATGCCTCCGAAGGAAAAATGGCACTGGCACTACTGTGCCCTGAGAGCCCCCCTTCTCAATGGGACCCTTCCGGTGCCAACCGCGGCACAACAATGCGGCACGTTATCAGCACTGGCACAACGGAGCACATAAAATCCCCCCACAGTGCAGCTGCCTGCGACATCGGCGCAGCTGAGGGAATATACTTTGGTGCCACTGCGCCTTGGGAGACCCTCTCTGGGACTCAATCGGCACCCGAAATGCAACAAAGAGCCCCCACTCACCGGGGCTCCTTCGTGGACTCAGCTCCTCTTGCTAACTGAAGGTGGGAAGGAACATGTCACAGGCAGGCCCCGCTCACGGGAACTCTTCTGGTCAGCTCTGGTCTTCCTGACATACGCGGGCTCCCACCAGCTCACGGGTGCCCCACTTGGCATGCGCTGATATCCGGGCTCAGAACGGACACGGGGATGACTCAGCCGCATACGTAGTCACGGAGGCGGGTTAGGCTCCCGCCCTCCTTCCGACACCCCTCTTCTGGCCGGGAACTTCCTCTTCCTGGCCACGCCCCAAGTCAGGCAACTTGCCTGTCTTCTTCTTTTCGCGGCAATCTCTCTTCTCCGGTAAATGCGGGGTGGGATCCCGCTGTCAAAGATACACAAATGCAGGGTGGGCTCCCTGTCCACCACGCATCAGTAGTGCGGGGTGGGCTCCCGCTCTGTCTCAAAATAATACCCACAAGGTGGGGCAGATTCCCGCCGCACTTCAGGACCACAGCAATGCGGGGTGGGCTCCCGCTCCAACACCAGCAGCACGGTAGAGTGCCCACGCCAGGATTCCCCCCCAGCAGTCCCTACAGCAGCGCTCAGCCAGGCACCAGTGCTCCTCCTGGGCTGGCTATAAAACGATAGCGCTCAGGTCCTCAAAAGTCCTTGAAGTTTAAGGTGCACAGCTGCGCCCAGGCAGTCCTGCACACAGGGCCCTCCAGCAGAGAGGCAGTCCCTCGTGGCGGTTCCTCCTACAGCCCAGCAGCAGCAAGCCCCACGTCATAGGAAAGCACAGGAACAGCTCAACTTTTCATGGGTTCACAGCCCCAATATTTATATCAACATTTTCTTTGTTCTGCCCTGGCACAGGGCTGGGGAAACCAGTTGCAACTGGTTTTGGGGGGTGCAGAGCAATTTGCTTACAGGGCTCCCATCCTCCTTTGTCAGGTGGGAGCTCTGTTATCAGACACACCACAGGGGGGCGGAGCCAGCATGCACCCAGGCAGGCACAATCCCATTCAGGATCAGGGGACTACTCCTCCCAATACTCCAAATGCAGATGCCCTATTCAGCCTAGCGCTGACTCACGCTGCCCCTCCTGGAGCCACACACCTCACCAGCCCCTGTCACTCCAAAGCCAGACATGCAATCCACATCAGGCAGGCAGACACATAGCACACAGAAATGCCAACTTCTAAAAGTGGCATTTCTAAAATAAGTGTAATAAATCTGAGCACACCATTGCGTCACGTTTATTATCATTATTCCAAATATACCAAACTTGACCACGCTGCTCCTCTCATATCAGGAATTACCACTGAGAAACACTTAGCAGAGAATCCCCAATGCATTCCTATGGGAGGGCAACCTCACAGTAGTGAGAAACCAAAATGGCTGTTTGTCACTACCAGGACATGTCACACACTTAAGATACATGTCCTACCTTTTACCTACAATTCACCCTAACCATAGCGCTAGCTAGGGCCTACCTTAGGGGTGACCAACATGTAGTAAAAGGGGGTCACAGATGTGACACACACTTTAGGTGCCACATCACAGCGGCAGTAACACTGCACGCACAGGCTCTGCAATGGCAGAGGCCTGGGATAGGTTTGAAAGGCTACTTTGGTGGGTGGCGCAATCAGCGCAGCAAGCCCACCAGTAGCATTTAATTTACCAGCCCAGGGTATATGAGATACCACTTTACAAGGGACTGACAAGTAAATTAAATAGCCCAAACAGGTGTAGACCAATCTTACCATGTTTATTACAGAGAGCACACACACTTTACACTGAACAGAAGTACTAAAGTGCCCAGAGTCCTAAAACCAGCAACACCATGTCAGAAAAAAGGCTAGGAGGAAGGCAAAAAGTTTAGGGATGACCCTGCAAAAAGGGCCAAGTCCAGCAACTCTATATTAATACCTACAGATAGGTATTACCATAGTAGGCTAGGGTTTTAGTGCTGGTTACCCTCTCTTACAAGCCATGTGGAAAGAACATTTACAAGAATCTTTGTTAAGTCCTCTTGGGAGAGGTAGTATTTTGCTTTACTACTGTAAATTTACATACTTTTAAATTTTCTGACTCTATATCTGATAGTTTCATTTTGGGAAAACGTAAGGTCACTACAAGAAGCCTGAGTTAGTTATGGTGACAAGCCAATGATAACAGCTAGAGGCCTGATTGTTTCACAAGGAAACATATATTTCCAATATCATAGGTCTGATATATGTATTATGAAAAGTTATGATGAAGGCCTGACATATTGATTATGAAAAGCATGTTAAGCCTATGAATATTTAAGGGTAGATTGTTATTTCTCTATATTAAGGTCTACAGATAGGTATTTTGTAACATTAAATGTCACAGATTACCTTTGTAGGGAAGACGTTTGGTGCTGGTTATCACCTCTAAAAAGTCCTAGGGGTAGAAGTTTTGCAGTGTAATAATTCTGGTTAGAATCTCTTATTAGCTGTCTGACAGGATCTTGTAATGAATTAATAATTATATAATACATACATTTATATGTATAAATATATATTCACACAGATACATGGAGGGGTTGTGGGTCAACTCTTTTCTGCCATTGGTCTGTCTCTGTGTCATTTACACTCTGATTTCATACTGATCAACATGCTGTATTGGTTATTGGTGCAGTCCACATCAGTCATTGGCTCCCTTGCCCTGTGAATGATGGGATTTTCTGATTGCATGTGTACATCCACCTTAAAATGAGTGTGTTTCAGTGTGAGGATTGATTGGGCAGTCCTTTTTTTCAATTTTCTCTTTTATAGTTGCCCTTTCATTTCTTTGCATCTTAGGAAGATAGTACAGCTCTTCAGGTGGTGCTAACCGGTCGCTTACTTGCCTATCATTTCATCTGCAGTGCGTCACATCCCACGTGGCCTCATCCTCTAACTCAGCAGACACTTCGGAAGGCTATTGCCATAGTGTATCCTATTTTATCATTCCAAGATGGCCAACATATTGTTTCTAAATGTGGTGGCTAAGCTGATACTATTGGAGATAGAGTATTTGAAATTCCTAAGCAAGATGGACACCTGCTGGTATGTTTAGTTCAGTTACTTAAAGCATGAGCCCACTGCGTGTAGATGGTACAAAAGGGGGGGGGGGGTGATGGACGGAGCATCAGAACCAACCAAACACTCACACCCAGTCAACAGATCTGGGTTTGATCCATCACCGTTCTTTAGCCCACTCTGCCACCCCAGTTCAGACATGGCCATATGCAAATAAGTCTGACCCTGTGCCTCATGAGAACAGTCCAGCCCGAACTGCCAAGCCATGCCTTCCCTGGACAGGAAACAAGCTTCCTCGGACCGGTTTCTGGCATTTCAGCCGTCTTCAGCGAGGCTTGCTTGAATCCAGTGGCAAAGTGAGCAAGGGACTCAACATTTGAGCATACCCTGCCAACTTATGGCGAACAAAGCGGTACAAAAGGGGGTGGTGGTGATGGACGGAGCATCAGAACCAATCAAACACTCACACCCAGTCAACAGATCTGGGTTTGATCCATCCCCGTTCTTTAGCCCACTCTGCCACCCCAGTTCAGACATGGCCATATGCAAATCAGTCTGACCCTGTGCCTCATGGGAACAGTCCAGCCCGAACTGCCAAGCCATGCCTTCCCTGGACCGGAAACAAGCTTCCTAGGACCGGTTTCTGCATTTCAGCCGTCTTCAGCCAGGCTTGCTTGAATCCAGTGGCAAAGTGAGCATCCTGGGGGTGCCAGAGTCTACCACACCGGGCATATAAACCAATTGGTTGGACAGCTATTGGTGGATATTTCTGGTGAGGAATCCTTCCAATCCACATTCGTAGTGGAGCGGGCCTATCGGGCACTTGGGCTGCGTCCTAACCCAGATTGGCCCACAAGGCCAATAATAGCAAGACTATTGAATTTTAGAGACCGGGACGCTGCCTTGAAACTGGCAAGGTAGTAGGGCCCCCTGAACTGGCAAGAATCCACCTTATCCATATTCCCAGACTTTACTATCCTCGTTCAGGAGGCCCAGCGCAAATGCATGGGTGTGAAGGCCACTTTACAAAATCTCAGCCTACGCTATGGTCATGCTACGGGTAAATGTCAAATGGAAAAGTGTGAAGTTTTTGAAAACCCACAGAAGTATAAACCTATTTCAAAACCTATTCTGAGACTCAGCAGATCCTCAGTCGGGGGTCACCTGGGGGATGAAAGCCAGACGTTCACTCCAGTGCCAGTATGGACCTTTTCCCGTCGGTCTGAATGCAATATGAGTGAAGACTCCCAGCGCGACTGCCGAAGTGAATAGCAAGGCATTGCATACATGGGAATAGGGCTGAGTTAGATTGCAGTGTTGGGTGTAGTATGCTGGGGCGAAGCTGTAGTTAAACTTGTTCATGTTTATCTCTTACAGGATGCGGGGGGTTGACGTGGCATTGCCACCCCCCTCCCTAGTGATGTTCACTTTGCAGATATCTGGTAGACATGATTGGCCATGGGAATTTCTACAATTGCTGTTTTTTATGTTTGAGGGATGTGCTTGGCGGCCAGCCGCCCAGCATGGGAGGGGGGAATGTTAGGATGTTTCTTTCTATGTGGGGTACAGTTATTTGACCCTCTCTGTGTACAACAATTCCAGGTATTCCCTTGCACTAGACCGCAGACAACATGCACAATATATAGCAATGTAGGCTAATGTTCAAGCTTATGCTGACATCGCGTTCATGTCCTGGAACATCATGGCCTTAAATAATCTGCGTAAATATAGGCAGGTGTTACAATATGTGCGTAGACACTCGATAGATATAGTATTTCTGCAAGAAACACATTTAATGCCCACTTACCAGCCTTCATTTGCCTCCACCTGAAGAACCCACAGTTTTTTCTCCAACTACAGTTCCTACTCACGGGGGTATCTATTCTGATATGCAAGTGCCTGCCTTGTCAGCACTTATTCACAACTGTAGACACGGGGGGACGCTACCTGTAAGGACTAGGGCTGCTCTGGGGACAACGCATACTGTTAAGTTGATATATACTCCCCAAAAGTGGACAATTCTGAATTCTATCATAATAAGCACAGATTGATTTGGTTGACACTGAACATATTTTACTGGGGGGGGACCTTAAAATCCTTCTAGATCCAACATTAGATATCACAGCGACAGCCCCACTTAATAAGCCCCGAACCCGCATTGTGCTACAGGAAATGTGTGAGACATATGCGCTGCACGATGCATGGCAACAGATGCACCCACACGAAACAGCTTATACACGCCACACGACACGATACAACACATGGGTATGACTAGACTATTGACTATTGCCATGAACCATGATCCCATGGCTCCAGAATATTAAGCACCTACCTCCGAACACTGTCAGACCATTCTCCGGTGACCCTGACTGTGCGAATACCTGGGGCAGGGGAAGTCGAGCGACAGTGGTGATTGCCTGCAATCACGCTACTTGATACAGTGTTTAAGGAGGAACTTAGGACAGCAATAATTGAATATTTTGAAAATAATGAGGGACTGGTATCGCCGTAGGCTGCCCTATGGGAGGCCTTCAAGGCATACATGAGGGGGATATGCATCGCCAAATGTACGTGAATATTGAAAGACCTCAGACGAACACTGTCCAGGTTGAAGGACATCTTACTATTGCTAGACCACATTCAGGCCACTGGGGACAATCTGTCTAGAAAAGCAACATTGAGTATCAGAAATCGGCAGAAAGGGAAGCTCACTTTCTGGGTAAATATGCGAAAGCCAGGCGATATGGAGAGGGAGAGAGGCCAGGGCACACGTTGGCTCGACTGCTGCAGCCACCACATGGACAATCCTATATACCGGGATTGCAGGGTCCAAATGACGAGTACATAACTAACACACCTGGAATTAAGCATGAATTGCTGTGGTACTACGCTGACATGTATTCAACCAAACAGGTGGAGGGCACTAGTATAATTACCAACTATTTAGAGAAGATAGTGATGGTGTGGCTCATGACAGCGCAACAACAATTTTTAAGTGGTCCATTCATAACTGAAGAGCTCTCGCCGGTTATAAATGCAATGGATAGCAATAAGGCCGTGGGCGAGTTCACTAGAGCCTATGACAAGGCATACAAGGACATGCGGGTGCCACATTTGCTGGAGGTGTTTACAGAAGTATTGAAGGAAGAAGATCCTCCCCACACTATGAGAAGCTGTTATCATATTACTCCCCAAACTGGGAAAGGACCCAATGCTTTGTGGCTCATCTACGCCACTATCCTTGCTAAATTTTGATATCAAAATCCTGGCCAAAATGGTGGCGACTCATCTGGCACTACTACTGGGGCAGATTACATCACCGGCGCAGTCAGGCTTTGTCCCGCATAGGTCGACCGCACTAAATCTCCCAACATTCTTTGAAGCCCTTCATAGAATAGCACCTACAGTCCCGGCCATGACAGGACTGTTGGATGCCGAAAAGGCCTTTGGTTGAAAATGGCCCTCCTTGCAAACTGTACTGCAGAAATTGGGCTGCCCGGCGGGATTCATATCCCTAATCACCATATTGTACACCTAACCAACTGCACACATCAGAGTCAACAGCATGATAACGGGACCGATTAATATAAATTGCAGCACTAGACAAGGCGTCCGTTATCAATGCTTCTTTTCATTATAGCAATGAATCCCCTGGTGAGACAACTGCAAAGAAATCATCTCCATCGGGGACTTCAGTTTAAAACTGCCCTAATTAATAACGCTTTATGCAGAGGATATTATATTAAATGACGGGCACCCTGCTAAAAACTTAGCGCCACTGCTATGCAAGATTGTGTGCTTTGGGGAGTTGTCGGGACTACAAATTATTTGGCAAAAATCCAATGTCTTCCCTCTTACGGAGCTGGAAGATCGCACATGTGAGGTGTTCCCACTGACTTGGTGTGAGTCAGAAACAGGATACTTGGGGATAACCTTGCATAGGAACAAAGAGTAAATATTGAGACTTAATTACGGGTCAGGATTAAATCAACTGAAAACCAAAATAAATAGGTGGATTAAATTGCCACTTTCAATGGCGGACCATATAGCCATTCTAAAAATGGTGGTACTACCGAAGCTGCTCTACCTATTGAATAATATCCCTATCCCCCTCACATATTCATTCTTTACTCAATTCCGTACACAATTGACATGTCTCATTTGGGGAGGGCGGCAACCACGAATTGGCTGAAACACCATGGTTCTCTCATATGAAAAGTGAGGGTTTGGAGTCCATCATATACAGCTATATTACTTAGCAGCACAATGTAGCAATGCGTGACACTGGTACCAGCCAGATACATGCATACCATACTCCAAGCTGGAGATAGACTCAGGGTCTCCAGTGCCACTGCGGACCCTCCTTCTGGCCGGATTACTGCAGGACACAATAGACATCCAGACTGTGTCTACCACTTGCTGGGCCTGGAAGAGACTATTACGGATGATGGCGGGGCACAGTGCCATACACATCAGCACTTCCCTTGGACAACCCATGGTTACCCATTACAAAATAGCCATTATTAAAACACACTCTTAGGCGATATTATTTACATGTATTCGGGGACACCTTTCCTGAGGCCACATTCTCTCATGTACCAAAGACACCCGCCTTGAAGTCACCCCCCCACCTAGACCACTTTGTATTGGTCAGGTTCCAGAATGCACTCAGGGTTAAAATACCAACATATCCGCTGGAGCCTGACAACTTCACACCGCTCAAGTTGCTTATCACAGACGGAGAGGGAGATAGACTGATCTTGAAACTGTATCATACGAGCGTGGACCTAATAACCACACAGAATACCAAACTAAGAGCTGCATGGGAGGAAGACCTAGGACACCCACTTGCAGATAAAATTTTGCAAGATTGCTGTAAACTCACTCGCAGTGTCATGTAACCATTGATACAAATATCTACACATGATCTACATAAAACCGGTAACAATGGCCCATATGGATCTCTCCCACACATCACCATGCCTTAAAGGGCAGGCCCCCACAGCAGATTTTCTACACATGACCTGGACCTGCATTAAGATAGCAGAATACCGGAGGCAAATATTTTACAAACTGGAATGCCTGACGCAACTACAGATCAAACCGTCCCCCCTTTTGGCACTACTAGGATATGTCACTGATATCCCTAAGGCATCAGGTAGGTATGTATCAATGGCATTGCTCATGGCGAAGAGGGAACTGGCCATACATTGGGGACGTAAATGCACTCCAACTGTGGCACAATTGATCAAAAGATTAATGTACTGCGATACTAATAGTGAACTGCATGTTATGTTGCAGCCTCCCACATCTAGACCTAAAGACATTTGGCAGGGCTTAAGGGACTATTGAAGTACAACAACTTCTCAAGAGGGATCCCAGTGACACTATAGGACATCGGTCCACTGGAGACATGGTGGAGAACCCACTTCAGCGGATGATTGGTCTCATGTATAGGTCAAACTCATCACTGTGTTAGGCTGGTACTAATATTCTGCATTGATCACTGGGTGTGTTTCACTTTAATTGATGGGACTTCGAACGCATTGATGAACATGATGACAATAATGATTTATCTATAATGCTATGAATATAAGAATGCAGGGAATGAATGTTATCTTACAAATATATGACACTGTTAGACTTGGCATCCTTGGAGTGGTTTCCCCTGACTTTTTGCCTCTACCTCCTGTATTTTTGACACTGTGCTGGATTTCATTTTTGTTGGCTTAGATGCTTTGGGCACTTTGCCACTGTTGATCAGTGCCAAAGTGCAAGTACTCCCTGTGTAAATTGTTATTGTTATTGGTTATCCATGTTTTACCAGTAGGTCCCTAGCAAAGGGCACTGAGTGTGCCAGGGCCGGTAATTCAAATGCTACTAGTGGGCTTGCAGCACTGATTGTGCCACCCACATGAGTAGTGCTGAAAAGAGGTCTCAGGCCTGCCACGGCAGTGACTGTGCGCAGTTTGTTAACTGCCATGTCGACCTGGCCAGTGCACCCACTTGCCAGGCCTTACCCTTCCATTTTCTTACACATTGGACACCCCTATGGTAGGCCCAAGGTACTTCCTTGGGCAGGGAGCAGTGTATGTGAAAGGTAGGACATGTACTAGTGTGGGTACCATGTCCTGATAGTGAAATACTGCCAATTTCGTTTTTCACTATTGAAAGGCTATCTTGCCCATTGGACAGAATGGGGAATGCTGTGTAACATGTTTACCTGCATATCTTCCCATAGGAGCAAGATGGAAATTTGGAATCTGGTATCCCTGAACTCAGAATTTGATAACACATCTTTTAGGAAGGATGATTTTTAAATTCTGTGTTTGAAAATAGCACTTTTAGAAAGTGGCTATTTTCTTGTTCAACCTTTCTGTGTGCCTCTGCCTGGTTGTGGATTGACTGTCTGGTTTGAGAGTGACAGGGGCTGGGGTGGCTCCAGGAGGCTGGGTGAGTCAGCACTAGGCTGAATAGACCTATATGCATTTGGAGTGGTGGGAGGAATAGCAGCTGGGCCTGAATAGGGCTGTGGCTGCCTTCCACAATGCTGGCTCCACCTCCTGCAGTGTGTCTGATGACCCTGGCCCACACTAACAAAGGAAGAAGCTGTGCACTGTCAGAGTGCACCCAGAACTGATTTGGACTGGGTCCAGGAGCCCTCACACATAGAGAACAAAGATTTTTGGGGTAGAAATACTAAAGCTGAAACCCCTGAAAGTTAGACTACTTCGTAATCAAGAGGAATCCCTGCCAAAGAAGATCAACTGAAGAGACTGAGGCGAAGTACTGCCCTTGCTGTGTGTCTGGGGTTGGCCTGCAGCTTGCTGTTTCTACAGAGGAGACGACAAAGGGACTTTGCTGTGTGCTGTGTCCCCTGCTTGAAGAAGGACTTTGCTGTGTGCTGTGTCCATCTGAAAAAAAGTCTCCAAGGGCCTGAGAAGAGCTGGCCTCCTGTTTCTGGAATCCCAGGACCAAAAGGACTACACCCCCAGCTTCCCTGAACTTCCTTGCTGGGAGTTCTAGCCTGCCAGGAGGTGCCTGTAACTGTGTGTGAGGCCCTTCGCTGTTGGAAGCTGGAAGCGCGACGCAACGAGGGAGAAGCCCGTTGCCACCGCAGCAGCCACTGTCGCTTGGGCGAGGAAGCGGGCTGTGGCTGTTTGCCGCTGCATCACCAGAGAAGCGTGTTGCAGGGCCATCGCATCGCTGAGGAAGCGTGTCGCCGCCACCGCTGATCGCATCACCAGAGAAGCATGTCGCAGGGCCTGTCGCAGCTCAGGAAACCACCGATTTCACCACATGGCTGTTGGGAGTGCACGCATCGCCTCCACGTTGTCACATCGCATCAAAGAAGCCATTTTGTCACATCACACCGGATCGTCCCAATGCATCGAGGCACCATCTTGTCGCTTCATAATCGGAGCGCAGGAAGAATCAACGCATCGCCTTCTCTGCGACCCTTTTGTTTGTTCTGCGTTACGCATCCAAAGTACTTTGGGAGTAAAGTGTCACATTTACCATCTACAAGTTTATTTTTGCAACAACCTTTTTAAAGACATTCTACTAAGTATCTGTATGTTGGATTTTTGTCGTTTTGATCTTGTGTAGTTTAGATAAAGATATTTTATTTTTCTAAACTGGTGTGGTGTCCATTTGTGGTGTTTTCACTGTGTTACTGTGAGTGTTGCTACAAATACTTTACACATTGCCTTTGGGATAAGCCTGTCTGCTCGTGCCAAGCTACCAAGGGGGTGAGCAGGGGTTATCTAAAGTGTGTATCCCCTTTACCCTGACTAGAAGCAAGGGTCCCTATTTGGTCAAAGGTACCTACCTCTGCCAAGTAGAGAACCCCATTTCTAAAAGACACCAAGAGTAATAAAAAAATAAAATATATATTTTTTAAAACAGGAATATCACTAGCACTGATGTAACATGAACAAGACCATCGCAGAAGCAGAAGATGGATACACATTTGGTGTAAATCGTTCATAAGCCATATCAATTAATTGAAAGGAAATTCCGATGGGGAACTTCATTGTGACAGAAAACTATAACATATGGATACCCTAAACCCTCTGCTCTCTCTGTAAAACGGCTCATTGATCAGCCACTAATTCCATTTACAATGAGTCTGCTTTAGACCTCGTTTAGACCGAATTCAGACACTTGCAGCAGAGACTAACAAGCACTTACATGCCCTGGGAGCAGTTTGTGGCTCCCCACCATCCTTCTCAGTGGACAACTGGCCTTCCCAGGAGTCGACTGCACACTGAACCACATTTCCTCACCATATCTTGGGTCTATCACGACAAGTAGGCTCAAAATTCCCAAGGCTTCCCCATTTCTCCAAACACAAATTGACCCCATATTTCTTCCTAAATTGTATCGAGGAGTTGGCCTAACGGCTATGGAGGTCGACCTCGAATCTAGGGAACCGGGTTCGAGTCTCGGCATTGACGCTGACAATCCTGTTATTCTGGGCAAATCACTTAGGGCCAGATGTACAACGGGTTTGCGAACCCGTTTGCGCATGCAAAAACTACATGGGGTATGTACAAACCCTATTTTGCGAGTCGCATTTTTTTGCGACTCGCAAAATAGGATTGTGCGACTCGCTATTAGGAAGCGGTGTTTCCTTCCTAATAGCATGCACAAACCCTATGTACAGATGCTTTGTGTCCGCAATTGCGGGTGCAAAACTCTCGCAAATTACCACCCTCTTCAAGAGGATGGTAATGGGGTCACAAAAGGGAAGGAGTCCGCAGGGGACCCCTTCCTCTTTTCAAACACAGGGGAAAATATTTTTTAAGGGCAGGTGGTTGTCCCAGGGACCATTACCTGCCTTTAAAAATTGAAACAAACACGTTTCATTTATTTTTTTAAGGAAAATGGGATGCATTTGAAAAAAAACCCAGCTTTATGTAAAAGCAGTCCCAGACATTGTGGTCTGCTGAGCCCAGCTGGCCACCATACCTGGGAGGGCCTGACATTTCCAATGGGGTCGCAAATTAATTAATATTAATATTCATGACCCTCTCTATTTGCGACCCCATTGAAACCCTGTTGTACATGGTAAATTGCGCCTTGCAAATTTCGACTTGCAAAAGAGTCGCAATTTGCGAGGTGCTATTTACTTGGTCGAACATCTGGCCCTAGATCTCCCCGTGCCTAACAAAAATGATGAATGTGTCCTCATGTAACACAACTGGTGCTATGTAAAGCGCTCTACTACCCTATACCTGGTCAAGTTCGTGCTATATAAAACTCTGTTAAAAATAAAATCCAAGGGCAATGATCCGCAACACAGACAAGTGTCCATTGTTACAGTGTTCACGAGTCATCTGTTTGGAATCAAATATTGAAAGCATTCATTGCACAGAAGCAATGTTTTTTGCAAATCGTCATGAATATTCGCGTGGTGAGGCAGAAGGTTCTGTCAAGTGAGGATGTGCTAAAGTAGAGATACAACATCCTAAGGCATTTTCAACAAAACAAAACGTCATTACGTTGTTAAGTTTAAAGTTGCTTACGACTGAAGGCATTATGGTGTAGGACAGTAGCAATAAGAAAAACAAATAGGAAAAGAGGTGAAAGAACAGAGGCTGACCAAGGTCAACAGAAGAATCCCGTTTTCAGATTTTGCAGAATTACATTAAATTAGATGCCTGTCACAATTTAATGGGGAGTTCACTCCCTGTCCACTGCATTCTTTCCACTCGAGCATATTAGTCAATAAGTAACAGTGCTATACCTGAGGGATCACGAAGGTGCATGCACCACCAGCAGCTGGAAGAGTGTCTTTCTCTTCTGGTAAAAGTCACAAGGAACCAAGAATAAACCCTTAAAATGAATGCAATACTTGACCGACCAGGAGTCAGTGAAATTACTGCCAAACAATGGAAACATTGTCAGATTTGTGCCAACCAGTTAAAAGACCTTCTTGTTATGTATCTTCTGTAGCTTGTTCAGTTTGGCATCGGGGAGCCTAAGACAAACTGTGCTGACTTAGTTAAGGTGAAAGAGGATTATAGAGCCAAGGGGAGATTGCTGTCAAACCAGACTTCTAATAGTAGAGATGGGGGGACTGTGCATAGAAGTGGGCCAGAGGTTCTTAATCCAGGCTAAAAAATCTTTGTCAGTGATAAGAATTTCAGGGGGATATTCACAAGGACTTATCTCGGATTTATCTCCACCTTAACGCATCAAAGGTCGAGATAGACCTAACACCCCATTCACAAACTGGTGCAAACTGCAGACATCGCCAGTATTCCCGTGATAACTGCCTCAAAATGTATCACCACGGCGGACACCACCAACTAACCTTAATGAGATGCAGAGTAGGCGTTCCCATGCAAAAACACACAAAAAACCACAACACCACTTTCACAACAAACTGTCAGATCTGCAAAGTGAACCAAAAACAGGTGATTAGCCGATGTAGCCGCAGGTATTTAACACCTGCCTCAATCAGGTGTAAAGACAGATGACTACCTGCAGTAGGCAACGGAGCCCCGCACACAGCCACACCCGCAGAACAAACTACGCCATGGAGCTACTCATCATGCAGCTCGAAGCCCCAATAGGGCCACAGCACCCACCACCCCCAGGACCGCCACCACCTACAGGACCCGGACCCGCCCCCCGGACCACCACAGAGGCAGCGCAGAGTAAGACAGCGGACCTACCGAAAACACACCACACTCACAGACCTAATGCCCGAGGAAGTCATTGCCCACTACAGGCTCAAAAGGGCAACCATCCTCCGCATCATGACCCACATCACCCACAGGCTAAAGGTCCCAAGACGGCGGAGAACCAACATCCCTCCGCAGTCAAAGCTGCTGGCTGTGTTGCACCTGTTGGCCTCTGGTACCTTCCAACCAACAACAGCCAGATTCGGAGGGGTCTCACAGCCAGCCCTATCAAAGTTCATCACACCTGTCCTGTATGCCATCCTCAGCTTCATACCCCAGTACCTTCAGTTCCCCAAAACTGCGCAGGAACAGCTGGAGACAAAGCAAGGCTTCTATGCCATAGCCAGATTCCCGGCCGTGTTGGGAGCAATCGACTGCACAAATGTGCCCCCTGTGGATACTGTACACAACTACTGCAACAGAAAGCATCGGCATTCCATCAATGTGCAGACAATAGTGGACCGCCGGGGACTCTTCACCAATGTCGTCGCCAACTACCCAGGCAGTGTGCATGATTCCTTCATCTTCCGACAGTCCATCATCGACCAGCGCTTCCAGGATGGCACATATGGAGCAGGACTGCTCGTTGGTAAGTGCCAAATCAACACATCACACACCCCAAACCCACCAACACACAACGCACAACTGTGAGAATGCACACGTGACCAAACCACATACAACATGTCAAACTACACGACCACCTACCAAACACGACAACACCACTCCATAGTCATCCCGGGCTACCCCTGCACCTAACACAGCCATTTCATGGCAGCACAGCCACACAACAGCTGAACGTGTGGAGAAGCAGAATGCAGCCATGTGCGAGGATGCAAGTGACCCCTGAGTGGGAATGTACACGAGAAGTGAGGCGTGGTGTTGCAAGACAGACATGGGGATGCAAACAACTGATATGTCCATGCAGACCACAACTGCTGGTGACTGGAGAGTAGTGAGCAGTGGACGCAACCATGTCACCCCAGGCTGTGGGACAGGTAACGGAAGTGTCATGCGCTGCGTCCCCCCCTGTGTGCGTGAGCGTAGAGTGGGTTGGCCCTGAGTACGCCAGGGCTGCGCGGGGGTGTGGTGACAAACCCTGTTGCGCAGGGCGTGGTCCAGTCCAGGAAGGCCAACCTCACTGAAAGTGCGGCGCAGTGCGGCCTGCCACGAGGCCGACACTGTGAGCAGCGGGGCCTGTGACCCTGTGCGCCTGCCTCACCCCAGGACGCTGATGCACAGACCAGGCCTGCACGCCCCAGCGCACCAGTGCCGCACTGCTCACCTGCCGACACCGTCGTGTGTCAAAGAGGGCCCAACACGGGCCGGTGCAAGCACCAAGCCCCAGTCCCTCGACCTCTGCAGCCTCTGCAGACCATCGCTGGCCCCCCCGACGCTGGTCTCCATCACTCCGTACTAATTTACATGCTCCACTGGCGTCCTCTTTGGGCCAGTAGGTCCCACATGTGGAACAGTGTCCTAAGTCCTGAATGGCAGTGACCCCAAGTCCGTGGCAGCGGCCACATCACAAGTCTCCCTTTGATCAGTGAGGCATAATTCCATATCGCAGGCCTGCGATACGTAGTGCCACTGACCATGTGAGCCATGAGTGACCGTCATCCTCCGGCGGAACATCGTTGGTATCTGAGCCTGTGGCCTGGGGGTTATCATCAGTAACGGACAGGTACGGACTTGGTGTCTGGCTTGGGTCTGTGGCATTCATATCCGCCATGCTGCCGGACACAGCTGGCATGTGCCCCCTGCATCATGCCCTGGGGGTAGGCCTCCCATTCTCCCCTGTGACACTCCGCGGAAGGCACCCATGACACATGTGAGGCCCTACTCTGCCCTCATGACCCTACCCCAGTCTCCCGCAGGTCAGTGTCCCGTGGCGGTGGGCCCGTGTCAGCCGCTGTGCATTCTGGGCCACTAGCCCTGGCACCTCGAGTCATTCCCCCTTGTTGTACTGACATTGCATTTTTGAGTGCCTGATGACTGTTGGAGTTGTTGCCAGCACCAGCTACTCCCTGAGGGCTGTCTTATACTCACCCCACTCACAGCCAGCACAGGAGTCACTGTATTAGTGGGCCTGCCATCACATCCTGCCGAACCAAGTATTGACTCTTTTCTCCCGCTCTGTCACAGGTGATCAAGGATATGAACTCTACCCTTGGATGATGACACCCCTCCGAGACCTGGACACACCCGCCCAGAGGCAGTACAATGTGGCCCACATACGCACCAGGGGCATCGTTGAACGCATATTTGGCGTGTTGAAGTCACGTTTTTAGGTGCCTGGACGGCACAGGTGAAAAGATCTTGTACAGCCCGGACATCGTATGCAAGATTATCGTTGCATGTTGTGTGTTGCACAACATCTGTGTTCGCACCAATGCCCCATGGATCCCAGTTCCAGGGGTACCGGGCATTGATGGTGATGATAGGGCAGGTGGCCCACATCCCACTGCAGCTGTGGCAAGAATGGCCTGTTGGCACTCCATCATTGACACTTACTTCTCATGAGCATGTCACATTATGGCCGTCCATGGCACTCATGAGACGATAGAAGATGTCCAATTGCAATGCATGTGTGATTAAAACATATTTGCAGGTTACAGGTTGTACTTGTACATTGTCATGTTACATTTTCATTGGGTTTCAGATGTGATTTGCCATGTTGTGCACATTTGCGGAACCAGTTGTGTCCTGTGTTCAGTTGTGGAGGGGTTGCTGTTTGTACCGGGATGTTGTCACTGGTGAGGTGCACTTTTACTTATGTGCGTATTCTGCACGGAGGGCGAGACGCTCCTGCGGCTCTGATTTGTCTGCCACTTGTCTCTTTCATGTGGTGTGCCTGTCGGTTCTGTTCTTCCACGGTGCTTGGATGCTGTGGTGTACATGTTGTCCTCTGCAGTCGGTCAGGGTGCATCTGTGGTACTCCACTGTTGATGTTTCTTTTTCTGTGGCATTTTCCGTATGCTGTTCTTGTGTTTTTTCCCGCATTATGCGTGAGTATTGCTGCCCTCGCGCTGGTTGTCACTGGTTTCTTATCGCGCTTTGGCCCATCGCAGGTTTTTTGGCGTTGGGGTTTGTGTTTTTATCTCTATCGAGGCGGTTGTATCACAGGCATTGCCCGCGGTTTCAGAAAACTATCGCATGGGGCCGCCTTGTTGTGAATTCCACATTGACACAGGGTTATTTTCCCGGGGTAGGCTGCGATGTTGAGAGTTGCGTTAAGCTACTCTTGAGATAGTATCACACGTTCTTGTGAATATACCCCTCAGTCTTATTACAATTACGTTTCAACAAGCTGGAAATCCTCCAGCCTTGGATCAGTAGGAGGCAGCCCTTGAGAGGTGAGATCTGAGTGCCAGGTAGGCACACGAGCTTCAGGAGCATCTGAGAACCATCTGCATAGGAGATATCCCCAAAACCTAATTGTTCAATCACCTTGCCTAAAGGGAATACTCTCCTTATTGTTCAACCTCTAACCAGGGCATGGTAGCAGTTTATCAATTGTGGCATTTCTCTGCTGTTTTGAGACACACAGTCCCTCTGTTCTGCTGTATCGCCTGAAGGATGTGGCAAGGTTTCTGGGTCACGTAGAAGATTTGTTTGCTTATCATTCTTGACAAGGGTGGTTTTAATTTTGAAATGGCACCTGTGATTCACGGTTTCTTGTAGGGATCAGTTTTTGTCTCATCCTTCAACATTATTTTGATCTTGTATACAGATGACTGTAACTGCAAGGCCTGCAAGTCTATACACAATAATAATGCCCTAATCATTGTTAGATTAGTGCTGACACATTCTTCTGAAAGCGCTTAGGCAAACCAGGGGTGTGGTACACTCTCCTACATGTTGAAAAGGTTGCTAGAAATTGGGTTTCTGATTAGCAGAGGCATGCACCATGTCCAAGCAGGAACCACAATTATAGTCAGGGTAGGTGTAGTGAACACTAAAAGTTTACCTGTGCCCATCCTCTGATAGCTTGCCACAGAGCAGTTAGGCTAAACTAAAGAGAACCTCAGAAAAGTAATCCACACCAGTTTAGAAAAATAGCCAGTAAAACAAGACCAAACCAATATAAATCGGACAAGTCAAGATATGAATTTTTGAAGATAGAACCAAAATGCAGTTCTTAGAAGTCAATAGTTCCAACTGGGGCTATCTGGTCGCGTTTGACCGGGGCAAATCCAAAAGTTCTGTCCGATCCCAGTGGAGCGGGGTTTGGGTACAGAAGTCACGCAGACCCCCTGACAGTACCTTAGATGGATAGTGTGTCGCAGAAGTCTGTGATGCAGTGTCTGGGACTCACGCAGCAGCAGTGATTCAGAGGCACTGCATTGCCAAAGTCGGGACTGCATTATAAGTAGAGGTTGTTGCGTCGCGCAATCGTCAAGTGGTGTCCAAGGTCTAAACTGGGGTTGCATGGTGAGCAAAAGAATGATGGATTTAACCCAGATCTCTTAACTGGGGGTGAATGTTTTGATTTGTTCTGCATTCCGTCCATCAATTGTGTGTATTTTGCTTTCTCACCCGAAGTGTGACAGGTATGCCCAGACGTGTGTCCTGGGCTCACTGTGCCACTGTAATCAAGCTATCCTGGCTGAAGAGAGGTGATACCCCAAAACCGGTCCTAGGATGCTTGTTTCCGGTCCAGGGAGGACCTGGCTTGTCAATTTGGGCTGGACTGTTCCCTTGAGGCACAGGGTCAAGACTGATTTGTGTATGGCCAGGACTAAACTGGGGTGGCATGGTGAGCAAAAGAATGATGGATTTAACCCAGATCTCTTGACTGGGGGTAAATGTTTTGATTTGTTCTCCATTCCATCCATTAATTGTGTGTCTTTTGCTTTCTCACTCGAAGTGCGCCAGGTATGCCCAGACATGGGTCCTGGGCTCACTGTGCCACTAGAATCAAGCTATCCTGGCTGCAGAGAGGTGAAACCCCGAAACCGGTCCTAGGATGCTTGTGTCCGGTCTAGAGAGGACCTGGCTTGGCAATTTGGGCTGGACTGTTCCCATGAGGCACAGGGTCAAGAATGATTTGCATATGGCCAGGTCTAAACTGGGGTGGCATGGTGAGTAAAAGAATGATGGATTTAACCCAGATCTCTTGACTGGGGATGAATGTTTTGATTTGTTCTGCATTCCGTCCATCAATTGTGTGTCTTTCACCACTTCAGTGCAGGCAGCAGTGACAAGTGGATATCATAGAGAAAGGTGCCGGTTCCAAACAACTCCTCAGTGTTGTTGCATTGATTTCTTGGATTGCAGCACCGAAAACTCACTTCCAAGGGACCAAGACTGGATGAGGCTACACATGGCAGAGCAGAACTCACAGCAGAGGAGCCTAGGTGCTGATAACAAGATGCAGGTGAAGTCTTTGATATCCCTGAGACTTCAGAAACAGGAGGCTAGCCCAACGAGCCCTGGGAGAACGTTTAGAGATGCAGGATGTACAGAGTCCTCTCATTCCCAGGCAAGTAGCAGCAAGCAGCAGGCCACCACAGCAATGCAAGCAGAAAAGTGGCCGTCCCTCCTGGCAGCACAACAGCTCTTCTTCCTGGAAGAATGTCCTCAGTTCCAAAAGTGTTCTGAGTATATGGTGTCAGTGGTCCAGTACTTATACCCATGTTAGCCTTTGAAGTAGGGAAACTTCTTATAAAGGTCTTTGTAGTGCACAAGACCCTTCCGTCTCCTGCCCTGGATCCAGACACACTACAGGAGGGTATGCAGCTCTGTGTGGGGACAGGCTCAGCCCTATTATAAAGGTGCAAGTGTCAGCTCCTCCCTCTCTCTCTAGCTCAGGAAGATCCATCAGCTTTGTGATGAGACATCAGGATATTCAGGGCACACCTCAGCCCCCTTTATGTGTGACTGTCTAGAGGTAATGCACAAAACCCAGTTGTCACCCAACCCACACTTGTGTTCCAGAGACAGGTAGAGGCACAGAATGGTAAAAGTAAGAAAATGCCAACTCTCAGACCTGCAATTAAAAAAATTACTTCACTAAAAGATGTGTTTTTAAATTCAGCAACACCAAACTTACTCTTTCTATCTTTTCCCCTTTAGAATTTTCACTTGTAAAGCATTACAAGGCGGCTTCAATGCTAACCTATGGGAGAGCTAGGCCTTGCTGCAGTGAAAGACAAATTTAGCAGTTTTTCACTACCTTAACATGTAAAACTGAAAAGTGCATGTTCTACTATTTGAATACACTGCACTCTGCTCATGGGGCTACATAGAGCAGGTAGGTGAACTTGCCAGGTCGAAATGGCAGTTTAAAACTGCACACACAGGCTCTGCAGTGGCAGGCCTGAGACATGTTTGAAGGGCTACTTATGTGGGTGGCACAATCAGTTCTACAGGCCCACTAGTACCATTTGATTTACAGGCCATGTGCAAATGTAGTGCAATATACTAGGGACTCAGTAAATCAAATATGCCAATCATGGAAAAACCAAATTCCATTACATTTTAGACACAAGGCACATGCACTTTAGCACTGGTCAGCAGTGAAAAAGTGCGGAATCCTAAAGTCAGCAAAAACGAAGTTCAGCACATAGTTAAAAAAGGAGGTCCGAAGGCAAAAAGTCAAGGGAATCCACCCCACAAGATGCCAGGTCTAAAACAGATTATAGTTATTGTTATGTACCTGCTTGAAATTACTAAAGTCTCTGAAGTCAAAACGCTAGATGTATGCTTAATTTCCACCATGTCAATAGAGTCTTATGTTAATGCAGTGATTAGCTGCACTACACGTAAGACATACTATAGTTTGAGTCTTTGGTTTATTGGGGTGTACTGGCTGCTGGGTTACACTGATTGCGGTTGGTACAAAATCAGTGTTACAAAATTGTCTAGAAGAATCCCTGCTTTTTTGCTGCAGCAGCAAGATTGGCTTCCTGTTAAATCTTGCAAAATATGCTCACCTTGTCCAAATAAGGGGGCAGATTTTATCAGAGGTTTTGCATCGCCCATTTATCATGCAAAAGGACGCAGGGGGATGCAAGACCTAGAGTGAGGTTTACCAAGCCACGCAAGGCCGCCTTGAATGGCCCTGCATGGCTTGGTAAATCTGGAGTAACACAAAGCAGCTCAAGTTGCTGCCATGCATTACTCCACCTGAGGGAGGCATTCAATAGGTGGAGCATGGGTGTTCCCAAGCATCCACCCATAGTTTCTGGAGCATCCCAGATTTACCATAAGTGGTAGACCTAGGAAAGAGTCAAAATGCTATGTCTTCCCAGAGGAGGCATAGCAAGGAGAAATATGTTTATTTCTCCTCATTCTTCCCCTTTCTATGTGTGTTGCACTCTGCAGCACACAATGAAAGAGGAAAATGACCCAGAGAACTGTTTTTGTGTAGGAAGGGACACAAAAGAGGAAAAAGCCTCCAATTATTGTATTTGTGCAGGAAGGTGTCCCTTCCTGCACAAAAACGATTCACTGAAAAACCAAAGATGAAAGTGACCTTACAGTCAGGTAAAAATGTCAGTTAAAACTAAACATCTTAAACATAAAAAACACTAAAATTCACCAGTTATAATTTAATGAGCTAACTAGAACTTTTCCCCCCACTATTCTCAGAGTTGTCATCAATGATGAGATTTTATTAGTGATGTCAGCATTGATGCCATTGAACATGTCCTGAGTGAAGTCTTCTGGGAGATCATAAGCAGAGCATGGTGGGGTCATAAGTATTAGTTATCTCAGTAAAATATTACTGGTGAATTTCAGAGTATTTAAATGTTATGTTTTAACTGACATTTTTACCTGGCTACAAGGTCACTTTAACATTTGGTTTTTCGGGGAATTTCAGAAGTGTTTTTTTAATATAAAATATTACCATATCTAACTATAACATCACTTCAACCTTTGTTTTTTGTCAGTGACGTTTAGGTTTTTTTTTTATCGTAAAGTAAGATCTTATTAAAAAATCCTACCCAACCCAGCTTGCATGGCTTGGACTAGGTTGCAGGCCCTGCACCCACTCTACTATGGGTGGCAAACTCCTTGCCACATACAGCCTTTGGCCATGAAATGCGTGGGGTTAGGCGCAAGACCTGACCTGCGGCATGGCCCTGACTTCACCCCTTTCCCTTAGGTCACCAATCCCTGCCACACACAGCCCCCACGGACACCACCCCACATTTCCTTTTTGTAATTAATTTTCCTGGTCCCTCAGGACTTTCTAAGAACTTCCTTGGGAATTCCTCTAGACTCTATTGGGAATCCTGTCCTGCAGAATTGCAGAGAGCCTAGCTAATTTTATCTTACTTTTGGCCCTCTGGGACTGTACTCCCCATCCCCACAAGGGCCAAGTGGACAGGGTACCCCCAACCCTTTCTCCTTATATGGTGTTTTTTTATTGTTTAAACATTTCCCTATGTCCTTTAATGGCTGCTGAATGATTTGTTGTCATACTGCTGCCAGCTAATCAGAACACCCCTCCAAAAAGCCCCATCTGCCAATCAGAAGACTTGATTTTTTTTTGTTTCAACCCAACTGTCAATCTATCTATTAATTGTGAACCATAATTTCTCCGTAACTACTGTATGGATCTAGGCAAAATCACAAAAAAATCACACTTTCTTGAGAAAGATCTATCTTTCTGACAAATTTGGTGTACTTCCATTCAGCTGTTTTGGTTGTAGGGTGGGTTAGTTTTAAGACATTATTATCTAAGACCCCGGTAACAAATACACTTGAGCCCTTCCTGGATTCTTAGGACCATGATGCGATCCCATGACGAAGCATGCCACTACTAGAGCTACAGCCCAACTTAAAAAGAATCAGATAAGCATCTTCTTGTATGCTTCATCAAGGCTATCAAATCTGAACAGTCTTTCCTTTCTTGCACAACCTCACACAAGTCCTGCAAGTCTCTTAACAGTGTCTGATCTGCGTATGCTGCAAGCGTGAACCATACACGGGGTGGCAAAGTGCTTTTCACATGGACATAGAGGTGAACATTGAAAGTGCATGTATATGAAAAAGAAATCCTCAGTCGTTACCAATATAAAGTCCAAAACAAGGGGTAATGGAGCACTTTACAAAGGGAACTTCAGGTGAGTCATGGCACGTGCAGGAGATATACTTAGGTCTTTGTTAGTGCATGCAT
This sequence comes from Triturus cristatus, assembly GCF_964204655.1. Lineage (NCBI taxonomy): Eukaryota > Metazoa > Chordata > Amphibia > Caudata > Salamandridae > Triturus > Triturus cristatus. Next base: position 577,692,203 of record NC_140583.1, on the reverse strand, counting down.
GCTAAGAGCTACGAGTTTACAAGAAGTACCAATATATAGCAACTTTTACATTCCAGCAAATTAGTTTGAATAGGTAGTTAGAGGGGGTGGGGAGGTTGAGAGAGAAGGGAGGAGGGGAGGCATCATGGGTTCACAAATGGTCTAATGTGACCTAGATTATGGAGAAAGGTGTTGCTGTAGGAGGAGGAGTTTAAGTTCTTTTTTGAAGGAAAGGGGAGGCAGGTTTGTTGTGATGGATGGTGGAATGGCGTCACAGAGAAATCTTGTTTCATAGTTTCATAGTTCTCAACATTTGGAAGGTCAGGGTTTGAAGCCTTTGGGAGGTAGACCTTCTGAGAGAGCTGGGGAATCCTAAGGCCGTTAGTTTCTTGAAGAGGTATTTAGGATCGCGAGTGTAGAGAGATTTGTAAATGAAGCAGGCAAGTTTAAAAGTAAACCTTGCTTCAATCGGGAGACAGCATAGAGAGGAGAGGATCTGAGTAATGTGGTCACGTGGAGAAGTCCTCAAGATGAGGTGTGCAGCGGAGCTGAGGGCAGCTATCAGGTGGGTGAGGTGTATTTTAGGGAGGGATACCCATGAGGAGCGAGTTGCAATAGTCAAGTTTAAATAGGACCAGTGATTGGACTACTGTCTTGAAGTCATCAAATGGGATTAGTGATTTAATGTCTCAGAGAAGTTTGATTTGGAATTGAGCTGACTTTGTGTGTGGCGTTGATGTGGGTGTGAAGATTAAGAGTTTTGTTAAGCATAAAGCCCGAGGATTTCAGCTTGTCCACAAGTAGCAGGCTAGAGTGAAGAAGTATTGAGCCGGAAAGAAGGTTTTTTGTCGGAGAATTGCAGTATAGAGGAGAGAGAAGGAGGAACTTTGTCTTCTACTAGTTTGAGGTGGTGAAGAGACGTTCATGATTAGAGGTCTGAGAGGGTGGAGGATAGGTTAGCTCGATCCTCTAGAGATTAGATTTTAGGTACACCTAGGTGGCTTTGGCATAGAGATGAAAAGAGATGTCTGAGTTTTGAAGGGGCGCAAAAAAGGGTACAACACAGATATTGAACAGGGTGGTAGAGAGGCTAGAACCCTGGGGAACTCCTTTGTGTAAGGGTGTTGAGTCAGTGAAAGAACTGGAGAGTTTGACTTGTCGAGACTGGTTGGAGAGATAGGATTTGAACCAGTAAAGTACTGTGCCTATGAAACCATCCATTTGTCCAGTGTTGCTAGGAGGAAAGAGTGACTGTGCCAAAGGCTGAGGATAGGTCTAAGAGAACGAAGAGTCATCTTTGTCTATTATTCAGACTGCATCATCAGTGATTTTTAACATTGTGGTTTCAGTGCAGTGGCCAGGTCTGAAGTTGGACTGGTGTGCATCAATGAGGTTGTTCTTTATGTAGTAATTGAGCTGTTGAGCAGCACAACCTCCCAGGAATTTGGCTAAGAAAGGGAGGTTACAGATGGGGTGGAGGTTGTTTTGGTTAGAGGGATCAGTGTCTAGTTTCTTTAATAGAGCAGTGATATGGCCTGTTTTTAGGCAGCCTAGAACTGAACCTTGGGTAAGGGAAAAGTTGAGTATATGGGTGAGGTATGGGAGGTGCATGGAAGCACTGCATTTAAGAGTTTTGACTGGTTTAGGGTCTGCAAAGTGGGAGGAAGACTTGAGAGCTGAGATGAAGTTTTCAATCAAGGTTTCTTTTAACAATCAAAGTGTGACCATTCTACTGCGGAGCTGTGTGTTGGGGACTTAAGAGGAAGAGTGCAGGAGGGTTTAGGCATGGACTGAACAATTTGATACATTTTTTCAATGAAGAAGTTGGATAGTTTGTTACAGGACTCCATGTTGGAAGAGAATATTGGGGGAAGGGAACGGTAGTGGTCTTCGTGACTCTGTTGTAGAGTTTCTTTGGTCTGTTTTTGGCCAAGCTAATTTCCCAGCTTTAGCTTTGAAGAGGAGTTGTTTGTATTCTTTATGCTTGCATTGACCCTCTGAGCTGGTGGCCACCTGAGACACGGGCTCCTCCCATGCTGTCGATCTGTGTTATGAATTTGGGCATCATGTTCGACTCAACCCTATCGTTTGAGCCACAGGTAAAAGCAGTTTCGGCAAGCTGCTTTTCCACTTTGAAATCCCTGAGAAGGATGTTACATTTGCTACCTGTGACTACCCATAAGACATGTTGTCCATGCTCCTGTAACTACTAAATTGGACTATGCTAACAGTCTTTAACAGGGTCTACCAGCATACCTTCTGCAACGGCTGCAGATCATACAGAATTCTGCTGTGCGCCCTATCCTAAAAATCCCTATTCAGCAATCAGTGGTGGTACATCTTCACCAACTTCACTGGCTCCCTGTGAGCAGCCGCAACAAATTCAAGGCACTAATTTTCGCCGATAGAACCTTGGAGAATAAGGGACCTGGGTACTTAAGATGTAGACTAAGGCCCTATTTTCAGAGCGGATCCCTCAGGTCCAACTCCCAGAGGCTCCTGCAGGTCCCTAGGATCCATAGGTCCAGACGAGGAGGAAGGTCTTTCACCTCTCTGACGGCTCAGTTGGGGAATGTCATTCACCCTACAAATACCTTTGTTTTTTATTGTATTGTATTGTATTGCATTTTAAGATTTTACAATGAAGGTAGGTCTTGTGGATGAGGGCAACCCCTCCACCTTGTTTCCCGGATCAGTCATATAGAATTATAGTGAATCAGGGAGGGACCGGGAGTTCAAGTAATGAGAGAAGCTAGATAACCAAGATTAATAGAAGAAATAGAAGGTCAATGTTATGTGAGACAATCAATTCCATGCAGTGGTTGGCAGCTGATAAGCAGCTGTGGAGCATGCAGTTGCAGAAGTAGGTCATGGATTGATTTAGTGGGGAGAAGTTGATGGAATTTATATGAGGTTAAGGGGGTTGGACAAAGTGTTTCTTGGTCAGGGTTTCAATGCTCTATGTGTCTTGATGATCAGAATGACGAATAGGGCAGTAGCAGAAGGCAATGGCAAGGGAGGTAGGGATGAACTTGTCCTCAAGGCTAATGAGATAGGATCTAGGGAGGCTAGATGGATGGGTAGGATTGGGAGAGGGAGCTTGTGAGTTTGAAGAAGTAAGGGATGGGCAATCTTGGGAATTGACAGAAGAGTGAGCTGTGGTTGGAGATGTGACTTTGGGAGCATATTGTGCATTCAAGGGATTCTAGGGTCCTGGAAAAGAGAATTTTTGAAGAGGAGAGGGATTTCATCTCAGGTAGAAGAAATTCCAGTTTGACAAGTAGTGCAAGGAGATCATGGGAAGGAGGCAGTATGAGAGGCAGGTCAGCATGGGGGAGGTATTGGTTGTGCATGTGTTGGTTTGGGGGTAAATTCAGGGAGGATGTGAGAGAATTGGGTTGGACTTGATACAGAGGGAAGTGTGTTGGATGAATCAGCAAGGGAGACAGAGGAGAGGGCTGTGGGGCATAAGTTTGAGGGGGGAGTGAGGAAAGTTGGAGAGGGAGGTGGTGTGTAGAATCTGTCTCAGAGGAACGTTCTGACATCAGGGGGCGTAGTTTGGATGGGGTAAAGGGAAAAACGGAGTTGGAGCTAGAGTTAGAGTGATGTGGGAATAAGGATACGAAAGTGGTAAAAGATAACGGGAGTCAAATGTCTATACATTGGCCATTAGAGTGGCAGGCCAGTTATCAGTAGAGGAGTTTGTGGGGTTTACAGGGAAGGGTGAGGAAAGGATGGAAGAAGGGTGTGGGGGGTGGAGGGATAGGAGGGATAGGAGGTATGGGAGTGAGGGAAAGGGGAGAGTGAGGATGAGAGGACGGGGCTGGAGAGATAAGAGTAGAAGAAGGGGAGAGTCTAGGACGGGAGGAAAGGGAGCATTTGTGCTCACAGAATTTATATTCAAAGAGTCCTAAGAGGGCGTCTGAGGACTGCATCAATCTCTTGTTGAAGATGGAGAGTTTGCCATAGGGGGAGATAGGACATTTTTTCTGTGAGGTATTTTCTTCACTTCAGCAACAAGCAATTCTCTGCAGACAATGGCTTCCCAAAGTGTGAGAGAATGAGTGAAGAAAAGGTCTGTCTTCAGGTACCTTTAATGGCAGCAGTGATATTGGTCAGCCAAGAAGGTCTTCAGAAGCTCTCTTATTAGTTTGAGTTTGAGATAGTAGAGACGTTCTTCGATAGGTTGGGGGAAAGATTCTTTTGAGAGAGTTGGGGTCCGATATGGAAAGATTTTCTAGGAGAGAAGAGAGAGAATATTGTGCCATGATCAGTGGGTCAGGCGACTGGTGGAATGTTTGGGATGTGAGACAGGAAGTGTGATAATAGAGGAAGAAAAATAAGAACGGTGTCCGTGGGTGAGACATGAACATAGCGCAGGGCTGGAGCCAGTAGCGAGGTTATGGATGATGGTGTCCAGTGTTTAGAGACATAGAGGAACTGGTAGACATGTGTCCAGTGTGTATGTAATGAAGTGATAGAGGTTGCGAGTGGAGTTCCAGTTAGTGAAGACGATTGTCAATAAAGAGTATTGAAGTTTTGAGAGTTTAGAGAGCTAAGTTAGCGATCCATGACTAAAGATAAAAATAAAAACAAAGAAGGCAATGACAAGTACTGGAAGTGAAAAACAGATAGCAGAGGGAAATATGTGAAGTGATGTAAATGGTGTAAATAATAAGATTCATAGTTGCATTGACAATAAATTACAGACCTTTGTAAGTCAAATAGAGGAGTAAAAAAGGGCAGAAGTCGATCTCAAAGGCCGCTCAGTATGTCACTTATATAGCAGTGAAAATAGTTGTGAGTTCTTCTAGTCCTTTTGATATTTAAATTGTAGGAGAAGATAGGTGAAGTCTCTTTTTAGTTTTGATGATGGAGAGCAGAACAGTATAGTCCTTTCTTTATTAGTGTAAGAGAAGATAGGTGAAATCCCTTTTTAGTTTTGATGATGGACTGCAGAACAGTATAGTCCTTTCTTTATTAATGTAAAAAGTCCCTTTTTTGTTTCAATGATGCTAGAAGAGGTGAACAGTATAGACCTTTCTTTATTGCTGGGAGAGCTGAGGCCAGAATGGAGGAGGGCATCCTTCTACTAAGTTCCTTTAGGACACGGGAGATGCAGTTTGTCTTTCTTTTTAACAGACTTCAGAAAATTCTATAAGAAGTTGCGTGTGTTCATCTTATCTCGCTGTAAACTGCGAGCAGCCAAAATTAGGAGACAGCCAAGGGAATGTGACAAAAGTGTACGTTCAAGGGAATGGGGCAAAAATATAGATTAGGGCATGTATGAGCCTCTATGAAATAGTTGAAGTGTCTTAACAAGTAAGGTTTTTAAGATTTGAATTGTCTTTAAAAAAACACAGCAAATAACTAAACATCAAATATTTAACTATAAAATGAATATATGCATAGAAAATAATTTCAGCTTTTCATAATCCATTGTCAAATACACAGAAGGGCTTTATTTGTGCAAGTTGGTTGAATGGTATCTACTATGAATTCTAACTTGTCCAAGCCTGACAGTGACGACTGTAAAACAAACTACTGCTCTTGCAAATACCTGAATGCCACTCATGATGGATGGCAATCGGTGTTGATTCTGAACGTTAAAATACTATTCTTTATGTGTGGTCTTTTTTTATTCTTTCACATTTTTAAAATGTATGTTGGTTAAATGTGAATAACTTACTAGATGTAGTGTAATTTTGGAGGTGTTTAAAATATAGTCTCAGCTACCTAATGGAATGTATTAATTCATTCATTAATGTGCAAAGGTAGCATCACATTTACTTTTTATAGTATATAGGTAAAGAAGGCAATACAATCTGTCTCACCCTCTATTTTTCTAGCACTTTTATCTGTTTGACTCCATGAACTGTTACATGATTCACAATAAACACTAGGAACCTTTTAGTGATATTCAGCACACTACCTATCCACAAAGGTAAATCCGGTTGTAAACGTAAAATCATGACCGAATTTACCTTTTTTGACACACCTGCCAGGATTCTTAAAGAGATTACGGCAGGTGTATATCAGTTTATTGGGGTACAGAGCTATGCCACGTGTGCACCGATCTCCACAGTCATAAATCCCACTCAAAAGGAGCTTTTGAAGGCTTGTTTAACCTTGGAAATGTGGAAACTCCCACAAACCTGGATCAGCCCCCCAAGAGGAAATATAGTGTTCTCCTTGCTTGCAGATTTGGGAGGATATTTACAACAAAAAGTCGGAGCGCTGTGTTATGCCATAATTGGTAGCGCCACGCTCTGACATTTTTAAAACGCAGGGTTTCGCCGTATTTACAAAAATACAGCGCACCCGTGTGTTTACCCCTAGAGCGGGCGATTGTTTATGTGCAGGAAGGGACGGCTTGTAAATAAGGAGAAGAGGATATCGCCACCAGAACTTTGCTAAAAGTGACGTTCTGGTGGCAATATCCCCATGTAAATATGCCCCTTGTATCCCAATGTACCGCATGAAGTGACAATGTCTTCCCAGCGAGACAGAACTTGGGAGAAGGAAAGATCCTGCTCAAGCTGTCCATCCATTATCTATCCCTCAAATGTGGAGACTTTCAGTGGTATCAGGTTATCCACTGCTGGCTAGGAATAAAGCTGAATTCAAGTGGTCAATCAAGGTCCTCATCTAATTATGTGTGCTTTCAATACGGTGTTGCAAATATACAACTTCAAATGCCTAGAGCCAGCTAAATTACTAAAGGATCTGTGAAAGTTACTTTGGGATCACTGGCTTTGGATCAACAAGGAATTCACTGGCCCTTACCCTAGTTTGTCAGCGTTTGTTGTCAAGCTAAAGGAGCTAAAGGAACCAGAGCAAGCGTGCTGACTAGGGGGCATATTATCAAGCACGGCGTTAAAATTATCGCCGGTTTAGCGGCAGAAATCTGCTGCTAAAGCGGCGATAATGGGCTTGATAATATGCCCTGGTGAATTCCAATAGAAGCCCATGTTCACACCAGAACATGGACTTCTATTGGAATTCTATAGGGCATATTATCAAGACCATTATCACCGCTTCAGCGGCAGATTTCTGCCGCTAAACCGGCGATAACTTTTAACGCCCTCCTTGATAATATGCCCCTAGGTTTCTTAGGAAATGCCATCACTTAACAATTTGTGATAATAGAGGGATAAAAGCCTCGAATTTACATAAATTCACATGTCACAATACAACACAGTTACCATTTTCATCCATGAAAGTATGCATATCATCATAGCCTTCAATGAACAAAAGAGAGAGAAGTCAAAACCATATAGCTATGGTGAGGATGCGCCTAACTCTGATACCACTCATGTGTATCGCTGTACTTGGATACACCCTCGACCTGAAGCCAATCCTTCTGAAGTAGCTGAAGATGATGCTGCTGTGGTTTTCATAGTTCTGATTTTTTGGAGGAAAAACACTCCATGTTCTGTGCTGAACTTGACACCAGTAAATTGAAGCTTCTAGCAAAGCACCAGGTGTGACATTTGCTTATTGCTCATCAAACCTCTGGACCTCAAAACATCGAAGAGCTGCCGCCTTGTGGGTTTGTTTTTCGTTTTTCATTTAAAATGAAACCGCCATTTGGGATGTTTGGGCAATGTAGCCGCAAATGATATTTTTGATCTGTGGGACTTTTATTGCTTGCCGCTTGTGTTTATAAATGTGTTTTATGGTCTCACTGTCTACTAGCGGCCGGCCTGAAGGTTGTAGGCCCATACTTGTATATCTATTGAACTTTGTAATAAAGGTTTCACAAAAAAAAAAAAAAAAAAAAAAAACATCGAAGAGCTCTGATGTGTCTGACTCCATAAGCTCTTTCTGTGTGTATCACTTTTCCGATTTTACGGTTTGTGATTTTAAGTTAAAGTTGATTATAATTGGTCAAATACCTCCAAAAGAAATATTTGTTTTTCAGTGGAAACTGGAAAACACCGGGATTGGCCTCAGTTTCACTGCTGTGGCATCTCTAATGGCTTCAGCTCACTGTTTACTGTATGTTGCTGTGCAGTGGGCAGCAAGAGTCCAATACTTTGCTAAATACACTGGCAGCTGACTTCAGCCCAAAACGTAGAATTTGAAGATGAAGTGCTGTTCCTGAATAGCAGGATGGAGAAAAAACATGGATGGGATGGATGAGATGTAGAGAAAAACATCACATGGGTCTAGAAAAGCAATTGATTCTCCTAACAGGACTAGGGGCATGATCTATTGTAAGGTGTCATTTTTTAATGTGATAACCCTAAATATACCTTGAATGTTTTGAGAATATTTATTATTCTGAACCCCCATGTTGTTTTCTGGATGAGCGAGACATGAAATTACACCCTGTAATCCCCATCATGCCTCAGCACTGGGGCTATTAACTTTTCCCCCAATAACTTGTAAATTGGTATAGGGGTTTAAATGCAACCACAATTGAGTTAGATCACAGCATACGCAATCCTGTAACCTCTACAAACCATGTCGGTGAGTTGGAGGTCAGGCACTAACCTGGACCAGGATTTGTGGAATGCACCTGGTCTTTCTCCAACAAGTAGGTAGTCTACGGTAGTAGTAATGACATATATTGAACCTTATGCAGTGTTTCTATGCAGCTCTTTCCTGAACTCTTGTTGTAAGTCTGGCCTTTGAAACAGTCCTGAAAGGCCAATTATGATACTATAAAATATTCTTAGCAATGGAGAGAATGCTAGAAGCCACAAGAGTCCCTGGCTTATACCTACTGATGCACCGCCACAAAAGACCCGGCAGCAAGGATGATCAATGTAAATCAATTGAAGGCTATATAAAAGAAAATTCCTCTGTACCTCCATTTAGGTCAGGAGCTTAATGCTATCTGTAAAGTCCCCTTATGCTGAACATGGCTTCTGGACATCTGTGACAAAGGATTTCAATGAAAATGTGTAGCATGTCCTTGTCCTCAACAAGAGCCAGGATAAGTGCTCTGTAGAGCTGTGTTCACTCTTCAGTTGATTAGATTGCTAGTAAAACCTTTTCTGTTGCTGTGGTAGGCCAGCCTACCAGGTATGCCAACATCATCCTTCCAAGCGGCAAAGTGGACATTTAGACCCAGTGGGATGACCCATGGTTCCACCCATGGTTCCACCAGGAGGGTGGAAGGCCATGGCCTAATATAGTGGCAGTGGACCTTCCACCCTATTTAGATAGTCCTTCCTGACAGGGATCCCTTTGTGTGATGAAGGGAGCCGCAGTAGCTCCCTTCACAGTACTGAAGATATGCCAAGCGTGTGCCATGTTTAAAGCATCCACTCAGGGAAATAGTTTGTATTGACAAAATAAGTTCCAAAGGGAAAATTCATTTTCCTAATACAAAAAATAAATGCCCCAATGAGCAGATAAATTTTTTCCTGCATGTAGGGCCATTTTACATTTTCCCTCCCTATGTCCGTCATGGTGGGCAAAGGTATGGAAAATGGGTGACAGTCTCCCAATCCATCAACAGGGTGAGGTGATCATCATTGTAACCTGGTGGCCCTTTGGCACACGGGCCACTAGGTCAGAGATTTTCACTGGCAAAGCCAGCAAAGCCTCCACCAGTGTAAATCTGGTGCATGCCCCAACTTTAAATAGAGCAGGGAAAAGGCTGATTTGGCAGTGCAGGATCACTGCTAAATTATGGCGGTGCTCTTGCTCCTCCAAACCATAGTCTGGCCATACACTTGGGTATGCATATGTTGCCCATGTCCTTCCAATCATGGACAGCGGTGGCCGCCTCAGGTAAGCGCGGTGAGGCAGGGCATGGCAGGCGGGAAGCCAACAGACGACGGAATAGGTATTATTTATGTATTTAGTTATACCTATTCTGTCGTCTGTCGACTTCCCCCACCTCCCATACCCGCCCCCGCCCCAACGCATTTACCTGTGCTGGCTGCCGCTGGCCAGCATAATTCAACAGAAAAGGAAACAACAGATAAATGGACTCCCTCCAAAGAATGAACTCTGTCCAGGACACAGACACAAAGCAGGAGGTGTGGTGAGGAAGAGTCCTTACTTTAAGGAATTTCTCTTATGGTGTTCAGCCTTTAGGTGTGTGGACCTAATTAAAGTGTGTGGGCTGGCCAGCAGAATGCCCCTATGGTGAGCCGCAAAAGCACCACGTATGACATAAGGACTGGGAAGAAGCATATGACAAGGAGGCTGTTCCTAGATCTCTCCTCTGGGTGTTTCCCTCAGTAGAAAGGGAACTGTTCACGGATTTTTTCTCATGCAAAACAAGCTACTTTTATTGCTACAACGTGTTCCTTGTTTTACTGTGGTAATACTGAGCACGTGCAATGTTGCCATAGTTCTATTTGTGCAAATGTGATTGCATGTTGAGTATTTACTTTTTTGCTATTGATATGCCCAGTGAACCTTTTCTAATGTGCATTTTGTAAACTCCCTTTATCCACTTTTGCAGAGGTATTCAGCAATCTAGCTCCACATTGTGCTGTCTGCACTTATTCCTATTTCATAGTAACTCTCCCCCACCTTTCGCTCATCAGTGTTATGTGGAAAGGTAATGATTGGCGTGAACACAGATAGCTAAATCTCATGACTCATAAAATGTATGCACATTATAAATCTAAATAAATGATGTCTCAGACATTTCTGCAGAGAATGGAAGAGCAAACTGGTTCGAAGCTTCAGGACTGAAATGCACCTTGAGACTTTCGATCGCTCAGTGCCTGTAGCAAAATATAATTAGAGCCCCTCTGTTTTGACGGCCATATTCTCGTATTAGAAGGTCTAATACAGTATTTGCAGTGGAAGTTATTAAGGATTGGTCGAGATGTGAAGCCTGTGCCCTGTGTTTTTTGTGGCCTTCTGCCCAGACATGTTTTCTCTGCTAGTTTCACTCTGGTAAATCAAGAGCTGCTTTCTGCCATGTGAATTCAGCGTCTTTGTGGTTAAGTTCTTGCTGATTTTATGTTCGGAGTCAGTCATCTGCCCTCCACATAAGTTCCGCTTTATGCAGGGCCATATAACACCTCCCAAGAACACCATAGCTGCTTCGCCCGTCTACTTTTTCCTGCTTTTACAGAACGGGCTCTTGTGTGCCGTTTCACAGGGCCCCGTGTAAGGCAGTCTACCCAGGCTTTATTTTTATACTCCAAAGTGCCATGGAAGGATTATGGGGGCTTTTGTTCCCCTGAACAGCTGAACACTTCTTAAACTCAGTGGGGCAGATTTATGAGGGACTTGCGCCCCTTTTACGCTGCCGTTGCGTCACTTTTGTGACGCAGCGGCGGCGTAAACCCTGCGCCACGTTGCGCCCCATTTACATCCTGACGCATCTATGGAGATGCGTCACGGTGTAAAGCCCTGCGTCATGTGAAACCTGTGTCAGGTTTCACGTGGGCGTTTCGACACAGGGGGGGGGGGGGGCGTTCCGTCGCAGGAACGCCCCTGAAAAGTGACTCAGTGAAATCTATAAGATTTCACTGAGTCACTTTCCCAACGCTTATGCGTCAAAACCCTGCGCCTGCTTGAAGCAGGCGTAAGGCTTGAGGCACCATGTTAGGGATAGGGTAGGTTGGAACAGTGCTGGAGTTGCGTCACGCTTGCGACGCAACTTCAGCACTGCGCCAACCTTATGCCGGCAGATGCGTCACGTATCTGCTTGTCCTTGCACCACGATGCACCGCATTGTAAATGCGGCGCATCTGCGGTGGCGCAAGGGCAAACTTGCGTGACGCATCTTCCCTGGCGCATCCATGCTGATTTCCAGGGAACATAAATCTGCCCCAAAATATTTAAGGCATATTTTACATATTTCTAGGTTTTGCAGGTGCCCTATTGGTCTTTTCTGACCACCCCACTGCCTGTGCCACATGGACTTCAACAAGTTCTCTTTAGTGTCAGGAGATAAGGGAAAGGGAGCAGGGCCGTTTAGGGCTGTCCGGTCAGTGCTACTGACGCGCTGCTGGTGGCAGGGCCTGTGAACACCTTTGCAACCCGTGCACTGCAGCTGTATTATCATCTCGGGGGCAAGTGTGCACTGAGGGAAGAGGGTGGTGTGTGGTCTTCGCATCCTTTGCAGGGCTATTGTGCAAAATTCACGAGTTCGTGTAAGCACTACAAAAGCATTGCACGAAAACACAGCTCCTCAAAGGCGCCAGGCTGAAACAAAACTTCCCCAGAACGTCCATTGTTCACCCTCTCAAATATTGGTCTGAAAGTTTGGTGGTAAAGAGATTTCTTGCAGGTTTCTGCAGCTGGTGCATCCCCATTGATAGTGTTCTGCTCTGGAGAGTCCCTGTTATTGGTCCCCAGAGACTGGCACATAAGATGCCACAACGTCCAAGGAGCTGCCGTAATTGTAAGGCCGCAGAGGCAGTTGCACTCATGTTGTGCGAGTTCAAAGCAGTCTCAAAATCAGAACTGGGAGAAACAACAGCAGTACATAAAAACAAAATCTCAATGTACTCATGGCCAGTAGCGGCTCATGAAGGGAGTGCTGCGGGGCGCAGCACTCCCTCCACGAGCCGCTACTGTTCATCACCAACGTGCATTATAATGCACGTGTAATAAGGAGGGCGGGATATCCCTCACATTGGTGACAGAGTACTACTCTGACAAACTCTAAATCAGGAATTAAGGTCCACGTGCATCAAAGAATGTCATTGCGATTCCTAAATAGCGTTTTTTAAGGAATCACTATTTAGGAATTGCAATTCCTTGCGCATGTATGAATCGCAAAAAAAATTGCCACTCCTACAAATTCCTTTAAACCGACTAGCAAATTGCGACTCGCTATTAAGGAATGCCTTTCCATTCATTCCTATGGGTCTAAAGGCCCTTAGGAATGAATGGGAAGTCAATCGCAATTTGCGATTTCATGTCTACATTCGCAATTAAGTGAATCGCAAAAAATTGCGGTTTGCTTAATTGTAAATGCCTTTGGGCTTGATGCATCGGAAATAGCATTTTACCGGTCGCAAACGGGACGATTCTGAGAATCGGCCCGTTTGCGACCGGTGAAATGCTTGATGCATGTGCCCCTAAATCACTATTACAACTAAACTGGTGCGCATACATATTATTAACCTTGATATAAATAGTGTTCACTAGCAGCTGTTAGTAACAGCATCTAATTGAAGCTGGTAGCCACGGGTGACTGCTGTGGTTCCCAACTCAGAAAATGTGGAAGTCATATCTCGATTGATTTGTATAAAAAAGGAGTTGGCCCGTCACTTCTAGTCAAAACACAACTAAGGGGCATATTATCAAGCACGGCGTTACAATTATCGCCACTTTAGCGGTAGAAAACTGCCGCTAATGCGGCGATAATGGGCTTGATAATATGCCCTTGAGAATTCCAATAGAATCCCATGTTGACACCAGAACATGGGCTTCTATTGGAATTCTCCAGGGCATATTATCAAGCCCATTATCGCCGCTTTAGCGGCAGTTTTCTGCCGCCAAAGCGGCGTTAAGTGTAACGCCGTTTCTTGATAATATGCCCCTAAGTTTGGAAGGGAGTGCTAACTGACTACTACTGACAGGAATGTATTCTCCCACCTAATCTAAGGTATGCACATTTAAAAATGGTATTGTAGTTGTCCCAGACTGTCACATTTGTGAGAGTATTAAAAAGAAAGATCGGTTACACAAGCATAGGAAAAAATGTCCTCCCACCTCTAGGATCTAGGGGCCAGATGAACGACCTGCCAAATAGCGCCTCACAAATTGCAGCGCATTTGCCACTTATAATTTGTGATGCGCTATTTGGCATGTACAACAGTGTGTTTAACACTATTTGCGATTCCCAGTGAGTCGCAAATTGCGAGGATCATGAATATTAATGAGCCTCTTGCAATTAGCAAGCACATTGGGAATGACAGGCTCTCCCAGTGATGGTGGCCTGCTGGGCTCAGCAGACCACCATGTCTGGGACTGCTCTAAAATTAAGCAGCTTTTTTTTTTTAAATGCCCGTTTAAGAAAATAAAAAATTAAAAGTCTTCGTTTCATTTATTAAGGGCAGGCAGTGGTCCCTGGGACCACTGCCTGCCCTTAAAAAATAATATTGGATGAATTTGCAAAGGTAAAGGGGTCCCCTGGGGACCCCCATTTGCGAACGCATCATCACCTACTTGAAGTAGGTGGTAATTTGCGAGTGTTTTGCAAACGCAATTGCAGTTGCAAAACATTGGTACATAGCTTTGAGGTCGCTAGAAGAAAGGGAACGCCCCTTCCTAATAGCGAGTCGCAAAACAGTATTTTGCGAGTTGCAAAATACTGTTTTTACATGGGCCCATGCTTTTTAGCGTGCGCAAACGGGTCTAAGACCCATTTGAGAACGCTAAAAAGCGTCGTACATCTGGCCCTCGGTGCTCTATTTACCCCTACATAGATGGAGTAGAAGTCTGAACAGGTGGCACCTGGCTGTCAATTGGACGACTAGTCTGGTCTAGTAATGACTGACAAGTTTTTCAGCTTGTCTTCCAAGTTCAAAGGAGATTCATGGGAATTTAAAACAATGAGCCTGAGTCTGGGAATGTGAAATAAAAAAGTTGAGGATGGTATTACACCATCCAAGGATGTGATGCTGTGCATTTAATGGTAACATGCCTTTGCCACATTTCACCTCGTCATGGAGCTCGCTGGCTAATCCTATGCTTAAAGAATGTCCTCAAAAATGGCAAAATGTTTTGTTTCTTTGCTAGCTTGAAATGGATATCATTTGAACTAATCCTATGCTTAAAATGTTTTTGTTGTTACAAACTGTTTACGTGAGCAGGCTTAGGGTGTTGTTGGAGTTGCAAATGCTCTCTGTGAATAGGATTACTTCTCTTCTTGAAGACGGGCAAGTAACCATGAGTTCACTAAATTGAGGTTAAGCGTAACCTAAGCTTGCGAATTCTTGGTTTTGACGGGCTGCCCATTTATCTGCCTAAAGCTATGATTTGACTAGCTGAAACACAAGCAAAACACGTGTCAGGAGCGGCTTCTGCTAATTCCCGATCGGAATGGGTGCTATTTTCCTAATCCAAAGCTATAGCACTGAACCTCCATTGGTAAATTGCCTGCAATATTTTTCAGCTTAGTATAGGACGTTAGCTAGTCTTGTGCATGAAAACTTTGCTGGAAAGTTTCTTTTAGAGCTCGACATAGATGGCAATTGAGTGAATTCTCTGACTAAAAATGGTCCTTGAAGAGGGAACCCTTCAGCTGGGCTGGTTTAGAACAAGCAGCTTTCCACCTTAAAACAGGGAGCTAATGAGAGCTCGCAAAATGTCTTTGTGAATTATATCTACTAGTACTTGTTAGCAATAGGAGGATATGGTGATCCTCTAGTTGTCGCAATCTTCCGGTTTTCTTAGAAGGGGAACGATATCTCCCTTGGTCATCTGGATGTTATTTTTCCGTGTTCTTCATACGACTCTCTCAGAGTAATATTCTTCAGCGTTATCCACCGTGCGATTCCGCTCCGTGATGGTCTATTAATTGTGATTTTTAAAAATACATTTTTGAGATATCCCAATTCGTTTTCTTGTGTATCTATAATTGATTTGTGGGTCCCAAAACCTAAGTGCATTTAGCACACTTGAATGTTTTAGGATTTTTGTATGGTTGAAGGATGCGCAATTTTGACCCTTTGTCATTCATTACCCAAGAAAAATTCTTCTTTTTACATTGATTGTATTTGATGCCCCGTCTCTTGGTGAGTGGGGCCACTCCCTTCTTGCTCTACACCATATTTACAAGACCATGAAAAGTCACGCAGGGTGAATGTACGTGGCCTTGGAAATATGAGCAGGCACACTGAACCGTTGTGAAGTGTTGCAACAGCAGTGAAATTCGTTTTAGCCCTTTGTTCTCTCTGAAGATGAAGTTTTGCTTTGTGAATACTCCTTTACTGGGGTTCATTTATTACCATTTATATATAGTTTTGCAACAGGTGGTTGGCAAAAATTATTTCAAGTGAGAAATCTCAGCCCAGTGTTAGAGATATATGCAGTGTTATGATACACTCTTTGCGATTCATGCCTACAGTTAGTTGAATTTTCTAATAATGAACGTTGTCTTTGGTTTTACACAATTCTGCCAAAACGTTACTGCAGTTCATGCTTTAAGATACAAAATGATTTTTCTTAAGACAAAAGCTGTGTTTAAGACTCACCCTGACTTCTTGCTTAGCTTACATTGCTTTAGATTTCCACATCAATTAATCTCCTTTACATGTTGTTCCATTCTTTATAGTCATAGGGCTTTTTACCACGTTTTATTCACTGTAAGAATGCCTAGTTAGATACAGGGCCGGATTGGGGACCCAAAGCAGCCATAGCAATGTTGACACATCAACCCCCCTTGCTGATTCTCTTTCTGGAGCCAATATAGCAGCACAGCTGCAAAACCGGCCCCCAGTATCAAAAACGTCCCCCACCACTGGAAATTCGGCCCCCACCCTTCCAGCCTCCCAGGGAAATGCCCTATACCCGCTCCAGCCAGGTCGGCCCAGGTTAGATACTGAGGAGGTCGGACTAAGGATTCAAGACCTGTCACAAAGCTTGTTCATACTTTCGTGTCCTGTACTTAGAAACAGCCCGTCATGCAGCAAGGTTTGTCCAGGAGAATTGTAGCATACATCAAAATATCAGTGGCGTCTCCTCCACTAAGGTGGAGGAGCATCGCTTAAGTGTTCGCGGAGCAGTGTAAAAGAAAAAAGAAAATGATAAGTTATTATCATTTTATTTTTAATATCGCCAGGTTAGGGTGGGTCAGGGCTTGGCTCTTGTGTCGTCCGGGAGGAGGAGTGTTTGCTGCACTCTAAAGTGCGCATGATGGTTTTGCCGGCCGTCTTGGCCTGGCCACACCGTCATGCGCACTTTGCATGTTCTCCACCCAGGCTGCATTTCAGCCTGGGTGGAGAACATCTTGTTTGACTTTTACAGAATAAACAAAGTCAGTGATTCTCCCTAACCTATTTTGAAAGACTTTTGGAAACTTTGTTTCCCAGTCATTGTCAATATTAGTAATGCACTTGATGTCATGCTTACCACTGACGGTGGTGCCGGCACACACCAAGTCATGTTTTTCAATGGTAATGGGGTTACTAGAAGCAGGTCTAATGGTTAAATTGAACGCAGCTTGGTGAACAAAGCCTAAGACATTAATACCTTTGCGTGCAACATACACTTTCCCGTTGATAGAAGAATGTAGAAGTTTGATAGAGAACCAAAAGTAACCAATGAGATCCACTTTACTACCTTCAAAAGCTCCTGTCATAAGATCTGGAGGTAGTAAAGGTTGTGCACTCCAAAACTGTGTGAACTTAGTATGGTCTATAATGGTGATGCGAGCTCCTGTGTCAACTAAGAGTTTAATTGGAAACCCACTGATCCAAACTTCACTTTCTGTTTTAGCAACCAAAGAACATTTTTATTGTTTCACACATCTTACACCTAACAATAACTCTTTGAGTGTGTCATCATTGTCGTTGTCATCGACTTCATGATCTTCGCTGACTACACAGCGAACAGAGTTGTTAAATCTACCCCCCTATATACTTTCAGAAAATGGCCCATTTTCCCACATTTCTTGCATTGTTGTCCATGTGCAGGACAATGTTTGAAAGTGGAAGCATTATTGGGCGACACACATCTGAAGCAACTAACTTTCCGTGGTTAGAAGGTTTGGGGGTTGGTTTAATAGAGTTCTTGTTCTTTTTGTTTTCTACATTAGAAATAGGTTTGTTAATAACTGCACCTGAAATAGTTGTTTTGTTGAGGGATTCCTCCAAGAATTTCACATCTTGGCAAGAGCCCTCAATACATTTAGCTATATCAATAGCTTTGTCTAAGAATGGATTTTTACAGGTATGAAGGCGTTCTTGGATTTATTTCGAACTACATCTAACTACAAGCTGATCTCTGATTAACTGTGAAGCAAACTCTTCAAATTCACAAGTTGCAGCTAATACCTTCAGAGCAGTGACATATGTGTCGATACTCTATGAGGATTTTGTACTAAAAATGTAAATCTATGAACAACAAGATTTTTTGACTTAGCAAAATATTTGTCAAGTTGAGCAATGGCAACATCAAATTCATAAAGGTCAGACTCATTGCAATCTTTATTATCAGGCAAATGGTCAAATATATTTTGCACTAAAAAAGTATGATGGGGTCTACGGGAAAGTTTAATGACCTGCCTCAGTTCTAATCCCCTAATCCTATAATTGAAAAACAAATCAAGGAACTGGGGGTCTCGTCAAATCCTGCAAGTTGAGCGGAAATGTGAAGTAGAGGGCTGATTAGTCCCACATAGCAGAGGAGGGAGTAAAAGAAAAAGAAAGAGAAAGAGACAACCAAACGCAATCTAAGAGGACCTTAGAGCGGAATTTTGGATACCCATCAATTGTCTGTGTGATCAATCTTATCATCTGGTCATCCAATCCAAAATAAGATGCTTCTCTTGATCATAGAAAGCGTCTAAATGGAAGTGATTTCACTCAAGGATGGTCCAAGGTTGTCAACGGATTGGAGTAAGAAGACCAACCATAGTAGGATGATAGAACAATCGAAAGGAGTGCAGTGCTAACAAAAGAAAATAGAGTGGTGTGTTAAAATAGAATTGTGAGAAAACACTACTAATTTAATATGTGTCTCGCATTCTAAGTAAAACAACAGTGCAAAAAGCAGTGTTAAACAAATAACTGCTGTATAGAGAGGTCCTCTCTATACAGCAGTTATTTGTTTAACACTGCTAATCAGCCCTCTACTTCACATTTCCGCTCAACTTGCAGGATTTGACGAGACCCCCAGTTCCCTGATTTGTTTTTCAAATATATTTTGCCCTTCAACTTCCAAATGATAATACATTTTTTTAATCTGGTTTGAATTTCTACTAAATATGCCTTGAAGGAACGAATCCATAGTTTCCATTCTAAAGGAGGTGCACCAGGTTCTTGCAGGAACGGTGCAGGTGGTGAAATGCTTTGCATGGCTTCTGATACTGACCGCTGCTCGTTGGTGAAATGGTGTAAAGTGTGAAAATCACTGAAGTGTGGATCTGCTCAAAGAGTGCACATCGCTGACGAAGTCATACTTTGTGTAAAGTGTGCAGATCCCTGAAAAGTGGAACTGCAAATCACACTTTGTGTGAAATGTGAAAATCGCTGCAGTGTGAATTTGCTCAAAGCGTGCAGATCATTGAAGAAGTGGAATTTCTTTATGAAGTGTGCAGATCACTGAAACGTGGATCTGCTCTGAGCGTGAAAGGTAATGAAAGAAAATAAAAACGAGTTTTGTGGCACTCATTTTGGAGCCACAAGCTTAAACGCGCTCGTACTCGAAGCTGCTATGCCCTCTTTTGATTATGTTGGCGCCACGAGCATAAACACACTTGTGCTCAAAGCCGCTTTGGCCTCGCTTGTTTGCGTATGAGCGACGAGCTTAAACACGCTCATGCTCAGAGTCGCTTTGCTCTTGCTAAGTCACGGGTGATTGTTGCCTCTCGGGCTTAGATACGCTCTTGCTCGAAGGCCGCGTTGCCTTCTGAAGATCGAGTCTAGCGAGCGCGAGGTTTTGAAACAGTGGATGCTTGGTAACAAACACAACGCTCAAGCTCGATGAAAAAAAAAGTTAAAAGGAAATCTTCTTGTTTTATCCTAAATCCTCGATGCTCGGCAGCGAAGAAATAAAGAGTCTCACCTTCAGTTTTCAATTACAAGTAAATTACAGTGTTGAAGCAGTTAACGGTGAACTCAGCAGATTGCTTCCTGGCCCCTTCTTCTAAATAGTTGACCGAACAAGGATAGCTGGTCCAATCAAGTCCCGCACTGTCGCCAGTTTTGTAATAAAGAGGTTACGCAGTCTGTAGTTTGTTATGTAGGTTTAATCACAGGATACATCCATCCGTGAAGGGGCAATGGAGCAACTGTCCACAGAAAGAATGCCGAGCTCCAGTGACTTCATGACATTCAAAGCCTCATGACATTAAAGGCCTCAGGCGTACACAATGCCACAGGTCATTTGTTCAATGGGAGCCAACACTGTACCAGGGTAGTGAAGTAATATTTGTTAGTCTTCTAAATGCCAATGTGTCTCCTTCTAGGTTTTCTTAAGCCCAGTATGTTATGGAATACTGGAAATGTATGTGAAATATAAACCTAAACAAATTACATATTTCAGAAATGTTGTCACAAACTTGAAGAGCAAACTTATTCACCCCTTCAGAACTCAAATATACTTAATTGCACTCAATGGCAGTAACACATTTAATTAGAGTCCCTCTTTTTTGACAACTATATTCTCCCATTAAAATAGATACTTACCCTGAAAGTTACTGACTACAACATGTTACTTAAAGGCGGAGTTTTGTTCAGCCACAAATATGGTTTAATTTGATTCAATACAAGTTTTACGGTATTGTAGCAAATTTCCCTTTTTCTGCATGGTCACCCCAAATTTGCCATCTTTTTCTGGACCCTTTTTTGCTGACTTTAGGACTATGTGCACTTTACCACTGCTAAACAGTAGTAAAGTGTATGTGATTCCCCTCTAAAACATGTGCTGCACATTGGAACTTCCTATTTGAACTATTTCTATTCCCTGAAAGTCCATTGTAAATGGTGCCTAAAGTTCATCTGTGACATGGAAAGTTAAATGTCATGTGCGGGTTGCAGTTTGCATTTACACCACCCATATATTTGATAAGAACACTGTGTTCTGGGACTAGGCTGCTGTTGCACTGCAGTGACACATGGCAAAGAAAACTGCCTGTGCCATGTAGAAAGCCAATTTTCCACCTCTGCTTAGGAAAGGGTTAGAAAAATGCTGTAAAGTAATTCCATGCTTAGTTTTTAAAAGCTGACTTAATGGTGAAATCAGGTTTTTGTTAATGTAAGCAGAAAAATAACATTGTAATAGAGTACCTTAGGCTGTATGAGCCAGAACTGGCTTAAAACTAGTTCTGCATATCATCACACCTCAAGAGCTGGAATGCACATCCTTGCCTGGGAGACTGAACAACCCGGCTCATACAGCAATGGCTTGCTTCTGTGCCCAGGAAAGGCCAATGGGCACTAATTGCTGACCACTTAGTAGGCGTTATCTATCTGGGAATGATGAACATGAACAGTTGTGGGAGGGCTGCAAGAAAGTGTTAGGATTGGGCGATAGGATTTCTCCAGTCACTGGCTAAAACATAGGATAAATCTGGTACTGCCACCAACAGCCCGTCAGAACATTCCTGGAACTTGGAAGACTCCATCTGAAGAAAAGGGCCCTGCAGAAAAAGGAATCCTGACTGTTGGGGAAAAAGGAGCTCACACAAGGACTCCTGAATCCTGCTGGCACCCAGTGACTCGAACTCCTGTTAAAGGGTTAAGTAGTTGCTGTGCACCTGCTTCTGGGACACAAAAAGCAGAGGTACTCCTGACTCCAATAGACCCAGGTGACCAAAGAGGACTAGACACTATGGTAGACCTGGCTGGAGAGAGATCTGGTGCTCAGAAGCCTGCCCTGATGAGCTATGGGCTGCAGAACAGAACAGAAGAAACTTTCCCAGCAGTTGGAGACTAAGGTCTAGATTTATCAAAGTTCATGCAATGCAGCACAGCAAGACACCTTGCTGCACTGCGTGAAATGTCAGGAATGCACCATATTTAACATTATATGGTGCGTTTCTGTCCTTTCCTTGTGCTGGCCCACAATGTGCTGCCTTGCGCCAAGGTAGCCACCCTTGCACCTATAATGCAGGCACCCTTGCACCATGGTGCAAGGGTGCCTGCATTATAGGCAGGAATGTTTTTTTGGGGAAAGGGGCATATTCTGGCACAGAAGCAATCTTCGTTGGGTTTTTTCTCTTTCTATCTGTGCTGCAGAATGAAATACAGATAGAAAAAGGAAAAAATTAGGACCAATAAACATATTTCACCTTCTGGCAAGGCATCACATTTTGACGCATTCCCATGTCTACAGCTCATGGTAAATCTGGAATCCGCCAAAATCCATAGGTGGATGCATGGGAACACTCATACTCCACCCATGGAACGCCTTCCAAGCGACTTGCGCTGCCTTGTTTGACTCCAGATTTACCAAGCCCTGCTGGGCTAGAAAGGTGGTCTTGCGTTGCTTGGTAAATTTGACTTTAGTGTTGAGTTGCCCTTGCGTTATTTAGCTTGATGCAAGGGCAAAGCAATGCTATGATAAATCTGGCCTGAAGTCTGAAGGTAAAGCCTGTGTCTGGAACGACTCACTTTGTGTATCTGGCCTCCTCTACACCACAGTCAGCCTGAAATTGTGCCTATGGCCCAGTCCACTGCGTATTGTTGGTTTACCATCATGCTTGACTTTTTTCCAGGTGCTTTTTGCCTTAAAACATTAAATATCCATATCCATGGTTCCCCTTAGAAAATTTTGATAATCTTTTTGTCTTTTTGTTAATTACAATTGTCTCTATCTACATAGGTTTGGGAATTGGGTGTTGTTTTGTGTTCTTTACTTTAAAACTGCTGGCCCTGCTTGAATGTAGCCCCCACCTATCTGGGAATTGCCTGCTGCTTCTGGCATAGCTACCAGAGGATGAGCAGAGATTCTCTCCGACCTGTGTATTTATCTATCCATAGTAGGTTTATTGAGCTGACAGTCCTGCCCCCTTCCCAAATGAATAACCCATTTATGACAAGTATAAAATCAGAAACAGGGTTCCTCAGGAACAGTTGTGATAGCCCTTTACCAAAGGAGCCCTAAATGATGCTGACCTGTTTTATTTGGGTGTAGTGTTTTGATCAACTGTACATATGGTTTTATTGCTCAATAAAAGTTATACAGCATGTCTACTCAGAACAAGGGTGCTATGAGAATAATTGTGTTAACCTCTTTCCAATGTTGTTTAATATTGATGGTGAACTTAAGGCTGCTCACCTATTTAATTCAGGTGTACAAGCAGACTAAATCAGTGACACCGTGGACAGGACACGCTTACTTTTCTGCCGGTGATCATGAACCACCAGACAATTCTACTGTCTTTTAACTGAAAGCTACCGTGGGTAACAAAGAGACCTATGCATTCATTGGGCATACTTGAAATAGATAACACAAGAGGATCTCTACACAACTGTCTTTTTACCTTTCTGTCCAGATTTAGACCACAATAAGTGTTTTGAAAGGAGTTGAAATGTTATATTGACAAAAATGGTTTTGAACTGATTTTCTACCGCATGATGCGTCTCTGGAAATAAGAAACTATTGTATACTCCCCAGTTTCATGAAACAACTTCAGAAAATAGTCCAACTGCAACAACGGCGGACCTTTATTGCCGCACCTCACACCAGTTCCAATACTTAAATTGGCCATGCAATCAACCCCAACGCCAGCCGTTGAAAGGCGTCACTGTGTTCCAGATCAGAAGACATTTTGAAGAGATGGGGGTGCACAGCTGAGAGAGTCCAAAAGGCAAGTAGTTGTAGAAAAATAACTTTTTTATTTTAAAATAAAAAAGTTATTTTTCTACAACTACTTGCCTTTTGGACTCTCTCAGCTGTGCACCCCCATCTATTCAAAACTTCAGAAAATACTTTATAATTTCTTTAATGTGTGTCATCACTTCTTTTATTTTTGAAACAATTAACTCACATGGGAACAGTGCCTCTCTTCACCTCACAATTATTCTCCTATCATTCTTGTTCTAAGTATTGAATAAGCTTCACTACCTAATTAAACTGCATGGAGAGTTGATCAAAACTACCCCTGTAACTGGAAGGTTGTAGTCATTCTATGAATGACAATACAGATGTATTTGTTTGCAGTTTGATATAGAATGAACCAAACCCATATGTGTATTCAGAGCTCTTTACAGCAATTAAAATTAAACCTGGTGAGTTTTGGGTTTGTCTGTCTATTGAAGATTACGATGGAGTATGTAGGCAAGTTGTAGGTTGAAGGGTCATCTTTTTCATGCAGAAGCAGACATTCAACTCCCCGGAGGCGTTATCGTATTCTCTGTGGATTTTTCTTCAGCTGTGATGGATGGCCGCAACGTGTATTCTGATGAAGGTGTATCATTACTGGAGATATTGAGCAAAGAGAAGGGACTTAAGTTCTTTCCTGTAGATGGTGGATGTTTGATATCTTCATCTTGCTTCCCATGTAGGATCGGTTTAGTGTGAGCGTTTTCTGGAGAGATTGGTTTTGAGCCAAAGATAGTCAACAGATGTGAGATTTTTGGATTCCCCCCTCAAAACTATAATTGTGTGCGCTATGTAATATGCAGTCCATTTGTGTAGAGCTTTGTGGGCAATAAAGGCTAGTATGAGCTGATATTTGGCTTCAATTGGAAGCCAGTTGAGGATAATCATTATGGGCAAGATGTGATCACATTTGTTGGTGTCTGATACCAAGCTGTCTGCAGATCTGAGTGCTACTCTTAATGGATTTAGTTGTTTTATGGGAATGTCAGTCAGAAGCGCATTTCCTTAGTCTAGTTTGTGAGGGCTAGGGATTGTACTATACTCTTGAAGTCGGCCATTACGATGAAGGGTTTGGCTTTTCAAAGGAGTTTGAATTGGTTCTGGGTTCACTTGCTATGTAACATAGATCTGAAAATTTAGATTCTTGTCTAGGGTGAAGCCATCTCGAAAAATCGTAGGCTTGCAGTTGAGAATGTTTGATGCATCACACCAAGTTTGGACATGGCCATGTAGCTATTTCACTGAGGACCGCCCTTACTCCTCAGAGCCATCAGAGAAGTTTCTTCACAGTGGAGATGGAGTAGTTTCCAGAGTCGGCAAACTTATGGTCCGCTCGCATATAGATTGGGCGCACAGATCGCTATGTTGTCAGGGAGGGAACTCCATTGCTGCTGCGGCAGAGTTCCCTTTCCGCCAACATATAATTCAGGCCCAGTGTTTTAGTTCTTTCTAAAATGTTTGATGGGATGTATTTGTTCTGATGGCTGGAGGTATGGAATTCTAGATCTTAGGCGCACTTCAGTTGAAAGATTTCTTTTTTTCTTTTCCCTGTTTCAAAACTGAAGCTACCTGTAGTCGATTGTGGGAAATACACAGTGAGTGTTGACCACCGAAGATGGTTAATTTGCCTGTGAGATAGGGCCGAGTTCAGGCCTGGAGTGCTTTGTAAGTGATGCAATGGTGAACTGAAGAGGGGTGCAGTGATCCTGTGTCTGAACTGCGGCATGTAAAGCAGTCTTGAGTAGGGATAGATGAACGTCTGCAGATTCCTATGAGCAGGGATTTGGCATGGTCCTATTTTGCTAACACTAAGGATTGAGTTACTTGCTTGAAATTTTATTTAGATATAGGGGCCTGTTTCCTCAAAGCATTCCCATCTGCTACTGGAGACTAGGGGGCAGATTTACAAGCCCCTTGCGTCACTTTTTTGCACCATTGTTGCGTCACTTTTGTGACGCAGCGGCAGCGTAAAAGCTGCGGCCCATTTACAACGTGATGCATCTAGGGAGATGCGCCACGTTGTGAAGCCCTGCGCCACATTAAACCTGCGTCAGGTTTAATGTATGCAGGGTGGGCGTTCCGTCGCCGGAAGCCCTGTAAAAGTGACGCAGTGAAATCTACAAGATTTCACTGAGTCACTTTTACGTCCATGCTGCGTCAAAACCCTGTGCCTGCTTGAAGCAGGCGTAAGAGTGACGCAGCATGTTAGGCATAGAGCGCCCCCTGAGCATTTCTGGAGTTGTGTCGTGCTTGCGACACGACTCCAGCAATGCGTGACTTTTCCATCAACAGATGCGTCAGAATTTCTGACGCATCTGTAAATCCTTGCGCCTTGGTGCGCCGTATTGTAGACACGGCGCTTCCATGGTGACGCAAGGGTTTTGCATGTTGGCACAGGGAAAGTGACGCATCTCTACAGATGTGTCACTTTCTTGTAAATCTGCCCCTAAGGTTATAGTATTGATGAGAGACTGAAAATTCAAGGTTTACTCTAGCATGAGGTCGAATGACTTAGAACATTGTACAATGTCAGGTTTGCAATCTAGGACTGTGAGCTGGACCCACTTTAAGGCATTGCGACCGGTGCAGCCGCACCTGGTGTTTTTTTGGATGCCTATCAGTGGTGTTTCGTGTTAGCAAAGATGGGTGAACAAACATTGCTTGTGATTTTGAGAAGTGTAAGTGTGAGTTCTTTTTGTACATTTCAATTGCTTAGTGGATTTGTTTTACCATTTGAATTAATGGAAGTTTGAGAAAGGGCTGAACCTTGGCTCTTTAAGACGAACATTATGATTTGATCCAAACTAATACTCACATATAGTGCTGCTTGGTTTCTATGGCAAACTTTACTTTAATGGGGAAAACACTTCAACAGTGCAATTTTATGCTTCACCTTCAGGCTTTTATAATAGTAAGTAATTTGATGCAATGCTTTGCTTCTTTTTGCTTCACTTTGTGTCACTTTGCACCATGCACAAGACCTTAGTGAATAAGCCCCTTATTGTGTCTCCTACAACATACCTGCATGTGCGTCCAATGATGCCTTACACAAAAGGAACCGTGGAAGCAACTGAAGAACATTTTCAATAAAAGCACAGTTACTCTACGCCCATCTTGCAAATATGATTTACTCCCGCCCAAAACCTCTGACTTGGATTCTGCGAGCTGCACTAATAGGTTTAAAAGCCTTTGCACCTGCAAGTGGAGTTTGCTGAGTCTATAAAATGTCGAAGCTATAAAAAGTGTGGGTGGGCATGCTAATGGCGAGTGCAATTAAGCAGCTGAATTTCATAGTAGAAACACAGGATCGGAGCACAGCCCCAATTCCCAAAGTGCGCACATTTGGTATTAATATTCAACTTTTTTTTTATTAGAGTTGGCTGAATATAAAATGTGGTTTTGGCTACAGTTCGTAAAATACAACGTGGAACAGCCCTTTAATTTCAGGAGGCAACTGGATCTGTTGAAAACGCATCCTTTGCAGGCAGCAAATCCCTGCAGCTTTCACTTTGTCTCTTTCATAGGCACACGGGGAAATCCACCAATCACAAATAGTACCCCATACACTTTGCACCTCAGACTGTGCTCCCTTCGGATGGGCGGTCTGGCAGCAAAACCTTCCCCGCACTGCTGACTCACCCCCTCATGCATTTGATAGTCTGAAACTGTACTGCTTGAATTTATACAACACCAGAGTCCCCACATTCTCTCACTTTACAATTGTAAAACAGTAGCAGAGGGAACCACACTTGCACAGAAATATACTTGCTCCCTCGGCTAAATAAATAACCATTGAACATTTTCAAAGGTGTTTTTAAAAAAAGGTCCAGGAGGGCCGGATCCATGCCAGATTGTAAAGAATAAATAAGTTTACATTACAGAGAGGTAATCCTAGAACAGATGGGACGTATCTGGCTATTCTTGATATCCAGGCGTCTCAATTGCCCAACAGTGGTTTGTTGTGTTATATTGTGCAGATTTGTAGAGTGCACTATCACTCGGGTGGGTATCGTGGCCCTGAGCAGGTGTGAGTCTAGACACAACTAGGAACAAGTGAGACTATTTGAAAAGCCAGCTTCTTGCAGAAGGAGGAGGCTCTAATGTGTAGCAGCAGATGTGGGACCCATGGGCGTCCGCAGGGGAGGGCAAGGGGGGGCGCTTGCCCCCCCCCCCCGGATCGCCGGTGCGGGCCCAGTCATGGTCGGCGCTAGGCATGAGCAGTGTGGGCAGCTGGGCCTCGCGGCTGTCTAACTAGGATGGGCCCCCCCACGAGTCCATTATGCTTTTGAAATGGTGTACAAGTTACAGGTGGGCAACCCCCCCTCCCTTTGGGTTTGCCGATTTGGTGAACTGTGAAAGACACAAGGCTGGGTGGGGGGATGAGGGGGGGGGGCCTCTCCTGGGCCGGGCTGCCATGGGCTGAAACGGCAACATGACACCGCATCCCTTTGAGATGCTGCAGACTGGGCAGGGCAGGGTTTGTGGCCGTGATTAGCTTTCCCTGCATCTCATTCTCTGAGCTTAATCGCTGTATCTGCATGATAACAGCGTTAGGCAGACACTTGAACTGGAGTGAGGTGTGAAGTGAGCCCTGCCCCTGCATGAATGAAACGCAGAGCATCCTGCAGGGCTCACAACAAAAAAACAGAGCAACCTCACATCACGATGGGCGCTGCTCACTTCCAAAGAAGGGAAAGGGAGAAGAGCAGAAAATGGAGAGAGAGGTGGTTATTATTATTTATTTTTTACAATTCGGTTTTGTTAACTCTAGCATCTTTTGTCGTCTGGGGGTGGATTCTGGAACCCTTCCCGGGTTGGGCCCCCTTACCCAAAAGTGAAAGATGCGAATTAGTTTCTTAACCTCTCAAGGGCCTCATTATAGTAAGGAGGCGTCTAATCAAACCAAAGGCAGGCAGGAGGAACTTCAAGCAGAGAGACAAGCATGCATTTCCTCCTTTGTTATTTTAACAGGGGAGAGATTTTACTTGGGTTTCTTCGTTCAGTGCAGCAGGGCCTGTGTCTGATTTTCCCTAGGAGCAGCAATACTTATGGTACATGAATGTGCCAGACAACGTTGGACGAATCTGGTCATTACTCGTCCTTACACCACAGGTCATGGCAATTCTAAAGGCATCATTCACACAACAAAGCCTGATGGCACGTCTCTGGCCACACAATGGACGATTACCGATTTAATTTTTAGGTTTCGCCTGATCCAGCGCTTGCGCTGATCTGGCCGAGACATTTTGTATACAGGCTTTTTCAAAGTGCTGCCTGGCCTAAAGCTACAGTGCACGTGAACGTGCACGCGCGCAGCGCCATGTGTCTTTCCTCCGTAGCACGCGATCACTTTCACTTTCACTTGCCAAAGCTTGTTTCATCTTGGACATCTATTAGAGTCTCCGTTTTCAGTATTTTCATTTCAACTTGTTGACTGTATTATTTGCTTCATCTATTTTGAATTCTTTGTACGGACTGTGTGCCTTGTTTAAACCGATATCATCTATCTATCGGCTTCATTAGTGCTTTACTTGGGTCCCTGTTCATTTAATTTTTGGCTGCCATTACGTGCTCCCAGATTCCCTTTCCGGATACCTTCGAAGTAGCCTGTCCCTCCGGTTCTATTTAAACCTCCGGTTTTCCCGAGTATGTTTTGCCTCGGTTACTAGCAGGCGTTGTTGGACGGCTTTATCGAGGGGTCATCTCACGGACTTTCAAGTGTTTGGTTATCTGGTAAGAATTCTGAGCTAGAGCACCATTACGTGTTCTTAATCTAGCACTTGTCCATTTTCAATCTTTTTTATAGCTCTCGTTTACTTTTCAGGAGCTTTAAAATGGAACTTTAAGATTACCCTCACCCGGTAGGCTCCAGTTCACGGAACTCGTTAACCTACATAATCAACATGCTGCGCTTCCTTAAAGCAGATTTTTAATCCCAATCCGACCCTGTCCATGCCCCTTTTACTCTCGCTCTCTCCTACCCCTCTTTTTCTCTTCTAAACCTCCCATCCCACCGAACTCCCACCTCTCTCTCCTCACCGGACTCCCCCCTGGCTCCGGTCCCAGCTCTGACAGGAAAATGAAACTGAAAGAGAAGGCATGTCTCTCCTCCCTCCTGGGCTCTGCCCGCCTTGGGTTTCCCCTTCAGTCATCAAACGCTGCGAAGCCCAGGAGGCAGGAGCTGGTGAGCACCGAGGCGCTGTAGATGCCCCGGGACAGGAGCTGGTGAGCAGCGAGGTGCTGTACATACCCCAGGGCGGGAGCTGGTGAGCAGTAAGGGGCTGTAGATACCCCTGGGCAGGAGCGAGTAAGAATTGAGGGGCTCTCTGCCCCAATTATTGTGCCCCCTACTGTTGTCACCTTTGCCTCACTGTCTACCCACAGTCTTCTGTCCTTTGTGCTCTACCTCTCCACCCATGTTCACTTCTACCTCTCACTTTTCTGTGCTCTCTGCCCTATCTTGACTTCTGACTGTACTCTCGTGCTCTCTCCCCTATCCTGACTTCTGACAGTACTCTCGTGCTCTCTGCCCTTCTGCTACCTGCCCTTTAATCTTTGTGCGCCCTCTGCTCCTTGCCTACTGTCACATTCACCCTCAAGCCATCTGTCTCCTTCGATCTCTGCTGCCCCTTCTCTCTCTGTCCTCTGCTCAATGCCCGCTCCTCCCTGTTCTCCTTGTTTATTCTGCACTCGGAGTCTCTTGCATCTTCTCTCTCTGCTCACTGTCCCTGGCCTGTCTGCCCTCCCCCTGTCCTACGTGCCTGCTCTACCCTTGGGGTTTCTTCCACCTCTCCTCTCTGCCTCCACCCTTTATACCCTCGGGGTTCACTGTCCCTTCATGTGCTCTCTGCCTCTGCTCACTGTCCCTGTCCTGTCTGCCCTCCTCCTGTCCTCCGTGCCTGTTCTACCCTTGGGGTCTCTTCTACCTCTCCTCTCTGCCCCGTGGCTCTCTGCCTCTACCCTTTATACCCTTGGGGTTCATCGTCCACTGTCCCTTCATGTGCTCCCTGCCTCCCGCACTTCCTGTCATATTCACCTTCACGCTGCCCTAGGTTTCTTCCTTTCCTCCCAGAATTAATGCCCCGACCCCTCTCTGGCACCAGTGGCACTTTGGGGCCCCGGCGCATATTTTCCTCATCCTCAGAGTTTGACTCTCAGCAAGAGAGAGACCAAGCATTTGCAATGCAATAGATCTCGCATTTATGCGAGGTTGAGCTATTAATGTCAATGCCTTTTATTTATGTTTTAAAAATGAAAACAAAAATAAAAGGCATTGTCATTTGCAAGGTCAATCGCTCAAACTCGCGTAAATGCGAGACCTATTGCATTGCAAATGCTTGTTTTGTTTGTGTTCGAAGCTCACAGACACAGAATGTAACCATTTTTGCTGCTGTGGGGAGCAGGCAAAAAGAAATAAATCTAGGTGTTCCCTTCCGACTCAGAAAACAGATTAACTCCTATGATTGACAACATTAAATATTTGAAGAGAGAAACAACACCATGATCGTCAGCCACAACCAAAGTAGAGCTACAGTTACAATATCTGAAGGTGCTTATGAACCAACAGTCCACGCAAGTGATGGCAGTGGCCGACTGGCCACTAACAAACGTTTGGGGACGGGGACTTTTTTTCTTTTCTTACAAATTAATCTCTGAACTGGATATAATGTTCCCCTTTCATACACCTCTACGCGGGGAGATTCGGTTCAAATTAGAACATTTCCTCACTTCGCAGTCACAGAAAGGAAACTAAAACAGAGGTCATCATGTTAAAATAATTACAGCAGTTTGCCAGAAACGGTTGCCTGATATTTAACAGTCTGTGTCGGAAAACATACTAAATGATGACAAACGAAAAACATATGAAGGGGTTCTATTGTTAATTTTCCTACTAAAACCTTTCAAGTTTTATAGGATTGGTTCATCAATTCCTGCATCCGCAGTTCCAGCTCACTGACTGTTCCCACGTTTGTTTCTCAATATGTAAGAACCTACACTCCTCTAGGACCGGTGCTTAATTTGTAAGTAGAAGCCCTGGGGCTCTCAGTTTTGCTCAGAAGGAGCTGCTGTATGTCAGCACGCTGAAAGCCATGGCTGCATAGTCTTGATTCCGCCACCTGTTTCCTTGTTCCACAAACTCCTGTCCCGTTCTTTCACTCTTGCATGTTCTTTCTTTGAACCTTCGTCACTTTTTCCGGCCTTTTTCTTCCTCCTTTGCTCCTTGTGTGTTTTCCACTCTCTTGCTTTGGATAAAAGTCTGACAAAGAAATATAAGTACTGGTCCCCAAAAATGAGTGCCAGTGCGCACCCCCTCACCCACTGGCTCAAATGAAACACGGTCTAGCCCATGGATAAATTAATTCCATTCGTCGACCTTGGTTCTGAGGTTTCTACAAGGTCTCCCTCTTCATCTCACATCTATTCTTTCACACTTGCTCTTAAGACTCATTTTAACTCTGCTTTTCGGACAAATCTTTGGATAATTTATCTGATAACTTCGTAACACAAGGGTCCCCTTACTGCCAGCAGGCCTCCAGATAATAGTGCGATCTATAAAGGTTTTAATAACATAATGTAATATAACAAAACATTTTGGCAAGGGAAACAGGCTCTGACAACTTCCCCACTGCAGAACGAAATAAGTAAAGGATGGAAGCCACCAATTAACCTCAACCTTGTCTACCAGGGGGAAGCCAGTAGTGATCCATAGCAGCAGGCCGGTGAAGACGGAGGTCACAAGGGTACGCAGTGACACAGCGATACATAGAACAGTCCTTCAGACTAACAGGCCATGGTGACCCATGAAGACCCATGAAGAAGGAATGAAGCCTCCCAGACTATCGCAACTTATGGGTGGAAAGTTACTTTTAATTGCCCTCCATCGATTTCCCAGGTCTCCTCAGATACATTTCATGGCAGTGAACAGGTTCTTTTCAAATGACATACAGGCCACTCAATTGATCTGGGTATATAAAAATCTTGAATAGGAGAGCATATGACTTCTGTGTCTAAATGCCTAGTGCAAGATGTTACAAACTGCTGTATGTTGTGCAAAAGTGTCCCCTCTGGAAACCCTGTAGACCCAGTTAAAGTAAGTCACTAGAATATCCATTGCAGAAAGGTGCAGTCATGGAAGAACTACCAACCAATCTCAAGCCTGTATACCTCTCAGGAGGTGCCCATAATAGGGAACTTTCATCCCGTGCACCAAAATCGCATTCCGTACCATACCCCTGACTGTGTGAACGGGTCGATCATGTGGGCATGACAAGTTGTCTACTCCCAAGAACAACAAGCTTTGGCATAGCCAATAGGGCTCGCCTTATGGACCTTATAAGTGTTTAGCCATGCAACAGTTGATGTTGTTGCTCCAAGGATATTATGCTGCATAACTAAATACTTTTAAGGTCCCAAAGGCGAGACCTGTTGGCTATGCCAATGCTGGTTATTAAGTGACCTCAAAACACGATTTCTTCCCTAGAATGGGCAAGGCCCCTGAATAACGTAAAATAGGGCTAAGCTCATCCTCCATTTTCTTGCCCCCCTACTCCTAGCTGAATGTAACTCTCAAGTCTCTCAGAACTCCATCTCACCAAACCCATGAACTCCATTCTGTCCATCCTTATTGTTTGCCTTTTGGTCTCTGCCTTTGTTCTAAAGAGGTGTGCATTGGAGGACATGTAGCCCTGCCACTTCCATGTTCAATGACTTGCAGAGTACACCTAAAACCAACCATTTATCAGTCCACTGCTTCCTTGTTTCAGTTTTTCTGCACCTGACCTTTACTTCTGCACTGAAATCTCCCTCTCTTGCTTTTCCACAGACTCTAAAGAGGAGGTAGGCATTCTTCTGTCCATGTTGAAACCTGGCGTTCCCAATGAATTGTGCTGTGTGAGAATATTACAAGGAACATCTACTGCCAGTGTCTAGGAAATTGCCAATATTATCAATGCATTGTTCACAGCTGGACTTGTCCCCAAAGTTTGGAAAGCCAGTGTTGTTAGCCCTCTGCCTTCAAAAGATGGTTTGGATGTTCCAAATGTTTATAACTCTGATCTCATGGTGCTGTTACCCACTTTGGAAAAAAAGGCAAAGCAAATCTTGAAGAATTCAATGCTGTGTACACTCCTCTATGAGTTTCTGTCCACGTAGATAGATGGAATCAGTCATGGCTTTGGTACTTAATGAGGTGCTTCATTAATATTGTTTGATACGATGTGGCTTAGCGAGGCTGATCCTACTAGCTCTTGAATTAGACACAATCGCCCACTGTACCATCATTGAAAGGTTTGCTGATGTGGATCTCTCTAGAACCACATCAACCTGATTTAGAATTTTTTTGTTTTTTCCGGCCATTTTTAGTTTTTCCCTCTGTTTCATTGTAGTTGCCAGGTCGTCTGCTGTGGCACCTCACAAGATTTTTCTATTCCCCCTATCGGTTTCTTTGTTTATTTAAGCTCTTTGTCTTATTAGATTTCTTAAAAATGTATTTAATACTTGTGCTCAATCATGTCAGGGGATGGTGATGAAGTTAAAAATTTGCCCCCCCCTGGAAACATTTCTGCGGATGCCCATGGTGGGACCCCTTCCATGATTCGAGAATGTGGCAGCCTGACATGGCCTCTGCTCATGTCTCCTCTTGAGTTTATAAGAGAAGATTACATTTTCTCATGCTTTTCCAATGTGGCAAAGCTGAGGGTCAGGCAGCTGAAGCAAGGTGAAAAAGCCTATAGTTAGGTACTTTTTTGTTAGAAAGCGTGGGCAAAAAATGCCTTCTTCGTTTTAAACTGACCTATTGATGTACTCACTGTGGTGTTCATTATTATGGAATTAGCCTTCTAAACGGATTTTGTTCAAGTGGCAAAACCCATTGCAAATGATGCACTTCTTCTCACTTACACAAGAGATATTTGAAACAAGGTCGGACTTTGGGCAGTACATCTCTAATAAGGGATAGAATAAGGATTGATGCATCAGGCAAAGCCCTGATTAACTGGGATGTGGAGTTAAACTAAACAAAACAGAGCAGGGACCATATTACATAAAGGGCCCTGGGGGTGCAATGGGCATGTGTGCTTGCATGTGCGCCCGCAGCACCCTTTAGTATTACATACAGGGTTGCAAAAGCTTGTGTGGCCCATTCTTTAATACAGATAGCACTGGTGCACTTGTGCTAGCGCTATCGTGAGAGGGAGTTCCCTTATTTGCATGGGGATGTAGCCCCTTTGCAAATGAAGGAATCTCTTTGCCTCTCTACACATGCCGTATTATGGATATGGGGCAAAGGCAAGGAATCTGTGAGGAGGCGCACTGACAGTGTACCACAAAAAGGTGGCGCAGTGCTTCCCCGGAGGGCAGTCTTGAGGAGGGGTGAAAGGGTCAGACCACCCCTACAGGTGGATGCTGTCACTCATTGCACCTGCCTGTAAGGGGATCTCTAAACAGATGCTCCGTATTTCACTTGAATGCTCTGCCCCCAGCGCAGTTCAAGTTTACGGCTCCCATGAGGGCAGCGCATTCACCATAATATAGCACATATTTCCTTTTTGCGTTTGCCACACCTTTTGAATGGTGCGACATGGCACAAACTTGGAATGTGCGGCCTCTAAGTAAAACAGCCCCAGGAGATCGTAAAAGTTCAATGCCATTCTTGTAAAGGATGTTGTTTATCTTACAAAATTGAGAGACCAAGTTCACTAGATCATTGTTTTGAATTAGGAGAGCAACCAGTGCTTAATTTGATCCAGTGGTTTCTGGTGCTCACTACCTGCACTTAATTGTCAACACCGGCACTTCTGAATGTCTGCCACATTATGGCACTGTTTGTCTAATTTAAAAATGAGCACAACAGCAGTTGTTTATGAATGCAATATATATTAAAGATGTCTATTACCTGCCTCCCATGCTAGTCTTATAGGTGTGGAGGCATGGAATAGTCTGAATTGTCAGACTTATAGGAGCGTGATGGTTAGTAGTTGTGCTGGTACTATCATTGGCGGCCCTGGCAGGGGCAATGTTTTGTGCAAGCTGCAGTGGCCTCCAGCGGAGCGCCCTGGCAACTTATTTGTTTGCAAATTAAGCACCAAGGGCAATTTTCTAGAAAGGTGATATTAAATGATTTTAAGGTGGTATTCCAGAGCTATTGCATATAAGTAGATAAATGAATTGAAGAGAGGATGTGGCCTAACAGATATAGCGGTCGAACTTGAAGCTGGGGATCCGGATTCAAATCACGGCAGGGACTCCAACATCCTGTGATTCTGGCCAAATCACTTAATCTCCCTGTGTCTCCGGGGTGGCTCCTCCACTATGGCTGAGGAGCGTTGCCCATCCTTGCCAGCAGCCTCCGTATATGGAAAAATAAAACGATAATAAAATTGGTTTAAAACCCATTTTATTATCGTTTTATTTTCCTTTGCGAAGTCTTGGGAGTGGGGCCACAGTGACGACAAACACTGAGGGGGGTGGTATGTGCACTTCCTTCACTGCACGTGATGGTTTGGCTGGCTGTTTCAGGCCGGCCAAACCATCATGTGCAGTGAAAGATCTCTCCGAACCAGCAACACTGTTGGGTTGGAGAGAACAGGCACAGACTCCAGTCTCTCCTGGAGCACAAATTGAGGGTGCTCAGGCCACTCCTGAAGCTGCTCTCATGCGATTGGCTGCAGGGCAGGCTGGGCGCCAGCGCCTTTGGAAGAAGAACGGAGAAATTGAGCACGATGCGATGGAGGGCAGCAGGTAAGTTTCTTTTTTCTTTTTTACATTAATCCCCCTCGTCCCACTTTCCAACACCCCCCCCCCAAATCTCCCCACCTGCCCCTCCTCTTTTCCGTGACACGAGCGGCGCCTGCTGTGCCTAACAAAATAAAATGAATGTGACTGTCTGTAACACAACTGGTGCTCATGAAAAGCGCTCTGATACCTTCGGGTCAGGTTTGTGCTATGTAAAACTCCGAAGAAAAAAAATGCATGACACAGTTAATGCAGGAAAGGTTTCAAAGGAAGCTTCCAATGAGTCTTAATGCGGCCTGTCACCCTGAAAAGGCCAATGAAATACCATTTACGCTGCGAAGTCTAAGAGAGCAAAGCTAGTGCTCAGACAGCACTTCTATGGTACGTCAACAAAGTAGAAAAGATCCTTGAGTATAAGGGTCCAACAGGGAAGACATTTACGTATGACATATTAAAAACCCCAGAGCAGAATAGAAAACACTAAAGTAGAACTATAGAGGAATTCTAAAAAAAAAATTGAGAATTATGTGGAAAGAGGTACTCTGATCTGGAGGAATAAAACTGATACCTTGGGAGGTTAGCCATTGCTGTGCTCCCTAAACCGCTAAGGCTGAAACTGAAAGAACATATCTCTAATGAGGAGAGTTTAGGGAATATTTAAGGAATGAAAGTAAGCAAATCCCCTGATCCAGAAAGAGACTTCTTGTAATGTATTTGGTGGCTTGATGGTGAACTGACTTGACATAGGCATCATGGCAGATGCAGTGGCCTAAGTAAATATCACTCATATTAGAGTGATATTAAAAGTCATATTAATTTCTGCTTTTGTATCTTAATCAGTGCCTGAATAGAAAGTAATTCACTGAAACTCTGCATTTCATATCAATTGCTCTACTTAATATGGATTTAAATATTCATCTGAAGATAAAATCTATCCGTTTTATTTACAATAATGTGGCTATCCCTTGATTAGCCAGTGCTTAGTTGTAACAGATACTGCTTGGTAACATAAGGACAGTGAGTTGCTTGTTGAGTGCCAAAAGGAAAGAAATACCAACTGTGTTGATACCCCTCAATGCCCAAAAAACGTTTACTAATGCTAATTGGTCGAATGGTCCTTCGTGAAGGTGGTACCCCTGTAAATTAGCCTACAGGGTACTAAATTAAGGTTTGCATGGGCTAACTGTGACCAGTCCATGTCAAAAGTACTGATGGATGGTGCAGTATCCGAAAACCTCTGACTGTGAAAGGAAATGTGACAGGGATGCTCATTGCACTTTACCTTAGTGGTACAATCTTTAGCAAACAAGGATAAGCACAATGGTAATGTTCTCTTGGTCCTGGCAGTCCCTCGAGGATCTCTACCCAAAATGATGAGGGAACTCGATACGCTTCACTTAGCCCAGCGCTACCATTTCATGAGCTTGAGCTAGTTAAGTTGACCAGCCCAAGTTATCTGTCATGCAGTAACTGGGCACTATCACTGTGCACCAGTGCAAAGACTGCAAGAATCCTTACACTACTCAAGGCTTTGTTTAGGACCTATACGTCTTCCAATATCTAACAGATACAGGGTACTGGGACTGTCTCCTTTGACTGAAAAGTGGCCTTACATCACTAGATAGACATACATATTTGTTAGGGAAACAGGCAGAGAACAATGGCACCATTTGTTGGAGAAAAATCTAAAAAGCCTTGTGATCTGTATAGAATAGAAAAACACATATAGAATAATGTCGATTTGGTACATGACTCTAGGCAGCTTTAGGATGATTATCCAAACATGAAAGGCAAATGATGGAAAGATTGTCGCCAAAAAGGTGACATACTACGTATCTGGTGGCCATGCCCCAGTTTGAATCATTTATGGAAAGAGGTATTTGTACAATTAGAATAGGTCTGTACTATCCTGTGGACACAGCAGAGACAAAACTGAGTTTGGAAACATCAAAAGGACCTGGCAGGATACCACTGTTCCATATGCTTTTGTAGCTGAACTGAAAACAGCATGTCACTACAAAGGGAAAGATCCCCCATCAGAGGGGATCTATTGGGAACAAAATTCCAAGGACTTTTTAATTTTACAAAAACAGTTCCCATACTTTTTGTTAAGAAAACAACAGTTCCTGAACAGTTACTGCAAAGCTTGAGGTACCTCGGTTGAAAGGGAAAAGAGGAAGTCTCCAATATTGTGACCTGAGGGTCAGGCTGCTAAAGAAGCTAACCTTCTCTCCAGGGGGCCTGATAAATGAAAGAAATGTATGCAAATAGTTAAACTGCCAATCTACATGCTGCTTGGAAGCCAGTGTGTGTTTTAATTAATGGAACCATTTGAAGCTTTAAGGTGGCAAAGATTTATTCTTGTTGAGAGGTACAGTTAGGGTGTTACAAGATGAGTTTCTAAGTTTCGCAGTGTGACCTTTTAATGGACATTTATTCATAGGATTTGCACTGGGTACAGTCGGATTAAATAAACATTACTTAAAATATTGATTTTGAAACCACTTGTTTTATCTTAAACATAAATTTGTTTGTACATTGGGGAAGCCTGTCTTGTACTGTGTGTAATACGAATGTAAAATAATGACTTACATATTCACAGTGCTAGGATCTTGTTGCACTGTAAATAAACTTGTCACTATTCCCCACTTCGCTAACGAGTACTATGACTCTGGTTGCTAACAGACATATCCAGTGACCACATTAACCAATCGATGTTTTATAACATAGCAGTGCGTTATCCACCGATTAGTTTACATTGCATTTAGTTTTCATTTAAAGTCTGTGCATTGTATTTCATATGCAGTTAACTATAAGTGCAAGAATAGCATAATAGTCACAGAATATTTTGTTCATTTTACCATCCTCTCTGACCCTTTTCCCACACTCACTGGCCCATACCAATTTCAGTTTTATGCTCTTCAACCATTGCATTGGGCAGTTGTACTTTTTCTTTTCAGTAATTTCTAAAAAGAATAAAGATTGCTTGGGAACATTTGAGAGGAAATCTACCAAGTCATGCAAGATGCCCATTGGAAACCTTCTGAGGAAAGGCAATTATGTCTAAAGCAAATGAATTAATATAAAGTGTCTCATTTCAGGCTGAAGAGTAGAAACATGTCCATCTCCACGGAATGATGTGTGTATCTTGAGGTGCATTTCAAGAGGATAAAATGTAGCAACTTGACTAACAGGAATGAAAAAGTCAAGGTAGAATAAAAGGGAGTGCTCATAATAAAGTTTAAAGATGGAACACAGAGGTTGAAAACATATATAAAAAGCTGCTTAATTGAAAACAGCAAGCAGACGTGATAGCTCCGTATGCCCATTTCTGCCAGCAATATCCACCTGTGACCAGGGCCACAGGAATAATGCCATTCTGCAGCAACAGTCTTTTTCCGCATATTTATAGATTTGCCGCATTTGCACATAATAATCATCTGCTGCATAACGTGCAGATTATACAAAAAAAACGTTTCTGGCACAGACAGAGCAAATGTTACTTATAATTTTGGGACACATTTTGTTGCACAGTAGAAGGCCCTTTACAAATGTTCACTGGTCACTTTTCAGTTGCTTATTGCGGTATTTAGGTGTTAAACTGGAGCTCATAGGTCAATCCTTTGATCAGACAGTATTAATGTGTAAAAATGACAACATAATGAAATAATGCTAGCACATAATGTATAATTTGTCCTTCCTTGCTGCATAATTTAGTCAACCGTGCCATTTAAATTAGTCCTTCCTTGTTGAATACTTCCAGTGACTTTGGACGAATCAATGTGACCTTTCAATATATTTTATATGTAATTGTAGCCCATCAACCTTTCTTTCTCCAAGTTATGATGCTTTCCATTGATCCATTGACTTTTGCTCATGTCTGCTGTCTGGTGAAGCATGAATATGTTTTCTTTAGTGTGTATTCCATGAAGTTTTCCTTTAGGCTTTTTATCTCAAATTTGTGCGGGATCTTCTGTTTGTGCTCCAACGAAAAAGCCTTCCCGGTCTCTCTCAAGTTTGAAAGTAGGAAAGCAAAAACAAGAAACTCTTCGGATGAGGCCCAACGGCCCTGAACGCCCAGACACCCTCAGGTGTGAGCCTGTCACTGCCGACATTCTTGGGAGA
Organism: Triturus cristatus; assembly: GCF_964204655.1. Classification (NCBI taxonomy): domain Eukaryota; kingdom Metazoa; phylum Chordata; class Amphibia; order Caudata; family Salamandridae; genus Triturus; species Triturus cristatus. The sequence goes on along the minus strand of NC_140583.1, from coordinate 577,651,937 downwards.
AAAGAAATAACACATTTGCAACTTGCAGAGAGAGACAAATCCGGCGTGATGAGTGACGCCTTCGTGTAGCTGTCCAAGTTGGTTTTCGCCCGAAGACACTTTGCTGTTGTTTTGCCAAAAGTGCAAATATGAAAAGCATGCACCCTGGATCTGGCACAGAAATTAAAACTTCCAACATGGCCGAAGTATTAGGTTTTCAAGATCCTCGCTGCGTTAGTCCTGCTAGACGTAATTCTGCTCAGCCTGGTGTAACTCTTGGCTCGTGCTCGCCAGAACGATCCATCTTTCTCTTGCCTTTTGTGTATTCTTTCTGTCAGACCTGCAAAAACCTGTTCTGTCTTTGTGTATTTAGGGCTGTGTGCATGTGATGAAAGCAGCACTCCTGCAAGAAGGTTGGGGAGGCGAATCAAACTGCCTTGCTTAGAGTCTCTGCTAAAGCACAAACATTCATCGTGCGTTGTGCATTGCCAGCAAAAAAATTCTAATGTTAATTTTATCTGCCTGCTTCTCTGAATGGTTAAAGTATTGAAAGCCTCATTTTTCGGGAATTGGCAGGGACAGTGTGGCAAGTTTTCCTGCTGTGCTGCCTCTATGCCACTATGAAAGGGCAGTAATGCACAGTTTTTATGAAAAACTGTGCATTCCTGTCCTATCCCCATGCGCTGGTGCACAATTTCCCACTACCACAGTGGCTTCGTTGCATGCAGGATTGTTTTTCTACAGGAAGGGGCACCTTCCTGCACAAAGCAGCACACATGGAAACATGGAAAGCACACATGGAAAGAGGAACTAAAGAGGAGAAATAACAATATTTCTCCTCATTACACCTGCTCTGGGTAGGCGCAAGGTTTTGGCGCTGCCCCAGGTTCACGTGATTAAGTAAATCTGGGGCAGCTTCAAAATCCACGGATGTTGCTTCGGAAAACCCACCGCAACGCCCATTCACCGCCTCCCTGGCGCAGAGTAAGGCAACACAGCGACTTGCGCTGCTTTATCTTACTCCATATCCATGAGGCCTTGCAAAGCCACACAAAGTGGCTATGTGTGGCCTCATAGATATGGTTTAGAGGTTTGGCCGCCAAAGCATCAGAAAACTGAGGGCCTCACTTCTCAAACTATAGAGTTTAGTGTGCACAAACACCAGAACTAGTTAGAGAAAATAATAGCTATAAAATGATGTGGTTAACTACAACAGAAGCAGCACTTTGGAGGATTTAAGGTTGCTGCAAAAAGGTCCTTCCTTTCCTACATTCCCATGTGCTGCACCCTTTAGCAGTACTGCCGGGCATGGATACTGGACCCCAGGAGAGTGTGAAGGTATCCCTTGGCACATCAGCAAACAAGGAACCACGCCAATTAAGCAAGTCCAGGTGGTGGGACCTAAGATGTGGGGTGCCAGCAGCAGATAGAAAAAGGCACTAGAGAGACAAGAGACAGAGATGCATATAAATGACCGGTGGCCTGAGGTGGAGCAGGCTAGGCAAGTAGGTGAAGACAAGGATAGTAGTGGAAGCCAGGCTTAGGGGTGCATGATGCGCTCGGCCACTCTCTGTTCGGTCAATGAGCGAGAAGCGTACCTGTACATACCCAGGAGACACAAGCATTGAGGAACCATCTTGAGATCAGTCAGGATCTGCGAAGCTTGACACGGCCTCATCTTTCAGGAATTAAAATGAAAAAAAGACTGCAAGCTATTTCTAAGAATAGACTGATTCACCGTAATATAACAACATATGAACAATATTAATTACAGCTACCACTGTCCAATTGTATGCAAGAACATGAGCAATCTGTTAGCTCATAGTCAGTCCCTCATATACAGCACTGACTATTTTATGAAATAATTTACTAAAAGATAATGATGGTGATTAGTAAACAGAACCAACACAGTTTTAGTTTAAGCAAGAACATCAAGTAGTGATTGGAAGAAATTGTGTTACTGGTTGAGGGGTGTGGAAGCCCCACTCAGGCAGCAACCACAATCCTTGTCAGGATAAACCACAAAATGTCACTAAATTAACCTGTGCTTAACCCGCTGGTAGCTTCGCACAAAGTAGTCAGGCTTAACTTAGAGGCAAAATGTAAAGTATTTATGTAGCACACAAACAGTAATTAAGTGAAATACAAGAAAAATCCCCAGTCAATTTAGAAAAATAAAATAAACTTCAATAAATTAAATGATACCAGAACTACAAAAATCTAATCAGTAAAACCAGAAATGTTCAGTTGTAAAGTTTTTTATGCAAATAGCTTCTAAAAGCACAAAGAACCACTCACAGTCATCTGGTTGTACCCGGGCGAATTCACAAGTCCAAGCTGACTACGATGGTGCACGAGTCGGATACAGGGACCATGTAAGTCTCACTGAAAAAGTTACCTTCTCAAAGTCCAGCACAAAAAGTTCAATTTGTGGTGGAAGAGGCTGCAAGAAGTAGGGAAAGCTACACAGATGGTCGGTGCTGTAGTGCGAAGACCAGGCCGAAGCAGTGCGAGCTGTTGTTGCTGCATCAAGAAGAACCAATCGGGGATTGGGGGCTCTCGCTGTTTGAGTGTCACGTTGGTGGTCTCGTGGGCTGATGTTGCAGTAGCTTGAAGAGCAGGTCTTCACAGGACCTTAGCCGTCATTGCGATCGGCAGATTCTTGCTGTGAAAGGGCTGTTTTCTTGTAGAGAAGATCTCAAGGATCCAGGACCTGTAGGGCACCTCTTGGGGATCATGAACTCACTCCAGCAGAGGCCAGCAGGGCTTGGGCTGGTCCAGCTGGATGCCCAGGCAGGTCCAGTTGTCAGCTAGGCAGTTTTAGGAAGGCCTCAGGAGTTTGTTATGTCCCTGTAACTTAGACGAGAGCTCAGTCAACTGCCCCGTGATGTCATTCAGGTTAGCCTGGAATTAAAAGAGTAGGTCCAATCTTCCTTCTCTTAGAGCAAGGCAGACCTTAAACAGCAGGGCAGTTCACTGGTAGTAGTAGGGCAGTCCTCTGGGAGACAAGGCAGTCCTTCTTCTGTAATGCCCCAGGTCCAGGTGTGTGCCCATGAGTGGCTCTGGAGGTCCAACATTTATACGTTGCCAGCCTTGCAAATGGGGGCATTCCTTATACTACCCCCACATCTGCTTCTGGAAAGTTCTTCCCTTCCCCTGCAAGGCTCCAAGAAGTCTGGAGGACAGTCCTGGTGTCTGATTAGTTTGTGTGTTCAGGTGGCAAACCTCTTTTAAATGTATGTGGGGCTGAGTGAAGTTCCTCCCAGTCATTTTGCCAGGATCGCCCACCCTGTCCACACCAAAGCGTCTTCTGTGTCATGGTCTGAAAGGAATACCCAAACCCAAACACCAGAACAATTCACAGTCATGAGGCCCATGAACCAGGCAGAAGTCACCAATGGTAAGGACAAGAAAATGCCAACTTTCTAAAAGTGACATTTTGCAGAATTGTAACTTAAAATCCAATGTTACCATTTAATAGGACTTCAGCAAAACAAGCCAGGTGCAACAGTAATACAGCAGTGCCCATATATGTTACTCTAGAAACAAATAGTGAGTGGAAGAATGCTGCAAGAATGTTGTTCACAAGCCCCTCCGGGTTGTTGACTGAAGATCTGTGGAATACAAGATCTTTGAGTGTGAGTGCACTATACCTTAGCCCCTCTCTCCATGAGATCACTTAGAAGAAATTATAATTGAAGGCAAAACTTTCCTGTTTTGCATTTCCTTTCCTACCTCTCTCCACGGGATGAGCTGTGCTCACAAGGCCTGCAGACCTTTCCCTAGTTACTTAACTGTGAGTGAATTGTGTATGGAATGGTGATGGGGCTAGACAATGTAAAAAAAAGTGTGCCCTCCACTGAACAGGTCTCCTGCCCATATCATGTACCAACAGTATGGAAAACGCACATGAAAATATTTGATAAAATGGGTGGGTCTTGCTAATAAAAATTTGAAGATCCTACAAATAGGATAGATGCTGAACAATGACTACTCTTCATGCAATGCATGAAGACGCCCACACAGGTAAAAATTAGTCAGAAGGCCGGAGTTGAGAGATACTTAGGAGAAGCTAGAATATCAAATTAGCCACCTTAGAGACATAGATAGGTCTTGTGCTCCAACTCCTCTGTATCTATTCCCCCAGAAAACTGAACCGCAAGAGAAGCAGAAAGAGAGCAAGGACACAGGATAGGAGGCTTTGTTAGATGTGTTGCCCATGCTGTAGGATGGGGCTGGGGGTGCAGATGTTGGTGTGCTCGGAAACAGAGCAGCACCTTCCACACCACTGGCAGATGGTGCACAAGGAGCCAATGCACAAGCAACAACAATGAAGTTCCACTATTGCCTTAGAAGATTTGTGACAGATTATGCAACAACTGTCTAGAAGGCATCCCCATTCCTCCCTTTCAAGTAGCAGTGATGATAAGGCCCCTTTCTCTTCTACCTTCGTTTCCTTGAGGGACTATCCCACGGCTGGGGTTGGAGTTTTTTTACCACATCCCATCGACCCCATCCAATTTCAGGAGATTAGGAAATCATTCCTCAACAGTGGGATATTCCCACTCAGGTTTGAAAATTACAAAGTGTGTTTGAAGTATGCAGAGCTAATTGGGCATATGTGAATCAGTTTTTGCGACTGGTGATGCCAAATGAAATGAGAGATTGGTAGAGAATGTGCCATGTTCTTGAGCAGCCCCTGGGAATGATGGGTAATTGAGAGTTGGAAAGGATGAATTGGGAAATGTAATTACAGAGGTTTGCCCAGTGAAAACCTATTGACTAATTTCTCATATTGTAAACAAAATAATGGTGAGGCTCCCGCTGATTATTTGAACATACTTTAGAATGTTTTTGAAGCATTTTTAGGCATAGCTAGGTTGACAGAGATGACTCAGGAAGCTGTGGGGGCTGAATTTGTACAGGAATTATTACCAAATCTTAGGCATCAGTTAACAACTTTTATTGGATGTTAGGCTAAGAAGTTAGCTGAACCGGTGACCGTGGCCAACCACTGTATGGCCTCACAAGAGGCAAAAAAAAACCATTCTGAATCGAAATTTATGTCATTCGAAATTGCAGAACATACAGAAGACAGTTAAGGGAATGGGACAAGGAGCCCATCATAAGGGAGATGGCAGAGGGTGGTAGAGAGTGGGGGAAGTGGCAGAGGGAACAAGAGATATCAGGGAGATGCCCCAGGAGCAGGTGGCTCTTGCTTTCCTTGTGGTCATCTGAGGCAATAAAAACAAGACACTTCAAATACTGCATCTAATGAGCCAGATCTCCCCTACAAGTCTGATTATCATTAAGTTTTCCAAAATCCTTACTTTCATTTTTACGACAGCCCTAATAGAGATGCTCCAACTCTATTATGTGAACGTTAATGACCATAGATCAAAATGGTACTTATTTGAATTCTGCAATTAATGGTAAACTTACTTTGAGAGGCTGGCCTAGTATACGATGTCCACCAATGTAAGTGGGCACCCTGCACCAGTCCAGACAACCCTTATGGTAGTTTAAGAGGTCTCAGACAATCTTAGAAAGCTATCCAAATGGTAGCTGTGGAGAGCAGCTTTCAGGCTTAGTCTTGAAGGAGTGTAAAGCAGCTTGTTCTACCAGAATGCATTCTTATGTTATAGATTAAATGAAAAGAGAACCACGAAGTAGTTATAAAAATATGTATTTATCATATAACACTATCTAGTACATTACAGTATCTCCCACACAGAGATAGACACAAAACACACAATACTTTAGGAAAGAAATCACAGTAAACAGCACTAATACACAGAGGGGCACGAGTGGGGGACCAAACCATTTACTAAGAAAGTGGTATAAGAACCACAACTCGAGTCAGGACCATGTTGAGAGGACGTAGAATTGCTGGGACCCCAAGGAACCACCCAAGGCCTTTGGCGCGTGGGTAGAGTGAGCGAGGTAGGATTCATTGACTGAGGATTCATTTCAGTGGTTGATAGTGGGGAAAAGTGATTTGGAGGGAGTGGGTAAGTGACGGTCAGGGGGTTGTAGGGTCTCGTCTGAGGCATATACCTCTAATAGGTGTTGGAAGGTAGGTGTGGTTTGCGCCTTTCAGGGGGGTGGTGTGGGGAGTGGTTGTTTGAGGGGGAGCGGTTGGCGTTAAAGGCATAGTTGCTAGGGTGAGAGTGTCGTGAGTTATGTTATGTTATGTTATGTTTGTTTATTTATATAGCGCATATATACCGGCAGGTCTCTTAGCGCTTGACAGAAGGAGATTGCATCAGAGGGTACAGACAATCCTTGTAGCGAGCACAGCTAAAGAGTATCTTCAAATAGCAGGGTTTTTAACAGCTTTCGGAACGGAAACAGACCCGTTTCTTTACGCAAAGAGTCAGGTAATTGGTTCCAGAGACGTGGCAGAACAACTGAAAAAGCTCGGCCACCCTTGGTGGCCAGATTACTCCGAGGGCAGGCTAGCTGGAAGGCCTCTGTAGAGCGAAGTACGCGCCCTGGCACGTTTTTAGCTAGGCGATCCCGAATGTAGCCAGGGGCATGGCCATAAAGAGTTTTATGGGCGATGCACAGGCCCTTGAATTTTACCCGCTGTCTGACAGGCAGCCAATGTAGTTTATGCAGCAAAGGGGAGGCATGGGTCCTCCTCGGAAGGTTAAAAATCAGCCTGGCGGCGTCATTCTGCACAACCTGTAGGCGGTTCATCAATTTCAAAGGGAGTCCTAAATAGAGTGCATTACCATAATCGAGGCGCGATAACACAGTGGCTGAGACTATTGAATTTAAAGAGGAAACTGATAAGAGAGGGACCAGTTTCCTCAGTTGTCTCAGGACGCCGGTACAGGTGCCCACTACTGAGTGGACCTGATGACTCAAGGAAAGTTCCGAATCGATTTTAATTCCCAGACTTTTCACGAATGGTGACGGACATGGGGGGGCCCCAAGTTCTTTGGGCCAAAACAGGCCACTCCAGAAGTTATTTTTAGCTGGAATGACAAGGACCTCTGTCTTGTCAGGGTTAATTTTCAGAGAATTAACAGTCATCCAGTTAGTGGTAAATCGTAGGATATTTTGAACAGTTTCTTGAGCTTGGGCCGAGTTGTCAATGCTCAGGATGAATTGAGTGTCATCTGCATAGTTGAACACTCGGCAGTCCAATTTGGATAGTGCAGTTACTAAGGGCTGCAGATATATATTGAAGAGCAGAGGGGACAAAGCCGAGCCCTGGGGCACGCCACAGGGGATATCTCCCCTGATCGAGGTGTAGCTGCCGAGTTGAACCCTTTGCGACCGTCCCGACAAAAAGGACTGTAGCCAGCTATAGACAGCACCCCTGAAACCCAGATCCGCCAATCGAGTCAGTAGAATGGAATGGTTAACCGTGTCGAAGGCCGCAGAGAGATCTAAAAGTATCAGGGCGCTCGGGGCTTTGTTGTCAGCCTTTAGCCTGAGATCGTCGAGAACAGATAACATAACAAGCTCCGTGCTATGGTGGGCTCTGAAGCCAGCCTGGCGGGGATGGAGAAGCTCTGAGTTTTCGAGGAAGCTGGATAAAGTTTTCAGAACATGCTGCTCCATAACCTTAGCTAAAAAAGGAAGTTGCGAAATAGGCCGGTAATTTTTCAACTCAGCCTTATCTGCACCAGGCTTTTTCAGTAGGGGAATAACTCTAGCTTCTTTCAGATTAGATGGTACCTGGCCAATGGCCAGGGAATTATTTAGAAGTGAGAGGATCTGACCATCCAAGGCTGGAAGGGCCATCTGGAAGATCTTCGGAGGACCGGGATCGGCCGGTGAACCAGATTTGGTCTTATTGATTAGAAAGGCCAAAGCTTCGGGGTCCAAAGGAGGGAAGTCTGTAAGGAAGTGAACTGGCGAGGGGGAGGACAACGCCAGTTCCACGGAACTTAAAGCAACAGGGGATCTATTGATCTCACAGAGGATATCTGTCACTTTCTGCAGAAAGAAGGTCTGCAGGGTATTGACATTGAAAGGGATTGAGATTGAGTTGACATCACCTTTTTTACTAAGTTCCTTTAGGATCTTAAAGGTTTCCTTCTGTTTATTAGGGGCGTCTAAGATCCGAGCCTCATAGTATTCGGCTTTCCTCGAGATGATGGATTTCTTATATAAGGTCAGAGCTGCTTTATAGAGGGTCAGATCAGTGGAGTTGTAGGTTTTCCTCCACTGTCTCTCCACTTTCCTCAAACTCTGCCTTTTTACCCGCAGAACTTCGTTAAACCAAGGAGCCCCCTTACGTTTGGGCTTAATTCTTTCCCGACGTTCTGGAGCTAGATGGTCAATAGCTGATTGGAGGGTATTGCTAATGGTCAGGCTGGCTGTGTCGATATTGGTATAACCTTCCTCTGGCCTGCAGGGAGGAGTTCTCCGGAGGGTATCAATGAGGTTTCCCGACTGGATCTTATGCCAACTTCGCACTCTCCTCCATTCCACGCGAGGTTGAGTGGGAAGGCTATCCAAGGGGACCCAGCAAGTGATTAGAAAATGGTCGGACCAGGCACATGGCAGGATGTTAACAAGCCTAGCTTGCTGGCTAGATGACCAAACCAGATCAAGGGTGTGCCCCTTGATGTGGGTGGGGCGGGTCACCAATTGACAAAGTCCTAGATTTGACATTGTCAGACCAATTAGATTAGCTTGTGGCTCTCGTGGGAAATTTTCCCAATGAAAGTTGAAATCACCTACGACCATGAGCTTTTGATACCGAGTGCTAAGGTCAGACAAGATTTCACCAAGGTGATCACAAAAGCCAGGTGCTGCATCCGGGGGGCGATAGACTGTCAGGAGAGTGAAACAAGAGGAATCGAGGGAGAACTTAATTCCTAAAATGTCGGAGTTATCGAAACTTTCGGATATTAACATGGTGGCTGAGAGATTCGATTTAAAAAAAGTAGCCACCCCTCCCCCTCTTCTGCCATCTTGCCTGTTGTGCCAGATAGCGTCGAAGTTTCCTGGAAGGGACGAGATGATGTCAGGGGCTGATGCGTCCCCCAACCAGGTTTCTGTCAGGGAAAGAATATCAATATCCCCCTCCTGCAACAGAGTAAAGATCTCCAGATGATGTTTTTGCAGGGATCTGGTATTCAGAACTGCCACAGACAGGCCTAACGGGTTCTCTGTTTTGGACGGGAGATGGATAGGGAGCCCATCTGGAGGTTCAGGGGCTGTCCCTGGGTTCCTTAGGAGATTTTCGGCTTTTAGTATTGAGCGGGTGAGGGGGTTCAAGGCGTACTTGCCAGTAGCAAAGGACAGCAGAGCATCCGCTGAATACAGGAGGTGTGGGCCAGGGTTTGTGGCCCCTGGTCCCGGCAGGGCGCGGACGGGCGCAGACGGGCTTGCCTTAGGCGCGCCTTCTGCGCGCCCGCGGCGCGCCCGCTGCGCGCGTCCGTTGCGCGTCGGCTCCAGCGTCCTATTAAGGCAGTCCCCCAGTGAGTGATTGAGGACGTTTCGTAGCGAGGGGAAAAGGTGGTCGAATGCATCTAGGTTATCGTTGTTGGCTTGGATCATGACTGTACCGTTAGTGTAGATGGTCGCCGAGGTGTTGCCACTATGCGCAGGGTGGTTAGGGAATGAGATCGTCAGTTTGGAGCTGTGTGGAGTGTTAGTTGGTTTGGATATGTGGAGATGTGTTCTCAGAATGGTGTTCCAATTTGTAGGGCTTTCAGTATGGAAAATTAGATCCATTTTCAGCTGGCTTTTGGAGGTGCAGTGGTATATATCAGCAAATAGTGTATCTGGGTGTTGTCTGATGAGTCAGTGTTTGAAGTTTCTTTTCGCTTTTAGCGATAGGTTGGGGGGAAATGATTGAGAAGGAGTTAGAGCCATGTGGTTTCATGCAATGTGGCAGGGAGAGGCCAGGGGAGGTTGTGGTGGCTGGTGCCATTAGTTCTTAGTTGAGATGGAGGGTAGGTACCTAGAACTTCACTCAGTCTATTTGGTTTGAGAAGGCTGGGACTGTGAGGTGTTGGCCGTTAGTGTCCCGTTCCGAGATTTGGAGGCAAATCAGGGAGAGCTATGCCTCTTGGTTCCACCACGTGCTCAGCGTTTTAGGCTCAAGGCGTGAGTTGACTGGAATCATTGGGGTGGGAGCTACCTCTTAGGCCTTTAGGTGGTTATCTCTAGTATCTGGTTACCTGGTCACTCGTTATCTCTAGTATCTGGTATCTAGTTCGGGCTCAGGCGTGAGTTGGCTGGAATCGTTGGGGTGGGACAAATCTCTTAGGCCCTTAGGAGGCTATATCAAGCATCTGGGTGCTTACTCTAAAGTTCCCTGAGCTGGACAGTGGAGGTCGCAGATCTAGCGGATAAAGTTGCCCGTTCAGTGGAAGTTAGAGAGGGTCGGAGGTCACCATTTTGGGCATCAGGGTAACAAGCACTTTCATGCTATTGGGTCAGTGCATCTGTGGAGGTGTGTGTGTGTGTCTGTGTTAGGCCTGGGCTAAAATTCCGTTCCGCTCGCGGAAATTGCGATAATTTGACATTTTCGCGTTCCGCGGAGCGTGCGAAAATGTCAAAATTTCCGCAATCCGCATTTTACCGGAAATTTTTTGCTTGCTCGCACTATAAAAGAATACATTCTCGCGTGCGCGTGATCGTTTTACCTGATTCCCCGCGTTCGCCGACTAGTTTTCCCGATCTGGTCGCGTTCTCCACGAGATGTTGGATTGTTGATAGCCATTTGCGCTGTCTCGTGACAGTTCGCGCCCGCAGTAATGTCATTCGTCGCACGATCACGTCTTTCTTCTCGCGATCATGCACCGTGAGACAAGTGAAAACAAGATGGCCGCGCCCGCGAGCAACCGAATGGGTAAGTTGGCGAGCCGCGACCATGCAGAAAATACCGCAAACGGGCGCATCGTCGTGATATTTCCGCGTGTTTGCGGAGATTTTTAACATTTACGCGATAATTTGCAAAAGTGAATTTCGCAAATTCCGCCCACCCCTAGTCTGTGTATATATACATACATGTGTGTATATATATATACATATATATCGGTGTGTATATCGATATGTGTGTGTGTGCATATATATATTCACTAAAAAACCATAGGTTTCAGGGACGTTATAGTTAGTTGGACATTTGACTCATATAAAACTAGAGAAATTCGCCCGTTATATTTAGTTGAGCTAACTATAACTCGCGTGCCCGCAATGCACTGGTGATGACGTCACATTTTATATCACTCATGACATGGTCAGTGACATCACTGATGACATCTCAAATGACATCACTGATGACATCATCCAGTGAATGTGTGTTTCTGTAAAGTTGAAATATTTTTCATATATATCTATGCCAAGGTGTATTGAAGAATGAGAGGATTTACAAGTGCCTAAATGGATTATTTAATAGGTGCATGACTGACTGTAAAAGTGAGTGATTGAATGTATCTTACTGAATGCATGGGTTAGTGACTAAACTATGTCAAAGTCTGTATTAGTCTCTCAGTTGGTATGCAAGCAGCTGCATGGGTTGGTGAGTAGCTACATGAGTGTCTATATGGGTTATTGATTTGTTGTCTGAGTATCTGTATGGCTGCCTGAGTGTCTGTGTGGGTGGGTGGGGGTGTGTGTGACTCTGTGCATTGATGTCTGAGTGGGTGATGCACTGGTTGTATGGATTCAAAAGTGCATCTGGGAAGGGCTGCATGGATGAGTTAATGTGTGTATAGGTGTGTTGGTGAGTGAATGAATGTCTCAGTGGTATATGTGTGAGTAACTACATATGTTTTAAGGCAGTATATGTGAGTGTTGGAGTATATGAATGACTATACTTGAGAGTTAGTTATTTGAAGAGTGGGTGTATAAATGAGTGTCTGCTTGTATCAGTGATTGTATAACAAAGTAAGTATGTGTTAGTATCTGCATAAATAAGTGATGTGGTGTGTGTATAAATAACGAAGTTGGTGTATATAACTATATACATGAGTAAATGGGTATGTGATTGATTCTTTGCATGACTGACTACGTGTGTGAGTAACTCTATGGATGAGTGGCAGAGTCTGACCGTATGTATAGGTGTATGAGTGCATATTATAGTACTGTATTGATGAGTAACTGCATGTATAAATGACTGGATGTGTGTGTAGACCTAGGAATAGTGGGTGGTATGTAGTATCTAGCATTGTTGTGTATATGGTTTCAAAAATAGTAGTCTGTATTTTAGAGTGCGTGTATCAAAGTTTATATTAGGGCATCAGTATGTGCATTAGTATACTAATAGTGGTGGGAGCGCTCTAGTGTACCACATATTAGGAAACAGTGTTCCACCGCGCTAGCGGTCGCGTTTGCGGGGGCGCCGTCGCTGCGCCGGAGTCTCGCCTGAGTCAGCCCGTCAGCGCCCGTCAGCGTCCCGGAAGCGCTCGGGAACGTTTTCTGGTGGGTTCCTTTTAGCTCTCGGCTCGATGTACACTAGAGATGATCTTCTGTCTTACAATGTACACACTGCTCCATGTCAGCGAGCTATCCCCTACTCTGCTGGGGATATTACTAAGTGCCCCACGTGTGGGTGGATGCCGGACCCCACAATTCCCTGTCCTGGCAAGCTCCCTCTTTTAGGTACTAACTGCGCCTTGTTAAATACTAGGTCTCTTCCTCAGCACGCTCTCGACATATATAATCTCTTAACACAAGATGACATAGATTGTCTCTTTCTCACAGAAACATGGCTCGGTGAGGGCTCGGAACCTGATCTGGCTATTGCCATCCCTTCCTCATATGCTATTTTCCGTCGAGACAGATGCAAGGGAAGGGGAGGCGGAGTGGCACTTATCATTAAAAGGCACATTCCTTGTACCATCTTGTCGACGGATGATTTACCTGACTGTGAAATCCTTGCCTTCTCCCTGGCCCTATCCCCCCATCAATCCTGCCTGGGGCTTTTGCTTTATAGACCACCTGGCCCTCTTGGCTCTTTTACTGAGTATTTGCTATCGATCATTTCCACACTGAGTCTTAGAACAAAACACTGCCTAATACTCGGGGACTTTAACATCCACATGGATAAGGGCGAGGATCCTGAAGTGCAAAAATTTCTGGATATGACATCGTCGGTGGGACTGCATATGTATCTACAGTCCCCTACACATGAGAAGGGGCATATTTTAGATCAAATTTTTTCGACCGTTCCGGTGGTCCTTTCCTCCCTTGCCCCAGTTCTTTGGTCGGACCATTTCCTAGCGGATTTCACGCTAGGACATCAGCCTGTGGCCGCCCGCATTTCGCAGCGGCTCGCTGCTCGTAGTTCTAGAGCCTTCCACAAAGTCACCCCGGCTATGATCACCCAGGCTTTAGATACCCATCCTTGTGTTTTTACGGGCAGTCTGGAGGATGATGTGGTGTGTTTTCAGAATTGGCTCACTGCACGTTTGGAAGCCTTGGCACCATCTCGCCAGGTTAGATCTGAACTGGCAAGAGCATCAGCCCCGTGGTTCTCTGCTGCCTTGGCGGCCAAGAGAAGGCACTGCAAGAGGCTGGAGAGAATTTGGAGGAGGCACTATGATACATCGGCTAAGCAGTCTTACAGAGCAGCAGTGAAAGAATATCACAGGGAGCTCGTTGCAGAGAAAAAATCCTATTTGGCCAGAAGGATCGAGGAAGCAGATAGCTCCTGCAAAGAGATCTTTAAGATTGTTAAAGAATTCATCTCTCCCTCCTGCTGCACTTCTGCATCTGCTTTCTCGGAACCTTGGATCATGGAGCTTGCAGTATTTTTTACTAATAAAATACGTACTATCCAGTCAGCGTTGCAAGGAACCCAGATCATCTTGAGCAAAGGTTCAGAGGTCGATGGCCTTTCCAACCCCTGGTTATGCCCACCAGCTATGCATATGGATTCTGTGGGCCCTACCCTGCACTGTTTTCCCTCTTTAGAGCCTCAGGCCTCGCTTGACCTTTTGTCTAGCCTGAAATCTGGCTCTCCTCTGGACCCTTGTCCCGCCAAGTGTCTTGCGACCCTGGCACCTGCCCTTAATCCGATCATCAACCCTCTCATTAATGCATCTTTGAAGTCGGGCAAAGTCCCCTCCTCCTGGAAACAGGCCTTAGTTCTTCCCCTCATTAAAAAACCAAATGCAGATGCTAAACTGCATTCTAATCATAGGCCAATCTCGCTGCTTCCTGCCCTGGCCAAGATCACTGAAAAGTGTGTTCATACCACCCTTACCAACTTTGTAGAGGGCATTTCCCTTTTACATCAGTCACAGTCTGGATTTAGATCTAACCTGAGCACCGAGACCGCTCTTCTTGAGGTTACTGAGATTGTGAAGGAGACCCTCGATAGGGGTGGAAAGGCCCTGCTTATCATGCTTGATTTGTCGGCGGCCTTCGACACCCTCCCCCACGACCTCCTCCTAATTAGACTCTGGGAGATTGGGCTGCGGGGTACGGTGTTCGCATGGTTTCAGTCTTTTTTGGCCGATCGGACACAAACGATCTGGGCTCCCCCTTTCTCCGCCCGGATGCCGCAGCTTAAGGCAGGGGTCCCGCAGGGCTCCATACTGAGTCCTTCCCTCTTTAATATCTTCCTTACACCTCTTGCGGCACGGGTGGAGGAGCTAGGGGCCCAGATCATATCCTATGCGGATGACACACAGCTCCTGTTCACTTGTGACAGGGGCTGTGACTTCGATGGAGCAGCCATTCGGAAGTGTTTGGAGTTTGTGTTTGACTGGTTTGGGAAAAATGGCCTCAAATGCAACTCCGACAAATCCGAGATATTGTTCTTTGGCTGTCCTGCAGACCCACGTTGGAAGCTATGGTGGCCTTCGGCCATGTCTCCCCCTGCCAGCGATTCGGTCACAGCGAAGAACCTGGGTATGATGGTCGATAACACTCTTTCCTTTAAAACCCAGGTTGCTGGCTTGACTGGGAAGTTCTTTGCCATCTTAAGGATGTTGCGCAAGTTTCTGCCCTATTTATCTTTGGAGCATAAGAAAATTACGGTGCAAGCATTAATTGGCTCGCGCCTAGACTACGCCAACATCCTTTACTTAGGTCTTCCTGAGTATCTGCTGACTCGTCTGCAGATAGTTCAAAATTCTGCAGCCAGGGCAATCTTCGGTTTAACTAGAAGATCTAGGGCCAGCAATCTCCTTGTCTCTCTGCATTGGTTGCCGATTCGTAAGCGTATCTTCTTCAAGACCCTAACTACAGCTTTTAGGGCGCTTCATAATTTCGGCGCTGAATATCTGCAGAGAAGGGTAAATTTCTATCTTCCATCTAGACCTCTGAGATCTGCTGCCCAGGCCAAGGCTATCGTTCCAACAGTGAAGCGTGCTCGCTGTGGAGGTCGCTCCATTAGTTACCTTGCACCCCGCCTCTGGAACACATTGCCCTTGACGTTGCGGGTGTGCACCAATCTCTCGGTTTTTAGGAAAGGACTTAAAACCTATCTGTTTGCTTTGTAATGCTGTTATGGTTAATTCTGGTTATGTTTTCTGTTATGGCTGTTTGTTTGCTGCTGGTATTTGGTGTGATGATCTTTAGCGCCGGGACGCTCTTTGGAGCAGCTGAGCGCTCTACAAAACAAATAGTAACATAACATAACATAACATTAGATTATCACGTGGATGATGTCATCAGTGATGTCATTTGAGATCTCATCAGTGATGTCACTGACCATGTCATGAGTGATATAATATGAGACGTCATCACCAATGCATTGCGGGCGTGCGAGTTATAGTTAGCTCAACTAACTATAACAGGCAAATTTCGCTGGTTTTATATGAGTAAAATGTCCAACTAACTATAACGTCCCTGAAACCTATGGTTTTTTCAGTGAGTTTCTAAGGTTTTTCTAAATGCTAATTCCTAACTATAACGTCTGTAAAACCTATAGTTTTTTCAGTGAATATATATGTGTGTATATATATATATAAATATATATATATATATTCACTGAAAAAACCATAGGTTTCAGGGGTGTTATAGTTAGCTGGACTTTTCACTTGTACAAAACCATTGAAATTCCCCCGTTATAGTTAGTTCAGCTAACTATAACTCGCGCGCCCGCAATGCACTGCTGATGACGTCACATATTACATCACTCATGACATGGTCAGTGACATCACTCATGACATCACTGATGACATCTCAAATGACATCACTGATGACATCACTGATGACATCATCCAGTGAATGTGTGTTTTTCTGAAAATTAAATATGTTTTATATATGTATATCTCAAGGTCGATGGAAGAATAAATGGGTATATAAGTGTCTAAATGGATGATTTGTTTTTGAAACATTGATTGTGTAACTGACTGATTAAGTGTATCATAGTGAATACATGGCTTAGTGAGTAATGTTTAAATATGTAAATATCTGTATCAGTCTCTCACTTTGTGTATAAGTGGCTGCATGGGTTGGTGAGTAGCTACATGGGTGTCTATATAGGTTATTAGTTGGTTTTTTGAGTATCAGTCTGAGTGTCTGCATGGTTCGGTGGGGGGTATTACGTAGTGCATAGGTGCATGAATGAGTGACTCACTGTTTGTATGTGTTGAACACAGCATGTGTGCAGGACTGTATGGGTGGATGAGTGTGTGTATGGGTGTGTTAGTGAGTGAATGACTGTCTCAATAGTGTCTTTATGAGTAACTACATATGTTTTAAACTAGTATATGTGACTATTGGTGTATATATGTGAGTATATGTGAGAGTGAGAGATTGAAAGAGTTCCTGTATGAATAAGTATGTGTTTCTATAAGTGATTGTTTAAAAGACTAAGTATGTGTAAGTTTCCGTAGAAGTAAGTATGGTGGTGTGTGTATAACTGTATATGCAAGTAAATGTATGTTTGATTCTTTATTAGCATGAGTGACTATGTGTGTGAGTAATTCTATGGATGAGTGGCATTGTGTAACAGGATGTATAGGTGTATGAGTACATATGATGAGTGAGTACATGTATGAGTGACTGTATAGGACTGTTGGTGAATGAGTGGATATGTATGTGGATCTTAGAATTACTGAAGAGGTTGTTGTAACTGGTATTGGTATGTCCATTGTTTTGAAAATTTTAGTCTCTATTTTTGAATGTGTGTATCAAAGGTTATATTAGGGTGAGAGGAGGTCTGCCACTCTATCACAAGGATGATGTGATCAGTGTTGTCATCAGTGATGTCATTTGAGATGTCATCAGTGATGTCATGAGTGATGTCACTGACCATGTCATGAGTGATGTAATATGTGACGTCATCAGCAGTGCATTGCGGGCGCGCGAGTTATAGTTAGCTGAACTAACTATAACGGGGGAATTTCAATGGTTTTGTACAAGTGAAAAGTCCAGCTAACTATAACACCCCTGAAACCTATGGTTTTTTCAGTGAATTTCTGAGGTTTTTTAAATGCTAATTCCTAACTATAACGTGCCTGAAACCTATGGTTTTTTCTGTGAATTTCAAAGGTTTTTTAAATGCTAATTTCTAACTATGCCTACAGAGATAGGACATGTGAAGAAAGAAGAAAAAATGCACAGAAAGAAACAAAAGAAGTGCAGAAAGAAGCAACAGAAGTCCTCAAATACGAAGATAAGTGCAGGAAGAAGGATAACGTGCAGAAAGAACAAAAAGAAGAGCAGAAAGAAGCCTTGTTGCAAAATCATCCTGTACCCTCAACTTTTTCAGACGGATACTGGTGGTAACTGAGTCTGACTAACCAGTCCTAGAGCCAGTGCTATGTTAAAAGACACTTAGAATACAGTGAAAACACCTACATACACTAGGGAACATTATGCGTTGGGGTCCCCCTGTGATTAGCATGACCTCCTCTGTAAGCCCCTAGTGTATAATAGGGCATGGGGATTAAAACTACCTCTTAAAACAGGCCACAGGGCGTTTTTGCACACGTTAACTCAGGCCCCGTCCCCTCCCTTCACCACTGTGTAAACACGCCCTGTGTCCATTTTTAGTTGGGAGATTAAGTTCATTTGAATCCTGAGGGTCCCTAGGGTCCAACTAGCCCACTAGGTACCTCCAGTAAGTGCCACAGAGCTGCGTTGCAGAGAGGTGTAAAAAGTGGCACGGCCTGGACCACCTCTCTGCAATGCAGCTCAGTGGCGCTTACTGGAAGCACTTGGTGGGCTAGTTAGCCCCCAGGGGCCCTCAGTATTGAAGGGAAATTATATCCCCAATTTAAAACGTGCCATAGTGCGTGTTTGCACACGTCACCTCAGGCCCCGTCCCCTCCCTTCACCACTGTGTAAACGCGCCCTGTGGCTGTTCTAAGTTGAGAGATTAAGTCCCCCTGAATCCTAATGGTCCCTAGGGTCAAACTAGACCACTAGGTACCTCCAGTAAGCGCCACAGAGCTGCGTTGCAGAGAGGTGTAAAAAGGGGCTTGGCCTCAGAACACCTGGCTGCAGCGCAGCTCCCTGGCGCATACTGGAGATGCCTGTTGGGGGCGCGTTTGCAGAGTGCTGCACGGAGGGGGCATGGCCTCCGGCACGATGCCAGTCTTTTATTTATTTTAGTTTTTTAAGAAGGGGGGCTGTTTGGTTCCCCTTCTTATTCTAATTTATTGGCCCTGATGACCCCATCCCCCAGGGCCAGTCTCCTAATTATATTTTTTTTACCCCAATCCCCAGGGCCGGCCACTGTTTTTTATTATTTTTAAAAAATATATATTTATAGACACACCTAGGACATGCTGGACAAACCGTACGTACCTATCACCATGACGATTTGCGTGATATTCATTAAAAGGCGACTATGCATGCAATGAATCCACGTGGAATGTATTTACACCACTAGTGAAGCTCTGACATGTCTGATGCCCTACCGTGCCTAATCCTGGTAGACACCCTTGTCGTTTATTTATACAAACATGGGTAGCTATTGACGGGCACATTTAATACACATGCACACCAAGCCATTCAAAGGGGATTCGACAAAAATTCGACCAAAACTATGCAAGAAACCCCCCTCACGGTTAATAAAACACACATCCACTGCCGGATGTGTAATACTTTTTATTTTACTCTCTGGAAAGGGGACGAACATCACTTGAGAGTCACAGCGTGCTCCTGACGGAGCCCAATGCTGTGTTACACCCACCATTGCCTGCCGAGTGCCACACACCTCTGTGTTGTATTCCACTAGCTAGTGCATATGCTATGACACTCTCTAGCCCATGTGCACTGTAACACCACCCCGTGAATATGTCATGCCACACTTGTCTTCGCACGGGTTATATTGCCCCATCTAACGTGCCTTTCTCGATGCCTATGTTATAACGCACAGTGCTATGCCATACATATTACAATCTGGGATCCATATCTTTGTCACAGTGCATATGCAACGTTACACTCCCCAGCACATATTTTATATTACAACTTTAGAGACTAGTTAGGTTACACAACACTGCCCTGTGCATATTACACTCCAAGGCGCATATCGCATAGCACGCGCTAGTGCCTGTGCTATCTCGCGCTCTCCAATGAATCTGTCATTGCGCACAATGTATTGCATATTATATTTCACGCCCGGTTCATCTTATATCACACTTTTTGGTGCATAGTTTATACCATACACTATATCTAGTTTTCATTTTCAATCGTGCTCTCAGGACTATGTTCTATATACCACTGTGTTCACCTACCCTTTTCACGGGCATTACATTTTGCGATAGGGGGTGGAGGGTCAGGGGGTGTTTCTGCCAAGTGAGCCCGGAGTCACAGTCACAAACGTCCTCTTCTTCCTGAATAAAAGTGAGATTATGCTGCATACTTGTTCATATTTTAAGTAGTTCGCACAGACACAATGTTTTAAAAACAATAAAGTTCCTAATACCCGCCTTCTCTGAACAGTTAGCTTGCTGCCCCATCCCCTTCCTCCCTATCCTCTGTTGTGTGAATCCATGGACTAGCCTCCTCCCTCCTGCCATGCATGGTCTGATGTGCTGCCACTGCCCTCAGTTTAGTATGATGTACCAGTCCACTCCTCCTGCCCTCCATTGCCCAATTCTATGCCCCATCATTGACCTCCTGCTTAAACTCTGTGCTTAGCTTGCTGCCCCTATTCTCCTTCCCCCTGCCCTCCGATGTCTTTGTGCATGCCCCTGCTCCATCCTTTTTGCCCACCATGTCCCATGGACCTGCCACTCCTATCTACTCTGAGTGTTCTGTTGAGCTGCCACTCCCCTCCCACCTGCCTAGCATTGTCAGATGACTGTAACCTGTCCCTGCCACCTCCACCCTGCCTGTCCACATGCCATGCCCCTATCCTCTTCCTCCTGTCCTACATGGTCCATTGTACTGCCACACCCTTCTGCCCTCCCTGGTCTGTTGTGCTGCAACTGCTCCTCCTGCCTGCCCCATGTGGTCTGTTGTGAGGTCCCTTCCCCTGAACTTTCTTGTCTGTGCCCAGGTCCTGACCCTCCCTTCTATCCTCCATGGTCCTTTGTGCATGCCCCTCCACCCTCCTTCTTGCCCATCATAGCCATTGTGCTGCCACTAACCCTCCCACTTGCCATGCATGGTCTTCTGTGCTGCCATGGCCCCTCCCACCTTCCCTGTGTGGTCAGTTAGCTGCCCCTGACCCCCTCCCACCTTCCCTCCATGGTCTGTGTGTATGCCATCACAGTCTCACTGTTGCTCTTCATGGTGTGTCTTGCTTCTAGTGCCCATCCTGCCTGACCTCCATGGCTATCTTGCTGCTCCTGCCCTGCCCCCTTGCCCCCAGCCCTACTCCCTCCCTCCTGGCTTGTCTGTTCCATTGTAATGCCCCTGATCCGTCCCTCCTGCCCTTTATGGTCTGTTATGCTGCAGCTTTCTCTCCTGTCTGTCCATTATGGTCAGCTAGCTACCATTGCCTCTTGCCCCTCTGTTCTCTGTTGTCCATGTGCGTGGACCTGTCCCCTCCCTCTTGCTTTCTATGGATTGTTGTGCTGCACTCCCGTCCTGCATGCCCTGTGTGGTGTATTGTGCTGCTGCAAACCCTGATGCCTGCCCTGCAGGGTCAGTTTGATGCACCTCTCCATGTCCCTCCTGTCCTCTGTTATCCAAGTCCATGTCCCTATCCCATTTCCTTCCATGATCCAATGTACCATACTTGCGAACATTTTGAACTTGGTAAGAGGGAGATTTTGAAAAAAAACTGGGGTATTGATTTTCCCCTTTGAGTTACATTGAAAAAGAGGATATTGTAGACAGGAGACAGATCAAATAAAGCCCATTTGAGCTTAAAAACATTGGACGTTTCCTGGTTGAATCGGGTCTGTTGGCATGTATGGTTGTACTACCATTGCCTCTTCCTTCTGCCCACAATGGTCTATTACATTGCCACAGCCTTGAAGGAGGGTAGATTTTGTATCACAGGGGGCCCCTGGCCCGTTCTGTCCACACCTGAAGTATGAGACCCTTGTCCTTGCCCTGCCAGCTGCATTTGTAGGCCGTATTAAATTGACCAGCGGGTCCTGTGTTGCTATATAATTATCCTGAGACATCCTTACCACTCAGCCAGCATAAAACCCCTGTGTAGGCCCTTCTGTTCAATATGTAGGCCTCTTTGTTAAATTGACCATAGCTCTGCAATTTTAGTGTATAGCAGTCTGAAGGCAGGTCTGCGAGGCCTTCTGATCCAAACTAGTAGCCCCCACCCTACCCGAGTGCTCCGTGCTCGGTATCAAAGTTCAACATCCCCCTGAAGCTGTCGACATACAGTAGGCTGCATCCTGGACTGGTACTTGCTTCCTGGGCAGGTTTCCCGCTTTTAACGAAGTGGCAACCGCAGAGCGTCAAGTTAGGAGAACTGAGGAGATTTTATACATGAATATATTGAATTCCCGTACAATACCCATTATTTTCTGCTTGCTCTATGGAACTTACGATAAGCGATTGGCCTGAGAGACTGACCTTTTCACCCAGTCCATTGTCAGCATTAAGTGGGTAAATGACGAAATGTCTGGTAAAATCTGCAGACGAAGCTTTTGGGTAGCATACGTAGGTAGATGTAGCGTGCAAAGGAGCCCACAAAATGATATAAAAAGGGAGCACCCACAGATATCGACGGACTACCTCGCCGTCTGTATGTAGGTTAACAGGCAGTGCAGGTTTTCCCCAAGAGCTGGGAGCTCTTGTCTTCCTTTGCTTAAAATGTCTTGCTCTGCTTTGCTTCAAGTATCTTATTCTATTTTACCTATATGAAATGTCATGTTATGTTTAACCATTGTTCTCTTTACTTTTGCATTTAAAAGATTTTGTATTGTAATTGCAGGAATGCTTGCTCTAAGAGTAAACGTGAGTGTTCCTAGGTAACATTTTCCTTGGTGTAACTTGTTTCTCATGATGCATTTATAGATGTGTTTTCTCTCTCTCTCTGTCAGTACATTAATTGAGATACAGAGAATATTATGACAGCTGTATGATTATCTGGATTCTGTATTTTGTACTTTATGTCTCTATTCTGCGGTTTCTTTGAAGTTGCATCTTCTCATTAAACTGCCATTGTATTCTGCCTCCAATTCCATGTCTCATATGTCTGTTTTCTTCATTTTTGGAGCAAGCGTTCCTAGGCACCCCGGCTCAAATTAAGGTGCCCCTTTTGTCCCTGACTCACTCTCCTGCTCAGTTCTGTGGTGGCTCCCGGGGATCTGGGGACCGCCCCTAGCTTCCTTGACCCGTAATAGATCTTCCCTCCAACAGCCTCTCTTGCAAGTCCTGTATTGTTGGTTTGTTGCCCCTGCCCCCCTTTCCACTGCCCTCCATAGTCTGTTGTGCTTCCACGGCCCTTCCTGCCTGCTCAGTGTGGTTGAATTGTTGCCTTTGCACCCTCCTACCTGCCTTCAATTTTCAGAGTCCGTGCCCCTGGCCTCTGCCTCTCAACAGTATCCTAATGAACAACTAGATTGCTAACATTCTATATTTATTACAAAAGTGTGGAACGCCTGACATCATCTTGATGTAATCAAAACTGTAATACCTAGAGCATTTCCTTTATAAATTACATATATGAGAGGGTCTTATTGGCATCAAAATTATGGTTAGTGCTCTAAAAGACTAAAATAAGGACATATTTTCTGAGTTTTCAAATAGCGACAAAGCACTTTTAAATTATTTGTTATCTTTATGTTTTTTTATCCAGTTGACCACTTGATTAAATGTTGCACTTAGGGGAGAGGATGTGGTGTTACTTCCAGAACTGCAGACTTTGCAACTGGGGAACCAGGTTAAAGTTTCTGCTTCAGCTCGACATTCTGTGATTCTGGTCAAATCACTTAGTCTCCCCATGTCTACAACCAAAATGAATTTGTTCTTGTGTGATGTAACCAATGCTCATGTAAAGCACTCCAATACCTGACAAGTCTGCACTATATAACACTGCAAAAACACAAAATAATAAGTGTTTTGCACACTTCTGTCATTGGGCTATATTTGGGCTACATCTGGGTGATTTTGGGCTACATTTGGGCTCTTTTGTCTCCGGTGGCCATCTTGGGAGATTTATTTGTTATGAAGTTTCCTAATTTCCTCATGTACTGCAGTCTCCTCAGTAGGAAATGCTTTCAGTTTTTTACTTTGATTCCATCATGAAGGTATTCAGATATGTCACACATTTGCCATAAATTCTGAATGTTAGCACTCTAGTTGCTCATTAGATCACTGTAGTAAAACTACTGCACCATGGAAGTCTGCTCCTGGTATTAAAAGTGCATGTTTCAGTCTGCATGTCAGAATTTTTTAATGAAATAGAAGAGGATTTGAGAAGTCACTCAAAATGTGCCCCAATTTTTCTTTCTGCAGCACTAATCATACTTTTTATGGAAAAATGAACCCCCTCATTTTGTTCCTTTTTAAATTAAATGTTTTAAGAGTTACCACTTTAATCCAAGCAAGATGGCTTCAGGTGTGCCATACGTTTATCATAAGTAGGACTGTTAGCGCTCTAGTAGTTCTTTGGAACACTCTGGGAAGCTGCAGTAGAACACAAAGGAATCAACTGACAGTCTCTGCCCTTGTTGGATGTACATGTTTTACTGAGAATGTCAGACTTCATTCTCACATGACTGAGAAAGATAATGTGAATTTACAGAATATAAGCTCTCAGTTTAGCCTATAGATCACCTTCCAAACCTCTGTGGTAAAAGCATGAGAAAATATTTTTCTCTCAATCATGATATCCCAGCAGAAGGCTTTTTCACATGGTGAAATCACCTTAGAACATACCACAATTCCTAAAATGAGTATGGTACCATCAACAAATGATTTATAATGTAACTAAAGTCTTAAAACCTTCTATTAACTGCAATGCTTTTTAATGAGGTGCTATCATGTATATTGGTCCCAAGATGGCTGCCAACACTTCTTGGATGAAGTGCTGACAGCCAATCAGATCTCAGGATGAGATGTGTGGTTAGGCTCCGCCCACATATATATATGCTTTTAAATGCTATTTTCTCAGGAAATACTGAACAGATTTACACCAGACCTGCAAAAGGCACTTCCTTGACCTTATGGCTACCTCTCTGCCAAATTTCAAGTAATTCTGTTCAGCCGTTCGGGCTGTAGCTGTGTCTAAAGGTCCTATGGAAAAATGCATGGGGAAAACGCGTTTTGGGACCCCCCTTTTTTCTCGGCCCCTGCTTGACGAATCCCCCCGAGACTTTCAGGGTAGGAGCGGAGCGTAGCGCCCCACCTATTTTGAAAATTTCGCGAGAATTCGTCGACCGGCGCCAAAGTTATTCCAAATAGAATGTTGCGGATTTCCTATGGAAACAGGGTCCTAACTATAACTACCTACTGGCGACCGCCAGTAGGTAATATATATATCTATATCTATATATATATTACCTACTAAAGGTAGTTATAGTTAGGACCTATTATCCATAGGAAATTCGTAACATTCTTTTCCCAATAACTTTGGCGCTGGATGACAAATCTTTGCGAAATTTCAAAACTGGTGGGGCACTCAGGTCAGCTCCTATCCTGAAAGTTTGAGGGTCATTCGGCAAGCGGGCCGAGAAAAAAGGGGGTCCCAAACGTGTTTTCTCCATGTTATTTCCCATAGGAAATTTTAGAACAGGCTACAGCCCAAACTGCTGAACGGACTTACACCACATTTTGCCAAAAGGTAGCCCTTGACTCAGAAAAAGACCTTTTTTTGAATGGTGTAAATCCGTTCAGTAGTTCTTGAGAAAACCAAAAAGTAGTGGTCAAAAAATCAATTTCCCATAGGAATGTTTAGACACAGTTATAGCAAAAACTGCTGAACGGAATTACACAAAATTTGACAAAAAGGCACTGCTTGGTCCAGAAAGCGTCCTTTTTAAAAACGGTGCAAATTCGTTTAGTAGTTTTTGAGAAATTAAGGAATAAAGATAGTGATATCTATGGCCGCGGTGGATCCATGCACCCTCCCAATCACGAGCTACATTGTAATTGGCTGTCAACACTCCAAACCAGGAAGTGTTGGCAGCCATCTTGTGCCTCGGTTCTACCGAGGCACAAGAAAACAGAAAAACAAAGGCAAAAAACAAGAAAAGGGGGCAGGGTAGAAACACCCTGACCCCCTAGGCCTGCTCAGGGGGTCCCACAAGGACCCCCAGGGCCAAAAAAAAGCATTTTTAAAATAAATAAATCAGAAAAATACGTGCTGGGTGCGCAGATCCAGCCACAAAAATGAAAAAGCCCTCCCCTCAGCCCCGGGGACCGCCACCCCCGAGGCTTTAAAAAGAAAATAGACCTGTGTGGGGGGGCTCGAGCCCCCCCACATGCCCGGGGGACCACCACCTCCCCAGGGCACTAAGATTTAAATGCCGGGGTCCGTAATGGACCCCCGGTCCCGGGGACACCCACCTTCCCGGGACATTGCAATTGTTGGGAGGGGGTCCGCCCCCCTCCTGGAGCCTTTCATGGGCCTGGGGACCGTCACCCCCCAGGACCGGCTCCTGCAGTGTCCCAGGGTGCCCACCCCCGGTACACTGCTGTTTGCAATGACAGGGCGGGAATCTCGCGGCTCCCGCACTGTCATTGCAAACTGCTTTGCTTCATTGAAGCGAGATCAGGGAAACATGCTCTTGCTTCAATGAAGCAAAGCAGATTGCTTTTCCTCATTGGGAGCTGCATGTTAGCAGCTCTCCATGTGGAAAAGCAATGCCGGCTCCCGTAGGACACGGGGAGCTGGCTGGGACTGTGGGGTATTGGAGCTTCCCCACGGTCCCCAACGTATCAGATAGGCCCGGGGGATAGGGTCCCCGGGGCAAATAGAAATTAATGGTAGGAGCCGTTTTTTTAATGGAAAAATAAGGAGTCGCGTACTTAGCGCAGCACTCAGCGCGCCCCTTAGTGTGCACGCGAGGGGTACGCGACTCCTAGCGTGAAAAGCTATGCCGGCTCCCGAAGGACACGGGGAGCCGGCGGGACTGTGGGGGCACTGGGGCTCCCCCCACGGTCCCCAACATATCAGATAGGCCCCGGGGGAAGGGGTCCCCGGGGCGAATAGTAATTAATGGTAGGAGGCTGGTATTTTACGGAAAAATAAGGAGTCGGGTACCTAGCGCAGTGCTCAGTGCGGCCCCCTAGTGTGCATGCGAGAGGTACACAACTCCTACCGCGAAAAGCTATGCCGGCTCCCGAAGGTTGCGGAGAGCCGGCAGGACCGTGGGGGCATTGGAGCTCCCCACACAGTCCCCAACGTATCAGATAGGCCCTGGGGGATGGGGTCCCCGGGGCGAATAGTAATTAATGGTAAGAGGCAGGGGTTTTTTATGGAAAAATAAGGAGTTGCGTACATAGCGCGGCGCTCAGTGCGGCCCCCTAGTGTGCATGCGAGGGGTATGCGACTCCTAGCGCGAAAAGCTATGCCGGTTCCCGAAGGTCGTGGGGAGTCGGCAGGACCGTGGGGGCATTGGGGCTCCTCCCACAGTCCCCAATGTATCAGATAGGCCCCGGGGGATGGGGTCCTCGGGGCGCATAGAAATTAATTGTAGGAGCCGATTTTTTCAACGCAAAAATAAGGAGTCGCGTACCTGTGCACGCAAGGGGTACGTGACTCCAATTCACGCTGGGTGCGCGACTCCAAGCAAAAATATTAATTTTGTTTTTATAAAAACCTAGGTTATATGTTAGGATATTGGGTGGCTCTAAAAAGAGCACTTGTGTTTATTGGGAGATTTTTGTAGCTACATGTAAGTGCCAATGCAGAGTCTTAAGTTGTTGAGATGGACTCTGTTTCCCTTATCTGTGAAATGTACACCATCAGTCCTGTAGATGCCATCCATATTAAAACGTAAATTGTTGTTGTATATAGACCCCATACTATGGTCTCTGAGATAAGCAGAAACAGCTTTATTGACATTTTTTCTAGCTTTCTCAATCTGTAGACAAAATTGATTGGACCTGTTCCATTTCTGTCTTTGGCATATGTTAGAGTACACAAAGGCAGTTTGGGGGAAAAGCAACATCAATTCTGCAAAGGTGTCCTTCATTAGCATTTCCAGAGCTAACCCAGTCAATGTGCCTAGATCATTGGCACCACAGTGCACAATCATGAGGTCAGGTGGTTGGAGATGCAAAAAGGATTTAACCAATGGCATCAATTGGAGCCCCTTTAATCCTCTCTGTCCAATCCATTTAATGTCTACATTTTGCAAAGCTAGGTGTTTGTCAATACCTCTGCTTTCAGCATACCTTTGCAAGATGATCATATAAGGTGTTAATAATTATGAATCTGTTATTAGTTGGTACAGTTTGTCCAGTTTTAAAAATCCTTATAAAAAAGTGTTCTTTATTACTGTTCTTCAATAAGTCTGTTGAGAGGTACAGTTTGATGAAGTTGCATATTTGTAGATTTAAAGGGCAATATGTAGCTGCAAAGAAAGTCAGTACATTTTATTCTTTCTGGTATGTAGTAGTTAGTATGTCATGAGTCAGGTATTTGTTTACATTATATTTATATTTGTATGAATTAATTAGGCCTGGGCGAAAATTTCGTTCCGTTCGCTGAAATTGCGATAATTTGACATTTTCGCGTTCCGCGGAGAGCGCGAAAATGTCAAAATTTCCGGTTTCCGCAGCTTGGCGATAATTTGTTTCTTGCTCGCGCTGTAAATTAATACATTCTCGCGCGCGCGATCGCCTTACCTGAATCCCTGCGTTCGCCGACAAGTTTTCTTGATCCGGTCGCGTTCTCCATGAGATGTTGTATTGTTTTTAGCCATTTGCGCTGTCTCGCGACAGTTCGCGCCCGCAGTGACGTCATGCGTCGCGCGATCACGTCTTTCTTCTCGCGATCATGCACCGCGAGACAACTCAAAACAAGATGGCCACGCCCGCAAGCAACCACATGGGTAAGTTGGCGACCCGCAACCATGCAGAAAATCTAACGAACATGCCGGAAAAAAACTTCTGCATCTTCGCGATATTTCCGCTTGTTTACGATAATTTTAAACATTTTCGCGATAATTTGCGAAAGTTAATTTCGCAAATTCCGCCCACCCCTAGAATTAATGATACGTATCTAATATAGAGGACTGCAAAGGTGGTGAAAATGTTATTTTATAAGTGTATGAGAAGTGATTTTGTGGAATTTCGTAGTTAGTATATAATGTAAATGTGCACAATCTATGTGGTGCCTTTCACCCCGTGCACACTACTGATTCACTCCTGCAAAAATCCATACAGTCGCCATGCAGACAAGCAATCACACTGTCATTCCCTGTCCAATCCTCCTATCATCCTGACAACACCATGTCTCTATCTACTCTCTGTGCTGAAACACAAGCACTTAAAAACTCACCCTTCTGTTAACTACCACCACTCTTACTATCTAGTCACTGTGCATACACCTATAGAATGCTTCAGGCATTAAGACACACAGTATACAGTGAAATATGCGCAATGTATGCAGGCTTGTAACCCCCAGCAGACTACTGATTCACCCTTGCAATAAGCCAGGTAGTATTAATGGAGTGCTCCAATCTGCCTATCAGACTCTGTCCACTCCTGCAATTATCCTGACAGAAGCATGTCCTTATCTAATCGCTGTGCCAACACACAAGCACTTATAAACTGTCCCTGCTGTCAACTACCACCACTTTAACTATCCTCTCCATATTCATGCACTTATAGAACGACTCAGGCATTAAGACAAGCAGCGGTACAGTGAAATGTGCACAATCTATGCAGGCCTCTAACCCCCACAAGACTACTGATTCACCCTTGGAATAAGCCAGGTAGTATTCATGCTGTGCCCCAATCAGACTGTCACTCTCTGCCCACTCCTGCAATCATCCTGACAGAAGCATGTCCTTATCTAATTTCTGTGCCAACAGACAAGCACTTAAAAACTCACCCTCCTGTCAACTGCCAGCACTCTCACTATCTCGTCACTGTGCATACACCTATAGAATGCCTCAGGCATTAAGACACATAGTGCTACTGTGAAATGTGTGCAATGTATGCAGGCCTGTAACCGCCAGCAGACTACTAATTCACCCTTGTAATAAGCCAGGTAGTATCCATGTAGTGCCCAATCAGCCTAACAGTCTTTGTCCACTCCTGCAATTATCCTGACAGAAGCATGTCCTTATCTAATTGCTGTGCCAACACACAAGCAGTTAAAAACTCACCCTCCTGTCAACTACCAGCAGTCTCACTATCTAGTCACTGTCCATATACCTGTAGAATACCTCAGGAATTAAGACACATAGGGCTACAGTGAAATGTGTGCCATGTATGCAGGCTCCCAACCCCCTGCAGACTACTGATTCACCCTTGCAATAAGCCAGGTAGTATTTATGTAGTGCCCCAATCAGGCTCTCACTCTTTGTCCACTCCTGCAATCATGGTGACAGAACCATATCCTTAGCTAATGTCTGTGCCAACATACAAGCACTTATAAATTCTCCCTGTAGTGAATGACAAGCAGTGTAACGTTCCAGTCACTATCCATGCACTTGTACAGTGACTCAGGCATTAAGACAAGCAGTGCTACAGTCAAATGTGCGCAATCTATGCAGGCCTCTAACCACCAGCAGACTACTGATTCACCCTTGGAATACGCCAGGTAGTATTCATGCAGTGCCCAAATCAGACTGTCACTCTCTGTCCA
This sequence comes from Triturus cristatus, assembly GCF_964204655.1. Classification (NCBI taxonomy): domain Eukaryota; kingdom Metazoa; phylum Chordata; class Amphibia; order Caudata; family Salamandridae; genus Triturus; species Triturus cristatus. Next base: position 577,621,894 of record NC_140583.1, on the reverse strand, counting down.
CTCATGCAATCATCCTGACACAAACATGACCTTATGTAATCTCTTTGCCAACACACAAGTACTTAGAAAGTCTCTCTGCTGTCAAATACCAGCAGTGTAACTATCCAGTCATTATCCATGTATTTGTAGAATGACTCTGGCATTAAGACAAGCGGTGGTACAGTCAAATGTGCACAATGTATGCAGGCCTCTAACCCCCAGCAGACTACTGATTCACCGTTACAATAAGCCAGGTAGTATTTATTTAGTGCCCCAAACAGACTGTCACTCTGTGTCCACTCCTGCAATCATCCACACAGAATTATGTCCTTAACTAATCAAGGTGCACAAACACAAAGATTTAAACATTCACCATTCTCTTTCATTGCAGAACTCAAATGATCCAGTCAGTACCTATGTACTCATATAATTACCCAGAAACTAATACATGTAGTATTACAATCATCTATACAGTATTGATCCACTCCTCTAGAGACGTAAATACTAGTTATTCAGTTCTGCAATTACCCAGTTGGTACCTGTGTCTTGCAATAAATGGATAGTGATTTTAAAAGAAAACAATTAAAGGATTTTTAGATATCTTAGTAATTAGTAATACAATAGTAAAATTTATAAATGTATTTCAATACAATTATATATTTTGTTTTAAACAGATTTTGCTCATCTTTAATAAAAAAACTTACAATGACTAGAATACCACAAAAGAAGAAGCAACAAAGAAAGGAATATTATTTGAAGGAAACACAATAGAAAAAAGTAGAGGAACTACAACATGTGGAAAAAAAGAAAAAGTCTTCCGATAAGAGAACCAAAGAATTTATAATCAAACTTTCAAAGGCTGGAAACAGTGTGCATAATGTGAAAAGTAGAAAGAATGCCTCAATAACTAACAAGAATAAAAAGAAAAAAGAAGAAATTAATGGGAAATATGTTCAGATAAATCAATGTATGGTAAAAGAAGAAAGAATCAGTATGAAGAAATTAGTGAGAGAATGTTTTACAATAGAGTTATCTTTAATTGGTTGAAAGATGTGAAGAAATATAAAAGAAGACCAGCATTTTATAAAAAGAAGAAACAGATTGAAACTCTTGTTCAAAAGGCTTTTGAATTAAAAAGGAAATTATCTATTTTAGTATTAAACAGGATTTGAACACTGGATAAACCAATATGTTTTATGAAAGCTAAAAGTAAAAAAAAGAGAATAATTAACAGAACTAACTTTTGTGATATTTTCTGGGGTGAATGGAAACACATTTCAAGTTCAGAGCCTTTCTTTAATGAAGAAAGCTATTTTCAAACCAATAGTTTATTGCATGCAGTTGATACCTCTGGTCGTGCTTATGAGGTTAACAACGGTTGTCCAATTGAAAAAGAAAAAATGGTTTCTAGAAATGTTGAAGAAGTGGTAGCTGACAAACTTCTAGGGAGACGTACTAAAGCCCCAGTGTATTCTTGGGATTGCAGTAGTATATGCAGTATACGTCAGGAATCTATTGATATTTTTCGGAATTTCTTGCGAGAGTATAGTAAAAAAAAAGTCTTAAACAAAAGATTAAGATGTTGCAAGGACTAGATCCTTGCAGAGTGAGAAAAAATACTGGTTTGCAAGGTCATTCTCTGGCATGTCTTTCTAGAAAAGTAAGTCAAAGTGTTTTTCATCATTTTAGAATGTTAGCAGTACATCATTCTCAAATGCGGAAGTTAGTCAGAAGATTGTATTACGCAAAAAGTCCAGCAATATTCTTAAATGAATTAAACAGTGCGCTTGTGCATGGGTCAGTATCAGATGTAAAAAAAGTTTGTGATGAAATAGAGTTTCGTTACTTTTGTCCTGAAGAAGATAGTAGACAAAGTGAGACATTGATAGAAGTAGGCATTGAAGAAAACGTGGAAAAGATTAGTACAGAGAAATTTGAAGAAGAAATTACAAAGTTTAAGGTAATTTCATGTGAAAGGCCAAATTATACTTGTATTTGTTGTTGACAAGCTCACTATAAGAATCAGACTAGGACTGTTGATCTGTATTTAAAAAGTGAAAAAGAAAATAATGATAAGTGGAAGGAATTTGCAACGTATTTGTTGGTAGAGGATTGCTTTGATTTGGGTACTAATCAACGTATTTGTAAATATTGTTATAACAAATTAGAGGATAATAAAATGCCAGGAAGAGCTATCCATAATGATCTGGAGTTGGTACCTATTCCTCAAGAACTGATGGATTTAAACACATATGAGTGTATTCTAATTTAATCTGTGCACCCGTTTCAGGCTATTGTTCGTATGGAGCCTAAAACAGGTAAATTGCCTCCCACAGATTTACAGAGAGGATTAAAAGGAAGAGTTGTATATTTACCTCTAGATTTAAAGAAAAATATTGAAACTATTGGTGTAGATAAAGAAGAAAGTAAACCCTTTATTATTCTTGTGAATGGTGTTCCTACTAAGAGTAAAAAAATCTGGCAGGAATTAGTGGATGTCAGGAAAGTGCAAAAGGCAACATTGTATCTGATAAAGAATAATGAATACTACAAAAATGTGTATGTGAAAGAAGAAGAAATACTTTTAGGGGATGATAGTGAAATGTCAAGTGGTCCAATTGAGAAAGTGGACATATCCAACAGTGAAGAAATGTATGAACATTATAGTGTACATCCTTTACATTCTAAAGAAGTGTTGGGGAATACTATTGTATTATTCCAAATGAAGAAAGTGAAGGGCTATCCCTTGAGTGTTTGGGAAAAGAGTTTGGAAGCTCGTTGTTTTCCCCAGCTGTTCCCAACTGGAAAAGGTGAACGATATGACGAACGATCAATACAGATTCCTGCATCAGAATATCGGACAACAAGATTGTATGCAGAAGATCCTAGATTTCGACAATGTATCCCATATATATATTTCATATTTTGTTTGAGAGTGACTTGTCTGGACTTTCATATGCATTCAACCATATATTAAAAACAGGAGTACATCTTCGAAATGTTTCTGCAAAGGAATTTATGGAAAAAGTACATCAGAGAGATGATCATTTGGAATCTCAACTGATTAATTTGATGGCATGTCAGCGTGGTACTAAGGAGTATTGGTGTCATTGTCATGGAGAACTTAAATGCATGCTATGGAATTTAGGAACTCCAACGTGGTTTGTTACACTAAGCTGTGCTGAATACGCATGGGATGATTTACTTCAATTTCTTCGAGAAGCAAATTCAAACATTAAAAACATTGAATTCAAGACTCCTGGCGAATTGTGTTCTTTGGATCCTGTAAATGTATGCAGATATTTCAATCATAGGTTTGAAACAATGATGTCTTTTATCTGCAACAAAAAGAATCCTCTTCTTGGAGAAGTTATTGATTTCTTTTGGAGAAAGGAGTATCAAGCTAGAGGTGCTCCTCATATACATATGCTTCTATGGATCAAGGATGCACCCAAATTTTGAACTGATTCGGATGACACTGTTTTATCTTTTATTGAAGATTCTGTTACATGTGCTATACCTAAAAAAAACTGAAGAAAATACCTTAAGGCAACAAGTGTTACAATTCCAAAGTCATCGATGTGGGAAATACTGTCGTCCGAAATACAAGTAGAAGGAAAAGTTTTATACCACATGACGTTTTGGATTTCCACGTCCAGTTATATCCAAAGGAAGAGTGAACAGTTTCATGTCAGCGGTGAGACATACCATCACTATCAAATCTCTAAAAAATACGTACAATTTGAGAAGAAGTAAAGAATTGAAGTATATAAATGATTATAATCTAGTCATTCTGTCAATGTGGAATGCTAATATGGATATCTAGTATGTTGCAGATAATTCCATTGCTGTGGCTCGGTATGTAACATCATACATAACAAAATCAGAAAAGACGGAGTTGAAAGAAATGTGGGAAGAAATTTCCCACGAGAAGAGTCTCAGTGAGAAATTGTACAGCTTTAGTTTGAAGATGCTGTCACATCAAGAAATTGGATCGTACGAATGTTCGGATCAGTTATCGTCTGCAAGTTTATATTCAAAGTCAAGAGGAATTATTTGGGTTAGTCTAGGTCTTGCTGCAACGCGAAATTGAGTACTTAAATCTATACAGGAAATTGAATATTTAGCATTAAATGAACCGGAAAACACAGATATAGTCAAAACATACATGTTGGATACATAATATCCAAATACAAGTCCTCATCTTGAGAACATATGTCGCTATGAAGTACTGCAATATTACAGTTTTAAGAGAAATACTACAGATAATATGAATGAAGGAAAATATGCAGTGATTGGTTCAGAAGGATGTTTGGTGAAACATACTAAAGGAAATCTCACTAATCATAGAAAACTGAGCTGTGATACTCCTGATAAAAGAGAATTTTACTATTTAGCACTTTCACAACTCTTCAAACCTTGGCATACGGAACTGAGATTACTTGGAGATTTTGAGTGCTATGAAGATTCTCTCAATGCATGTAAAGATAGCATTGAATGCACAGTTTTTTAAAATTATCTCAAAATGTTGAATGAAGAAATCGATCAAGAAGCTACTATAACAGCTGAGATTGCTAGAGACAGTTCTCAAGATAGTCAAAGTTCTGCTCCGCTGAGTCAGGATCCTCTAGGAGAACCAATTCTTGATCATGAAGCAGCCATCGCCATGAGTGAAGTGGAAACAGCAATGCATCAGGCTCAAGAAGATATGATGGACTTGGGAATCTTGGAAGAACAACTAAATATTGAACAGAAAGAAACATACCAGCAAGTGAAACAACAGATCGACCATGGTTTTCTTCATGAAAAGAAAGAATGCACATGCACATCATTTCAACCTATCTGAATGTATGTCAGTGGTCAAGCTGGTACAGGAAAAAGGGCATGAAAATAAATTGGAATATCACAAGCTATCTGGAGAAGATTGTTATGAAGTTTCAAGAGTGCCAAAGAAAATGAAACTTCTAATTATTGATGAGGTGTGCATGGTAAAAACAAAATACGATGTGTTATTTGGAGGAAAACATGTCAGAGTTTTTGGTGATCTTCTTCAACTTACTCCTGTAAAAGGACAACCAGTATTTAAAACACTTCTGCATGAAGACACCAGAAAGTATTTGGGAAGCATTGGAAACGTTAACATTTGGTCATATTTTGAATACAAAGAACTTATTAAAAATATGCGACAAGCAAATGATATAGATTATGGAACTATTGTTCAAGATATAAGAATTGGAGTATTGACAGAACATGGCAAACAAGCTTTGGAAAGCCGGCTACTTACTACCTTGTTTGCAAATGAAAATATAGTTCCTGAAAAAATATACAAGAAAATTGCAGAAAAAAAATCTGTAATCAGCCTAATGCCAACACTGCGAGAGTGTTCTACATTCAATGAAGAACTTTTTAAGCTTGAAAATGAACAAATAATAAAAATGGAAGCGATTGATAAAATAGAGCATGAAGGATTTACTATTATTTTAACAGAAAAATTACAAACAAAAGTGGATAATTTGGAAAAATCTATATCTAAAACTGCTGGTTTAGAAAAAATGTATATGTATGTGTAAACTGTCGGTTCCTTTTACGACGTAATTTGAATGTGGAAAAAGGTTTAGCAAATGGAGCAATGGGAAGAATGGTTGAATTTGTCAATTATCAAAAAAGAGATGGGATTAAATATTTGAAAATCAAATTTAAGCAGATTGAAGAAGTAAAGCAAATTGGTTGTTGTTCTGCTAGTTTTTTGCTAGTTGAAGATTTGTATGTTTGTAGGAAACAGTTTCCTCTTTCTTTGGCATATGCGGTGACTATTCATAAATCTCAAGGTTTAAGTGTAGACAGTGCTTTGGTAAACATTGGGAGTACCGTATTTAAAGAGGGTATGGCATATGTTGCTTTGTCTCGAGTCAGAACTTTATCTGGATTGTATTTGATTGATTTTGATGAGAGAAAGATTAGTGCAGATTCAAATTGTGTAAGAGAGTATAATCGATTTAGAAGAGTATATCCTCCCAATTTAGGTGAATATCCTGTATATGAAAAGCGTGTAGTTGGTCGAAAACAGAGATATGAGAATATCTGTAGTGAAGTTAAAGAAAAGAAAATAAATCAAGATAATGTTGAGATTCCAAGCAAAAAGCACAAGGAGACTATTGAAGAGATTGTTGGATATCAATTAGAAAATAGTTCAGGTATCAACTGCTATGCAAATGTAGTGGTAAATGTTGTATTTTCTTTAGAATATCTGCAACAGCAAATTATGGAGCATCGAGAAAAACGGTTTTGTTCTTTGTTGCATTCTATTTTGGAAAAATTTAAAACTGCTAAAAGTTAAATCCAAAGTGTTTCTGATATTCGGAATCTTCTGGATATATGTAGTGGTTCTACACAATTTACACAGAATGTGCAACAAGATGCTCAGTAATTTCTAATGTATATGCTTGCAGTATTGGAAGATGAAGGAATACAAATTGAAAATCTATTTGGGCTTCGTTATAAATGGCAACATGAATGTGAAAATTGTAGATTTACTTCTACCACTAATATAGACACTGAGAGATTCATATATTTGACAATACCAGACTGTAAAACAGTGTCTTTCAACAAATTAGTTAAAGCAGCAAATCAAAACATGGAGTGTAGCCAATGCAAATCAGAAATGTTATCAACATTATTTATAGAAAGATTTGTAGAATATATTATTTTAATGATACAACATTGTAAAGCTAATGGAAGAAAATTGAAAACTTTAATAAAACTTTTTATAGCAAGTCAGCTATCAATATCAGGAAGAACTTTTGTACCAGTAGCAATTATTTTCCACGATGGACCTTCTACAACATCTGGACATTACACAGTCTATTTAAAATGCAATAAAGGATGGACATATTGTAATGATGCTCATTTGGTTTTTAAATATCGTTTGCCTAAGGAATTATCAAAGTCATACCTAATATTTTTAAAGCCAAAGTTCTAAGAACATAATTCGGCCTATTGGGAATATGTTAATATGTATTAATATCAATACTTTGGACAATTTCAGTATGAAGGATTTCAGGAATATCATTTGGCCTATAGGAAAGATATTACCATAAATTAAGCGTTTTTTCAGAGATATTCTGTCAGCAAATATTTTAAATGACATCATTTAGAGTATATGGAAACTATAAAGAATTGTTGATTGAATTATTGATTATCTTCTTTGATATTATATTGATAACATTCTCTTAGAAAGAAGCATTTTATATATACGAGAGTTGCATTATATACTATTTTATTGAGGATGTTATTTATATGCAATGTGCAGAGATAGTTGACTATGTTTAAAATATTTTTGACACAGATTTGTGTTCTTATTGATTGTTGTTTTTTTTGCCCGCTGTTATGTGATGAGTAACATTGAAATCACTATTAATAATGAAATTCAATATATTCTGAGAACAGCAAAAAAGGCAAACTAAATAATTTATATAATGGTAAAATTATGTTGTGTTGCAAAAAGTATAAGATTATATATTATAACTGTAGTTTTTCTTCTCTTTTACAGATCCTAATTCTAAATTTGCACAATGACTCAGTTAGTAAGACACGAAGTGCTCCAGTCAAATGTGCGCAATGTATGCAGACCCCTAACCGCCAGGACAGTACTGATTCACCCTTGCTATAAGCCAGGTAGTATTCATTTGGTGCCCCAATCAGACTGTCACTCTCTGTTTACTACTGCAATCATTCTGACAGAAGCATGTCCTTATCGAATCTCTGTGCCAACACACATGCAGTTATAAACTCTCCCTGCAGTTAACTACCAGCAGTGTAAGTATCCAGTCACTATCCATGCACTTGTACAACGACTCAGGCATTAAGACAAGCAGTGCTACAGTGAAATATGAGCAATGTATGCAGGCCTGTAACCCCCAGGAGACTACTGATTCACCCTTGCAATAAGCCAGGTAGTATTTATGCAGTGACCCAATCAGACCATCACTCTCTGTCCACTCCTGCAATCATCCTGACAGAACCATGTCCTTATCTAATCTCTGTGCCAACACAGAAGCACTTATAAAGTCTCCCTGCAGTCAACTACCAGCAGTGTAAGTATCCAGCCACTATGCATATACTTGTAGAATGACTCAGGCATTAAGACACACATTGTTAAAATCAAATGTGTGCAGTCTATGCAGGCCTCTAACCCCCAGCAGAGTATTTGATTCACCCTTGCTATAAGCCAGGTAGTATTCATGCAGTGCCCCAATCAGACTGTCATTCTTTGTCCACTCCTCCAATCATCCTCGTACAAGCATGTTCTTATCTAATTTATGTGGCAACACACAAACACTTATAAAGTTTCTCTGCTGTCAACTACCACCACTCAAACTATCCCCTCAGTATTCATGCACTTGTAGAATGACTCAGGCATTAAGACAAGTGGTGTTACAATCAAACGTGCACAATCAATGCAGGCCTCTAACCCCCAGCAGACTACTGATTCACCCTTGGAATAAGCTAGGCCGTATTTATGCAGTTCCCCAATAAGACTGTCACTCTCTGTCCACTCCTGCAATCATCCTGATAGAACCATGTCCTTATCTAATCTCTGTACCAACACAGAAGCACTTATAAAGTTTCCCTGCAGTCAACTACCAGCAGTGTAAGTATCCAGTCACTATGCATGCACTTGTAGAATGACTCAGGCATTAAGACACATAGTGCTACAGTCAAATGTGTGCAATGTATGCAGGCCTCTAAATCCCAGCAGAGTACTGATTCACCCTTGCTATAAGCCAGGTACTATTCAAGTAGTGCCCAAATCAGACTGTCAGTCTCTATCCACTCCTGCAATCATACTGACAGAAGCATGTCCTTATCTAATCTCTGTGCCAATACAAGAGCACTTATAAACTCTCCCTGCAGCCAACTACCAGCAGTATAAGTATGCAGTCACTATACATGCACATCTAGAATGACTCAGGTATTAAGACACGCAGTGCTACAATCAAATGTGAGCAATCTATGCTGGCCTCTAACCCCCAGCAGAGTACTGATTCACCCTTGCTGTAAGCCAGGTAGTATTCATTTGGTGCCCCAATCAGACTTTCAGTCTCTGTCCACTCCTGCAATTATACTGTCAGAAGGATGTCCTTATCTAATCTCTGTGCCAAAACACAAGCACGTATAAAGTCTCTCTGCAGTGAAGTACCAGCAGTGTAAGTATACAGTCACTATCCATGCACTTGTAGAGCGACTCAGGCATTAAGACAAGCAGTGCTACAGTCAAATGTGCGCAATCTATGCAGGCTCGTAATCTCCAGCAGACTACTGAATCACTCTTTCAATAGGCCCGGTAGTATTCATGTAGTGACCCAATCAACCTGTCATTCTCTGTTCACTCCTCTAATCATCCTGATACAAGCATGTTTTTATCTAAATTCTGTGGCAACACACAAGCACTTGTGGAGAAGTGTGGCTCAATGGTTAGAGCGGCAGACCCTGATGCAGATGTCTGGCCCGAGACCAGGGTTCAATTCCCGCCTCTGCGGGTCTTGGGCTCAATTTCCTCGGACTTGTTAAATCTCGCCTCGGGGCCTACTCTAATCATGGGTCGCACTCTGCAACTCTGGGCAATAGCTTGCTTAATCTCCACAACGGCCCCAACAGCGATGGGATGCCTGGCTTCACCTTGGGGGTGCCCAGGAGTGGACATTTCACAGGGAAAAGCCAGGAAGGGTTCCCAGCGGTATGAGTACAGCGCCAGGACACCCTAGGGTAACAGTGCGCTATACAAGTACAACACATTTACATTTATAATGTCTCCCTGCAGTCAACTACCAGCAGTGTAAGTATGCAGTCACTATGAATGCACTTGTAGAATGACTCAGGTATTAAGACACGCAGTGCTACAATCAAATGTGCGCAATCTATGCAGGCCTCTAACCACCAGCAGAGTACTGATTCACCCTTGCTATAAGCCAGGAACTATTCAAGTAGTGCCCCAATCAGACTGTCAGACTCTGTCCACTCCTGCAATCATACTGTCAGAAGGATGTCCTTATCTAATCTTTGTGCCAACACACAAACACTTATAAAGTCTCTCTGCAGTGAAGTACCAGCAGTGTAAGTATCCAGTCACTATCCATGCACTTGTACAGCGACTCAGGCATTAAGCCAAGCAGTGCTACAGTCTAATGTGCACAATGTATACAGGCCCGTAATCTCCAGCACAGTACTGATTCATCCTTGCAATAAGCCAGGTAGTATTCATGCAGTGCTACAATCAGACTATCACTCTCTGTCCACTCCTGCAATCATCCTGACAGAATCATATCCTTCTCTAATCTCTCTGCCAACACAGAAGCACTTATAAACTTGCCCTACTGTTAACTACCAGCACTCTAACTATACAGTCTAGGTAACCTCATGTCTATCCCATATACTTCTCCAATTACTTATCCACCACTATACTTATCCTTTTACTCTGCCAATACCAGCAGTATCTTCTTTTCCTATTACTCCGCCAATACCTCAGCACTCATAAATTGATCATGTATTCTACTTGCAGCACTGTAATCATTCCAATTACTAGTAATGTATTTATAGATTGGCCTAGCCACTAACAGAAGTACACCTCCAATATTCTATACAGTATGCCTGTAGACTTCCAAACCGGAATATACTATTTATACATTTATGCAAATTCCCACTTACTACCCTTGTAGCCAAAGAATCCTCCTGTTACTCCCATGCAGTTCCTCAATCACCGATTCAGCACTATCTCCTTATCGTATTACTCTGCCAATACGTAAGCACTTATGGAGCAGATTTACAAGCCCCTGCGCCACTACTACTTCACTTTTCATGACGCAGTGGTGGTGCTCGAGGCACCTCCATTTTTACAAAGAGAGGAAAAGCCACCCTGCATGGGTTTTCCTCTCCTTGGAAATACAGCCTTTTTATACACAGCACTTTCTGTTGAAAGGTCATTCCACGGGTGTTGCTGTGTATGTTTCCCCACAACACCCACAGAACCTGACACATGTCTAGATTTACAAGAAATCATTAATCTGGACATGTGTGTGAATGCTGTACCACCCAAGAGGTGGCGTAGCAAGGCGCAATAAGGAGAAATCTTTTAATTTCTCCTCATTTTTTCCTCTTTCAATGCATACTGTATTCTACGCCACGCATTGAAGGAGGAAAATGCCTTCTGTGATTGTTTTTGTACAGGAAGGTGTTCCTTCCTGCACAAGAACAATCTGCCCACAATGCAGGCATCCTTGCACCATGTGCTAGCACATGGCTACAGTTTGTGTGCCAGTGCAGAGGGAAGCACAGAGATGCAACATATTCATGTAAATATGTTGCATGCCTGTGTTTCAAAAGTGCTGCAGCGTAGTACAGCAAAAGGGCTTGTGGTGCCACACTACAGCATTTCCTCATACATCTGCCCCAATAAGTTCATCATACACTACTAAAGCATTCTTTCAGTCAATCATACTGTACACATATATTCAAGCAAACTTTCAGACATTTCCATACAATGATAGTTCTTTTTTTAACCAGATAAGGTAGTTCTGAGAAGAACTTTTTTTTTGTACTTATTTTGCATTTTTTGAACAATGTTGTATTTTTTTGGGTGTTTTTTCAGAAACTTCACAAAAAAAGGAACAAAGTAAAGAGAAAACTTTTGGAATTAGATGACATTCCAAAAACAAAAAATAAGTAAAAAGTTAACAATGGTGATTCCGTTGAGCAGCACAAACTGCGTCTACTGACTGCTCTCCGTAGCAGATAATTTTCTTGCACTTGCACTTGCAACAGTGCTGCTCCAAAAAGGCAAATTCTGGACAAATATCCATAGGAGGTTGGGATGTTGACGCTCCTGATGTACTTTGTCCTGCTGCTGGTGGATGCTTAGCAGCGCTCCTCATTTCCTCCCAAGTCAGATTGCGAGGATGATGTGTACGCAAGTGCTTGTACATACTGGCAGTCCCGTAAGAGTACTTCTTCTGACTGCCTCTTGATAGTACTCTGTCACAAATAATGCAGGTCACCTTGGTAGCATTGACTTTTTTTTCACCTGCTGGGTAAGTGAAAATTTTCCACACCACCAATTCTGGCCTTTTCTTTGGTGGATCCTCCACCAACAGTTCTTCATCTGAAGATTCTTCCACCTGCGGGTTTGCTGTGATGCCATTTTCTAAAAGAAACACCAAAAAAAATGCAAAACTGGTTCTTGTTGAAGAAGAGATGCTCCTCTGAAAATCCTCTAACAAGAATGAATAAAATGGGTGGGGTCCTTCAATACTTACAGTGGGAAATGTTATAAACCAATCAAATCTTTTATTTTGAGATCACCCTACGCTGAGGAAGAGCGCACCCGATGCGACTTCGCAAAAATATATTTAAAAATAATATAAGTTAATTACAAATAGAAATACATTATTTTTATGAATACCTTTTGATAATCACTTGCCCTAATTTGTACATTAAACACACATACATATCATTTCAGAATATAAAAACTTTTGCGGGGTTCGCGCACCCAACATCACACGGGGCCCACCACCGCGCAAGTGTCGTGTACCGTAATGCGCATGTGTCGCATGGGGGGAGCAGGAGATGCGTACCGGTCGCATACCAATTGTGCACACCACATAATATTATACGTATTTGACGTAACTGGAAAACGCGCACCCGTTGCACACCGTACGCGGATCCTTCACGACTTTTCCAAAATGGCGGCTTTAATACGCGCACCCGCCGCGTTGGGTACGCAGTGGGTGTGCGACTCCAAAAAATTAAAAAAAAGAATATAAATGAATTAAAATAAAAAAATAATTATACTATATTTCAGATGTATTTTCTTTAAATTTTTTAAAATAATTTTCTGAAAAATATATACTATTGCTTAATAAATATTATATTTACAAATAAACAGTTAAAAAAAATCTAGAAATTCAATACAAAAAATATAGGTATAACTACTATGATAGTTACAAATTTTCATTTAAAAAACCTTTGAACTTCACTGAAATAACCAAAGGTTTCAGCCATGTTATAGTTAGAAATTAGCATTTAAACAACAATTGAAATTCACTGAAAAAAACAAAGGTTTCAGGCACGTTATAGTTAAAAGTTAGCAAATAAAAAACCTTAGAAATTCACAAAAAAAACATAGGTTTTAGGGTAAGTTATAGTTAGTTGGACATTTCACTCATACAAAACCATAGAAATTCCCCTGTTATAGTTAGTTCAGCAAACTATAACATGCACGCCCGCAATGCACTGCTGATGACGTCACATATTACATCACTCATGATATGGTCAGTGACATCACTAATGACATCACTGATTACATCTCAAATGACTTCACTGATGACATCATCCATGTGATAATTTCATGCATCTTCTCACATCCTAATATAACCTTTGATACACCCACTCTAAATTACAGACTGCCATTCTCAAAACCATAGACACTGCAACACCAATAACCACATACCCACTCACTAATTCTTAGGTCTGCACACACATCCACTCACTCACCTGTACAGTCACTCATACTTACAGTCACTCAGTACAGGACTATCATATGCACTCATACACCTATATAGACACTCACACATCACCACTCATCCATAGAGGTACTCACACACCTAGTCAATCACGCAAATAATTAATCACACTCCCATTTATTCACCTATATAGTTATACACACACCAGCTCACTTACTCATACAAATACTAGCACATTCTTACACTCTTATACAATCACTGATACAAGAAACACACTCATCTATACAGCCACTCTCACAATTACACACAGTCACTTATAGCCATTTATATACGCTAACACATATATATATACTGCCTTTCACATATGTAGTTACTCACACATGTACCACTGAGATATATATTCACTCACTAACACACCCATACACACACTCACCCACACATACAGTTCATCACAGATGCACTCTTAAAACCATGCACCCAGTGAATCACCAACTCACACATCTATGTACAGAGTCACACATACCCCACCCACACAAACACTCAGGCACCCATACAGATACTCAGGCAACCAATCAATAACTCATAAAGACACTCATGTAGCTATTCACAAACCCATGCAGCCGCTTACACACCAACAGACAGATGGATACAGAGATTCACACAGTTTAGTCACTAACCCATGCATTCAGTAAGATATGTTTAATCATTCACTTATAGAGTCAGTCACGCACCTACTAAATCATCCATTCAGACACTTATAAACCCACTACTTCTTCAATAGGCCTTTCCCTATATATATTAAAAATATTTAAACTTTACAAAAATACACTGTCACTGGATGATGTCATCAGTGATGTCATCAGTGATGTCATTTGAGATGTCATCAGTGATGTCATCAGTGATGTCACTGACCATGTCATGAGTGATGTAATATGTGACATCATCAGCAGTGCATTGCAGGGGTGCGAATTATAGTTAGCTGAACTAACTATAACGGGGAAATTTCTATGGTTTTGTACGAGTGAAATGCCCAACTAACTATAACTTACCCTAAAACCTATGGTTTTTTCAGTGAACATATATATATATATATATATATATATATATATATATATTCACTTAAAAAACTATAGGTTTCACACATGTTATAGTTAGCTGGACATTTCACTCGTAAAAAAACAATGAAATTCCCCCGTTATAGTTAGTGCAGGTAACTATAACTCACGCGACCGCAATCCTCTGCTGATGACGTCAGATATTACATCACTGTATTTAGACACTTATTTACCCATGTCTTCTTCCATTAATCTTTAGCTATACATATATTACAAATATTTATTTTTCAGAAAGACACATATGTCATCAGTGATGTAATATCTGACGTCATCAGAAGAGGATTGCGGTCACGTGAGTTATAGTTGCCTGCACTAACTATAACGGGGGAATTTCATTGGTTTTTTACGAGTGAAATGTCCAGCTAACTATAACATGTGTGAAACCTATGGTTTTTTAAGTGAATTTGCAAGGTTTTTTAAATGCTAATTCGTAACTATAACGTGTGTGAAACCTATGGTTTTTTTCAGTGAATTTGTACGGAATGGTTTTTTTTTCAGGTTTTTCAAAAACAATTTTTTTTTTTTTTTAAATCGCGAGGTGCGCGCACCGTGCGCCCACGGTTCGCAGTGCATGCCGTGCGCACGCGGTGTGCGCACCTCGCGATTTTAAAAAAAAATAATTAGTTTTTTCCTCCCTTGGGGGTCCTTCTGTGACCCCCTGACCAAGGCTAGGGGGTCAGGAACTGTCCACTCTGCCCCCTTTTCAAGTCCTCCGCCTTTGTTTTTCACCCCCTCAGACTGCGAGAGACAAAATGGCGGCCGACACTTCCTGGTTTCGACCGATTCGAATGTTTACCGACATCTAACAACCAATCAGAATTGCGCTCGCGCACGGCAGGGTGCGCGCACAGTGCGCGCACGGTGCGCGCGTATAGATATTGATATGCTTTTAAATGCTATTTTCTCAGGAAATACTGAACAGATTGACACCAGACCTGCAAAAGGCACTTCCTTGACCTTATGGCTACCTCTCTGCCAAATTTCACGTAATTCTGTTCAGCCGTTCGGGCTGTAGCTGCGACTAAAGGTCCTATGGAAAAATGCATGGGGAAAACGCGTTTTGGGACCCCCCTTTTTCTCAGCCCCCACTTGACGAATCACCCCGAGACTTTCAGGGTAGGAGCTGAACGGAGCGCCCCATTTGTTTTGAAAATTTCGCGAGGATTCATCAACCGGCGCCAAAGTTATTCAAAATAGAATTTTGAGATTTCCTATGGAAACTAGGTTGTAACTATAACTATCTACTGGCGACCGCCAGTAGGTAATATATATATATATATATATATATATATATATATATATATATATATATATATATATATTACCTACTGGCGGTCGCCAGTAGGTAGTTATAGTTAGGACCAAGTATTCATAGGAAGAGCATTTTTTGTTTTGCTTATAACTTTGGCATCGTTTGATCAATCTTCATGAACTTTTCCAAACTAATTCTTTGTTCATATTAGCTCCTATGTTGAAAGTTTGGGGGTGATTCATCAAGGGGGGGCCGAGAAAAAGGGGGTCTCAAAACGTGTTTTCTCCAAGCCATTTCCATAGGAAACTTTAGACAAGGCTACGGGTGAATGGAATCACCTAAATTTTGGCAGGGAGAAGGGTCTTGGTCTAGAAAGCACGCTTTTGTTTATTTGGTGGAAATCCGTTCAGTAGTTTTGGAGAAGTATCAAAATTTACAGATATTGATATTTGGGAATTCTGCCATCTGATTGGCTGAGTCGTTGCGAGCACGAGCTTGCTGCTTCTTGGCTGCGAGCTGTTGCAGCTAGGAAGTGTTGGCAGCCATTTTGTAATTCCGTTGAAATGATTAAGGGGAAAAAGGGCAAAAAGAGTAGGAAACAGGAGGATAGGAGCACTGTAACCCCTGTGGAGGTGTGCGAAGCGAAGTACTCACTCCTACCGGTCTCAAAGTGCGATGTTGCTCAGAGTGACATGGTGCTGAGATGAGATGCTGCTACACTCGGGTATGAAACCGAGAGCCTAAACCGTGAACTCATTGCTGTAAAGTGATGTGCTCTGGTCTTTGTAGCATACCTGTGGAAGTAGTGTTAGTAGGCGTTTATACCATACAGGGAGTGGGAAGCGAACTACTGACCCCTACCGTGCGTTTATACTATACCGGAAGTGGGAAGCGAAGTACTCACGCCTACCAGTGTGAAGACTCGGGGATCAAACTGAGCTGATTGCTGTAAAGTGATGGGCTCTGGTCCCTGTAGCATACTGGCCATTGTAGAATAACTGTGTAAGTAGTGCTAGTATGCGTTTATACTATACAGGGAGTGGGAAGCAAACTACTCACCCCTACTGGTCTGAAGACTCAGGTATTAAACCGTGAGCCTAATCGTGAGCTCATTGCTGTAAAGTGATGTCCTCTGGGCACTGTAGCATACCTGTGGAAGTACTGTTAGTTTGCGTTTATACAATACAGGGAGTGGGAAGCGAACTACTCACCCCTACCAGTCTCAAGACTCGTGGATGAAACCATGAGCTTATTGCTGTAAAGTCATGTGCTCTGTGTATTATTCCAATGTAAGTCATAGTAGAATGTTAGTATGTAATGCTACTAGAATGAAAGTATGTAATGTTAGAATGTAGGGCTGTCATGAGGGGAATCTTGGGGAGTTTGTACACGGTGCTAGAGAAGACGGTTGCCTTGCTGTCTGCTCCTGTTGGTGGCTGTTTAAGCTGTCTTCTTTTCCTGTAATAAAGGTACTTATCGGATCCATTGCCTCTTCACTATATAAATTTGTAAAAAGAAGGCAGCACTCACCAATATTTCAAGCTTCCTTGCGTTCTGCTGAAGATCCGTTTTCTTCGTGAAGCTGTTTCTACTCATCCCAGGGTCGTCGGCTCATTGAACTGTGTGATCCCACCTCTGGTAGGATTTATATTTTTTGATTTTGGGCTTCCTCTGCCTCTTCACTACACTCTGGTCGCTGTACTACACATGTGCAAGTAGTGTTAGTATGGGTTTATACTAATTCTGTAGTTATGCAGTAACCAATGCATCATGGCCTTATGGAGCGCCACCTCCCAGACGCAGCTCATACAATGTCCCGGGGTGTGCATCCGCGGGACATTTATGTTTGCTATTACAGGGCGGGAGCATTGCTTCCACCCTGTGATAGCAAATTCTTGTTTGCCTCATTGAAGTGGGAGGAGGTAAAAAACCTCGTATCGCTTTAATAAAGTGGATCCGGATGGTAAAAATGGAGAAAATAAAATGAAGCGGGGTCTCACCCGTTCATTTAAATGAGCCCCCTGGTGGGTAAAGGGACAATCCTATTATTATATTGCGGGGTATCTGCAGCACTGGGGACCTTAATCTCACATGTAAATTAGGCGCGGGAGGGCACAGAGACGTTTCGCAGCCTAGGGGATCGCCACTACCCGGGTATTGTTTACTAATTGTTCGGGGGGCTTCGAGGCCAACTCAAGTCTGGGGATCGGCAACCTCCGGGGCTTTACCTAAATATGCAGGGTGGGCATCGCCAGTCCCTGAAGCCTCGGTGGCCCTAGGCAGTGCCCTACTGGTTCTGTAATTAAACAGGAAGTACTCATGGTGTTATAAAGTGATACACTCATAGAACCCTTGCAGTTGTAGAATTAGCCAGGCTTCATTTATGTAATAGTCTGTTGGTTTATATTTGGTAGGTGTACCGCAAAATTACAAATGTTTTCCTTCCTAACCTCCTATCAACCGCCGATTTTCACAATAAACTACAGTCAAGTGTTGTCAGAAAAAGAAAAAAAATAACCTTTATTAAAACAACACAAATAAATGGAAATGCAACTTTATTCAAAGAAACAACAGTATAACATGAAATAAGTGGGTGGGGCTCCGCCGGAAGCAGCGTACAAATGTAAATGTAAATGTACAGATATTTATATAGCGCAAATCACCAACCGGTCTCTAAGCGCTTGCTTAGGGAACCCGTCCTGGTATTCCCCTGTGAGATAACCCAGCAGGGTATCCACAAGGTGAAAGCCAGGCATCCCGCCGCGAGGGGCCATTGTGGAGATTAAGCAAGCTATTGCCCAGAGTCGCAGAGTGTGAACCCATGAATCGAGTATGCACTGAAGCGAGAATTATCGAGTCCATGGACAATTTATGGACTCAAGACCCAGCCGAGCCAGGAATTAAACCCTGGTCCCGGGCTGACCTCTGCTTCCAGGTCTGCCTACTCTAACCAGTGAGCCACACTTCTCCACGAAACCTGCAAGACAAAAAATAAACATAAGTATGTGTGCCATGTCCAAGAGAAAAAGAAAGGTAGTCAGAATGAAAGGAAGAAAGTGAGAATGGAACAGAGAGCGAGTGGGTGGAAGGGAGAAGGGGAGGGAGAGTCAAAAGATCAGAGGGAGGAGGAGACAGATCGTCGGCCTACTGCACACAGCCCTATCTGTTCACCTCCCGTCACCCGAGTGTCTGGGACGCTGGGGTGCGCGAGAAAGAGTGCGGTCCAGCAAGTCCTTAAAATGAAACAGAGATATGAATGAGGCCTGAGATTACATTATAATCTACGGCTTCATCGCTTGCCTGCACCTGTGCACCCAGGCTGCTGCACCCCAGCCCCTTCCCACACACTGTGCTCAATTGCAGCTCCTGCGCACCGAGGCTTCACGGCTTACCTGCCATCACCGGTGTGTCCAACGACGTGCCGGTGCGAGCTCCGACTCTGGGGTGCCTCTCTCAGGGGGGCACAGCACATCTCCGGTCTGGGACGGTGTCTTGATACCATGATGGAAGGCGTCAGAATGCCCAGGGCATCATCACGGGCTGAGTACCTGCTGTGCGCATTTTGGTGCAACTAACTCAGTGTCTGAAAAGGGAGAAATATTATAATGCTGGAAATGTCTTGAAGTAAATGAAGGTTTATTTCAAGCTTAATAGAGAACACTAGTTGAGTGCATCCTTCCTTCTTGAAGTACGATCTACCAACTGTTAGTGGTAATCGTGGTTCAAAGAGGAGTTGGAGTGTACGAGAATACACAAGGTTAAATAATAATATGTTATGCCAACGTTCACATACAAAGGAACAGAGTGCATGCTAGAAGCATAATGTGCGCATGTAATGCAGTGGCGTAAGCCTGTGTGCATGTACACTTAGTTATCAGCTCACTACAGTGCCCCAAAAGCCAACGCCACATGTCTGTAGGGCAGCGCTGCCCGCTGGTTTAGGTCTACAGTACGGTTCAGCAGGTCCTTAAAATGAGACAGAGATGTGACTGAATGAGGTCAGAGATCACATCATTACACACAGCAACATTGCTTGTTCGCACCTGCGCACCCAGGCTGATGCTCCCCACCCCTCCCGCAGCACGCGCTCAATTTCAGCCCCTGTGCACCCAGGCCACACTGCTCACCTGCTATCATTGTTGTGTGTCCAAACACGACGGCCAGCAGAATTCACAATTCAAATTGAGTTTTGATTGCGAGGATGGTGTACACCCCTTTTTTTATTGCGCATTGTGATATGCGAGGTGGATGCGGCCATATCACCTGAGGCAGTGTGGAAGAACTGGGACATGTGGCGTCATCGTTATCCTATTTATATGTACACAAAGTGGGCTGGGCTTACGTACGCCAGGCCAGCGTAGGGGTGTGAATAATTATTCTGGTGACCTGGGCGTTGTTCAGTTCCTGCCTGGCAAGGAAGTGTACTTATGTGTGTGTCCCTGTTACAGTGTTGATGTCGCACAATCCGCAATTTACATTAATGTAGCATGTACCGGGAGGGCGGCAACTATTGGTAATGAGATGCTGTCCAAAAACATTGAATGGCCAACATCACATGTCGTCGTCAAGCTTGTGGATATGCGCAGACACGCATGTCAATGGTGTGCAGTATTATTGAAAGTGTTGCTATCGCGAAGCACACACATGTGAATGTGCTCGGATGCAGGGAGGATCAGCAGTGAGGCTACATCATACACATTGATAACGCTCATTACAGTCAAGCAATGCATGTCAAACATGAATCTGAAAGTCTCACATATGACACACTACTATACTGGTAAAGCCTGACAACAGAGCATACTGCAACACAAATATACACATTACTCTTTACTGTTTGTCACATGTGATCTAGGATGTACACTCTGCCGGTGGCTGATGATACCCCTTCGAGCCACCAATACCCAGGCCGAAAGGCAGCACAATAATGCACACACACACACCAGGGGCATAGTGTAACACACATTTGTTTTTTGATGAAACGTTTCAGATGCATGGCCATCACACGCGGAAGGCTATGGTACAGACCATGACTATTGATCAAGATGATCGTTGCATGTAGTATAAGATATGTGTACACAGCAAAAAACTTTTGAAAAAGCTCTCTAAGCAGAAGAGGTGTCTCTCATCAAACGCTGTAGAGAGAATGACTAAAATGGGTGGGACCTCCAACGTGTTACCATGGGAAATGTTATGAACCAATCAAATGCTTTTTTTTAAGGTCACATGGCAATCGCGCACCGAGCGCGGAAGGAAGACGCACCCAAGGCGATTTTGATAAAATATATTTACCATAATATAAGTTTATTACAGTTAGAAATATATAAATGGTTAAAATATTTTAAATTATCGCTTGCTCTCATATACACTTTAAACTTATTTAGATATAGTTTTGAGACATAATAAAAAATGAGGTAATGGCGTACCCGGCGCGACACCATACGTCTATGACATAACACAGGGCCTGGCAGCGTGCACTCGTGGCATACGCAATGTGCAGTGGGCGTGACCCCATACATACATGACGTACGCGCGGCATGGTACTGCGTACCCGTCGCATACCAAAGTAGTAGCTGGCGCGACCTCGTACATATATGATGTTATGCGGGACGCGGTCCCATGAACCCGTGGGATACAAAATGCGCATCATTTACAAGTTTAGCAATATGGCGGATAGGATTTGCGTGCTGATGGAGCTTGGTACACTACCGGTATGGGACTCCAGCTTTCTAAAAGATATAAAAAAAAATTTTGAAGATATAAAACATTATATCATTTTTGAAGTTAAAAAAAAAGGATAATAGAGTTCCAAAATATTACAAAATAATTAGAAAAAATATAGGTTAGATAGATAATAAAATATGAAATTAACATTTAAAAAACATTTGAAATTCACTGAAAAAACCATAGGTTTTACAGACATTATAGTTAGGAATTAGGATTTAAAAAACCTTTGAAATTCACTAAAAAACCATAGGTTTCAGGGACGTTAAAGTTAGTTGGACATTTGACTCATATAAAACCATAGAAATTTCCCCGTTATAGTTAGCTGAGCTAACTATAACTCACGCGCCCGCAATGCACTGCTAATGACGTCACATATTACATCACTGATGACATGGTCAGTGACATCACTGATGACATCACTGATGACATCTCAAATGACATAACTGATGACATCACTAATTACATCATCCACGTGATAATCTGATGCACATACTGATGCCCTAATATAAACTTTGATACACCCACTCTAAAATACAGACTACTATTTTTGAAACCATACACACAACAATGCCAGATACTACATACCACTGACTATTTCCTAGGTCTACACACACATCCAGCCACTTATACATGCAGTTACTCATAAATACAGTACTATAATATGCACTCATACACCTATACATACAGTCACTCCGCCACTCATCCATAGAGTTACTCACACACCTAGTCAGTCATGCAAAGAATCATCACATACCCATTTTCTCATGTATACAGTTATACACACCAACTGCGTTATTTATACACACACCACATCACTTATTTATGCAGATACTAACACATACTTACTGTCATATACAATCACTGATACAAGCAGACACTCATTTATACATCCACTCTTCAAATAACTTACTCTCACGTATAGTCATTTATATACTCCAACACTCACATATACTGCCTTAAAACATATGTAGTTAGTCACACATATACCACTGAGACATTCATTCACTCACCAACACACCCATACACACACTAACTCACCCATACAGCCCTTCCCAGATGTACTTTTGAATCCATCCAACCAGTGAATCACCCACTCAGACATCTATGCACAGAGTCACACATACACAGACAGATACTCAGACAACAAATCAATAACCCATATAGACACTCATGTGGCTACTCACCAACCCATGCAGTTGCTTACACACCAACTGAGAGACTAATACAGACTTTCACACAGTTTAGTCACTAACCCATGCATTCAGTAAGACGCGTTCAATCAATCACTCATACAGTCAGTCACGCACCTACTAAATAATCCCTTCAGGCACTTGTAAATCCACTCAAATACACCTTGGCATAGATATATATGAAAAATATTTAAACTTTACAGAAACAGACATTCACTGGATGATGTCATCAGTGATGTCATCAGTGATGTCATTTGAGATGTCAACAGTGATGTCATCAATGATGTCACTGACCATGTCATGAGTGATGTAATATGTGACGTCATCAGCAGTGCATTGAGGGCGCGCGAGTTACAGTTTGCTCAACTAACTATAACGGGGGAATTTCCATGGTTTTATATGAGTCAAATGTCCAAGTAACTATAACGTCCCTGAAACCTATGGTTTTTTAGTGAATATTACCTACTGGCGGTCGCCAGTAGGTAGTTATAGTTAGGACCCTGTTTCCATAGGAAAACCGCAACATTCTATTTTGAATAACTTTGGCGCCGGTCGACGAATCCTCGTGAAATTGTCAAAACTAATGGGGCGCTACGCTCCGCTCCTACCCTGAAAGTCTCGGGGGGATTCGTCAAGCGGGGGCTGAGATAAAAGGGGGGTCCCAAAACGCGTTTTTCCCATGCATTTTTCCATAGGACCTTTAGACACAGCTACAGCCCGAACGGCTGAACAGAGTTCCTTGAAATTTGGCAGAGAGGTAGTCTACAGGTCAAGGAAGTGCCTTTTGTAGGGTTGGTGTAAATCTGTTCAGTAGATTCTGAGAAAATAGCCTTTAAATCAATATATATATCTGAGCCAGCTTACGGTGCGCTTACGGTGCGCTTACCGTACGCGTACGGTGACGGGCGCGAGTGCGATTCTGATTGGCTGTTAGATCTTAGTAAACATTCGAATCGGTCGAAACCAGGAAGCGGCGGCTGCCATTTTCTCTCTCGCACTCTGAGTGGGGATTAAAACACAAAGGACAAAAACATGTAAAGGGGCTGTTTAGACAGCTCCTAAGCATCTAGCCATGTTGAGGGAGTCTCCAAAGATCCCCCAAGGCCAAAAACGGAATTTTAATTTGTTCGATAATTTCGCCGATTACGCTTACCGTACGCGTAGGGTAAAAATTATTTAAAAAAAAAAATTATCCATGCTTTTCCCCCCCATGTGCAAATGGTGCCCGAATGGCACCATTTGTGCATGGCAGATCGTTTTTTGTGAAAAATTAAAATATTACCTTTCACAACGAAGCGCATCATATGTCCTCCATGTGCGCACGGTGCGCGAAGCGCATCGTGCGTACATGGCCCATCTAGCGTAACGTGGGCACGCGGTGCGCATAGCGCACCGCGTGCCCACCGTGCGTGCACGGCACTAACTGTGTAAAGTGGGCGCGCACGGAACGAACTGCGTTAAGTGGGCGCGCACGCCACGAATGGCGTAAAGTAACTTAGCATTTAAAAAACCGTACAAATTCACTGAAAAAACCATAGGTTTCACACACGTTATAGTTAGGAATTAGCATTTAAAAAACCTTGCAAATTCACTGAAAACACCATAGGTTTCACACGTTATAGTTAGCGGAAATTTTACTGATAAAAAACCAATGAAATTCCCCCGTTATAGTTAGTGCAGGCAACTATAACTCACGCGACCGCAATCTTCTGCTGATGACATATGTGTCTTTATGAAAAAAAAATATTTGTAATATATGTATAGCTAAAAATGTATGGAAGAAGACATGGGCAAATAAGTGTCTAAATACAGTATTAGCATCAGCAGAGGATTGCGGTCGTGTGAGTTATAGTTGCCTGCACTAACTATAATGGGGGAATTTCATTGGTTTTTTATCAGTAAAATTTCCGCTAACTATAACATGTGTGAAACCTATGGTTTTTTCAGTGAATATATATATAGATATAGATATATGTATATATAAGAAACAACACAAACTCCTGTTGTCCTCCGACCACTTTTACCAAGCGAGGCTGGTGCACATCGAGCAGGAACAGGACCCGATAAATGTAACCAAAGCAACCTCGTTGTCAATTCTTTGTTTTAAATTCTTTTTATTAATCAAAAAACAAAAGGAAAAAAAACAAATGCTTCAGAAACATTACAGTATACATAGAGTGAGTTTGGTAGACAGTGTTACAAAATATTACTACAATTCAACCCTCCCACTCGCCCTCCTGCTCCACCCGTCTAACATGGTTCACAGTCAATCAACAATAGTCTTGAACATACCTGCGGACCGTTATGAAAATGGGGACTGCCCGGTTCTGTAACCCACCCAGGCTCCCCATATCTTCTCCATTTGCGTGGGTATCCTCAACTCTGATATACTGCCTGTTCGGCCCGTTGTCACCAATCTAAATCCTTTACCCAGGAGTCCACCGTTGGGACTACCCTTGAGCCCCATGCACGTGCAATGTTACGTTTTGCCACCACCCCCACCATGGCAAGCCATGTGGTGGCCCATTTGGGCCATACAATTTCTCCTGTCACCCCCAGGATATGCCATCTCGCTTCAAGTGGGACTTGCTCCCCCACTACCAGTGTCATCACTCTGGCCACACCCACCCAGAAGGCCTGAATCTTGGGGCAGGCCCACAATATTTGGAAGAAGGTTCCAGTCTCACCACAGCCCCTAATACACTGTACCGAGGTACAGTGACCAATGTGGTATTGCGCAGCCCTCGAGGCGTAAGACCTGTGAAGGATGCGCAATTGGATCAACCTAAATCTGGCTCGTACAGCTATCTCTCTGGGGCTCTGCATGGCCTCTCGCCAGTCATCTTCCTCGAGGAGACCTACATTCAATTCCCATGCCACCCACAAGGCTCCCACACAGTCAGGTGTATTTTTAATTAGTTTTTTGTAGGTGAGGGATACTGCCTTATCAATTATTGGGTCTAGGAGAAGTCTGTCTTCAAGTGGCATACATTCCGGTATTGAGTCGCCTTCCTTCAGGTGGCAGTGAAGAGCGTGTCACAACTGTAAATATTGGAAGTGTTCAGTCATACCCATTTGAAACTCTGTCTGAAGACCTTCAAATGGTATAATCTTCCCTTTTATCCAAACGTCCCCCAGAATATCAATGCCTATGCCACTCCACCTATGGAAACCTTGCAGGCGCCTCACCTCTTTTAGAAAGTCACCCTCCCAAAGTGGCGTTTGATTAGTATGTCTGGCCTCCCAACCAATCATTTTGGTCACCTTCTGCCACATCAGAACGACTGTCTGAGTGTGTATCGGAAGAGACAGGGTGCCCCTTCTCCCCCAGTGGAGAGCAGCCAAGTAGCTGACCATTCCGAGCAACCCCATAGGCGGGCTCCTCAGAATGCGTGAAGACCCACCCATTAATGTTAACAAGCTGAGCAGGCCAATAATACTTTAGGATGTCCAGTACCGCCAGCCCCCCTTCGTAGACCCCCTTTGGCAATTTCTTTAGGGCAATCCTGGGGCATCCCCCACCCCACAGCGAAGTTCGCTGCTCAGATTCAACAGTGCCGAAGAATGCTTCTGGAATCGGGAACGGGGTATTTTGTATGGCATAGAGGAGACAAAGGAGGGCCATCATTTTGAACAAGACCGCCCTTCCCATAAGGGAGACCGGTAAGTGCCGCCAATGGGCCACATCCCCTTTCAATCTGTCTAGCTGCGAATGTACATTTAGTCGCATGAACCCCTCCTCTGTTTTGGTGATCCAGATCAATGCCTCTCACCAGCGAATCTCCTCTTTCCCATGAGGCAAGCGGTCCAAGTGCAAGCAGAAAAAGGACCGGAGAGAGTGGGCATCCCTGCCGCGTACCCCTATGCAGCAGAAAAACTCTGGACACCGCTCCATTAACCCTGACACGTGCCAGCGGGGCTGTGTAAAGCAATTCAATCTAGGTGCAGAAGCCCGGACCATATCCAAACTTGGCAAGTACAGCAAACAGATATGGCCACTCGATACTATCAAAAGCCATATGGGGATGAAGTGATAGGAGTGCCGCCTGATTGACCAGTCGTTGCTGCGCCATATACATCCTCCCATGTAAACGGTGAAGATTCAGTCTGGTGTTTCTGTGAGGCATAAATCCAGACTGGTCCGGGTGAATCAAAGACTGTATCACAGGAGATAGTCTATTTGCGAGCGCCTTAGCCAATACCTTGGCCTCAAAGTTTAGGAGCGAAATAGGCCGATATGAGCTACAACAATCTTGTGGTTTACCTTTCTTAGTGATTACAACAATAGTAGCCGTCCTCAGGTCAGGTGGCAATTGACCCGCCGCCCTCGCCTCTTGGAACATACAGAGCATGTAGGGTGCCAGGTACCCTGCCACACATTTATATAGTTCTGCCGGGGAACCGTTCGGGCCGGCCGCCTTCCAGGACTGAAGGTCTCGTATGGCGCTCTTGATTTCTTCTAAAGAGAAGTCTGCCTCAATAGCCTCCCGGTCCTCCACACTGAGCGTTAGTAAAACTATGTCCCTTAGAAATTCTGTGCAAATCTTCACCCCCTATCTGTCTGGGTCTAATAGATCCCTTCATAATAATGGGCGAACGCCTCTGCAATGACTGCTCCTCCCCCTTTACCATACCGTCGGAGGTCCGTATCTCAGAGACCCAGGTGCGAACTCTATCTCTTTTCTCCAACCATGCAATGAGTTTATTAGCTTTATCGCCTAGGTCGTATCTACGTCTTTGCGTTGCTATAGCGTGCATGCGAGCTGTGTTTTCCTCAGGTCTCAGAGCTCTTTTTGTTTGAGTCAAAGTGTGTGTAGGCGTCCCACGTCACCCCCCCGCTCTGACCCTAACGCAGACTCAAGAGATGTAATCTCTTGCTCCAGACTGCCCTGTTCTGTTTGCGTCTAGCCCCAGCAGTCGCTAAAACGAAGTCCCTGGCCACATCTTTATAGGCCTCCCACAGTATACAGTTGGATTGCACCGATCCTAGGTTATCTGTCACGTTCTTCAAATTTCTCCAGAAACTTTGAATAAATATGGATCTAAGCGCGGAGGAAGAGTCTAGTTCCTAACCGGGCCCCGCAGAAACACCTCCACAGGGGAATGGTCAGCTATTCGACGGCCCTGTGACAGCCCACCTGGAAGAGTCCAACAGAGGTAGCGTGTGTGAAGATGTAATCCAAGCAAGACCTGCTACCGTGCGCCGCGGAGATGTGAGTGTATAGCCTAGCAGCGGGATTATGTAATCTCTACAGGTCCACCAGCCCCATTGTAATCGGAAAAGCTTTCAACCGCCGCCCTCCCCCAGCTCTAAGGGAGCTTGTGTCTCGGTCTAGTTCCGGAGAGACATCGTCTCGTTCATGTCCCCTCCCAGGATGAGCGTACCCACTGGCATATCCAATAGTATTTTGCTGAGGTCTGGGAATGTCACCCATGCAAACTCGGAGGGATGTACATTTTGAGCATATGTTAAGGGTGTGCCCCTCACACGTTCCTGACAATGCAGCATATCATCCCAAATGATCACACCATGTGCGAGACACTACTAGTGGTACCGAGTTCTTATGCAGTATCGCTTTCCCCCTAGAACCAGTTGTGAACCCAGCATGCGTCTCAAGCGTATACCCAAACCGGTTAAGCACTAGGTAATTATTTCCCTTCAGGTGTGTCTCCTGCAGGAGCACTACATCCGGGGAGTGTCGACAGATATATTGTAACACCATAGTCCTTTTAATTTGGTCCCCCAGACCGTTAACATTCCACGATAACACCTTTAGTTTCTTAGTGTAATGTGAAGCCATCCAAGAGGGACATGTAACCAAAAGCCACCCACCCCCTCCCCCCACACCTATGTATCGATGCGGTACCGACTGTCCTAAGACCCGGAACACTGCGAATGGCAATGATTTTCTGAAGCACGTTCAGCACAACTGTACACAGAAAAACCCGTTACCAACAACCCTTTCCTGCTTCGTAGGCCTAAAACGACTCACATTCCCAACTAGAAGAGCGCCTATTGCCCAAAAAACAATCCCAGAACAAAGGGGCTGCCAAGGGTTGCCTCTCTGAGTCCCCAGGGGACCCCAACCCAGCCCAAGTCCATTAAAGTTCCGCTGCATATGCTGCCAAAAGTCTATGGAGCCACCCCATATGATGAGTGCCCAAACCCCACTTACTGGAGATGTCTGTATTTAGTTCATGGTGCAGCTATAGATGATACAACCCCAGAATCTATATCACGCAGGTTACTTTCCAAAAGTCTCTGATACCGCTGGGCAAAGTGATCGTGATCGCCGAGATCGTTTCTCTCGTTTGTCAAGCCCTTCCGGGCCACTCGATGATCCAGACAGGCGATCATATGTGTCTCTCCAGCCATCCTCCCGGCGCTGAGTGGTTCCCCACGATTGACCCTTAACCAGCCATTCCTGCACCTCCGAGTGTGCCCCGAAGAACCAGGACCTACCGTTGTCTATCACTTTAAGTTTTGCTGGGAAATACATAATGTACTTTATGTCCCCTTACTTTAGGGAGCACTTCACGCCATCAAGGGAGTGGCGCTCCTGTTGCACCTTTAAAGTGAAACCGAGAAGAATCTAATGGTCGTGTTTTCATAAAGGAGGCTCATCGTCAATTATTAAACAAAGAAGGAAGCTGGCACTTCAGAGATGATTACACCAAGTCTTAATTAAACGGCTGACGCGTTTCGACCTTGCGATCTTTGTCAAAGCCTAGGCACACAGTGAAAAGTGCCAAATTCCTTAAAAACAATACAGGTTGGTATCAATTCATGAACATAGTAAAAATACCCAGTTACATATTTACGTAAAAGAAAAAACCTTTTCCCCCCATAAATTATTTGAAGAAAAATGTATGCTGTATAATTCATAACTCTGATTATAGCTAAAACCTTATATTTATAAATAAAGCAATACACATCGAGTAGCCAAGTGGCTTGATACTCCATTGTTGATGATAAATCAATCTCATTATTCATTTTGTAGTAGGATCATAACTGCATTGTGGAGACATCCTGTGCCAAGTGGCCAGATTGACAACATTGAAAACTCTTCTGTTGTTCTAACACATAAATCATTGTAGTACCATAACACATGATATCTTCAATACATATGTACCCTATATAAATAAATATTGCTATCAACTCAGTGAGCCCAATAAAAAACAAGTGCACTGGTGAAAAAGAAAACCCCAAGACCAAAAATTTAATAAGCAAATTCTACTCAAAATCTTCAAATTCTCAGTTCAAGAAATCATTCAATAAATCAAAAATGCTCATGATAGTATTGTTTGGAAAAACATAGTGATGCTAAAAAGAAGTGGAAGAGAGAGGAAACAGAATACAGAGACTACCAATCCATCACCGTCTTCAACCTAGATGCACATGCATCTTCTCATCCTGGTTAAGTCCGAAGGGGTGATGACTGTTCATTAGAATTATGTATTCTGATTCTAGTCTGCATAGCATACGATCTCTGTCTCCACCTCTCATATTTAGAATCACTCTGTCAAGATCAGGAAAGATGGTACTCCCCACATATTTCAAACCACATTTACAAACAAGTACATAGACAACAAAATCACTATTGGAGTTAATGAATGTCTTAATCTTTGCCTGGAGGTAGTGTATATTTGTTCGTGTTTTTCTGTGTGTGCAGGCTCTACAATTGTCACACTTGTAGAAACCTTGTTGTTCACTTAATCATGTGACTATGCCTGTCTGTCGGTTATCTCTGTAACTGTGTACCAGTATATCCTTCAGGGATTCACTTTCCCTGTAAGTTATCCTTGGGTGTGGGCTCATGAGATGTCCTATCGTCTGGTCTGATTTTACAAGTTTCCAATGTCTGTTGAGGTTGATTCACTATTAAATGTGGCTATCAACCTGACTTAATTTGTCCCTTGTTGTTTAGGCTTAGGTAACAACAGACTTTCTCTCTCTCTCTCTACCTGCCACTTTCATACAAGATTTTTCAATGACCTTGGATGGGTACGCCATCGATCTGAACCTTCTACACATATTGTCCTGTTCTTCTTGAAATTATTTGGAGCTGCTATTATTTCTCTTCGCCCTGATTAGTTCCCCATATGGGATACTCCACTTTAAATCGGGAGGATGATGACTCCGAGCATGTAGAATGCTATTTCCAGCAGTTTCTTTACGGAAAAGGCTGGTATGTACAGTATCTTCATTTAGTGTAACTAAAATATCCATAAACTCAATTTCTGACATGTGCTTTCCAATTAAATCTTAAGTTGAAATCATTCACATTGATCCAATTTAGGAAGGAATCTAGTTCCTTCCGTGGTCCATCCCAGATCACAGCCAGATCATCAATCCACTAGAGGGCATTATGAGTTACAATATTAGTCAAATAGGGGTAGTCACATTGTTTATAAAAAAACATAATAACCTGGATTCATTCCATGGTCCATCCCAGATCACAGACAGATCATCAATCCACTAGAGGGCATTATGAGTTACAATATTAGTCAAATGGGGCTAGTCACATATTAACGTGGATGTGAATACAAGCCCACCAGAGGGCATGATTGTAAGTGCTGACTTATAGTAGAACTATTAGAATATTTATGGAAAGTTAAAACTGCCACAGAGATACATTGCAACTAAAATCATCTAGTGTTTCACATTCAGGTATGATATATTACGGCTAATTAGCCTAATCCCCCTGTTCTTCATGATTAGGTTTAACAAACACACCAATGCCTGTTATACACTACGTTTCCCAAAATGCACTATCATGGATAATTCTGTGTAGCACATGGCGATATTTAAATGTGCCTGACTTGGTAATGGCATACCCGTGATCAAGGTCTCTGCGAGACAGAAACGCGTAGGAGCCATCGTGATTTTATTTTGCAATAAACATGAAACAATAAAAATAAGGATTACTGAATACCCGTGAGTGCGACCCGTGTTTACTGGGGTAAACTTTGGTGATATATATATATATATATATATATATATATATATATATATATATATATATATATTCACTGAAAAAACCATAGGTTTCACACACGTTATAGTTAGGAATTAGCATTTAAAAAACCTTGCAAATTCACTGAAAAAAACCATAGGTTTCACACATGTTATAGTTAGCGGGACATTTCGCTCGTAAAAAACCAATGAAATTCCCCCATTATAGTTAGTTCACCTAACTATAACTCGCGCACCCGCAATCCACTGCTGATGACGTCACATATTACATCACTCATGACATGGTCAGTGACATCACTTATGACATCACTGATGACATCTCAAATAACATCACTGATGACATCAATGATGGCATCATCCATTGAGTATGTGTTTCTGAACAATTTTAATATGTTTAATATATATAGGGAAAGGCCTGTTGAAGAATGAGTGGGTGTACAAGTGTGTAAATGGATGCTTTTCTGTGATGCGTAACTGACTCTATAAGTGAGTTATTAAATGTATCTTACTGCACACTAGTGACTAAACTGTGTAAATGTCTGTATGTGTCTGTTTGTTGGTGTATAAGTGGCTGCATGGTTTTATGATTAGCTATATGAGTGTCTTTATGGGTTATTGATTGGTTATCTGAGTATCTGTATGTGTTTGTGTGGGTAGGGTGTGTGTTACTCTGTGCATAGATGTGTTTCAGTGGGTGATTCTATGGGTGCATGGTTGTAAGAGTGCATCTGTGATGGACTGTATGATTGAGTGAGTGTATGTATGGGTGTGTTAGGGATTGAATGTATATCTCAGTGGTACATTTGTGAGTAACTACATATGTGAAAGGCAGTATATATGCGTGTAAGAGTATATAAGTGGGTATATGTGAGAGTGTGTGATTGTGAGATTGGCTGTATGGATGCGTGTGTGCTTGTATCAATTATTGTATATGAGCGTAAGAATGTGGTACTTTGTTTAAAAGTAAGTGAACTAGAGTGTGTTTAACTGTATAGGTGAGTAAATTGGACTGTGTTTAATTACTTGCACGACTGAGTAGGTGTGTTAGTACCTCAATGGATGATTGGCGGTGTGTGAGTGTCTATATAGGTGTCTAAATACATATGGTAGTCTTGTATGGAGTGGCCGTAAGTATGAGTGACTGTACAGGTGAATGAGTGGAGTTGCATGTAGACCTAAGAGTTAATAAGTGAGTATCTAGTTATTGGTATTTGATTACGAATGGTTTTGAGAATGTAACTCTGAAATTTTCAGTTGGTGTTTGAAAGGTTATGTTAGGGTGTGAGAAAATGTAGTAAAATATCACCTGGATGACGTCATCAGTGATGTCATCAGTGATGTCATTTGAGATGTCATCAGTGATGTCATGAGTGATGTCACTGACCATGTCATGAGTGATGTAATATGTGACGTCATCAGCAGTGGATTGAGGGCGCGCGAGTTATAGTTAGGTAAACTAACTATAATGGGGGAATTTCATTGGTTTTTTACGAGCGAAATGTCCAGCTAACTATAACATGTGTGAAACCTATGGTTTTTTCAGTGAATTTGCAAGGTTTTTTAAATGCTAATTCCTAACTATAACATGTGTGAAACCTATGGTTTTTTCAGTGAATTTCAAAGGTTTTTTAAATGCTAATTCCTAACTATAACATGTGTGAAACCTATGGTTTTTTCAGTGAATTTGAAAGGTTTTTTAAATGCTAATTTTTTATTATTTTATTTTTTTTGAGATTTGTTTTTTCAACAATATGCTACCTATGTATATAATCATAGATTTACTGTATCCTGCAATATGGAATGGCTCACCTTTTTAAAAAAAATGTTTAGATATAGTTGAACAGCATAGTTAATATCTTCTACAAACCTTTAAACATTGTTTTTTTTTTTTAAGGGATTTTTACCGTGCGCGCACGGTACGGTACAAGTACGGTGCGTGCACGTAGTTTGCATGCGTACGTGCTCCATGTGCGCATGCGTACGCGATTTACGTATGCATGCGTACTTCGTCTGTGATGCGTACGCGCGGGCTCCGTTTGCGCATGCGCGTGTTTTCTTTTTGCGAATGCGCGCGTGCTCCTTACGCGGGACCGCCGTACGCGCATGCGCGCGTGCCCCTAATGCGCATGCGCGCGTGCGATGTACGCGCGTGCTCCTTACGCGCATGCATGCATCTTACGTACGCGCATGCGTACTTGTGCCGTGCGCGCACCGTAAGTGTACGGTGCGCGCACGGTAAGTCATGTGATCAAGAAACAACACTTTTCATTGGTTTAAAGTTCTTTCATTTCCAGAAACTTCCAACACCACACCCATTCCCCTCATTATTTCTTCTGATTCCCTGGGAGAAGGAGCTGAACTGTTTTTGTGATACAATGGCAGAGCAGCAGTCATCTTCTGGGAGTGAGCAGGAGAGCCTTATCAGACAGAGACAGAGGAAACAGAAAGATTCTTTTGTCTGGCAATATTTTACATTTCCAGAGGGGCAGAAGAAAGTCAATGCTCCAAAAGTCACCTTCAAACTTTGTGGACGTGTCTTATCTAGAGGAGATCCTAAGAAGAAGTACTCTTTTGGTATCTTCACTATGTTCAGGCACATTAGGTATGTACATCCTAAGACTTTTGCTCGAGCTACTGGAGCAACCCCTCCAGCAGCCCAGCCGAGCACATCCGCAGAAGCTCAGCCGAGTACATCATCGGCAGCTCAGCGGTGGGAGCGTCACCCTCGTCTGCTCCTCTGGACATTTACCCTCGGTTTCAGAGGGTGCATATAAGGTGCAATACTTGCTATGCTCTTATTGCTTTTGGGGAGTCCAGTATTCCCCTAATAGATAATAAGATACAGCAGCACAAGTGCGGCACCATATAATATTGCCATTCTTTCCTTCCTCTGTCCCTGTATTAACACAACGGCTCTTTTTAGAGCCACCTGACCTCTTAAATTTTTTTTATTTTTTTTATCATTTTAAAAAAAAAAAATTCCCACCGTGCACGCACGGTGCGCGCACCCCTTGTGTTTTTTTTTTTAAATAAAATGTTTTTTTCACCCTTCATGGTCCTTGAGGGACCACAAGGGGAATGAGAAAAGCAGAGTGAGGAAAAGTGAAAAAAAGGGAGCATGAAAGTAAAGGGGTGAGAAATACAGATATTTCAAACTTACCTGACCAACAAAATAACTTACTTATAAATAAATGTTTTTTTTTAATTGCTAGAAAAAAGGATTAATTTTCCTAAATTTTCTTTCTCAATCTGAAAAAAAAGAAAAAAAGTATTAATATTTAATAATACATTTAAGAATACAGTACACATATTTTCATATTTAACAAAGTTATTTTTTGCCCTTTTTTTGCTGTTTTCTGAATATATTGAATTGCACTGCAAATTGTGAAACCAATTGCATTCATCACTTAACAGCGGGCAAAAAAATTAACAATCTGAAAGATTGTTTAAAAAAAGCCCAGAATCTCTTCTCAGTAAAACATACCTTTATAGAAATGTAACATATTTAATAAAAATATCATCTAAGAACAATAATTTTTTGCAATAAATATCGTCCGTAAATCTTGTTGCTTAAGCACATACACCAAAATAATATCTGTCAAAGAAGTCCACAAGAGAAATTTTTACCTTTCCATGAGGCCAAATGGTAATTTTTAAATTCTTTTTTGATGAAATATCCAATGGTAATCCAATAAAATCGCAATAATGGTTTGTTCAGATGCTGCAATTTGTATCTAAAATTTTGGTTTCAGAAAAATTAAGTAGGAATTTGGTAATTCTGCAGGCAAACGTTGCTTGAAAATCAATTGAGAATCATTACACAGTGTCCAGCCTTTTTCACATTTTAGATAAACTGTGTAATGACCAGAAGTTATAGAAGGTACATCATGGTAAATTATTGCAACTGCAACAAAAGTTTTTCCAGATATTGATAATTGATGTCCTGTAAACTTCTTTATTAAAGTGTCCAATTTTGTACCATCAGCTCTACCACGTTGCATCATTAAAATTACATACTGTCCATATTTATTTAAAAATAACGTTGAAAACATGTCTGATTTACATTGAGAACATTCCATGTTGTGATTGGCATCTTTAACTAATTTACTAAAAGTCACTGATTTACTCTCTGGTAATGTTAAATATATGAACCTTTCAGAATCAACATTAGAGCTGCATGTGTTGAAACAGTTTTCACAACTATGTTCCCATTTATAAGAGAGACCAAACATATTTTCTATTTCTACCCCTTCATCTTCAAGTACCATAAGCATATACATCAAGAATTCCTGTGCATCTTGCTGGACATTTTGAGTAAACTGTGTACATCCTGAACATACATCTAAAAGATTTCTAACATCAGAAGCACTTTTTTCATTTTAGTTTTATCATTACTCAGCTTCTCATAAAGAAAACTCAGCAGAGAACAGAATCTTTTTTCATGATTTAGTATTATCTGCTCTTGCAAACTTTCAAGATAAAATACAACATTCAGCACTACATTAGCGTAGCAGTTGACACCAGAGCTATTTTCAAAATGACAACCAACAACCTCTTCAACATTGTCCTTTTTCTTTTTGCATGGAATCACATCACTCTCCTTTTGTTTTCTCTTCTGTACATCCTCATTACAGATATTCTCAGTTCTCCTTTTCCGACAAACAACACGTTTTTCAAACACAGTATACTGACCTAAATGAG
This sequence comes from Triturus cristatus, assembly GCF_964204655.1. Taxonomy (NCBI): domain Eukaryota; kingdom Metazoa; phylum Chordata; class Amphibia; order Caudata; family Salamandridae; genus Triturus; species Triturus cristatus. The sequence continues at coordinate 577,585,442 of NC_140583.1, read as the reverse complement.
GAGCATAGCTTCTTCTTAATCTATTATATTCCTTTACACAGTTTGCATCAGCACTAACTTTTGAGTCATCAAAGTCTATCATGAATAAACCAGATAATTTTTTCACTCGTGACAAAGCAACATATGCCATACCTTCTTTAAACACACTAGATCCAATGTTTACAAAAGCACTATCTACAGTTAATCCTTGAGATTTGTGAATAGTTACAGCATATGCTAGAGAAAATGGAAACTGCTTCCTACGTACATATAAGTCTTTCACAAGCAAGAAACGAACTGAACAACGACAAATGTCTTTAACCTCTTCAATCTGATCAAATTTTATTTTTAAAAATTCAATTCCAACTTTTTTCTGGTAATTAACAAAACCCACAACTCTACCCATAGCTCCATTCACTAAACCTTTCTCTACATCCAAATTACGTCTTAAAATTACTCGACAGTTTATACATACATAAAGATTCTTTTCTAAACCGGCTGTTTTCGAGATGTTTTTCTCTAGAGAATCCAATTTACTTGTCAATTTGCTTGTCAATATAATAGTTATTCCTTCATGTTGTATTTTATCCACAACTTCCAGTTTGACAATCTCTTCATTTTCCAATTTCAAAAGTTCTTGATTGAATATAGAGCATTCATGTAGTGTTGGCATTAAGCAGATTACAGTATTTTTTCCAGCAATTTCCTTGTATATTTTCTCTGGAACAATTTGTTCTGTTGGGAACAAATTACATAGCAATCGACTCTGTAAAGCTTTTCTGCCATGTTCTGTGAGTAGTCCAATTCTGATATCTTTGAGAATACTTGCATAATCATCATCATTTGCCTGCCACATATTGGTAATGAGTTCTTTATACTCAAAGTATGTCCAAATATTCACATTACCTATACTTCCTAACGACTTTTTCGTGTCTTCATGTGTAAGGGTTTGAAATACTGGTTGTCCTTTAACTGGAGTGAGCTGCAGAAGATCCCCAAAAACTATAGCATGTTTTCCTCCAAATAGCACGTCATAGTTTGTCTTTAGAATTTGCTGCATTCTTAAATGCACAAAGGCAAGCATTAAGTTTGATACCATGCTTACCTCATCAATGATGAGAACTTTCCTTTTTTTCAATACTCTTGCAACTTCAAAACATGCTTCTCCTGTTAGCTTGTGGTATTGTATTTTGTTCTCGTGCTCTACTGGTAACATTAGCAAACGATGGAGGGTAATTCCTTTTATGTTATATGCTGCTAACCCAGTTGGAACAGTAACAACAAAAGACAAAGTTGAATCTGTTTTTTGCTGTAGGTAGCTTCTAATTACTTTAATCAGGAAACTTTTTCCAGTTCCGGCTTGTCCACTCACATACATTCTGACTGGTTCAAACGATGTGCATGAGCACTCCTTATTTTCATGTAGTAATCCATGATCAATTTGTTTTATGACTTCCTCATAAATTTGTTTTTGTTCATCATTCAGTTGCTGTTCCAAACTTGGTAAGTTTATTAAATCTTCCTGAGCTTGATTCATAGCTGTTTCCACTTCAGTCATGGCCATTGCAGCTTCATTTTCTACGATTGGTTGTCCTAGGGGATCTTGACTGAGCGTCCCAGAACTTTGACTGTCTTGAGAACTGTCTCTAGCTACTTCAGCTGCAATTGTTGCTTCTTGTTCAATTTCTTCATTTAACATTTCTACATAAGTTGTGAAAGTACTGCATTCGATGGTATCTTTGCATGCATTAAACAAATCTTCATAGCTTTGAAAATGTCCAAGTAATTCATCCTCTGAGCGCAATGGTTTAAACAACTGTAAAAGTGCTAAGTGGTAAAATTCCTTCTTGTCAGTAGTGTCGCAACTCAGCTTTCTGTGATTAATCAAACTTCCTTTTGTTTGTTTTACCAAACATCCTTCCTCACCAATGACTTTATATTTTCCATTTTTGATGTCTTCTGTGACATTCCGTTTATAAATGTAGTTCTGCAGCACTTCATAGAGACACATGTTCTCAAGATGATGACTTCTCTTTGGGTAATATGTGTCCAACATGTTTGTTCTTAAAATGTCTGTACTTTCAGGTTCGTACTCTGCTAAATATTCAATTTCTCGAATAGATTTCAGTACCCGATTTCTCATTCCTGCAAGGCCTAAACTTACCCAAATTATTATTCTGGATTTGGAGTACAGACTTGCAGATGATAACCTATATGAGCATTCGTAGGATCCAATTTCTCGATGCGATAACATCTTTAAACTGAAACTGTATAGCTTTTTACTGACAGTCTTCTCGTGAGAAATCTCTTCCCACATTTCTTTCACTTCCGTTTTCTCAGATTTAGTGATGTAAGATGTGACATACCGAGCAACAGCAATAGAATTGTCAGCTACATACTGTATATCCACATGGATAAAATGACTGGGTTGTAGTCATTTATATATTTTGACTCTTCTTTTCTTCTTAGGTTGTAGGTATTCTTAGGCGATTTTCTTGTAATAGTATGTCGCACAGCTGACATAAAACTGTTTACTCTTCCTTTTGAAAGAACAGGTCGTGGAAATCCAAATCGATATTTTGTGTAGAATTTAGCTTTACTCTTGTACTTTCGTCGACAGTATTTTCCACACCGATGACTTTGGAAACGTAATACTTGCTCTTTTAGGTTTTTTTCTTCTGTGCTTTTAGGAATAGCACATGTTGCATATCCTTCAATGAAAGATAAAACTGCATCATCAGAATCTGTTCCACATTTTGGGGCATCCTTGATCCACAACAGCATATGAATATGAGGAGCACCTCTTGCTTGGTACTCTTTTCTCCAAAAGAAATCCACAACTTCTCCAAGAGGTGGATTTTTTTATTGCAGATGAAGGACATTATAGCCTCAAATCTATGATTGAAATATCTGCAAACATTAACCGGATCCAATGAGCACAATTCTCCTGCTGTCTTGTGTTGGATGTTTTCAATATTTGAATTTGCCTCTCGAAGAAAATCCAGTAAATTATCCCAAGCTTACTCAGCACAGCTTAGGGTAAGGAACCATGTAGAAGTTCCTAAATTCCGTAACATACATTTCAATTCACCATGGCGTTGGTACCAATATTCATTAGTCCACGCTGACAAGCCATCAGATTTATTAATTGTGATTCCAAATGATCATCCCGCTGTTGCACTTTGTTCAGAAAATCCTTTGCAGACACATTATGTAGATGTACTCCAGTTTTCAAAATGTGATTTACTGCATAAGATAGTGCTGATAAGTCACTTTCAAATAAAAGATGGAACAAATAAGGAATACTTTGATGAAATCTTGGATCTTCTGCATATAACCTTGTAGTCCGATACTCAGAAGCAGGAATCTGTACTGGACGTTCATCATATCGTCCACCTTTTCCTGTAGGAAACAGCTGGGGAAAACAACGAGCTTCCAAGCTCTCCTCCCATACACTCACGGGAGTTCCTTTAGCTTTTTTCATCTGAAAGAGATCAATAGTGTTTTCCATAACTTCTTTAGAATGAAGAGGATGTATGCTGAAATGTTCATACATTTCTTCTTCTTTTGACTTATCCACTTTTTCAATTTGCCCAGCTGGTATTCCTGAGTCTGCTAGTAAAACTTCTTCATCTTCTTCCATATAAATTGATTCATACCATTTATTATTTCTTTTCAAATATAAATTTGCTCTTTGTACTTTTCGTACATCCACCAGCTCCTGCCATATTTTCTTGTTCTTTGTAGGTACACCATTAACCAGAATAACTAATGGTTCACTTTCCAAACTATCTGCATCAATTGTTTCAATATTGTTTTACAAATCTAATGGCAAATAGACAACTCTTCCTTTTAAACCTCTTTGTAAATCTGAAGGAGGTAATTTGCCTGTTTTGGGCTCCATACGAACTATAGTCTGAAAAGGATGGACACATTGAATGAGTATAGACTCATACATATTTAAATCACTAAGTTCTGCAGGAATTTCAACCAATTCTAAATTATTATGTACAGCTCTTGCTGGCATTTTATTTTCTTCTAACTTGTTATAACAGTATTTACAAATACGGTGATATTCACCCAAATCAAAACAATTTTCCAGAAACAAATATGTAGCAAAATCCATCCACTTAGTATTATTTTCTTTTTCACTTTTTTATAGAGATCAACATACCTTGTTTGATTTTTATAATGGCTTCTCCGGCATCAAATACAAGTAATATTCGGTCTTTCATTAGAAATGATAGTAAATTTTGTCATTTGATCTTCAAATGTTTTACTAACTGTGGGTTCTACATTCTCTTCCACATTTTCTTCAATAACTGTGTCATTTTCTGCACTTTCTTGCTCTGGACCAAAGTAACAAAACTCAATATCCTCACAAACCTTCTTCACATCTGTTACAGATCCACGGAACAGAGCATTATTCAACTCATTTAACTCTAAAGCTGGACTTTTAGCAAAATACAATCTTCTCACAAACTTTCTCATTTCAGTATGATGAACAGCCAGCATCCTAAGATGGTGAAAAACACTTTGGCAAACTTTCCTAGAAAGACAAGCCAGAGAATGTCCTTGCAAATCAGTATTTTCTCTCACTCTGCATGGATCTAGTCTTTGAAGCACCACCATAATCTTCTGTTTTACACTTTTTTTACTATATTCTCTTAGAAAATCACGAAATGTATCAATTGATTCCTGTCGTACAGTACAAATACTACTACAATTCCAAGTGTACACTGGGGCTTTAGGACGTCTCCCCATAACCTCATCAGGTAACACTTCTTCCTCATTTCTTGGAACCATTTTCTCCTTTTCCATTACACAACCATCCTTAACTTCATAAGCTCGACCACTGGTGTCTACTGCATACAGCAAACTATTACTTTGCAGATAACTCTCTTCATTAAAAAATGGTTCAGTACTTGAACTATGCTTCCATTCTCCTAAGAACACTTTACAAAAGTTTTTTTTTTTCACTTCTCTTTTTCGTTTGCTTTTTGACTTCATTACATTCACTAATTTATCTAATGTACGGATCCTGTTCAAAATTAAAATGAATAGTTTTCTTTTTAATTCCAAAGCCTTGGCAACAATTGATTCAATATGTTTCCTTTTCTTATAAAATTTGGCTTTCTTCCTATATTTTTTCACATCCTTCAGCAAATTGAACATCACTCTTCTCTCAAACATTTTTCTACAAATGTTTTTAAAATCTATTTTTCTTTTTAAATCATTCTTTCTTACTTCTGATTGTACATTAGCATTTAGTATATTCTGTCGATTGTCTGGTTGTTTTCTACTTGAAACACTATTTCCAGTGGATATATTTCTTACATTTTTTCTTTGCTTGAAGATATTTTTTTTTAAATTCCTTAGTCTGTTTACCAGAAGGCTTTTTCTTTTTTCCAACATGAGGTTCTTCAACTATTTTTTTTGTCCTGTTGTCTTCAAATATAGATGTTGTTGCTGTTCTTTTCTCGATTTTATAGGCATCTTTAATTTATTTCAGTGTTGTTCAGCAATACCTGAAAAAAAAAAAAATACTTTTATGTAATTTATATATATTACTATATTTTTTAAGAGCTTTTCAAAACATATCATATGAACTGTCCCTTTCCTACGACTGCAAGTCTTACACAATAAAAGCTACACAAATTATATTTCTGACAACAAATTCCTGTGTGCACACAGACTCATGGTGAGATTCTAGGCAGAAAACGATTTTTCATTGGCAATTTCAAAGCACATTTTCAGCTGTGGTTTTGAAAGTGATAATTACTGTAAGAGCCTGACACATTTTCCTTATAGTTTAGAAAGGTAGAAAAGAGCACATGTCCTAACAGCTACTTGAGAGCATGAGCATGTGGAACCTGGGTGAGTGATTAGACTAGAGCATAGGAAATGAGCCTTGGTGATGTTGAATGTGTTAGCGTTACACACTGCTATCTGAAATACCACACAGTGCTGAATAGTAAGCATGAGAGTGCAGGAGAAGCAGCTGGCTGTGTGATAAGAGCGTGCTTCTGGAGACTGTGTATTTTCAGGTGCAAGAGAGATCTGCATGGACGCTTGCAGAACTGCATGAAGACTGCACAGATGTATGTAAGAGTACATGTAGGGTAAGGGTTAATTTCAATTTGGAACATGTAGAATCTACCTCACCCATGGCACGTGTGGAATGAAAATCTACCCTGTTTTTTTTTTTAAATGTGTTAGCATTTGCCTCTCATTTGTGAGAAAGTGATTTCTGCTGAATGCAAACCATCACAGTTCAAGAAAACAAGCGGCCCCTTTCCTACGGATGCATGTCTTACCGTACAAGAGCAACACAAATTAAATCTCTGACAACAAATTCCTGTGTGCACACAGACTCATGGTGTGATTCTAGGCAGAAATCGATTTTTCATTGGCAATTTCAAAGCACATTTTCTGCTGTGGTTTTGCATGTGATAATTACTGTAAGGGTCTAACACATTTTCCTTATAGTTCAGAAAGGCAGAAAAGAGTACATGTCCTAACAGCTACTTGAGAGCATGAGCATGTGGAACCTGGGTGAGTGATTAGACTAGAGCATAGGAAATGAGCCTTGGTGACGTTGAATGTGTTAGCGTTACACACTGCTATCTGAAATACCACACAGTGCTGAATAGTAAGCATGAGAGTGCAGGAAAAGCACCTGGCTGTGTGATAAGAGCGTGCTTCTGGAGACTGTGTATTATCAGGTGCAAGAGAGATCTGCATGGACGCTTGCAGAACTGCATGAAGACTGCACAGATGTATGGAAGAGTACATGTGGGGTAAGGGTTAATTTCAGTTTGGAACATGTAGGATCTACCTCACCCATGGCAGGTGTGGAATGAACATCTACCCTGTTTTTTTAAAATGTGTTAGCATTTGCCTCTCATTTGTGAGATAGTGATTTCTGCTGAATGCAAACCATCACAGTTCAAGAAAACAAGCTGCCCCTTTCCTACGGATGCATGTCTTACAGTACAAGAGCAACACAAATTAAATCTCTGACAACAAATTCCTGTGTGCACACAGACGCATGGTGTGATTCTAGGCAGAAATCGATTTTTCATTGGCAGTTTCAAAGCACATTTTCTGCTGTGGTTTTGCATGTGATAATTACTGTAAGAGTCTGACACATTTTCCTTATAGTTTAGAAAGGCAGAAAAGAGCACATGTCCTAACAGCTACTTGAGAGCATGAGCATGTGGAACCTGGGTGAGTGATTAGACTAGAGCATAGGAAATGAGCCTTGGTGACGTTGAATGTGTTAGCGTAACACACTGCTCTCTGAAATACCACACAGTGCTGAATACTTAGCATGGGAGTGCAAGAGAAGCAACTCCCTGTGTTCTAAGAGCGTGCTTCTGGAGACTGTATATTGTCAGGTGAAAGAGAGATCTGCATGGACGCTTGCAGAACTGCATGAAGACTGCACAGATGTATGTAAGAGTACATGTGGGGTAAGGGTTAATTTCAGTTTGGAACATGTAGGATCTACCTCACCCATGGCAGGTGTGGAATGAAAATCTACCCTGTTTTTTTAAAATGTGTTAGCATTTGCCTCTCATTTGTGAGAAAGTGATTTCTGCTGAATGCAAACCATCACAGTTCAAGAAAACAAGCTGCCCCTTTCTTACGGATGCATGTCTTACAGTACAAGAGCAACACGAATTAAATCTCTGACAACAAATTCCTGTGTGCACACAGACTCATGGTGTGATTCTAGGCAGAAATCGATTTTTCATTGGCAATTTCAAAGCACATTTTCTGCTGTGGTTTTGCATGTGATAATTACTGTAAGGGTCTGACACATTTTCCTTATAGTTTAGAAAGGCAGAAAAGAGCACATGTCCTAACAGCTACTTGAGAGCATGAGCATGTGGAACCTGGGTGAGTGATTAGACTAGAGCATAGGAAATGAGCCTTGGTGATGTTGAATGTGTTAGCGTACCACACTGCTATCTGAAATACCACACAGTGCTGAATACTTAGCATGGGAGTGCAAGAGAAGCAACTCCCTGTGTTCTAAGAGCGTGCTTCTGGAGACTGTATATTGTCAGGTGAAAGAGAGATCTGCATGGACGCTTGCAGAACTGCATGAAGACTGCACAGATGTATGGAAGAGTACATGTGGGGTAAGGGTTAATTTCAGTTTGGAACATGTAGGATCTACCTCACCCATGGCAGGTGTGGAATGAACATCTACCCTGTTTTTTTAAAATGTGTTAGCATTTGCCTCTCATTTGTGAGATAGTGATTTCTGCTGAATGCAAACCATCACAGTTCAAGAAAACAAGCTGCCCCTTTCCTACGGATGCATGTCTTACAGTACAAGAGCAACACAAATTAAATCTCTGACAACAAATTCCTGTGTGCACACAGACTCATGGTGTGATTCTAGGCAGAAATCGATTTTTCATTGGCAGGTTCAAAGCACATTTTCTGCTGTGGTTTTGCATGTGATAATTACTGTAAGAGTCTGACACATTTTCCTTATAGTTTAGAAAGGCAGAAAAGAGCACATGTCCTAACAGCTACTTGAGAGCATGAGCATGTGGAACCTGGGTGAGTGATTAGACTAGAGCATAGGAAATGAGCCTTGGTGACGTTGAATGTGTTAGCGTAACACACTGCTATCTGAAATACCACACAGTGCTGAATACTTAGCATGGGAGTGCAAGAGAAGCAACTCCCTGTGTTCTAAGAGCGTGCTTCTGGAGACTGTATATTGTCAGGTGAAAGAGAGATCTGCATGGACGCTTGCAGAACTGCATGAAGACTGCACAGATGTATGTAAGAGTACATGTGGGGTAAGGGTTAATTTCAGTTTGGAACATGTAGGATCTACCTCACCCATGGCAGGTGTGGAATGAAAATCTACCCTGTTTTTTTAAAATGTGTTAGCATTTGCCTCTCATTTGTGAGAAAGTGATTTCTGCTGAATGCAAACCATCACAGTTCAAGAAAACAAGCTGCCCCTTTCTTACGGATGCATGTCTTACAGTACAAGAGCAACACGAATTAAATCTCTGACAACAAATTCCTGTGTGCACACAGACTCATGGTGTGATTCTAGGCAGAAATCGATTTTTCATTGGCAATTTCAAAGCACATTTTCTGAATTTGAATTTGAATTTGAATTTAAAAACATTTCTATAGCGCACTTTTACCAAGCGGTTTCTTGGCGCTGTTGGATTGTGAGAAGCAGGCAGGAGCAAAGGGGAATTTAAACATTGTAAGCGCGGGAAAAGAGAAAAGTTTTAAGACCCTTCCGGAACTCAATGTAGGAAGATGACATGCGGAGTTCCGGAGGGAGGGAGTTCCAAAATGCAGGAGCGAGCACTGCGAATTTCGTACCGCCAGTCTTTTTCTTGCTGAAGCGGGGGATGGTTAACAAAGCCTGATGAGTAGACCTAAGCTCTCGTCCGGGTATGTAGGGGGTGATGGCAGAACAGATATATTCCGGGGCAGTGCCTGTTTTAGCCTGGAAAGTAGTACAGCCAAGCTTGAACAGAGCACGCTCTTTCACCGGCAGCCAGTGCAAGGCCTGCAGTAGGGGAGTAGCTCGATGGTGTTTGGGCAGGCCGTGGATCAGGCGGGCAGCCTGATTCTGCACTAGCTGCAAACGGTGAGTGGCGTAGGCTGGAGCGCCATTATAGATGATGTTCCCGTAGTCGAGGCGCGAGAGCACCATGGCCATCACTATAATTTTTAGGGCAGGTAAAGAAAAAAAACGAGAAATCTTCCTAATGATTCGAAGGGAAAAAAAACAGGAAGAAACAACTGAATTGACCTGAGAGTGAACAGAAAGTGAGGGATCCAGGAGGATGCCAAGGGTCTTGACCTTAGGAACTGGGAGCGGGGGAACACCAAGTGAGGGGGGCCAGTGGGAGGGGGACCAGGGACTGCAACCACCTCTGGTCAGGACTAATTCCGTCTTGTCCGGATTGAGTTTGAGGTGGTTGCAGTTCATCCAATCCTGGATGAACAGCATGACGGATTGGACATTTGAGGCAGAGGAAGTGGAGTGGGAAAGGTCAAAAATTAGCTGGAGGTCATCGGCGTAATTGAACACCGTGACCTCGAGCTGCTGTAACATAAAAATGAGGGGGTAAATGTATAAATTAAACAAAAGAGGGGAGAGGGAGGAGCCTTGGGGAACTCCACATGCAACCTTACAAGGGGCAGCGGTGAAGCCAACAAGGTGGACTGCCTGAGCCCTGTCACTTAGGAAGGACTTAAGCCAGGTGAGGGCCGGGCCCTCTATACCCGCCGCCTTGACACGGGTGAGGAGGATGGAGTGGTCCACCGTGTCAAATGCGGCGGATAGGTCTAAAAGAATGAGGGCCTGAGGGACGTTGGTATCAATGCCCTCACGTAGGCTGTCCATCACTGAGATCACTACCTTCTCCGTCGAGTGGAGGGGGCGAAAGCCCGCCTGCCGGGGGGAGAGGCAGTGGTTGGCTTCCACATAGGTGCTCAGGGTGCTGGTTACATGGGTCTCCAAAACCTTGGCCAGGTAGGGTAGCAGGGAAATGGGACGGTAATTGGAAGGGGATGAAGGGTCGGCACCGGGTTTTTTTAGAATGGGAATGACTGCCGCAAATTTATGGGCAGTGGGGACCACTCCAGATTTGAGTGAATCATTTAAAAGTGTAAGGGAAGGGGTAGGGCAGTGTAGGAAGACTTCTCGCAGGATACGAGCAGGGGCAAAGTCTAGGGGGGAACCTGACTTTACCTTTTGGAGCAGGGGAGGGAGTGTAACTGTGGTCAGAGGGGGGAAGGTAGTGAATTTGGAAGTGATAGCAGGGGGGGAGGGATTAGTGAAGGTGAGGGAAGGGGGGGAGATATTAGCCTTGATTGTTGCGACCTTATCAACGAAGAAGTCGTTGAGGGAGTCGCAAAGCGGTTGAGAAGGGGGGATCGAGGCCGTGGCTCTATTAGACGAGGCAAGCTCATGTACTGTAGCAAAAATCTCTTTAGATTGAGATTCAGCTGCTAGTATCCTGTTAGAGTAGAACAGGGTCTTTGCGTCAAGTATGCTTTGTTTGTATACTTTGAGCACAGAGAGGTAGAAGATTTTTTTGGCGGGACTATATTCTCTTCTCCATGCGCGCTCTGCTCTACGTGCGGCTAATTTCTTCTCCTTAAGATCGGGGGTAAACCAGCGATTGGCAGCATGGGCACGCTTCACCGTGACCCGTCTCAGGGGAGCAAACTCATCGCCTGCCTGGGTCAGCCAGCCATCAATGATAGTCAGCTGGTCCAGGGCGGCGAGGCCCGAGAGGTCAGGGCAAGAGTTGGCCAAGGATGAGCAAAACGATGGCATGTCTGCCTTACCCCATTTTCTAGCCCAGATGTTCTTTGGGAGAAGAGGTATAGGCACAGGGGCTAACGCGAGGGAGAAGGAGATTGAAAAATGGTCCGACCAAGAACAGGGGGAGATGACAGGAGAAGTGGTGGGGATATTTAAGGTCCAAACCTGGTCGAGCGAGTGGCCATGAACATGGGTGGGGCTGTGAACGAGGGGACAAAAGTTGAGACTGGTCATGAGGCTGGTGAATTCTTTGGAAAGGGGGGTTTCGCCGGGATCGTTGGGCCAAAAATTAAAATCACCCAACACCAACACTGAGGAGTTGTTAATAACCAGTGTGGCGAGGATGTCCTGAAGGGAGGAAACAAAATTGGAAGTTGTGTGAGGGGGTCGATAGATAAGAACAGCAGTGAGGGGGGTAGAGTGAGAGCTAGCACGAATTATTAGACAGTCTACCTCAGGGATAAGAGGAGAGGGGAGTATTTGAAAGGGGGAGTCAGTATGTGTTATCAAAGCTACTCCACCGCCTCTCCTGCCCTCCGGGCGATCCGCACGAATGATGGAATAAGAGGGGGGGAGTGCGGCTAGGACGTTGGGGAGGGAGTCTGCCTTGAGCCAGGTCTCTGTTAAGAACAAGAGGTCCGGGTTGTGGCTGTCAAGAAAGTCGTGTAGCTCGTGCTGATGACTAGCGACAGATCTGGTATTGAGGAGCATGGCAGTGGTATTATAGGACGGCGTGTGGGAAACAGGCAAAATGGAATGAATAGGCGCGGCGGCCCGAGGCCGAAGAAGACAACTTTGAATAACGGCGGGGGGTGCAACGGGGGGGCTCGTAAGGAGATTTAAATGTTGTAATGAGTTAGACACAATGGGACTAATGGTGCCAGGGATCCAGTGAGACAGGAGATCGGAGGATGTGTATGACAGCGGGAGGGCATAAGGGAGAGCCCCCTGCCCCGGCCTGCCGCGGACGGGCGCAGACGGGCAGGACTCTGGCTTGACTCCGGCGAGCCTACGGCGCGCCCGCTGCGCTCGTCCGCTGCGCTGACACATAGGGGACGTTTAAATAGAGGAGCAGCGTGGGGGGAGTGGCGTGGGTGGGGTCGGGCGAGCCAGCCCGATCCAAGATGGCGGCCACTACCGCTAGGCGCCTGAGGTGGAATCAGCTGCCAGCCAGCCTCGCTGGGCCCCAGGAGAAGCAAAAATGTACCTGTGAATTTTCAGTGCAGGTTAAACAACACAAGCAAACAATTTAAAAGCGGGTGCGTGTCGCCGCTTTGATCGGCGTGACAACGCGCTAAAAACACTTAGACGCTCAAACGCAGCCCTCAGCTCCTACGAGCAAGCCCACTGCCACCGGGCTGCTCGCAATCGCTGGGGAAACTGTGAAGTACTCCTAAATAGAGGAGCAGCGTGGGGGGAGTGGCGTGGGTGGGGTCGGGCGAGCCAGCCCGATCCAAGATGGCGGCCACTACCGCTAGGCGCCTGAGGTGGAATCAGCTGCCAGCCAGCCTCGCTGGGCCCCAGGAGAAGCAAAAAGGTACCTGTGAATTTTCAGTGCAGGTTAAACAACACAAGCAAACAATTTAAAAGCGGGTGCGTGTCGCCGCTTTGATCGGCGTGACAACGCGCTAAAAACACTTAGACGCTCAAACGCAGCCCTCAGCTCCTACGAGCAAGCCCACTGCCACCGGGCTGCTCGCAATCGCTGGGGAAACTGTGAAGTACTCCTAAATAGAGGAGCAGCGTGGGGGGAGTGGCGTGGGTGGGGTCGGGCGAGCCAGCCCGATCCAAGATGGCGGCCACTACCGCTAGGCGCCTGAGGTGGAATCAGCTGCCAGCCAGCCTCGCTGGGCCCCAGGAGAAGCAAAAAGGTACCTGTGAATTTTCAGTGCAGGTTAAACAACACAAGCAAACAATTTAAAAGCGGGTGCGTGTCGCCGCTTTGATCGGCGTGACAACGCGCTAAAAACACTTAGACGCTCAAACGCAGCCCTCAGCTCCTACGAGCAAGCCCACTGCCACCGGGCTGCTCGCAATCGCTGGGGAAACTGTGAAGTACTCCTAAATAGAGGAGCAGCGTGGGGGGAGTGGCGTGGGTGGGGTCGGGCGAGCCAGCCCGATCCAAGATGGCGGCCACTACCGCTAGGCGCCTGAGGTGGAATCAGCTGCCAGCCAGCCTCGCTGGGCCCCAGGAGAAGCAAAAATGTACCTGTGAATTTTCAGTGCAGGTTAAACAACACAAGCAAACAATTTAAAAGCGGGTGCGTGTCGCCGCTTTGATCGGCGTGACAACGCGCTAAAAACACTTAGACGCTCAAACGCAGCCCTCAGCTCCTACGAGCAAGCCCACTGCCACCGGGCTGCTCGCAATCGCTGGGGAAACTGTGAAGTACTCCTAAATAGAGGAGCAGCGTGGGGGGAGTGGCGTGGGTGGGGTCGGCCGAGCCAGCCCGATCCAAGATGGCGGCCACTACCGCTAGGCGCCTGAGGTGGAATCAGCTGCCAGCCAGCCTCGCTGGGCCCCAGGAGAAGCAAAAAGGTACCTGTGAATTTTCAGTGCAGGTTAAACAACACAAGCAAACAATTTAAAAGCGGGTGCGTGTCGCCGCTTTGATCGGCGTGACAACGCGCTAAAAACACTTAGACGCTCAAACGCAGCCCTCAGCTCCTACGAGCAAGCCCACTGCCACCGGGCTGCTCGCAATCGCTGGGGAAACTGTGAAGTACTCCTAAATAGAGGAGCAGCGTGGGGGGAGTGGCGTGGGTGGGGTCGGGCGAGCCAGCCCGATCCAAGATGGCGGCCACTACCGCTAGGCGCCTGAGGTGGAATCAGCTGCCAGCCAGCCTCGCTGGGCCCCAGGAGAAGCAAAAAGGTACCTGTGAATTTTCAGTGCAGGTTAAACAACACAAGCAAACAATTTAAAAGCGGGTGCGTGTCGCCGCTTTGATCGGCGTGACAACGCGCTAAAAACACTTAGACGCTCAAACGCAGCCCTCAGCTCCTACGAGCAAGCCCACTGCCACCGGGCTGCTCGCAATCTTCTGCTGTGGTTTTGCATGTGATAATTACTGTAAGGGTCTGACACATTTTCCTTATAGTTTAGAAAGGCAGAAAAGAGCACATGTCCTAACAGCTACTTGAGAGCATGAGCATGTGGAACCTGGGTGAGTGATTAGACTAGAGCATAGGAAATGAGCCTTGGTGATGTTGAATGTGTTAGCGTAACACACTGCTATCTGAAATACCACACAGTGCTGAATACTTAGCATGGGAGTGCAAGAGAAGCAACTCCCTGTGTTCTAAGAGCGTGCTTCTGGAGACTGTATATTGTCAGGTGAAAGAGAGATCTGCATGGACGCTTGCAGAACTGCATGAAGACTGCACAGATGTATGTAAGAGTACATGTGGGGTAAGGGTTAATTTCAGTTTGGAACATGTAGGATCTACCTCACCCATGGCAGGTGTGGAATGAAAATCTACCCTGTTTTTTTAAAATGTGTTAGCATTTGCCTCTCATTTGTGAGAAAGTGATTTCTGCTGAATGCAAACCATCACAGTTCAAGAAAACAAGCTGTCCCTTTCTTACGGATGCATGTCTTACAGTACAAGAGCAACATGAATTAAATCTCTGACAACAAATTCCTGTGTGCACACAGACTCATGGTGTGATTCTAGGCAGAAATCGATTTTTCATTGGCAATTTCAAAGCACATTTTCTGCTGTGGTTTTGCATGTGATAATTACTGTAAGGGTCTGACACATTTTCCTTATAGTTTAGAAAGGCAGAAAAGAGCACATGTCCTAACAGCTACTTGAGAGCATGAGCATATGGAACCTTGGTGAGTGATTAGACTAGAGCAAAGGAAATGAGCCTTAGAGACATTAAATGTGTTAGCGTTACACACTGCTATCTGAAATACCACACAGTGCAAACCATCACAGTTCAAGAAAACAAGCTGCCCCTTTCCTACGAATGCAAGTCTTACAGAACCAGACCACCACAAATTAAATCTCTGTCAACAAATTCCTGTGTGCACACAGACTCATGGTGTGATTCTACACAGAAAACAGAATTCCTGGGTGATACCAGTACACCTTGACTTATTTTGAAGACATACTCCATATTATCTGACAAGTTCATGGCAGTTAAATTTCTTCCAAACCATAAAATGTAAAACACAACTTTAAAACAAGAATCTCATTTACATTTTTTTTTATCAAAATGCACCACATACATCCTCTTTCAAATTCATAACTCACCTTTAAAAGTAGTTAGTTGAGAAAGAAATGTGGCACACACAGCAGATTATCAGAGCCTGAATCTCTGAACTGTACACCTCTCAGCAGAACCAGTAAATGGCAATGTTTCCCTCTCTTTTTTCACACATATACATGTTAACTTCAAATCATAGTGCTTCCCACATTTTTTCAAATGGGAACACACATTTCTATTTGTTGCAAATTTCAACCCTTTTCCAAATGATTCCTACCCCCAACATGACTTCTGCCTGTTACCATAGCAACAGGTCATGGAACACTGGTGTGAGCAGAGAGGTCAGAAGTTCAGCACACAATGTTTCTAATCCAAAGAGCAAGAGTGCTTGACTTTTCAAACCTAACAGCAAATCTAAAGTAATGTTCTGTGGGTACACATTTTTCTGAACCAATACAAAACATGCTTTTAAAAATTTAAACTTACAGCCTAGTTTTTTGTGTAGAATGATCTGAAATAGCCAATGAGCTCTTTTTATTTAAAAAAAAGTATGTAAGCCTCCATTTTACAACTATCTTTCTTTTCATACTGCCATTCTACTGAAAGACACCTTCTGAGTGCATCCAGATCTCCTTGAAAGATGTTCACAGTGTGGATTGTAGGTCATAGCTATGTCTTCTGGAGTGAAAAGTATGCAGAAAAAAGAGGTATTTTCAAAGATCTTGCTTTGCCAAATGTAGACATTAAATGGATTGGTCAGAGAGGGTTAAAGTGGTACCAATTAATGCCCTTGGTGAAATCCTTTCTACATCTCCCACAGCCTGTCCTTTTAATTGTGCACTGTGGTGGAAATGACCTAGGCACTTCAACTGGGGTAGGTCTGGAAATGCTTGTTAAGGACACCTTTGTGCAATTGATGTCACTTTTTCCACAAACTACCTTTGTATATTCTAATATATGCCAAAGGCAAAAGTGGAACTAGTCCAACCAATATCGTCCACAGATTGACAAAGCAAGAAAGCACGTCAATAAGTCTGTTTCTGCTTTCCTCAGAGACTATGGTATGGGTTCTATATACCACAACAACTTGCGTTACAACATGCAAGGCATTTATAGAGGAGACGGTGTTCATTTCACTGATGAAGGCAACAGAGTCTTCCTCTTGAACTTTAGACTCTGCATCGGTATTTACTTGTAGGTACAAAAAACACTCAATAAACACAACGGCTCTTTTTAGAGCCAACCAACATCTAAACACTTATACTTGATTTTTTTATCTATTTTTTTTTTGCCATCGTGCGCGCACCATGCGCGCACCTCGCGATATATATATATTTTTTTTCTGACACCTAAGATGTCTTTCATGGTCCCCCTGACAAGGCATAGAGGGTCAGGGACTCTCTACCCTGCCCCCTTTTCATGTTTTCCTCTTTTGTTTTTAACTCTCTTCTACCTCTAAAACTCAAAATGGCAGACATGGGCCCTAAAACTCAAAATGGCGTGAGCGCACCCCGCGATTTTTTGAAAAAAAATATGTTTTTTTCACCCTTTGGGGTCCTTCAGGGACCCCCTTACAAAGGCTAGGGGGTCAGGAAATCTCTACCCTGCCCCCTTTTCACGTTCGCCACCTTCCTTTTCCACTCTCGCACGAAAAAACAAACAAAATGGCGGCAGACACTTCCTGATTTCGACCGATTCGAATGTTGACTGACATAAATCCACCAATGAGAATTACGCTCGCGCACGTTAGGGTGCGCGCACCGTGCACGTACCGTGTGCGCACCGTGCACGCATATAGATATGTATGTGCTTTTAACTGCAATTTTCTCAGGAACTACTGAACATATTGACACCATATATTCAAAAGGCACATGCCTGACCTCAGGACTACCTCTCTGCCAAATTTCAAGTTATTCTTTTCAGCCGTTCGGGCTGTACCTTCGACAAAAGGTCCTACGGGAAAATGCATGGGGAAAATGCGTTTTGGGACCCCCTTTTTTCTCGGCCCCCGCTTGACGAATCCCCCCGAGACTTTCAGGGTAGGAGCTGAGCGGGGCGCCCCATTAGTTTTGAAAATTTCGCGAGGATTCGTCAACCGGCGCCAAAGTTATTCAAAATAGAATTTTCAGATTTCCTATGGAAACACGGTCCTAACTATAACTATCTACTGACGACCGCCAGTAGATAATATATATATACATATAAATATAAATATATATATATATTTTTTAGATGTATATATCGAAAAACTGTTCCAGCCCCGCAATGCATGGACGAGCGGGGATCATCTGGCGAAGACCTCTTAGCAAACATCCTTTGGAATCAAATCAGGAACACATCATACTGAAGTGCAAAGTGCATATTTATTGATGAGCACATTAAAATCCAGAAATTACTCAGACATAGTGCCCGCCACTGGCGCGTTTCGCTCGCATACGCATTGAGATATATATATATGAAAATACAAGAAAATTAAAACTTAAAAAATTTCATTTGATAAATAAAAAAGATGAGAACAGTATGGATACAACTGAAAGAGGAGAAATGAGGACAGAGGATTTAAATGTCTCTATACAATTGGATGCATCATTTGTCAATGAAATGCGGGAATTGTGGATTAGCAATGAAGAAAAAAAGCAACTCTGAACAGGACACATTTGATGCATTACCTTCAACCTCCGTGCAAGTAGGTCATCAGAGAGTTGGTGCCTTTACCCCGGATCAACAAACACAATTCAAACCCAAATCGACGTTCAACCCTATTACGATTCATGATTCAATTGACATTTTTCATGAAAATGTAACCGAGCAGCTGAAAGAACTTAACAGCAAGATAAACAATACCAAATTCAAATATAACAAACAAAATCATGACTACGGTATACTCATGAAAAAACTCAAGGAAAACAATCAGATTATTATCCTTAATTCGGATAAAGGAGGGAATATTGTCTTAATGTCCAAAGAAGATTACACCAAGGAGGCCCACAAACAGCTTAATGACAGAACTTGCTATACTGGGAGTAGTGTATCCGATTTAAAAACAATGTATATGGATTTTTACAAGAAGTTATCGACATGGAAAAATAACAATTTGATCACTGTGCAGGAATTTACATTTTTAAGAAACGACTACCCAGTTGTACCGACGATATATTTCATACCTAAAATCCACAAAGACCAACAGAACCCACCTGGCAGGCCAATAATATCAGCCAGGAATGGGGTTACTT
The DNA here is from genome assembly GCF_964204655.1 of Triturus cristatus. NCBI lineage: Eukaryota > Metazoa > Chordata > Amphibia > Caudata > Salamandridae > Triturus > Triturus cristatus. The sequence continues at coordinate 577,566,684 of NC_140583.1, read as the reverse complement.
GAACATACTTCCCAATATGTGGATTTTTTTCTTCAGAATTTGGTCAAAGTATTACCATCATATGTATGTCATACCAGTGACTTTTTGAGAAAACTAAAAAACTTTGAATGGCAACAGAGTTATTTGTTTATAGCACTGGATGTAAGTTCGCTATATACCAGCATTCAACATCCTGACGGATTGAGAGCTTTGGGCCACTTTCTAGAGAAACAATTGAACAGTACTGTGGAACATAATACAATGTTAACAGAGATGGTTGAATTTTGTCTGATGAACAATATATTCATGTTCAACAACTTATTATACAAACAAATTAGAGGGCTAGCGATGGGGCCAGCTTCTCTCCCAGCTATGCGTATTTACACATGGACTGGTGGGAAGAGCTGGTCCTCATGACTGAGCACCGTGAGATAATGACTACTAAGGTTAAATTATGGTTACGTTTTATTGACGATTTGTTTGTTATATGGGATGGCAATGCCAGTGATGCTCATAATTTTGTGCAAACCATAAATGTAAACAATTTAAATTTCACAGCGAGTATCAGTGAAACACAAGTTAGCTTCCTGGACACTAATGTCTACATAACGGATAATAAGATAGAAACTAAATTATACCGCAAGGAAACGGCTGGCAACTCTACGCTCCATGCGAGCAGTTCCCATGCAAAACATTTAGTGATCAGTATTCCTTATAGGGAAATGCTTCGCTTGAGGCGCATCTGCAGTAATGAAAGTGATTTAGTGGCAGCTCAAATTGAGAGTAGGCTGCGGTTTCAGGACAGGGGATACTCCAGACTAGTCGTTGACAACGTAATTTTAAAATCCATGCGTAAAGATAGATATGAATTGTTGGCTGGGAAACAGAGCAGTCATGATGAAATCTCACCTAAGAAAGATACCATGAGGAGTGAACACAAACAGCTCCAATCCATTATCTCTTGCAATTGGCCCATGGTAATAAACGACTCAGTGATTGGACAAAAATTACCCACAAAACTGTCAATCACATTCAGTAGTGGGCGTTCAATGCGCGATGATTTGGTCAAAACTAGTCCTGAGATCATTGAGGCAACCAATTGGTTACAAATGCATACAGGTTTTTTAAAATTTAAAACCTGTAAAGCGTGCCAACAGGGAGACAATAAAACAACCTATGTTACTCCATTCAGTGCTAAGAATCATAAAATAACAATACTACTTACCTGTAAAATTGAATATGCAGAGTATGTCTTAACTTGCCCATGCAACCTACAATATGTGGGGAGCACCAAATTACGGGTGCATAAAAGGATTTTATAGCACAGAAGGGCAATCAATAACCAAGACAACACTTACCCAGTGGCACGCCATTTTAAGATTAAACACGAATCTAAAAGTCAGGATCTCAGGTATTTTGTTACAGACTCGATACCACCGAGTAGAACAGGTGGTAATAGAGAACATAGACTGCGCCAGCAAGAAACAAGATATATCTTGAAGCTTAATACCAAACAACCATCAGGATTACACGTAAATGAGGATCGTTTTACTTGTCTTTAACTGTTGAATATCATATCGACAATTCAAACATATGTTTAAATGAATTTTTAAGTATTTTATCATGACCATAGGTTTTAGCTATATTTATCCTATATTTATTGACATTTTAGCATCATATTCATATATATTTATATATACACATAGTCATATTCAATTACATTTTATCTATTATGGATTATATTATTTTGCTTTGATGATGTATATTGTACTATGTGTTTATTTATATGTGTATTTATTGGAAAATGTCATTAACTATATCGGAGCTGCTATGAGAACCACACAATGGTACAAGTATCAATTATCTGCAGAACTCTAAATGTAATTCAAGATATGTCAGGTATTGATACCGAAATGACAAACAAATAATAAGGCCACCATTTAGTTTGGCAGTTCAGATCAGGTAACTGGAGCTCCAGTACCAAGACAGAACTGGTCAGTGATATTCTAAAAAATCAGATTATATTGAATATGAAAAAGTTAATATGCTGTTTATTTGTTTTATAATCACGCAACTTTAATATGCACTCACCTTTGCACTTTAGTATTACTTTTTTACGGTCAAATTGCTTTGAATGTAATGTATTTTGCAACTAACGCGAAATGAATTGATTTGAAAATAACACTTGAATGAACATGTATTTTATATTAACAAATATTTTGGAAATGTAATTTTATCATTCGGTCCATGATTGACATTTAAGTATTGCAAATGCGATACAAGATTTGGAAGATGAGAGAGATCTTTGTATTAATCTTTCTTCCAAGTCTATCGCATAGAGGAATCACGTGATTAACGTTACGCTTGCACTAGTCACTTTAAAAGGTCTTTGGTAATGCCGAACCATGTCATGGGATCAGGGCCCGAGGGGGGACTGAAACACGTCATTGCGACTTGCACCATGAAAGAATAACAAGCACTCAATAACGTGGTCCGTATCCATTTTTTGGGCAAAAAACTCTGGGAACAAAATTGTACTGGTTTGATATATATATATATATATATATATATATCTTAACCTCGTGACACCTCGTACTGCTTTGCGCAACAATGACGAGTGCAGACCTCCAATGGTGTAAATAATATTTATTTATCTTAGTCTCCTGCCATAACACGTTTTAGCCGTTCAAGCGGCCTTGATCACATGACAACGCTCAGCATAACATCCCGCTATTTAACATGCTAGTGCATATTATCAATGAACATTTAGTTAACAGCTTTGCATTTCATACATTTATAACATGGAATATGTCCACATTTATTGAAATATAAATATTTTTTTAGAAACGCATAATCCGATGCTGTAAGACATCTCAAAATTGCGGCATAAATGACAGATTGACCCAATTTGTACAGTTCATAAATGATATATTAAGTCAACAATATGTAAAAATATTGAAAGTGCTCCCTAACCGTGGAAATGAAAATATATTAACATATAATCTTCAAAGCAAAAAAAAAAGACATTTTGTATGTATGAAACAAAAAGAGATTTATATCATAGTCATATTAAATCCGTTGTACCCCGTTCTATATGTCACCTACTATTCATCTATTGGCTTTACCGTATGGTCGTATTTGACCCATACTCAGTAGGGTTAATTCACTGCAGTGAATTTTTCGTTTTCATGGCTAATGCCTTTTATACACCTCAGTAAATTTTATTACTGTTCCAAATTAATTTTTTATCCCCCCAATAAACAATTAAAGTGACATTGTGCAACAGTACTTCGGATTAAAGTGACTAATGCCATTAAAGTGCAAATGTACAAAGATCTGAAATTCATATTTTCACAAATGTGCAAATGATCGCAGTATATTGTTAGATTCATTGCATTAGACCTATATCTCGAGATTGACCTGATTTCATGGAAGTTACAAACAATACCTTGAAAGACAATGTTGATAGCAATTATGTAATAACCCTGCTTAAAATGAATGGGAATAAGACAAAAAGATAAAAACTACCCTATGTCCAAAAGACCATTCATTAAAAACTAGGCCGCCCTCAAAGAACAACCATGTATATTGTTCATTGAATAGTTCCAAATTACACTGATAAAGGGCTATAGTTCATCCTCTCTCCATAGATTACATTAAAGCTATTTCATTTCTTTAAATTCGTCCTACTAGTGGTTGACATATCTACAGCTATATGCTAGAGAAGACTGGATTTACTGGTTATAGATAGGTATGAAGATCTTCCGTTATATTGAGCCCTCCCAGCGACTTTGAATCAAATTCCAATATATAATTGGTCTCCATGCGTCGCAATTTGGCTTCCCCATCCCCCCTCTTTTTGCTGTGGGGATGGCTTCAATAGCAAAATAACGCAGATGTTGTGGGTTGCTATCATGTACCAACTGAAAATACCTTGCAACAGGGTAATTCTGATCTTTATTGGTTATTGCCCTTATGTGTTGCAAAATGCGTTTATGGACTGCCAGTTTAGTGCTGCCTATATACTTCAAATGACAGTCACATTCCAAAACATAGACACAGTATTCTGTCTTGCATGTTAGGTGTTGTTTGATTTCCTTAACAGTTTTGGAAAAGGCAGTTGTATATGTTTTTGCATTAATACCGAACTGGCAGGCCTTACATGATAGACATTTGAAGAAACCTTTTCTTATAGTCAACCACATGTCTTTTCGGCAGCTCTCCTGACTATTTTTAGCCAACATGTTCCCCATACCCATAGATTTTCTAAATGATATTGCAGGATTAGAGGGCATCAGGCCACCTAACAAAGGGTCATTATATATATATAATTACCTACTGGCAGCCGCCAGTAGGTAGATATAGTTAGGACCTACTTTCCATAGGAAAAGTGTTGTTTGTTTTCCCAATAACTTTAGTGACGGTTGACGATTCTTCGCGAAAGTTTCAAAACTAGTGGGGCACTCCGGTCAGCTCCTGTCTTGAAAGTTTCGGGGAGATTCATCAAGCGGGGGCCGAGTAAAAAGGGGATCCCATAACACGTCTTCCCCATGTAATTATCCATAGGAAACTTTACACAAAGCTACAGCCCGAACTGCTGAACGTAATTACACCAAATTTGGCAAAAAGTTAGCCCTTGGTTCAGAAAGAGTCCTTTTTAGGTCTCGCCTGACCCAGCGCATGCGCTGGTCTGGCGAGACTTATTGAGAGGGCTCCAAAACGTGCTACCAGGCCAGCCTAGATCTACAGTGTATGTGTATGTGTGCGGGCGTGCGCGCCACGCTTGACGGTGATTACTTTCACTTTCACGGCCGCTTTGATGTTTGATCGCGATTGTTATTCCTAACATTAAATGCATTAGATGGCTCCAAGCATTGCCATTAGGTAAAGTGTGAGCAACAGTCTGCTTTGGACTCTTTGCCCTGCCACACAAGAAACAGCTGTGGGTGCATGGACAGACCTACCCTTTTGTAGTAGACTCTAGCACTCTCGCTGGTATTGCAAGCTGGGCCTTGCACCACCACCACCTCACTATGCCCATAAGGAGCAGTTCCTCACTGCCTGCCTTTGTCAACTTCTGACACTGCTTAACTATGCCTCCTCCCCACACTTGCCATTAGTGCCAGCATCCTCAACTTCACCTAGTGGCTGCCTTTCACATGACCTCTTATGACTTTTCCCTAGTCTGCACACTAGTGCCTGCTTTTCACACTGCTTTCAGTGGCAGCAACTCACACTGCCCACCAATCGGAGCTGGTCACACTGCCCACCAATTGGAGCTGGTCACACTGCCCACCAATCGGAGCTGATCACGCTGCCCACCAATCGGAGCTGATCACGCTGCCAACCAATCAGAGCTGCTCACTCTACCCACCAATCATAGCAGCTCCCACTGCCTGCCAGTGTAGGCTTCTCACACTTTGTGTGCTCTCCATTCTGTCAGCCTATTCTAACATTTGGAAGTGGCCACAAGTGCCAACTTTCCGCACTGCCCCTCGGTGCCTGCGTAACTTACTGGCTCCAAATGGCATCTCCACTCACCCTCACCAGTGCAGCGCCTCAGAATTCCTGCCAGTGACAGCCTTCTACTTCCTTCAGTGCCAGTTTTCCCAGTACCCATCTGTTCCAGCTTCTCACACCACTCGCCAGTGTCTTCGCCTCGCACTCCCCTGAGGTGTACATTAAATCTCCTCCAAAAACTGTGAGCAGAGTTTGGATACTATGACAAATTAGTCTTTGGCTTCTCGGTTGAGGTGCTAGTCAGTCCGCCTCTTGCAGTTTTCTTTTTCAGTAGATGGTCATTCGCAGTTGCCCATCTTTCGCTTCCTTCATTCTCCTTTCTGTAACAATCTTCTTTCCACCCCTTCTCTGATGTGATTCTCTTCAATCCATTCCTCCGCTGATGCTAGCGCTCGACTGTTCTGTTTGATTCTCTGTGTATTCCTCTTTCATCTACTTATCATTCCACTATTCATGCTGCTCCTCCCTTCCTTCTCTCTTTCTGCTCATTCTCTATTGCTCGCCATGCAAGGACTCCATGTCTTGATTCCTCCTCTGCCCATCTCCTGCGTCCAGTCTGTGCATCAGCCAGGGAAAGGAATAATGTGAGATTGCATTATGTAGCCATAGTACAACCACCTGCATCTTCAGTGCAGGTGCACGTGTAACCGAGGCTTAGGAGTGAACCCAGCATCATTGACTCACTCCGCATTGTTGGGTCTCAAGTGACCTGCACATAGGCCCACCATATGTTCTCCGTGTCTTTAGTATGGAAAAACAACCAATTACTTAACAAGCTATTCTTCCAGAAAGGACCATGTATATCAAGAGGAAGTCTGCCAACTAAGACTGGGGGAAAGTCGGGGCCCTAAAGCCCTTGGTGTTGGCAGTGAAGTGTCTATGGTTGCAATCTAAGGCTTCACTGTATCAACACCAAAAGCCTTTCACTTTACAAACGGCATGGCTACCGTCTTTGGCCTAGTTGTTTTAATGGACACTCCGGAGCCGTTCTACTCCATCTTCTTGATATATGCACCATTGGACTTCCATACCAGCAAACTTCTATAACCGTTTGTAAATGGGCTTGTATTGGGACTTGTTAGAGATGCCTTCCTTGTCTTGGAGGCTGCTGGCCTCAATCTCCTGAACAGTGCGTAAATAGGAACACACAGCCCTCTATAGAAATGGTCCACTTCTTTCGCCCTGATTCTCTGATGTTTACAGATGTGTGGCAGTCAGGCTAAAGCAAGGGGGCCACACTTACTACTCGTTGGACTGTCATTACAGCAAATAGCATATTCACTTAAAATAGCCAGACCCAATGACCTTGCCAGTGCTTATTTTCTTTTGCGGATTTGAAACAGTTTTTCGTTTGTTAGAAAGTCAGTGGTTTAGTGCCTATACAGCTGCATTCATTTCCTTCTGAACATACAATTACACTGTCCATTCCTTTATGTTCTTCTCTTTCTGGTTTCTCATTGCCTGCTATGGACCTATCTATTGTCTGCTCTTGCAGTCGGAGTACCGCACTGTCTATCACCTACCTTGTCCACTTATTGGTCATTGATATTGTATTGTTAACATTTCTTCTTATCACACATCTATCTACCTGCTGTCTCCAGCTGCACTTCCTCTCTTTATTTTCTTGTAAAGGGGTAAAAGTGAGTCACCTCTTTCCATCCAAGCTGTCACTCTGCTGTCTTTCTTTTTTTCTCACTTGCTCACCTTCTTCGTTCTTGAGTTCTGTGTGCCTTGTGTATCTTATCCTGTTTTTTCCATTTATACCTGTATGAGAAAACGTATTTTATTGGTTGCCCGTCAATACTTCACTTGTATTATGTTTCTGTTCCTGTTCTGTGCGAGTTCTCTTCTCCAAGAAGTTCGCCAAGTCTGTGAGTCTCTGTAGCTGCTTCTCGCTCACCTCTTCCTACTGCAGCTCTTTGCTGTGTTATTTCTTGTTGCATCGTCTGCCTTTTGAGATCTCCCCTTCCTGGAGCTTTACTCCTCTTGAAGATCAGGTGCACCACGTTACTACTCCAGCTCTTTCATCTTTCTGATTGTTATAGAGAATAAATGTTTTTTGTGATAATTGACGTGTGAATATTGTACTGTTTGTTATCTTATTTCTATCATACTCGTCACTCGAGATCATTATTCAGGCAATACGGAGGGTGAATCCATATCTTTCCCTTGAGCCAATTATCTGATTCACTCCATATTCAAATTATCTTTCACAAACGTCATGATCGTTCCTCAAGTACAGAATTAACAAGCATTTGCAATGCAATAGGTGTCGCATTTACGAAAGTTTAAGCTACTGGCATTGTAAATGGCAATGCCTTTTATTTACATTTTAAAAACCAAAAGATAAATAAAAGGCATTGTCATTTACAATGCCAATAGCTCAAACTTGCGTAAATGCGAGACCTATTGCATTGCAAATGCTTGTTGTTAAATGGTGTAAATCCGATCAGTAGTTCCTGAGAAATTAGAAAAAGAAAAAATATCGATATCTAGGGCAGCGGTGGGTTCGCGAACCCTCCTGACCACGAGCTTCAGTCTAATTGGCTGCCAACACTCCAAACCAGGAAGTGTTGACAGCCATCTTGTGAGTCTGTAGAAACAGTAGAAAAAACATTAAAAAACAAGAAAAGGGGTCAGGTTAAAAACACCCTGACCCCTAGGGCTGCTCAGGGGGTCCCACAAGGACCTGCAGGCCCCAAAAAAGCATTTTTTTTAAACAATTCGGCGGAATTCGCGCTGGGGTCGCGAATCCAGCTGAAATTATAAAAAAAAATGTGGCTTGGGCTCCCACGCTTCATTTAAATGAGGCCCCCGGGTGGGCCAGGTTCCGGGGGCATTGCCAAATTCATAATTTGAAAAATTGCAGGGGCCCGTGGGGGCCCCCGCAGCCCCAGGGACTGTCACCTCCATGGGGCTACGTTAGTAATATGTGGGAGGGCACGCGGCTCTCCCACAGCCCCGGGGACTGCCACCTTCCTGGGGCATCATTTTAATGAATCTGTGGGAGGCCTCCAAGGCCCCCCAAACCCTGGGGACCGCCAGCCCCCGGGGTTTTCCTTAAATATTCACATGGGGCACACGGCCCCCCCCACACGCCCCAGGGACAGCCACCTCCCCGGGCCACTAAAATGAAAATGCGGGGGTCCGTTACGGACCCCCAAGCCCCAGGGACTGCCGGGGCAGTCACCAGTAGGTAGTTAAAGTTAGGACAATCTTGCCATAGGAAAAGCATTTTTTGACTTGCCTATATCTTTGGCGATGTTTGACAAATCTTCACAATATTTCCCAAACAAAGTGTCCCAGTGATTCTTGTTGCACATAGAAAGTTTGGGGTGATCCGTCAAGCGGGGGCCAAGAAAAGGGGGGGTCAAAAATGTGTTTTTTTCCCATGTTAATTTCCATCAGGGTTTTAGTTGCAACTACAGCCGGAACCGCTAGACGGAATTACACCAAGTTTGGCATAACAGTGGCTCTTGGTCCAGAATGAACCCTTTTTGTTATTAGGTGTAAATCCAGTCAATAGTTTTTGAGATATTAAAGAAAAAACTAATTTGTATATATAGGGATACAAAGGCTCCACGAATCCTCATGATCTTGTGCTGAGATCCGATTGGTTCACAATGCTTTAACCAGGAAGAGCTGGCATCCGTCTTGGGACCCAGCTTCAGCCGAGTCCCTGAATAAGCATTTTGTTTTTAAAAGGGAGGCCTGGTAGGAATACCCTAACCCCACAGCTTTGACCATGGGGTCCCCCTGGGACCTTGACAGATCCAAAAAGCATTTTTTTCACCAAATATTGTGGCAGATCCATGACCCTGGCAAACATTTTTAAAAATGCGAGGGCCTTGTTTACATTATAGCCAAAAGTAGGCTAGGTCCCAGGGGCATGCTGGATTTTTTCTTAAAAAGGAGTGGGCGCTCAGGCCCCCCTTCTAGGGCTTAGTATTGCCCCAGGGACCACAACCTCCTCGGGTTTATTATTATATTACCCAGAGGAGTGTTTGCAGAGTGTTGGACAAAGGGGACAGGGCCTCTGATTGAATCCCAGCAATCCCGCTGTGTGGGGCAGATCTGTGGTAACAGGAAGGGTTCTTGGCCCCCAAGGACCCTCAGCATCCAAGGGGACTTCATCCCCCAACCAGTAGGGAACCAGGAGGCGTGTTTGCAGAGTAATGGATAAAGGAAGCATGACCTCTGACAAGCTCTCAGCAATTCTTCTGTGTGGGACTTACCAGTGATAACAGGAGGGGTTCTTGGCCCCCAACAATCCTCAACATCCAAGGAGACTTCAACCCTCAACCAGTAGTGAACCAGGAGATGCGTTTGCAGAGTGGTGGAGAAAGTGGGCAGGGTCCCTGACGAAATCCCAGCAATCCTGCTGTCTGGGACATACTAGTGGTAACAGGAGGGGTTCTTGGCACCCAAGGACCCTCAGCATCCGAGGGTACTTCATCACCCAACTAGTAGAGAACCAGGAGACTCATTCGCAGAGTGATGGATAAAGGAACTAGGACCTCTGACAAGCTCTCAGCAATCCTGCTGTGTGGGACTTACTCGTAATAACAGGAGGGGTTCTTGGCCCCCAAGGACCCTCAGCATCCAAGGGGACTTCATCCCACAACCAGTAGTGTACCAGGAGGCGTGTTTGCAAAGTGCTGGACTCTGATGAAATCTCAGATCTCAGCAATCCCACTTTGTGGGACATACTGTTGGTAACAGGAGGGGTCCTTGCCCCCAAGGACCCTTAGCATCCAAGGGGTCTTCATCCCTCAACCAGTAGTGCACCAGGAAGTGCTAATGCAGAGTGGTGGAGAAAGGTGGGGCCTCTGAGAAGCTCTCAGCAATCCCACTCTGTGTGACTTACTGGCGGTAACAAGAGGAGATCTCGTCCCTCAATGACCCTCAGCATCCAAAGGGACTTCATCCCCCAACCAGTAGTACACCAGGAGGTGTGTTTGCAGAGTGATGGAGAAAGGGGTCAGGACCTCAGATGAGCTCTCAGCAATCCCACTGTGTGGGACTTACTGGAGATAACAGAACAGGTTATTTGCCCCAAGCACCCTCAGCAGCCAAGCGGACTTCATCCCCCAACCAGCAGTATGCCAAGAGGTGCATTAGCAGAGCGGTGACGAAAGGGGGCGGGGCCTCTGTGAGCTGCATCTGGATTCACAGTTCAACAAAGACACTCACACACCGACTCAGAGACTCACACACCCAGTCGCAGACATTATGAGACACTCATACACCCACTCACAAACCCACTCAGTCTCACATACTCGTTCACAGACCCACTCAGATACCCACACACCCACTCACAGACCCATTCAGGGATTCACGCACCCACTCACAGACCCCCCTCAGACACTGATACACCTACACACAGACCTACTCAGACACTCATGCACCCACTCACAGACCCACTTAGACTCATGCACCCACTCACAGACCCCCTCAGAAACTCACAGACCCACACATGGACTCATACACACACTCAGACACTGTTATGTTATGTTATGTTATGTTATGTTATGTTATGTTATGTTATGTTATGTTATGTTATGTTAAAGAGACTTGTAAAGCGCACTGTTACCGTTAGGTGTACTGGCGCTGAAATGCGTTGCCTACTGGTTGAGAGGATGAATACATGAATTGAATTAGGATCTGTTAGGAAAAAAGCCAGGTTTTGAGGCCCCTTCTTAACTCCAGGAGCCCAGTCACTGCTCTGAGCTGCGGAGGGAGGTCGTTCCAAAGCTTTGCGGCACAGCAGAAAAAACTTCTGCCCCCCCAACTAGCTGTTTTGACACGTTGGACTTTTACCAACCTTGCTTTGGTTGAACGGAGGACCCTGGAAGGGGAATACCATTGAAGGTATTTACTCATAAATGCTGGCCCGCATCCCTCCAGGGTTTTAAAGACAAGGCAGAGGGCCATGAATTCTATCCGCTGTCTCATGGGTAACCAATGAAGGACCCGAAGTCCCTTTCTTATGGATGCAAACTTGGGAATGCCCAGAAGAACTCTGGCAGCAGCATTTTGTACCGTCTGTAGTCGATTGAGCTGCCTTTTGTGAATATTGATATATAAGGCATTACAGTAGTCTAGACAAGACATAACAAGTGCCGTTACTACTGTCCTAAGGCTATCATCCGAGAGGAAGCGCTTAATTTTCCTCATAATCCTGAGTATAAAGAAGCAGGATGATACCACCTTACTTATCTGATCGGCAAAAGACAGTCTGGAGTCTATCATAACTCCCAAATTTTTTGCCTTCTCAATGGAAACTGGAGGTGAACTCAAAGATTGAGGCCACCAATTGGATGACCAAAGATTTGAGGGATTACCGAAAATAATCACCTCAGTTTTCCCTGCATTGAGCTTTAAACAGTTTGCTGCCATCCAGCCGGCAATGGATTGCATACAATTGTAGCAGTCCCGACCGGCCTCAGCCTCTTTGCCTTTTTGGATGGATAACACAATTTGAGTGTCATTGGCATAAGAGGTCAATTGGAAAAAAAAGAACGAATGAGGGCTGCCAGAGGAGAGACATATATATTGAATAGCGTGGGGCTGAGCGCCGAGCCCTGGGGAACCCCACAGGGCAGAGAAAAAGGCTTAGAGCAATCAGTGCCAATGTCTACTGTTTGATTTCGATCTAAAAGAAAGGATCTTAAAAGGGCAAGTGCCTTGCCTGTAACCCCCTTTCCACTTAAACGGTCCAACAACACCTCATGGTGGACCGTGTCGAAGGCCGCCGAGAGGTCCAACATGATCAGAATTGCTGCGCCACCATGATCTAGTGTTTCTCTAATTTCCTCCGTAGACTTAATCAGCGCAAGCTCCGTGCTATGTTCTGTACGGAATCCAAACTGAGTAGGGTCAAGGAGTTCATTGTTTTTAATAAAATCACTCAGCTTGCTGTTCATTTCTCTTTCGATCAGCTTGGCTGGTAATGGAAGTCGAGAAATGGGCCTATAATTATTCGGCACTTTGGGATCCAAATTGGCCTTCTTGAGAAGGGGGAGGATTGAGGCTTTTTTTCCAGATTTTGGGAAACAAGGCACACTTAAATATACTGTTAAAAACAGGGGCAAGAGCAGCTCCAATGGTGTTAGATGCTAGTTTGGCTATTTGTGCAGGACAGGGATCTAAAGGAGAGCCTGATTTGATTACCTGCAAATGCTTAACAGTATCTTGAGCACTCATCTTCTCAAAACAGTTCAATAAAGGCAATATCTTCGTGTCCGCTGGACAATCCCAAACATCCGTCTTTATATCTTCTACCAGTGAGTTACTAAAGGATGAAAAGATTGAGCCCACTTTTTCTTGAAAGGCAGAGGCAAGGAGTTCACAAAATTCCGGATCGCTGTGAGGTTTAACCAAAGTCGGTGTTGTGAGTTTTAAAACTGTAGTAAATAATTCTTTTATGGAGGATTTTGCTTCATTAATCTGTTCCCCATAAAACATCTTTTTGGTTTCGGTGAGCAGTTTTTTGTAACTGTGGAGGCTGTCTCTATACACTCTTTTGGAAAATGAGATATAGTCCTTCCTCCACATACGTTCTAATCATTTACATTCAATTTTTTTGTGTTTTAAACTCTCATCGTACCAAGGGGCAGAGGGTGTCGTTCTCCTGGGGGTACAGACTTTGACTGGAACTGCATTTTTGCAAGCCGAATCTGGCCATTCGGTATAAGCCATCGACTTCAGGTGGTTTTCGAATTTCTCACTGTTAATATTTTTCCAAGCCCTAATATTAACTTTGGGTAAAAATTCAATTGTTGGCTTCGAGAGCCTGGTAAGAGAAATCTAAAAAAAAACGGCTGCATGGTCCGACCAAGGAATTGGTAATACATTACTGAGCTTAATATTAGGATTGTTAGAAAAAATACCATCCAGGGTATGACCGGTCTTGTGGGTGGGGACTGAGACTAGTTGAATGAGATCCCCCCCACCGAAAATTTCCTGAAGCTTGGCATTGTCTACATCCAGATCATCCTCCAGATAGAAATTAAAATCTCCTAAAATGGTAAAAGAGTTTGCGCTTAGTCCTTCTTCAAGGAGTGATCCTGCTAAATCTAAAAACGCACCTCTTGTTCCGGGAGGGCGATATAAAAGAATGGCATGAAAGGTATCATGGGGAGAAATGCTAACATTCACTGCCAGAGCTTCACATGTCAAATTTGGTACTGGACAAAAAGAGGGTTTTAAAGAGTTGTGATAGATTATCGCCAGTCCTCCCCCTTTCCTGCCCAGTCTGTCTTGCGTAAAACATAGATAGCCTGGTGGCAGCGCTTTACCTAGGTCAGGGCCAGAAGCTTCATCTGACCAGGATTCAGTGATAAAGGCCATCTTAATACTGTGCTCCTCAATTAACAATGCACATTCATCACTGTGTTTAATAAGAGACCTAGCATTAAGAAGCATTGCTTTAATAGGTGCAGTGGCATTCTTATCTTTATTCCTAGGTTTACTTCTATTCAAACCTTCAGTAAAAGAAGAGTATTTCCCAGAGCAGCTCGAGCATGGAGCAGAAGCTCCTTTTAGAAGTGTCTCTGGATGTACTCTAGGACAGCACATATTACCTCTATTGGGATCTAAATATAAGAGAGCCTCTTTCGAATACCTGATGAAATTTGGTGTTGTAGAGCCAGGGGGACATGCCCTAAGCCCGGACCGAGCGCGGACGGGCGCAGACGGGCTTGCCAGCGGCACGCCCTCTGCACGCGTCCGCTGCGCGGTCGCGTCAGCGCGGAAGATATGGGCAGCAGTGCAAGCCAACTAGAGCGCTAACCTTACCGGCTCGAAAAGTTACACTTCCGCTTTTACCGCGGAGCAAAACCGAGCACAGGCGTCACAAAGTAAACAGTGCACAATAGTAATTGATATGTGGGCACAACTGAGGGTGAGTAGTAAGCAGCAAACAAAGAATCAGTTTTCAAAACCGTATGTGCAAATAAGCAATATGTGCAGATAGCAGGATCAATTAAAATTCATTTAAAAACACAGTGTGCAAATGAGCAATTTGACCCACTCACAGACCCACTCAGAGACTCATGCACACACTCTCATATCCACTTAGAGATTCACACACCCACTCACAGATGCACCCACTCACAGACCCACTCAGAGAAACATGCACTCACTCACAAAACCACTCAGACTCATGCACACCCTCACATACCTATTTAGAGAATCCACTCACAGATTCACACAGAGACTCACATACCCACTCATAGAGCCACTCAGACAATTGCACCCACTCAGAAAGTCACACACCACTCACACATCCACTCAGACACTTTTACATCCATTGACAGACCCACACAGACTCACTTGGGAACTCACGCATCCACTCATATACCCACTCAGACACTCATGCACCCACTCACAGTTCCACTCAGAAAGCCATGCACTCACAAATACAGAGTCAAACACTCACACACTCACTCAGAGACTCATACCCAGTCACACAACCACTAAGAGACTCTTGCACACACTCACAGACCCATTCAAACACTCATGCACTCACTCACAGATCCACTCAGACACATACACGCACTCACAGACCCACTCACATACTCATAAACCCATGTACAGCCCCAGTCATACACTGTCGCACCCATTTACAAACCTACTCATACACTCATACACCCACTGAGACACTCATGCACTCATTCACACACTCACTATCAAAGGTTACTGGTTACAGTTAGGAAATAAAATTTAAAAGCCATAGAAATGTACTTAAAAACCAAAGATTACAG
Organism: Triturus cristatus; assembly: GCF_964204655.1. Lineage (NCBI taxonomy): Eukaryota > Metazoa > Chordata > Amphibia > Caudata > Salamandridae > Triturus > Triturus cristatus. Next base: position 577,551,418 of record NC_140583.1, on the reverse strand, counting down.
AGACGATATAGTTAGGAAATAGAATTTAAAAAAACATAGAAATTCACTGAAAAAATCAAAGGTTATGGGGACGTTATAGTTAGGAAATATTATTTAAAAACCTTAGAAATACACTGAAAAAACTAAAGGTTACAGAGAAGTTAGATTTTAGGCTCATATTTCACTCTTACAAAGCCATTGAAATTCACCAGTTATAGTTACCTGAGCTAACTATAACTTGCGCCCCAGCAATACACTGCTTATGCCCGCACATATTACTCATGACATGGTCAGTGACATCACACACCCACTCACATACCCACACAACCTCTCAGACACCCACCCATACAGCCACTCACACACCCACTCATACATTCATAGAGCCATTCACATATCTACTTACTCACTCATAGGCCCACTCACACAACCACTTACTCACTGATACAGCTACTCATTCAAGTTACTCATCCATACAGACATTCACACAGCTACACACTCACCCATACAGCTACTCACACACCCACTTATTCACCCATACAGCCACTCACACACACTCACTCACCCATGCAGCCTCTCAACAGAGCCACTAACACACATACAACCCCTTACATACCTATTCACACACCTGTACATTTATTCACTTACCCATACAGCCACTCACACAAACACTCAGGCCCTCATCTATGAGAAGTGACACATCGCTGCGTGAAAGCAGCAATGCGTCACTTCTCAGTGCACCCTCCTTGCAACATGATGGATGCGTCATATTTACTGTATGACGCATCATGTCGCAAGGAGTTACAGATACGTCAGTATTTCTGACGTATCGGTAGGTGCAAAAGTGACACATTGCTGGAGTGTGTCACAAAAGTGACGGAACTCCAGTAATGTGTCCTTTCACATGGGCAAGGGCCCCATGTGAAAGGGCCTGTGTCAGTCTCATGCCTGCTGTGAGGCAGGTGTAAGATATTGACGCATTTGCACCCTAGAAGTGGTGCAGTGAAATCTCGTAGATTTCACTGCATCACTTCTACAAGTCTTACTTATATAGCAATGCCCACCCTGCATACATTATACCTGACGCAGGTATAATGTAGCCCAGGGGTTTACAAAGTGATGCATCTGCTTAGATGCATCACTTTGTAAATAGGGTGCAACAGGGGCCATGTTTTACGCCACCGATGCATCACTAAAAGTGACGCAACGGAAGCACAAAACTGTTGCAAGGCCTCATAAATAAGGCGCTCACTCTCCAATACAGCCACTCACACACCCACTCACTTAACCAAACACCCACTCAAACCACCACTCACTCACTCATACAGACACTTGCTCACCCAGTCACCCATCCATACAGTCACACACACAGTCACTCTCTCACCCATACAAGCACTCACACACCCATTCACTGACCAATTCAACCACACACATTGCCACTCACTTACCTATAGAGCTACTCACACACCCACTTATTCACCCATACAGCTACTCACATATCCACTCAGACACCCACTCACACAAGGACACACCCAGTCACACAGCCACTCACATAAAGTATAATAGAAATAGTATCACTCGTTAGTAGTGCACAAGGTATACTAATGTAACTGTTGTAGTACCTTAGTATACATGTTTAACATTCATAAACGTTTAGAAAACACTCAGTCACTGGATGATGTCATCAGTGATGTCATCACTGATGTAATTTGAGATGTCCTCAGCGTTGTTATCAGTGATGTTACTGACCATGTCTTGAGTGATGTAATATGTGAGGTCATAATCAGTGCATTGCGGGGGCATAAGTTATAGTTAACTCAGGAACTATAACTGGTGAGTTTCAATGATTTTGGATGAGTGAAGTTTGAGCTTAACTATAATGTCCCTGTAACCTTTGGTTTTCTCATTGACTATATATAAACGGATCCCGCCTAAAGTTTTTAAACAAAATGCTTTTGTAGCCCTGAGGGTTCCTTGTGGGACCCCCCACCAAGAGGCCTAGGGGGTCAGGGTATTTCTACCCTGCCCTCTTTCCTTTTTTTAATGTTTTCTCTGGGACTCAGCTCAAGCCTAGTCCCAAGATGGCTGCCAACACTTCCTGGTTTGAAGTGTTGCCAGCCAATCAGATCTCAGCATGAGATCGGGAGTGTTTGCGTTTCCACAATATCAATCAATCAATCAATCAATCAGGGTTGGTAAAGTGCAACTTCTCACCCTTGAGGGTATCAAGGTGCTGGCCCATTGAGTGCTGGGGTCATCCGAAGAGCCAGGTCTTGAGGTCCTTCCTGTCCTTCCTGAACTGGGGCAATGTTGGAGCTTGCCAGAGGTGGAGGGGGAGGTCGTTCCAGGCTTTGGCTGCAAAGTAGGAGATGGACTTTCCTCCCGTTCTGGTCTTATAGATATGTGGGATGGTGGCCAGAGAGACCTCGGCTGATCGGAGGTGTCTTTTGGGTGCATGGAAGGAGAGGCGGTTGGTCAGGTAAGTGGGACCAGTCTTGTGAAGGGCCTTGTATGCATCGGTGAGGAGTTTGAAGGTTATTCTTCTTTTGACTGGGAGCCAGTGGAGGTCACAGAGGTGTTGGGTGATGTAACTGCAACAGGGGTTGTTGAGGATTAGCATGGCAGCAGCATTCTGGACATTCTGGAGTTTGTGAAGGAGTTCCTTGTTTATTCCGGTGGTTCATCGTGAGCGATGAGTCTAGTATGATACTGAGGTTTTGTGCGTGGTCCGTCGGGGTGGGGGGATTTCCAAGGGTGGGGGGCCACCAGGAGTTGTCCTAAGCTGAGGGGGTGGAGCCAAAGATGGGGACTTCTGTTCTGTTTTCTCAGAGTTGAGTTTCATATATATAAATTTTGATTTTGGTTAATATCTCTAAAACTACTGAACAGATTTACACCAAATAACAAAAAAGCAGTTCCTTGGATCAACATCTACATAGCTGCCAAATTTGGTGCAATTCCGTTCAGCAGTTCGGGCTGTAGACGTGTCTGAAGGTCCTAAGGTAATTAACATGAGGAAAACACGTCTTGGGATCCCCAGTTTTCTCATACCCCACATGACAGATCTCAACGAAATATTCAAAACAGCAGGTGAAGCGAGTGTTGTATTAGTTTAGAAAATTTTGTTAGGATTCGTCAAATGGCACCAAAGTGACTGGCAAATGAAAAAACACTCTTCCTATGGAAACTAGGTCCTAAATATAACTACCTGCGCGCACCTCGCGATTTAAAAAAAAAAAAACAATTTCACGGTGCGCGCGTGAAAAACCTGAAAAAAAAAAAATTTATAAATACATAACTTAGCATTTAAAAAAAACGTACAAATTCACTGAAAAAACCATAGGTTTCACACACGTTATAGTTACGAATTAGCATTTAAAAAACCTTGCAAATTCACTTAAAAAACCATAGATTTTACACATGTTATAGTTAGCTGGACATTTCACTCGTAAAAAACCAATGAAATTCCCCCGTTATAGTTAGTGCAGGCAACTATAACTCACGCGACCGCAATCCTCTGCTGATGACGTCAGATATTACATCACTGATGACATATGTGTCTTTGTGAAAAATAAATATTTATAATATATGTATAGCTAAACATTAATGGAAGAAGACATGGGTAAATACGAGTCTAAATACAGTGATGTAATATCTGACGTCATCAGCAGAGGATTGCGGTCGCGTGAGTTATAGTTGCCTGCACTAACTATAACGGGGGAATTTCATTGGTTTTTTACGAGTGAAATGTCCAGCTAACTATAACATGTGTGAAACCTATGGTTTTTTAAGTGAATATATATATATATATATATATATATATATATACATATATATATATTCACCACAAAATGACCTTGTTTTCTGGAATCCGTGTCCCATGGGCAGGTGGCGAGTAGGAACCGAGCAGGTCTCCCGGTAATTCTATAACACACAGCGTCTTCTTCACAGAAGGACTCGCACTCGGGAGGGAGAATTGACTGTTTATTTAGTCACTCGTAACGCGTTTCGTCAGTGAAACGGACTTGATCACACGAAGTGTACAAAGAATGGGAGGTGTATACATAGCTGGGAAAATAAACGACAGACAGAAGTTTGTCTAGTGGTGTCTGTAACGTTGGAGGCCATTTCTAAATGTCAGAAAATTGCCAGTTTATACATATATACGACTAAATAGCTAGTTCCATGCTGTATTAATGAAATCATAATAGACCTCCATTTTCAAAAGTAAATATACAAAGTGTATCAGCATGATGAACTTTACATAACTAGAAAAATACTGGGAAAATAGACGACAGACAAAAGTTTGTCTCATGGTGCCTATAGCTTTGGCAGCCATTACTAAATGTCGAAAAGATAATGCAAGAATATACGATTCCATGACTATATGCTTGGTTACATATTAAGCCCACAAAGTCATTTGAAACCTTAATATTCAAAAATCAATATACAATAGTGTATCAACATAATGGGCTAAAAAACAGCTATTTGTGGACCTTATGATTGGCATAGTGCCATGCATTCAACACGCTGTCAATGATAGCATAAATTAGCAAGCATTACAAATTTACATACACGAATTGTGTGTCCTCGTTAGTATTCTGCATCACTCATCGGCAAATAAGTAGAGGCAATACAACTGGTGCACAGAAACATGCCCCATATTGGGGAGCATGGGTGGTCACATGACATGCTATACACTTGTATATACATTTCATTATCTTACATAACTAGTCACATAACCACATAAAGTTCTCTTGGATTATATATACATATTTGAAGGGAGATATATACGGCATAGTGCCCCTTGTATATTGTACACCTTAAGCTTCTGTTCGTTGCAATGTCAATTGCCTCTCGAATCAGACAAAATTCTAAAACCACCAGCACTGTACCACCTCTTTTGCAAAAAATATAGTGCTCAAATAAATCATAAGATCATCAAAAAAGAAGTACAAAGAAAGAATGTAATAAAAAGTTCTTTCCTTACTGTACCCACAGAACCGGGAAGAAAAGGGTAGGGTAACCGGTAAGGATGAGAATAATCCGAAGAGATGGCGACCCTTCCATTCCTCCTGTGCAACAAAAGAAAGAGAAAAAAGAAAAGGGGAATTATGCCCAACATGCTAAGAAAAAACATAAGTTAAAATTGCACATATTCGTACTATTGAGTCATAGTACCTATAAATGGCTAAAAACATTCATATTTGAACAACCAGCAATCGGATATGCCTAACCCCAATGCGGGTTGTGCTAACGGAAAAACAGAAGGCACATATGAAACAGTAATTATTCTTCATGTAGGTGTACACTCAGTTCTTCATCCAAATTATGTCCCTTAGGGAACTTAGTTTCCAATATCATTATCCATTTGGATTCACGTTTCCGGAGTAATAAAGTTCTATTACCCCCTCTTGGGCCAAGGTGGATTTGTTCAAGGATGAAGTAACTAAGCAGGGAGCTGTTGGATAGATGGAAAAGGTCAAAGTGTCTCGCAATGGGATAGTTGGTATCTTTCCTATTGATGGCCCGCATATGCTCTAACACTCTTTTCTTAGCCATACATGTAGTGCTCCCCACATACCACAGTTTGCATGGGCATATCAATACATAAATACAAAAGGACGTACTACAAGTTAGAAATTGGTTGATCATTCTAGGTTTACTTTGGCCAGGAATATTCACAGTTTTGGTCATATGGCTGTTACGGCATGCCTTGCAGTGGCCGCACGGATAAAAACCGGTAAGGTTCTGTACATTACCAGATGTTCTGGAAGTTACATCACTGTGTACCAAAAGATCTCTTAAACTGCGACCTTTCCTGTAGCTTATTCTGGGTCTATTTTCGAATGTATGGCCAATAATAGGGTCACTTTGTAGAATCTTCCAGTTACTAGTTAGTATTCTGTGTATTGGTTCTGAGTTACCACTAAAAGTGAGTATCACTCTGTTGGTGCCCTCTGTGGAAATTTCTGTAGTGTCCGTATTCGTAGATAGGGTTTGAGCATGGTCTATGGAATTGACTTTGGTAATGGCTTTATTAAGGACCCATTGAGGATAACCTCTTTCCCTGAATCTTTTGACCATGATTTCCTTCTCGCGGTGGAATGCGTCATTGGTACTACAATTTCTCCTCGCTCTTAGCAACTCACCATATGGAATGCTCCATTTGAGTGGTTCTGGGTGGCTGCTAAGAGCGTGAAGAAGTGTATTGCCCGCTGCAGCTTTGCGAAACAGACTTGTATGTAGTCTGTCTCCTTGGGGTTTGATCAGTAGGTCTAAGAACTCCACTGAGTGCTTACTCATACTATTGGTCAGGGAGATGTTACGATCATTGTTGTTGAGTTTATCTATAAACTCAATAGCAGTTTGTTCAGTGTCAGTCCAAATAACAAAAAGGTCATCTATATATCGTAACCAGATTTTGACTTTACTGAAAGAATCATTAAGTGTATTGTCTTTCCTGATTTCCTCCTCCCATTTCCCCATAAATAAATTGGCAAAACTTGGGGCAAAACAAGTCCCCATTGCTGTACCAAGGATCTGTTTATAAATGATGCCATCAAACATAAAAATGTTGTTGGTAAGACATAGATGCATCATTTGAAGTACCATGTTCGTGTGTTCAAGAAATTCAATCGGTCTTTTGTTCAGATAGTATTCGCATGCTTGCATACCTTGTGTATGGTCAATAATGCTATACAAAGAATTCACATCAAGTGTGAGCATAAGGTCATTCGGTTCCCATTTGATATTATTGAGCTTGAGTAAAAAATCTTTGCTGTCCTTAACATAGGAAGGGAGTTCCACAACATATTCACGCAAAAAATGATCAACATATTTCGATACATGTTCAAAAGTGCTGCCTATAGATGACACAATAGGTCTTCCAGGGGGTACTTTCGAGTTCTTGTGAACTTTGGGGAGAAGATATAAGACAGATAATCTCGGGTAATCACGTTTTAAATAACAATACTCTTTCCATGAAATATAACCCTTTTCCTCCCAAAGTTTAAGTTTGGCCCAGATGTCAAAAATACTGGCATTGTACATGTCAATGTTTGATTGCATATAAAATCTGGTATCACTAAGCTGCTTTCGTGCCTCCTCCATGTACATTTGTTTTGCCCACAAAACAATATTGCCCCCTTTGTCTGCGGGGCGTATAACAATGTTGGGATCCTCACTTAATGTTTTCAAGAATTCTTTTTGTTCAATAGATAAATTGAACTGTACATTTTTGATTTTGTTTTTTGGTATTTCAATTTTAATAGAGACTGTGTCACCATCTCATGGAATGTATCTATGTTATCATGGGGAAGGTTGGGGTAGAAAATGGACCGGGGTTTGAATTTGGTGGACACCGCCGAGTCAGTGGGAATGTCCAGCTCTACTGCTTCGCTGGAAATACTTACCGGTGTCTCATTGCCCATGGCTAGAACCTGCATATCACGCAGGATATCTGCATCTGCAATATTCAGATTATACATAGGACGACCAACCTCTTCATTTATAAAGCCTTGGTTGGTCTGATCCCGTTTGTAAAGGAAATGCCATTTCCTCAGTTTGACTTTGCGAATAAATCTGTACAAATCGATACGTGTATCCGCATAATTAAAAATTTCCGTAGGGCAGAAAGTCAAACCTAGGCATAAGGTACTTTTTTCGAACATTGTCAGTTGTTTGTCACTCAAATTAATAATGGTTTTATTTACCATGTCCGGATCCATTATTTCCTGTTTCTTGAGCCACGTGTCTTGTTTCCCATGGGCTCCTTTGTGTTGTTTTGATTCCCTTTGTTTTCTTCTTTTGCGTCTTTGTTTGCTCCTCCCCTCCCTCTTCCTCTTCCACGGCCTCTGCCTCGTGGTGTTCTTCCTCTTTTCTCGGTGGTGACTGTGTATTCGTTCTTGGTACTTGTCGGCCTTTTCGTAAGACCCGGAACTCGTCTAAAAAAGTAGCCGTTCGGGTAGTAGGTGGTCTTTCTAATGATGAGCTTGTAGTGGAGACTGAAATATCTGTATCCGATCCATTCGTTTCTGGAATTGAGGAGACCACTTCTTTCTCCACTAGTTGTGTTGATTCAATGTTGGGTGGTAGGTCATTATACAAGTGATCATATTTATGACTATATGTTAATATCCGGCCGGATTCGTAATCCACACAGTCTCTGTGGAGTTTTCTCTGCTTCCGGTTTTTTATGTCCTCTTCGTGTTGTTGGAGTTTGGGTTTGAGGTCTACCATGAATTTCTGTATCATGTCTTGTTCGCTACATTTAGATAGATCTGTTTCAATAGTACTGATTTCAGACAGAATCAATTCACGGTCTTCAAAAGCGTACTTTATAAGTATGTTCAACATATTTCTAGAGCTGTTTGCTGAGTTTTCTTGCCAGTCCTGCAGCATGCGTGGATTCTGAGACTCATATGAAGGCATGATATAAATTCTTAAACCCCTCGGGACCATTTGTTTGTCCACATAGTCCTGTAGAGAAATGGCCTCCCACCACTTTGCAGTTTCTGATTTATATATATATATATATGTTGTATAATTCGTCACCAGCTTCCATGTTGCTCATATATATATCCGGTTCAAAACTCGATTACGCCGCGTGAATGAAGGTACTGTACTCAGCAAGGTACTCGGTTCTTTTTTAATTTCGAAGAATTTTGTACAGGACGCGTTTCGACATGTATGCCTTTTTCGACTGGATCACAAAGTGCATTTGCGTACAACATAAATATATCCGGTACACGTTAAGGGTTTCCGGGTCAAACCCAATAAACATAGTAGACAGACTCAAAACATTGATATGGGTAGAAATGCCATGCATAAAACAAGAAAAAGAAAATGCATTTCATACTTTGACTCGTTATTTGTTTGGAGCGATATTTACAAACACATTATGAACTTATCATTGTCTATACTGCAGTAAAAATAATAATACAAATTAAATGAATAATTCATTATTCTGTTTGATTCTTTGCAACAATTCAAAAGAACCCATATAGATTACTCCATATAGGAACACTCATAATTGAGCCCTGAATGGACATGAACAAATTCATTCACATGGAAAAATTTTATGAGAGGGATTAAAGACTCCTGCTCCCATATTGAGGTGTCTAGGGGAGGTAACACAGACATGACAGTTATCCACAATTAAGCTATTCTACAGCGTGGAGATTTCAAACACTAGCAACCATCAAGTTTACCAAATTTTTACCCTAGGTGGCTAGCTAATTCTTCTCCTGTGTTTAAGCCATCAGGGAAAGTAGTTTGTAAATCAATAATAAATCTAGATTCAAGTCTCCTCAGTCGTAGTTCCCAGTTGCCACCCCATTCACTCACTGGAACATGATCAAGCCAGAAGAATGTCAGCAAATTCCTATTGCTGTCATGGAATTTGGCAAAATGCCTAGCTACAGGGTAGGTAAAATCTAGATTCTCAATAGCTCGTGCATGATCTAAAATATGGTGCTTGGCAGGGGGAATCGTGCTACCAATGTACTGCTTGCCACAAGGACAGAGCAAGCTGTACACACAATACGGCGTATTACAAGTTAGAAACTTATTGATGGCTTTTGGGTTAGGCATGTTGGGAATTTTATACGAAAGGACCTTTTAATTCCCTCACAGGCCTTACATTTAAGGCATGGAAAGAAGCCTGTGAGAGTACTGATACGTGGGACAAATGGGATTGATTCATGATGACTTCTCACTAATGTGTCTTTTAGAGATTTACTTCTTCTAAAAGTTATTTGTGGATAAGCAGGATGAATATTTCCTATAATCCCATCTGCTGTCAAAATAAGCCAATTTCGGCATAACGTTTTTCTCAAGAGGCCTGTTTCATTTGAGAAGGTTGTTATGAATCTAAAGGTTTCGCTATCATCCTTGTTAGGATTCACCTTCTTATATAGTAGGCTTTGTCTTGAAATCTTATTTACCTTATTTAAGGTTTTGGCTAACAGTTCCGGGCAGTAGCCCCGTGACTTGAACCGTTCGATTGGTGAGGATGCTTCCTAAGCAAATCAGTATCTAGAGAACAATTGCGTTTTAAACGCAACAGTTCAACATATTGCATACTATTTTTTAATTATTTCTGATGACTGCTTCGTGCTTCAAGTACAGAATTTCCAGCTCTGTCTTTCCTATAGAGGGCGGTACAGATTTTGTTATCCCTCACAAATACTCTCAGATCTAGGAAAGACACTTCTGTTGAACTTATGTGTCCACTGAAATGCAGATTCAAACTATTGTTGTTTAGTTCTTTGATATATTTCTCAGCTTCTTGTTTGGGCCCCTTCCACAAAATAAACAAATCATCAATGTATCTATACCATGCGGCGATACACCTGACCCAATGATTGTACTGGTCGGCCCAGGCCACCTGCTTCTCCCACCAGCCAACGAACAAGTTCGCATAACTGGGGGCGAAGCAGGTGCCCATCACCGTTCCCTGTATTTTCCGGTAATGCTGCTTATTGAATAAAAAGATGTTATTTGTCAGGAAGAATATTATAAATTCAAACAGCATTGCATTGTGTTCTGAGAAGTGTAGAGATCTACTCTTCAACAAATATTGAACAGCATTAATTCCCTGTTCAATACAAGTATATAAACATGTTATATCCAGGACAATCATCCACATATCTGGTTCCCATGGTATATTCATGATATTTTTAATAAAATGAGTAGTGTCCTTGATATATGAGGGCAACATATGAACAAACTCTGCCAAGAAAAAATCAATGTAGTTGGACATGTTTTCATTCAAGCAGCCCCTTGAGGACACAACTGGACATCCTGGTGGTCGAGTTGCATCTTTATGTACTTTTGTTAAGTGGTAGAATGTGGCGGTGACTGGATGTGGGCACGTTAAAAATTTTAATTCATTGTTATAGAGCATTCTTTTGTCCATCCATTTTTTAATAAGCTCGTGATACTCTGTGATGCTTTTAATATATACATCTTTAGTAATCTGGATGTAACATTTATTGTCCGACAATTGTTGTAGTGCCTCTTGTTCATAATACGTTCGAGTCATTAAAATCACATTTCCACCCTTATCAGAGGGTTTACAATTTAGATCTGGGTCACTGATTAATTCTTGTAGTGCCATGCGTTGTCCTCTGGTTAGGTTATTCTCCAGATTGCTGGGTGTTGTAGACCTAAGTTTAAGCAAGTCCTTCTTCACAGACTCTTCAAATGTGTCTATGTGATCAAATGAAGTTATTGGCATATAAGTGGACTTGGCTTTAAAACATGTTCTAGGTGCCTTCTGTTCAATGCCATAACTCGTGATATTACATTTCAATTGTAAAGGCATGCATGGTAAAGGCATAAGCGCTGTAAAGTTTTGCCTGGTAAAGACATCCATGGTAAATGCATTTGCGTTGTAAAGGATGTGTGGTAATGGTATAGCATTGTAACGCTGTGTTGCAAGGGCTGTTTCTCATAGTTATGTGGCCACACCAACATTTCTTCCTCACAACCTCACCAGGTTGTAAAATAGAGCAAGCCATGTTGGAAGGGATGGCATGATATTTGCTGCGGGTTAGAAATACACTATCCCTTGGTGTATGGTCAGGACAAGTAGTACAATAATACGACAAACATTTGAATCACACAAAAGTTCCTTCACATATATTGAACTCCTAAATGATATTTTCTGCCACAACCGATTAGTATGTGTCCTTCTTTTTTTCCAAAGCCATGAGTTATTGCCAGTCCTGTGTCATCTGCCTGACACACAAGGTCAAAAAAATTATTACGACTACCCACGTCTTATCCTCCACATCCAGATGGATTTTATTCAGATGCCTAAATGTGCAAATTATTCATATGTCTTGGTAATGTATGTATGTCATACACACAAAATAGAGGGGAGAGAGGTACCTCTCCTTTTCTGTCCTCCCTAATTAATATACTTACACACGAAAGGTAAAAGGAGGAAATGTAATATTCTCTCAAATCAAGAAAACTACATGGAGAAAATGCAAGGTTCTTTAAAAGTGCCCTCACCCACAAGTAGTGGCATGCTTCATTATTGGGTGTTTTACAACATCCCTGCACAGACCAACGCCAAGATAGAGCAATGGGAAATGGGGAAGACAATACACACATATATATGGGGATCTACTCTGCAGAACAAAGTGAATAAAATTACTTCAGGGATGTCCTAAACTAACTTTATTATTGAACCACAAAGATAGGATTAAAAACATCTATGGCAGTGAAGAAATGTGGATATTAGTGCCCCTTCATCCCTTCTATCTTTTCTCTCGTCAACATGTTTCAGTCACTCTCAATCACCCAACTGGGTCTCTTGGTCTTCCTCAGGACTCAGAGATCCAAGCTATTTTGTCATTCCTTATTTATAGTTTTAGTTTGGGGGATGGGGATACCGTTATCCAAAATGTAATGACCTTACTTGACATTCCTCAGAAAAACACACAACAGGTGATCCAAGTTTCATTTGAATTTCTCTGAAACTGGAGAGAGAGCTAGAGCATCTCCATGTAGTCACAAAATCGTCAAGGGAAGGACGCAGCAAACCTGTGCCACTCGCTGCCCCTTCACAGTAGTTTCATTCACTTTTTTTCTGCAGAGTAGATCCCCGCATATATGTCTGTATTGACTTCTCTAGTTCCCTTTGCTCCATCCCCAACATTGTTCTGCCCAAGGATGTTGTAGAACACACAATGATGAAGCATGCCACTATTAGTGGGTCAGGGGATGTTTAAAGGACCTTGTGTTTTTCCCATGTAGAATTCTTGATTTTAGAGAATGTTACATTTCCTCCTTTTTCCTTTTTGTGTGTATATGTCCACAGGATGGGTAGAAGCATAGCCCTGTACCTATGTCGAGGCTATCACGGGTGATAAGCTGTTAATCAAAGACTTTATCCCTTGGTTCAAGATATGGTACTGAATCAGTTGTGACCCCAGAACACACTTTGTGTCAGAAACAGTTTAGGAAGTCTGCAAGAACCTAGAATCAGATCATCACTTTCATTGTGTGATAGCTCAGGCACCGAGCGGATAATAACAAACAACAGCATTTTGCGTTGTTAACTTAGCCCTTGTACAGAATGTTCAAGGCGGTCTTGAAGTCTCGGTTCCCTCCTGCTGTCTGATCGCAAGAGGTGTTGTATTTATACAGTCTATGTACGTGTGTTACCCATTGATAAGTATGAGGTATGACGTTGGGGATTAAACCTTGTGCGTCGATGGGAGAGGGATGTATGCCTCCTGGAGAGTGTACTCATCAATTTTTCATATGCGCTAAGGATGACGCAATATCGATTGGGAAAAATCCACCCTCAGCATGGAACTAGGTGAAAGGTTTAGTCCATAAAAGGCTACAGTCCTTTTAAGACGTAATGACGCTATAAGGCATTCTGTCCTTATTTGGAGTTATGTCCTTATAAGGCTCGTTCATATGAAATAACAGGAGCTGATGTAGGGAAAGTGAAAGATGTTCCCTGGACCTATATTAGGGTACCGATACGAAATATAACAGTCTGACATTGTTCCTTAAATGTGGTAGGGTGCCTTAAAACCAATATTGGTGTTGTTGAAATGTTAATGGTATTTCTAGTGCTTGATACGTTGTGTAGTTGTTAAGAACTGCAGCAGCAGTGTAAGCATGAAAATGTCTTGATGCAACTTATGAATAGAATGCTTCTGTCCTGTATGCTTCCTGGGCCCGTACCACGAACGTCATGTCTCCTCCTGTCAGTGGAAGCCCATGTTGTTGTAGCATGTGTGTGACTATATGTCTGCCTTTCACCTGTATATTTGCCAGTGCTGCATTAGCAATTTGAATATGTAGATTTCAGATAGGGTACCTCTGTGGGGTGTTCCTTTTTAACGGTCCAACTTGAACAACCTACAGCCAATAGATAGGGTTTCCTGTTGGAATTGGGGTCTTTAGTTTGCAGAAGTATGTATCCTGTTCAAGTAGGTACCCACACTCTAATCGGGGCAAGTATAGTACGCACTAAACATTTACCAGTGCTCACCCTCTGGTTGCTTATTACATAACAGCCATGTTATTCTAAAGAGGCAATGTGTAAACTATTTGGGCACACACACACACACACACTAACACATGAAAACACCCCAAAAATACACCTCACCAACTTAGAAAACTAGCCAATATTTATATCTGAGTTAAACAAGACCAAAACGACCTAAATCCAACATACACAAGTCAAAATATGAATTTTTAAAGATGAAATAAAATGCAGTTCTTAGAAGTCTGTAGCTCCAACTGGGGCTATCTGGTCATGCCTGACCGGGACAACTCCAAAAGTTCAGTCTGACAGAGGTGAAGAGCAGACCGGATACAGGAATCACACGGACTCCATTACAGTTCCTTGGATGTGCCGGGAATCAAAGACAATAGGTGGGATTGCGGATGCAGGTGATGCGTTGGTTTCTTAAGACGTGTAGCGACGTTGAAGCTCTGCCACTCCAGGACGATGTGCTGGACAGAGGAGGTGATGCATTTGTTGCGGGTGCAAGGCCTTGGCTCCTTAAGACGATGCAGCGCTGACGATACATCGATTTCAACAGTGTGATGCATTGGTTCTGTGGCATTAAAGTCGAACCACTGGGCTGAAGACAATGCATCGGTCAAAAGCCATGTTGGACCAGGGCTGTGTAGGAGTCGGAGTGGTGCAGCACAGACTTCAATAAAGCAGTGCTTGAGATGCATGCGGTGGCGGGTCCTTGGAGGCGCTGCACGAAAATTGGGACTGCATTGAAAGTTGAGGTTGTTGCGTTGCGCTCTCTGCAAGCAGTGTAAACGGCTTTTGTTCAGGCAGTGGCAATGCTCAGTATCGGAGGGATGTACCAGTTCTGAACTGACGTTTTGGAGTTGAGGCATCAGTTTCTTGAATACAGCATCGAATTCACCTCCAAGAGCCCAGCACTGGATTAGGCACCACTTGGCAAGGCAGGACTCACAGCAAAGGAGCCCAGGTGCTGGTAGCAAGATGCAGGTGAAGTCTTTGATATCCCTGAGACTTCAGCAACAAAAGACACACTCAGTCAACCTCTTGGGTAAGCTTAGAAAGAAGGATGCAGAGAGTAAAGTCCAGTCCTCTCACTCCCAGGCAAGAAGGAGCAGGCAGCAGCCAACACAGCAAAGCAAGCAGAAAAGTGACAGTCCCTCCTGGCAGCACAACATCTCTTCTTCCTGGCAGAATGTCCTCAGTCCAGGAGTATTCTGAGTATATGGTGTCAGAGGTCCGCTACTTATAACCCTTTTAAATTTTGAAGTAGGGAGACTTCAAAGAAAGGTCTTTGTAGTGAACAAGACTCAGCCCTTTCTGGCCCTGGCTCCAGACACACTACAGTGGGGTATGCAGCTGTTTGTAAGGGGATAGACACAGCCCTATTCAGGTGCAAGTGTCAATTCCTCCCACCACTCTAGCTCAGGAAGGCTCATAAGCCTGGTGATGGGCCATCAGGATATGCATGGCACACTTCACCTCGCTTTGTGTGTGACTGTGTAGATTGAATTCACAAAGTCCACCTGTCATCCAACCCAGATTGGTATTTTAGGGACAGGCACTAAATGGTTAAAGTAAGAAAATGTAAATTTTATAAAAGTGGCATTTTCAGACCTGAAATTAAAAAGACAACTTCACTAAAATATATGAATTTAATTTGTGAGTTCAGAGACACCAAACGTACTCTTCTTATCTTTTCCCAATTGGAAGTTACACTTGGAAAATGTTACAAGGCTGCTCCAAGCCTAAGCTATGGGAGAGAAAGGCCATGTAAAACTTAAAAGCACGTGTCCAACTTTTTAAATACACTGCACCCTGCCCATGGGGCTACTCAGTGCCTACCTGTAATAAATGGGAAGGATTGGGCCTTCATCTTTTCCACGTTTGACATAGACTGCCAAAATATGCCGGCATTTCCCTCTCATCCTTCTCAGGCCTTGAAAGGTTTAACAATCCTTTGAACTTAGACATGCCAGATGTGATTCACCTCCAATGACTGAGCAAGGCTATATTTGTGAGCACTGAGGTGCAAATGTGTTTTTGTTGGACTTAGAATATCGGATTTTTCAGTGGAGAATGTTTCTTTCTAATCACCTCCTTTTGAGTACCATCTTTCCCATGGATGTTTGTTTCACAAGCACCACCCACAAGGAGGCCGGGTCTATTTCAGTTGCACGTCACAAGCCTACCATTGGCTGCCCTTAGACTGGACTGGGACCTGTTTTTAAGGATACATCATTCTTTCAATAAGACACTTTGATAATAATCCTTTAAAATGCTAAAGGGAAAGTCAAGCTTTAAAAGAAATGCAGAGATTTGCATACTTATGTGAACTTACGAGGTTGACACACCAGTTTAAAATTGTACACACAGGCTCTGTAATGGCTGGCCTGAGATGTTTGAAGGGCTACTGATATGGGTGGCACAATTAGTGCTGCTGGCTCACTAGTAGTGTTTGATTACAGGCCCTGGGCACATGAAGTGCACAGTACTAGGGACTTATTAGTACATCAAATATGCCAATCATGGAGATATCTTTTTTTTTTTTTTTTTTTTTTATTGAGCAGAGCAGAGCAACGATATAGCATCCATATACAGAATACAATTTATATTGACAGGGTGTTACAATTACAAAAACACAATTGTTAAATAGCCTTCCCATCTATGTATCTTCCTTCCTTCCTTTATAATACTAAAAGTAATAATCAAAGATCTCAACCAAGTTTAAGAAGGGACATAATATACTAAACAACAGCAGTAAAGTGCTATAGGGAAAGATATAATATCTGTAATAGTGTGCAACAATTACATAAAGGAAAGTGCTAGTGCTTCTCAAGTATAGTCATTTGGAAAAAAGTGCTAGTGCATCCAGTTACAAAATATTAAATAGCCTTCCCATCTATGTTCCTTCCTTCCTTCCTTTATGTTACTAAAAGTAATAATCAGAGATCTCATCCATGTTTAAGAAGGGACATAATATACTAAACAACAGCAGTAAAGTACTATAGGGAAAGGTATAATATCTGTAATAGTAAGCAGCAATTACATAACGGAAAGGGCTAGTGCATCTCAAGTATGGTCATTTAGAATAAAGTGCTAGTGCATCCATTTACAGAGACCACTGCAATTTACAACAAGATATAATTCATTTTCCTAAGCTTTACCCTTAAAATGCCACAGCATTATTTTTAAATTCTGTTGGAAATGTGCAAAAATCGCAAAAAAAGAAAAGCACTTGATTGTAAAAGCTACTACAATTTTAACAACATAGCCAGACATTGTTCAATTTCCTGTATCTTTTTCCAGATCTCTAAAATACTTCCAGTCTTTCTCAAATTTCTTAATGGCCCCCACCCGGCTTGCATATGCTTTTTCAAAATTATAAGTTCTTCTCATTTTCATCCACCACTTCAGGTGAGATGGAGCATTGGTGGACTTCCAATTCTGTAGGATTAAGGAACGGGCAACTGTACAAGAAATAAAAACAAAGGTCTCTTCAGCCCTGCTGGATATTATTCTATTTTTAGAGATGCCAAACAAAGCCAATTCGGCCTCGTGCTGTATATTCTTGCCAATTGCCCTTCCCAAATCCTCAAAAATTGTATTCCAGAATAATTCTAGTTTCGGGCAAGAAAAGAAAATATGGTACCAGCCACCGTGACCATTAGCAAGACATCTAAAACATTTATTTTCTACTTCCGGGTATCTTTTTCCCAGGGCCTCCGGAGTCAGATAAGCTAACCATCGTGATAAAAAGGCCATCCTTTTAAAGTTAGCCGCTCGCAAAGCTTTGTTACCTAAACGACAAATTGTTTCCCAGTCCTTACAGAGAAGACTGCATTGTGTCACGTGGTCTATTTTTCTTAGGTGGCTTTCAACCAATGGCATTTGTTTCTGTCGATGTAGCAGCCTATACCAATTCCCTATGCCCATTATTTTGGCCCCGTATAGGGCTACCGCTAGTTCGGATGGAGAATTAAAAATGTCAAGTATTTTCCTTATAAAATATACGATTTGTAAATATTTGAAAAAAGTAGGTCTATTCGGGCTATTTGCTCTAGTCATCACCTCCTGCCACGAGATCATTCTATTCAAAATAGAGAAGTGTCTTAATTCTTTTAGCCCACACTTTTACCAATTAATTAGATGATGTTTTTTCACTTGGAGCCCGAGATCGAAACATTCCCTCAAACTCAGAAATTGCAAACCGGAGGAGTCTGTTTTTTTTAGAAAAAACTCTGAAGTCTGAAATAATATTCCCTTAAGGTCTTATATCGGGTTTTTTTGGGATATTTTGAAGTCTTTAGGAACACTTGTAAATTGGAGCCATTTTCCTGTAGCATTTTATCCAAAAAGAAGCTATCTCGCTTATATGTCGAACCCATCAGTCCCGCCACTATGTCTAAAAAGGCGGCCTCATAATATATTTCCACATCTGGTAGGGCCAAACCGCCCTGTGCAGTACATAGTTGTACTATTGGCAATTTAACCCTAGAAAATTTTCTCCCCCATACGAAACTTCTGAACATCATTTCTATTTCTTTAAAAAAGGAGAACTTGATTTTAATAGGGATATTACTAAATAAAAATATGAGCAGCGGAAGTATTGACATTTTGATTAGGGATACCCTGCCCACAATTGAGAGTGGTAATAAAAGTCATTGATCGAAAAGTTTCTTGATCTTATCTTTCATCCTGATGTAATTTAATTCAAACAGCTGATGGTAATGGGAGTTGATGTAAATTTCTAGATACCTAATAGGATCTTTGTTAACAGCTTGTGACCTTAAGTCAGATGGAAGATAATTTAGGTCCGTATTTAATGCGAGTATTTCTGTTTTATTAGGATTTATTTAATAACCACCAATTTGCTCAAATTCTCTAAATTCTCTTAACACACTCTCTATATTTTCTTTATTGGGCATCAAATATAAAATAATGTCATAGGCGAACAATTTTATTTTGGACATTCGGAAAACTGGAGATCGAATAGCAGCATTGTTTCTGATCTTAATTACTAAAGGTTCAATAAAAAAAGTAAAAAGCAACGGTGAGAGGGGACAACCCTGCCTGGTCCCTCTATTAATTTTTATCGAGCCGGCTGTTTTCATATTAATAAAAACCTGGGCCGAGGCGCCTTGATAGATGTTACGTAGCATATCAACAATCTGGGCAGGGAATCCAAATTGTCCTAGGGTAGAACACAGGGTACTCCAATTAACTAAGTCGAAAGCTTTTTCGGCATCTACCATAGCAATACATGCCGGAGTCGAGTTGGTATTAAAAATCTAAAGCTTGTATTAGAAATTCGGTGTTTGCTGCCATGGATCTACCGGCTATGAATCCGGTCTGGTCGCTATTAATCACCTCTTGAGCCGCAAATGTAAGACGTTTGGCCCAGATTTTCATTAAAATTTTATAGTCGGAGTTTAAAAGACTTATGGGCCGGTAGGAATTAATGTTTTCGGGATTTTTGTCTTTCTTTACGAATGACACAATTATCGCCTCTTTAAATGTTGCCGGTATGTGACCTCCCTCTTTGAAGTTATTAAATAATTGTTTCATAGGAGTCAGCAATTCTTTTAGGAATAGTTTATAAAATTCGATGGGAAATCCATCTTGCCCACATGCTTTTCCCCCGGCTGTTTCTTTTACAGAAGTTGATATTTCTGATGTTTCAATCTCTAATTCGAGTTGGGAAAACCGACTCTCAGAAAATTTAGGAATTTCGCCGTTGGAAAAATAATTAAAAATCATATCGTCACCTGTTCAATACTCCGTTGAGTAAATACTGTGATAATGTTTAACAAAAATCTGTGAGATCCTATCCCTGTCAACTTCGTCTCGACCGGACTGAGGGTCTTGTATCTTTAGAATGAATGCTGACTCCTGTTTTTTCCTTGTTGCATTTGCTAACAATTTACCTATTAGCTGATTTTCTTCATAAACCTTTTGCTGGTACATTTTGGAGCTACAGATCTCTTCTAAGACGAAAAAATCCCGCAAGATGGTTTTTGCCTGTTCGAATTCATTGGGACATTTCCGGTCCCGAAGAATATGTTCTTTTTCGACTGCAGCCTGGAGTTGAGCTATTTTAAGCGATCTTGCTTTTGCCTGGGCTGCCGTATAGGCGATAATCTGGCCACGGGCAGCAGCTTTGAACCCACCCCAAACCGAAAACACATCAGCGGTGTTTAAATTTAACTTAAAAAATTCCAATATCCATTCCCTGAAATCCTTTACCCAGTCCTGATTTTGGAGGAGAGTGCGGTCAAGCTGCCACCTCGGCCGCTCCCCTTTCCCATCATCTATTGCAATCGTAAGTTCAATTTTGGCATGATCAGAAAAAGGATTGCACCCACTATCGATTTTTAAAATTTGAAGGGATCTTGATATGAGATAGAAATCGATTCGAGATGCAGTTGCAAAGCGATATGAATAGCAAGTAAACTTTGTTTCTTCAGGATTCCTAAGTCGCCAAGGATCTACCAGTTGATATTATTTTTTGAGGGCCTCCACAATCCTTAAAGTATTCGGTTTTAGTTGTTTTTTATT
This sequence comes from Triturus cristatus, assembly GCF_964204655.1. NCBI lineage: Eukaryota > Metazoa > Chordata > Amphibia > Caudata > Salamandridae > Triturus > Triturus cristatus. The sequence continues at coordinate 577,530,864 of NC_140583.1, read as the reverse complement.
TTTGTTTGATGTATCTTTCTTCAGGTTTTGTATGATATTAAAATCCCCTCCTACTATATTCTGTCCTGATGCTCCCCTCAAAAACTCATGAATTTTGATCAGGCTTTCAGTCTCATCGGTAACCGGACCGTAATAATTGACAAGATTAAACATTTTTCCCTGCAATTTAACCGTTACCCATATCCATCTCCCCTGTGAGTCTCTCTGAACTTGTAGGATTTCCCAAGGTATTTTTCTAGAAAGATAAATTGCGACTCCCCTCTGAGCCAAACCAGCTGATGCAAAAATCTGGGTAAATAAAGTTTGGGAGAATTTGATTTTAGGTGAGTCTCTTAAAAATATACTATTTGGGGGTCAGATGAAATTAACCATTTTATGAGAGCGCCATACTTTTGCTTTTTTAACATACCATTGGCATTGACTCATAAGATTTTGCAATTGCTAAAATTCATTTAGATTTCTCATTACAGATGACCTTAACTTGCTAATGATACAATTTCTATGTCGTTTACTCCTGCTCCTTTTCTTTTTGCTCCGATTTCCCCCCTCCCTCCCCACCCTCCCTTCCACCCCTTTGAATGTGGATACCCCAACCATGCCAACCACATTTCACCCTTCCCTTCTTTGATCATGGGTGTCATGGTGCTACACCCTGGTGACCCTACTACTCCTGTGGCCCCCCCAACAAAGCCTCAAAACCATAAAGAGAAAAAACAAAGAAAACAGATTTATACAATGCCATTATACTGTTCTTTTTAACCCTCTTTTCTTACCCCCCCCCTCCCTATTACAGCCCCTTCCCTACTTTCCTTTATAATGAGAGGCTCTTCTTCAAATTATTAGCCCTGCGAAATCTCCTTTAGTAATGCCTGAGCCTCCTCCAGATCTGAAAAAATAAAAAATTTGCCCTTAACTAGCACTCTTAGTTTTGATTGCTGAGCTATTGAGGCTTGGGCTCCATGAGATTTAAATAACTGGAGGAGTTTTACAAATTCCTTCCTTCTTCGCGCTGCTGAGGCAGTCATGTCTGCAAATATATGACATTTTGAAGTTGCGTTGAGGGAAAACTGTCTCTGCTGAATAGCTTTCATCAATATTCTCTCCTTGATTCGAAAATCAGCAAAGTTCAGCAGGATTGTTCGCGACATAGTAGAGTTCGGGAAGGGATGTGCAGGGACCCGATGTGCCCTAGTAATTGTGAGGTCCCCTTCAAATTCTGGCAGCACGGTCTTTTTAATAAATGTATTAACCCATTGTAGCGTCTGTGAATCTTCAATGCCTTCCGGAACCCCTACTATTCTTAAATTAGATCTCCGTGAATGGCCCTCAATGTCCTCCAGTCTATTTTCCAGATATTTCCTCTTTTTTGTCGCTTCCTTCACTTCACACATAACCATATTGACTTGGTCCTCCAACACTGAAATCCGGGCTTCTGCCTCCTGAAGTTTGACAGGGAATCCGGACATAACCTCCTCGATCTTCCCTAAACGTACATGTAAAGCTGCGATTTCCAGTTTCTGGGTCCTTTTAATTTTGCGCACTTCATCTAATATTAAATTCTCCATGTCACTGACATCCAGTTGATGTGCACTAGTAGTATCAATCGTCTGATCAGTCTCATCAGGATAGCTCTGCCTTTCAGCTGTAACGTTGGTTGTCCCCCCAGTTATAGCTTCTCCCTGGGGGTTAGGCAGGGTTGCGTTCTGTAACACTGACTCCGGGTCTAGAAGATCTACTGCTGCCGGTGATGTATTAGATTCATGATTTTGATAGCTTGCCTGGCTATGATCTTGATCCTTTGCGGCTTCTGGGATAACTTGATGGACAATATCCTTTTCGATTTGAGTTCTTTCTGCGTTTGGGGAAACTTGGACTACTGAGAGAGGTACTGATTCGACTGGCCCAGTTTTAGATAAGTCTAGGATTGACTCTATCAAGGGAGATGGGGGGATAGCTTTTTTGAAAAATAATGGGAACTGTTTAGCTCCACTGGAGTTGGCCCTTGGGCAGTCTGAAACCATATTGTCTGGATCAGTCCCTATCTCCTCGGTTTCCGGAAATACAATAGAATATTGTTCTTCTTCTGAGCTTTCCAGAGTGCTGTCAAGCCCTGGAGGGTTGATATTAATTTCTCTGATTCCTTTAGTGGCTAGTCGTGAACTTTCTTTTGCCAAGGCTCGGCGAGTTTTAGTTTTTGACCGTGCTGCCATATCGAGTTTTGTGGCCGTGCCTCCTTGTTTCAGTGGTTTTCCCATATCTTAAGCTCCCCTCTTTTATCTTTATTATTGATTGGCTCCGATTTTCTCTTTCCTCTGTTCTTCTTTACCCTTTCCCTCTCCGTTTCAGCTAAAAAAAAAAAAAGATATCAAATGCCATTATATTTTAAACACAGAGCACATGCACGTTAGCACTGACCAGCAGTGGTAACGTAGTGCCCAGAGTCCTAAAACCAGCAAAGACAAAGTTCAGTACATAGTCAAAACAGAAGGTCAGAAGCAAAAAGACAGGGGAAACCATGTCAAAATATACCAAGTCTAACAGTTCACTACTCAGCTGAGGAGGATTTTTCTCCTAACGCCAAGGACATCTCCAATTAGTAGGTGAGATGGGCTTTTTGGGTACACAAAAGAAAACTACTCTGGTGATCCATTAAAAAAGTACCCTAGCTAGAACATTGACAGCGCCATGTTGTATGGTTCATACATTCTCAGTAAAACTGTGCATTTATTGGGCAGCATAAACATCAAAACTGTGCAGGATTGATCCTATGCACACCATCAGGATATGTAGACCTTAGTCCTGCTAGCTCACAATGCACCATCTGTACCCCAAACCTAGCAAGGTAGCAGGTGGACTGTTCAACCTCAGAACATGACAAACCTGACTCCCCAATGAAATTTTGGAAACGGATCTAGAACCTATTTGTTTGCTAACTCATACATACCGAAAGAGAAACATAAGGAATGCACAACATAGAGTTTCTATATTTGTTGAAACATTATGGTTCTTGTGCAAAATATGTGCGCTGCAATAATCGATAGAAGAAAACAGAACAGATTTATCAGCATCACAAGAATGGTAAAGAATATAAACAATTAAAGTATTGTACTGTTACATAGGATATATGCTCACTTATAAGTACTGTTATATTTTGTGCTCCTCCCTAGCACTACCTATCCTAGTGTATCTAGTGTCATCAGGGAGCCCGTCTTGGTGGAGAGCTGGGCATCATCCCTCGCAGAAGGTAAACAAGAATCAGATGGGCAGGAATTCCGGCATGGGGCGGCATCAGCAGTGTCAGCGAAATGCTCCTCTGTCTTAACATAGGAGTGATATTGTTCATATAATAAACCTCACTCATTTAATCGTGCTGGAGCCCCAGTCAGGTTGCTGTTGTTGATTCTTTCATGATAGCTCAGTCGCCAAGCGGACAATAACAAACAACAGCAATTTGCATAGTGAACTTAGCCCTTGTACAGGATGTTCAAGGCACCCGATAATATGCCTACGAAGAAGTATAAATGTAAGCAATGCCATTTCAGAGGATATTATCCTGCACAGGCACAATTTGTGTCAAATGTCAGCATTTAAGAAAAGATGGCAACTTTAAAACATGAAAGTATAAATGCAATGGGGTAACCCTATGTCCCTCAGAACCTGGGTACATATATGACAAAGCTACAATGGTTCTGTCAGGGAAACGCAATTGCTTTGCAAAATGATAAACAAATCAAAAAATAGTTGCTTTATACATAGTGAATAGGTCTAAACACTAATTTCATTTGCTTCAGTTTAAGGAATAGCACGCATATTGGAACACAAGTCAAAACACAGAATAATAAGTGCTTGCAAGGAATATTATTTATATAAATTGAAGCATTCATATATATTTACACATGTCAACAAGGCTGTCAGAACGGAATGCAGTATGGAAGTGATATATCTTAGAGAGACATTTGACAATAAAACGTGAGCATGTAAAATGGGGGTGTACCTACTCAGACATAAATGTGACCCCATGACACTCTTCTCAAATGCCTCACGTTCCACTGCCAAGATGAATTTACAGTTAAATGATGATGCAGTCTTACAATATTGAAGAAAGCTTAAACAATTTATTTGCAGATTCCGTTATCAGGTGCAATCACCCTTACCTGAATGTCCAACAGAGGCCTGCCACTCTATCCAGTCTGGTGACTTGGCTTTTATTCATTTATACCAAAGGACGGCTGCAATACAGCCTCGCTGGCATGGACTCTATTAGATCCTGATCAGTACAAACGTTCAGGTCTGGCGACTTGGATCCATTCTTCCCACTGTAAGCAAGCTACTCCCCCTAGAGACAATAGTGCTCCTACTGCTGCTCCATGGTTTGTGCCTGGCCCCAGATCTTCTGCTGAAGCTGTTTTTTCTGGTGGAGCAAGTTTGTTATGTTCATCTTCTTTGTCTCTTTCTCTATTGTCACCTGATGTTGTCCCTGAAGCCTATGATCACTGTTTCTTCTATTCAAGGTAAACAGCCTTCTCCGTTGATGTACCTGATTCCCCTGTGAATCTGGTCTGCCGGTCTATAGAATTCTGAGTGGTGGTGGTAGGGTACATTCTTGCAGGAGAATGGGGATTCATCCCAAGACCAAACTGTATGCACCTTCCTTTGTGTGGAACCGGTGCTTTGCCTATAAGGGAAACTCCTACATGCTATTGGAAAAATACAGACAGACAATTAATTCTTCTTCTTGCTGGATTTGTATGCATGTACCTATTGATGTGGGGGACAGTATTCCTTTGATCACAAAACCCATCAGTTATAATGACACTTGCCTTCATCTTTTCCACGTTTGACATAGACTGCCAAAATATGCCGGCATTTCCCTCTCTTCCTTCTCAGGCCTTGAAACGTTTAACAATCCTTTGAACTTAGACATGCCAGATGTGATTCACCTTGCAATGACTGAGCACGGAGGTGCAAATGCGTTTTTGTTGGACTTAGAAAATCTGATTTATCAGGGGAGAATGTTTCTTTCAAATCACCTCCTTTCGAGTAGTGTCTTTCCCATGGATTTTTGTTTCACAAGCACCACCCACAAGGAGGCTGGGTCTATTTCAGTTGCAGGTCACAAGCCTACCATTGGCTGCCCTCAGACTGGACTGGGACCTGTTTTTAAGGATACCTCGTTCTTTCAATAAGACACTTTGATGATAATCCTTTAAAATGCTAAAGGGGAAGGCAAGCTTTAAAAGAAATGCAGAGATTTGCGAATAAATTGCTAATTCTACTGTAATAGCTTTGGGATTAGTGACAGAACAGTTAGAAGCTTCACTAAAATCTTTATGGCTAAATTGGAAGAGGAACTTGTTTACAATAATGATGGTTGGATGAAACATCTTGTATGTCAGGTTCATCAATGATATATTTCTTTTATTGAATGGAGAAATTGATGAATTGTGAAACAGCATTGCAGAGTTAAATGACAGACATCAGAGTATCAAGTTCATATCGAACATAAATGAACATCAGATTTCTTTTCTAGATGTTTTGGTGGAACTAGAAGATCACCACTTCAACCCTTTGTTTTTCGTAAACCAACAGATAGGAGTAATTTCCGTTATTATCAAAGTTTTCACACTGACTCCTTAAACGGGCATTTACCACTGTCACAGTTCATGAGATTAACATGGATTACTTCTGACCTTGATGAATATGTTGCTATAGAACAGGAATACAAGAAAAGGTTTCTTGCAAGAGGCCATCCTGAAACTACAATTAAAATAAAAATTCTGTTGAAAAAGTAGCTACTTTGACCAGAGCACAACTACTGGAAAAGTCAATTTGTGGAAATGAACAAAGATTTACTTTTGTTTCTAAATTTTCTATAAGCAGTTACAAAATCACAAGAATCATCGACAGAGGAGAGGACATAGAATGCAGAATTCTTCTTAGATCTTAAAGCCTCTCTCTGCCAGCAGTGGACGGCACATAATTCTCAAAAACATGCTGTTGGTCTACCTAGCTTGAAGAACAAGGGGCAAAGTGAGGATGAAGAACATCAAACAACGCCAACAGTGTCAAGGTGGGAGGATGTTGAGCAGTTGAGGAAATTTACAATGTCCGCCAGACACAGCAAGTGTTTTTTCTCAGAAAACAAAAACATTGATTTGGAGGTTTATTTCAGAGAAATAAAAAATGCTGGTGCTCTTAGACATATGGAACCTCAGAAAGTCTGACCGGATTGACCCAAACCTGATCAGGAAAGTCAGTTGTAAAACTTGGTCCAGAAAAATCACCCATAGGAGGCTTCAATTGCCAAATCTGTACTTCATGATTTTCACCTGGTGCTTATGGGCTTTTATAGTTGTGTCAAGTGTTAATAATGTTTAAATTAAAGCACAAGTTTAGCATAAAACATTACTAAAGTAGACCTTTCAGGATGTATTCCTCATTAATCTCTTCCCTATGTAGCCATGCTACCCCGGATTAGTTTGGCTAGGGCAGGGACGTCTTTTGCCAGAGCAACACTGCACAGTGAAGCGGAGGCTAAGGCCGGATACACTGCTGATGAAGGAGACTTCTTTCCAGTACTGTGAGTTTATTCAAGTCTTGGGATTATCTAGCTAAACCTAAGTGGATGATGTGCCTTGAGCAGGCGATTAAGCATGAAAGCAAATGGCAGCCTTTTGATCCTAATGACTCAAAATCATTTTGAACCATTTATGTCATGTAACAGTAATCAATAAATAGGTGGCTGCTTGTCGATAAAGGCATGCTATGTGGCTAAGACTGCTTCTCTGCAGGCTGGCCAAGGGAATCCAAACGATGTCCTTCTGGACCAGTTATAGCATGGGCGGTTTTACTGATTCACAGCAACAGTGCTTGTGGGTTCTGTGATAGACCCGGTGGTAAAAATGCAATATTTGTTTCGACTTGATTTTGGGTAGAACTGCACATTCCAAACAATTACATAGAGGGCCACATTAACGTTCTGTGCTATGCTTGTTTTGTTCAAGTTGGGATGTTACTACAGAAGTTTTCCAGGGAGGCTTTAGAGCCCAGCCAAGACAAGTGAAATTGACATAGTAAAAGAGGAAACATACGGACATTCTGAAGGATACATGTTCTGAAAAAGGAGCAATTTGTATTCCAATATGTTAAGAATCTCCCATTTCCTACTGCCCCAGAGGACTCGGAGCAAGAGAGACTACACCGACACCCCTGTCTTCACACTTGATGTCCGTGATCTGAACTCATCTCCAAACTCCCCTGATATTTAGAAATTAGGTGAGCACCAGGCAGGTACCATTTATGAGAATACTAGCACATAAATATATACCCCTGTGCTGTACCTACCTACATCCACCACACACTCATAGATTGAAGTCACATTGTCATGTCGGCAGCAAGGCACCTTCCACTTCAAACAAATAGTGCTATTTGTTTTGGGATTTCACATTCGGAACACAATTTGAAATGGAGTATTTCATGTTGTCCACTCGTTCAGGAACACGTGTGATGTCATCAGTGATCTTACTAATTTTATTGTGTCTAAGTTAAGTGATATGCGGGTTCCTATCTGCACACATTAAAATAGTGTGGAATGTTAACCTCCTGATTGCTGTCGAGAACATGGACTGATGCAAAAAGAACAATTGATGGACAGAATGCAGAACAATGTCATACATTCACCCCAGTACAGATATCTAGGCCTAAATCCATAGTCTTTTTGCTTACGGTGCCTTTCTAGTTTGAACCCATCCATGTGCAAATCAGTCTTGACCCTGCACCCAATGGGAACAATCCAGCCCGAACTGCCAGTCAAGGTTCTCCCTGGACTGGAAAAAAGCATCCTAGGACCGGTTTGGGGGATTCACTCCTTATAGGCCAGGATAGCTTGACCCCAATGGCATGGAGAGCACAGGACCTACGTCTGGGCATACTTGTCCCACTCGACGTGAGAAATGCAAAAATATCAATTGATGGACAGAATGCAGAACAATGTTATACATTCACCCCAGTACAGAGATCTGGGCTTAAATCCATTGTTGTTTGCTTACCATGCCATTCCAGGATGAACCCAGCCATATGCAAATCAGTATTGACCCTGCACCTAATTGGAACAGTTCAACCCGAACTGCCAGGCTAGGTCCTCCCTGGACTGGAAACAAGCATCCTAGGGCCTGTTTCGGGGTTTCACCCCTCTTCAGTCAGGATAGCTTGACTCCAGTGGCATGGAGAGCATGGGACCCACTTCTGGGCATACCTGTCCCACTCAGGGTGACAAGTGCAAAAAGAACAATTGATAGACAGAATGTAGAACAATGCCATGCATTCACCCCAGTACAGAGATCTGGGCCTAAATCCATCGTTTGTTTGCTCACCATGCCATTCCAGGATGAATTCAGCCGTATGCAAATCAGTCTTGACCCTGCACCCAATGGGAACAGTCCAGCCTGAACTGCCAGGTCAGGTCCTCCCTGGACTGGAAACAAGCATTCTAAGACCGGGTTCAGGATTTCACCCCTCATCAGCCAGGATAGCTTGACTCCAGTGGCATGGAGAGCACGGGACCCACGTCTGGGCATACCCATCCCACTCGGGTGGACAAATGCAAAAAGAACAATTGATGGACAGAATGCAGAACTCACTGTGCTCAAGCTATCCTGGCTGATGAGGGGTGAAACCCCAAAACCGGTCCTTGGATGCTTGTTTCCGGTCCAGGGAGGACCTGGTTTGGCAGTTCAGTCTGGACTGTTCCCATGAGGCACAGGGTTAAGACTGACTTGAATATATCCTGGTTTAAACTGGGGTGGCATGGTGAGCAAAATAATGATTGATGTAACCCAGATCTCTTGAATGGGGGTGAATGTTTTGATTTGTTCTACATTACGTTCATCAGTTGTGTGTCTTTTGATAACATGGAACTGGCATTAAATTTTCACTTTCTTTTAACTGTTCGCACAAGCTGTCGAATAGATTTTCTGTTTGTATTTCCCATCTCCAAAGCTACTGTGTTCCACATTTGATGAACTGGCCTCCTCCACAGCAGAAAATTATAATATTCTCTGTAGAGTTATCTTTCCAAAATATGATTGAATTCAAAGGACAGATAAACGTGCAGCTTATTTCCAAGAGCTCCAATTTGGCCCTTTGACTCGACTTAAATTGCGTGTAAGCTGTTTAATTTCCTGGTAGGACTATGTGCTTGGACAGAGACACATGCATACAAAGTGAACACTTTGTGCCTGGAGAATGACCTCAGAAGAGACTTCCGATGTTAACAAAGAAGACTGGAAATGAAGATGGATTATTGTTATTTTAAAGAATTTTAAAGAATTATCTATGCAGGACATAGATTAGATTTTAAAAAGAAACAAGGGCAATTGTTAATATTAAAACAAGAAAACTGAGGATTAGAGTTAATGAACATAAAGTTAATCAGAAAAATATGGCTATTTACCTTACCTCTATTCACCCTCTGTTTCTTTCTTTTTATCTCTCTCTTCCCATCTGTCGCTCTTTTTCGTCCTTTGGCACTCTCCCGCTCACTTTCTTTCAATCTCTCACTTTCTTTCCCTTCTCGCTTTCTTATTCCGTCTCTCCGTTTGTCATATGCATCTGTTAATCCTCCCTCGTGATTCTTCTCTTTGGCGCTTATGTCAGCCGCCACCTTTCAGTCTTTTCCATTTCTCTCCTTGTCTCACACCCTTTGATTTTTTCTCACTATAAATCTTTCCGTCTCTCTTTATTATATATCTTTCTGTCTCCCTTGCTACTACCACTTTCTCACTTCACTTCATCCATTCTATCATTCACTCCTTTCATTGCTGTTCTCTTCTCACCCTTTTCTCTCTCTCTTCCCTGACTTCCCACTTATTGTTTATTCTATATGTCTCTTTCCTGTTATATTCTGCTCTTTTTCTCCTTACATTCATTGTTGCTGTCCTCTTTTCTAAGGCCTCTCTAATCGTTTTTAGATTCTTCTCGTTCTTGTCCACCTCGAATGTTCATTCTCTCTCGCTCTCTCTCTCTCAGTCTCTCTCTCCCTCTTTCCCTATCTCCCCGTCCTGACTCTCCTAGAACACCAAAAAGGTTCAGGAATAAAAATTAAGCGAAAATATGATATCCAAAAGAGTGCTAGAGCCGGAGTCTCTGTGACTGATTCATAAGTACAGCCTTTTGTAACTGATTTGCGACCTTCATTCACAAATATTAAATATGGCTTTTCAGTGCTGCGCATTGCATTTTGTAATAGCAATCATTCCAGGGAAATTGGTCATTAACGCAGGTAATGACCGTAAGCGACCTGACCTCCTTCGACTTTGCCATGGGCTCCCAAATATCAAGTGCATGATTAACTGCCCGTGGTGGCTGCTGTCTCAGGGATTCTCCTCTAACACGAGCTCGGGCCTGCGCGTCAGGCTGAAGGATTATTTTCGTAGCTCTGGTGACTCGCCGAGATTGCATGTGTGCACGGGGCGCTGCGGCAGCCTCTCCTATGGGGTTATCAATCTCCCTGCGCGAGATACAGTTCCAGCGCTCGGTGGTTCACGCGACGCTGGGGAAGGTCAGGGATTGCGTCATGCAGGGGTTATTTATAATGATCGCAATTACACAGTACAGAAATGCATGTAGCGGCATTCATCCGCTATATGAACCAGGACCTCTCCCTAAAACAATACACAGAAGCGATGGGAGGGGCGGACTTTGTAGCTACATTGCACGTGGTATGTATGCAGGGAAAAGCTGAGAGCCTGTGCTTTATGTCTGAAAACATACTGCTGCCAAACAGCTCCCCCTGATATATCAGCATTTGTCAGTAGGTCACTGAGAGAGAGAGTGTCTCATTCTCACTGAGCGCTATCACCCACACACCATTAGATCCCATTAAAAAGGTACGGATTCCTCAAGCATAGAGCCAAACTGTTATCTAATGACGTGAGTCTGTGAGCTGGGGCTCAGAAGCATAATGTTGACCTGTATTTTATTTCATACAGCACTGTTGCTGATAAGAAGCTGCTTGAAAACGCTTAGGGGCCGATTACGATGTCGTCTGGAAAGCAGTCCAACCGAATCGGTTTTGGAATGCTTGCCGAACGACTCGGGTTCGAGGATTCCAACTGACCGATTACGATGCCGACAAACATCGTTCGGTCGGAATCGCATTGACTTCAATGGGAGCCTGTGTTCCGAATGAGAAAACATGCTCCGTTGGAAAAAGGGGTGGTTGGGGAAAACCTTGCACTCTGTGGCAGGCACCACTGTGCATGCATTGAAAGAGGGGACCCATGAGTACCCCCACAGGCCCGATTCGGAGGGCCCACGTGAAGGGGGCGCCTGCTATGGGCCCCCAAAGTCAGATTCCCAAAGCCGATCCGAAGACGGCACAACCAAATCAGAAAGGCTGACCAAATCTGGCTTCCGAATCACTCAGCTAGAAATGCGGTCCGTAGAGTGCTACAATTCAGCTCTGAACGACTTAGTTACTCCCAATGCCTTTCAGAACTGAGTCAGACAGTTCGAATGCTTTCAAGCCATTGTACTCGCTTGTTGGGAAACGTGTCCGAGTCGATCGGAAAGGTGGGTTCTGAATCTTATTTGGACTAATCGAATGCCGTTCGGAGTCTTTCCAGACGACATTGTAATCGGGCCCTATGTCTAATTGACAGAAAGGAACAGTTACAGAGGAATTGGAGGTGGGAATCATTTGACCATGAGACATTCATAAGTTCTGGTGAAAATCACGTTTTCAGACTGCCAGTTGAAGTGCGGTCCAGAGGTCAGTTGTTATGACAGGTCTGCATTTGGGGCCCTTCAGAATATTAGAGGTAGACAGACAGAGGAGGTGAACTGCATAGGGAAACACCTTGTATGGCCTGGGTACTGTAACTCGAAAGTAGATGGACAGTATGTTTTGGTAAGAAAACCTAGATATATAGCTAGCAGTTTGTTGTTCCATACTTGTTGTATAGATTGTAGGACACAAGTCAAACTGTTTTGATTTTGATCGATTGCTTTGTTGGTGGCTAGAGGAAATCATGCAAGCGCATTTGAGACCAAGAAGGAGCTGGGTGGAATGATTTTGTACACTTTGGAAATTTTCATAGTCTTGTCTGGTATACCTTCATACATTAAATTGCATTTCAGTAATAGTACTTAAAAATGATAACAACAAGAACAACATCAGTTGGTTTAAGTGGGTGTAGATGAGGTAAGATTAAGTTGAAGTGGTCAAAGACCGTTTAGGTGATGTGAACTGTGGGATTATTGTTAGCCTTTCTCCCAAGATGGCCTCTTAGACTTTCTGAGATGGAAAATGTACAGGCCAAAGAGATATGCTAAATAAATGGAAAAGAGCTGACAGGATCCAGTTCATAGTGGCAGAACCTTAGTCTTGGAGTAAATTAGGACCAGCTAGATCTAATGCATCAAGTATTGGACTTTAAACACTTTCACATTTTCTTAAGAACTCCAGGTTTGTTAGCCACTTTGGCATGAATCGGGTGTTGTCAGTGTAAATGGGACAGTCCATATATTCAGAATCAGAGGCATTGCTTACTCCTATGGAACTCCACAAGTGATGTGCAGTAAGGGGCGGTGCAGGATGTCAATTCTACCTGGTCTAACATAATTTTGTTGTTGACTTTTGGGGCACATCAATGCCAAGGTTTGTTCCTGTAATAATGCAATAACCAGTTCTCTCATGCTCATCACAGCATGCTGAAACCTCTTTTGGCGGTGACAACCAGAGTGCCTTTATTTATCCAGAGACTCAGAGGCAGATTTATCAATGAGTTGCATCACCCTTGCGCCACGCAAGAGGGCACAAGGGCGACGCAACTATCAAATCAGATTTATTAAGCCACGCAAGGCCACCTTGTGTGGCGCTGCGTGGCTTGAAAAATCTAGGGTAACACAACACAGCACAAATCACTGCATTGCATTACTCTGCCCCAGTGAGGCATTGAATGGGTAGAGCGTGGGTGTTCCCATGCATCCACCCATGAACTTTTTGCACAGTCCCAAATTTACCAATACTGGTAGACCTGAGAATGTGTAAAATTGCTACATCTCCCCAGGTGAGGGGTAATGAAGAGAAATATCTTTATTTGTTTTCCTCTTTCCATGTGTGCTACATTCTGAGTGTACCTGAAAAGACAATCATCTATCTGGGTCAACTGTGTCAGTTATTCCACAAAAAAATGCTAAACGTTGCCCTTTATCTCTTTTATAGAAGACAAAGATATTCTTCTATAATAAAGTTAAACTTAGAGGGCAAGACGTGTATGAATGTCGGTTTTTGTATTCTAGGCAGACCGGCAGTAGAATTGGTCCATAGCCTACTACAATGTGAAGCAATATGTTGCTTACAGCACAGCAGTAACTCGAAAACGATTCAACTTAAGATGCCATGAAAATTCGGCTAAAAATTGACTCCCTCGGGGGCTTTTCAAAAAGTTCTATTCAGCTGTCTGTGTACAAGATACCGTGCTGAGCCCTACACACAATACCCTATTTGAATGCCAACAAAACTTTTATCGGGAACATTTCGGGCGTAGGCCTATAAATTACAATGATTTTCGAATGAATAACATTGCGGTTGTCACTTCTTTGGACAGATCAGTTAGTTTTTGTAAAATTTAGTTTCCCGAGGTAATATTAGATGAGTATCTGAGCACCAGATAATCGAAAAAATAAACAGTAATCTCCAGGTGCCACATCTTAGAATGAACATTTCAGCATGTAGTGATGGCAAAGCACCATGACTTCTGACTTGTAGCCATTGGTCAAACATTTGTAACTGAAACTCAAAATAATTATAAAAACAATATTCATTAAACAAAATAACCCTTTTGTCCAGAAACATGGTTTTGTCATGTGAATAATAATACAATACAAATATTTACTTCTCTGATCAAGTCTCAGTTCTAATTCCGGCAAAATATTGAAGTGAATGAAAGAAAACTAAAAGTATAATCAGTGTCCGGAACACATTGTAGCAGCTCTGCACCAAAATGTGTTTTTCTTTCAGGCTTTCAAAGCAATATCCTGAATCTAATTAACACAGCCTTCCCACAAACGTTCTCTCACAAATTAGACAAATTCCTCCAGGCGCAAGGGGAAGGATGTTGTGTTTTTTGTAGTCTAACTGTATATTTTTTCAGTATATTCGTTCATTACAAACGCTTGAAGATCAACTCCTTTCGAGGTGAACGAGCACGGGGTGTTTTTGAAGTGCTCAAAGGCGTTTCCTGGTTCGGCAGCTCGATTATTAAAGAAGGACTGCATATACGACTGAAATAAACAGACATTCAAAGATTTAAGTTTGATTTACTGCACCTATTATAACATGTTCATGAGAAGAGCATTGAAAGAAATAACCATATACCAAATATTTCTGCAGAAAAGAAAAACATTTGTCTGAACCTTTTTACACTCAAATTTGGATTTTTTTAATACGTTGCCAGTCCCAGATTCTTCCTTATTCCAATGGAACCAGAGACATTGCATACCAAGAACGAAGGATATCAGCGGAAGTTCTAGAATTTAGCAAAAAGGTCCATAAAGATCATCATCCCTCCAGAAGAAAAATTCAACATGTTGCTACAAATTCTGTGCAATGACAGCTTTGCAGAACTGATCAAAGCCAGGCCCAGGCTGACTCTGCCCTCAGAATTTAGCAGTGCAAAACGCATCACTGGCCCAAAAATGGCACCTAGATTTCGAGCAGAGAGTTAGAGAATTGGAAAAAAAAGGGGGGGGGGTAGGATATAACATTAGGAAGGCAGGAATAAGGGCAGCAGCATTATAGAGCATGTCATAGGTTTTCAGAATCGAGATAAATAAAATGCTATGATAACCAGAGATGGGCAGCGGTGAGTACAAAAATGTGAGGTGTAAACATAAGCAGTAAAAGAGTAAAAATATATAAGTAATTATAGGAAATGTCCATCTTTTGCCTCGTAAACCCCCAGATGTTTGCCCTATCTGTTACTGCTGGCTCTAGAAATCTGTGTGCTTCACCCCTGCTAACCAGTGACTGTGCTTCCTCTTTTAAGATGCATTAATTAGCATACTCCTAATTGGTATATTTAACTTCAGTATAAGTCCCTAGTATATGGTACAAAATTTACCCATGGTATGGATGTTAAATGACATAGGGGCTGAAGCCTGTCAAAATAAACCCCTTTGACAGGTGAAAACGACTCATGAATGCAGGCTGTGCATTCCACAAGGCATAGTGGATGGTATTTAAAAGTAGGACATGTAGAAATTTGATGTCAACATGCCCTTACAGTAACTAGCACCCAAGTTATTTTCATTGTGCCAGGCTTAGCTGTCCTACATAGAAAACTAGAATACAAATTAAAATACTAATACTGTATCTCGGGAATGGTAGCAGCTACAAAAATAATTAAACAAATATTTTTAATAGTTATTAAAAATCCAATTCAAAGATGAAGTTGGCTTTTAAAGAAATAGCTGTCCTACATAGAAAACCAGAATACGAACTCAAATACTAATACTAGATCTCGAGAATGGTAGTAGCTAAAACAAATAATTAAACAAATATTTTTAATGGTTATTAAAAATCTAATTCAAAGGACTAAATAATACATTTTTAGAAAGTTACCATTTACCTGTCTTAACTGTCAGAAGGCTAATTAACATAAGGCATCCTTTTAAAAACTACAGTGCCAAGTCCTGCTTGAGTGTCAAATCCTGCTAGGGAGGTCTGCTGAGTTCACAAATAACCCATCGGGCACACTTGAAAGTGAAGAGAGCTGGATGTCAAGACAGATCTTGAGGATGCACTGTCTGGTTGCTGAAGACTCTGCTTTTACCCTACCCGACCTCTGTCTCTGTGTTTAACGTGGTTAAAGGCTACCTTAAAATAGATTTTAGTGTTAGATATGGGAGAACACTGGAACTACCAAAGTATTCTCCCCCACCCACACCCAGTTTTCAGAGCCCAAAGAATTTTGTCATCTTGAAAATGCCTAAAGTGGGTAGGATTGACCCCACATACCTATCCCATTGATTAGGGTGTGCCCAGGAGTCATTACCATCCACTAGCTATTCCCAGATAAATATGTGTCATCTCCAGGCACCAATTTCAGAACACTTCCTAGACATGCAGAAGGTCAAGAAGGACTGGAACTGCTGTCTGCTACTTGTGAGGAGCCCTGAGGCTTTGCCCATCTTGCAAACAGGATAAATGTTTGGACTCCAAGGGTCATAAGGCTGACCTGTTCAAGCTAGAGGGAGACAAACTATAAGAAGCCTTTTTCTGGAAGTACCCAGTTGACCAGTGGTAACTAGCCCTAAATTGGACCCTGCTGCTGGCCTCTTCCTGACACTCAGTGAGTCTCTAAGTGGCATTCCTGAAGGTGCTGGGGGACTTCAGGAGTGTACTCCTGTGGTGGATAAGAACTTAAAGAACTAAGTCAGAAGATCAAATCTTTGATCCTGACAAACAGGTTGGTGTGTCTGGCAATGCTCCATTGTGGTCAGCCTCAAATTGCACCTAGGACCTCGTATGGTATGGTGAAGCGTGGCGTGGCATGGATGATGTGGTATTGTATAGGGTTGTAGGATATGATATGTATCAGTTAATGAGCTTATTGTGAACTACATGCCTCCAGATGGCAGTTCATGTCACTCACTGAGGAAAAGGGTGTGACTGTAGGGTAACTCCAACCCGTAGTCAAATAGATAGGAAAGGTATTGTGCAAGGATGTGTTACCGAATCAGCACCAGAAGTGCTGTGGGGTAAAAGAGGCTTTTCGAAAATGTTGCTCTGTTTTCCAGATAATTTCAAATAATAAATCCATTTCACTTTTTTACATTTTCACAACAGGCCATATGCTTCTACAAGTTCATTTTTTGTGATACATAGGACGGTAAGCTGAATGTGGCATTTCACCGGAAAGAGTAACATTTGGCCAGTAGAAATTGTATGTACAAAACAGTTTGGTGCTACCGCTCTCTTAGTATATTAATGAGTACTATTCACCCAATGACCATATGTGTTCTGCCATCTACTCTACTCTAAAAAAATCTTTTTTTATTTTCATTTTTTATCTGTAGAGGTGACACTACTAATCAGGTAAGGTGCTTTGCAGCTATTGTCATAATTGCACCTCGTTATTTTGAAACATCAAATAAATAAATAAGATGAACACCTGTTTTTCTTTTTACATATCTAGAGTGATGTATGAAGATTTGTAGATAAAAAAGCACAGCTTTGTGTCTGCGAAAATCTCGAATCACATAGTATCCTCTTGCACTGAGATGTGTTCTGCCATTCCCGGTCAGTCCCAGTAGCAGCACCTTGAACCAGGTAATGCAGGCGCATAACGAGTCGCGCCCCTTCTGCATGCAATTCGCATTGTTAGATTGCTAGTAGAAATGATGGTGGGCTACCAACCTGTCACAAACTATTCAAAGGTGAGTGCATTCGCATTAGGAAGGGTGTCCTTGCCATTCCATCCGGGATGATCTGAGGCCTTGATTTAATTCTCTCTGTCAAACACACTGCAAAATCTGTCCGTTTAAGGCATGGGAGTTGCAATCTGGAGTGTTTTGAAATGCAGAGACCCAAGGCCCCCCCTCCAGCAAGGCTCCCTGGGCCAGCACATGGACGTCACAGGATCGGTGCAGCACCAGCAGCAAGGCCCAGCCCTGAGTCTTCTAGTGCAGCCCGCCTCAATGGCATTAAGGCATTATCTTGCCCACCTCAAGGATCAGACCAGAGTTACTGTTATTTCCCAATTCTGTGTTCCAGCCGAACATGCTGTAAGGGGTGATATCTTTCAAGCAGAAATCATAAAATGCGCCCTGTACAGGTTTCCTGCTGTGCTGGAAGTGTCCTCGTGGTGCCGTTTGCTTCTCCAGCTCCTCTCTCGGCCGCAGTAATTGCATACCTTCAGCCGCTGTGGCTTGGCAGAGACACATTGCACTTTGGAGAGAGCTAATGGACATCTGAACAAGATTGATTCGACATGACAACACGCTTGATGTATTTTTACTATTGAAGGTCAGCAGTCGTTCGTCCATCAAATTTGATGTAAAGCTTCATCTTCAGCAATACATGGTCTGGTGATGTTCAGACTAAAAATCATGCATCAATTGTCTCCCATTCCATTAAAGAAAAGACAAACTTTAAAGCTGCAGAGGTATTAAACATGGATGCTATACAGTGGTCTTGATTGTTAACTTCAGGTAAGCCTCCATTTCCCTGGATTACTTTACAGGACCCATTTTAGACCTGGGTGGAAACAGACATTCCCGACATTTGTGGAGAATGTACTAAATCATTGATTGGAAGGGTCTACTCCATTGTAATAGCATCTGGCTGATTTACCTGCCCCACAGGTTATGCAGGGAAGCAACCAAAATGAATCTCATTTGTGATGGAATTGAAGATATCACTTTCTCAGAGGTGATGTGTCACAGATTCTACACTAGAACAGACTGATGGAGTAGAACCAGTCTTCTCTAAAAATGTGTGCTTGTACCATTTTGATTAATCCTGCACATGACTAGAGCATAGTTATTCCTCTCATTTTCAGGGTAGCTTTCTTGCACATAGTTTAACCTGTATTTGTCTACATTACTTGATGGAGTAACAGCTAGCATCTTTCTAATTTTTAGTCGGTTTCCTAAATGTCAATTAAAAAAAAAATTGTGTTGATAATGTTTTTTTAAAGTGTCTTTATGATGACAGGAAATATCATTCTGTGTAGATAGAACAGGATTCTTGCAGTGCCTAGTTATTGGGCCAGTGAACAGATGGCAATGGTACCAATAAACCTACAAACGGTGAGTACATGTATATTTTTCTGATTCCTTGTGTTCTTTTCCTAAGTACTGACCAAAAAAATTGATATATGTATATATATATATATATATATATATATATATATATATATATATATATTTTACTTCCAATGATGCGGCACACAGGGATTCAGTAAAGTATAGTTGATTTATTCAGCAAACACTCAACCAACGCGTTTCAGCCTCCTGGCTTTGTTCACGGTCAGTGAGCCCTCTTCTCTTTCTACATTTATACCATATAGCCACTATGAAGCATTATGGGATCTGTAGTTTAACATTGCAATTTACACAATCAACAACCATTGTATGAGGGATAATTAGGCAATAAAGTTATTTAAATCAAAGCTGTTAATTCACATTGCAATTCATATGGTTCGCGCTAAGCAGCAAGTCACTTGGGGTCATGTGTATAGTACTCTGAATCATTCCGTGAAAATTAATATATATTGGTATAGTACCATACAATTCGCGCTAAGCAGCAGATGTTTATTAAGACATGTTAAGTGCCAAAAAATCACTATATAAGTAATGTGATTGGATCTTGGTAAAGTATCAAAAGGTTTTTGAGACTGTAACCCTCAGTGTGATTTGGTATAGTACCCCAACTTATAGTTACAGCAGTTTTAACATGTCTTCCTTGATCATTATACTAGTCCCTTCCAATGAATTCTCAGTCTAAATGTACATAAAGTTCCTCATCATTGTTCATCCCTATAACCAACTATTGCAAAATAAAAGAGAATCCAATTAACAAAATGACAATGGAATTGAACAAGTTTTTGCAAACATGTCATGAGAGAAATCTCTTGAGCGCAGAAGAACTTAAATTTCTCACTAATGATTTTCCAGTTATTCCCACGATATACTTTTTGCCCAAAATACATAAGACTCTCATAAACCCACCGGGAAGACCAATTGTTGCATCCTGTGAATCATTGTATGAGAACATGTCCCAATATGTGGATACTTTTTTGGCACCAATCGCGAAATCAATGAGCTCATACATTCAAGATACGGGTGACTTCCTTCGGATTTTAGAGGGAATAAATTGGTGCGAACAATATCTTTTAATTACAATTGACGTGGTATCCCTATATACATCCATAAGGCATGAAGTAGGACTAAGAGCTTGTAAATATTTTTTGAGCCAAAGAAATATCTCAGAACTTCAGCACACAAACATGCTACTTCAAATGATTGAAATTTGCCTGACGAACAATGTTTTTCTTTTCAACAAACAGTTGTACAGACAACAGTGTGGTACAGCCATGGGCATATCATTTTCTCCAAACTATGCCAATATCACCATGGGCTGGTGGGAGAAGGTGACAGCATGGGGCTCTGAAAATCAAGTAGAATTGGACAACATAATACTTTGGGTCCGATACATTGATGATCTATTCATAATTTGGAACGGATCACAACAGAGCTTCGAACAATACTACTCAAAACTGAAAAATAATGACATTGGCTTATCTTTCACATGTATGTCAAGCAGCAAAGAAATTGATTTTTTGGACACCAAAATTTACATTGAAGACAATAAAATCCATTCCACACTGTTTCGCAAAAAAACGGCTACAAACAGCATTCTTCATGGCACCAGCTTCCATCCGACGAGTCTGATTAAGAGTATACCCTATGGAGAGTTCACCCGATTAAAACGGAATTGCTCTGAACCAAAAGACACAGACAATCAGATTGCAGCATCAATGGATAGACTAAGAGCAAGAGGCTACAATGAAAGAGACCTACAAAAAGCCAAGAGAAAGATTGATATGAAATCAAGAACAGAAATTCTTAAACCCAGAAGCAATATACAGAAAAAGGACCAAATACCGAGATTTGTGACAACCTACAGTAAGGAAAGTGGCCAAATAATAAATAAAATCAAGAAATATTGGCATCTGATTTCGGGTGATCCTGACATAGGGAAAACATTAGGTAACGGACCAATGGTATCGTACAGAAAGACCAAATCTCTGAAAGATGCACTAGTACCAAGCCATTTTAAGGAAAGTGACCAAATTAATTGGCTGGAACACCAACAAAAAGGTTTCAAGAAGTGTAACACATGCAAAGCATGCAAGATCGGAAGAAACATGAAATCATTTACAGAACCTGATGGCAAAACATTCAAAATAGACCAAAGAATCACATGCACATCAACACATGTGGTATACATAATTGAATGTAACTGTGGGATGCGATATATCGGCAGTACAATCTGTACGTTGAAGAAACGCATCCTTGAACATGTGAGAGCAGTAAAGAATAAAGATTTAACCTACGCCACTGCCAAACATATGGCGTCATGTCAAGGAAGTAACTGGAGAGCGATGAGTTTCTTTGGAATTCATATGATATCACAAGATGAACGAGGAGGAAATCGTATAAAGAAACTACGCCAAATTGAATCTAAGTGCATCATCCGACTGAGAACAAAGACCCCTAAAGGGATGAACAATGATGAGGAACTTTATGTACATTTAGACTGAGAATTCATTGGAAGGGACTAGTATAATGATCAAGGAAGACATGTTAAAACTGCTGTAACTATAAGTTGGGGTACTATACCAAATCACACTGAGGGTTACAGTCTCAAAAACCTTTTGATACTTTACCAAGATCCAATCACATTACTTAT
The DNA here is from genome assembly GCF_964204655.1 of Triturus cristatus. NCBI lineage: Eukaryota > Metazoa > Chordata > Amphibia > Caudata > Salamandridae > Triturus > Triturus cristatus. The sequence continues at coordinate 577,509,383 of NC_140583.1, read as the reverse complement.
ATAGTGATTTTTTGGCACTTAACATGTCTTAATAAACATCTGCTGCTTAGCGCGAATTGTATGGTACTATACCAATATATATTAATTTTCACGGAATGATTCAGAGTACTATACACATGACCCCAAGTGACTTGCTGCTTAGCGCGAACCATATGAATTGCAATGTGAATTAACAGCTTTGATTTAAATAACTTTATTGCCTAATTATCCCTCATACAATGGTTGTTGATTGTGTAAATTGCAATGTTAAACTACAGATCCCATAATGCTTCATAGTGGCTATATGGTATAAATGTAGAAAGAGAAGAGGGCTCACTGACCGTGAACAAAGCCAGGAGGCTGAAACGCGTTGGTTGAGTGTTTGCTGAATAAATCAACTATACTTTACTGAATCCCTGTGTGCCGCATCATTGGAAGTAAAATTGATGAATTGGGTCTGGATCCGACCCCTATGCAGAGCACCCGCACTTGAGCGCGCAGGATCGATTGGATCCCATTGTGGCAAATATATATATATATATATATATTACCTACTGGCAGTCGCCAGTAGGTAGTTATAGTTAGGACTTAATTTCCATAGGAAAAGCATTTTTTGTTTTCCCAATAACTTTGGCGCCGGTTGACGAATCTTTGAGAATTTTTCAAAACATATGGCCCGCTCCGGTCAGCTCCTATCTTGAAAGTTTCGGTGTGATTCGGCAAGCGGGGGCCAAGAAAAAAGGGGGGGTCCCAAAACGTGTTTTCTCCATGTTAATTCCCATAGGAAATTTTAGACACGACTACAGCCCAACTGTCGGAATTACACCAAATTTGGCAAGAAGTTAGCCCTTGGTTCAGAAAGAGACCTTTTTTGGAATGGTGTAAATCTGTTCAGTCGTTTCTGAGAAATTCAAAAAATAGAGGTTAGATAATAATTTTTCCCATAGGAAACTTTAGACATGATTACAGCCGAAACTGCGGAAGGGAATTACACCAAACCTGGCTAAAAGGTAGTGCTTGCTTCAGAAAGAGTTCTTTTTTTTTAATGGTGTAAATCCGTTCAGTAGTTACTGAGAAAATCCAAAAATATAAGTTTTGATATCTATGGCCGCGGTCGATCCGCGCACCCTCCCGATCATGAGCTGCATTCTAATTGGCTGTCAACACTTTAAACCAGGTGTGTTGGTAGAACCGAGGCACAAGAAAACAGTAAAACAAACGCGCAAAACAAGGAATGGGAGCAGGGTAGGAACACCCTGAACCCCTAAGCCTGTTTAGGGGGTCCCACAAGGACCCCCAGGGCCAAAAAAAAGCATATTTTTTTTAAATCGCGAGATGAACGGAGGATTCACGGATCCAGCCGCGAAAATAAAAAAAACAATGCGCGGGCTCCCGCGCTCCGTTATTGTTAAGCCCCCGGCTGGGCCAAGTCCCTCGGGCATGCCAAAAAATACTCGCATGCCCCGGGGACTGCCACCCCCGGGGCGTTCTATAAATATTTGCGGGGTAGGGACACACATCCCCCCCTCCGCTGCCCCGGGGACCGCCACCCTGGGGCTTCTTTAAAAAAAAAAAAATACCTGTGCTTGAGCCCCCCCCACATGCCCCAGGGACTGCCACCTCCCCGGGGCACTGATATGTAAATTTGGGGGTCCTTTAAGGACCCCCAAGCCCCGGGGACCACCACTTCCCTGGGGCTGTGTAGACATTGGGAGGGGGGCCGCGCGGCCACCCTCCTGGAGCCTGTGATGGCCCTGGGGACCGCCACCCCCCAGGGCCGGCTCCTGCAGTGTCCCGGGGTGCCCACTCCCAGGACACTGCTGTTTGCTATGAAAGGGCGGGAGCCTCGTGGCTCCTGCTCTGTCATAGCAAACACTGGTTTGGATTGTGGAAGAGAGAGCAGGAAACCTGCTGTCTCTTCCAAAATCCAATCCAGTTTGCTTTTCCACACGGGGAGCTGAATGTCAGCAGCTCCCCATGTGGAAAAGCAATGGCGGCTCCCGCAGGACGCGGGGTGCTGGCAGGGACCGTGGGGGCATTGGGGCTCCCCCCACAGTCCCCAACGAGAGGCCAGGCTCCATGGGATGGGGTCCCCGGGGCCAGAAGTGGCCTGGGAGGGGGGCCACACAGCGCCCCTCCCCCTCAAAAAATAAAAAATAAAGGCAGGCCCCGGGGGATGGGGTCCCCGGGGCCAATAGAGGCCTTAGGAGGGGGCCATGCAGCCCCCCTTCCTATAAAAAACAATGTTTGGCCATGGCCCGGGGGATGGGGTCCCTGGGGCCGAAATTGCCCACGGGAGGGGGGCCCATGTGGCCCGCTTCCCATTCATTTTTTTTTTTTTTTAAAGGGATCAGGCCCTTCTATACTGGGGGTTCCTGGGAGACAACTAGCCAACCAGAGCTTTTATGTAACATCCAAGACTTTTATTGGGCAGTTTGGAATTTCAGATTTGAGCAGGTGGGAAAACAAATAAAATTTGGAGGGACCCATCAGAACTGATGTCACACCTAATAGAAGAATATACAGTACTAAATATAGTGATAATTGTTAATTTCAGCAAGCATAATCTGGTAGATAAGGGTTACCGGATGTTTAAAGGAACAATGGCATGGTCTTTGTTACTTATAACATTAAGTATATATGCGCCTCATACTCATTTTGGATTTGATCATGTTGGGCGTATTGAATATGCATCTTGGAATTCCTCTCTTTTTAAATAATAATTGGCTGGAAAACTGGTATACAAAATGCGCCACATACACTTGAATATGGTATAATCAATTTAGGAAATTTGAGAAGACTGCTGTATCGAGTATGAGATAACACAGCAGTGGTAACTGTGTCTAGTGCCATGTATGCGTGTTGTTTTCACTTCATATTTGGTGTTGTTGGACAATGTGGGAAGCCTAGATGGCCGCCGTTTTTTAGATTGAGCTTATGCACTATTCACGAGTGTATTCAGCTTCCATACTTAACCATGGACGTGTATTTTCCATCTTACATTTGGCCTAATTGGGCGTATTGAGTATTTAAATTGGATATGTTTATTTTCCCCTTTTTTTACTAGTACTATTAAGTCGATAGACCCAAATAATGGGCATTACTTGGAAGGCTTAATATGGCCGCCGCTCTGAGATCGAATACATGGGGCACATTTGATCAGGTCCATCGTCTATGTTTAACAATGGACGTTCGGCGTGATCTATAAAAAACAGATGGCGCTAGGCGCGTTGATCGCCGGGATTCTGGGAACACTGGGCCATTTTTCGTAAATTGTGCGGTAAGCTGGCATTCTATTTAACAATGTTTGGACCGAGACCTTAGTGTGTAGTTTTAGCTGAGTGAACGATAGAGTACAATATAGCAACCGTTTACTCAGTAATTTGAAATGTATGGATTGAGATACAAGCATGATGTTATATCGGAGTGAACGAAAGTGTAATACAAAAACTGTTTACTCTAACGAAGCCTATTCATTTAGGAATTTGAAGTAGTGAACTTACGCGATAAGCTGGCATCTTATTAAATAATACTTGGAGTGAACGATAGTATAATATAAAATAGTTTACTCTAACGATACCCACTGACTTAGCAATTTGAAGTGGTGACATATGGGCATATAAGAAGTGGACACCCAATGGGAGGGGGTTTGTCCAATTAATATGAATGATATTATTGATTGATTGGGCAAATTAGTACTGCATACTAAAGATACGAATATGGTGGTTGAATTTGATTTTTATGAGATATGATCGTAGGGTGGTATTGACACAAACTATATATTTATGAGACTTGTGGTGCTATACAGATTATATTAAAAAGTGTGAATATGTAAGGAATGGACTTACTTTTAGTTGGCAATATTGGCATGTTCTTATCAAAGAGGGCGGCCCACGCATTGATCAATACATACATTATATTCTTTGTTATAGGTGGAACTTATCAAGGCTCCAAGATACATGCAATAAGAAATATTGGATTATCGTACAAATCATATATACTAACGACATTGATATAACATAGACATTCTTAAGGTGGGTGTGCGGCGTGCATTCCTGACGAATGCTACAGGATATTTACATGTCAAAACGTAGGATTTTGCTTATTTATAACAATATGTTGTCACTCACATTGTCATTTTAGCGGTCCTAGTTGCGTGACACTGTTTTTGATTGGATTCGATGCTCAATGGACACTGATGGTCAGGCTTGGACCAACGATTTTATATAACTGTGGTGAGGAGATTGTGTCATTCATATCACGCTTTGGTCACGTTTATTATTATCTTTTAACTATACTTTCAACATGAACACTGGAACAGTGGGTTAGTAGCTTTCACGTAATTTTCCATGACTCTCCTTATGATCTCAGTTTCATTCAAAGGGTGTGACATTGTGGAATTTTGGGTCTTCTCAATTTTGCACTTTTTCATTGGATGATCTTGCCATTTACGGGTTATCCATATAGGGATATTTATTATTACTTGTGTCTTGGATTTCACATTTGGGTGATTGGTGGTTTTGATTTAAGAATATTACTTTGTTTGGAATCACTGAACTCTTTTCTCTGATTTCGATATATTTTCATTAGTAGACATTGTGTTTTATAATAAATAATACTTTTCTGTATATACATATGCGACAATATATATATTTTTATGTATAACTTGCAGCCTTGAGGAAGCCCTGTTTAGGGCGAAACGCGCGTCGGCTGGCTGCTATATGTCCAGAAAGAAAAATAAAAGTATCGTCTGAATGATCTACAACGACCAATTTGGAATTTTCTTCATTGAAATGATGATATGGTTTCATTTGAGTGTCATGACATACATTGGATTATAGTGATATATATGGTGTGCCTTTGTGTCTTGTTCTAAATAGCCAACCAGGTACCTCCAGTAAGAGCCACAGGGCTGCGTTGCAGAGAGGTGGTCCAGGCCACGCCCCTTTTTACACCTCTCTGCAATGCAGCTTTGTGGCACTTACTGGAGGCACCTGGTGGGCTAGTTGGACCCCAGGGACCCTCAGAATTCAAGGGGACTTAATCCCCCAACTTAAAACGCGCAACGTTTGAAAAAACTTTGAAATTCACTGAAAAAACCATAGGTTTTAGGGAAAGTTATAGTTAGTTGGACATTACACTCGTACAAAACCATAGAAATTTCCCTGTTAGATTTAGTTCAGCTAACTATAACTCGCCCCCCCGCAATGCACTGCTGATGACGTCACATATTACATCACTCATGACATGGTCAGTGACATCAATGATGACATCACTCATGACATCTCAAATGACATCACTGATGACATCACTGTTGACATCATCCTGTGACTGTGTTCCTGTAAAGTTTAAATATGGATTATATATAGGGAAAGGGGTAATGAAGAATGAGTGGGTGTATAAGTGTCTGAATAGATGATTTAGTAGTTGCATGACTGACTCGATAAGTGAGTGATTAAACTTATCTTACTGAATGCATGGGTTAGTGAGTAAACTGTGTGAATGTCTGTATCCATCTGTCTGTTGGTGTGTAAGCAGCTGCATGGGTTTGTGAATATCTACATGAGTGTCTATATGGGTTATTTATTGGTTGTCTGAGTATCTGTGTGGGTGCCTGAGTGTTTGTGTGGGTGGGGTGTGTGTGACTCTGTACATAGATTTGTGAGTGGGTGATTCACTGGGTGCATGGTTTCAAGAGTGCATCTGTGATGGACTGTATGGGTGGTGAGTGTGTGTATGGGTGTGTTAGTGAGTGAATGTATATCTCAGTTGTATATGTGTGAGTAACTACATATGTGAGAGGCAGTAAATATGTGTGTTGGAGGATATAAATGGCTACAAGTTAGAGTGTGTCATTGTGAGAGTGGCTGTATGGGTGAGTCTGTGCTTGTATCAGTGATTGTATAAGGGCGTAAGTATGTGCTAGTATTTGTATGAGTAAGTGAGATGGTGTGTGTAGAACTGTATAGGTGAGTAAATGGCAGTGTGATTAATTATTTGCATGACTGACCAGGTGTGTGAGTACCTCTCTGGATGAGTGGCGGTGTGTGAGTTTCTATATAGGTGTATGAGTGCATATGATAGTCCTGTACTGAGTGACCATAGGTATGAGTGACTGTACGGGTGAGTGGATGTGTGTGTAAACCTAAGAATCAGTGAGTGGGTATGTAGTTTTTTGTGTGAAGTTTTATATAGCGCAAACTTGACCCGAATCCAATCAGGTATCAGAGCACTTTACATAGCACCGTTACACACATTCATTTTTTGTTAGGCACGGGGAGATTAAGTGATTTGCCCAGAATCACAGGATGTTCAGTGTCATTACCGAGACTCGGACCCAGTTCCCCAGGACCGAGGTCGAGCGCCTTAGCCGTTAGGCCAACTCCTCTCCCCAAAGAGTTATTGGTGTTGGAGTGTCTATGGTTTTGAGAATGGCAGTCTGTAATTTAGAGTGGGTGTATCAAAGGTTATATTAAGGTGTGAGAAGATGCATCAAATTATCACATGGATGATGTCATCAGTGATGTCATCAGTGATGTCATTTGAGATATCATCAGTGATCTCATCAGTGATGTCACTGACCATGTCATGAGTAATGTAATATGTGACGTCATCAGCAGTGCATTGCAGGGGCGCGAGTTATAGTTAGCTGAGCTAACTATAACGGGGGAATTTCTATGGTTTTGTATGAGTGAAATGTCCAACGAACTAGGGGGCAGATTTACAAGCCCCTTGCGAGACATTTACGCCACCATTGCGTCACTTCTGTGACACAGCGGCGACGTAAACCACGCGCCATGTTGCGCCTTATTTACAACGTAATGCATCTAGGGGGATGCGTCACATTGTAAAGCCCTGCGCTACATTAAACCTGCATCAGGTTTAATGTATGCACTGTGGGCGTTCCGTCGGAAAAAGCCTCGGAAAAGTAACGCAGTGAAATCTACAAGATTTCACTGAGTCACTTTTCCGACGCTGCTGCGTCAAAACCCTGCGCCTGCTTGAAGCAGGCATAAGGCATGACGCAGCATGTTCGGTATGGGCAGCCCCTGAGCATTGCTGGAGTTGCGTCGTGCTTGCGACACGACTCCAGCAATGCGCCGCCCTTATGCCATCAGATGCGTCACGCATCTGTTTATCCTTGCGCCATGATACGCTGCATTGTAAATCCGGCGCATCTGTGGTGGCGCAAGGGTAAACTTGCGTGACGCATCTTTCCTGGCGCATCCCTGCTGGTTTGCAGGGATGCGCCAGGAAACATAAATCTGCCCCTATAACTTTCCCTAAAACCTATGTTTTTTTCAGTGAATATATATATCTTTAAAAAAAATGTTTTTTAAATTAATGAAAAATTGGAGACAATTATCATAGTTACTAATTGAATATTGGTATAAACAATTGGGCACTGTCAGAAAAGATGTGAGAAGCCGTGTGTAGTGCTTAATAAATGCGACCATATTTAGGACTTCTGGAATTATGGGCAGAGGAGGGTCCAATTCTGCGGCAGGTTTGAGTAAATTATGCAGCAAAAAAAGGCAAATTATGGCGCTTAATGCGGCATGTCTTATGATAGGACTAGAACATTATTTAGCCATTTTTTTTAAACTCTGAGTATTGGTTGCACCTCAATAGTACCAGTATAACACCCCAATATAGCAGTAAGTTACCGTAGGGTGATCAGCCAGCCTTTGCATAGAGCATTCCACGGCACAGCAACACGTTTTGCTGCATTTTGAGTAATTTTGAAACCTTTTGTGCTGGAAACATTTTTTTGTAAAAATCTGCAGATTATGTGGCAAATGTACCAAATCTATACTTTGCAAGTCACACCAGCACTCAGATTATATTGTACATGTTTAAAAAGCAGCAATTTGAAGGTTACAATTATGACACTGTGGGGCGGATGTGAGGCAAGAAAAGCCCACGTTTGATGCAGGGAGGAGGGAGAAAAAAGTTCTTCTAGCCTAGAATTAGTCCGCATCGTTTATTGAACCACCTCATTAGAGACGCTGGTAAATATCTGTGTTTTTGTATCTTTATACAAATATCTATTTTACACATGTTCGAATGCTAGTTCCTCCTTTTGGTCGGATTCTCTGAGCGGCACAGGTTCCTTGAAAGCAGTTATTTTTCTTATATCTGTTTTTTATGTGCTGAGAACTCTGGCTCAGGTGGGTGCTGGTTGTCACTGTGCCCTCCACCTCTCTTTCCTGCTTTATGTTTGGCTTATTACTCAGCTCTTCACCGGATTTACTGGAGTAGGTTTTCCACTAATTGGAGTGATTCAATGTTTGCTGTTTGAAATTGCTTGTATATGTTGGCAAAAGCAGACCGGAGACTTAAAACAAGCAAGCAGCTTCGCTATTACTTTCAAACATGTTCATTATTGTGGAAAAATGTTCTTCGGGTCAGGAAGAGGGGATGGTTGTGGCCTGTGGACCTGGAGTGGACTAGTTAGATAAAAGTTGGAAGCTGCATCTTACTGCCATCTTTAGAACAGGTTTTTAGACACCTATCACTGGCTCAAAGCGCTATGTTTGAGACAGGCGGTGACGTAGCTCTTTAAGACCTTCCGGTTGGGGGATGGGGGCACACATCACTTGGCCGTCCCTGGCTCAAGGCCTTCATATGTCTGTGAGTGGACCGAATGAACTGACTTTACAGGGGCCACTCAAGCCGTAACCTTTCATCTCACCCTAGTCAGGAGCACTAATACAGAATACATTGTTGGCCCGAACTGTCTAAGTACTATTTTGGGGGAACTTTCATTTTAAACCTCAAAGTCACCTGAACATGCAGGTGAATAAGCTTTGCCCTGCGGGTCGGATGGAAGTTATGTGATGTTTGTGCTCATGGGACCGAGCCATTGGGGTCGGGTGGCTTTCTTTACTTTCCACAACATTGCTGAAGCTGTCACCCCCGGCCCAAAGATGACAGTGTACATATTTGGAATAAAATCTACACAGGCCAGAGTTATGTCACTTTCCTTCACAATACAGAGGCGCTCATAACAAAAGGAGACATTTAGACATATAGGATGTTTAATGGACAAGAAGGAGGAACTTAAGTAGTAGTCAGAGAGAGAAATAGTGTTTGCTTGTCACTGACACAGTTACAGTCCGCTTCCGCTCTGTCACTCTCAGATGCCAGCTACCTCTCCAGTCACTTGTTGACTGTATCTCTTTTTCTCGTCCCTGTACAGCGCTCCACTGATTTTAGTTTGCTAAGTGCTTAATTTGAGCCGGTGGTTGCCAATGGGGGCCACAGCATTCATGTTTCTGCATCTGATATTTGCCAAATAGCAAGAAAGGGACAAACACACAAAGCGGAAAGACGCAGGAAGAAAAAGACAGAAAAACCATCACAAAGGGAGAAATCATGGACCCATAAGAGAGAGAGAAAGGGGCAGGGAGCGTCTAGTAGTGGATTAAAGAGGCCTGGAGAGGTTTCAAGACTATAAAGCCATGGTACTCTGCGCGCTGACGCTGAATTTCACCAGTGGCGGGCTTCTGAGCACCGGCACACCTCCATTTACAAATTAAGCACCGAGTTTGCGCCATTTAAATAACTCATGCATTAGTACATGCACATGTACACAGACATTGAGTCTCACTCTGGCATGTTCAGTGAACCAGTATAACTGCAGTATATGACATTGCACGATGCCAGTATAGACGTTCACCAGAGGCACAGACCTCTCCTTGAAACCAGCAACTCCCTGCAAGGGACAGCGGCGCAGTATTTCTCTTTAACAGGTTGCATAGCTTTCAATTCTTTGCTGTTACCAAATGTTATTCCACACTTTTGGTGTAAATATATATGGCTTCTTTGCCCATATAGCGACAATTACTTATTATAAATGATTTAAATTAATTCCAAATAAAATAATGAGGAATGTTTAATTTGTAATGTATAAAATGCAGTGCAATTTAGATTTGATTTCCGGTACGTTTAAGTCAGTGTGGTCCTCTGAAAGTTTAATCAGGTAACTGTAATGCAGTTGTTATGGCACATTTATAGCATAGAAGGTTCGTTTTTTAAATGTTTGTGTTGGAAATGGGATTGCTTCAGTACACTGTGCACTGCTTTAGCCTTCCATTCCTCCAGGGGAGCCAGATGTTCAGAACAGATTAAATGGGGAGGGGCTGGTGCCAGAGGCCTGCCTCGCTGCATCACTTTTCTGTCATGCTTGGCTGACTGCTGGGCCTGAAAATAAGTCTCCATATTCAAGCCATAAAAAACATTGACTTCGCCTCAAAAGGGGCAACTTCTCTCTAGCCAGTGATTTCCCATGTTTGGCAGACCCGGCCACCCAGACAATTCCAATATCTTGGCCACTTTACCTCCCAGTGCAACACTTGGGCACTGATGCATGCTTCCGACACATGTTAAAGGGAAGCAGCCTTTACAACATGGCTAGAACCACGCTGTGCCTTTACATTGCAGTCCAAACCACAAATGCATCTTTAAAACTCATTCCTTTACCACACAAGTCGTTACAACGATTTGCCTTAGGGAAAGCGTTGTTGGACTGATGTTGGACTTTAAGTCCAACACTTCCCCTACTGTTGCACAGACTGGGGTTGGAAAAGTAAATTATAATGTTCCAAAGACCAGCACTTTCCCTTAGGCAAGTCGTTGTAATGACTTGCGTGGTAAAGGATGCTTTGCAAAGACGCATTCGTGGTTCAGCCCTCGTTGTAAAGGCTTGTGTGATAAACGCATGCGTGATTCAAACATACAACCCATCTCTCTTTCCCCAGGTTGAAACCTGGGGAAAGAGTGGTGTTTGTTACTTGTAACATCAACACTACTGACTGAAGCATCTCTAAGCGCTGCCCGAAGCAAGTGATCCTTGGCGTGCAGATTGCAGATGGAAGAGAGTGGTGAGAGATGGGAGTGAGGAGCCCAGAGAGACACCCTGTTTGCCCTTTTCATACTGTTCTCTCTGGCTTGCCCACCATGTTGTTCAGCATGGTTGTCAGTTGTCTGTGACCAGTAAAACGGAAGGCGAGCGGGGTGTATAAGGTTAATAATTTCAGGGCGACTAGGTGAAGCTTGCTTCCTCAAAACCATCTGCTATTATTTTGTAACACAACACAGGTGTAAAGATTAAGCAACGGATGTGTGTTGCTAACGTGCAAATCAAGGGCGAGACATAAATCTAGAAGATTGGTCATCATCTGGATGCCGCATTTCCAGAAATGATGATGGTAGACTGGAGATGGTTATAGAGACGGGCTCCTAAGGTCGTATACACTCGAGGGGAGTGGATGTGATAACGTTTCTAGAGTCGAGTTTCCTGATTCGAGAATAATACTGAAAGAGTATGCATAGAAAGGTCCTCTAAAAATGTTGGAGACAAAAACAGCATCCTTTTCCAAAAGGTCTGTCTAAGACATACGGGACAGTAGTGCAGTGGAAGCATGTGGGGACTGTGTTTCACGAATACGGCAGGACAAATTAAAACTGAGAGGGCCTGAAGGCATCTCTGCTGAACAACTTTAGAAACAAGCATTTGCAATGCAATAGGTCTCGCATTCGCAAGAGTTTAAGCTATTGGCATTGTATATGACAATGCCTTTTATTTATCTGTTTTGATAATTAACACATAAATAAAAGGCATTGTCATTTACAAAGCCAATAGCTCAAACTCTTGTAAATGCGAGGCCTATTCATAATAATAATAGTAATTTATGGAGCGCAACAGCTACCTCAAACAGAGGTGTGCCGGCGCTATTTTATTTCGAAGAAACAGCCGCCATTGTACCGGGCTGCTTGGAAAGTGAAAGCGGCCATGGCATGCTGAATGTTACAGGAAACCATGTCGTGCCTGCAGTAGGAGAAACTCATTAAAGAAAATAGTGCTTATAGACTAAATAAGATATACCGTGTAACAACAGAAGTAAAAGGGCAAGTCCTCATGGGAGGTTACAAATGAAGACAAGGCGGTACTAAGGAGGGTCTAACTAGCCTATTAATGAATCAGAAGTCAGCATTTACAAAGGACAATGACATAAGGCAATAAAAGATGTGGGCTGAGAGTGCGTAGAGTTTCAAGTCCATATTCGAACACAGCATGCCTCGCAGAGCAGCGCATGCGGTACCCAGGCTTGACCTAAAAAATATACACAGGGTAGCAGCCATGTTGTTGCATGGCTGCCTCAGCAGAATTTGCGGTTAACTTGACAGAATTGTGAGACTGTTACAGCGTGGAATGTCAAATTCCCCCTTCGTCACAGACCAAATATCACAATAACATATTCACTCAAATACCTTCATTGGTGGGGCCCATAACACCAACACTCACACTTCATTGATCTGTTTCCCTAGAGGGATAAGTTTCCAAACGCTGACATGAAAGGAATATCTTTTCACATAAACACTAATGCGCATTGAATACTTTTATTAACTTTAAACCTCGTGATATTCCCCTCATTTGGCGATGAATCAGTTAGTTGTATTATAGTTTGGTAATTCAATTCATTTGTTTATACTCTTCTTTTATTCTCTAATTTCTTCAAATATTCGACACAACAAGTTTGTCAATTAATCAAAACATTGTTTATCTAATTAAATTGCAAATTGTTAGAGAATCATCGTCCAAACCGCAGAACATCATATTTACCTAATCTGGCTATTAGTCGTCCTCTCAGTCAATTAAGTCGTGGAAAAATCTTTTAATTCATCAAAGTCAGGCAGCAATTCAGTCTCTCAAAGATTCAGGATAACAGCTGTCCAGCAGTGTCACCGTCCTCTCCGTCAGCATTACCTTCAGGAAATTCGCAGCAGGACAAATCGAACGACAGGACTAATTAACTCCCTATTCTACCATAGTCCATAAGATTAAGTCATCGCACTTGCTGGTTCCAGTTTTAAAGACAGTTCATTGTTGATGTCCTGGCAACTCTCCCAGTATGACCTAGATGGGTACATCTCTCCTGGGGTCAGGACGAGGCCATTGTTGCTGGCGGTGGCGCAGGCGCACTTCACCCAAAACCTCGTGGGACAGTAGCAGTCATGTCGTGAGTCACAGTCAGCCATCTTTACGAAGGCCCAAATGGTCAACTTAAGCAAACAAACACAAAAACGTAATTAAAACATTGAAATGGCTAATAAAATGTTAAACCCTCACTAATTCCCCTATGTGTAAGTAATTATCTAGCATAATAGCAACATTCAAAGCGTTTATATTCACCCAGTGATGTCATCTGGTGGAACTTACAATTACATCACAAAAGCAACATATATCATGCAATACTCTAATTCTCTACCATTAGTATGCGTACATATATTAATATACAATTAATTTAGCCATGCAAAATGCAAATCCCACGTATAATTCTTTTATTAATATAATTGGTGAGTTTTCACTTCAAACGAATTAATAATATTACCATTAATTGATTATTCAAATTAATATAAACATGCAGAATGGGGGGGTATAAAAAATGTTGTACTACCCGCTCCAGCAAGACAAGTATTCACATGTTCTTCATTGAGGAAATTTGGTATTCGGCAGCATCATTCATGGACATAAGTCATTCAGTTTGTTGAAACCACATCTGCTGATCCTATCTTTCATTCCACAACTTGTATGAGGCTTTCTAAATTGAGAGCGACCAAGCTTACGCAGAGTTACTTAGTGTCAGAAGCCATAGAATAATAATGACTTTAAAAACTTTTTTAAATAGATTCTGGCGGACCTGGGCTATGTTGTAGGAAGGTGCACTTCTTCTTGCCCAGTGGTTAATTCGTAAAAAAATAAGTGCCAGGGCTCTCTTCAGCATGCAGCTTGCACCAGCCCATTTCTCCTGTGAGCGCCACCTAAAACAGAACCAACTACTAACTATGAAAGTGGGGAGAGGGTGTGGTGTAATGGCCAGGGCTGCCCTCTTCGGGGCTGGGGAACCAGATTCGAGTCTAAGCGCGGGCTCAATTGTGACAACAACAAGAGGACCTAAGGTTCTATATGACTCTACCAAGGGGCACTAAGGTACAATATGACACAAAAAGTTGAGCATTGCTGGAAAACCAAAAAATTTGCCTTTTACTCTGCAAACTGGAAAACGATAAACAGACACAAATTAAACAGACACACATTAAAAAAATACACTCCATCAGTTAGTTCAGAATGTCTGATTTTGTGGAAGCCACATAGGATGCAAAATAAAATGGCAGATAGTTTCCCATGCATACTCGTGAATCTGCTGCTCGAAAGGATGGCAGTCATAGATTTTCATGGTGAGCGTGGAGAAGGATAGTAGTTTAAGGCAAGGGGATTTTCATGGAAAAAATATCTTCCCTTTGAAGTAAAAAGAAAACATTTCAGTTGAAAATGCACTTTTGTGGTCGATTTTCAGATTAAAAACATAACCTAGTTACATTTGCACGTACAGAAATAGCGATGTATTTGATTACCCAAAAACTCATAAATTAATTCAAAATGTAGGAGTAAGCATGGAGGATTAAACTTCCAACTTTTGTTAATGAGTATTTGTGAATTGGAACCCTAGTAACTCAGTTGTCTGTTGATAACCACCACCCTATTGCTAAATGCTCTCTCTCCCCTCTGGTGTCAAACGACCTCTGAAGCAGCTAACAGGCAGCATAGCCACTATACAGAGGCAATAAATGCAAAATAGAGGAAGTGTCTTAATATTTGTAAATCAATCAGTCCGCTGATCCAGAGCTATGTGTAACGCAGACTGGAAACTCTCCTGCAATCTAACAGAAAGGAGGAACATGGTTGGTCTTTTATGGACTCAGCCCTCTACAGGCAGCCAACAAATGGCAATACCAGGCGGAAACTAGGGCCTGATATAGAATGGGGTAGTAATGCACAAGGTTAAATGGTGGAGGAAATCCCACTAGTCAATGCAAAAACACAAGAATGTCTCCACAACACTGTGTATATCAAATGCAGTACTTCTACAATATGCAAGAAGCCATGAATCAGACCAGTATTTTTAGTAATTTATTCATCTAATACAAAAATATATTTTTAATTAATGATACAAAGAGATTCTTTTTTCAGATGTACATCATTTTTTATATAAAAAAAGGACAATAATTCATAGTAGTTGTGAGCGCCCACAAGTACGAATAGTCAGTCCACATTTGAAATATAATACTGCACAAGCCAGAAGAAAACACACATAATCAATCACAATATAATAATAACAAGGACAGCAATTATTTAAAAAAACGATATAAAGCACTGGACAAAACAATAATTACATTTCAAACAATAAAACAAGTCACAATAAATAAGGATGATTACACAATATGTAGATATTAATGACATGGTTTTGGAAGTTAGCCGTTGATGATAACAACCTTCATTAGGGCACTGTCTGTACAAATAACTTCTGTGGCAGCGGGCCATCCATACTACTAAGGATCATATAGAGTTGTGGACTAGGCAAGGAGCTCACAATCTTCACAATCACTAGTTGTAGAATGGATATCCAGTGGATAGCATGAGATAGCGTTGTGCCACAGCCACAAGGTTTGTGTGGCACCCACTGCTTAAATCCGGGTCATAAAAAGGAGGAGAGGAGGGTGGGAAGGGAAATAAATCAATCCCACCGGAAATCTAATGCTATGTCCTCACAGGGATATAGTCAAAACAAATACAGTCCTGCATGCCAGACTCAGTGGGAATTCGAAATACTAGCCACACAATAAAAAGTGAAGAGTCTTCAAAAGAGAATGTAGACAGGTGCAGCATCTCCTCCTGGCAACGTGACTGCCCCTGTCCTGTGAGTCTGGCCTGCAGGACTATGTTTGTTTTGACTCTATCCCTTTGAGGACATAGCATTAGAGTTCCGGTGGGATTGATTCATTTCCCTTCCAACCCTCCTCTCCTCCTTTTTCTGTCAGTTAGATTCCACATTCACCATGTCATTAATATCTACATATTGGGTAATTATCATTATTTATTGTGACTTGTTTAATTGTTTGTAATGTAATTATTGTTTCGTCCATTGCTTTATATAGTTTTTTTTTTATAATTGTTGTCCTTGTTATTATTGTATTGTAATTGATTATGTGTGTTCTTCTTGCTGGTGCAGTATTATAGTTCAAATGTGGACTGACTATTCGTACTTGTGGGTGCTCAAAACTACATCATTGTATGAATTATTGTCCTTGTTTTTATAAAAAATGATGTACATATAAAAAAAGATATAAAAAAGAATCTCTTTGTATAATAAATTAAAAATATATTTCTGTACTAGATGAATACATTACAAAAAATACTGGTCTGATTCATGACTTCTTGCATATAGTGGACATATTGCATTTGATATACACAGTGTTCTGGAGAAGTTCTTGTGTTTTTTGCAATTTTTAATTTCCCTGCTCTTTTCTCCGAACCCATCCAGTAAAGTCAGGGACTCTCTTGTGTTTATTTGAAGAAATCCCACTAGTGACTTCTCTGGATGTACGTTTCCTCCGCGAATCCCAAGACGTTTTTTTGTTGTTGTTTTTTTTGTTTTGTTTTAGATAGAGCGAACTCCACCCAAAGGGATTAGAACACTTTACATGAGCACCAGTTACATTACACAAGGACACATTCATTTTTGGTAGGCACCGGGAGATTAATTGATTTGCACAGAATCACAGGATCTTGGGCCAATGCCGAGACTCTCACCTGGTCCCCCAACTTCAAAGTCTCTAAACCGGAGCCTAGGTTTGAAATGTCCTTAATAGGAGTCACTTGACAGAAGCAGTCTCGAGGCAAACCGGTATTATTCAAACCATTAATCAAGCAAACAAGAAAGCAAGACGGAACTAAAATAAGTGTTCTGAGCAAGCAGTCGAGGGTGAGGGTGAGTAAGTCGACACTGTTGTTCATGGTGGGTTAGTACTAAGCATGTGTAACTTGTGAATAACCTCCGGAGCATAGCATCAAGTCCCCAGCTGTGATTCTTGCCCCAAGCCCGCCTAGTCACCCTCCATTACCCCTTCCCTCCCTCGGATTCCCCTCTGTACTTGTTTGCAGGTGAGGCTGAGTGAGGCTACCATCTCATGGGTCTGGAGTGGGCTCAGGTACTGCTGGACCTGGAATCACTGGTTCAGGGAGATCAGCAGCTCCTGCGTGAAAGCCCGTCCACGCCTTCACTTTTGTATTGTACTGTAATTGCATTTATATTGCGCCTACTACCCCTGCTGAGCCATCGTAGCTCTTTTTCTGTGAGTAGCAGACTACGCCGGAACTCTTAAAGGATTAGTGGTGAATTAGTATAGTGAAGTATGAAAGTGATTTGAGTGATGCGTATGTTAGTCAGTTAATTGGATTGAGAAGGATAGTGGAGGGATAGAGAAGGGAAAAAGGTTTGCATTTATATAGCGCTTATTACCCCTGATGGGGTGATGAAGTGCTTTGTTGGCAAGTAGCGCGCTACCCTGGAATCCATACAGTGTTAGTGGTGAATTAGTATAGTGAAATGAAGGTGATTTAGCAAAAAGAGCAAACTTGGTAGAGAGCAGGAAAACCACAGAGCTCACAAATCAAATGGCAAGAGAGAAACCAGCAAGGGACCTACAAAGCCACAACTTATGCCCTTCTAAAGTAACTTTCCACCACCCTGGCTACCAATAACACACTTCTGCCCATCAAAATATGCATTTACAGCATTTACTGAAGGGCTGGCCCAATGCCACCAAAATATTCACAAGGCACCACTCTTAAACTTATTCTCATTTAAAAATTTGCCAACCAAGTTGAGCCTTCCATTAGCACCGGAAGTGAAGCCCAAGGAAGTGAGGACTACAACAGATCAGATATGCAGAACTACACACAGAGACAGAGTAACTGTATGAAGAAATAATGAACCCACTGCCAGTATTGGTGCTTAAAGCACGATGGGAATGCATCTCTACCACAATCACTTCCCAGATACCCAGAGCCACGGCAGTCTTCAATCGCAGTGCCCCATAAAACACTTGAGCCAGGAAGTGTAACAAACATCTGCAACTTACAAGAAGGTGTTTAATGTCGCAAAGCATGACCATTGGACTACCTCTGTGTTGGTGCCACTATTTACCACTCATGACAGAAGCGCCAGACAGGCAAAGCTGAAGAGATTTTTAGCCAAAAGAGGCATGCATGGTTGAACACACCCTGAAGTACGGCAGTATGGAGTGCGCCTTTCGCAGATCCTTAAGAGCCCCGCAGGCAGCCTCCCGTGCCAGTACGGTGGCCTACAAATATTACATGACAATGTACATACTGTATAATCCTCGAAAGCCACCCATAAGAGAAGACCAGGAGCTCTCCTCGGGTAGTCCTCCTGAGTCGTTTAGAATGCCACACGTATAAAGGATGAAGCCATTCTTCCATGCACATTAAAATAAGGTTAGGAGTTTCTGGGAGCTGCTTGTAGTAGTGCCTACATCAGCAGAGTACACACAAACAAATGTATGCGCAGATGGAAAGCCCAGGGCAGACTCCTCAACATTCTCTCGCCCGATGTCGCCTTCCCCACAGAGACCTGGACCAACACCAGCTCCACTCCTGACATCGCAACCGCCTTCCCTGATGGATTCAAGATCCTGAGGAAAGACCGCTCCAACCGCCCCGGAGGAGGCCTCGCCATCGTCCTCAAAAGCTCCCTCCAAATGACTACCTCCATCTCGAACAATGACCCGCCCCCCATTGAACACATCTATTTCCAGATCCAGACCAACTCCAGAACGACACTTTGCGGAACACTTGCCTACAGACCACCCAGACCCCATGCCCCGTTCACCAACACCATCGCAAACTGCATCACGCCACACACCCTCGACTCCACGGACTACGTAATGCTCAGAGACCTGAATTTCCACCTTGACAACCTCAGCAATCCCAACTTCACTGCCCTCCTAGAGAACCTTGCCAACATTGGACTGAAGCAACTCGTCTCCACCCCCACCCACACAGCAGGACACACTCTCGACCCCATCTTTGCCAGAGAAAACAACATTCGCTTCAACCACACCACAGAACCTCTCTGAATGGACCACCACTTCTCCTTCTCAAAACCCACCACACACAAGCCGACCCTAAGCCTCCCACGCAGAAACTGGAGCAAGATTGCCGAATAGAGCCTCACCTCCGCCCTCAGCCTCACTCCTCCCCCACCACGAGAGATGCCAACACCGCAGCGAACAACCTCCACCAATGGATCGCAGACTGCGCCAACATGCTCACCCCCCTCCAGAACTCCGATAGATGACACAACACTAAAGCCACTTGGTTCGCCACGAACCTCAGAGAATCCAAGCGCTCGAGCCAACGACAGGAGAAAGAATGGAGAAACAGCAAAACCCCAAGGGCACACTCTGCCTACAGGGCCACCACCACGGCACACCATCAACTCATCAGATTTACGAAGAGAAACTTCATTCAGGAAAAAATCCTCTCCAAATCTCACAACTCCAAGGAACTCCTCACCATCATACAAGAATTCACCAGACCGCACAGCGAAACCACCGACATCCTTCCCTCGCGGGAGGACCTCTGCAACAAACTTAGCACCTTCTTCCACCACAAAATCAGGACACTGAACAACAACTTCGACGACCAAGGCACCGACCCAACACCATCCACCAGCTATGCCACCCAGCCAACCCTCCTACTCTGGACCCCTGTCACCACAGAAGACACCACAAAGACTATGAAGAGCATCCACTCCGGAGCATCCAGTGACCCCTGCCCGCC
This sequence comes from Triturus cristatus, assembly GCF_964204655.1. Taxonomy (NCBI): domain Eukaryota; kingdom Metazoa; phylum Chordata; class Amphibia; order Caudata; family Salamandridae; genus Triturus; species Triturus cristatus. Next base: position 577,489,693 of record NC_140583.1, on the reverse strand, counting down.
GCACATCTTCCACAGAGCCGCCTCCGCCATCGCACCAGAACTACGACAGACATTTAATTGTGCCCTTGAAACAAGATTGTTCCCAGACAACTGGAAATGTACCAAAGTCAAACCCCTCCTAAAGAAGCCCTCGGCAGACCCGGCAGACATTAAGAACTACAGCCCCATCTCTTTCCTCCCCCTCACTGCCAAAGTCATCGAGAAAATAGTTCTCACCCAGTTAACACACTTCATAGAAACTAACAGCATCCTGGACTCATCTCAATCCGGATTCCACACCAACCACAGCACCGAAACTGTCCTCCAGGCTGCCACTGAGGACATCCACACCTTCCTTGATCAAGGCCACTCTGATGCCCTCATTCTACTAGACCTCTCAGCAGTCTTCAACACCATCTCCCACCACACACAAGCCACCAGACTCCATGATACCAGCAAACAGGGAACTACCGTTCACTGGATTTGATCTTTCCTCTCTGGCAGAACAAAACAATAAGACTCCTGCCCTTTCTCTCCGAACCCACAGAGATCAGATGCAGAGTACCCCAAGGATCCTCCCTTAACCTCATGCTCTTCAACATCTACATGGCCCCCCCTTGCAACCATCGTCAGAAAACACAGACCCCTTATAGTATCCTACGCTGACGAGACCCAGCTCACCCTCTCCCTCACCAAGAAACCCGACATCACCAGGCACAGTTTCCAGGAAGGAATGAACGGATGTCGCAGACCACCTCCGCAACCTCGGCTTCATACTCGACTCCTCACTCACCATGAACCGACAGATCAACGCCATGTCCTCCACATGCTTCAACACCCTCTGCATACTCCGCAAGACCTTCAAATGGATCCCCCCCGACTCCAAGAAGACCGTCAGCCATGCACTCATCACCAGCAGGCTGAACTACGGAAACGCTCTCTACGCCGGAATCAACAAATCACTCCTTCCCAAACTCCATATCATCCAGAACGCCGCAGCTAGACTTTTCCTCAGCATCCCACAGCACAACCACATCACCAAGCACCTCTGCGACCTCTGCTGGCTCCCCGTCAAAAAGAGAGTGACGTTCAAGCTGCTCACACACGCCTACAAAGTTCTCCACAGCACCGGACCTCAATACCTCAACTGAAGAATCTCCTTCCACAACTCCAAGAGAAACCTCTACTCCACCGACCTAGCCCCTGCAGAAATCCCGTGCATCCACTGAGCCAGAACAGGGGGCAGATCCTTCTCCTACCTCGCTGCCAAGACCTGGAACGAACTCCCCCTCAGCATCAGGCAAAACCCTACACTGCAAGCCTTCAAAAAAGACCTCAAGACCTGGCTCTACGGATGACCTCAGAGCTGCCCAAATCCCCTCCCCCCCTCAAGCGACTTTATGACCCTCACAGGTGAGTAGTGTGCTCTATAAATCCCTGATTGATTGATTGAGAAGACAAGAGGTGAAAGACATACAGGCGTTAAATAAAAACTAGGCGTGTGGCCTCTGGGAGGAGAAAGAGCCGGCGCCTCCCTCCCCCAGAGCCAGCCGGCATCCATTTCGTAACCCACCGCAGGAAACCAGCAGAGCAGGTGACAGGCAGCCCCATGTTTGCCATGGTTTCTGCAGACCCCACCACCATTTCTTGCCACACCCACCCGCCTCAACTACTTAACTCAGACAGTTCGTCTTTTTTTTTTATTACAAGTGCGCAAAAAGGTCTTAATAAAAACGGAAAGAGAGGGCAGGATGGTTACATCCCCTGTGCAAGCCAGGTGAGAACACTTTCTTCTTAGGACGCTTTGCATCGTCCAAAGACCCTGAGGAAGTGGGAGAGTCCAGGAAGGGTTGGAGGGCGGGACCAGCAGCAAGGACAGCGAACTGAGCACAGCAGTCAAGATCGGTGCACAGAAGGCAATGTGGAAATAAGGAAAACCAAAAAATCAACAAGAGAGGAAGGGATCTACACGGCTAGTCCCCTCAGTAGTTTATTCAAAATCAACAAAGCCAGTGTACAGTAAATCAATACAAGGGGCACTGTTAGTCAAAAGAGCACTGGTCCACAGATTCCAGACAAACCGGTATGTTTAGGAAAAGAAAGTAGACCTCTATGAAACAATACCCAGTTGGTATTTAAAAGCCCTCACTCGCCAACCTGGTTGGTGACATGCTTCATCATCGGGCTTCCACTGGGATGACCGAATGTCATCCCAGTGTGCTGCAACGCCAGGTTACTGCGGAGCGGGGTTCTTGTGTGGGGATAGTGAATTTAAAATCTCCAATTAAGTCAAAAAATAAAACTTTAGTAATTTTGCTAATTGTAAAAGAATAAAAGGGAGTGGGGGTCAAAAAAATAAAAGACCTGGTTCACTCCGCGGCGGTCAACATGTTTCTGCCTCTATGAGTGTTAGTCGGGCATTCTTCAGGACCAGAGGGGACGTGCGGAGCCCCGGTGGTATGAACACTCTAAGGTTCACCCTACCGTGGACTGCTTCTGTGAAAATCAATTACTTATAGTGAAAAATCCGCCAAAAAATATTATTTGTTAAGGGGAGAGGAACGAGTTTATTCTGACATTACAAAGGACAAACAAACAGAAAGACAAAACATAAGAAGAATTATCAGTGTTTGTCGCAAAATCGTGCTCTACAACTCAGGAGTTAAGAACAGTCGTGCTCAGAGGACAAATGAGTGCCACTAGATCTACCTCAGGTGCAAAAAGGTGAAGATATGTGCACCTAGGTATATCCAAGTATCGGTGTTTGATAAAGTCAACGGCTAGTTATCATATCGGTTGTGACTAATAGTCAAATCTCGGAACGCACGTGAAATGTATGTGGCGTGCCACTCAAAATACGGAGAAAAAGGGAGGGCTAGGGAATGATTCAACTGCCCCCGATGCTCAATATGCACGTATTAGGATAAAATCTTACAGAGAGGCCAATCCGTTAACTGCCTCATGGATCCCGGGAGGGGGGTGGGAGCAAATTGGCACACCCTGCATCGAGGAAAGGAAAGACAAAGAGAAAGGGGAGTCCGAGTCATTAAATCGAATGGAGGAGAAAGAACCCGCTTACCTTCTCGGGCGGGGAGCGGTATGAATTACTTACGCCCTTGCTGCTCAGCACCCGTGGTAAACCTACACAGCCTCTTGCTGCCGGGTCTGGATGGTAGAGATCCGGGGCCGGAGATGCGTATAAAAAGACAGGCGGAGCGTCCCCGGTTGGGCTCACAGAGAGAGCTTCAACGTGATGGGTAGTGTCCAACTTTTACACCCTATGTACTCCTGTGACTATGAGATCTCAGCTGCTATGACTGAATAATGTCTTTTGGAAGAATCCACGTTCCCAGCCATTACGATACATGACTTTTATATATGATATTTCATATATTTTATCTGAGACAGTTGGGGATTAATCACCTGCCCCATACCCCCTATGCATAGCTAGGCACCACTTGAATACGCGAGTCTGTCGACCGGTCACTTCAAGCAGAACCCCTTTTAGCGTATGCATAACACGTTACCTTCACCTATTTATGGTCTGGCCCTAACATCAGGCCCCTCTGCACACTCTATGTGTGGTCTGTGTTAGTTTGCTTTGTGTCCATTTAGGAACCTGTCATTAAAGTTTTGTGCCTCCCCTCTTTCTTCCCCTCTTTTTTTCTACGTAAACACGTCGTTCAGCACGAAGAACGACTCCTTTTTACTTTTCTTTTCTTCACCCCTATTGGATACTCCAAATCCAATCAGTAACGGAGCTGGGTGATTCTACCCAATCACGTTGAAGCTCTCTCTGTGAGCCCAACCGGCCCCGGATCTCTACCATCCGGACCCGGCAGCAAGAGGCTGTGTAGGTTTACCACGGGTGCTGAGCAGCAAGGGCGTAAGTAATTCATACCGCTCCCCGCCCGAGAAGGTAAGCGGGTTCTTTCTCCTCCATTCGATTTAATGACCCGGACTCCCCTTTCTCTTTGTCTTTCCTTTCCTCGATGCAGGGTGTGCCAATTTGCTCCCACCCCCCTCCCGGGATCCATGAGGCAGTTAACGGATTGGCCTCTCTGTAAGATTTTATCCTAATACGTGCATATTGAGCATCGGGGGCAGTTGAATCATTCCCTAGCCCTCCCTTTTTCTCCGTATTTTGAGTGGCACGCCACATACATTTCACGTGCGTTCCGAGATTTGACTATTAGTCACAACCGATATGATAACTAGCTGTTGACTTTATCAAACACCGATACTTGGATATACCTAGGTGCACATATCTTCACCTTTTTGCACCTGAGGTAGATCTAGTGGCACTCATTTGTCCTCTGAGCACGACTGTTCTTAACTCCTGAGTTGTAGAGCATGATTTTGCGACAAACACTGATAATTCTTCTTATGTTTTGTCTTTCTGTTTGTTTGTCCTTTGTAATGTCAGAATAAACTCGTTCCTCTCCCCTTAACAAATAATATTTTTTGGTGGATTTTTCACTATAAGTAATTGATTTTCACACAAGCAGTCCACGGTAGGGTGAACCTTAGAGTGTTCATACCACCGGGGCTCCGCACGTCCCCTCTGGTCCTGAAGAATGCCCGACTAACACTCATAGAGGCAGAAACATGTTGACCGCCGCGGAGTGAACCAGGTCTTTTATTTTTTTGACCCCCACTCCCTTTTATTCTTTTCCAATTAGCAAAATTATTAAAGTTTTATTTTTTGACTTAATTGGAGATTTTAAATTCACTATCCCCACACAAGAACCCCGCTCCGCAGTAACCTGGCGTTGCAGCACACTGGGATGACATTCGGTCATCCCAGTGGAAGCCCGATGATGAAGCATGTCACCAACCAGGTTGGCGAGTGAGGGCTTTTAAATACCAACTGGGTATTGTTTCATAGAGGTCTACTTTCTTTTCCTAAACATACCGGTTTGTCTGGAATCTGTGGACCAGTGCTCTTTTGACTAACAGTGCCCCTTGTATTGATTTACTGTACACTGGCTTTGTTGATTTTGAAATAAGGAAAACAACAAGAAGGCACACAAACAGCTTGTACATTGCTGCTTGCTCCCGAGGCAATACTCCAGAGAGTTAACTTTAAAAAAACAGGTGGGACATTCACCAACCTTTAGCCATTTGGAGGCTATGATTTTTAAATGACACAGACAAAAGCCAATCCAAAGCGTGGGAGGAGTTAGACTCCACAAAGTACAGACAACAGATCATCCTGCAGCGCAAGCGCTGTAGGCTCGACCTAAAAAGTGGAACCTGGAAAGTGATTTTTTTTATTTATTTTTTTATTCAGTGTATGTATTTTAGCGTTGTATGTACATGAAGGGCAGCCTGGCGAGAGAAATTAAATACACAGTGGAAAGCATTTTGGAAGAGCCGAGTTTTAGAAAGTCTCTCCAAGTATAGATTTGTTTTCTAGTAAGAGAGAATCAAAGGAAGATGTCCCGCCGCAATGAGCTGCAGAGTTGTGGGGTGCCGCTAGAAAAAAAAACACAGATTGGTGGCAGCTACTTTGAGACTTAGGGGCTTAATTTACACTCCCTTGCGCTGCCGGTGCACCACTTTTTTATGTGCTAAAAAGTATAGGCACCAGCAGCGCAAGGGGCTTGTAAATAAGCCCCTACGTTGGTTGTAGATGAACAACGGCAGAGTCTGCTGTTATTCTTCTTAGGTGAGAAACATTAGTCAAGGCAGCGTTTTGTGAAGAATTGGATTTGAAAATGTGAGTGAAATTATCCAACTTGTCACTGACATTCCCAAAGAAAACTGGGGAAGGTGCCTGTTTGTTTCAGAAAGCAAATGCTACAAAAGCCCTCCTATGATTTCACAGACACACCTCAGTTCATCTGTTTTGTGGTTAAGCTCCTTGCTGAAAGAGGTGTTAAGCAAAACACAGAAGCAGATATTTTTAAGCTAAGAAAATAACTGTGGCCCAGAAAACTGTGATGCGGTGGTGGCACCAGGTAATAACAGGAACCACCAAGAGGACCAACAGCAGGGGTCACTAGACTGCCACAACAAGCAGCAAATGAGGCCTAAATACTATGGGGCATATTTACAATAACTGGCGCATCCCTGCATATCAGCAGGGATGCGCCAGTTATTGTGCGCCACAGCTCCGCCACCATGGATGCGCCGCATTTACAATGCTGCGCACCATGGGGCAAAAATGGCACCGATGCGTGATGCATCTATGCCGTAAAAGTGGCGCATTGCTGGAGTTGCGTCGCAAGCGCGACGCAGCTCCAGCAATGCTCTGGGGGGCCCTATCTTGTTAATGCTGCGTCAATCCTTACGCCTGCTTCAGGCAGGCGCAGGGTTTTGATGCAGCATGGGCCTAAAAGTGACTGAGTGAAATCTTGTAGATTTCGCTCAGCCACTTTTAGGAGGCGTTTCTGCGCCGGAATGCCCCCCCCCCCCCCCCCCCCCTGTGCAGGAACGCCTACATGTGGCGCCGGGCTTTACAACGTGACGCATCTCCCAGATGCGTCACATTGTAAGTACCCCGCACCATGGCGCAGGATTTGCACTGCCTCTGCGCCACAAAAGTGAAGCAACGGCGGCGTAAATGAGGCGCAAGGGGTTTGTAAATCTGCCCCTATATGAGGCATGCGTCAAAACGTCACTACCACTGGGCAGCATACATCTCTCTGATAAAGACCTTAAAGCAACAGTTGCCTAGAAATATTAAGCAACGTGTAGGACCTAACATCCTCTATCAACAATAAATATAAGCAGGAAAATACTTACTAAAGTCTTGGAAGGGTATCTGGATAAACATTGGCAATATAGGCCTTGGTTGTCCACTAAGTTGATGATCACTGCTGTTAGCACCTATTTTCGCAGCTCAAACCTATAGTAAATATGGGACACAATAGACTATATGCTGTCAGTAAAGAGATCCCATAATGAAGGGTAGTGTTTTGAATTTAGCATTTATATAGTGTCTTGCCGTGATCTTGATTGGTGTGTCAAAAAAGCTCTCTTTAGTGCTTGTCCAATTTACATGAAATCTGATAATATTCATGGTTACTGATTGTGAGATATTCATGGTTGAGGATTGTTAGTGAGAATGTGGCCTATATCAAGGCATAGGTGCCATGTGTAAGGGCCAAGGGGGTACTGCAGTCGCCCGAGATGGACCTTGCACTAACCAATTCATGTCAATGATAAAGAAGGGTGTATGATTCAGTATTCAACTAGCCTCTTATTCAGCCAGGCATTGCTAGATGGGCCAGATTCAAAGGGTCAGTGTGAGGGCTGTTTTTCTTGGACCTGTGAGCTGTGATGGGAGCACAAAAACAGCCAACACACTGACCCTTTCACGCTGGTCCATCAAGCAGTGCCAGGCTACCAGAACACCTCCAGACTGTCCCAACAGTGGTCAGATTGACAGAGTAGGGCTTTTATTACATAACTTCATCTGCCTACCTGCTTTTGGGTTAGTTAAACAAGTATTGGTGGATTTATGGAGCGTTCTCCATGGCAAATTGATCCGTCGCTAGCAGTCAAGCGGTAAGGATCACACAGTAAAGGGAAACAGCCGAATCTTTATTGATGTTCAGAATGTCTGGTGATTAGTGAGCCTTCAAATGTGCGCTTGGAGGGAGTTCTGTTTTTTTAATGTATTTTTTTTTACATTTGTTTTATTAGGTTTTGATTATAAGGAAAACAGAACAGATTAAAGCTTTTCATACGACAAAGCAAGGACAGTCTCTTCCAGACCATTTAGACATGACATAACCAGTGACATAATGACGTTTCTTATAGCATATAGCACCCAACCACGAGAAGCTACACCAGATCAGTTTCTCAGATAAACCAATGTCCCAGTAAGCCCCTTTACGCCAACCCCAGGACTCTTTTATCGGTCATTCCCTGTCGACGGCAGACAGGCAGGGTTGTCAACCCCGGCCACAACTGTTTCTGATTGTGCCAGAAGGTATAGTTTCAAAGGTTCCCATATGCCTCTTGGACGGGATGATGGCAGCATCAGTTCAGCATATGTATTCAATTGTTCTTGACAAAGTATGAGGTCATTTAACTATTCTTTAAATTGGGGTGCTCTCCCCCTCCCCCATCTGCAGGTGACCCTACATTTGGCCAGCAGGAGCGCCAAGGAAATGTACCTCCTGGACTGGACATTGAGATCTTTTGTAAAACCTAACAATGTGACAAGTGGTATGTCAGGTATGTGTAGTCCGGTCATCAGATTGAGTGCCTCTAGCACTTCAGCCCAGTATTTCCGGACAGGAGCGCAGTCGCAGGAAAGATGTATGAAGTCAGCACCCCCCTTTCACATCTGTCGCAACTGTCAGTGTCTCTCAATTGAAAGCGCAGAAGTATTGTAGGCGTGTAATATAGGTGATGCAAATATTTAGAGTGGATAATACACAGCCTTCTGCTAGCAGATATTTTCCCAGTCTTTTGACAACAGTAAGTCTACTGATCGTCTGTTAATGGAAGATCTAATTCTTCCTCCCAATGCGCTTGAGCTGCAGGGGCTTCGTGTGAGCTGTCTTCTTGGATGGTGCGATATAGCATAGATACAACGTGTGTGGGAGTGGCTTTCTGAAGCAGGGCATGCAATGGGGTCATGGTGGGAGGCTCATGTGGGAAGTCTGGCGTGAAGGCCTTAATGTCTTGTCATAGTCTAACATACATTAAGAGTTCTATAGAAGTGGGTGAGCTATCTCCAAAGAATTCTTCCCAGGTGCGAAACTTTCCATTCTTGTATAACTCCCACCAGGTCAGGGCTGAGAATTTCCAGAGCATTTGCTGACAGCCTCCCTCCTGTGTAACTGGGAGATCTAACCTCCCTTGGAGAGGCAGCAGGGGGGAATACAGTGTACACATTAAGTGTAAGGCGGTTGGCCAAGTCTCTCCAAGCACTGTTCGTGCAGTCAACTGTAGTCGAGACATTACGCTTGAGGGTGGTGGGCGAGCTTAGATAGGCCGAGTAGGGGTTTGGTGCCATGTGCCCATTCTCAACAGCTAGGTGGGGCATGTATGGCGGTGGTTTCAACCAATACGCAGAGTAGTGGGCCTGGGCACAGTTAAAATAAAGTTCCATATCTGGAATTTCAAACCCTCCGGCGACAAATGGTTGAGTCTGGGCTCCCCACTTTAATCTAGACTGTTTACCCCCCAGGAAAGTCGGATGAGCTGGAATTTAAGAGTTTTAAAGAAGTGTCCACTGGGGGCATATGGGATGTGGATAAATCAATACAATAACTTAGGGAGTATTACCATTTTTATCAATGATGCTCTCCCTGCCATTGAGATTGGCATGGCACTCCATCTGGTAATCTTGTCAGTCAGGATGTCTAACACCCACCCGTAGTTAGCTCTCATTAATTCCTCTCTATCTCTTGTCACCACAATACCCAGGTATGTGATTGCGCCATCACACCAGGCGAGGGGATAGTCTGGATCGAACTTGGTCGTTGCAGCTGTGAGGGGAAATATTTGAGATTTGCTCCAGTTTATGTTAATTCCAGACAATCTCCCAAATTGTATGAATTCGCACAGTATCGGATTGAGGCTGTCCCATGAATTGCAGAGGTACAGGGTGAGATCATCGGCTTATAATGAGATTAGAATTAGTCGCTCAGGATAGATGAGGGCATGGTCTCGATGATGCTGATGTAGTTTAGCTGCTAGTGGCTCCATTGCAAGTGCGAAGAGGAGGGGCGACAAAGAGCAATCTCTAGCTATATTGACAGCAGGAGAGTGGATTCCATTGATTAGCATGCTAGCCTGTAGATTGGTATAGAGTAGTTGGATCCAAGCTAGGAAGGGTATGGGGAACCCCATCCGTCTAAGAACACAAGCCAGGTAGTCCCACTCTAGGGAGTTGAAGACTTTGGTAACGTCTAGGAAGACTGCCACTGTGTTCGCTTCAGGGTCAATGTCTTGTAGGACAGCAAATAAGGTTCGGAGGTTATGTGACGTCACTCTGGCAGGCGCGAAACCCGACTGGTCCAGCAACACCAAGGCAGTCATGAGGGGGTTGTTGCGATTCGCTACTATTTTGGCTAGAATTTTAGCATCGACGTTGATGAGGAAAAGCGGCCTGTACGAGTCGCAGCGATCTGCTGGCTTACCAGGTTTTAGGAGGGATATGATGGGCGCTTCACGCTTTGTTTGGGGAAGGACCCCTGGGATGAGGGTGGTGCTGAATGCTTTATAAAACTCAGCTGTAAGCCCGTTGGGGCCAGGGGCTTGGCCAGACTGTAGTTGCATGATCGCAGCTCTTATCTCGTCATCTTCAAAGTCTGCCAGGAGAAACTCCCTTTAGACATCTCCCGACCATCCTAGCGCTGTATCTTCAAAGTGTGGGACAAACTCTATGGGCTGCGTTCTGTGTGATGTATATAGTGTGCTATAAAATTTGTAAAATGTGGCTAAGATGTCCGGGGTGTTTCTATGCAGTTGCCCATCCCCGTCATCTACTTCGAATATAGTAGTCGAGAATCTAGGTGGTCGGGTTATCACTGTGAGCGCCTTCCCCGGTCTTTCTCCCTCTCCGTACTGTCAGACCTGGTGATATTTCCCCCTGAATTTACATTCCCTGTCCGTAGTTTCATTTTGGCGTCTAGGTTTTTCCAGTTTGTGAAGTGTGTTCCGAATGTCTTTTAATATCCCTCCTCCCTTGGCTATACATATTCCGCGGATGGTTACTTTGAACGCCTCCCAACCATGGAATATTGTGTCACTGAATTTATATTCCGTGGGAAGGATTCCTCTACCTCTTGTTCCAGTTCAGACATAAAGACGGGGTCTAGCACTGCATGTGGAGGTAGGCCCCAAGACCTCTATGGTGAGTCCTCGCAAGGTGGAGTAAGAGTTAATTGCACAGGTGAGTGGTCTGAATATGTATGAGACAAGTGTACTGCTTGGGTTAGCCATGATTTCAGTCCCCTGGATAGGAACTACCCATCAATACGTGACCATGAGGAGTGCACTGTATAAAGCAAGTGCCTTCTCTACCGTTTGGGTGAAGACTACGCCATGCATCAATTAACCCGTGCTCCATGGTGATATTTTTTAAATGGCGTTGGGCATTTGAGTAGTGGTGTGGTTGCGGGTGTGATCGATCCATGGCTGGATCCAGTGTGGTGTTGAAGTCCCCTACCCAAACCACATGCGCAGAGCCAATGTCTAGAATTTTCCCCCACAGGATATGGAAGAATTCGGGATTATCAGCGTTGGGGATGTAGCAGCAGACAAATGTTATGGATTGGGAGGTCAGACGTCCCCATAAGATGCCATAGCGCCCTAGTGGATCTGTGTATGATCCCATGGCTGTGTAGGAGAGACTTTCCTTTATTAGTATTGCAGTGCCTCGTGCATATGCAGAATACGAGGAGAAGCAGTGATGTGTCGCCCAGCAGGCTGCAAACATGATTGGGGCGGTGGGGCCAAGGTGTCTCTCTTGTAGCATAGCACATTGTATGTTATGCCTGTCTAAGTATGCTAGAATATGTCTGCGCTTGCGGGGGTTACCTAGGCTGTGCACGTTCCATGTTAGGATATTGTCACTAGGGGGACCGGGGCAGTTCATCTTGAGTGTGTGAGTTAATCTGTGCGTTGGGCGTCGTGGTCATGTCATGTGGGCGAACTGCATTAGATCGGTGAGTTGTCGTCGTGTTGTCATCTAATGGCAAAGGAGTATCCTCCCTCCCCCCACCCACCCACATCAGCAGCCCAAACCTGCTGTGGCGTAAGCACCACTCGTTCCGCCCAACCATCCTCATAGCAAAGTTCCCAACGGGGGAATATGTGAAAACTCCTGTAACAACAAAGATCCAGATCATATTACGGATTTCCTACTGGGTAGAGTCTAAAGGGCGACACAGTGTCTCCTCAAAGGTACGAAGGTGCTCAGGAACGCGTATGATGTCCCATATGGCCGGATGGCCCATCGTCTTTCTGTAGGAAGATCCGTGTGCTAATTCCAAACTTAGCGCCACAAATAGCTACGGTGTGCCTTCTTCTGTGTGGGCCCAGAGTGAAAGTTCATGTGTCCCACGGCATTTGCACGAGGCTGTATTTACTGACGTTCGGCAGGCGTGTTTTAATACTTCTTTCATTCTATATCTGATAGAGCAGCAGTGGCGTTCTTTGGGCTTAAGGGAGACGCTTGTCCAGAGAATTTCTTGGGTATGGATTTCAAAAAGTTGTTGACATGCTGGGGGTTCGTAAAAAAGTGCTGCTTGCCTTGAAATGTGACTTTTAAGCGCGCTAGAAATAACAATGCATAAGCAATGTTCACCTGTTGGAGTTTCTTTTTGACAGAGAGAGACGTTTTACGAGCTTCCTGGACCGCAAGGGTAAAGTACAGGTATATGGCTATCTGCGTGCCCTCGGACGGCAGTTCAGTATTCTTGTGATTATATGCCTCGGAGGGGTTCCTGGTGGGGGTCGGGTGGCCAGTGATCAGTGCGCCCTTTCCACTATTAGAATCGTGGAGAATGCTTACCTGCCAAATAGCGTGGTGAGCAGGTGCTCAAACTACTTCTCCATTTTACCTGTGTTTGTGGATTCCGGTATGCCAAGAATTCTGAGGTTATTTCTCCGTGACCTGGATTCCAAGTCTTCGTTTTTTGCTGCTATCACTTTCAAGACTTTTTCCATGTTTAGTAACTTCTCTATATTTTCAGTGGAGGTATCGACTAATTCGTAAATGCGCTGTTCTGTGTCTTTAATGCGCTCTTCATGTTGTTCTAGTTTGTGTATGACATTATCTAGTCGTGTATGCATGGAGTCCATTTTGGCCTCTATTGAGGTTAGGCTAGATTTTCTAGTGAGGAGAAGTTCCTTCAGATCCTCCGTAGAGTTAGGCGTGTCTGTGGTAGGTGCCTCTGTCGTATCTTCTTCCGCATCAACCTGCGTTCTGGAGTAATTACGAGCTTCAAATGGAATTTTAGTTTGTTTCCCATCTGCCTTCCCCATGGTAAACTCTGTGTGTTGCGTTGTCCAGCTATTTATATTAAAATTATTTTCGGGAGAGGCTTGGTAGTGGGAGATTAGGTACATTGTAATGGGACAGTGGCAAATGTAAATCTGCCTATTCTTCAAGAATGAAAGTGGCGCTTAGCGGCCAGCCCTGTGAGATGTCGTTGGCTAGTTGGTTCGCACCGTCTGGTTAGAGATCATGTGGTCTTAAGTGCTTGAGGACATGTAAGCCGCAGGTCCTTCCCCATGGGGGGTGACAGTGTTCAATACCAAGTACAATCACAGATGAGAAGGCCCGTAATGTTGGGTTACGGTGCACGCATTGCACTTTTCAATCTCGCTAGGTTTTCCGCAGGAGGTGCTGCAAGGGGTCTATTGGCATCGACCACAAGTGAGTAGGGCTTTGGAGTGTGGAGCACTGGTTGTTCTGTTCTCCCCTACCTGTGATTCGCCATTTCCTAGGCCTTCTAGAGTGGGGGTTGGTCTTTGGCAGCACACATTGAAGGCAGTAGCATTGTCTGAGTAGCGCCGTTGAATTGCTTATAGTGGGTGGTCTGTTGTAGCCCAGTGCCGCAAGAGTAGGCGCCACAGCAATGACAGTCAAGGTGTGCGCTTCAGATCTGGTGCTTCGACTGTGGTGACCACAGTGTCTATTTCATGGCACTCTGGACACGCTTGACTTGTGTCTGCATCACAGCCAGGAGCCCCCGGTTGCAAGCGGGAGTCTGGAGCAAGGGAGGCACGGACGACTTATTGCAGTTCACCTTGTGGCCCGCAGCTCCCAGGTCTCGGATCAGCCAGTAACTAAAAAGACCATGAACCCCCAGGGCTGAGCTTAAGTCTTTAGCCTCAGGGGGAAGGGGGGGCCTCAGGGGCAGGGGGGGAGGCAGTGATCGCGCCTTCGTCTCCCAATTCAGCACTTCTTCGCAAAGCGGCTCCCTCTTACCGCACCCGTGAAGCCACGCATGCACTAGCTTCAGTGTTGATGGCAGGTGGAGGTGTAGGCCGCTGGTGCCGCCAGTGGTGGTCTCGCACTGCGAGCCCCTGTCAGATGCTGGGATTCAGGATTGGAGTCTTTAATGCACGAGTCGGCGGAGTTAGCTAGGATGCCTTGCTCTAGTGCCCCAAGCGCCGCACCTCACAGCTGGGACTGGAACGTGTGTGTCTTCCTCCCCAAGCAGGTCCGCCGATTCATGCTGGTCCGGTCCTCTTCTACACACGGCACTATCTGCAGGCGCCACCTCCGTGACAGTGTGCCTGTCTGCCATCTTAGGAAGTTGCCAGTGCCAAACACGGATGGGTTTTCCGCGGTGTCTGGGCCGTTTTCGCTAGTTTCACCGGCCTCAAATCGTAGTGGCAGTCCGACAGCGTTATGGAGAGATTTGGATACGGATTTCCGGCATATGAGGAGAATGTTGATGATTCTGTTCTCTGAGCAGCAAGAGCCTCACGCAAGTGCGGCCATCTTGCTTGTGCGCCGTGCTTGGAGGGAGCTCTTGAGTGTGACGTTCTGTATCACACAGACGGTCCCACTAATGTTGAACTTTCAGAACCTGGAAATGGCCAGAGATTATTCTATTTGTTCACAAATACACACTAAAGATCTAAGGTAAAAGGCTCTCAGAAGCAGTAGATGTTTGGTGTGGGAACTCTGGATTGGATAAAGTCTGCAGAACAGATAACCCATAGCTGTAAACCACTAGTGCAATTAAGACTGGAGAGCACCAAACCAGTGGTAGCCCAGGCTTGATGCGAGAACCTCTGGTTATTGGAGATGCATCTCAGTGCTAACTAAATGTTGATAATATCAGAGAGCTGAACTGTGTGTAAGGATACAAGGCAAGAGAGCAAGGTGCACTCAGTCGCATTAGCTATCTGTTTTGTCAGTGGTGTCACTGTACTCCATGCCAAGTATCCCAGGGAAGTCAGGAACTCAGTAGTGTGTAAAAATGGGCTGATCTATTTATTTATTTATTTATTTATTTATTTATGAGTTTTATATAGCGCTAGCTAGACCCATGGGTATCAATGCACTTTACATACAAGAAAGAAAAATAGGTTAGTGTAGCATGGCATAAGGATGCAGAAAAGGATAAGCATAACATTTTAAGACAGCATACATCAAAGGGGTGAATGATATGATGGATAGTTGCGCCAATCAAATAACCACCTATCATTGATGGTCAAGTTTTGAGGAGAGTGGGCTATTGAAGCCTAGTTCAGTTGGCATGAGCCGTAAAGTATTTGTTGAGGCAAAGGAGTTTCAGGACCCATTTAAAGCACGAGAAGGAAGGGTTGCATCCGAGGTCTCTAGGGAGTGCGTTCCACATCCTGGGTACATTCCCAGAAACAGATCGAGACTGGGTGGTTTTCCTTTTCAATTTCGGAGGAATGAGAAGCATTGAGTTGGAGCTTCTCAGAGTTCAGATCTTCCTGTTTTCAAAGGTTTGCTGTTTAGGTAGTTGGTGGAATGTGTGTGATGCAGGCAGACTTGTAAATACATCTACCTTAAATGGAAAGCAAGTTGAGAGATTTGAGGGCTGGTGTGATGTGTTAAAATCGTTTAACACCTGTTATGAGCTGGTCTGCCATGTTTAGGACTGACCTTAGGGGGGCTTGGTGAGTTTTCGGCGTCCCTGCGAAGATGGCATTCACATAGTCAAGTTTAGAGAGGACTAGGGATTGTAAGTTTCCATGTTGTATTCACGTGGGGGATTTAATAATGGAGAACGAGTGCACTTTCATTGCTAGGAGTCGGCTAAATACTTGGCAAGTGGGTAAGTGTAGGGAAATGAATGAACAAACCGACTAGGCTGCAAAGGAATCTGAGGAAACCTGTGAATTTGATTTTGTGACTCCCATTTTCCTTTGATTTGCACAATAACATCATACTGCTTGTTTTCTTGTGTCCACACAGGCTATTACAAGATTAACCACTTGAAGACACTATAACCTATTCAGCTGGTCGGATTCATTACCCACAAAACACCCAAATAGTTGCTGCTGCGAGGATGGGTGATTTGAAACGCCAGATTTAAGAAGGTATTATTATTATGTGGCACAAATGCAATATGCTGTACATCGGATGTGCTGAAGGAACAGGATACCAAATTGATAGCACAAATGATAGGTTCTTAGAGCTATGTGTGGGGTCCTCGAATTTAAGTAAGATGCTCATTCCATACAACTTAAAGACAACTCATATCAAATGCGAACCTCCAGTATACAGGCAGAATCATGCTGCTGGGATATTTAGAGATCTAGAGAGCTAGATATATATGAATTGGTACTAAAAGGATGTTTATATTTGGGGTAGATCCCTTCGAATATAAGCAAAAATAGCTACCATGTACATAAAATATATCAAAAGTTTTTGTCACAGCCTAGGAGAGTCAGCCATTGTTATGACTGTTAAGGAGCAGGCAGTGAGGCCAGAACATAACGAGCTATAATGGCATGTCTGTTTCAAAGGGGAAGCAGTAATGGGTAATTTATATACTAAATGCAAGGAAGCTGTAGGACTTCCAAAGCTGACACAGGGTGGAGCAGAGTATGTTTATTCGCAGAGGCTGTGTCAACACGTCTGATTTTATGTCACACACTTTAATTACCTCCACAGAGTATACTATGTTCAGTTTTGGGAGAAGAATGGCTCCCAGTAAAAATGTGCCAGAAGTGGAAATGAGCAGCCACACTCTGCGCAGATGCCACCAAAATGTAGTAGAATTAAATGATGCTGTGGTGATATCATGTTGAGGGACTACACTTAAGCACAACACTTCCCAACAAGAAGTGGAAAAGTTAGCAGATGTGAAATTATAATGTTAATGCTTGCAGCATTAGCACATTAGAGTGAGACACACGAGTAGGAGGCCAACACGAGTGGACAGAGAGGTTTATAGTTGCAAAGTAGTGCCTCAAGAGTTCCCTGAAAGTTTTGGAGGGAAAGTGAAAGGATACACCCAATCAACCAATAGCATCAGGTGTGAGATGTTGCGACACTGTGGTGCACCATGAAGTGACTGACAAAGTCTCAAGCCAATGCGTGCAAGAAGCTGGTTGAAGAAAGCAAATGGTTGAAAGGGATGGACCTAAAAAGGACAGAAAAAGGTTACATTTTTAGGTCTCGCCCAGCGTTGCTGCCAACACATGCGCAGCTTGCTCGGCGAATTTATTGTAGATGACGACTTTCAAAAGAGGGCTTTAAGCCCCGCCCCTCATTTCTATTGACTGGCGTCACCGTTTATGCTAAACGGTGGCCTGCCATTGGAAATTAGGGTTTTCCGTAGACGCCCTATACTCTGCAAGCCAGACTGGCTCACCTTATTTGCGTCTGACGCAAATCACTTTCTTATCTTTATGGGGCCATGTGTTTCTAATTAGAAACACATGGCCCCATAAAGACAAGAGATTGATGCTTGTTCTAGCTCAGTCTTCAAGTCTTTACCCATGAGCGCTGTCCCACGTGCTACCTCTTTTCATCAAAGATGCCTTCCCTTAAGCACATTTGAAAGGCGGGGGTCCTGTAATAACCATGTAGTCCTCGTGTGCTGCACGATAAGCGCTGCCCGCTACGCTCGATGCTCCGCCATGCCCCCCATCCTCCCCTGACACACATTCACTCAAACAGCCACAGCCCCGTAAACAACACTCTTGCCTCAAAAGGCTTCACAACTCCATTCAGTCGATCGAGGTTAATTCACCTCGAGCTGAGCATGAAAATCTACAAAACTCACCTATTTAAAAAGATTTTTTTTTTAAAAAGTCTCAGGTTGCAGTGAACATTTCCCTAGAGTTGCATTTGGTTGGTTTGCTCCTGTGTGGGAAGTGTGACCACGTGGTGCAACTATCGTGTTACGGACGCAGCAAATGAAGACGTGTGAGAGATAGACATTCAGTCTATGGTTTTAAGGATGCCGGCAGATTCGATGAGGAAGGAATATGAGTCTCTCACTCGACTGACGTTGTCTGGCGATGATGGGTTTGAATGGAGCAGTTAACGACCTCTTTAAGTCCCCACTCAGATGGGTCAAGGCATTACACATCCGGGGCCTGGAGCATGAGGCACTTGGGGAACGGGTTCTGCTAGAAGTGCTTTGCCCTGCGCCTCACTTTCACATCCAGGGCCTGGCACATGAGGCGCTTGGGGAACGGGTTCTGCTAGAAGCGCGTTGCCCTGTGTGCCTCACTTTCACATCCGGGGCCTGGAGCATGAGGCGCCTGGGGAACAGGTTCTGATAGAAGCGCTTTGCCCTGTGCCTCACTTTCACATTCGGGGCCTGGAGCATGAGGCGCTTGAGGAACGGGTTCTGCTAAAAGCGCTTTACCCTACGCCTCACTTTCACATCCATTCACAGACTTTGCAGCTCGCCCACTGCATTTCTAGGTATCCGATTCCTGCTGCTGGAGCGGGGAGTTTGACTAAGGAATAGATATGAATACAGCCTAAGGTAGAGGGAAATAAAGGTTTTAACCGTAATTAGGCAATTGTTTTTCCACGTGGGCACAGTCCGCAGGGTCCATAGTTCGGAAGCTGGCCACTAACCCACATCTCTCTCTCTATTCCTGGCACTCTCTCCATTGCTTTTTGCTGCACTCCCCAGCGCCTGGCACTGTGTCCATTTCTCCGGTCTCCTCTACATCCATCCTCCCTGCCCTGTCCCCTCAATCGCAGTGTCTTTGTTCCCTTTGGAGTCCTATCGCCTCGGTGCTATTCCTCCCCCCATCTCTTTCTTCCTCTCTGTCCCCCATTCCCTCCCTCACACTTTCTCTCTCTTCTTCCTTCATCTCTCCCTACTTCTGAGTCTCTCTTTCCCCATGGTTATCTCTCTTACTTCTCTTTCTCTCCCCCTCTTTCTTCACTCTCACTTCCCATCGTATCCGTCTCCCCGCCCCCCACCAAGTCTTCCTCTGTCTCCTCTCTCTCTTCTTCCTCCTCCTCATCTTGGAGCGGTGATAGGGAACCCCGAGGCCCTCTCTGAAAATGCGAGCTGGTGGTGACGTTAAGTGTGAAAGCACTAAGGTGTGAACCGGGAGAAGAGGCGAGGGAGGGGTGGGCGGCAGGAAGAGGTTCAAAGGGGGCACTGGCTCTCAGAGTGGTGAGAAGGGGCGGCAAGCATTCTGAGCACAAAAACAACACCAGAGCAAGAGCCAGAAGCTCAGCAGGGAGCCTGGTGTAAACTGAAGAAACGTACACTTCTTAGCACTACAAACCAGCCGAAGTGCGCCTTTTACTAGAGCCAACAAGCGGCTGCCATTGCCTGCTTAACAGACGGGGAGAAAAGAAATACAAGCATTTGCAATGCAATAGGTCTCGCATTTACACGACTTTGAGCTATTCACATTGCAAATAAAAATGCCTTTTATTTTTGTTTTCGTTTGTAAAACATAAATTAAAGGCATTATCATTTACAATGCCAATAGCTTAAACTCGCGTAAATGCGAGACCTATTGCATTGCAAATGCTTGTTAAGTTTGGGCCTGTGTTAGACAACAAACTGACTACAACGAAATGAATAAAATGTATATGTACACTGTCAAAATTAGAGGGTATTGCATAACTTTCAGAAACGGGCAGCTATCCAGAAAGTTATGATTGGTGGAGGAGCAGACATGTTGAGAACCTACTTATTGAATGGTTAGCTTCTGGGCAAGATTTCAAACTACGAGCGCATGCAATGTATATCCAGAAGTACATAAAAGAAATAATATATTGTTTTTATACAGAACTTCATATCACATTCCTGCCATTTCTAGCACTGTACACACAGGTGCTACTATTTGCAATTTAAAGGTACTTAATGTATCCGCATCAGGAGGATTAAATGCTGAGTCGGCTTTGAGAGGGCTTGAACTTGTGGCCTGCAGATCACCATGTTTACATCTTCTGTTGAAGCAACTATGTTGTGTTATGCAGATCTGTAGAGTGCACTATCACCCGGGAGGGCATCCTGGATCAGAGCAGGTGTGTGTCTGGACACACCTAGGGCCTCGTTGGAGTACTTGGAAAGCCAGGTCTGAAGCTTCTTGCGGTACTCAGGAAGTGAGGAGGAGGCTCTTACGTGTAGCAGCAGGTCGTCCATGCTTTAGGAGTGATGTAGGAGAAGACTCAAGAACCACATCTAGGGCCATATTCTCAAGGAGCTATCGCCTAGTTAACGGCACCTTAGAACAGCCAAACGTGCGATAAATTCATCACCCCATTCACTAGCTGGTGCTAACATCCCATAGCGCCAGTTTACCAGCAATAGCAGCCTCAAAAAACATCGCCACAGATGACCCCAGCAACTATCGCTAATGAGGTGCAGAGTAGGCGTTCCCGTGCAAAAAGCCACGACAACACCACTCCACAACATTCTCAACGACCAGCCACATCTGTGAAAAGACCACAAAACATGCGATAAGACGCGTTAGCAGAAGAAAACTAACACCTGCTCTGACCTGGTGCAAAGTCGGACGGCAGCCTGCAACAGAAAAGGGAGCCCAGCCCAGAGCCACATCTGAAGAACAACAGATGCCATGGAGCCACTTAACATGCGTGGTGGACACCCAAGAGGGCAACAACACCCACCGCCACCACACCGACGACCACAACCCCCTCCCCCAGAAGCCCCGCCCCAGACCACCACAGAGGCAGCACGGACAAAGACAGTGGACCCACAGGAAACACACCAGCCTCACAGACTTAACACCAGAGGATGTCATTGCCCACCACAGGCTCAAATGGACAACCATCCTATGCATCCTGACCCTCATCGCCCAACAGGCCGATGGCACCAACACAGCGGACAACCAACATCCCACCCCACACAAAGCTGCTGGCTGTGCCGCACCTGTTGGCCTCTGGTACCCCCCAACCAACAACCACCAGAGTCCTAGGAGTCACACAGCCAGCCACATCCAAGCCCCCCCAAATGTCTTGGATGTCATCATCAGCTTGATACCACACTACCTATCCTTCTCCCACACTGCGCAGGAACAGCTGGAGAACAAGCAAGGCGTCAAAGCCATAGCTCGATTCCCTCACGTGTCAGGGGGCAATTGAATGCACACATGTCCCACTTGTGCCCCCTGGTGACACTGCACACAATATCCACAACCGAAAGCACACGCATACCATCACTGTGTAATCAATAATGGATCAGCTGGGAATCTCCACCAACCTCGACGCCAACCACCCATTCCGAGTGCATGAGTCCTACATCTTCCGACAGCCCACCATCACCAGGCACTTCCTGGCTGGCACCTACAGAAATGTGCTGCTCGTTGGCAAGTACCAAATGAACACACCACACACCTCAACTCCACAACTAAGCAGCTCACAACACTCGGAATGCACACATCACAAACTCAGATACAACATGCCAAACAACATGCTCACCCACCAGACGCGACAGCACAACTCACTCTGGCAACCTGGGACAGCCATGCACATAAGCCATCACCTGCATGGCACCTCAGCCACAGGATAGCAGATTGTGGGAAGAGGTGGGGACCAGGCATGTGCGAAGGAGGAAACTGACCTATGAATGTACACAAGGCCAAGTGTGGCGTTGAAGTGATGGCCAGACTGCAGTATGCAGACCGCACACATATCCATGTCGGCATACACCACTGGTGTATGGAGTGCAGGGGACAGTGGATGCAACCATGTCACCCAGCCAGTGGGGAACATCCCGGAAATGTAGCTTGTTACGTCCCCCCCTGTAAGCGTGAGCAGTGTGGGCTGGCCCAGCGTACGCCGGGCACGCGTAGGGGTGTGAATAAAAAGCACGTAGCTCTGGGCATGGTCCTCTTCCAGAATGCCCAACGACCTTGCCAAGCCGGCGCCCATCACCCCGCCACGAGGCCGACGCCATCGCCATGAGTGGTGTTGCCTGCTTTCCTGTGCACCTGCTGCACCCCGGGCCGCAGGGCACCGTGCCAGTCCTGCCAGGCCCTGCGCACCCAGGCCTCAATGCACACCTGCCGACAAAGGCGTGTGTCAATGAGGGCCCACCACGTGCCGGTGCAAGCTCCAAGCCAGAGTGCCGTGAACCTGGCAGCCTCCTCAGACCATCACAGCCTTCGCGACACTGGCATGCTGTACTCCCTTCTCACTGAGGTACTCCACCTGCATGCACAGCGGAAAAGTAGGTCACACATTTGGAACTGAGTCTTGATTACACTATGGCAGAGAACATCAATTATGGTATATTTTATCTCACTTTACTCCCATTGATGTGGTGCCACCAATCTGTGCATAGCAATCCATTCACAAGTGTCCGTGGGCCCACGCGGACTACTGCCCACGGGCCACGCTTCGTTCGTGTCGTTCGCACATGTGGGACTGAGTCTTGATTTGATATTGGCAGAGTACATATCATTGCACGCAAGGAGAGGTGTAAGAGGATGACGCCTTTCAGTCGAGGGTAAAAGGATCATTGTTACGGAGGTGATCGAACACTACCGACAACTGCCCTGGTGTCAGCAACTCTGTGCATCGTGAGCCAACAACACATGGCTGTGGGCCACTGCTGACAGTTGCCTCCGGCCTACATTGCGGTTGAGTAGGTCACACAGTTGGAACTGAGTCTTGATTACACTATGGCCAAGAACATCAAGAATCGCAGATTTAACTCACTATACCCCCTTCGATGTGGTGACACCAAGTCTGTGCCTGGCACCCCAAGCACACGTGTCTGTGGGCCCTTGATGACTATGCCGTCAGCCTACACTGTGGTCCAGCAGGCCTCACTCCAATCCAGTCCGTACCAGGCAGGACACGTCATCATTGCTGACTGAACACCCGCTCGGCTCTGGTGCTTTTGCCTACGTCAACCACAAGTCACCCCCAAATGTCATGTCAACGTTGTGTGTTAGAGTTCCAGGAGGAGCTCGCTGAACCGTGCTGACCGCTGAATCAGGGCTCCACTGCGGTCAAGTAGGTCACACACTATTTGAATTCAGTCCTGATTTATTTATGGCTGACTTGATGTCATTGTACATGCCTCAACGCAGACTGCATCCCCTTGCAGCTCCGGTGCCACTAAGTCTGTTCCCCAAGACTCATGGACACTTTCTGGTTGAACTTTGGTGGTGACTGATTCCATGGACTTGGGGTTGTCATCGCCATCATGTCAGTGATACTGACTTTGTGGCGAAAACTATGCCGTGACATTCCACTCCTCCATTTGCTGCTTCCGGACAGCTTCCACACTCTGCATCATGCCCTGGAAGACACCTTCCACTGTCCCCCGCAAGCCTCTGCTACGTCCACCTTGGGCATCAACGTGGGCCCGCTCAGCCCTTCATGTGCCCCTATCTCACTGCACCACAAGTCACCGTCCCGTGGCGATGTGCCTTTGCCAGCCACAGTGCATCCGGGAACACTAACTCTGTGCTGGTCAGGTCAAAGACCCCTTCTTCTGAGATGTTGGATGGACTCTGAGGCGATGGCCTTGGGGGCATCAATGCCATGTGTCCATGGCCCTGCGCTGTCTGCTGCCTCCAGCCAGAACTGTGGCCCACCAGAGCTCACACCTCAAATCGAGTCCTGACTGGCCCTGGACATCGCATCACCGCAGGAGGCACACGCCACCACAACCAGGACCAACTCCAACCTCCAACTGCCAGTGTCGAAACAGTCACACTGGCAGACTGATGGAGTTGCCCGCACCTGTCGTGGAAGCCATCTTCTGCCTGCTCCCCTGCTCAGCACTCCAGGTGTCACTAGCTCTGTGCACCATGAATCATCGTCCATTACTGTTTTGGTTATGTGCTGTGGAGTGCTCACGCAGCAATGTCACCTCAGGCAGTCTGGGAGACCTGGGCGGTGATGAGGAAGATGATGCGAGTGTGACACCCCCCCCACACTGCAGCTGCATCAGGAATGTCCAGATGGGACACAATCCTAGACATTTTCTTCACATGAGCACGCTCAGCTCTAGGGCCCCAACCTCAGCGCACTGAAACTCACAGACACTTCTGTTTGTATGTTGGGTGACCTCTGTACTTGCTCCAGCTCCCTCCATGTTGCTCAGCAGTTGACTCTGTTATGCAGGTGTTTTTTGTATCCATTGCACTGCTGTCCACTGTTCAAGTTTCTGCCAGTACCAAGCACTCCATGCGGGCTGCCTTATACTCACCCCACACACAACCAGCACAGGCGTCACTGTACATGTGGCCCTGCCAATAAAGGGGCCGGGCGCACATGCCCGTAGCTTGTAGCCAGTTCAACATGATATCTATGTGTGTCCCTGTGGTCTTGTTGTATGCATGAGGGCCCTGGGCCCTAGGACATTACATCGTGCTGTGTACGGCAGAAGCAGACATGTCACCGCAGGTAGCGGGTTAGAGCTTGGACATGTAGCCAAGTGGTCACCCACACAATTCGTAGGGGCAGTGGACTGTGCCATCGTACCCAGAGCCAATGTGGGTGTGTGACTGATCTGTGCGTGCCCCTGGACGTGGTTCTGTACTGGGAATGTGCATCTGCATGTGTCTCCATGGCAGTGTGGGTCTCCTTTGTGGGGTGTAGGTGGTCCCTGAAGGGTAATGGACACCCTTGTAAGTTTAAAGTTTAAGTTTAAGTTTAAGTTTAAGTTTAAATCATTTCTAGAGCGCACGTACACCTGACGGTTTCATGGCGCTGTATGTGCTCTAGTTCGCCTTCCATGGGTTCGGAACACACCCGCACCTGCTGGGACACCTTCTTTTGGCGTTCTGACACCTGGCATTGGGGTGCCATGTGTGGTTCGGTGAAGTGTTATGAGCCTGACGTGCTTGCGGTGCTTCATGCTGTGTGGTCTGTTTCAGTGGCTGGGTTCTCCTCTAAGTAGCCTGGCTGCCCTGGTTCTGCTGGTGGGTTGCGTGGGATTTCAATGGGCTGTTGTAGGGCGTCGGTGTCGTAGGTGTGGTGTCCACTCCGGCATCACTGATGTGTGATCTTCTGTGCTCTGCTGGAGGTGTCGTGTGTCCCTCTGCAATGTGGAGGGGAGATGCATGTTGACATTGTGTTGACATGTGTGTTGGCGCATTGTTCTTGTTTACATGCAGACTGTATGACAGTGTACATTGTGACTGTTTTTGAGGTGCAGGATTTAGATGCGGGACAGTGTACATTTGGACTACATGACGGGTGTGAGGTTTTACGCGTACATTTCCATTTCACAGTTTCCAGCTCTGTCAGATGTGGTGGGCCTGTTTCTGTGCGTGTGCGGGGCCAGTTGTGTCCTCTGTTCTGCAGTGTCGGGGTTGCACATTGTAACACATTGTCGTCAATGTGGATGTGCTGTGATTGCTATGTGTGTGTGCTGCAGTGTGCCACGGGGATGAGGGACATGATCCAGGGTCATTGTGGGTGTGCAGTGTGCTAAACATCGTTGTTCATGTATGCCATTGTACCCATCTCCCCCCGTCCCCCCCATCCCCCCAGTCCCTGGTCTTTACTCACCCTGTTGATGTTGTGTCAGGTCCTCCCGAGCTGTGTTCGCACTCCCACCTCCTTGCACTGTCT
This sequence comes from Triturus cristatus, assembly GCF_964204655.1. NCBI lineage: Eukaryota > Metazoa > Chordata > Amphibia > Caudata > Salamandridae > Triturus > Triturus cristatus. The sequence continues at coordinate 577,464,258 of NC_140583.1, read as the reverse complement.
CCGCACTGTTAACTGTGGCCTCCGTTTCCTCCAGATCCTCCTGTGGCACTGGACTCCCACCTCCTGTCGCTGTTGCTGCCTTCCTGTTGGCGGCATATTTGTGCCTGGTTCAGATTTTCACGTCATGCCTGCGCCTCTTGGCCTCCTCCATTGGCCTCCTCGACACTCTGGCTGTATTCATGGTAGTCTGATTGTGGGTCAGTTGCTGGTTGTGTTCTGTCACCTCCGTGACACTGGTCTTGTTTTCCTGCGGACTGCACCCCGTCTTCCTCTCCCTCTTCTCCTTGGCCTTACCCGATCCCATTGTTCCTTGTTGGTGGTCTGTGGGGCTTGTGGGGTTTGCGTTGGCCTCTGAGCTCGGTCAGGGTGCATTCATGTTGCTACGCATTTGGGCTTCTTTCTTGTGTGTTGTTTTTGTAGCTTTTGTAGTGCATTTTCCCGCCAGATGTGTGGGATTTGCAGGCCTGTGGCTGGTTTTCGCAGCTTTTTGTATCGCGTTTGGCCTCATCGCAAGTTTTTTGGTGTTCGTGTTTCGCATTTTTGCAGCCTGGCGTTGATTTTAACACGGCCATTTGACGCATTATCTGGTGACTATTGCATGGTACTGCCGTGTTGTGAATACTTGGTTAACACAGCGTAAATTTCCCGCGATAGACTGCGATGTTGTAGGTTGCGTTAAGTTACTTTTGCGATGATTATCACACGTTCTTGAGAATATGCCCAATAGTTTTCTGTATGTGTGGGATTTGTGCAAGTAGGAGTCCGGACGAGCGGAGGTCTCTAGAAGGTTTGTGAAAACAGATAGGTTGAAACCTAAAGCTAATACAATTAATGCAATACTGGTCAAGAGTGGAATTTTGTGTAGCAGCAGGACAGGACGTTCCATGATTTAGGAGCGATGTAGGAGAAGGCTAAACTGCCAGATCTGGTTACCGCATGCATGGGATTTGTGTAAGAAAGAGTCCAGAAGAGAGAAGATGTCTGGAGGGTTTATGAACGCAGATAAGTTGACAAATATAACTGATGCAAATAATGCAGCACTGGTCAAGAGCAGGGAAATAACTCAAAAGGACTGAAGCCATGAAAGCGAAATGTAAGTGAATGTATTTGTGTGGTAACGCGGGTAAACAGACCGAACTGATTTGAGATTTAACACTGTATTATAAAGTCTTACCCACTAGAAATGCCCGTCATATCTTTGGCCTGATGACCTTCCAGCTGGTCCTTCTGTGACCGGTATATCATGGGAAAAATAGAATACCCCCAAATGAGTCTCACACGTTCAGACCAGGGATCAGAGGCAGATGATTATAAAGTGAAGCTGCAAGGCATGACTGAGTTGTTAAATAATCCATCAGTTCCAGAAAATATGTGTGCACCATCATGTTATGATATTATCCGTTGGAAGGGTAGTGGCTGGTCTCTCCACCGCAGGTACCGAGAGACATCACAGGAATGAAGTAAATTTTGAAGGGACTGATGCGCTACCGAGCATACTGCTGGGTGGCTTTGGGAAAACAGAGCAGCAATCACTCACTAAACAGCAGATGGCAATGGATGATGACATTCATTAAAAGACACAGTGCATTGCACTCTTGGGGGATGATAGGAAGCTGCTAAAAAAACATATCTGAATCGGATTGCCTTGTTAACGGGAACTATCCAAACCCGCTAGATTGCTGCCAGGCTGAATCTTCATGGAGCTGCTTGGCTGGGCAGACATGCTTAGTCTTGGAGAAGATGGCGACTCATCAGTTGCTGAAGGATTCTCGTCTGGCACTCAGTTCCACTATCTGAGAGGTGTTTGCTTACACCGTTTACCTTATCCCAAGACTTTGGAAATCTACATTGGATAAAAATGATTCTTACTACAATAGACTAACGTGAACATATATGTTCGATAATGTGGGTACTGGTTGTTATCAGCTTTCTGCTGCATAAAATACATTAGTACACATCTTCAATTTGTTCTCCCAGGCTCCATCCTTTCACACATGGGAAATCCGATGGGCACTAACTTTACATAGCTATCCCTCTTGCTGTTTATCCCAAGGATAATTGAAAATTCCCCCCTCAAGCAAAGATAGATTGAAGGTCCTCGCTGGAGAAACCAGTTCTTTTGTTGGCTCTGAGTAACCAAGCTTTTCGCTTCAACCTGTGAATACAAGCAACTATCTCAAAGTGAAATATAGTAGGGCCACTGGTCATCAGTGTTTGACTAGCAGAGGAGCAGAGGGGATACAAGAAGCCCTCTAACAGGGATTGGACCATTATTTGAACATACAAAGGGCTATATGTACAATCAAGTGGCAGAGAGAGGCGTTCCCACCACTTCTGAACGCAAGGCTGCACCATATTTACAAGAATGTGGTGCAGTCTTGCATTTCTGCCTGCGATGGCGCTATGGTTAGAAACTTAGCGCCAACTCAGGCACCCTTGCACCATAGTGTAAGGGTGTCTGCGTGCAGGGGAGGATTGTTTATGTGTATGAAGGTGCCCCTAAAATGCCATTCTGTGACTTGCATGGGTGCTGCTTCAAGCAGCACACATGAAGTGACAAAATGGCATTTTTTAAAGATTGTTTATGTGCAGGAAGGGACACTTTCCTATACATAAACAAACCATGGCAATTTGCTTATTCCATGGGTGCTGCACAAGGCAGAACACATGGAAAAAGCAAAAACGAGGAGAAATAAAGCATTTCTCCTCATTTCGCCAATTTAAGACTAGGATTTACCTGGTCTTAATTTTGGTGCTGCCTGCTATGTACGCCACCCTTGCACATAGTGAGCAGCGTCACAATGAATGGGTGTTGCGGTGGAACGCCCATTGCAACACCAACTGCCCACCCCTTTCACGCTAACATAGCGTGAAAGGGGGCCTTATTTGCAATGCAGCGTTAAGCCACGCTAAGTGGCTTAACGCTGCCTTGTAAATAAGGCGCAGGCCCTATCGCCACCACAATGTCGGTAATAGTGACATTGTGGTGGTGATAGGGGCTTGTACATATACCCCATATTGTGAAGAGGCTAGTGTACTATTTGCTTGTCAATCCTGACTACTGTGAACATCAGCACTTGAGCAACACAGGGCCCATGCAAACCTTGACCAGCTCCAGTCCCATTTCTATTTTGGACAACTTACCACCCTCAAATCTTGTAGCCAGTAAGCCTTTTGTATATTTTTATCTGATACATAAAATCCGTACTTCTATTTGTAAACTGTACATTTCTTAAGCACACATACAAAATTGGAAACATCCAACCCAGATAAACGTTTAACATACAGACATGCAATGGCCATTGGGCTCAAATGGCTTTAGGTCCCTCTCCTCATTGTGCTTCTTAGCTTCCTCTGCTGAAGCCTCTAGGACACACAAGTCAGATGTATGTTGGACTGCGCTGAAGATGGGGCCTTAATGACAGCCTTGTCGAACAGTAGCAGGAGGCGCTGGTGAAGGGGTAGAATATTGAGAAAAAAAATACCACTTACCTATTCTCCAACAGCCGCCTCTCCTCTGTCTTGTTCAGCTTCCTTCTTCCTGCAGTCCCAGCAGCAGGAAGCACCCAGCTCCAGGGCTCCCCTGAGCCAATCAAAACGCTGAAATGAAATGTTGTGATTGGTATGAGCCCCAAGAGGGCCGGCCAAACAGTTATGTGCACTTAGGGAGTGTGCAAACCACTCCTCTCCCAGTGCCATCAGCCCCGCCCCACTGTAACCCAGCAACGCAGCTACAAAAAAAAAAGTGATTATAACAACGTCATTATTTTTTTTTTGCTGCTCTGCTCTGCTCTGAGAGCAGAGGGGCGACGTTCCTCCGCCATAGACAGACTAGAGATGTGGTTAAAATGAATAAAATAGTTTGCAACTGTTTTGTTGGCCTTTCACTTCATATAATAAAATATAATGCATACATCTTAAATTAAAATTACATGAAAATTAATGTAATGGTGGGAGATATGTTCTTTTATGTTATGAAGGCTCAGTGCAATCACTGCTGAATTCAGTGTGTGTGTGTGTGCGTGCGTGCGTGTGTGCGTGTGTGTGTGTGTAACTAGTCAGTCATAGAACTGAATCAAGGCTGGTGCATTGTGGAATTGCCACATGTATTTATAGTATTACAAGGTGCCAACCTATGACTGAAAACACTGTGATTAAGCAAGTAAAAATGCAAGTCATTCTTTAAAAATGGCATTACACACAATAAGATAGGCTGCGGCAAAATGTACAAACATATTTAGGTCCTGATTCGCAGTCTTTTTTCGGACTGAGGCAAGCAGACAATGATTCCACCTCCCAGGAATAATATTCCTCTTCCTTCTCCTCCCTCTCTCTTCACCCCGTCCCTGCATATATTTACCACCTGTTCAGAGAAGGGGATAAATATATGCGTAAAACCTCATTAATTTGGGAATTCCGTGTGATATTGTTCACAGGAAAAATCGGTTTCAGAAATGAACAAGCATAGGTTTCAACATCCCTATGAGCAGACTGAAAACGTGCCTTTGAGGAGCAGCTTTATGAGGACGGAATTACAAATATTTTACGAGCTCACTGTCATTTGACAGAAGGAATTTTCAGAGAGTTGGCAAAAAAGGTCGTCTCTTGAAATAACATTACAAAAACGGATTCTAAAGTGCTTTGGATTGAATTCCGTACAGTCTGCTTGTTAGTTGTCAAATCACTTATTCCCCTTTTTAGGTTCCCTGTCAGTAGTCTATAAACGCTGTTGAAATCCACTAAACATTGTTAAAATCCTCTAGAACATGTTTGTTGAAATCATATCAGGTTTGACCAATACGTCTCCAATACACCATTTCGCATTATTTTCTTCTATTGGCTTTAAGTATAGCTCCACCCCATTGTTTGAAGTGGTAGCCCTCCTCCATTGGTTACACTGTTAGCTACACCAAAGTTCGGTCTACTTGCGTCACTTGTTAACATATTATACATTATAATTTTATATATATATATATATATATATATATATATATATGTATTACCTACTGGCGGTCGCCAGTAGGTAGTTATAGTTAGGACCCTGTTTCCATAGGAAATCCGCAACATTCTATTTGGAATAACTTTGGCGCCGGTCGACGAATCCTCGCGAAATTTTCAAAATAGGTGGGGCGCTACGCTCCGCTCCTACCCTGAAAGTCTCGGGGGGATTCGTCAAGCAGGGGCCGAGAAAAAAGGGGGGTCCCAAAACGCGTTTTCCCCATGCATTTTTCCATAGGACCTTTAGACACAGCTACAGCCCGAACGGCTGAACAGAATTACTTGAAATTTGGCAGAGAGGTAGCCATAAGGTCAAGGAAGTGCCTTTTGCAGGTCTGGTGTAAATCTGTTCAGTATTTCCTGAGAAAATAGCATTTAAAAGCATATATATATGTGGGCGGAGCCTAACCACACATCTCATCCTGAGATCTGATTGGCTGTCAGCACTTCATCCAAGAAGTGTTGGCAGCCATCTTGGGACCAATATACATGATAGCACCTCATTAAAAAGCATTGCAGTTAATAGAAGGTTTTAAGACTTTAGTTACATTATAAATCATTTGTTGATGGTACCATACTCATTTTAGGAATTGTGGTATGTTCTAAGGTGATTTCACCATGTGAAAAAGCCTTCTGCTGGGATATCATGATTGAGAGAAAAATATTTTCTCATGCTTTTACCACAGAGGTTTGGAAGGTGATCTATAGGCTAAACTGAGAGCTTATTTTCTGTAAATTCACATTATCTTTCTCAGTCATGTGAGAATGAAGTCTGACATTCTCAGTAAAACATGTACATCCAACAAGGGCAGAGACTGTCAGTTGATTCCTTTGTGTTCTGCAGCTTCCCAGAGTGTTCCAAAGAACTACTAGAGCGCTAACAGTCCTACTTATGATAAACGTATGGCACACCTGAAGCCATCTTGCTTGGATTAAAGTGGTAACTCTTAAAACATTTAATTTAAAAAGGAACAAAATGAGGGGGTTTATTTCTCCATAAAAAGTATGATTAGTGCTGCAGAAAGAAAAATTAGGGCACATTTTGAGTGACTTCTCAAATCCTCTTCTATTTCATTAAAAAATTCTGACATGCAGACTGAAACATGCACTTTCAATACCAGCAGCAGTTTTCCCTGGTGAGCAGTAGCTTTACTACAGTGATCTAATGAGCAAAAAGAGTGCTAACATTCTGAATTTATGGCAAATGTGTGACACATCTGAATGCCTTCTTGATGGAATCAAAGTAAAAAACTGAAAGTATTTCCTACTGAGGAGACTGCAGTAAATAAGGAAATTAGGAAACTTCATAACAAATAAGTCTCCCAAGATGGCCACCAGAGACAAAAGAGCCCAAATGTAGCCCAAATATCACCCAGATGTAGCCCAAGTATAGCCCAATGACAGAATGTCCCAGAATGTTCTTAAAAACAACTAGAGCGCTTACTGTCTTCATTATGACAAAAGTATGGCACACCTGAAGCCATCTTGATTGGAATAAACTGGTAACACTTAAAACATTTAATTTAAAAAGGAACACAATGAGGAGGTTCATTTTGCCATAGAAATTATGATTAATGCTGAAGAAAGAAAATGAGGGCACATTTTGAGTGACTTCTCAAATCCTCTTCTATTTCATTAAAACATTCTGACATGCAGACTGAAACATGCACTTTTAATACCAGGAGCAGACTTCCATGGTGCAGTAGTTTTACTACAGTGATCTAATGAGCAACTAGAGTGCTAACATTCAGAATTTATGGCAAATGTGTGACATATCTGGATACCTTCATGATGGAATCAAAGTAAAACACTGAAAGCATTTCCTACTGAGGAGACTGCAGTACATGAGGAAATTAGGAAACTTCATAACAAATAAATCTCCCAAGATGGCCACCGGAGACAGAAGAGCCCAAATGTAGCCCAAAATCACCCAGATGTAGCCCAAATATAGCCCAATGACAGAAGTGTGCAAAACACTTATTATTTTGTGTTTTTGCAGTGTTATATAGTGCAGACTTGTCAGGTATTGGAGTGCTTTACATGAGCATTGGTTACATCACACAAGAACAAATTCATTTTGGTTGGAGACATGGGGAGACTAAGTGATTTGACCAGAATCACAGAATGTCGAGCTGAAGCAGAAACTTCAACCTGGTTCCCCAGTTGCAAAGTCTGCAGTTCTGGAAGTAACACCACATCCTCTCCCCTAAGTGCAACATTTAATCAAGTGGTCAACTGGATAAAAAAACATAAAGATAACAAATAATTTAAAAGTGCTTTGTCGCTATTTGAGAACTCAGAAAATATGTCCTTATTTTAGTCTTTTAGAGCACTAACCATAATTTTGATGCCAATAAGACCCTCTGATATATGTAATTTCTAAAGGAAATGCTCTAGGTATTACAGTTTTGATTACATCAAGATGATGTCAGGCGTTCCACACTTTTGTAATAAATATAGAATGTTAGCAATCTAGTTGTTCATTAGGATACTGTTGAGAGGCAGAGGCCAGGGGCACGGACTCTGAAAATTGAAGGCAGGTAGGAGGGTGCAAAGGCAACAATTTAACCACACTGAGCAGGCAGGAAGGGCCGTGGAAGCACAACAGACTATGGAGGGCAGTGGAAAGGGGGGCAGGGGCAACAAACCAACAATACAGGACTTGCAAGAGAGGCTGTTGAAGGGAAGATCTATTACGGGTCAAGGAAGCTAGGGGCGGTCCCCAGATCCCCGGGAGCCACCACAGAACTGAGCAGGAGAGTGAGTCAGGGACAAAAGGGGCACCTTAATTTGAGCCGGGGTGCCTAGGAACGCTTGCTCCAAAAATGAAGAAAACAGACATATGAGACATGGAATTGGAGGCAGAATACAATGGCAGTTTAATGAGAAGATGCAACTTCAAAGAAACCGCAGAATAGAGACATAAAGTACAAAATACAGAATCCAGATAATCATACAGCTGTCATAATATTCTCTGTATCTCAATTAATGTACTGACAGAGAGAGAGAGAAAACACATCTATAAATGCATCATGAGAAACAAGTTACACCAAGGAAAATGTTACCTAGGAACACTCACGTTTACTCTTAGAGCAAGCATTCCTGCAATTACAATACAAACTCTTTTAAATGCAAAAGTAAAGAGAACAATGGTTAAACATAACATGACATTTCATATAGGTAAAATAGAATAAGATACTTCAAGCAAAGCAGAGCAAGACATTTTAAGCAAAGGAAGACAAGAGCTCCCAGCTCTTGGGGAAAACCTGCACTGCCTGTTAACCTACATACAGACGGCGAGGTAGTCCGTCGATATCTGTGGGTGCTCCCTTTTTATATCATTTTGTGGGCTCCTTTGCACGCTACATCTACCTACGTATGCTACCCAAAAGCTTCGTCTGCAGATTTTACCAGACATTTCGTCATTTACCCACTTAATGCTGACAATGGACTGGGTGAAAAGGTCAGTCTCTCAGGCCAATCGCTTATCGTAAGTTCCATAGAGCAAGCAGAAAATAATGGGTATTGTACGGGAATTCAATATATTCATGTATAAAATCTCCTCAGTTCTCCTAACTTGACGCTCTGCGGTTGCCACTTCCTTAAAAGCGGGAAACCTGTCCAGGAAGCAAGTACCAGTCCAGGATGCAGCCTACTGTATGTCGACAGCTTCAGGGGGATGTTGAACTTTGATACCGAGCACGGAGCACTCGGGTAGGGTGGGGGCTACTAGTTTGGATCAGAAGGCCTCGCAGACCTGCCTTCAGACTGCTATACACTAAAATTGCAGAGCTATGGTCAATTTAACAAAGAGGCCTACATATTGAACAGAAGGGCCTACACAGGGGTTTTATGCTGGCTGAGTGGTAAGGATGTCTCAGGATAATTATATAGCAACACAGGACCCGCTGGTCAATTTAATACGGCCTACAAATGCAGCTGGCAGGGCAAGGACAAGGGTCTCATACTTCAGGTGTGGACAGAACGGGCCAGGGGCCCCCTGTGATACAAAATCTACCCTCCTTCAAGGCTGTGGCAATGTAATAGACCATTGTGGGCAGAAGGAAGAGGCAATGGTAGTACAACCATACATGCCAACAGACCCGATTCAGCCAGGAAACGTCCAATGTTTTTAAGCTCAAATGGGCTTTATTTGATCTGTCTCCTGTCTACAATATCCTCTTTTTCAATGTAACTCAAAGGGGAAAATCAATACCCCAGTTTTTTTCAAAATCTCCCTCTTACCAAGTTCAAAATGTTCGCAAGTATGGTACATTGGATCATAGAAGGAAATGGGATAGGGACATGGACTTGGATAACAGAGGACAGGAGGGACATGGAGAGGTGCACCAAACTGACCCTGCAGGGCAGGCATCAGGGTTTGCAGCAGCACAATACACCACACAGGGCATGCAGGACGGGAGTGCAGCACAACAATCCATAAAAAGCAAGAGGGAGGGGACAGGACCATGCACATGGACAACAGAGAACAGAGGGGCAAGAGGCAATGGTAGCTAGCTGACCATAATGGACAGACAGGAGAGAAAGCTGCAGCATAACAGACCATAAAGGGCAGGAGGGATGGATCAGGGGCATTACAATGGAACAGACAAGCCAGGAGGGAGGGAGTAGGGCTGGGGGCAAGGGGGCAGGGCAGGAGCAGCAAGATAGCCATGGAGGTCAGGCAGGATGGGCACTAGAAGCAAGACACACCATGAAGAGCAACAGTGAGACTGTGATGGCATACACACAGACCATGGAGGGAAGGTGGGAGGGGGTCAGGGGCAGCTAACTGACCACACAGGGAAGGTGGGAGGGGCCATGGCAGCACAGAAGACCATGCATGGCAAGTGGGAGGGTTAGTGGCAGCACAATGGCTATGATGGGCAAGAAGGAGGGTGGAGGGGCATGCACAAAGGACGATGGAGGATAGAAGGGAGGGCCAGGACCTGTGCACAGACAAGAAAGTTCAGGGGAAGGGACCTCACAACAGACCACACGGGGCAGGCAGGAGGAGCAGTTGTAGCACAACAGACCAGGGAGGGCAGAAGGGTGTGGCAGTACAATGGACCATGTAGGACAGGAGGAAGAGGATAGGGGCATGGCATGTGGACAGGCAGGGTGGAGGTGGCAGGGACAGGTTACAGTCATCTGACAATGCTAGGCAGGTGGGAGGGGAGTGGCAGCTCAACAGAACACTCAGAGTAGATAGGAGTGGAAGGTCCATGGGACATGGTGGGCAAAAAGGATGGAGCAGGGGCATGCACAAAGACATCGGAGGGCAGGGGGAAGGAGAATAGGGGCAGCAAGCTAAGCACAGAATTTAAGCAGGAGGTCAATGATGGGGCATAGAATTGGGCAATGGAGGGCAGGAGGAGTGGACTGGTACATCATACTAAATTGAGGGCAGTGGCAGCACATCAGACCATGCATGGCAGGAGGGAGGAGGCTAGTCCATGGATTCACACAACAGAGGATAGGGAGGAAGGGGATGGGGCAGCAAGCTAACTGTTCAGAGAAGGCGGGTATTAGGAACTTTATTGTTTTTAAAACATTGTGTCTGTGCGAACTGCTTAAAATATGAACAAGTATGCAGCATAATCTCACTTTTATTCAGGAAGAAGAGGACGTTTGTGACTGTGACTCCGGGCTCACTTGGCAGAAACACCCCCTGACCCTCCACCCCCTATCGCAAAATGTAATGCCCGTGAAAAGGGTAGGTGAACACAGTGTTATATAGAACATAGTCCTGAGAGCACGATTGAAAATGAAAACTAGATATAGTGTATGGTATAAACTATGCACCAAAAAGTGTGATATAAGATGAACCGGGCGTGAAATATAATATGCAATACATTGTGCGCAATGACAGATTCATTGGAGAGCGCGAGATAGCACAGGCACTAGCGTGTGCTATGCGATATGCGCCTTGGAGTGTAATATGCACAGGGCAGTGTTGTGTAACCTAACTAGTCTCTAAAGTTGTAATATAAAATATGTGCTGGGGAGTGTAACGTTGCATATGCACTGTGACAAAGATATGGATCCCAGATTGTAATATGTATGGCATAGCACTGTGCGTTATAACATAGGCATCGAGAAAGGCACGTTAGATGGGGCAATATAACCCGTGCAAAGACAAGTGTGGCATGACATATTCACGGGGTGGTGTTACAGTGCACATGGGCTAGAGAGTGTCATAGCATATGCACTAGCTAGTGGAATACAACACAGAGGTGTGTGGCACTCGGCAGGCAATGGTGGGTGTAACACAGCATTGGGCTCTGTCAGGAGCACGCTGTGACTCTCAAGTGATGTTCGTCCCCTTTCCAGAGAGTAAAATAAAAAGTATTACACATCCGGCAGTGGATGTGTGTTTTATTAACCGTGAGGGGGGTTTCTTGCATAGTTTTTGTCGAATTTTTGTCGAATCCCCTTTAAATGGCTTGGTGTGCATGTGTATTAAATGTGCCCGTCAATAGCTACCCATGTTTGTATAAATAAACGACAAGGGTGTCTACCAGGATTAGGCACGGTAGGGCATCAGACATGTCAGAGCTTCACTAGTGGTGTAAATACATTCCACGTGAATTCATTGCATGCATAGTCGCCTTTTAATGAATATCACGCAAATCGTCATGGTGATAGGTACGTACGGTTTGTCCAGCATGTCCTAGGTGTGTCTATAAATATATATTTTTTAAAAATAATAAAAAACAGTGGCCGGCCCTGGGGATTGGGGTCAAAAAAATATAATTAGGAGACTGGCCCTGGGGGATGGGGTCATCAGGGCCAATAAATTAGAATAAGAAGGGGAACCAAACAGCCCCCCTTCTTAAAAAACTAAAATAAATAAAAGACTGGCATCGTGCCGGAGGCCATGCCCCCTCCGTGCAGCACTCTGCAAATGCGCCCCCAACAGGCATCTCCAGTATGCGCCAGGGAGCTGCGCTGCAGCCAGGTGTTCTGAGGCCAAGCCCCTTTTTACACCTCTCTGCAACGCAGCTCTGTGGCGCTTACTGGAGGTACCTAGTGGTCTAGTTTGACCCTAGGGACCCTTAGGATTCAAGGGGACTTAATCTCTCAACTTAGAACAGCCACAGGGCGCGTTTACACAGTGGTGAAGGGAGGGGACGGGGCCTGAGGTGACGTGTGCAAACACGCACTATGGCACGTTTTAAATTGGGGATATAATTTCCCTTCAATACTGAGGGCCCCTGGGGGCTAACTAGCCCACCAAGTGCTTCCAGTAAGCGCCACTGAGCTGCATTGCAGAGAGGTGGTCCAGGCCGTGCCACTTTTTACACCTCTCTGCAACGCAGCTCTGTGGCACTTACTGGAGGTACCTAGTGGGCTAGTTGGACCCTAGGGACCCTCAGGATTCAAATGAACTTAATCTCCCAACTAAAAATGGACACAGGGCGTGTTTACACAGTGGTGAATGGAGGGGACGGGGCCTGAGTTAACATGTGCAAAAACGCCCTGTGGCCTGTTTTAAGAGGTAGTTTTAATCCCCATGCCCTATTATATACTAGGGGCTTACAGAGGAGGTCATGCTAATCACAGGGGGAACCCAACGCATAATGTTCCCTAGTGTATGTAGGTGTTTTCACTGTATTCTAAGTGTCTTTTAACATAGCACTGGCTCTAGGACTGGTTAGTCAGACTCAGTTACCACCAGTATCCGTCTGAAAAAGTTGAGGGTACAGGATGATTTTGCAACAAGGCTTCTTTCTGCTCTTCTTTTTGTTCTTTCTGCACGTTATCCTTCTTCCTGCACTTATCTTCGGATTTGAGGACTTCTGTTGCTTCTTTCTGCACTTCTTTTGTTTCTTTCTGTGCATTTTTTCTTCTTTCTTCACATGTCCTATCTCTGTAGGCATAGTTAGAAATTAGCATTTAAAAAACCTTTGAAATTCACAGAAAAAACCATAGGTTTCAGGCACGTTATAGTTAGGAATTAGCATTTAAAAAACCTCAGAAATTCACTGAAAAAACCATAGGTTTCAGGGGTGTTATAGTTAGCTGGACTTTTCACTTGTACAAAACCATTGAAATTCCCCCGTTATAGTTAGTTCAGCTAACTATAACTCGCGCGCCCGCAATGCACTGCTGATGACGTCACATATTACATCACTCATGACATGGTCAGTGACATCACTCATGACATCACTGATGACATCTCAAATGACATCACTGATGACATCACTGATGACATCATCCTTGTGATAGAGTGGCAGACCTCCTCTCACCCTAATATAACCTTTGATACACACATTCAAAAATAGAGACTAAAATTTTCAAAACAATGGACATACCAATACCAGTTACAACAACCTCTTCAGTAATTCTAAGATCCACATACACATCCACTCATTCACCAACAGTCCTATACAGTCACTCATACATGTACTCACTCATCATATGTACTCATACACCTATACATCCTGTTACACAATGCCACTCATCCATAGAGTTACTCACACACATAGTCACTCATGCTAATAAAGAATCAAACATACATTTACTTGCATATACAGTTATACACACACCACCATACTTACTTCTACGGAAACTTACACATACTTAGTCTTTTAAACAATCACTTAAAGAAACACATACTTATTCATACAGGAACTCTTTCAATCTCTCACTCTCACATATACTCACATATATACACCAATAGTCACATATACTAGTTTAAAACATATGTAGTTACTCATAAAGACACTATTGAGACAGTCATTCACTCACTAACACACCCATACACACACTCATCCACCCATACAGTCCTGCACACATGCTGTGTTCAACCCATACAAACAGTGAGTCACTCATTCATGCACCTATGCACTACGTAATACCCCCCACCGAACCATGCAGACACTCAGACTGATACTCAAAAAAACAACTAATAACCTATATAGACACCCATGTAGCTACTCACCAACCCATGCAGCCACTTATACACAAAGTGAGAGACTGATACAGATATTTACATATTTAAACATTACTCACTAAGCCATGTATTCACTATGATACACTTAATCAGTCAGTTACACAATCAATTTTTCAAAAACAAATCATCCATTTAGACACTTATATACCCATTTATTCTTCCATCGACCTTGAGATATACATATATAAAACATATTTAATTTTCAGAAAAACACACATTCACTGGATGATGTCATCAGTGATGTCATCAGTGATGTCATTTGAGATGTCATCAGTGATGTCATGAGTGATGTCACTGACCATGTCATGAGTGATGTAATATGTGACGTCATCAGCAGTGCATTGCGGGCGCGCGAGTTATAGTTAGCTGAACTAACTATAACAGGGGAATTTCAATGGTTTTGTACAAGTGAAAAGTCCAGCTAACTATAACACCCCTGAAACCTATGGTTTTTTCAGTGAATATATATATATATATATATATATATATATATATATATATTACCTACTGGCGGTCGCCAGTAGGTAGTTATAGTTAGGACCCTGTTTCCATAGGAAATCCGCAACATTCTATTTGGAATAACTTTGGCGCCGGTCGACGAATCCTCGCGAAATTTTCAAAATAGGTGGGGCGCTACGCTCCGCTCCTACCCTGAAAGTCTCGGGGGGATTCGTCAAGCAGGGGCCGAGAAAAAAGGGGGGTCCCAAAACGCGTTTTCCCCATGCATTTTTCCATAGGACCTTTAGACACAGCTACAGCCCGAACGGCTGAACAGAATTACTTGAAATTTGGCAGAGAGGTAGCCATAAGGTCAAGGAAGTGCCTTTTGCAGGTCTGGTGTAATTCTGTTCAGTATTTCCTGAGAAAATAGCATTTAAAAGCATATATATATATGTGGGCGGGGCCTAACCACACATCTCATCCTGAGATCTGATTGGCTGTCAGCACTTCATCCAAGAAGTGTTGGCAGCCATCTTGGGACCAATATACATGATAGCACCTCATTAAAAAGCATTGCAGTTAATAGAAGGTTTTAAGACTTTAGTTACATTATACATCATTTGTTGATGGTACCATACTCATTTTAGGAATTGTGGTATGTTCTAAGGTGATTTCACCATGTGAAAAAGCCTTCTGCTGGGATATCATGATTGAGAGAAAAATATTTTCTCATGCTTTTACCACAGAGGTTTGGAAGGTGATCTATAGGCTAAACTGAGAGCTTATTTTCTGTAAATTCACATTATCTTTCTCAGTCATGTGAGAATGAAGTCTGACATTCTCAGTAAAACATGTACATCCAACAAGGGCAGAGACTGTCAGTTGATTCCTTTGTGTTCTACTGCAGCTTCCCAGAGTGTTCCAAAGAACTACTAGAGCGCTAACAGTCCTACTTATGATAAACGTATGGCACACCTGAAGCCATCTTGCTTGGATTAAAGTGGTAACTCTTAAAACATTTAATTTAAAAAGGAACAAAATGAGGGGGTTTATTTCTCCATAAAAAGTATGATTAGTGCTGCAGAAAGAAAAATTAGGGCACATTTTGAGTGACTTCTCAAATCCTCTTCTATTTCATTAAAAAATTCTGACATGCAGACTGAAACATGCACTTTCAATACCAGCAGCAGTTTTCCCTGGTGAGCAGTAGCTTTACTACAGTGATCTAATGAGCAAAAAGAGTGCTAACATTCTGAATTTATGGCAAATGTGTGACACATCTGAATGCCTTCTTGATGGAATCAAAGTAAAAAACTGAAAGTATTTCCTACTGAGGAGACTGCAGTAAATGAGGAAATTAGGAAACTTCATAACAAATAAGTCTCCCAAGATGGCCACCAGAGACAAAAGAGCCCAAATGTAGCCCAAATATCACCCAGATGTAGCCCAAGTATAGCCCAATGACAGAATGTCCCAGAATGTTCTTAAAAACAACTAGAGCGCTTACTGTCTTCATTATGACAAAAGTATGGCACACCTGAAGCCATCTTGATTGGAATAAACTGGTAACACTTAAAACATTTAATTTAAAAAGGAACACAATGAGGAGGTTCATTTTGCCATAGAAATTATGATTAATGCTGAAGAAAGAAAATGAGGGCACATTTTGAGTGACTTCTCAAATCCTCTTCTATTTCATTAAAAAATTCTGACATGCAGACTGAAACATGCACTTTTAATACCAGGAGCAGACTTCCATGGTGCAGTAGTTTTACTACAGTGATCTAATGAGCAACTAGAGTGCTAACATTCAGAATTTATGGCAAATGTGTGACATATCTGAATACCTTCATGATGGAATCAAAGTAAAAAACTGAAAGCATTTCCTACTGAGGAGACTGTAGTAAATGAGGAAATTAGGAAACTTCATAACAAATAAATCTCCCAAGATGGCCACCGGAGACAAAAGAGCCCAAATGTAGCCCAAAATCACCCAGATGTAGCCCAAATATAGCCCAATGACAGAAGTGTGCAAAACACTTATTATTTTGTGTTTTTGCAGTGTTATATAGTGCAGACTTGTCAGGTATTGGAGTGCTTTACATGAGCATTGGTTACATCACACAAGAACAAATTCATTTTGGTTGTAGACATGGGGAGACTAAGTGATTTGACCAGAATCACAGAATGTCGAGCTGAAGCAGAAACTTCAACCTGGTTCCCCAGTTGCAAAGTCTGCAGTTCTGGAAGTAACACCACATCCTCTCCCCTAAGTGCAACATTTAATCAAGTGGTCAACTGGATAAAAAAACATAAAGATAACAAATAATTTAAAAGTGCTTTGTCGCTATTTGAGAACTCAGAAAATATGTCCTTATTTTAGTCTTTTAGAGCACTAACCATAATTTTGATGCCAATAAGACCCTCTCATATATGCTTCAGTAAGGCACCGTGCTCCAGATCTCCTTTTTAAAATTGCTTTTGCCTGTGATTTTTGTGTACTGTTTGTGTGCTACTGTGGGGAATTTTGGGGGGCTGAAAACCTACAGAAGGAATTAGCCTGTGATTGTTGGGAAACATACCGCCAAAATTACGATCTTGTCAGGGGACACTTTTTCTGTGCACTGCAGCGGCCATCTTGAGTGAGACGCGCGTTTAGCGCGGTCAGCACTCCAGTTGATTCACGCTGTTCCCCCGGGCCCAGGCTAATCCTTTTAGGCGGGTCAGTCGGGCGCCGCGCTGCTTCAGTAAGGCACCGTGCTCCAGATCTCCTTTTTAAAATTGCTTTTGCTTGTGATTTTTGTGTACTGTTTGTGTGCTACTGTGGGGAATTTTGGGGGGCTGAAAACCTACAGAAGGAATTAGCCTGTGATTGTTGGGAAACATACCGCCATAATTACGATCTTGTCAGGGGACACTTTTTCTGTGCACTGCAGCGGCCATCTTGAGTGAGACGCGCGTTTAGCGCGGTCAGCACTCCAGTTGATTCACGCTGTTCCCCCGGGCCCAGGCTAATCCTTTTAGGCGGGTCAGTCGGGCGCCGCGCTGCTTCAGTAAGGCACCGTGCTCCAGATCTCCTTTTTAAAATTGCTTTTGCCTGTGATTTTTGTGTACTGTTTGTGTGCTACTGTGGGGAATTTTGGGGGGCTGAAAACCTACAGAAGGAATTAGCCTGTGATTGTTGGGAAACATACCGCCAAAATTACGATCTTGTCAGGGGACACTTTTTCTGTGCACTGCAGCGGCCATCTTGAGTGAGACGCGCGTTTAGCGCGGTCAGCACTCCAGTTGATTCACGCTGTTCCCCCGGGCCCAGGCTAATCCTTTTAGGCGGGTCAGTCGGGCGCCGCGCTGCTTCAGTAAGGCACCGTGCTCCAGATCTCCTTTTTAAAATTGCTTTTGCCTGTGATTTTTGTGTACTGTTTGTGTGCTACTGTGGGGAATTTTGGGGGGCTGAAAACCTACAGAAGGAATTAGCCTGTGATTGTTGGGAAACATACCGCCAAAATTACGATCTTGTCAGGGGACACTTTTTCTGTGCACTGCAGCGGCCATCTTGAGTGAGACGCGCGTTTAGCGCGGTCAGCACTCCAGTTGATTCACGCTGTTCCCTCGGGCCCAGCCACGCCCGACAAATAGGATGCCGGACAGGAAGCGCAGCGGACGAGCGCAGCGGGCGCGCCGACAACGCGCCGAAGGCGCGCTTAAGGCAAGCCCGTCTGCGCCCGTCAGCGCACTGTCAGGGCATAGGGCATGTCACTCTGCCCGTCCTACCTCCGAGTCTGTCGGCCCTGTTAAATGGTCGGCTGAGTGGCTTAAGTCTTTACAGCCTGCTCTGTGCCCTAGTGACCAGGTCTGCTCCGCACTCCTATCCTCCGATTTTGTGTGTGGTAGCTGTGAGTTCCGCTTTTCGCCAGAACTTATTCCACACGGCTCAGAGGACTTTTCTACCAATATTGTTGCCTGCCTTCTCAACGCAAGATCCGTGAAAAAGCACTATTTGGATGTCTTTGACCTTATCATTGATAACAAATTAGACATCCTGTTTGTGACCGAGACCTGGCTTGATGCCTCTTCTAATCCCTTAGTACATATGGCCACTCCCCCGGGATTTAAAGTTCACCGGGTGGATCGCTGTGCAGGCAGAGGGGGGGGTTTGGCCATCTGGTATAGAGATAACTGGTCTTTTCGGAGCGAAATTTCTACTCTCTGGGACAATTGTGAGGCCTTGCATTTTAATCTCCAGCTTTCGGCCCATTTCACTCTTGGTGGCTCTTTGATTTATCGTCCCCCTGGCTCTGCGGCAACTTTTTTGGCATCCCACGGCGAAGCTCTGGCTGAGCGCGCTCTGAGGTTCTCAAAGTTTGTTCTCCTGGGGGATGTCAACATCCACCTTGACTGTAGCGAAGAGGCAGATTCGGCCGCCTTTCTAGATGCGTTACATCTTGCAAACCTTTCCCAATGGGTCCAGTCTCCTACGCATCAGGGCGGCCACACGCTTGACATGATAGGCACCAACTTCCCCATCGTAGTCATGAAGCCACTTCCTGTGGCTTGGTCGGATCATTTCCCTATCTTCTTTTCCTGGTCGCTACTTGACTCTTGGAAACCGTCCAACAGCAAACGCCCGCCCCTCTCTAAGAAGGTAGTTTCTACACAACTTAGCCTCGCACTTGATGCCTCTCGGCCCACCTTTGGCTCCGACCTGGAAGCTAATGTCACTCTATTCGAGGAGTGGATCTCAGGTGCGGTGACGTCGGTTTCGACAGCTGGGCAGGCTAAGCTGCGAAGAGAAGCCCCCTCCAAGCCATGGTTTACTCCCTTGTTGAGGAGTCTTAAGCACACTTGCAAAGTGGCAGAGAGGGCGTGGCGCTCCGGCGGATACCAACATTGTGATAAAGTGCTTCTCCGAGCCAAACAAAAACTCTACTACAAAGCCATTAGGGAGTCCAAGGGCCTGCACTATGCTGCCCGTATCGAACGGGCTAATAACAACGCCAAAGAGATCTTTGCTATAGTGCAGAGTTTCCTTGCCCCTAGCGTTCAGGTCGCCGTCGCCCCGGTCTCGGATTCCTGGTGCAACACTTTGGCATCCTTCTTCAGGGACAAAATCATTAGCATCCAGGAGACTTTTCGGCCTTTAATGAAGTTGGCTAGTTCTGAACAGGTCTCCACCCTGCCTAGAGCATTACCGACCAGCAGCCTCTCAGAGTTTTGTCCGATAGATCTGCCCAGCTCCCTTAAAATCCTAAAAGCCCTCAAGTCGGGCTCACCGACTGATCCGTGCGCTGCCAGATTACTCTCGGACGTGGCAGATACCGTCAACACTGAGGTCAACTTCCTGGCCAATCAATCACTAAGGGAAGCTCTCGTGCCCTCAGCATGGAAACATGCCTTAATTTTGCCACTTCTAAAAAAACCATCCCTTGATCCACTGCTTCCAGAAAACTATCGCCCCATCTCGCTTTTGCCCAGTCTGGCAAAAGTTTGTGAGAAGGCGGTCACGTACCAATTGACGAATTTCGTCGAGGTGGCTGGGGTTCTCCATCCGGCGCAGTCTGGCTTCCGGGCCTCCTACAGTACCGAATCCACTCTGTTGGAGGTCTCGGAGTCCATTCGAGAATGTTTGGACGCCGGCGGGAAAGCAGCCTTAATACTGCTTGATCTCTCGGCGGCGTTCGATACGGTGCCTCATGCCATGCTCCTTGACCGCCTCTCCGATATCGGAGTATCTGGTAAAGCTCTGCTCTGGATCAGTTCTTTTCTGGATGGCAGGATGCAGCAGGTATGGCTTCCTCCGTGTGCCGCGGTCCCTTTGAGTGTTACCACAGGAGTACCGCAAGGGTCGTCACTTAGCCCTCTGCTTTTTAACATCTATATGACTCCGCTGATTTATCTGGCGGAGTCGCTGGGGGCTAAAGTGATGGCCTACGCGGATGATACCCAACTGCTGTTCACTTGGAATAAGGGGGACGACTCGATGACTAGACCTCATCAGTGTTTGTCCTCTGTCTTTCAGTGGCTCGCCAAGGCTCAGCTGAAATGTAACGAGGCAAAGTCAGAAGTTCTGCTGTTTGGCGCTTTTTCCTCAGAGTTTAGATCAAGACTCTGGCCTTCAGGCTTCCCTTGTCCCCCTGTAAACAAGGGAGCCGTAAAAAATCTCGGCGTTTGGTTCGACGAAAATCTGAACTTTGCCTCGCATATAAAAAAACTGGCTGGCACCTGCTTTGGGCTCTTGAGGAGCCTTAAGAAGTTTCTACCACTGCTTCCAGCTAGGGATAGAGAGACGGTGGTGCGTGCTCTGCTTCTCTCCCGCCTCGACTACGCAAACGCCCTCTTGGTAGGTTGCCCTGGCTACCTTCTAATGAAACTACAGGTAGTCCAAAACTCGGCAGCCAGACTCCTGGGTGGTTTGTCCCCGTGGCAAAGTGCGCGGGCTCAACTTCGGGCACTCCATTGGCTCCCTGTTGAATCTCGGCTTAAATTCAAAATGCTGTCCATTGTTCAACAGGCCCTTTATGGTCGAGGCCCTAAATATCTGCAGGCCAGATTCTCCTTTTACATTCCTAGGAGACAGCTGAGATCATCCTCATTGCTGCTCATGGAGACCACTAAATTTAAGCGTGTTCGTATGGGGGGCAATTCGTTCGCCCGTAGAGCCTGCATTGCTTGGAATTCCCTTCCTTTACCATTAAGGGCTATCTGCGATCCACACTTGTTCCGAAAATCCCTGAAGACTTTGCTGTTTTAAATGGATTTCGGTAGCTTGGCAGCCTTTCTTCTGTTGTTAGCGCCGGGACACTTCCGAGTAGCTGTGCGCTTAATAAATTCAAATAACATAACATAACATAACATAACATATATGTAATTTCTAAAGGAAATGCTCTAGGTATTACAGTTTTGATTACATCAAGATGATGTCAGGCGTTCCACACTTTTGTAATAAATATAGAATGTTAGCAATCTAGTTGTTCATTAGGATACTGTTGAGAGGCAGAAGCCAGGGGCACGGACTCTGAAAATTGAAGGCAGGTAGGAGGGTGCAAAGGCAACAATTTAACCACACTGAGCAGGCAGGAAGGGCCGTGGAAGCACAACAGACTATGGAGGGCAGTGGAAAGGGGGGCAGGGGCAACAAACCAACAATACAGGACTTGCAAGAGAGGCTGTTGGAGGGAAGATCTATTACGGGTCAAGGAAGCTAGGGGCGGTCCCCAGATCCCCGGGAGCCACCACAGAACTGAGCAGGAGAGTGAGTCAGGGACAAAAGGGGCACCTTAATTTGAGCCGGGGTGCCTAGGAACGCTTGCTCCAAAAATGAAGAAAACAGACATATGAGACATGGAATTGGAGGCAGAATACAATGGCAGTTTAATGAGAAGATGCAACTTCAAAGAAACCGTAGAATAGAGACATAAAGTACAAAATACAGAATCCAGATAATCATACAGCTGTCATAATATTCTCTGTATCTCAATTAATGTACTGACAGAGAGAGAGAGAAAACACATCTATAAATGCATCATGAGAAACAAGTTACACCAAGGAAAATGTTACCTAGGAACACTCACGTTTACTCTTAGAGCAAGCATTCCTGCAATTACAATACAAAATCTTTTAAATGCAAAAGTAAAGAGAACAATGGTTAAACATAACATGACATTTCATATAGGTAAAATAGAATAAGATACTTCAAGCAAAGCAGAGCAAGACATTTTAAGCAAAGGAAGACAAGAGCTCCCAGCTCTTGGGGAAAACCTGCACTGCCTGTTAACCTACATACAGACGGCGAGGTAGTCCGTCGATATCTGTGGGTGCTCCCTTTTTATATCATTTTGTGGGCTCCTTTGCACGCTACATCTACCTACGTATGCTACCCAAAAGCTTCGTCTGCAGATTTTACCAGACATTTCGTCATTTACCCACTTAATGCTGACAATGGACTGGGTGAAAAGGTCAGTCTCTCAGGCCAATCGCTTATCGTAAGTTCCATAGAGCAAGCAGAAAATAATGGGTATTGTACGGGAATTCAATATATTCATGTATAAAATCTCCTCAGTTCTCCTAACTTGACGCTCTGCGGTTGCCACTTCCTTAAAAGCGGGAAACCTGCCCAGGAAGCAAGTACCAGTCCAGGATGCAGCCTACTGTATGTCGACAGCTTCAGGGGGATGTTGAACTTTGATACCGAGCACGGAGCACTCGGGTAGGGTGGGGGCTACTAGTTTGGATCAGAAGGCCTCGCAGACCTGCCTTCAGACTGCTATACACTAAAATTGCAGAGCTATGGTCAATTTAACAAAGAGGCCTACATATTGAACAGAAGGGCCTACACAGGGGTTTTATGCTGGCTGAGTGGTAAGGATGTCTCAGGATAATTATATAGCAACACAGGACCCGCTGGTCAATTTAATACGGCCTACAAATGCAGCTGGCAGGGCAAGGACAAGGGTCTCATACTTCAGGTGTGGACAGAACGGGCCAGGGGCCCCCTGTGATACAAAATCTACCCTCCTTCAAGGCTGTGGCAATGTAATAGACCATTGTGGGCAGAAGGAAGAGGCAATGGTAGTACAACCATACATGCCAACAGACCCGATTCAGCCAGGAAACGTCCAATGTTTTTAAGCTCAAATGGGCTTTATTTGATCTGTCTCCTGTCTACAATATCCTCTTTTTCAATGTAACTCAAAGGGGAAAATCAATACCCCAGTTTTTTTTCAAAATCTCCCTCTTACCAAGTTCAAAATGTTCGCAAGTATGGTACATTGGATCATGGAAGGAAATGGGATAGGGACATGGACTTGGATAACAGAGGACAGGAGGGACATGGAGAGGTGCACCAAACTGACCCTGCAGGGCAGGCATCAGGGTTTGCAGCAGCACAATACACCACACAGGGCATGCAGGACGGGAGTGCAGCACAACAATCCATAGAAAGCAAGAGGGAGGGGACAGGACCATGCACATGGACAACAGAGAACAGAGGGGCAAGAGGCAATGGTAGCTAGCTGACCATAATGGACAGACAGGAGAGAAAGCTGCAGCATAACAGACCATAAAGGGCAGGAGGGACGGATCAGGGGCATTACAATGGAACAGACAAGCCAGGAGGGAGGGAGTAGGGCTGGGGGCAAGGGGGCAGGGCAGGAGCAGCAAGATAGCCATGGAGGTCAGGCAGGATGGGTACTAGAAGCAAGACACACCATGAAGAGCAACAGTGAGACTGTGATGGCATACACACAGACCATGGAGGGAAGGTGGGAGGGGGTCAGGGGCAGCTAACTGACCACACAGGGAAGGTGGGAGGGGCCATGGCAGCACAGAAGACCATGCATGGCAAGTGGGATAGTTAGTGGCAGCACAATGGCTATGATGGGCAAGAAGGAGGGTGGAGGGGCATGCACAAAGGACGATGGAGGATAGAAGGGAGGGTCAGGACCTGTGCACAGACAAGAAAGTTCAGGGGAAGGGACCTCACAACAGACCACACAGGGCAGGCAGGAGGAGCAGTTGCAGCACAACAGACCAGGGAGGGAAGAAGGGTGTGGCAGTACAATGGACCATGTAGGACAGGAGGAAGAGGATAGGGGCATGGCATGTGGACAGGCAGGGTGGAGGTGGCAGGGACAGGTTACAGTCATCTGACAATGCTAGGCAGGTGGGAGGGGAGTGGCAGCTCAACAGAACACTCAGAGTAGATAGGAGTGGCAGGTCCATGGGACATGGTGGGCAAAAAGGATGGAGCAGGGGCATGCACAAAGACATCGGAGGGCAGGGGGAAGGAGAATAGGGGCAGCAAGCTAAGCACAGAGTTTAAGCAGGAGGTCAATGATGGGGCATAGAATTGGGCAATGGAGGGCAGGAGGAGTGGACTGGTACATCATACTAAATTGAGGGCAGTGGCAGCACATCAGACCATGCATGGCAGGAGGGAGGAGGCTAGTCCATGGATTCACACAACAGAGGATAGGGAGGAAGGGGATGGGGCAGCAAGCTAACTGTTCAGAGAAGGTGGGTATTAGGAACTTTATTGTTTTTAAAACATTGTGTCTGTGCGAACTACTTAAAATATGAACAAGTATGCAGCATAATCTCACTTTTATTCAGGAAGAAGAGGACGTTTGTGACTGTGACTCCGGGCTCACTTGGCAGAAACACCCCCTGACCCTCCACCCCCTATCGCAAAATGTAATGCCCGTGAAAAGGGTAGGTGAACACAGTGTTATATAGAACATAGTCCTGAGAGCACGATTGAAAATGAAAACTAGATATAGTGTATGGTATAAACTATGCACCAAAAAGTGTGATATAAGATGAACCGGGCGTGAAATATAATATGCAATACATTGTGCGCAATGACAGATTCATTGGAGAGCGCGAGATAGCACAGGCACTAGCGCGTGCTATGCGATATGCGCCTTGGAGTGTAATATGCACAGGGCAGTGTTGTGTAACCTAACTAGTCTCTAAAGTTGTAATATAAAATATGTGCTGGGGAGTGTAACGTTGCATATGCACTGTGACAAAGATATGGATCCCAGATTGTAATATGTATGGCATAGCACTGTGCGTTATAACATAGGCATCGAGAAAGGCACGTTAGATGGGGCAATATAACCCGTGCGAAGACAAGTGTGGCATGACATATTCACGGGGTGGTGTTACAGTGCACATGGGCTAGAGAGTGTCATAGCATATGCACTAGCTAGTGGAATACAACACAGAGGTGTGTGGCACTCGGCAGGCAATGGTGGGTGTAACACAGCATTGGGCTCTGTCAGGAGCACGCTGTGACTCTCAAGTGATGTTCGTCCCCTTTCCAGAGAGTAAAATAAAAAGTATTACACATCCGGCAGTGGATGTGTGTTTTATTAACCGTGAGGGGGGTTTCTTGCATAGTTTTGGTCGAATTTTTGTCGAATCCCCTTTGAATG
The DNA here is from genome assembly GCF_964204655.1 of Triturus cristatus. Classification (NCBI taxonomy): domain Eukaryota; kingdom Metazoa; phylum Chordata; class Amphibia; order Caudata; family Salamandridae; genus Triturus; species Triturus cristatus. The sequence continues at coordinate 577,438,923 of NC_140583.1, read as the reverse complement.
GCTTGGTGTGCATGTGTATTAAATGTGCCCGTCAATAGCTACCCATGTTTGGATAAATAAACGACAAGGGTGTCTACCAGGATTAGGCACGGTAGGGCATCAGACATGTCAGAGCTTCACTAGTGGTGTAAATACATTCCACGTGGATTCATTTCATGCATAGTCGCCTTTTAATGAATATCACGCAAATCGTCATGGTGATAGGTACGTACGGTTTGTCCAGCATGTCCTAGGTGTGTCTATAAATATATATTTTTTAAAAATAATAAAAAACAGTGGCCGGCCCTGGGGATTGGGGTCAAAAAAATATAATTAGGAGACTGGCCCTGGGGGATGGGGTCATCAGGGCCAATAAATTAGAATAAGAAGGGGAACCAAACAGCCCCCCTTCTTAAAAAACTAAAATAAATAAAAGACTGGCATCGTGCCGGAGGCCATGCCCCCTCCGTGCAGCACTCTGCAAACGCGCCCCCAACAGGCATCTCCAGTATGCGCCAGGGAGCTGCGCTGCAGCCAGGTGTTCTGAGGCCAAGCCCCTTTTTACACCTCTCTGCAACGCAGCTCTGTGGCGCTTACTGGAGGTACCTAGTGGTCTAGTTTGACCCTAGGGACCCTTAGGATTCAAGGGGACTTAATCTCTCAACTTAGAACAGCCACAGGGCGCGTTTACACAGTGGTGAAGGGAGGGGACGGGGCCTGAGGTGACGTGTGCAAACACGCACTATGGCACGTTTTAAATTGGGGATATAATTTCCCTTCAATACTGAGGGCCCCTGGGGGCTAACTAGCCCACCAAGTGCTTCCAGTAAGCGCCACTGAGCTGCATTGCAGAGAGGTGGTCCAGGCCGTGCCACTTTTTACACCTCTCTGCAACGCAGCTCTGTGGCACTTACTGGAGGTACCTAGTGGGCTAGTTGGACCCTAGGGACCCTCAGGATTCAAATGAACTTAATCTCCCAACTAAAAATGGACACAGGGCGTGTTTACACAGTGGTGAAGGGAGGGGACGGGGCCTGAGTTACCGTGTGCAAAAACGCCCTGTGGCCTGTTTTAAGAGGTAGTTTTAATCCCCATGCCCTATTATATACTAGGGGCTTACAGAGGAGGTCATGCTAATCACAGGGGGACCCCAACGCATAATGTTCCCTAGTGTATGTAGGTGTTTTCACTGTATTCTAAGTGTCTTTTAACATAGCACTGGCTCTAGGACTGGTTAGTCAGACTCAGTTACCACCAGTATCCGTCTGAAAAAGTTGAGGGTACAGGATGATTTTGCAACAAGGCTTCTTTCTGCTCTTCTTTTTGTTCTTTCTGCACGTTATCCTTCTTCCTGCACTTATCTTTGTATTTGAGGACTTCTGTTGCTTCTTTCTGCACTTCTTTTGTTTCTTTCTGTGCATTTTTTCTTCTTTCTTCACATGTCCTATCTCTGTAGGCATAGTTAGAAATTAGCATTTAAAAAACCTTTGAAATTCACAGAAAAAAACCATAGGTTTCAGGCACGTTATAGTTAGGAATTAGCATTTAAAAAACCTCAGAAATTCACTGAAAAAACCATAGGTTTCAGGGGTGTTATAGTTAGCTGGACTTTTCACTTGTACAAAACCATTGAAATTCCCCCGCTATAGTTAGTTCAGCTAACTATAACTCGCGCGCCCGCAATGCACTGCTGATGACGTCACATATTACATCACTCATGACATGGTCAGTGACATCACTCATGACATCACTGATGACATCTCAAATGACATCACTGATGACATCACTGATGACATCATCCTTGTGATAGAGTGGCAGACCTCCTATCACCCTAATATAACCTTTGATACACACATTCAAAAATAGAGACTAAAATTTTCAAAACAATGGACATACCAATACCAGTTACAACAACCTCTTCAGTAATTCTAAGATCCACATACACATCCACTCATTCACCAACAGTCCTATACAGTCACTCATACATGTACTCACTCATCATATGTACTCATACACCTATACATCCTGTTACACAATGCCACTCATCCATAGAGTTACTCACACACATAGTCACTCATGCTAATAAAGAATCAAACATACATTTACTTGCATATACAGTTATACACACACCACCATACTTACTTCTACAGAAACTTACACAAACTTAGTCTTTTAAACAATCACTTATAGAAACACATACTTATTCATACAGGAACTCTTTCAATCTCTCACTCTAACATATACTCACATATATACACCAATAGTCACATATACTAGTTTAAAACATATGTAGTTACTCATAAAGACACTATTGAGACAGTCATTCACTCACTAACACACCCATACACACACTCATCCACCCATACAGTCCTGCACACATGCTGTGTTCAACACATACAAACAGTGAGTCACTCATTCATGCACCTATGCACTACGTAATACCCCCCACCGAACCATGCAGACACTCAGACTGATACTCAAAAAACCAACTAATAACCTATATAGACACCCATGTAGCTACTCACCAACCCATGCAGCCACTTATACACAAAGTGAGAGACTGATACAGATATTTACATATTTAAACATTACTCACTAAGCCATGTATTCACTATGATACACTTAATCAGTCAGTTACACAATCAATTTTTCAAAAACAAATCATCCATTTAGACACTTATATACCCATTTATTCTTCCATCGACCTTGAGATATACATATATAAAACATATTTAATTTTCAGAAAAACACACATTCACTGGATGATGTCATCAGTGATGTCATCAGTGATGTCATTTGAGATGTCATCAGTGATGTCATGAGTGATGTCACTGACCATGTCATGAGTGATGTAATATGTGACGTCATCAGCAGTGCATTGCGGGCGCGCGAGTTATAGTTAGCTGAACTAACTATAACGGGGGAATTTCAATGGTTTTGTACAAGTGAAAAGTCCAGCTAACTATAACACCCCTGAAACCTATGGTTTTTTCAGTGAATATATATATATGTAGGTAGTTATAGTTAGGACCTATTATCCATAGGAAATCCGCAACATTCTATTTAGAATAACTCTGGCGCCGGTTGACGAATCTTCGCAAAATTTTCAAAACTCGTGGCCCGCTCCAGTCCGCTCCTATCCTGAAAGTCTCGGGGTGATTCGTCAAGCGGGGGCTGAGAAAAAAGAGGGTCCCAAACGTGTTTTCCCCATGCCATTTTCCATAGGGACCTTTAGTTGCAGCTACAGCCCGAACTGCTGAACGGAATTACACCAAATTTGGCAGAAAGGTAGACCTTGGTTCAGAGTCGTGCCTTTTGGTTAAATGGTGTAAATCCGTTTAGTAGGTCCTGAGAAAATCAAAAGTAAAATCACATGGCCTAACCACACATCTCATCGTGAGATCTGATTGGCTGTCAGCACTTCAGCCAAGAAGTGTTGGCAGCCATCTTGGGACCAATATACATGATAGCACCTCATTAAAAAGCATTGCAGTTAATAGAAGGTTTTAAGACTTTAGTTACATTATAAATCATTTGTTGATGGTACCATACTCATTTTAGGAATTGTGGTATGTTCTAAGGTGATTTTACCATGTGAAAAATCGTTCTGCTGGGATATCATGAATCATGTTTGAGAGAAAACTATTTTCTCATGCTTTTCCCACAGAGGTTTGGAAGGTGATCTATAAGCTAAACTGAGAGCATATTTTCTGTAAATTCACATTATCTTTCTCAGTCATGTGAGAATGAAGTATGACATTCTCGGTAAAACATGTACATCCAACAAGGGCAGAGACTGTCAGTTGATTCCTTTCTGTTCTACTGCAGCTTCCCAGAGTGTTCCAAAGAACAACTAGAGCGCTGACAGTCCTACTTATGACAAACGTATGGCACACCTGAAGCCATCTTGATTGGACTAAAGTGTTACCTCTTAAAACATTTAATTTAAAAAGGAACAAAATGAGAGGGTTCATTTTGAAAATAGAAAGTATGATTAGTGCTGCAGAAAGAAAAATTAGGGCACATTTTGAGTGACTTCTCAAATCCTCTTCTATTTCATAAAAAAATTCTGACATGCAGACTGAAACATGAACTTTCAATGCCAGCAGCAGACTTCCCGGGTGAGCAGTAGCTTTACTACAGTGATCTAATGAGGAACTAGAGTGCTAACATTCTGAATTTATGGCAAATGTGTGACACATCTGAATGCCTTCTTGATGGAATCAAAGTAAAAAACTGAAAGTATTCCTACTGAGGAGACTGTAGTAAATGAGGAAATTAGGAAACTTCATAACAAATAAGTCTCCCAAGATGGCCACCAGAGACAAAAGAACCCAAATGTAGCACAAATATCACCCAGATGTAGCCCAAGTATAGCCCAATGACAGAATGTCCCAGAGTGTTCTAAAGACCAACTAGAGCGCTAACAGTCTTATTTATGACAAAAGTATGGCACACCTGAAACCATCTTGATTGGAATAAAGTGGTAACACTTAAAACATTTAATTTGCAAAGGAAAAAAATGAGGGGGTTCATTTTGCCATAGAAATTATGATTAGTGCTGCAGAAAGAAATATTAGGGCACATTTCGACTTCTCAAATCCTCTTCTATTTCATTAAAAAAATCTGACATGCAGACTGCAACATGCCCTTTGAATACCAGCAGCAGACTTCCCTGGTGATCACCATTCAGAATTTATGGCAAATGTGTGACACATCTGAATGCCTTCTTGATGGAACCAAAGTAAACAAGCAATGAAAATGCAATAGGTCTCGCTCTCATTTAAGTTAAAGCAATTCTGTTTGTAATTAGGTGGGTTTTTAGCTTTGCTTTTTTTAGTGTTTTTCAAACTTTCATGTACATAACATGCATATGCATGCATATATGTATATGTATGCATGCATTTATATTTGTATTTATGTAGATATGCAGATTATATATATGTTTATATATATATATGTATATATATATTCACTGAAAAAACCATAGGTTTCACACATGTTATAGTTAGCTGGACATTTTACTGATAAAAAACCAATGAAATTCCCCCATTATAGTTAGTGCAGGCAACTATAACTCACGCGACCGCAATCCTCTGCTGATGCTAATACTGTATTTAGACACTTATTTGCCTATATCTTCTTCCATTAAATTTTAGCTATACATATATTACAAATATTTTTTTTTCATAAAGACACATATGTCATCAGCAGAGGATTGCGGTCGCGTGAGTTATAGTTGCCTGCACTAACTATAACGGGGGAATTTCATTGGTTTTTTATCAGTAAAATGTCCAGCTAACTATAACATGTGTGAAACCTATGGTTTTTTCAGTGAATTTGCAAGGTTTTTTAAATGCTAATTCCTAACTATAACGTGTGTGAAACCTATGGTTTTTTCAGTGAATTTGTACGTTTTTTTAAATGCTAAGTTACTTTACGCCATTCGTGGCGTGCGCGCCCACTTAACGCAGTTCGTGCAGCTTCGCGCACCGTGCGTGCACAGTGAGCACGCTCACTTTACGCAGTTAGTGCCGTGGATGGGCCATGTACGCTCGATGCGCTTCGCGCACCGTGCGCACGTGTTGGACATAATATGCGCTTCGTTGTGAAAGATAAACATTTATATTCAGTTTTAATTAACAACCATTTGCACACGGGGTGGGGAGAGTGTAGATATTTTTTTTTTTTTTAAATTTTTTTACCGTACGCGTACGGTAAGCGTAATCGGCGATTTTTCGTAAAAAAATAAAAAAGATTTTTTGGCCTTGGGGGTTCTTTGGGGACACATTTAGCAAGCCTAGGTGGTTGGGAGCTATCTAAACAGTCCCTTTACATGTTTATTCTCTTTGTTTTTCATTCCCCCCTCAGAGTCCGAGAGAGAAAATGGCGGCCGCCGCTTCCTGGTTTCGACCGATTCGAATGTTTACTAAGATCTAACAGCCAATCAGAATCGCGCTCGCGCACGTCACCGTACGCGTACGGTAAGCGCACCGTAAGCGCACCGTAAGCTGGCTCAGATATATATATTGATTTAAAGGCTATTTTCTCAGAATCTACTGAACAGATTTACACCAAACCTACAAAAGGCACTTCCTTGACCTGTAGATTACCTCTCTGCCAAATTTCAAGGAACTCTGTTCAGCCGTTCGGGCTGTAGCTGTGTCTAAAGGTCCTATGGAAAAATGCATGGGAAAAACGCGTTTTGGGACCCCCCTTTTATCTCAGCCCCCGCTTGACGAATCCCCCCGAGACTTTCAGGGTAGGAGCGGAGCGCAGCGCCCCACCTATTTTGAAAATTTCGTGAGGATTCGTCGACCGGCGCCAAAGTTATTCAAAATAGAATGTTGCGGTTTTCCTATGGTAAGAGGGTCCTAACTATAACTACCTACTGGCGACCGCCAGTAGGTAATATATACACATACATATATATAAATGCATATGCATATATATTTATATGCATATATGTATGTGCATATGTGTGCGTGTAGAGAGAGGTAGAGAGGTAGAGGTGTAGAGATAGAGAGGTAGAGGTAGAGAGGTAGAGGTAGAGAGGTAGAGAGTAGTAGAGAAAGAGGTAGAGAGAGGTAGAGAGGTAGAGAGTAGAGGATGAGTAATAGAGAGTAGAGAGTGAGTAGTAGAGAGTAGTAGAGAGTAGTAGAGAGAGTAGCAGAGAGTGAGTAGTAGAGAGTAGTAGAGTGAGTAGTAGAGAGTGAGTAGTAGAGAGTGAGTAGTAGAGAGTAGTAGAGAGTGAGTAGTAGAGTGAGTAGTAGAGATTAGTAGAGAGTGAGTAGTAGAGTGAGTAGTAGAGATTAGTAGAGAGTGAGTAGTAGAGAGTAGTAGAGAGTGAGTAGCAGAGAGTGATAAGCAGTAGAGAGCGAGTAGTAGAGAGTGAGTAGCAGAGAGAGAGAGAGTAGTAGAGAGCAGTAGAGAGTGAGTAGTAGAGAGTAGTAGAGAGAGAGAGTAGTAGAGAGTGAGCAGTAGAGAGTAAGTAGTAGAGTGAGTAGTAGAGAGTAGTAGAGAGTAGTAGAGAGAAGTAGTGAGTGAGTAGTAGAGAGTAGTAGAGAGTGAGTAGCAGAGAGTAGTAGAGAGTGAGTAGTAGAGAGTGAGTAGTAGAGAGAGAGTAGTAGAGAGTGAGTAGTAGAGAGTAGTAGAGAGTGAGTAGTAGAGAGTGAGTAGTAGAGAGAGAGAAGTAGGGAGTAGTAGAGTAGTAGAGAGTGAGTAGTAGAGAGTGAGTAGTAGAGAGTAGTGGAGTAGTAGAGAGTGAGTAGTAGAGAGTAGTAGAGAGTGAGTAGTAGAGTGAGTAGTAGGGAGTAGTAGAGAGTGAGTAGTAGAGTGAGTAGTAGAGAGTAGTAGAGAGCGACTAGTAGAGAGCAAGTAGTAGAGAGTGTGTAGTAGAGAGTGAGTAGTAGAGAGTAGTAGAGAGTGAATAGTGGAGAGAGTAGAGAGTGAGTAGTAGAGAGAGTAGTAGAGTAGTAGAGTAGTAGAGAGTGAGTAGTAGAGTGAGTAGTAGAGAGTAGTAGAGAGCAAGTAGTAGATAGTGAGTAGTGGAGAGTGAGTAGTAGAGAGTAGTAGAGATTGAGTAGTAGAGAGTGAGTAGTAGAGAGTGAGTAGTAGAGAGTAGTAGAGAGTGAGCAGTAGAGAGTAGTAGAGTGAGTAGTAGAGAGTGAGTAGTAGAGAGAGAGTAGAAGAGAGTAGTACAGAGTGAGTAGTAGAGTAGTAGAGAGTGAGTGGTAGAGAGTAGTAGAGAGTAGTAGAGTGAGTAGTAGAGAGTATTAAAGAGTGAGTAGTAGAGAGAGTAGTAGAGTAATAGATTGTGAGTGGTAGAGAGTGAGTAGTAGAGAGAGTAGTAGAGAGTAGTAGAGAGTGAGTACTAGAGAGTGAGTAATAGAGAGCGAGTAGTAGAGAGTGAGTAGTGGAGAGTGAGTAGTAGAGAGTAGAAGAGAGCAAGTAGTAGAGAGTGAGTAGTAGCGAGTAGTAGAGAGAGTAGTAGAGAGTGAGTAGTATACAGGAGTAGAGTGAGTAGTAGAGAGTAGTAGTAGAGAGAGAGTAGTAGAGAGTAGTAGAGAGTGAGTAGTGGAGTAGTAGAGAGTGAGTAGTAGAGAGTGAGTAGTAGAGAGTAGAAAGTAGTAGAGAGTAGTAGAGAGTGAGTAGTAGAGAGTAGTAGCGAGTGAGTAGTAGAGAGTGAGTAGTTTAATTTAAAAGGAACACGAGGGGGTTCATTTTGCCATAGAAATTATGATTAGTGCTGAAAAAATTAGGGCACATTTTGAGTGACTTCTCAAATCCTCTTCTATTTCACTAAAACATTCTGACATACAGACTGAAACATGCACTTTCAATACCAGCAGCAGACTTCCCTTGTGAGCAGTAGCTTTACTACAGTGATCTAATAAGCAACAAGAGTGCTAACATTCCGAATTTATGGTAAATGTCTGACACATCTCTTCTGAATGCATTCTTGATGGAATCAAAGGAAAAAAAACTGAAAGTATTTCCTACTGAGGAGACTGTAGTAAATGAGGAAATTTGGAAACTTCATAACAAATAAGTCTCCCAAGATGGCCACCAGAGACAAAAGAGCCCAAATGTAGCACAAATATCACCCAGATGTAGCCCAAGTATAGCCCAATGACAGAATGTCCCAGAGTGTTCAAAAGAACAACTAGAGCGCGAACAGTCTTACAGCCATCTTGATTGGAATAAAGTGGTAACACTTAAAACATTTAATTTGCAAAGGAACAAAATGAGGGGGTTCATTTTGCCATAGAAATTATGATTAGTGCTGCAAAAAGAAAAATTAGGGCACATTTTGACTTCTCAAATCCTCTTCTATTTTATTAACAAATTCTGAAATACACTTTGAATACCAGCAGCAGACTTCCCTGGTGAGCAGTAGCTTTACTACAGTGATCTAATGAGCAACTAGAGTGCTGCCATTCAGAATTTATGGCAAATGAGTGACACATCTGAATGCCTTCTTGATGGAACCACAGTAAACAAGCATTGAAAATGCAATAGCTCTCACCCTCGTTTAAGTTAAAGCAATTCTGTTTGTAATTAGGTGGCTTTTTAGCTTTGCTTGTATTAGTGTTTTTCAAACTATCATGTACATAACATACATATGTATGCATATATGTATATGTATATGTATGCATGCATTTATATTTGTATTTATATAGATATGCAGATTATATATGTTTATATATATACACATACATATATATAAATGCATATGCATATATATGCATATATATATGTGCATATGTGTGTGTGTGTAGGGAGAGGTAGAGAGAGAGGTAGAGGTGTAGAGGTACAGAGGTAGAGGTAAAGAGGTAGAGAGGTAGAGAGTAGTAGAGAGAGAGGTAGAGAGAGGTAGAGAGGTAGAGAGTAGAGAGTAAGTAATAGAGAGTAGAGAGTAAGTAGTAGAGAGTAGTAGAGAGTACTAGAGAGAGTAGCAGAGAGTGAGTAGTGGAGAGTAGTAGAGTGAGTAGTAGAGAGTGAGTAGCAGAGAGTAGTAGAGAGTGAGTATTAGAGAGTGAGTAGTAGAGAGTGAGTAGTAGAGAGTAGTAGAGAGTGAGTAGTAGAGAGTGAGTAGTAGAGAGTAGTAGATAGTGAGTAGCAGAGAGAGAGAGTAGTAGAGAGTGAGTAGTAGAGTGAGTAGTTGAGAGTAGTAGAGAGAGAGTAGTAGAGAATGAGTAGTAGAGAGTAGTAGAGAGAGAGTAGTAGAGAGTGAGTAGTAGAGAGTAGTAGAGAGTGAGCAGTAAAGAGAGAGTAGTAGAAACATAGAGAGTGAGTAGTAGAGAGTGAGTAGTAGAGAGTAGTGGAGTAGTAGCGAGTGAGTAGTAGAGAGTAGTAGACAGTGAGTAGTAGAGTGAGTACTCGAGAGTAGTAGAGAGCGAGTAGTAGAGAGCTAGTAGTAGAGAGTATGTAGTAGAGAGTGAGTAGTAGAGAGTGAGTAGTAGAGAGAGTAGTAGAGAGTGAAAAGTAGAGAGAGTAAGAGAGAGTAGTAGAGATTGAGTAGTAGAGTGAGTAGTAGAGAGTAGTTGAGAGCAAGTAGTAGAGAGTGAGTAGTGGAGAGTGAGCAGTAGAGAGTAGCAGAGAGTGAGTAGTAGAGAGTGAGTAGTATAGAGAGACTAGTAGAGAGTGAGTAGTAGAGAGAGTAGTAGAGAGTAGTAGAGTAGTAGAGAGTGAGTAGTAGAGAGTGATTACTAGAGAGTGAGTAGTTGAGAGAGTAGTAGAGAGTAGTAGAGTAGTAGAGAGTGAGTAGTAGAGAGTAGTAGAGAGCGAGTAGTAGAGAGTGAGTAGTGGAGAGTGAGTAGTAGAGAGTAGTGGAGAGCGAGTAGTAGAGAGTGAGTAGTAGAGAGTAGTAGAGTGAGTAGTAGAGAGTGAGTAGTAGAGAGAGAGAGTAGTAGAGAGTAGCAGAGAGTGAGTAGTAGAGTAGTAGAGAGTGAGTGGTAGAGAGTAGTAGAGTGAGTAGTAAAGAGCAGCAGAGAGTGAGTAGTAGAGAGTGAATATTAGAGAGTAGTTGTAGAGAGTAGTAGAGAGAGAGAAGTAGAAAGTAGTAGAGAGTGAGTAGTAGAGAGTGAGTAGTAGAAAGTAGTAGAGAGTGAGTAGTAGAGAGAGAGTAGTAGAGAGTAGGAGAGAGTGATTAGTAGAGAGTGAGTGGTAACAAGTAGTAGAGAGTAGTAGAGTGAGTAGTAGAGAGTGAGTAGTAGAGAGTGAATAGTTGAGAGTTGTAGAGAGTGAGTAGTAGAGAGAGAGTAGTAGAGAGTAGTAGAGAGTGAGTAGTAGAAAATGAGTAGTAGAGAGTAGTAGAGAGTGAGTAGTAGAGAGTAGTAGAGAGTGAGTAGTAGAGAGAGAGTAGAAGAGAGTAGTCAGTCAGTGTCAGTCAGTGTCAGTCAATCAGTGTCAGTCAGTGTCAGTCAATCAGTGTGAGTCAGTGTCAGTCAGTCAGTGTCAGTCAATCAGTGTCAGTCAGTCAGTGTCAGTCATTGTCAGTCAGTCAGTTTCAGTCAGTCAGTGTCAGTCAGTGTCAGTATCAGTCAATCAGTGTCAGTCAGTGTCAATCAGTCAGTGTCAGTCAGTCAGTGTCAGTCAGTCAGTGTCAGCTAGAGCAGCTCTGCAGACCTGGTTCTCTGGCTCTAAAGCAGCTCTGCTGACCTGGTTCTCTCCCTCTAAAGCAGCTCTGCTGACCTGGTTTCTTTGGCTGTATAGCAGGTCTGCTGACCTGGTTCTCTGGCTCTAGAGCAGCTCTGCTGACCTAGTTCTTAGGCTACAGAGCAGCTCTGCTGATCTGGTTCTCTGGCTCTACAACAGCTCCGCTGACCTGGTTCTCTGGCTCTAAAGCAGCTGTGCTGAGATGGTTCTCTGGATCTAGAGCAGCTATTCTGACCTGGTTCTCTCCCTCTAGAGCAGCTCTGCTGACCTGGTTCTCTCCCTCTAAAGCAGCTCTGCTGACCTGGTTTCTCTGGCTCTACAACAGCTCTGCTGACCTGGTTCTCTGGCTCTACAGCAGCTCTGCTGACCTAGCTCCTAGGCTCTAGAGCAGCTCTGCTGACCTGGTTCTCTGGCTCAACAACAGCTCTGCTGACCTGGTTTTCTGGCTCTAAAGCAGCTCTGCTGACCCGGTTCTATGGCTCTAAAGCAGTTCTGCTGACCTGGTTCTCTGGCTCTAGAGCAGCTCTGCTGACCTGGTGCCTTGGCTCTAAAGCAGCTCTGCTGAACTGGTTCTCTCCCTCTAAAGCAGCTCTGCTGACCTGGTTCTCTCGCTCTAAAGCAGCTCTACTGACCTGGTTTCTCTGGCTCTACAGCAGCTCTGCAGACCTGGTTCTCTGGCTCTAGAGCAGCTCTGCTGACCTGGTTCTCTGGCTCTAAAGCAGCTCTGCTGACCTTATTTTCTCCCTCTAAATCAGCTACTGACCTGGTTCTCTGCCTCTAGAGCAGCTCTGCTGACCTGGTTCTATGGCTCTAAAGCAGCTCTGCTGACCTGGTTCTCTAGCTCTAAAGCAGCTCTGCTGACCTGGTTCTCTGGCTCTAGAGCAGCGCTGCTGACCTAGTTCTCTGGCTCTAAATCAGTTCTGCTGACCTGGTTCTCACCCTCTAAAGCAGCTCTGTTGACCTGGTTTCTCTGGCTTTACAGTGGCTCTGCTGACCTGGTTCTCGGCCTCTAGAGCAGCTCTGTTGACCTGGGTCTCTGGCTCTAGAGCAACTCTGCTGACATGCTTCTTAGGCTCTAGAGCAGCTCTGCTCACCTGTTTCTCTGGCTCTACAGCAGCTCTGCTGACCTGGTTCCCTGCACCCGACTTTGTGAAAATATATTTAAAAATAATATAAGTTTATTATAAGTACAAATATATTATTTTATGAATATCTTCGATAATCTCTTGCCCTAATATGTATATTAAAGACACATACATACCATTTTGGAACATAATTTTTTTTTGCGGGTGTCACGCCCCAGCACGTATATGACGTCACGCGGGACCCGCAACCATGCAAGCATCTCGTACCGTAATGCGCATGTGTCGCGAATGCGCGGGTGCAGGAGTCGCGGACTGGTCACATACCAATTGCGCACATCACGTAATATTAAATGTATATGATGTAACTGAAAAACACGCAGCCATCACACGCCGTACGCGGATCCTTCACCACTTTTCTAAAATGGCGTCTAGAATGCGCGCACCCACCGTGATGTGTACGCTTTGAATGCGCGACTCCGAAAACGAATTGGATTTTTTTTTAAAGAAAATAATATAAATATATTAAAATAAAAAATGAAAACGAAAATTAATCAATATTTCAGTTTGAATTTAAAAAAAAAAACAATAGTGGTATTTTCAGAAAAATATATAATGTTATTTAATGAACAAAATATTTATAAATAAACAGTTAACAAACTGTAGAAAATGAGCACAAAAAAATAGGTATAACTACTATCACACTTAAAATCAGCATTTAAAAAACGCTTTGAAATTCACTGAAAAAACATAGGTTTCAGACACGTTATAGTTAGAAATTAGCATTTAAAAAAGCTTTGAAATTCACTGAAAAAACCATAGGTTTCAGGGACGTTATAGTTAGAAATTAGCATTTAAAAAACTTTAGAAATTCACAGAAACAAACATACATTTTAGGGGTGTTATAGTTAGCTGGCCATTTCACTCCTACAAAACCACAGAAATTCCTCTGTTATAATTAGTTCTGCTAACTATTACTTGCGCGCCCGCAATGCACTGCTAATGATGTCACATAATGCATCATTCATGACATGGTCAGTGACATCACTGATGACATCACTGATGACATCTCAAATGACATCACTGATTACATCATCCACGTGACAATCTGATACACCTCATCATACACTAGTATAACCTTTCATCACTCACTGTAAAATACAGAGTACCATATTTGAAACCATTGACACACCAATACCAGTTACTACATACCCACTCACTGATTCCTAAGTCTACATACACAACTACCCATTCAACAACAGAATCTTTTATACATGCAGTCACTAATTAATAGAACACTATCAATTGCACTTATACACATATATAGACATTGACACATCAGCAGTCATCTTAGTCGGTTATGCAGTCATCCTACTCACTCATGAAAAAATTATCACACTTACATTTACTCACTTATACAATTATCCAACAACACCTCATGTATTCAAACACATAGTAACTCATAGTTAATATGTTCAAAAATCAGCATTACAATTATACACTCATTCATATAGTTACCCTCACAATCACTGACTCTTACACATACTTATTTACATACACCAACTCTCACATACAATGCCTTTTAGTTTTTTTACTTTGTTGAAGATGTACAACTAAAACATATATTCACTCACCAACACACAAATAAATACACTCAGTCACCCAAACAACTGTTTCCACATGCACTCTTAAACCTATACATCTAGTCAATCAACCATTCACACATCTATGCATAGAGTTACACACACCCCATCCAACCACACACAAACTCAGTGTCCCATACAAATACTCACCCAACTAATCAATAACTAATATACACACTCATGTAGTTAGTGACCAACTGATACAGCATGTTATACAACAACAGAGACAGTGCTGCACACATTCACATAGTTTAGTTACTAATCCATGCATTAAGTGAGACACTTTTAATTACTCACTTAAACAGACAGTCAGACAGCTACTAAATCCTCCATCCAGACAGTTATATATCCACTCAATCTTCAATACAGATTGGTATATATATAATACATATTTAAATTTCAAACTAAACCACATTTACTGGATGATGTCATCTGTGATGTCATTTGAGATGTCATCCGTGATGTCATCAGTGATGTCACTGACCATGTCATGAATGATGCAATATGTGACATCATCAGCAGTGCATTGCGGGCGCGTGAGTTATAGTTAGCAGAACTAACTATAACGGAGGAATTTCTATGGCTTGCTACGAGTGAAATGGCCAGCTAACTATAACACCCCTGAAACCTATGTTTTTTTCTGTGAATTTCAAAAGTTTATTAAATGCTAATTTCTAACTATAATGTCTCTGAAACATATGTTTTTTTCTGTGAATATATATACATACCACCAGTCTCTCTCCAGAAGGAAAAAGCGTGACTCTGCTCCGGGGGATTAAAAACAGCTTTATTGCTGTAAACGCGCTGGCAACTCAAAGGTTCCTGAAACGCTGGGCAGACGCGTTTCAGCCGGTGAATGGCTTTCCTCAGTGCCCATTTCAGTGTCCTCGTTGTTCCCAGGGGTTTGTTCCTCTGTTGTTTTTGATCGTGATCACACCATCACATGATCACTGACCCCTCCTATGCCTCACAGCTGTAAGGCACCTCGCGCTGATCTTGCTGCTGCACTGCATCATTGGCGTTGGAGTCCAGATAGAGCCCAATACAGTGACGGGATTTCTACTACACCATGTGATGCTACCAAATACTGGTGGCCGGTACTCCCTCGCCGCTGCAGCACTTGAGCAGGTAAAGTCTGTCCCTAGTCCCCATTAAACAGGCAAACCAAATTCTGCCTCCTCTCTCCCCAGTGCATCTGTTTCCACCATGTGGGGCACCGGGGGGGGGCGACGCGTTGCATTTTCGCGCACAGACCAAAGGTCGCAGGCAAAACGCGTTGCACCAGACCGAGAGGGCAGTCACAAGCTAGCACCTGAAAGCTGGCAAACACATACCACCAGTCTCTCCAGAAGGAAAAAGCGTGACACAACTCCGGGGGATTAAAAACAGCATTATTGCTGTAAACGTGCTGGCAATTCAAAGGCTCCTGAAACGCTGGGCAGACGCGTTTCAGCCTGTAAATGGCTTTCCTCATATATATATACACCACAGCACAAACTTACCACAAGCTTTTGAGAAAGGGGAAACCTGAAACGCGTCAGGCTGGTTGGAAAGCTGCTTTATTGAACCAGCATTCATCGCACAACTGTACCTGAAATAAAAGGCTGGTAACCTGTTGTTTTTCTCGAGTGCATCTCATGTGAGTTACCATGTGTTTACATAGATATACATATATATATATATATTACCTACTGGCGGTCGCCAGTAGGTAGTTATAGTTAGGACCACGTTTCCATAGGAAAACCTCAACATTCTATTTTGAATAACTTTGACGCCGGTCGACGAATCCTCGCGAATTTCTCAAAATAGGTGGGGCGCTACGCTCCGCTCCTACCCTGAAAGTCTCGGGGGTATCCGTCAAGCGGGGGCTGAGATAAAAGGGGGGTCCCAAAACGCGTTTTTCCCATGCATTTTTCCATAGGACCTTTAGAACGAGCTACAGCCCGAACGGCTGAACAGAATTACTCGAAATTTGGCAGAGAGGTAGTCCCTAGGTCAAGGAAGTGCCTTTTGTAGGTTTGGTGTAAATCTGTTCAGTAGATTCTGAGAAAATAGCCTTTAAATCAATATATATATCTGAGCCAGCTTACGGTACGCTTACCGTACGCTTACGGTAAGCGTACGGTGGCGTGCGCGAGCGCGATTCTGATTGGCTCTTAGATCTTAGTAAACATTCGGATCGGCCGAAACCAGGAAGCGGCGGCCGCCATTTTGTGTATTTCACTCTGAAAAAAAAGAGTGAAAACAAGGAAAGGGGGCAATGAGGAGAGTTACAGACCCCCTAACAATTGTAAGGGGGTCAAAGAAGGACAGAAAAGTACAAAAAAAACATTTATTGATTTTAAAAAAAATCACGGGGTACGCGTACGGTAATCTTACGGTAAGCGTACGGTAAAAAAAAAATAATAAATAAAAGAAAATCAGATTTAAGAGTTTAGAAATTAGGGAGCTCTAAAAAGAGCTGTTGTGTTTATGGAGTCATTTTTTTAGTGGTACCTACAAGTAAGTACCGATGCAGAGTCTAAGGTTCAAGAGGAAGACTCTGTTCCCTTCATCATTGAAGTGCACACCATCTCCTCTATAAATGTCTTGCATGTCGTAACGCAAGTTGTTGTGGTAAATGGCACCCATACCATAGTCACGGAGGAAAGCAGAAACAGATTTGTTGACGTGCTTTCTTGCTTTGTCAATCTGTGGACAGAAATGATTGGACCAGTTCCATTTTTGCCTTTGGCATATGTTGGAAAACACAAAGGCAGTTTTAGGGAAAAGTGTAAACAGTTGTGCAAAGGTGTCCTTCATAAGCATTTCCAGACCTACCCCAGTCAAAGTGCCTAGGTCATTGCCACCACAGTGCACTATTATGAGGTCAGGGTGTTGGATTTGCATGAAGGATTTCACCAATGGCATCAATTGGTGCCACTTTAACCCTCTCTGACCAATCCATTTAATGTCTACATTTGGCAAAGCAAGGTCTCTCACCATATCTGTTTTCTCTGCAAACTTTTCACTCCAGAAGACATAGCTGTGCCCTACAATCCACACTGTGAACATCTTCAAAGGAGAACTGGATGCACTCAGGAGGTGTCTTTCAGTAGAATGGCAATATGAAAAGAAAGACAGTTTGGAAATGGAGGCATACATATTTTTTACAAAACAAAAAGAACTGATTGGCTGTTTCATACCATTCTAGAAAAAAAACTAGGCTGTATGTGAAAATTAATAGAAGCATGTTTTGTATTGGTACAAAAAAATGTGTAACCAAAGAACAGTACTATGGATTTGCTGTTAGGATTGAAAAGTCAAGCACTCTTGCTCTGTGGAATTGAAACATTGTGTGTCGAACTTCTGACCTAACTGCACACAGCAGTGTTCCATGAGCTGTTGCTATGGTAGCAGGCAGAAGTCAAGTTGGGGGAAGGGTACTAGGCAGAAGTCAAGTTGGGGGCAGGGTACTTTTGGAAAAGGGTTGGTTTTCAACCAATAGAAATGTGTCATTACATTTGAAAAAAAGGGGGAAGCACTGAGATTTGAAACTTACATGTATATGTGTGGAAAAATAGAGGGAAAGTTTGCCATTATCTGGTTCTGCTGAGAGGAGAGAGGTGAACACAACAGAGATCCTGGCTCTGATAATCTGCTGTTTGAGTGACACATTTCTTTCACAACTAACTAATTTTAAAGGTGAGTTTACAGTTTGAGAGGGGATGTATGTGGTAACTTAAGAAATGAATAATAGAAATGGGAATTGTTTTTGTTGTAGTTACACATGGTGGATTCATAATGTGTCAGTCTGTAAAAGAGATTTTCACTTGGCCCAAAAAAAAAAGAGCAGTAAGTGTGCTTTCAAATTGGCAAAGAAATTTCATTTTGGGACTAATGTGAAAACATGACTCTGTGTGCATAGAAGAATTATAGGCAGAAATGTATTGCGTCTTGCTCTGGTGATTTCACAGTTGCAGTAGATGGAAAAGAGGAGCGAATTTTTGGGGGAAGAAGCAGAGGCTTAGCACACACCCATGTGCTTGCCATGTATAGTCATGCACAGTAATTAGAAGCGAGTGGGGTTTTCAGGTTTAAGTCTGTAATGCAAATACATTCAGCATCACTAAGGCTGGTTGCCCCTGCTGGAGTGTAGGCAGTCACAGAGAATACACACGGTGGTGGTCTGAAAAAAAAACAGCTTGGACATGTGCATTTAAATAAATTTAAAAAAAAGGTTTCAGAATGTGTCAGTCTGTAAAAGTGATTTCAAAGTGTAAAAAGAGATTTTCACTTGGCCCAAAAAAAAAAGAGCAGTAAGTGTGCTTTCAAATTGGCAAAGAAATTTCGTTTTGGCACTAATGTGAAAACATGACTCTGTGTGCATACAAGAATTATAGGCAGAAATGTATTGCGTCTTGCTCTGGTGATTTCACAGTTGCAGTAGATGGAAAAGAGGAGCGAATTTTTGGGGGAAGAAGCAGAGGCTTAGCACACACCCATGTGCTTGCCATGTATAGTCATGCACAGTAATTAGAAGCGAGTGGGGTTTTCAGGTTTAAGTCTGTAATGCAAATACATTCAGCATCACTAAGGCTGGTTGCCCCTGCTGGAGTGTAGGCAGTCACAGAGAATAAACACGGTGGTGGTCTGAAAAAAAAACAGCTTGGACATGTGCATTTAAATAAATTTAAAAAAAAGGTTTCAGAATGTGTCAGTCTGTAAAAGTGATTTCAAAGTGTAAAAAGAGATTTTCACTTGGCCCAAAAAAAAAAGAGCAGTAAGTGTGCTTTCAAATTGGCAAAGAAATTTAGTTTTGGCACTAATGTGAAAACATGACTCTGTGTGCATAGAAGAATTATAGGCAGAAATGTATTGCGTCTTGCTCTGGTGATTTCACAGTTGCAGTAGATGGAAAAGAGGAGCGAATTTTTGGGGGAAGAAGCAGAGGCTTAGCACACACCCATGTGCTTGCCATGTATAGTCATGCACAGTAATTAGAAGCGAGTGGGGTTTTCAGGTTTAAGTCTGTAATGCAAATACATTCAGCATCACTAAGGCTGGTTGCCCCTGCTGGAGTGTAGGCAGTCACAGAGAATACACACGGTGGTGGTCTGAAAAAAAAACAGCTTGGACATGTGCATTTAAATAAATTTAAAAAAAAGGTTTCAGAATGTGTCAGTCTGTAAAAGTGATTTCAAAGTGTAAAAAGAGATTTTCACTTGGCCCAAAAAAAAAAGAGCAGTAAGTGTGCTTTCAAATTGGCAAAGAAATTTCGTTTTGGCACTAATGTGAAAACATGACTCTGTGTGCATAGAAGAATTATAGGCAGAAATTTATTGCGTCTTGCTCTGGTGATTTCACAGTTGCAGTAGATGGAAAAGAGGAGCGAATTTTTGGGGGAAGAAGCAGAGGCTTAGCACACACCCATGTGCTTGCCATGTATAGTCATGCACAGTAATTAGAAGCGAGTGGGGTTTTCAGGTTTAAGTCTGTAATGCAAATACATTCAGCATCACTAAGGCTGGTTGCTCCTGCTGGAGTGTAGGCAGTCACAGAGAATAAACACGGTGGTGGTCTGAAAAAAAAACAGCTTGGACATGTGCATTTAAATAAATTTAAAAAAAAGGTTTCAGAATGTGTCAGTCTGTAAAAGTGATTTCAAAGTGTAAAAAGAGATTTTCACTTGGCCCAAAAAAAAAAGAGCAGTAAGTGTGCTTTCAAATTGGCAAAGAAATTTCGTTTTGGCACTAATGTGAAAACATGACTCTGTGTGCATAGAAGAATTATAGGCAGAAATTTATTGCGTCTTGCTCTGGTGATTTCACAGTTGCAGTAGATGGAAAAGAGGAGCGAATTTTTGGGGGAAGAAGCAGAGGCTTAGCACACACCCATGTGCTTGCCATGTATAGTCATGCACAGTAATTAGAAGCGAGTGGGGTTTTCAGGTTTAAGTCTGTAATGCAAATACATTCAGCATCACTAAGGCTGGTTGCTCCTGCTGGAGTGTAGGCAGTCACAGAGAATACACACGGTGGTGGTCTGAAAAAAAAAAACAGCTTGGACATGTGCATTTAAATAAATTAAAAAAAAAGGTTTCAGAATGTGTCAGTCTGTAAAAGTGATTTCAAAGTGTAAAAAGAGATTTTCACTTGGCCCAAAAAAAAAAGAGCAGTAAGTGTGCTTTCAAATTGGCAAAGAAATTTCGTTTTGGCACTAATGTGAAAACATGACTCTGTGTGCATAGAAGAATTATAGGCAGAAATTTATTGCGTCTTGCTCTGGTGATTTCACAGTTGCAGTAGATGGAAAAGAGGAGCGAATTTTTGGGGGAAGAAGCAGAGGCTTAGCACACACCCATGTGCTTGCTATGTATAGTCATGCACAGTAATTAGAAGCGAGTGGGGTTTTCAGGTTTAAGTCTGTAATGCAAATACATTCAGCATCACTAAGGCTGGTTGCCCCTGCTGGAGTGTAGGCAGTCACAGAGAATACACACGGTGGTGGTCTGAAAAAAAAAAACAGCTTGGACATGTGCATTTAAATAAATTTAAAAAAAAGGTTTCAGAATGTGTCAGTCTGTAAAAGTGATTTCAAAGTGTAAAAAGAGATTTTCACTTGGCCCGAAAAAAAAAGAGCAGTAAGTGTGCTTTCAAATTGGCAAAGAAATTTCGTTTTGGCACTAATGTGAAAACATGACTCTGTGTGCATAGAAGAATTATAGGCAGAAATTTATTGCGTCTTGCTCTGGTGATTTCACAGTTGCAGTAGATGGAAAAGAGGAGCGAATTTTTGGGGGAAGAAGCAGAGGCTTAGCACACACCCATGTGCTTGCCATGTATAGTCATGCACAGTAATTAGAAGCGAGTGGGGTTTTCAGGTTTAAGTCTGTAATGCAAATACATTCAGCATCACTAAGGCTGGTTGCCCCTGCTGGAGTGTAGGCAGTCACAGAGAATACACACGGTGGTGGTCTGAAAAAAAAAAACAGCTTGGACATGTGCATTTAAATAAATTTAAAAAAAAGAGCAGTTTGTGTGCATTCAAAATGGCAAAGAAATTTCGTTTTGTGACTATTGTGAAAAGAAATGTAGTAATATATTTAAATACAATAAAGGATTTTTTTTTTAGTTTTTTTCAGGTATTGCTGAAGAACAGTGAACAAAATTTAAGATGCCTACAAAATCTCGAGTTCAAAAAACGCTAAAAAAAAAACTATATTTGAAGACAACTGGAGGACCAAAGTTAGTAGAAGATGCTGATGTTGGGAAAAAGAAAAAATCTTCTGGTAAGCAAAAAAAACAATTCCTAAACAAAATATTGAAAACAAACAAAAATGTACAAAATGTCTGTTCTCGGAAAAATGTAACAAAACCTACAGAACAGCAAAAAATTGAGGATTTAGTTAATGCAAATATACCTTCTGCAATTGAAAAGTTTAACATAAACAGAAAAACAGCATTTAAAGAGATACGTAGAAAAATGTTTCTGAGAAGAGTTATGTCCAATTTGATAAAGGATATAAAGAAATATAAGCAAAAGGCTAAATATTTCAAGAGAAAAAAAGAAATTGAAGCCATTGCAGCAAAAGCATTAGAATTAAAAAGGAAACTATTCATATTAATTTTGAATAGGATGCGTACATTAGATAAAATGGTTAATGTACTGAAATCACAAAGCAAAAGGAAAAGAGTAGTGAACAGAACAAACTTTTGTAAAGTGTTTTTAGGAAAGTGGATGCATAGTTCAAGTAGTGAACCTTTTTTTAATGAAGAAAGCTATTTTCAAAGTAATAGTTTGCTGCATGCAGTTGACACCAGAGGTCGTTCATACGAAGTAAAAAATGGTTGCATAATGGAGAAGGAGATAATGGTTCCAAGAGATGAGGTACAAGTGATGGCAGATGAGGCAATGGGGAGACGTCCTAAAGCCCCAGTGTACACTTGGAATTGTAGTAGTATTTGCACTGTGCGTCAGGAATCTATTGACAGATTTCGAGAGTTTCTAAGAGAATATAGTAAAAAAAAGTGTAAAACAAAAGATTAAGGTGCTTCAAAGTCTGGATCCATGCAGAGTGAGAGAGAATACTGGTTTGCAGGGTCATTCTCTTGCTTGTCTATCTAGAAAAGTGTGCAATAGTGTTTTCCATCATTTTAGGATGCTGGCTGTTCATCATACTGAAATGAGAAAGTTTGTGAGACGGTTGTATTTTGCCAAAAGTCCAGCAATACAGTTAAATGAATTGAATAGGGCTCTGTTCCGAGGAACGGTATCAGATGTAGAGAAGGTTGTTGATGAAATTCAGTTTTGTTACTTTGGTCCTGAACAAAACAGTGCAGAGAAGGACACAGTAAATGAGGCAGAAGTGGAAGAGAATGTAGAACCTTGTGTAAGTAAGACATTTAATGATCACATAACCAAATTTGCAATAGTCTCTAATGAAAGACCAAATGTTACTTGTATTTGTTGCCGCAGAACTCATTATAGAAAACAAACTAGGAATGTTGATCTCTACAGAAAGAGTGAAAATGAAGATAATTATAAGTGGATGGATTTTGCCACATATATATTTCTTGAAAATTGTTTTGAATTGGGTGAAGATCAGCGTATTTGTAAATACTGCTACAACAAGTTAGAGGAAAATAGAATGCCGACCAGAGCTGTACATAATAATTTAGAATTGGATGCTATTCCTGCTGAACTTTCTGAATTAAATACATATGAGTCTATACTCATTCAATGTGTTCATCCGTTCCAGACCATAGTACGTATGGAGCCCAAAACTGGTAAATTACCTCCTTCAGATTTACTGAGAGGTTTAAAAGGTAGAGTGGTGTATTTGCCCTTGGATTTGAAAAAAAATATGGAAACTATTGATGCAGATACTTTGGAAACTGAACCATTAATTATTCTGGTTAATGGTGTCCCTACAAAGAATAAGAAGATTTGGCAGGAGCTGGTAGATGTGCGGAAAGTACAAAGAGCAAATTTGTATTTGAAAAAAAATAACAAATGGTATGAATCAATTTATATAGAAGAAGAAGAAGAAGAAGAAGATTTACAAGGAGACACAGAAACACCAACTGGACAAATTGAAAAAGTGGACAAGTCAAAGGAAGAAGAAATTTATGAACATTTTAGCATACATCCTCTCCATTCGAAAGAAGTTATGGGAGACAATATTGATCTCTTTCAGATGAAGAAAGCAAAAGGAAATCCCGTGAGTGTATGGGAGGAGAGCTTGGAAGCTCGATGTTTTCCCCAGCTGTTTCCTAAAGGAAAAGGAGGACGATACGATGAACGTCCGGAACAGATTCCAGCTTCTGAGTATCGGACTACAAGACTATATGCTGAAGATCCCAGATTTCGACAAAGTATCCCTTATTTGTTCCATCTTTTATTTGAAAGCGACTTGTCTGCACTGTCTTATGCAGTAAATCACATTTTAAAAAGTGGAGTACATTTACAAAATGTGTCTGCTAAGGATTTTATGGAGAAAGTGCAGCACCGAGATGATCATTTGGAAACACAACTGATCAATCTGATGGCTTGTCAGCGTGGGACAAATGAATATTGGTACAGACGCCATGGTGAACTAAAATGCATGTTACGGAATTTAGGAACACCAACATGGTTCCTTACCCTAAGCTGTGCCGAGTACGCTTGGGATGATTTACTGGATTTTCTACGAGAGGCCAATTCAAACATTAAAAACATCGAATACAAGACAGCAGGAGAACTGTGCTCATTGGATCCGGTTAATGTTTGCAGATATTTCAATCATAGATTTGAGGCTATGATGTCCTTCATCTGCAATAAAAAAAATCCACCCCTTGGAGAAGTAGTGGATTTCTTTTGGAGAAAAGAGTACCAGGCAAGAGGTGCTCCTCATATTCATATGCTGCTGTGGATCAAGGATGCCCCAAAGTTTGGAACAGATACTGATGAAGCAGTGTTATCTTACATTGAAGAATATGCAACATGTGCTATACCTAAAAGCACAGAAGAGAACAAGTTAAAGGAGCAAGTTCTACGTTTCCAAAGTCATCGGTGTGGAAAATACTGTCGACGGAAATACAAGAGCAAAGAAAAATACTACACTAAATGTCGATTTGGATTTCCTAGACCTGTTCTTACAAATGGAAGAGTCAACAGTTTTATGTCAGCTGTGAGACATACTATCACAAGAAAATCACCTAAGAATACCTACAACCTTAAAAGAAAAGAAGAATCAAAAAATATAAATGACTACAACCCAGTCATTTTATCCATGTGGAACGCTAACATGGATATACAGTATGTTGCTGACAATTCCATTGCTGTTGCTCGATATGTAACATCTTACATTACGAAATCAGAAAAAACAGAATTGAAGGAAATGTGGGAAGAGATTTCTCACGAGAAGACTGTCAGTAAGAAGCTGTACAGTTTCAGTTTGAAGATGTTATCGCATCGAGAAATTGGATCCTACGAATGTTCAGATAGGTTATCTTCTGCAAGTCTCTACTCGAAGTCAAGAAGAATAATTTGGGCAAGTTTAGGCCTTGCAGCAATGAGAAATCGGGTACTGAAATCTGTTGGAGAAATTGAATATTTGGCTGAGAATGACCCAGAAAGTACAGACATATTGAAAACAAACATGTTGGACACATATTATCCCAAGAGAAGTCATCATCTGGAGAACATGTGTCTCTATGAAGTGCTGCAGAACTACATTTATTCACGGAAAGCTGCAGAAGACATCAACAGTGGAAAATATAAAGTTGTTGGTGAAGAAGGATGTTTGGTGAAGCAAACCAAAGGAAGTTTGATAAATCACCGGAAGCTGAGTTGCGACACTACCGACAAGAAAGAATTTTACTACTTGGCTCTTTTACAGTTGTTTAAACCATGGCGTACAGAGGATGAACTACTGGGAGAATTCCAGAGCTATGAAGATTCTTTTAATGCTTGCAAAGACAGCATACAATGCAGTACATTCTCAACTTATCTGCAAATGTTAAATGAAGAAATTGAACAGGAAACTACAATTGCAGCAGAAATAGCTAGAGACAGTTCTCAGGACAGCCAAAGTTCAGGAACATACAGTCAAGATCCCCTAGGACAACCAATCGTTGAAAATGAAGCATCAATAGCCATGAATGAAGTGGAAACGGCTATGAATCAAGCTCAAGAAGAATTTATAGACTTAGAAAATTTGGAAAGACAACTGAATCAAGAGCAGCAACAAATTTATGAAGAGATCAAAAACAAAATTGATCACGGATTTCTACATGAAAAAAAAGAGTGCTCATGCACATCATTTCATCCAATCAGGATGTATGTAAGCGGACAAGCTGGCACTGGAAAAAGTTTCCTAATTAAAGTCATCAGAAGCTACCTAAAGCAAAAAACGGATTCTACTTTGTCTTGTGTGGTTACTGCTCCAACTGGGTTAGCAGCATATAACATAAAAGGAATCACCTTACATCGTTTGCTAATGTTACCAGTGGAGCATGAGAACAAAATACAATTCAACAAGCTAACTGGAGAAGCATCCTTGGAAGTGTCAAGAGTATTGAAGAAGATGCAAGTTCTCATTATTGATGAGGTGAGCATGGTATCAAACTTAATGCTTGCCTTTGTGCATTTAAGAATGCAGCAAATTTTGAAGACAGACTATGACGTGTTATTTGGTGGAAAACACGTCATAGTTTTTGGGGATCTTTTGCAACTTACTCCAGTTAAAGGACAACCAGTGTTTAATACTGTGACACATGAAGACACGAAGAAGTCATTGGGAAGCATTGGAAATACAAATATTTGGTCCTTCTTTGAGTACAAGGAACTTACAACTAATATGAGGCAAGCAAACGATGAAGAATATGGAAGTATTCTGAAAGATGTCAGAATTGGACTACTCACAGAAGTTGGCAAAAAAGCATTACAGAGTCGGCTGTTACATAACTTATTTCCAAAGGAAGAAATAGTTGCAGAGAAAATATACAAGAATATTGCAGAAAACAAAAGTGTCATCTGCTTAATGCCAACTCTACGTGAATGCTCAATCTTTAATGAGGAGCTTTTGAAATTGGAAAATGAAGACATCAAGAAATTGGAAGCAGTGGACAAAATTGAGGATGGAAGAATTACTGTCACAGTAACAGGCAAACTGAAAAATAAATTGGACTCACTAGAGAAGAATATCTCCAAAACAGCAGGATTAGAAAAAAATCTATATGTTTGCATGAACTGTAGAGTGTTTTTAAGGAGAAATTTGGATGTTGAAAAAGGCTTAGTGAATGGAGCGATGGGAAGAGTTGTGGGTTTTATTAATTATCAGAAAAAAGATGGAATTGAATGTTTAAAAATAAAATTTGATCAGATAGAGGAAGTTAAAGACATTTGTCGTTGTTCAGTTCGTTTCATGCTTGTGAAAGACTTATATGTACGTAGGAAGCAGTTTCCGTTTTCACTAGCATATGCTGTAACTATCCACAAGTCTCAAGGATTGACTGTAGATTGTGCATTTGTGAACATTGGTTCAACTGTGTTCAAAGAAGGTATGGCATATGTAGCTTTGTCACGAGTCAAAACATTATCAGGTTTATTCATGATTGACTTTGATGATTCAAAAGTTAGTGCTGATACAAACTGTGTAAAGGAGTATAATAGATTAAGAAGAAGCTATGCTCCTCATTTAGGTCAGTATCCTGTGTTGGAGAAACGTGTAGTTTCTCGTAAAAGGAGAAATGAGAATATCTGTAATGAAGATGTAGAGAAGAGGAAAAAAAAGAGGAGTGATGTAATTGCAAGCAAAAAGAATAAGGAAAATGAAGAACAGGTTGTAGGATGTCATTTTGAAAATAGCTCTGGTGTCAACTGCTACGCTAATGTAGTGCTGAATGTTGCATTTTATCTGGAAAGTTTGCAAGAGCAGATAATAGTAAATCAGGGAAAAAGATTCTGTTCAGAGCTCAGTCTCCTTTTTCAAAAGCTGAGTAAAGACAAAACTCAAATAGAAAGTGCTACTGACATTAGAAAACTTTTAGATGTATGTTCAGGACGAACACAGTTTTCTCAAAATGAACAGCAAGATGCACACGAATTTTTGATGTATTTTCTTCAGGTAGTGGAAGAAGAAGGAGTTCCCATTGACATTTTTTTTGGTCTCTCTTATAAATGGGAACATAGTTGTGAAAATTGTTATAATATATGTGGCTCTATTGTTGATAATGAAAGGTTTATTTATTTGACATTGCCAGAGAGTAAAACAGTCACTTTTGCAAAATTAGTTAAAGATGCTAATCATAGCATGAAATGTGGTGAGTGTAATTCTGACATGTTTTCAACATTAATTTTAAGGGAATACGGACAGTATGTAATTTTAATGATGCAACGATGTAGAGCTGATGGTTCAAAATTGGATACTTTAATAAAGAAGTTTACAGGACAGCAATTATCAATTTCAGGAAAAACTTTTGTAACTGTTGCAATAATTTTCCATGAAGGACCTACTGTTACTTCTGGACATTACACAGTTTATCTTAAATGTGAAAAAGGCTGGACACTGTGTAATGATTCCCAATTAATTTTCAAACAACCTTTGCCTTTTGATTTAGCAAATTCCTATCTAATCTTCCTGAAACCTAAATTTTAGAGAGACTTGGCAAGATCTGGACAAAATAATTTTACCATTTTACTGGATTACCATTGCAATTTTGTAGAAAAAATATTTTTTAAAATTATCATTTGGCCTAAAGGAAAGATAACCAATTGTAATGTGGACTTTTTAAATTTTTAATGCAATTTTGAAAAACCAATAATTTAGAGATAATCGGTAACTTCTGCACATTTTAAATTTTGGAATGCTATTGGACTGCCATTGGAAATTTTTACAAAAATGATTTAAAAAATTACTATTTGGCCATGTGGAAAAGTAAGCAATTCTATTGTGGACTAAATATATTATTCAAAAAATTTTCGTGAACCAAAATGTTACAGAGAATCGGTGAGATCTGGACAGATTAAACTTTACAATTTTAATGGTTTTCCCTTGGAAATTTATTCCAGGGAAAAAAAAAAAATACTATTTGGCCTAAAGGAAATAAAATCAGATGTATTTTGGAGTTATTTGACATATAATATTGTGATTATACTCCTGAAACAAAAATATCAGACGGTATTTTAAAGAAAAAAGTATTGTTTTTAGATGATATTTTTTTAGAATAATATGCATTTCTGTAATGATAAGTTTAAGTGAGAAGAGATTCTGGGCTTTTTTAATACAATCTTTGAGATTGTTATTTTTTTTTGCCCGCTGTAAAATGATGAATGCAATTGCTTTCACAATTTATAGTGAAATGCAATATATTCTGAAAACAGCAAAAATAAGGCAAAAATATTTTTTGGTAAAAAATGTAAATATGTGTACTGTATTATAAAATGGTTTAAAAATATTAATACTTTTTTCTTTTTTTTCAGATCGATATAGAAAATTTTCGTAAACTACAACCATTTTAAAAACTATTTTTTAAAAAAACAAATGAATAAATATTTTTTTGAGTGAGTATGGTAAGTCAATTGTAATAATTGTAGTCTCTCAAGGACCTTGTAATGTGATAAATGATTTTTAGTGTTTTTTTTAAAAAATAAAAAAAAAGGTACGCTTACCGTACGCGTACGGTAAAAAAAAAAAAAAAAAGTTTTTAAAAAAAAATGTAAAAAAAAGATGAAAGATAAGGTTGGCTCTTAAAAGAACCGTTGTGTTCATGCAGGGACAGAGGAAAGGAACCATGGGAAAATCATTCAAAGCTACAAATGTGCTGATCTATTTTGTTATTCACTAGGGAAACACTGGTCTCCCTATAACAAATTAGAGCTTTACAAAATGTGCAATGAATATCAACCTTCCGAAATCGAGGGTTCATTTCCAGAGGGCCAGCAAAAGGAGATTCACCCCCCACAGATGAAGGGCTCACCTGAGCTGCAGAAGAAGGAGTAAGCTCTGCAGGTGATGGTCCAGGCTGAGCTGCTGTGGATGTACTGGCTCGTCTTTCTGAAGAGTTACCTCCAAAAAGATGAGCATGTGTCCTTTTGTGTACATCCTTGAGGTGCCTCATCATGGTGTGATTCCCAAAGGAATACTTCCTGTCAGGATTACCTCTAGAAAGTACACGCTGACACAGCTTGCAAGTAACTAAGGGTGCATTCACCTTTTGCTGGCCTTCAGGAAAAGTAAAATAATCCCATACATAAGAGGGCTTTACTTTCCTCGCTCTCTGCCTCAAGACAGTGCTGCTGGTGCTAGCCTCACTCTCAGAAGAGCTCTGCTGTTCTGCCATCGTATCCCAAAGACAAACCAGCTCCTTCTCCCAAGGGATCACAAGCAGAAATGAGGGGAATGGGTGTGGTGTAGGAGAGTTCTAGAACTGAAAGTAGTTTCAACCAATCAAAAGTTGTGTTTCATGATCACATGACCTACCGTACGCTTACGGTACGCTTACGGTACGCTTACGGCAAAAAGTACGCATGCGCGTAAAAAAGACACGCGCTTCTGCGCATGCGCATAACAGTCACTCCCCGGCACTTCCGCGTAACGTGCGCGTGTGGCGTAAGCGCGCACGCGTCCCACGCGCAGTACGCGCGGCTACGCAAAGTACGTAACTATACGCAAGCAGCGTAGATAGATTACGGACGTTGCGTAAACCGTACGCTTACCGTGAGCTTACGGTACGCGTACTATAAAAAAAAAAAAAAAAAAAAAAAAAAACTGGAAATAAATTTTACATGTTTATTTTAAAAAATATATATAAAAAAAATATTTAAGGATTTAATTAATTTAACCATAGTCTTTATAAAAGGTTAGAACATTAAATTAAAAATATGTTTAAAAAAATAGAAAAAAAAAAAAAATAGCATTTAAAAAACCTTGCAAATTCACTGAAAAAAACATGGGTTTC
Organism: Triturus cristatus; assembly: GCF_964204655.1. Classification (NCBI taxonomy): domain Eukaryota; kingdom Metazoa; phylum Chordata; class Amphibia; order Caudata; family Salamandridae; genus Triturus; species Triturus cristatus. Next base: position 577,409,136 of record NC_140583.1, on the reverse strand, counting down.
ACACACGTTATAGTTAGGAATTAGCATTTAAAAAACCTTGCAAATTCACTGAAAAAACCATGGGTTTCACACACGTTATAGTTAGGAATTAGCATTTAAAAAACCTTAGAAATTCACTGAAAAAACCATAGGTTTCACACACGTTATAGTTAGGAATTAGCATTTAAAAAACCTTAGAAATTCAGTGAAAAAACCATAGGTTTCACACATGTTATAGTTAGCTGGACATTTTACTCGTAAAAAACCAATGAAATTGCCCCGTTATAGTTAGTTCAGCTAACTATAACTCGCGCGCCCGCAATGCACTGCTGATGACGTCACATATTACATCACTCATGACATGGTCAGTGACATCACTCATGACATCACTGATGACATCTCAAATGACATCACTGATGACATCACTGATGACATCATCCTTGTGATAGAGTGACAGACCGCCTCTCACGCTAATATAACCTTTGATACACACATTCAAAAATAGAGACTAAAATTTTCAAAACAATGGACATACCAATACCAGTTACAACAACCTCTTCAGTAATACTAAGATCCACATACACATCCACTCATTCACCAACAGTCCTATACAGTCACTCATACATGTACTCACTCATCATATGTACTCATACACCTATACATCCTGTAACACAATGCCACTCATCCATAGAGTTACTCACACACATAGTCACTCATGCTAATAAAGAATCAAACATACATTCACCTGCATATACAGTTATACACACACCACCACACTTACTTCTACGGAAACTTACACATACTTAGTCTTTTAAACAATCACTTATAGAAACATATACTTATTCATAGAGGAACTCTTTCAATCTCTCCCTCTCACATATACTCACATATATACACCAATAATCACATATACTAGTTTAAAACATATGTAGTTACTCCTGAAGACACTATTGAGACAGTCATTCACTCACTAACACACCCATACACACACTCATCCACCCATACAGTCTTGCACACATGCTGTGTTCAACACATACAAACAGTGAGTCACTCATTCATGCACCTATGCACTACGTAATACCCCCCACCGAACCATGCAGACACTCAGACTGATACTCAAAAAAACAACTAATAACCTATATAGACACCCATGTAGCTACTCACCAACCCATGCAGCCACTTATACACAAAGTGAGAGACTGTCACAGATATTTATATATTTAAACATTACTCACTAAACCATGTATTCACTATGATACACTTAAACAGTCAGTTACACAATCAATTTTTCAAAAAAAAAAACAACCATTTACACACTTATATACCCATTTATTCTTCCATCGACCTTGAGATATACATATATAAAACATATTTAATTTTTCAGAAAAACACACATTCACTGGATGATGTCATCAGTGATGTCATCAGTGATGTCATTTGAGATGTCATCAGTGATGTCATGAGTGATGTCACTGACCATGTCATGAGTGATGTAATATGTGACGTCATCAGCAGTGCATTGCGGGCGCGCGAGTTATAGTTAGCTGAACTAACTATAACGGGGCAATTTCATTGGTTTTTTACGAGTAAAATGTCCAGCTAACTATAACATGTGTGAAACCTATGGTTTTTTCACTGAATTTCTAAGGTTTTTTAAATGCTAATTCCTAACTATAACGTGTGTGAAACCTATGGTTTTTTCAGTGAATATATATATATATATATATATATATATATATATATATATATGTGTGTGCGTGTATTACCTACTGGCGGTCGCCAGTAGGTAGTTATTTAGGACCAAGTTTCCATAGGAAGAGCATTTTTTGTTTTGCGTATAACTTTGTCATTGTTTGATGAATCTTCATGAATGTTTCCAAACTAATTCTTTGTTTATATCAGCTCCTATGTTGAACGTTTGGAGGTGATTCGTCAAGGGGGGGCCGAGAAATAAGGGGGGTCCCAAAACATGTTTTCTCGATGTTAATTTCCATAGGAAACTTTAGACAAGGCTACAGGTCGAACGGGTAAACGGAATTACCCCATATTTGGCAGGAAGAAAGGTCTTGGTCTAGAAAGCACGCTTTTGTTTATTTGGTGTAAATCTGTTCAGTAGTTTTTGAGAAATATTGAAATTTACAGTTATCGATATTTGGGAATTCTGCCATCTGATTGGCTGAGGCATTACGAGCACGAGCTTGCTGCTTATTGGCTGCGAGCGGTGCGAGCGGTTGCAACTAGTAAGTGTTGGCCGCTATTTTGTGATTCTGTTGAAGCGAGTAAGGGGAAAAAGGGATGAAAAAAGTAGGAAAGAGGAGGGTAGGAGCACTGTAACCTCTGTGAGGTGTTTAGGGTGTGCTATAGAGGGGGTGCGAAGTGAACTACTCATACCTACCGGTCTGAAAGTGCTGGGTACGGAAATTAAGTGAGATATTGCGTAGTCCGATGCTGCTAAGGTGAGCTGCTGCAGGAGTCGGGAATGAAAGCGTGAGCCTAAACTGTGTGTCTTATGGTGTGAAGTCATGTGCCCTGGCCACTGCAGCACACCTGTGGAAGTAGTGTCAGCATGTGTTTATACCTACTAGGACAAACTACTGACTCCTACTGGTTTGAAAGTCCTGGGGTACGGAAAATATGTGAGGTATTGTCTAGAGTCTCATGGTGTTAAGCTGAGGTGCTGCTGGAGTCGGGGATGAACGCGTGAGTCCAAACTGTGTGTCATATGCTGTGAAGTCATGTGCTCTGGCCGCTGTGCCACATCTGTCAAGTAGTGTCAGCATGTAGTTATACCTACTCAGAGGAACTTTTGTTTCGTACATTGTAACTTGTGTATGGTGCTTAGGGGGTCTTATACAAGGAGTGCGAAGGTAAATTTTCGCATATCAAATAAATACGGTATTTTTTAAAGCACAAACTACTCACCCCTATGGGTCTGAAGGCCCTCGAGGCCGGCGTGGAAATTAGGTGAGCTATTAAGTGAGCTATTGCCCAGAGTCACATGGTGCTAAGCTGAGGTGTCCAAAGGTGTCCTTCATAAGCATTTCCAAACCTACCCCAGTCAATGTGCCTAGGTCATTTCCACCACAATGCACAATCATGAGGTCAGGGTGTGGAAGATGCAAAGAGGTTTTAACCAAAGGTAGCAATTGGTGCCACTTCAATCTTCTCTGTGCAAACTATTTAATGTCCACATTTTGGAAACCGAGGTCTAAGTCAATACGTCTGTGTTCTGCATACCTCTTGCACCAGAAAATATAGCTATGTCCTACGATCCACACTAGCATGCTGAAGGTATGGCTAGAAGGTATGGAAAGATGTCTGTAGCTCATGCAGTTCCTTGGTAAAATAAGAGATATGTTTAAAGATGGGGAAGTACTTTTTTGTTGCCATAAAAAATGATACGTGATTGGGAGATGAAAAGCATTTTTTTTTAAAAAATTGGGTGCACATTCGATTTGTGGAAAAGCATCTGGTTAAGAAAAAGCAGTTTCAAAATGGAGTACATATCATAGGATAAAATTTGCTCAACTGAACCACACCTGCTACTTGCATTTGGAAGGCACTGTTCGAACTTAAAACAATCGTGAACTTTTAACCTTCACATGCCGTTAAATGTTCAAGAAAATATTGCAAAAACATTTTGTTACGTTTAAAACAATTTATGAACTTTTAACCTGCACGTGTTGTAGAGTGTTCTAGAAAGTATGTTGATAGAATAAGTTGCACTTCTGACTTCTATGTGTTGTTGAATATTAAAAAAACGGTTTATATGAAAAATTAAAAAGTAAACAATAGAGAGAAGTTTTGAAACCTAAAAGAATCAAGGAACTATTCTAATTTGTTCTTTACATGTGTTTGTGTGTGGAGCAACAAAATTATAGACACAACAGCACCAGGAAGATGAAGAAGCAGGGAGTGGGGGGACGGGAGGAGATGGGCAGAATGGCACACATACACAATTAAGTACAGCACAAGTATAGACAAACAATGGCCAAAATGAAACAAACCAACAAGGAGCACAAGTCACACAACCCGCCAACATCACACGACTGAACGAGCATAGAAGTGAAAAGCACGCTGCATTCATACAGGATGTGTACAAAGGCCGGTCGTTGGTGTTGTGGGATGTCTGCGACCGTGGTCATCATGGATGAGATGACCAGCATGTAGCACATGGGCGAGTTTAATGTGTGTTACGTTGCCAAACAGCTCCCTCCCATGAGCCCCCACACTTTTCAATGGTGCGCTGTTGTATCTCGTGCACTCGTACTGTGGTAAATAATATCTTCTTTACCGGACTGAATTTCATACGGAATCTTAAAATAAAGTAAAATAGCTCAAAATAACAAGAGGCAGAATCCGTGGTATAAGAGGTTTTCTAAATGGGCTTTATTCCATTCAAAATGGCCGACTCGAGTCGCGGCCTTCAGGTTCCGTCACCACGAGGGTTCAGGAAGTGAAGTACAATACTTTATTGACAGACATGCATTTTTATAATAAGTATATTACAATGAAATGAATGTAGAAGGCGTAACATTTGATAAGAAGAGTGACATGACAGGTATGTAATCGAAACTAGGCGTAATAAGGAATAAGAGAAACATGATTGGTCAGGATTATCAGACATAGGTGGATCTATAAGATAATACTTGGCATAGATGCGCGCGCAGCAGCATGACGTGTGATAGACGTGCAATTAGGGGTGAAGGGGACTTGACATTTAGCTCTACATGTGGAGACGAGAAGTCTGGGGGGTCAACCTAATCCCAAATCATATCTAATATCCTATGTTTAAAGAACTGTGTTATCCACAAGGGAAGGACTCTCGGACAGAATCTAGTCTATACTGACTGTGTGCGTGTACAAGCGTCTAAGTGTCTATATGAGATGCAAGGGGCAGAAACTTTCCATGGTAACAGGGCTATGAATTACTTGCATGAAGACAGAGAAGCCGGGCCTTTTGCTTGGTAACTGGAAAAATGTTTACTTAAACTACTAGGCAGGAATGCATCGGCTGAGGGGGAAGCAGATAATTCGAAGGTGAAATACAGCTCTTGGCAGAGAATAGGCTGATGTCAGGCTTCGTGAGCCGCGCAGAGAATGAGACAAAGTTCATGGTCACAGATGCAAGCTCAAGCTGAAGCTGTCAGAGGCAGAGAGCAGGGAAAGGCTTTGAGGACAGAATCGGGCCTACTTGCCTGAACTGTAAAAATGGAGTAACTTAGCCATATAAAGTCGGTGGTCTTTTATACTTAGGAATCGAATATCCAGCCCATTGATGGCGGATCTGACAGAGAACATGTCGACGGTAGACACACATATATTTGCGTCTTAGAAACTGGAACTGGAGGGAACATACATGTACTTGTAACATGCATATAGAACCGTTGGGGTCCAAGATAGGGGACATAACTGATCAGAAAAATCCACATTTCCACATTCCCTCCTTGTCCCCTTCTTGCCCTTCAAGAGACATCAATCTTCATCATTCCATTGATTTGCTCATGGAGCATCATTTCTTCTTCCTTCTTCTTCCGTGATCTTGAATGAAATCTTGGTGGTGGAATACACGATGTGGCACACAGACCACAGATCGCTGGTCCACATTGTAGACATAGACAGCAACTGAATAGTATGAGAAGGCCAATACCTAGGAAGGATAGAACTCTCCATCCCCAGGCTGATATCACACTCCAAAACCACCCGGACCACGTCCAAGTGCCTGGATTCTCGTGTATCTGGCTTACAATCTTATGAAGGCGTGTTATAGCTTTATATACAGATGGCGAATTTTCTGGTATGAATATGCAGCAGCTGGATCCGATGACCCTGCAAGCTCCGCCCCTATCGGCCAGGATGACGTCAAGGACAAGACGATTCTGGAGAACTACAATTCTCATCGCTGATTGTTCCTCTGTCAGATTGCCTAGGGCGGCTATAGTCTCGTTTACTACAGCTTCAAGAGTCTTGGTGAGTCTGCGTATCAGCTTACTATTTGATATAGTACCTATATAGGGAAAGATACCTTTATTGAAATCTACATATTTGTCCCATGCTGTCTCAGTATAATCGACAACTGGGAGATCTCTTCGCTCTCTATTGTGTACTAAATGAACATTTCGATAATAATCAGGGGGAGCTAGGAAAACAGGTGGCAAAAGGAATGCTATGTAACAGGTACCATCCCAATCTAGAGGCAGACGCATATATGCCGTCTGGCCACATATGAAGTAAGAATGGCGAGAAGCTCTAAATGAAGATTTACCTTGATCACTATATTCTACTGTAGTAACACATTTACTATGGCCCATATGTATGGAACCAACTTTTCTCACACATAATTCACCCTTAGCTGGAAATACTGACATAGTGGGCAGAATTAGTTCAACTTCGGTTTTGACATTCAAAATCATAAGATTAGGCGTAAAATTACCTAATTTATACACTTCATTTTCTAAATCAGTTCCTGTTCTACTGGGGTGACCCTCCTTATTAGGGTGACAGACTTTTAATAAAACTAGATTCAGATTTCCCCATATCCAATGTTGTTGATAAACTGCTGTGTCTGGGTCTATGGTATTTAATAAACTAAACCATGCTCCACAGGAGCCATTGTGTGTAAACGGATGTGGAAAGAAAGGCAGAACTCCTTTGTTATTCTGATAGGGAGGAAGTCGGCCACACACCCAACAATTGGTGGCATTACTAGTCTGATGGGAATGATGTAACATACTAATGAATGTGTTATTGCGCAGCGCAAGTCTATAGGACAACTCATGTGGCGGTAGGTCTCTAAAAGAATGTTCTCCAGTTATATTGAAAGCACGTTTAGAAACAGGATAATACATATGCAACAATATACTTGCAGTAACTATTAAAAAACTCAAGACAAACAAAATTAATAAAGTCACAATACAGTGGCTACGCAGTGATTTACAATAAGCATGTCGTTTCATTATGATTCTGGACTCTACATGATTCAGACCTAAGGGATACATGTCGGGACAGATTCAACCGCTTCACCTTGGAGAGGACTTAAACAATCAAATCGTCCGACAGTTTAGATCTGGACCTGAGTTTCTGTTTATAGAGTTCGGTGCTACTGGCCTCAGCCAAAGGTAGCTTTGAGTCAATGGGGGAAGACACACGGGGAGTACTGTTTGTGTCAGGAGGAAGTCCATGAAATTTTTTTATATGGCTGGAATGCACCCAGCCTTTCCTCCCTTCGATCTTCACAGCTGTTCTGGTCGTCAGCAGGACCAACTTAGGAAGCCTCCACCTTGGCTCCAGTTGGGTTTTCCGATCAAAATTCCTGACGAGAACATAATCGCCGGGAATTATGTCATGAGGTTTCACCTCGGTGTTGTCAGGAAAAGCTGCGACTACCTGTGAACGACAAGATTGTAGTGCAGACATCAAGGAAGCCAGGTAATCTGTCAGCATATTACAGTCAACATCAGTTATTTTACGGGGTATAGGCGTCCCCCACATATTCGGTGGCCTACCAAAGATCACCTCATAAGGCGATAGCCCTGTTCGAGAGTGTGCTACCATCCTCATGTAAAATAGCGCAACTGGTAAGGCTACTATCCAGTCCACACCCTTTTCCTGACATATTTTAGACAATCTGATTTTTAAAAGTTGATTATGTCGTTCCACGAGACCTGCTGCCTCGGGGTGTCGGACACAGTGGAATTTCCACTGATATCCCAACAAGAGTGAGACATGTTTCATTAATTCGGATGAGAAAGGCTGACCGTTATCTGAATATACAACACGTGGTAAACCGTACCGTGGGAAGAATTCTCTAACTAGCTGTTTGGCAGTAGTCGGGGCAGTGTAATCTGATACGGGATACGCCTCTGTCCAACGGGAGAGAGCGCAGACAACTACGAGAACATATTTGAATCCTCGACAACGTTCCATCTGAATATAATCCATCTGGAGGACTTCAAAAGGATGGTCAGGAGGCTGAAATCCACCCTGCTCTACGGGAACACTCTTTCCTGGATTAAACTGACAACATATCATACAGGTACGAACTTTTTGTTTAGCTGCTGCTCGTAAATGTTTATTGAACCAAATGTGCTGAATGCTGTCTAGCATAGCCTTCTCTCCTAAATGTGCTGGACTGTGAACTGTAGCTATAATGGCTTGAACCATGGAATCAGGGAGAAACCATACAGATTTCTCCTTCGTCATCCATCCTTGATCTGTCTGGATTCCTCCTAGTTCAGTCCACTTCTTTATTTCTTCTGCTGTGGCATGTGTCTGTATGTCAATTACGTCAAGTGCGGGGTCCTTAATTGTCATACACTGTGTTGGTGTCTGAACTATTGGCTTTGTCATGTCTAATGTGCGATTCTGAGCAGTCTGTTTAGCTGTTTTGTCAGCTAAATCATTGCCTTGAGAAATGGTATCAGTAACCTTCGTGTGTGCTTTACATTTCATAATCGATATAGCAGTGGGTAGATGTATTGCGTCTAACAAAGCATGAATGAGGGGTCCGTGCTGAATGTGGGCACCATGGGAGGTTAAATAACCTCTCTCTCGCCACAGCACGCCGAAGTCGTGTACAACTCCGAATGCATAACGTGAGTCAGTGTATACATTAACTTTCTTATTTGTGGCTTGAATACAGGCTTGTGTTAGAGCAATAAGTTCTGCTGCTTGGGCTGACAAAGTATCTATACAATTTGTCTCAATAACTTCAGTGTCTGTTGTGACTGCATACGCGGCCACTAAGTCTCCTGTACTTGCTCTCATGCATGATCCGTCTACATACAACGTCAGGTCTGGATCTAACAATGGAACGTCTGTCAAGTCTTGTCTAGGTTTCGTCTTTATTTCAATGATTTCAACACAATCATGAGCTAGTGGGTCTGTTCCAATTACAGGTAATAGTGTAGCAGGATTCAATGTATTACACCGTCGGATCTCTATGTGTGGTTGAAACAATGTCAGTTCATAACCGGTAAGTCTTGCTATGGTCAAGTGTTGTGTTTGTGTTCGGTTCACAAGAACCTCTACTGCATGTGGTACTTGTACTGTCAATGGGTGTCCTAATACTATGGCATCGCTTTGTCTGATAGCTAAGGCTGTCGCTGCCACTGATTTCAGGCATGCAGGCAAAGCCTGAGCTACGGGATCTAATGTACTGGAAAAATAAGCACATGGCTTGCGTGATCCTGCTTGATCCTGAGTGAGTACTGACAAGGCAGTACCTTCGCGTTCTGTAACAAAGAGTGTAAAATGTTTGCTATAACATGGCGTTGCTAAAACAGGTGCTTGACATAAAGCTTCCTTTAGGCTTTCAAAAGCTTGTGTATGTTCCTGAGTCCAAGGGAGAACAGTCGATGTGGCTGCCTCCTGTGTGGTTAACTGAATGAGTGGTTTTGCTAGAAATGCGTACTGAGGGATCCACTGCCTACAATATGAAGTGAGGCCTATGAAAGCCCGCACCTCCTTTTGTGTCTGGGGTATTGACATGTTAGCAATTAACTGGATGCGATCTGGTGTAAGCTGCCTTCCCTCCTTGGACAGCGAGTGACCAAGATAAATAACTCGCTGGACACAGAATTGCAGCTTAGAAGGAGACACCTTGTGCCCCTTGTCGGCTAGAAAATGTAAAACTGTCAGAGAAGCCTTTTCACATTCTGACTCGCTTCTTGCGGTGATCAGCAGATCATCGACATATTGAAGCAGTGCAGTATTGACTGGCATGTGTATACTGTCAAGTTCTCGTTTCAGTGCTTGGCTGTAGATGCTGGGGCTTTCTGTGAATCCTTGGGGAGCGCGTGAGAATTTAAAGCTGCGCCCATTTAAACTGAATCCGAACAAGTATTGGCTTTCCGGATCTATTGGGACGCTAAAGAAGGCATTCTTGAGATCGATTACAGTAAAGAATGTTGCTTCGGAATCAATTGCTGTCAACAATGATGATATATCAGGGACCACAGGGAATTGTGGTACAATGCATTTGTTTAGTTCACGCAAATCAATGACCAATCGGTATACTGGTGGGGCAGTAGGGTCAGTTCGTTTAAGAATCGGAATTATCGGTGAATTACATATATTGGAGTCTGTTTCTATAACTACTCCCTGGGCAATCAGCTCATCAATGATTTTCAGCAAAGCCACTACAGCATCATGCGGTAACTTGTATTGTCGCATTCGTGGTAGTACCACTCCTGCTTTCAATGTAACTCGATAGGGTGTAATGTTCATGCAGCCAACATCCGTAGGGCCTTGTGCCCATAGATGTACTGGTAAAGTCTGTAATCGGGGATCCATGTCTCTAGACACATAGTGACCTTTAAAATCACGTAAAAACAACCTTACTCCTTCCGGAGAGCAACATATTATGGCTCCTAGTGCTTTCAGAGTTTTAATTCCTAACAGATTTTCTGGGCATGACTTAGTAAGCAATAAATCTGTAGTTCGTGTCAAAGGTCCTATCGTAAGTGGTAGAGGCTGTGATACTTCATTAACAATAGGTTTTCCTGAAAAACCAAGGGAAACATTTTGAGAGCCTGAGAGGGGTGCCCCTGGAACTTCACTACGTTTTATTGTTGTTCGACTTGCCCCTGTATCGAGTAAGAATTTTCTATTTTGACCTAATAATTCACTATGTACATAAGGTCCTTCTTGATCTACAGGAATCTCGATGAGCGGTAAGTCAACTTCCCTCTCTAGGCTGGTTCATGCGTAATGCTGATATTCAGGGTATTCATACTGTGCAGTCTGATACATTTGTCGTGTCGTTGTTTGTGTGGCAGTAGCAGGCAACGGTGGTGCAGCTGGCAAAAACTGTATGGGTTGCTGTGAGGCTGGCATTGCCTGTTGCTGAACTGGCATGGACTGTCCATGCTGCATAGCTCCTTGTTCATTCTGATCTTGTCTAACTAATCGTGGTCTCTCTTTTGCAATACCTGTAGCTATATTACGTTTCAGGACTGGACAATCATGTACATAATGGCCTAGTTGTTTACAGTAATTGCAGGTTCCTTTTACAGGAACTGCAGAATCACCAGAATGTGTCACACCCTTTTTGTGACCATCTGCTGGTACTGTCTGAGAAACTAGCATTTTCATTTTTGTATCCTTCATGCGTCTATGCTCATGTTCTTGTTCATCCCTAATTCTATTGTGATGATACTGTAACATTTGTAGCATTTGCGACGGAGTGTTACTTTGCCAGGTACTCTCGAATTTCAATATTCTATTCTTCACTGGAGGCAATGCATTTTCCACCAATTTTGTCACAAATAAATGTGGATATGAGTCACTACTTGCTTTTATACCACTATTTATACCAAAACATTTTTCAAATCGAGCATAATAATCGCTTGTGTCTTCATCTTGCTTTTGTTTGCAGGCTGTGATTGCACCCCAATCTTCCTTTTTTGTAGTTAATAAACGTGGCAGTACCTGTACTAGTAAACCTGGTAACAGTTTAACTTTATCCCCGAGCCCCGAACCTGCAGTTCGGCCCCTTTCTTCCTCTGCTAATGCTGTCCAGTCTATCTTTTGGTCTCCTACTTCCCACTCTTTTTCTTTCAGTTTTTCATAAATGCCAGCAGGCAAAAGCACCTTTAATATCGTCATAATATCAGGAAAGGTGTACTCTCCCATCAGTAACATGTCTTTAATTTCTCGGTGGAAACCCGCTGGGTCCTTGTCGTGACTAGGTACTACTTTCTTCATTTCTAATAATTCCATTTTTGATATGGGTGTGTAAACAAATACACGGTGAAACTCATTGTCTTCGCCTTTTATTGGGTGCACTTCTCGTAAAGGATTTTGTCTATCCATATAGTACGGTGCTCTTTCTCTGCGGGGCAGGGAGAGAGAATCTGGATTTACAAAAAGGACATACTGTTTACGTGACACTAATATCTCTTTAATTAGCTTGTTACTAGAGCCTCTCCATCTGTTCGTGAGTAGTTCCGTTAATATATCAGGTAAAGGACCGGGGTCAGCATGTTGGCTCTTATATAATATGAGGAGTTGCTGAATCATATAGATTCCAGCTAAACGTTGTTCATCTGTACTGAGATTAAAAAACGTGTGTGCTACGGTCTCATCACCGTATTTTTCAGGACTGTCAATCCAGTGAACGGCTGATCTGGCTAATTCTTGCTCATCCATGGAATCGAGGAGGTGGTAACCCCTTCGTTCTCGTAGTATCTTATCTGCGGCTTGAAACGAATGTTCAGGAGATTTCAGATTTATTCCAGGCGTCGGATACGTTCTGCTATTATTTGGACATACAGAGTGTATGGGATCAGAAAAACATCTAGTATTTTCACAGGATCTTCCTCTGCCTACATAGGCTATGGTCTCTGACTGTCTTGCGGAATTCCCTGATTCGGACACTTCATCCTGCTCAAACTCGTCTGTTCCCAATCTTTCTTCATGAATACGCTCTATTTCTTTACGTATTTTTCGGCACATGGCTATTATACAATTTTGCTTATCGTGTCTCCCTTCTGATATATTCTGACTCCATCTTGTAAGAATAAGCATTGCATTCGGGTCTACCCCCGAACGATCTTGATTTCTGATTACACAGTTTATGAGGAAACGTAACAGTTCCCCCTGTATCTCTACTTTCTGGAATTCCATAGCTCTGTTAATACATCCTGGATCTCGTCCTGTTTGAACAAAATGATATATGTTATCCAGATGTGTAGTCATCCCTGGTAACCTCGCTAAATACTCTGCGGCTCGCCTAATACGTAATGATGCCAGGACCATTTCGTCCTCTTTACCAACCACCGGGTCATATCTACAATTTACAAGAAGTTCCTTAAGCGTACGTTCACTTACGAATTTAGGTGTACGTGAATGTGCTGACTCTTGAAAGACAAGTTTATTTATTCTAGGTGGTGTGAAGGTATTGCTAGCCCCTCCCGTGGCCCCATCTGGGGCGTCGGGTGTGAATGGGTTCGTTGAACGTGACACAGCAACTATGGGTGTCGATACCCCTGTAGAGTCGACTGCGGAGACAGATGCGGAAACAGATGTGCTTGCCGAAGCTTGTGTTGGGACTTGCTGTTGCACGGGGACAGATACCTGATCCTGACGTTGAACCCCTCCGCCAGACGGTCTATGTGGTGTGGCGTTAGCATACTCGGGAGCTGCGTCATCTAGATATGAGGAAAGAAAAACATCTTCTGCGGTTCTGGGAAGCCCCTTTGGATGTACCTTAATTGGAAATAATGGGGGTGGCAAGTCTTTTGGTATTTCTGTAACAGCTTTAGGTAGTCCTTCGGCGAGAAGGGGATACATACCATTCATAAGAGCATTTCTTTGTCTATTCACTTGTTCTGATTTCACTCGGATACCTTCTTTAATTAATAGATTTTCTTGAACTTTATTTGAACTTTCTTTACTCCTCTCTTCTTGTCTACGTGCTTTTTCTGTTCGTCTATGAGATTCTTTACGCCATAACTCAACAGCGTCTTTCTGTGACTGTCTGACCTTTCTTTTCCATAACTCTTCCTCCACTTTCATGATGCATTCTGCATCCCAGGTTCCCGCTACGGGCCACCTTTGACTTTCCGGCAATCCCTTGGTATAATCTACCCATAGATCAAGAAACAATATGGCATCTAAGCCATGTTTATGGTACATAAAATGCCCTGGAGTGTCCCTAGGAGGAATAGGAACTGCTTCTTCAAGCACCCCTTTTCTGGTAGTAATCTGTCTTAACTTCGAGAAGAGCGGCATATTTACAACTGATCTGATACTTACTCTTGAATTTTCTTAATACGAAAAACACAATAAATGAACAGTGAACAATGAACAGTCATTCATACTACAATATTTTGAACACTTTAAACATTGAACATTAAACATTGTAACAATGATCGACAATGATGACAGCCTGCCTAACTAATCACCACGCTGAATTCTTGACAATAACTGAATACTTCGGAATACTTGATATACTGCTAAACAGTACATATACACTGCTAAACAGTGCAGACCGGATTTGTGTACCCAAATCCGTCTTGACCGGCACAACCTATGTGCGCGTCAACACGCCTCCCCGGCGATGGTACTCACCGAGTAGCTCCTTGAAACGGAAGGCCTCAGAGAATGGACAGGACTCGATAACTGCGGACAGCGGACCCTCTGGACATCGGGATTTCGAAAGACCTGGTGGGCCTCTGTATACCTCGGATCTTGCTCTCTCAGCTAGGCTCTGGTCGGGATACTTCGCACTTCTCACCGCCTCGTCTGGGTTGATCGCAGCCTCAGTCGCCCCCGCTTGACCGGAGGGAGCTTACAGGAAATCCTGCTGGTACGCGTTTATGGTCCGTCCAGCTGTGGCAGGAGACCGGGCCTGCAACGCACCGCCGGCGCGTGAGATGAGAAAGTGTCCCTATTCGGGCGCCATTATGTGGTAAATAATATCTTCTTTACCGGACTGAATTTCATACGGAATCTTAAAATAAAGTAAAATAGCTCAAAATAACAAGAGGCAGAATCCGTGGTATAAGAGGTTTTCTAAATGGGCTTTATTCCATTCAAAATGGCCGACTCGAGTCGCGGCCTTCAGGTTCCGTCACCACGAGGGTTCAGGAAGTGAAGTACAATACTTTATTGACAGACATGCATTTTTATAATAAGTATATTACAATGAAATGAATGTAGAAGGCGTAACATTTGATAAGAAGAGTGACATGACAGGTATGTAATCGAAACTAGGCGTAATAAGGAATAAGAGAAACATGATTGGTCAGGATTATCAGACATAGGTGGATCTATAAGATAATACTTGGCATAGATGCGCGCGCAGCAGCATGACGTGTGATAGACGTGCAATTAGGGGTGAAGGGGACTTGACATTTAGCTCTACATGTGGAGACGAGAAGTCTGGGGGGTCAACCTAATCCCAAATCATATCTAATATCCTATGTTTAAAGAACTGTGTTATCCACAAGGGAAGGACTCTCGGACAGAATCTAGTCTATACTGACTGTGTGCGTGTACAAGCGTCTAAGTGTCTATATGAGATGCAAGGGGCAGAAACTTTCCATGGTAACAGGGCTATGAATTACTTGCATGAAGACAGAGAAGCCGGGCCTTTTGCTTGGTAACTGGAAAAATGTTTACTTAAACTACTAGGCAGGAATGCATCGGCTGAGGGGGAAGCAGATAATTCGAAGGTGAAATACAGCTCTTGGCAGAGAATAGGCTGATGTCAGGCTTCGTGAGCCGCGCAGAGAATGAGACAAAGTTCATGGTCACAGATGCAAGCTCAAGCTGAAGCTGTCAGAGGCAGAGAGCAGGGAAAGGCTTTGAGGACAGAATCGGGCCTACTTGCCTGAACTGTAAAAATGGAGTAACTTTGCCATATAAAGTCGGTGGTCTTTTATACTTAGGAATCGAATATCCAGCCCATTGATGGCGGATCTGACAGAGAACATGTCGACGGTAGACACACATATATTTGCGTCTTAGAAACTGGAACTGGAGGGAACATACATGTACTTGTAACATGCATATAGAACCGTTGGGGTCCAAGATAGGGGACATAACTGATCAGAAAAATCCACATTTCCACACCATTGTAATGCCTATTCGTGCATGTCCTGCTATATTCAAACAACACCATCACATTGCCGTTTGGAGGTGGGGCATGCCGCTTTACAACATTGAGTGCTGCGGCCCTTGTGGCAGGCCACACCAGAACACAGAGACACACTTCCTGTACACGGACATGTCCGAGACACCCCGTTCCCCTTGCCGGATAGGCACACCCCTGCACTGACCTGTGTACTCCGGACCAGCACATGCCGATTGTGCATGCAGGAGGATGCGTGCATAGCTACATGTCCAGGCTCACTGCCAACGCTGAGATGACAGCACACTGTGATGTTGCAGGGCTTGTGCCTATCATGCTAAGACAATGACCACAGGGACACACTTGCCCTGATGCGGGTTTGGGGGGCGTTGGCAGTCCTGGAGTTGTTGCGATGAGTCTTGTGGCCCTCATGGGTATCCATGTGTCATGCTCATTGACTCTATGGCACCTGTGGGTGTTCTGGTGTGGCTCTTGGCTGTGTTCCCTTTCATGGTGCAGGTAGTCGTCCTGCTTAACACCATCAGAAAGCAGGTGTAAAATCCTTGGTGCTAACGTGGCTTATCACCGGAATTTGTTTTGCATTGCAGTTGGTGTGAAAGTTGTGATGTGATTTTTTTCCTGTGCAGAACAATATACGAACTGAGCATTGTATCTCGTCAAGATCCAGCAACTGACGCAATATTCCCAATCAATATAAATACAATGAGATTTCTTAATGTATTTTGTGTGTACACTGTAAGTGCAGCCACTACCTCAGTGCAATTCAATACAGGATTTTAGTATTTAGAATAAATCGCGAAGGTGCACCTTGTGTCTTTTTGTACGGGAACGGTTAGTCTGCATTTCATTATCAGCACTTTAATTGAAGTAAAGTTGAGATAAATCTAACACACTATTCAAAAGTTGGTGGAAACTGCAGATATCACCAGTATTCCCGCGATAACTGCCCCAAACTTTAACACCATGGTGGACACCATCAAATAACAGTAATAAGAACAAGAAAGAGTCACACAGCAGTGAAGCGAACAACCAAAAACGTTATTAATTTGTTTTTTCAAACTTTCTTTTTTTATAAATATATATGAAAACGATTAAATGAAAAACTATTTTCAAACTTTCTTTTTTTTATTAACATATATATATATATATATGATAAACTAATAAACAAAATGTAACAAAAATAATGAAAAACAACAAGGCGGAACACTCCTGTGGGGACCATGGATGTCGACGACAGAGCCTGGAAAATAAAGCACAAAATAAGGACGTGTGTAATGGGCATATCAAAGGAGAGAGACACAGAGAAACAGAGAAGGAAAAAAAACACCACAGAAGAAAAGAAAGGGAAGGAAAGAAAGGGAGTGAGAAAGGGAGAAGGAAGAGTGAGAGTTAGAGAGATAGAAGGAAAATAAGGATGAGAGAGAGAGAGAGAGAGAGAGAGAGAGACAGACAGACACTGTCGGCTCTGCGCATCCATGAGCAAATAATTACCTGGTGCCACCGGAGTGTGCAGCAGTGGGCACTCCATGTGCCCGTCAAAACTCCGCACATCCCAGATATGTCGCTGAGTTCTGAGTCATGAGTGGCGGAGACCACATCAGCTTCTCCGCGAATCTTACAGATGTCGCTGAGTCCTGAGTCATGATGAACACCATCCACTCCGGATCTCCGACCGACCCATGCCCCCACCATGTCTTCAACAAGGCCGCCTCTACCATTGCACCCCACCTCCGAGACATCATCAACGCCTCCTTCGACACAGTCACCTTCCCGGAGAGCTGGAAGCACGCCGAGCTCAGCGCACTACTGAAGAAACCAACAGCGGACCCGACCGACCTCAAGAACTTCCGCCCAATCTCGCTCCTTCCATTCCCTGCCAAAGTCATCGAGAAGGTCGTCAACAAGCAGCTGGCCGCCTTCCTCGAGACGAACGGATCCCTCGACCCATCGCAATCCAGATTCAGAGCCAACCACAGCACCGAGACCGCCCTCATCGCAGCCACCGACGACATCCGAGCCCTGCTCGACAAAGGTGAAACAGCGGCACTCATCCTCCTTGACCTCTCCGCAGCATTTGACACTGTCTGCCACCGCACCCTAGTCCAATGCCTCAACGACACCGGCATCCAGGGGATTGCTCTGGAATGGATCATCTCATACCTCTCCGGCAGAACACAGAGAGTACGCCTCCCTCCGTTCCGCTCTGAGGCCACCGAAGTCATCTGCGACGTCCCACAAGGATCGTCGCTCAGCCCCACTCTCTTCCACATCTACATGAAACCCCTCGCTGGCATCGCACGCCAACACAACCTCAACATCATTTCCTATGCCGATGACACCCAGCTGATTCTCTCCCTCACCAGAGACCCCGACACCGCCAAAGCCGACCTACACGAAGGGATGAAAGATGTCGCCGAATGGATGAACATCAGCCACCTGAAGTTGAACACGGACAAGACAGAAGTCCTCATCCTGGGACCGTCGCCCTCCGCATGGGACGACTCCTGGTGGCCCCCGGCCCTGGGCACCGCACCCAAGCCAACGGACCACGCACGCAACTTGGGCGTCATCCTGGACTCCTCCCTATCGATGACCAGACAAGTCAACGCCGTCTCCTCATCTTGCTTCCACAACCTCCGCATGCTCCCCAAGATCTTCAGATGGATCCTGACCGAGACCAGGAAGACTGTCACCCAGGCCCTCGTCACCAGCAGACTAGACTACGGAAACACCCTCTACGCCGGTACAACAGCCAAGCTTCAGAAAAGACTTCAGCGTATCCAGACCGCCTCCGCCCGTGTCATCCTGGACGCCCCCTGACGCAGCCACATCTCGAGCCACCTGAGAGACCTGCACTGGCTCCCTGTCAACAAGAGGATCACGTTCAGACTCCTCACCCACGCACACAAATCCCTCCACGACCTGGGCCCAAGGTACCTCAACGACCGCCTGACCTTCTACACGCCCACCCGACAGCTACGATCCGCGAACCTCGCCCTCGCCATCGTCCCTCGCATCCAGAGAGCCACCGCCGGAGGAAGATCCTTCTCCTACCTGGCGGCTAAGACATGGAACTCCCTGCCCGTCCACCTGCGGCTGACCCAGGACCACCTCGCCTTCAGGAAACAGCTCAAGACCTGGCTGTTCGAGCAGTAGCAGACCCCCTCCCCCAAGCGCCTTGAGACCCTTCCGGGTGAGTAGTGCGCGATATAAATTCCATGATTGATTGATTGATTGATTGATTGATTGATTGACTGAGTCATGAATGGCAGAGACCACATCATCTTCTCTATGTCCTGGCAGATCTCACACATGTCGCTGAGTCCTGAGTCATCAATGGTGGAGACCACATCAGCTTCTCCGCGGCCCGACAGATCTCACACATGTCGTTGAGACCTGAGTCATCAATGGCGGAGACCACATCAGCTTTTGGGGCCAATAAACCTGTGGAACTCAAGTGCGTGCCACGTGGTGGTAGGCCCCTGATGGCAATATGAGCTTCGGGAGGAACCAACCCTGTGCATCTGAAGGACGCACCAAGGGGGTGTAGGTCCCTGACGGCTATACAGATCAGGGTGCGACTAACCTTCTGAGCAACTTTTCAAAGACTCTTTATGGTTGAGACACGTGGAGCGTCCGCCATCTAATCAGCACCGGCAATAAAGGATGTGACGTTGTCGATCTATTATATTTGCGTGGTCACGTGGCCTGTGACGCATGTGCCGGATGGGTGTGGTGTGTGTGCAAACCTGACCTGAGAGTGTGGCCGTGAGATGCTGAGAACTAGACCACTGACCTGCACACCAACAGTGAGTATGCCTGCGACTGGTAGCTATGTGGGGCCAACGTCGGAACGTAATCGCAGTGGCGTGGCCTGGCGTACGATGGAACAGGGCAGGGATAGCTACAATGACTGACACGGACGGCTCGTAGTACTGCATCTGTGAGTCGAGCGGATGGGCCGCAGCTGGCCCTCTGCGAGCCTGGGTGCAAACTGTTCATAACTCACACTACATAAGCATTGAAAAACCGTTTTGTGATTCAGTCCGTCAGCTGGCATTTGTCCGAGGCATTTGTGAAAACATATCAGAGTTCTTTCTGTGATAGATACCCATTTGATGCTGCCTTTCTCCACATCAGCAGGTAACGCACCCTCTTCTCACATTACCATCATACCCCCAACAACCTTCTTGGGCCTGGAAGTGTCCCTGTGCTGTTGGACAAAGAAGGATCTTAGTCATGTATAGATTTACATATAAAAAATGTATTTAAAGAAAAGAACAACAAATAAGACTGAAGGGAGTCTGGTGCTGTGGTCGCTGCCACGAAGTTGGGGTCACTGCCATTCAGGACTCAGGACACAGTTACACATGTGGGATCGGCTTGTGTTAAAGAGGGTTCGTGGGACTACGTGCCGCCGTCCTTGCATATCGAAATCGGCCTGACTGATCGAAGGGAGTGTGGTGCTGTGGCCTGTGCCATGGACTTGGGGTCACTGCCATTCAGGACTCAGAACACAATAACACACGTGAGATCGGCTTGTGTTAAGGAGGGTTAGTGGCACCAGAAGCATTGAGACTGTATGAGCCTCTGATGATGCTTGGTGTGGACGGGCCGCACTGGGAGGAATGTTTCTTGGCTACTGGACAGCGTCATGTGGAATCAGGACTCTATCTGAATTGTGAGGGGTGCTGACCATAGTGTAGGCCAGAGGTAGTGGTGAGCAAGGGCCCACAGCCACGTGCATACGTTGGTGGCCCCAACGGCCTGCGTAGTGCATGTTCAGTGGCACCACATGTCGCCGGCCTTCCATATACAAATACCCCTCACTAATCGAAGGGAGTGTGGTGCTATGGTCGCTGTTACGAAGTTCGGGTCACTGACGTTCAGGACTCAGGACACAGTTACACATGTGGGATTGGTTTGTGTTGAACAGGGTTAGTGGCACCACGTGCTGTTGTCCTTGCATATGGAAGTATGCCTCACTGATGAGAGGGAGTCTGGTGCTGTGGTTGCTGCCACAGAATTGGGGTGACTGCCATTCAGGACTGAGGACACAGTTACACATGTGGGATTGGCTTGTGTTGGACGGTGTTAGTTGGCACCACGTGTCTAAAGTCAAATTGCGAAGTCTGCTGCCCGCAGTGTAGACTGCTGAGTGTTCGTTTGTACTTGAAAATGAATTTGGTGATTGTACTAAAGCTATATTTGATATAAAAAATGTTCAAGAAGAAAAGATACTAAAAGGATATTATGTAGATTTGAGGCCTGTAATAGTTACTTGCCTAGTGGACTCTGTAATTAATGAATGAAGAAATAATTTTCATTGTGAGCTCTACTGAGTGCAGTGTAGGCGTATGATGAAAAGATGAAATAAGTATAGAATACACTGACGAAGTGTTGTATTTTCTGAGTACAATCTTGTTGTTAGAAATTAGCATTTAAAATTGGAATTGCGAGCTGTACTGCCTGTAGTGTAGACTGCTATTCCATGTTAGTTTGCATTTGAAGATTAATTTGGTAATTGTTGTAAAGCTATAACTGATATAAAAAAAACTTCTTGAAGCGAGGATACTAAAAGGATAATATGTAGGTTGTAGGACTGTGATAGTTAGTTGCCTACTGGAGTCTGTAGTTGCATATAGAAATACCCCTCACTGATCAAAGGGAATGTGGTGCTGTGGTCGCTGCCATGGACTTGGGGTGACTGCTATTCAGGACTCAGGACATAGTTACACATGTGGGATCGGCTTGTGTTAAAGAGGGTTAGTGGGACTACGTGTTGCCGGCCTTGCATATCGAAATATGCCTCACTGATCGAAGGGAGTGTGTTGCTGTGGTCGCTGCCACAGACTTGGGGTGACTGCCATTCAGGACTCAGGACATAGTTACACATGTGGGATCGGCTTGTGTTGAACAGAGTTATTGGCACCATGTGTCGCCACCGGTGCATATGGAAATCTGCCTAACTAATCAGATGAAGTGTGCTGCTGTGGTCGCTGCCATGGATTTGGGGTCACTGCCATTCAGGATTCAGGACACAGTTCCACATGTGGGATTGTTTGGCTTGTGTTGAACAGAGTTATTGGCACCACGTGTTGCCGCCGTTGCATATGAAAATATGCCTCACTGATCGAAGGGAGTCTGGTGCTGTGGTTGTCTCACGGAGTGGGGTCAATGCCATTCAGGACTCAGGACACAGTTCCACATGTGGGATTGTTCGGCTTGTGTTGAACAGGACTAGTGGCACCACGTGTCGCCGCCGTTGCATATGGAAATATGCCTCACTGATCGAAGGGAGTCTTGTGCTGTGGTTGTCTCACAGAGTTGGGGTCACCACCATTCAGGACTTAGGACACAGTTCCACATCTGGGATCGGCTTATGTTGAAGACGGTTAGTGGCACCATTTGTCGCCGGTCTTCCACAGTGTAGGCCAGAGGTAGTGGTGAGCAAGGGCCCGCAGCCACGTGCATACGTTGGTGTCCCCACCGGCCTGCATAGTGCAGGTTCAGTGGTGCCACTTGTTGCCAGCCTACCATATGGAAATACCCCTCACTGATCGAAGGGAGTCTGGTGCTGTGGTCGCTGCCATTCAGGACTCAGGACACAGTTACACATGTGGGATCAGCTTGTGTTGAACAGGGTTAGTTGGCACCCCGTGTCGCCGGTCTTCCACAGTGTAGGCCGGAGCCAGCGGTCAACAAAGGCCCACAGGCAGGTGACGATGACATTGACTTGAGCTGCACAGATTGGGAGCATTTGGTCTTCTTAACCCATTATAGTCTCTTACACAATTTGCGTCGCTACTAATCTTGAATTGTGAACCGTGTAACCCCAGTGTAGATCGAAGGCAGTAGTCGGTACAGACATAAGTCTGCGGTGCTGTGCTGCTGGGTTCTCAGGGGGCCTATGTCGAGGAGGCCCGCGGTTATGGCAGCAGCCACATGCCAGGGTCAGGGCTGCCGCTGTGACAGACTTGTTGGTCTTCCCTCAAGTGAACCACGCCTAGGGCCTGGCCTATTTATTCATACTCCTACGCTGGAGAGCCGTATGTTGGAGCAGCCCACTCCGCTTCCGCTTCCAGGGGGGGAAAACACAGCTACATGACCGAGATCTACCCCACTGCCTGAGATAACATGATTGCGTCCATTGTGCACTACACTACAAGTATCAATAGTATATCTCCACATGGAGAGGTTTGTACTTTGCATAGTGAGATCTGTGCAGCACATCAGCGTTGCACTTGGGATTGTGTGCTTTATTGTTGATGGGTGACCTGCCTCCTTCATATATAGTTGGTTGCCACATCTCCCACATTCAGCTATTGTGTGGCTGAGGGGCATGGCGTTTTGGGGAAGGTCCGTTGTCCTGTTTTGCGCTGCCTTGGGGGTAGTAGGGGGGCTGGTGCGGGGGGGAGGTTCTGGTGGTGGTGGCGCTGGGTGTTGTGGTCTTGTTGCGTGTCGGACCTGCATGATCAGTAGCTCTATCACGTGCTGGTCTTTAGATGTGGCTGTGAGTTGGGTCCAATTCACACAGTAGATGGTCGACCTCCTTACATCAGTTAAAGGTTGATGTTAATTTGTTACTGCTAACTTGGCTTATCGCCTGTTTTTTGGATCACATTGCAGATTTGGCTGGTCATTGAAAATATGGGGAAGTGGCGTTTTCGTGTTTTTTTTGCACGGGAACGCCTACTTTGCATTTCATTAGCGTTAGTTGTGGCTCTCGTTTGTGGCGATTTTGTTGTTGTAAGGTATCGATGTAGTGGTGAGATTTGCAGTTTTCACCAAGTTGAGAATGGGTTGATAATTTAAAAACACAGAAAAAAGATAGGTTTAATGAACATTATATTTAGAAATTAGCATTTAAAAAACCTTGAAATTCAATGAAAAAACCATAGGTTTCAGGCACGTTATAGTTAGAAATTAGCATTTAAAAAAACTTAGAAATTCACTGAAAAAACCATAGGTTTCAGGCACGTTAAAGTTAGAAATTAGCATTTAAAAAACCTTAGAAATTCACTGAAAAAACCATAGGTTTCAGGCACGTTATAGTTAGAAATTAGCATTTAAAAAACCTTAGAAATTCACTGAAAAAACCATAGGTTTCAGGCACGTTATAGTTAGAAATTAGCATTTAAAAAACCTTTGAAATTCACTGAAAAAAACATAGGTTTCAGGGATGTTATAGTTAGTTGGACATTTCACTCATAGAAAACCATAGAAATTCCCCTGTTATAGTTAGTTGATCTAACTATAACTCACGCCCCCGCAATGCACTGCTGATGACGTCACATATTACATCATTCATGACATGGTCAGTGACATCACTGATGACATCACTGATGACATCACTGATGACATCATCCACGTCAAAATCTGGTGCACCTCATCAGACCCTAATATATAACACTTGATACACCCACTCTAAAATACAGACTATAATTTTTGAAACCATGAACACACCAATGCCAGTTAGTACATATCCACTCACTCTCACAATCACTCACTCTCACATATAGTCATTTATACAGTCCAACACTCATATATACTGCCTTTCATATATGGAGTTACTCACACATGTACCACTGAGGCATCCATTCACTCACCAAGACACTCATACACACACTCACCCAGCCATGCAGCCCTTCACAGATACAGACTTGAACACATATACCCAGTAAATTATCCACTCATACATCTATTCACAGAGTCACACCCACTCCACCCACCTACACAGACACTAAGGCTCCCATACAGGTACTCACACAAGAAATCAATAGCGCATATAGATCCTCATTTAGTTGCTAACCAAACCATAGAACTGCTTACACACCAACTGACGACCTTAACTGTGTGAATGTCTGTATTAGTTGCTAACACATGAATTAAGCAAGACACAATTAATCACTCACTTATTGTCAATCACAAACCTACTTAATCATCCATCCTGACTCTTATACACCCATTCATTCTTCAATACACCTTGGCATATATATATAAAACATATTTAGATTTTAGAGAAACAAACATTCACTGGATGATGTCATCAGTGATGTCATCAGTGATATCATTTGAGATGTCATCAGTGATCTCACTGACCATGTCATGAATGATGTAAAATGTGACGTCATCAGCAGTGCATTTCGGTGGCGCGAGTTATAGTTAGCTCAACTAACCATAGCATGGGAATATATATATATATATATAGATATCGCACACCAACTTCCTGCCTGCCGATCTTGGTAGTAAACTCAGGCACGGACCTCAACAATCTCCAAGGAAGATTTCAAAAAGACCCCAAACAACTCCAATATTGTGAGCAAAGCAGTGTAGATTTTATTCAGGAGTTATCCACAAATATGCAGGCATAGTGCCAGTCATGACGCGTTTCGCTCGCCAAAACGAGCATGATCACATGATGCGCCACGTAAGCAGGGAACCAAATGAATAACAAAATGTGCACTAATGGCTCTAAAAACAACATCGCACGTGAACAAAAATAAACAACAGACTGGAGCACATATAAGATGATCCCATCCTAATTAGTAAATGAAAGTAAAGAGCTATACAGGTTTGTTAATGATCTCAAAAACTATTATAAATGCATATTATAGACGACAATCAGTATAGCAGTCATCATGACCTGATATCAGCTTAAATGTGCAAATACGCAAAATGTACATTTCATACTGGAAAATGGCAATGCCTGAGTGCAATATTTAATGCAGTGCATATTGAACCCAAGTATAAATAAATGTGCAAATATGCAAAACCACAAATTGACTGATAGTGCAAATGTGCTACACAAGTTTGATAACGATCTCAAAAGCAGTTATAAATGCATAATTTGAAAGGGAACTTAACCTAGCAGTACCATGACCTGATATAAACCGCAGCCCTAATGTGCAAATGCGCAAAATGTACATTACATACTTGAGAGTGGCAATGCCTAAGTACAATGTTTAATGCCAATACATGTAGAATCCAAGTACAAATGAATGTGCAAATACGCAAAAGTCTCAAATGGCTGATATAGTGCAAATATGCAACAAAAGTGCAAAGATGTATGTATGTATATCTAGTTTTACCTTACCAGACATGACTGTAAACGTTTACTAAAAACGCCCATTTATGTGCAAATATGCAATCCACAGTTGAATAACATTTGTGAATTAGGGCAGTGTACTTAAACAATAATGTAAATACACATAAAGGACAGATGGAAACTAACAATTGACCAATTCAAAAATAGTGAACTGGAGAATATATTGGACATAAAGTGCTAGTGCATTATTGGTCAAGAAAAACAATAAAATATATCGCTTAATGCATGGTAACTGCTAAAATGTCCATTCAAATCGAGTTCTAAAATGTGAACATATTAATATTCGTTAATAAACCATCGGCATTCTACATACAGCCATAGATACCCAGAGATTTACATTTTCTCTGCCCTTGCGGCCATCAGTTATGTTGGATTAGGCGTAATGATAATCTTAAAAATATTGTAGACACACATATAGATGTTGAAAAAAGCACAAAGTCTACAGCGTAGCTCAATCCTATCGATGTAAAAGTTACAAACTTATTCAAAGATAAAACCAGCCCATAAAAACAAATTCATGTGATAAAGTGCAAATGTCTGTACAAAAGTGATACTGTGTAACTGACACATTCAGTAGCAGTATATATACACACTCTCTGAATAGTCATAAGGTGCAAGTGCCAATAGAAGTAATGTGGTTCACAGAAGAGAAGAAATAGATAATAATAAAAACCTTAGAGAGCAAATTCAAACAGTAATTGCCGAATAAAGTCATGAGAGTGGAGAAACCTCAGAACATATGGCTGAACATATTCTTAATCGGTTATTATCGTTCTGCGTGGGAGAAGAAGTTATACCCTAGAGAAAATTGTTCATGTCCTCACTCGTGTTCAGACCATTCGGCATTTTTATATCGAGGACCAGAATGAACTGAGTTTCGCGTTGGCGCAAACTTTTTTCTCAGTTCCCTCCCCGTCCGGGAATGGGAACAGCACCTAACCCAGTGTACTCTGAGGGGGATATCCTCAAGAACATGTGATAACCATCGTAAAATTAGCTTAACGCAACTCTTCACATCGCAGTCTATCGCAGAAAAACATCGCCGTGTTAACGTGGTATTCTCAACACGGCGGCACCATGTGATAGTCCCTCGATAACGCTTCCATTGACCGCGTTAATATCAATGCGCCACCGCAAAACTGCAAAACACCAATGCCAGAAAAGGTGCGATGAGGCCACAAATCAGCGATAACCAGTGACAGGCCTGCAAATCCCATGCGTAATGCGGGAAAATGCACCATAAAAGCAGAGTAAAAAAACGGTGAGATGACAATGTACGAGCACAACCCCACATCCGTGACGTACAACAAATGACCATTGTACCGCCCCAAATAGGCATCTCCTCACAGTCACAACGTACATTGACATGCAATCTGCATGTAAACTGCGCAAATGCTGAAACATGCATGGAACACACTGTGAAACCGCATCTCCCCTTCACATCACAGAGGGACAAGCCACCCCTCCTGCACACAGACGTGTCATGACCATGATTAATCAATTATGAAAGCGTGGACGAATGGAGGGGTAGTGACTCCCACTTACGTACATGTTGCCCATGTTGTGGGACTTGAGTCACAGGGGGCATTCCTGCATCATGGAGGTACATATCTGACCCCAAAAGAAGGCTTGTTGTCACCTGTAGGTCACAAATGGCAGCCAAAATGGAATGATTTGGGACACATGTGAAACGCCGAATAGTGGGATTCCCTACTAACTGTGACACACAGAACTGGCACTTCGAATACGTGACACCATAAACAGCCTCTCTGCACAGAGGTGACACACCCACCATCCATGAACACAACATAAAAATGTTAGCCTCACATGTCGCACACACACCTGTCTGAGTGATGTGCCTGTACAGATGCGTGACATGCACTCTGGTAATGTGCTTTTGGAATGCCGTTATTTGCATATGCTGTGCCTATGGTCATTCTGTACTGTCCCATGATTGCTAAGGACTGTCACAATGTGACGTGCTCATGTGAAGAAATTGTCAATGATGATGTTCCTATGGGCTATTCCTGCTGCAGCTGCAGTGGGGTGTGGTCCACCTGCCTCATCTTTATCATCATCATCCGGTGCATCTGGAACTTGTATCCATGGGGCATTGCTGCGTACACATAAGTTGTGCAACACACAAAATGCAACGTTCATCTTGTACACGATGCCTGGGCTGTACAGGAGCCTTCCACCTGTGACGTCCAGGCACCTGAAACGTGACTGCAACACGCCAAATGTGCGTTCCACGATGCCCCAGGTGCGTTTGTGGGCCAAATTGTACTGCCTCTGGGCCTGTGTGTTCGGGGCTCGGAGGGGTGTCATCATCCAAATGCAGAGTGCATATCCTTGGTCACCTGTGACAGTCAGAGAGACATGAGTCAATAGTTGGTTCTGCATGATGTGTTGGCAGGCTCACTGGTTCATTGGTGTGTGATATGTGTGACTTTGTGATTCCTGTAAGACATGTACTGCTTGTTACAAATGAGCGGCATCAATGTGTATTACATAGCCTTGCTGCTGCTCCTCCCTCCCCCGAGCCTATTCACTAGTGTGCGCAGTGCAGTTGCATCACTTGCACCCCTATGGCACACCATTGTCATGCCTGTCTGCACATGTTCACAAGCCTGACAACGACACAGTGAGGTTGTGCGCTGAAGATGGGCGGCCAAGTGTGTGTAGGCCTATGGTAAGGACAGGGTGGACACAGATGTAGAGTACATGCCTGGCTGAACTCGCCATGCGGTTGAGGGTAGACCTTTGGCCCATGCTGCAGAAATAGCGACACACACAGCTGGCATGTCTGATCCCAGACCCCGAGCGGCCTTGCGCTCCTTCATTAACCCCTTCGGCCGAGCACGCACTATGGGGACATGCTACATAGCAACATTGTATATTGCGTTTACGGGTGGCGCCCACACTACACCAGAGACACACACATTAGCGACTTCCTTGGCAAGGCCTAAACTCATCTACGCCCAGAACCACATGTTAAATGACCACACCCCTATGCCATACTGCCGTACACCGGTCCACTCCCTTACATTCACGGGGGGCCCAACACAGCTACACATCCCGGGTCTACCCCACTGCCTGAGGTGACAAGGTAGCGCCCGCTGCACACAGCAAAATGTAATGTGGTATGGCCCCGGGGCACACATGCATACATAATGACCACACGGACACACTGAGATAATTTGTGGAACTGGCAACGGGCACGTGCGTCCGGCACCTTTTATTGCAAGGGTCACACGTCCAGTGATGCCTGTGCTGGATGGGTGTTGGGTAGAGTGTAAGCCACCCCTCAGGGGTTGTTTGATGCTGGCAACGACCACAACAGTGACCAGACAATCAGAAGTTCAAAGTACAAACAGCAAGGGTCCATGACTTGAGCTGCACGGAGTTAGTGGTCCCGGATGCACTGTGGCAAGCACATGCACACCCGCAAGGGACGGTGACTTGCTGTGCACTGAAATAGGGCCAGGCAAGCTGAGCTGGTCCTCGTTGATGTCCAAGGAGAATGTTGCGGAGTGTTATGGGGGACAGTGGAAGGTGTCCATCCAGGGCATAATGTAGAGGGCAGAAGCAAGCAGAAACAGGCAATATGGAGGAGTTGAATGCTACAGTCCACTTTTTCCCACCATGTCAGTATCAGCTACATGATGATGATGACAACCCCAGGCCATTGACTCAGATGCCACCAAAGTTCAACCAGAGAGTGTCCCTGACTCCCGTGGCACAGAGTCAGTGGCACCAGAGCTGGAAGGGGATGCAGTCTGCAATGAGGACTGTACAATGATATCAAGTCGGCCATAAATCAATCAAGGCTCAGTTCCAAATGTGTGACCTGCAGGACCGCAGTGTGGGCCGGAGGCAGCGGTCAGCATGGGCCCACAGCCGCGTGTCATTGGCCTGCAATGCACAGAGTTAGTGGCACCAGAGCAGTTGTTGGAAGTGTTTGATCACATCCGTAACGAGGATCCTTTTTTCCTTGGGACTGAACCACGTCTTACTCCTCTCCTTGCGTACAATGATGTGTACTCTGCCATTGCATAATCAAGACTCAGTTCCAAATGTGTGACCTACTCGACCGCAGTGTAGGCCGGAGGCAGAAGTCAGCAAGGGCCCACAGACACGTGTGGTCGGAATGCTATGCACAGAGTTGGTGGCACCGCATCGAAGGGAGTATAGTGACATAAACACAGCCATGAAAAATGTACTCTGCCATTGTGTAATCAAGACTCAGTTCCGAATGTGCGACCTACTTGTCCGCTGGATATGCCAGCGGACTACATCAACAAGAAAGGAGTACTGCGGGGCCTGCTCGCGGAGGCCGTGATGCGTGTGCTTTCTGTTGCGGTAATTGTGTGCAGTGTCGGCAGGGGGCACAAGTAGGACATGTGTGCAGTTAATCGCCCCCAACATGTGCTGAAATCCAGCTATGGCGTAGAAGCCTTGCTTGGGCAATGACATTCTCTGGTGTTAAGTCTGTGAGGCTGGTGCGTTTCCTGAAGGTCCGCTGCCTTTGTCTGCGCTGCCTCTGTAGTGGTCCGGTGGGGGCCGGGGGGATTCGGGGGCGGTGGCTGGCCTGGGGGTGGTGGCGGTAGGTGTTGAGGCCCTGTTGGGTCTCCGAGCTGCATGATGAGTAGCTCCATGGCATCTGTAGTTCTTCAGGTGTGGCTCTGGGCTGGTCTCCCTTTTATGGTGCCGGTTGTCATCCGACTTTGCACCAGGTCAGGGCAGGTGTTAATTTCCTGCTGCTAACGCGCCTTATCGCCTGTTTTGTCATCTTATCACCGATCTGGCTGGTCGTTGAGAATGTTGCGAAATGGTGTGTTCGCTGCTTTTTGCACGGGAACGCCTACTCTGCATCTCATTAGAGTTAGTTGCCGGTGTCATCTGGGGCGATGTTTTTAGAGGCTGCTATCGCAGGTAAACTGGTGATATGGGCTCTTAGCACCGGCTTGTGAATGGGGCGATAAATTTATCGCCAATTTGGCTGCGATAAAGTGCTGATAACTCTGCGATACGTCCTTGAGAATATGCCCCAGAGTCTTTAAGTTTGTTCTGATAAACCAGTTTAAAATGCCTGGCAACAGGATAATTGGGATCAGAGTTTAGAATGGCCTTACATGTTGAAGGATCCATTTGTGCATGGGGAGCTTTGTGCTCCCTATATACTCAAGGCCACAAGTACAGTGTAGTTTATAAATAGCATATTCAGTGCGACAAGTGAGATGTTCCCTGATTCCAACTCTTTTATTACTAAATGCAGTTACATAGTGAGTTGCGTTTGTCACCAAAGTGCAAGCACGGCACGTATTGCATTTATAAAACCCCATTTTAGTGAGCCATGTGCCTTTGGGTACAGTCTCAGGACTAGATTTGACTAAAGCATCCCTCATAGAGGGTGCTCTCCTAAATGTGATGGCCGGCAGAGTAGGGAGAATAGAACCTAAGGTAATATCAGTAAGTATAATTGGCCATTGCGAGTAAATGATTTTATGAATCTTATGTTCCTTTTGAATGAAGGTGGTAATTAGTCGGACCATATATTTATCGCTGCTGATATTATCACTATCTGAAACCAAGACTGATGCACTGTTAAACTTAGGTATCAGTAAGTCCTCTCTGGGTAAGTTGTTGGCTTTTTCCAGAGCTTGATCTAACTGAGATTTCCTATAGCCTTGGTCAAAAAACCCACAGAAAGCCTCACGTTGACATTCTTTTGAGACAGTCTCAAGGCTGCAAATTCGACGAATACGCACAAATTCGCCATAAAGTATGCTCCTAATGAGATGGCGGGGAGAAGAACAATCATCATGTATAATAGAATTACCTGCAGTAGACTTGCGATGGAGCTTGGTGAGGATTTTGCATTCACTGATATAGAGTAAGACATCTAAAAATTCCACACTTTGATTGTCTATAGTGGCAGTGAATTTCAAATTCTGTTCTGTTCGTTTGAATTAATAGCAGTAACAAACTCATTGGCCGCCTCTCTAGTGCCATCCCAGATCAAACAGATTTCGTCTATATATCGCCAATAATGTATTACATGTTTGTACATTTGTCTGTGTTTGGTCATGAGGACACACTTCTCCCACCAGCCAACATGCAAGCATGAATAGTTGGGGGAGAAGCATGCCTCCATAGCCACACCTCTCAATTGCTGGAATACCTCCTGATTGAATACAAAATGATTATTGAAAAGTCATAGTTCAATCATCTCAACTAGCATAGAATTATGTGTTTTCATGCTGATTTCTCTGTTCTCCAAAAAGTATTGTGTTGGAGCTAAACCGTCCATGTGATTAATACTAGTATACAACAATTCAATGTCCATCACCACAAGCAAATAATTAGGTTGCCATAACACTTCATTGATTTTCCTCAAGAAGTCTGTAGTGTCTTTCACATAGGAAGGCAAAGAAACAACATGGGGCTGTAAAAAACAGTCAACATATTTAGATATATTTTCCATCATTCTTTTTTGGGCTGAAATAATAAGTCGTCCAGAAATTGGGGTGATCATCTTATGAACCTTCGGAAGAAAGTACAAAACAGGAGTAATAGGATGCTCAACATTCAGAAATTTCAATTCCTCTTTAGTAAGTAGTCCCATCCTTTTCCATTGTGAGAGACATTTACGCACCTTGTTGTGGGTCTGCCGTATTTCATGTCTTGAAGATTTCCTATAGCATAGTACTTCAGACAAATGGCGATTTGCTTCTGGCAAATATTAAGTTTGAGGCTATAAAACAACATTGCCGCCTTTGTCAGACTTGTTGATAATGATGTCTTGATTACTTTTTAATTTCTTAATCAGAATGTGGTATTGAATGTTTTTATAGTTTCTCCGTTGTTGCATGGACGTCGTGATTTTATTTAAGTTTTTCAGTTCCTCTGCAACTCTGTCGCTGAACACATCTACCGCGTCTTTGGGCGTGAAAAGGAATATATATAGATATACTATAAAATCAATAATTTCTCTATCTCTTAATGTGCACTCATTTTCCAGCTCGTGTATAGATTGTACCTCTCTCTACCACATGAATACAGTAGGATTCTTCTTTTTCATGATACAACGAGTACACAGCCAAGGTAATGCATAGACTGCATGCCTTCCATCCGTGTGCTTGCCCATTTCAATGGTGTCTCCATGGTCCATGGTCTCTGGCATAATGCAACATTGTTGGGCCCCCCTGCAGAATGTGATATGGGCCCCTGAGTTTCCATAGCCCCAGATATTCTTGGTCTTGGGCTCAACGGGGGCCCCTGAAGGTTTAGGACCTATAAAGGGTTTGGGCCCCCTGCCCCACAGGGGCTGCAGTGGCCTGTGTAACACCCCTGTCCAGGGCCATGTTAAGAATGGGTATCACAAATACCCAGTGTGTTGTATAGTTAATCTCATGGCCACGGGTTGAGATCCGCCAGCCCTGCAACGATTCAGACACCTTAAATCCTATAAGGAGCACCAGCATTTCCATGCAGCAGTCTAGCTTCGTAAAGTTCCAGTCCCATGCATTGATTAAGCATTTATTTGCCCCAGGTAGCCGTTTGTCACATCTGCCCATATTTCCAATTAGTCATTCTTTCCTCTCTTATAATTAAACATAAATGAATTGGAAAGAACCTTGCCAATTGATGTGTTAGATTATTTCTTGCCAGTTTTGAAACCCATTTATAAACATACTTGGAAATTTGCTATTGTGTAGTTAAGCCTATATTTGGAGCTACTTTCCAACTTTATTGAAATTCATAAAGAATTTCAAGAATTTCGAGAGTACTCGTGAGAAGCTGTGACAGTCCTAGCACTAGTCTCGTGAGAGAAAATGTACATTTCCGAATTTAATACATAAGTGTATTTGTATTGAACTTTTTTCTTTTATTAGGTCTCGCCTGAGCCAGCGCTTTAGCGCTGCTCTGGCGAGAGCTATAGAAAACGGGGATTTGGAAGTGCAAACGAGTGCTTTTCAGGCCCCCAACTACCGTGCATGTGCGCCGGGCGCGCGCACCATTTGGCAGCCTGCGTGTACATTTCGCTGGCGCTTTGATGTTCTCAGTGAGCCGCGCGGCCACTGAGAACATCAAAGCGCCCACGAAAGTCCACACCATTTGCCAGCCTGTGCCTCTCTCCCCTTAGACAGCGCGACCTACCCCCTCCCTTATCCCACTTCTTGTCTTCAATTAAAGACCAGATAAAACATGGCAGGAACGTACGAGATATCGTTCGGCAGAGAAGCACGGAGGTATGTACAAGTGGGGGTTGAGCAACTATCATTTGAGTAAGACTTGAGCAGGTCTCAAAATTGAGCTCGTTTTGTGGAGAACAAGAGTCCGTCCGATTTACAAGAATGTCACTATTGCTAAACTAACATTATGTCACTTTACCTGCAGTGTGTTTTACAAGGCCACCTCTCCTTCTGTGCGAGTTAATGGAGTCAGACAAACCTACTAATTAGCGTATGTACAATATCTTCTTAAAACGCTTATACCGTGTCTCTTTTTATAAAGTATGATAAAACAAGTATGCTGCATCTGTCTGATAAGATACTCAGTGAATATGCTTCAATAGCCTGTTTGGGATGTATGGTTGTATGATTCATCTACTCTAAGAAAGGCCTCAGTTTTAAGAAACGTTCACAAAGATGGGGCGTTCATTTCAGCAGCGATATTACTTATTCCTAAATTTCACACTTCAGTCTGTGTGTTTTATGATGATACACATCAATCACAGACTAACTGGCACTTATTATCAAAGCCACTGGAATTTACGCTGCAGTTGAGGACCAAATTATAAGGCAGGGTGAATAAATTATCCAGTAACAGGCAAATTATGCGGCATAATGCAGCAGAGTCTACACTACTTTGTGATTTTAAGCCACATTGATATTGTTGGGTAAAGAGGTTTCACGTCATTAGTACCACTTTTACGCCTGGCTGCAGGAGTCGGCCACCAGAATATGACTTGTGAATCTTTGAAAGGTGTCTGCCACCGTGCAGTCGCACATGAGGTGTTATTTTAAGAAACCTGCGAATCGTTTTAGCTAGGAACAGAAATGTTTAAATCTGCTAATTATGTAGCAGATGGTGTTTTGTGTGGCAAGTGCAGCAAATTCATAATTATGCGTGAAATTTCAGAGCCGCAGAATTGCATAATTCCAGTCATCCTGCTTCTCCTAGTCCATTTCCGGTTATGTCAACAAGTAATGCACCTACAACCTCTGCTTACTTCCTTTCACAGTTCCCTTGGATTTATTTCTCTTAGAGTTACTGTTTTCCTTCATGAATCAGGTGGAAAGTGTTGGAAACTGATGGCATGTATCAAGCATCTGTCTGTTAAGATACTCAATGAATATGCTTCAATAGCCCGTTTGGGATGTATGGTTGTGTGATTCATCTACTCTAAGAAAGGCCTCAGTTTTAAGAAACGTTCACAAAAATGAACTGCATCGACCTTTTTTCCCAAAGCCAGCTACTTTAGGCAACCAATGTGAATTTGTGTATATGTTTCAATGTGTGTATATGTGTTTTAACGTGTGTGTGTTACAAATAACTATTATTTATCACCACTCAGGCACAAGTGAGGTGCACCCGAACTACTAGAAAAATATATCACGGCTGATGTGCCAAAGAATGTAGTTCCACGTTATGGTGATGTGTTTAAAAAGTCAAACAACATTAATACAAATAATGGTGTTGTTTATTATATGCTTCTTTATTCTTACAGATACCCATTGGGTTTTTGAGACTACAAGGGGCGATTACCCCTCTTTTCTGACATGCCAAATTTTGCATGTTAGTTTTTGAGAAAATAGGCATACAATATATATAAACAAGCATTTGCAATGCAATAGGTCTCGTATTTGCGAGAGTTTGAGCTATTAGCATTGTAAATGACAGTGCCTTTTATTTATGTTTTAAAAAAACCAAACTTAAATAAAAAGCATTGTCAGTTACAATGCCAATAGCTCAAACTCGTATAAATGCGAGACCTATTGCATTGCAAATGCTTGTTTTCTTCACAGGGAAAACGTGTGGTTTTTAGCTGGAGAATCCCGTTTTCCTTCAGCTCCACCAGACTTGTGGAGTTCCCTTCCATTTTCCCATCCTGAAAGCGCACTTCCTTCTGTCCTTAAAGCGGGCAAAACTCTACCGGTTTAAAGATTTAGATAGTACTTGTAAAAGATTTGGGAACATCAAAACTTTTGAGTTACATATGTTTGCTCCCTTTTGCAGAGGTGTCCTTTTTCTGGAATACCGGCAAACACCCTTTGAGAAGATTGACTCACGGGCAAAATGACATCACCTCCTGCAATCTAAATGAGCACGAGCCCATTTGTGAGTAAAAGTTTGCATTTTCTGATGGCAAATTTGAATTTGCACTTATAAATGCTGCTATTATACATCAAAGCAGAACACATTACCCCATTGAGGCACAGGACTAATTCGGACTGCTTGCCGCCAATATCCCCGCAGCTGCTGGCCCCTTTATAATCGCAAATCACAGATGTTGGATACTATGTGTGGGGTGGCACGTGGAACTTGGTGCAGATTGCAGGGGTTTACAGCACAAGATGTGAATTCATTTTGGACTGGTGATTCGCAAGCGCGTGTTCCCCATTCTAAGGGGTCCACCTCATAATCGGGTGCAACCGCCCGTGCTAATTTGGCAATCATGTGCAACTGCACATTAACAGGTGCGTTCCTTGCATTCATGATTATGAGTTTTGCAGCCAAATGATCAAACCCTCTTGGTGAAAGGTAAACCGTATTGCGTGACTGGTTTTCAACATTGTATGTATCCATGCTCCTGGAGGTAAAAGCTTTCGTTTTACTTTGACCGCACCTGCGCGAGGTTCTCTAAAGTTGGCTCAGCAGGCTCCTGTAAATGTGATGGCCAAATCGTTAGTAAGCCAGCTCCGAGTGCCTCGTGCTTAAGAAGAGCTCATTAATAACAGAAACGCAAATGAGTGCCAGCAGTTATAAACAAACATACCCGGCGGGCGCTGAACAGGATCACAAAGTCACTGCTTTTCTCAAATATTTATCAAACAACGGCAATGTTCATTTTAGTGCGTCGTCAGTATACACGCCGAGTAGCCTAAAAAGCCATGCCAGCGAGGAAGCCGCAGCAGGAGGCCGGTGGTGCCCTATTGCTATCTAGTCGTGAGTAGATCGCCCAGTTGATTATTTGTGCCGGGGCACACTAGTGGACCCCATCGGCACTTATTGGAGGGAACCGAGACTCTTTCTGTCCTTTCAACATCTTTAAAAAATGTTCTCCAATGATTCCGCCTGTCTTTCAAAGGTACTCAGAGGCCATGGCCTGCATTCATGCCACCATGAAAGCCTAGTGGCTGCACCAGAGTAGCCTGTAACTCTCCTGACCAGCCCATCCCCCACCCCCAAACCCCGCCCCATAGATATGCAGTTTTGCTTACTGTGATTAGCTGAGGCGGGAAAGGGTCATGCACAAAGGGCTCTTGGCTGGTTCCTGTTGCATGTACCATCAATGCTGTGTGGACTGTAGACAGTGGACTCTAGCAATGTGCCCTGTGCAGCAGGTCTATCCAAGCCCAGCATGTTTGCGCCCCACTGCCGCGCTCACTTCCACATTGTGACCTTGCTCAACAGTTCCACTGAAGCACGGGAGACCCTCTGTCAGTTCACCCAAGCATGGATTAATCCAGTGAGTGGGCTAGGGCCTCTTCCTGACTTACTCCCGGCATTCTATACCATGAAAAGTGGGACTTTTTCCCTTTGGCAACTGACAATTCTGAAGGCATAGAAGTGCATGGCTTCTCATGAACAAGCCCTTGCAATACAATAGGTCTCGGATTTGCGAGAGTTTAAATTATTGGCATTGTAAATGGCAATGCCTATAATGTATCTGGTGTGATAATTAACACATAAATAAAAGGCATTGTCATTTAAATGCGAGACCTATTCAAAGAAGTGGCCCCCATTGTCCCAGGCTCCTTAGAAAATAAAAGTGCACATGATGGCGCGCTGAATGTTGCAGGAAAGCATGTCGTGCCTGCATTACAAGAAATTATTTAAAGAAAATAGTGCTTACAGACTAAGATATACCATGTAACAACCAAAGTAAAAGGGCCTGTCCTCATGGGAGATTACAAATGAAGACAAGGCGGTACTAAGGAGGGACTGACAAGCCCATTAACAAATCAGAAGCCAGCATTTACAAAGGACAATGACACAAGCCAATAACAAATATGGGTGGACAGTGGGCAGGGCTTCTAGTCCACACTCAAACACAGCATGCCTCGCAGAGCAGCGCATGCACTGCCTAGACTCTATCTAAAAATTGTAGTGTTAATGTCTTCTCAGGGGCACTGTGTTATAGGCCCCAAGACCCTCTGGCCTTCCACTTGCACCCATTTGTAGAAACTGTTGCTAATATGACTTTTACCCACTCTAACTTTTTTATTCTTGGCGATTTAAATCTTTGTGCTAATGATGCCTCGTTCTCTCCATGTCAAGAGTTGTGAGTTCCTGTGAGATTGTGGGACTTCAACATTTGGTAACTGGCTCTACACATCTAGGAGGCCACACACTTGACCTCACTTTTCCCCTAATGTTCTAATATAGATAAATGAGCTAATTCCTCTCTGTTAGAATGTTCATGTGCTAATTTCTTTTGATTTACATACTCAGAAACGACACCCACGGATTACAGTTACGACTCCGGGAAAGCAGGTCAGAGCCTGGCATAAAATCACCAGACCTTTTAATGGCTCCGTCTTTGGTCTTTCTAATTCCTTTGTTCCCAGGAATACTATAGAATCTAACTGTATTGTTTTTAATGAAGAAATCACTGCAAGGTTGGATAAACTGATTCCCCGACCTTGCCACCTTCCAACCACTCAATTGTATAATGAGTCAATAAAAGCTGTTAAGTTTGCCTGCAGACAACTGGAAAGGAGATGGCACTGGAATTATACAAAACAAGACAAAGAAAATCTTAAAGCCGCCATGAATAATTATAAAAAGGAAGCGCAAAAAGCAAAAGCAGAGTTCCATTCAAATTAAAATGTAGCTGTATCTAATAGTGATAAAAAGATGTTTGATATTTTCCGTGACCTTTCTAACCCCCACTGTCTAAAAAACAAGATAGTTCATTTGCAAAAATTTTGTGATAAGTTAATGATCTTTATTGATGAAAAGTTTAACAAGATTTTAGAAGATATTGCTGTCTCTTCAGAGGTGGACAGACTGACCCCTACTGATAGGTCCAATGTGGTTGGTGCCCTTCTACTTAACAGCAATGGCAAAGAGATGGTTGGTCAAATAAATGGCTCTAGACGGAATCTAATTAATTGTAGGTTTGACTATTTGGAACCTATTTCTGAGGGGGGAAAAAATCAGCATTGCCAAGACTACCATGTCTGGATCCCCTTTAGATCCCTTGTCCACTAGACAGTGGAAAAAGCGGGCTGATTAATTACTGTCGCCTCTGAGATTACCTTGCAATCAATCCGCGGTTTTGGGGGCTGTATCTCGTTTTTGGAAAATGGCTATAGTAACTCCTTTTGAAAAAGCCCTCTGCAGACCCGGCACCTTTCAGCAACTTTAGGCCAATTTCTCTACATCCTTTTCCTGTAAAGATACTGGAATGCTACGTTCGTAAGACTGTCTCCTCTTACTTGGAAACACACTCATTGTTGGAAAAGAACAATTTGGTTTTAAGCCTGGCCTTGGCACAAAGACAGCTCATCTGAGTGCCTTGGATGAATACCCCTAAGAGAAGACAACGGCCAGTCTACAGTGCTGATTCTGCTTTATTTATCAACAGCTTTTGACATGTTAACCATCGCACCCTGTTGGCGAGACTCGCGTCTTCTGCTGTTGGTGGGACCGTGTTAAAATGGGATAAAATCTTACCAGGACCTCTGTCAGGCAGTTACATTGCCACCTTATCAATCAAACTTCTGATCTATCCAACGTATCGGCAAAATTGTATTATATTATGGTCATTAACTATGCCTACGATACACAACTGATGTTGTCTCTTAACAATAATCAGCAGTATGTGGTTAACACCTTTCGGTCCGGCATGACAGATATTGTGAAGGGGAACAATGCAAAGTCCCTGAAACTGAATGGGAGTAAGACAAAAGTCCTTTGCTGTTCAGCAAACAGTCCCGATGTCCCTTCCTTTTAATTTTTGACCATTACTTTCGAAGAGAGAGATGCTTCCCTCCGAGGCGGTTTGTAATCTCGGCATCACTTTTGAAGACCAACTTTATCTTGAGAAGCACGTCAATAAGGTAGCGAGTGTCTGTTTTGCCCTGCTTCATGGCCTCGGGAAAGTTTCCCAGGTGCTACCTATGCATGCCAGAACTTCAATTGCATGGAGCGTTATACTCAGGCAACTCAACTATTGCAATGCACTGCTTCTTGGCTCCCTGAACCATCTGGTGAAGGGATTGCAGAGTCTAGACAGTGGCTGCCAAGCTAACATTACACATACCTAAAAGATCCTCAGCTTCTTTGGCTTTGAGAGAACTTCATTGGCTCCCCGTTGAGCACAGGATTTTCTATGTGTATTTTCTATTTGTATCGTTGTAGTAATGAAGTCCAAATAAGCAAGATGTAGTTTAAGTAGATTTATTGAACTAAGTTACAAGTAGAAGAGATGATGTGTAGCAGCCCCACCAGGTGCAACCTGCCTGCTGCTCAGCCCATTCTCCAACTGTCACACTTCACCTCACAGGTACCCAACATTCCAATATGGATCATCACTCCAACATTCCATGCCGCACATAGCACATTCACACTGGCTGAGCAGAGGGGGCGATAATGGCAGGACATTCACATGAGCAGGATACTACATATCCCCCTTTCTTATATAACAGATGCGTAAATATGGTTACCTGAAAGAAGTTTAAACAATGTGAACCAGGAAAAGGAAATAAATGAGAGGAACACAAGAGCAGCTGAATATGTGCAATGAAGTGAACAAAGAGGAGAGAGCAGAAAGATAGGTGGAAGTAAGTGAAGAGGAAGCAAAAGATAAATATACACAGATAGATATAATTCATCCTCCCCCTCTATAAATTAAAACAAAAAACAATACAAAAGTAAGGCATAGGAAACAATTAGATAAAAGGTTGACTTGAAAGCACCAATGACTACCCCCAAACACACCCACTGGCCAACACTTGATTTACATCCAGACACCCAAAGTAGCAAAGGAGGGATAACCTCCTAAACATAGAAGAAAAAGGAACACACTACAATAAGGAAAAGACTATGGACAAGGGAAGACTAACAACAAAATATAGTCCAGATTTCAAGGATGAAAAGAATATAAGACATCATGAGGAGAACTGAACAGGCGAGAAAACAGAGAATATGAGAAGAAAATACAAGAAGTATCACTCATCCTCCCCCATTTTCAAATTGACAATGTAATAGAATAAGCATAACGTTGCGTTTAACTAACAGCAAAGTCCAAGTGTAGACTCAGAACAAACTGTACCCCAACCGGGGATTGATAATGTAAAGGTTAGAGGGGTGAATACTGTAAATGGGAATGACACCCATGGGGACAACCCTCGTGAGGATGACCACTAGCAAAGATGGGACGGAAACCCAAAAGGACACACCCTGTGTAAGGGTAAAAATTTAAAACTGGTACGAGAAGATGGGACTAAAATCCATGGCCTACTCTCAACATAAGGGTGATAAGCTAATGTAAATGGGACTGACACCCATGACCTACCCTGTGAACGGAGGAAGAGAAGAAACTGTTAATTGGACTGAGTCCCATAACCTAACCCAGGAATAGGGGAGGAAAGCTAAAGTGAATGGGACTGACACCCATGACCTACCCGGTGAACAGAGGAAGGGAAGAAACTATCAATGGGACTGAAACCCATAACTTCCCCCAAGAAAGGGATACAGGCTTTTGAAGGAACAAACCCAGGTAAAGTGGACAAGTAGCAACTTGTATACTACATGGCAGAGGTCCAACGAAGACTTATAAGCGAATTACAATTGTGGCAAAGAAAATTAAACTGATAGAAAGCGTGTACTCTGTCACGATCAACAGGCGTGGAAATACATTTGCGTGGAAATACATTACTGACGTGAGTGAGCAACAACAACCTACCACAACAAAAAGCTTGCATAACAATGTGAGGACCCCACAGGAATTACAGGCAGCAAACATGTCTAGCCTCACATGGGTGTAAAAGCATTGTCCAATACAAAAAAACCCAAAACAAAGTAAAACTTTTAAACAGGGAGGCCCCTAGAAACGGGTGGATTACCAAAACCTTCTTTTACACCGGAAGGATAAGCATAAGTACGCTTGGATCCCTCGTCATCCCCGGTTTGCTCCTAATGTTCGTGGTTGGCAGGAAATGATCCAAAGCAAACTGGTTACAGTGGGACACCGCAGCCCCGGTGGTTGCGTGCTGCCTTCAATCTCTATATAGCGGCACGCATGTGACGCAGCGCCAGATGGCTCAAGGCACGTTGATTCTGGCAAGCTTCATACAGCAGCAAAGGCTGAGTTCCGTACTAGACATCACAGAGGGTTCCTCTGCG
Organism: Triturus cristatus; assembly: GCF_964204655.1. Classification (NCBI taxonomy): domain Eukaryota; kingdom Metazoa; phylum Chordata; class Amphibia; order Caudata; family Salamandridae; genus Triturus; species Triturus cristatus. The sequence goes on along the minus strand of NC_140583.1, from coordinate 577,366,867 downwards.
ACACCGTGCGACTCCATCTATCAGGTAAGGAGCACAAACTCCCCTCAAAGTTTGAAAAGAAGAGCGCAACTGCCAAACCGTTAAACTGACCCTACTCAGGTCTTGCAACTGTGGTTGCTAACGGAAAAATATGACGAAACTCACCACAGTGTTTTTCTTCTACATGGAGCCTGATCCAGCTGCCAGTAAAGAGACCGCGTAACACATGGTAAATGCTGAACAGGTCCCAGTGACCGTAACACACAAAATGTAATGCGCATAAAAAACACATACGTCCTTGCGATGCCAGACAAAAAGTCACTCACAAAATTTCCTTCAGGGACAGACTCAATTAAGGCAGCACGTTGGGTGGAATTTCGAGCAAGTTCTAATCTTGAGGTTGGTATGCTTGATGACAGAATCAGTGGTTGTAAAATTCAACGTCCCAAGAGAGTAAACCAGATGAGTACTGCGCGCCTGTGCTAGGGCTGTCAAATGGTGATGACACTGGTGGGGCTGAGCGGCGTGGTGCTTCATCCTAACAGGTTCGTTATGTACGTCTTTGGTTGTATGTGAAGTACTCCTTGGTTTCTTGTGGACATTTATGCTGTTCTGTGCAGAACTCCTTTGTCTCTTATTTGTGCTTTTTCTTTTTAGTGGATACCTCCTCTTGGTAATGTATGTTGTGTTGCCTGCATCTGTAGGCTCTGTAGGTAGCTTCAACTTGAGGTCCACTTTTGATAGCCAGGTCCATGAAGTCCAGTTGTAGCACGTGGGTAGTCACTAACTTGTCGCCAAAATAATATAGTAATGAAGTCCAAACAGGCAAGATGTAGTTTAAGTAGATTTAGTGATGTAAGTTACAAGTAGAAGTGATGATGTGTAGCAGCCCCACCAGGAGCAACCTGCCTGCTGCTCAGCCCATTCTACAACTGTCACACTTCACCTCATAGGCACCCAACATTCCAATACGCATCATCACTCCAGCATTCCATGCAGCACACAGCACATTCACACTGGCTGAGCAGGGGGTAAGATAATGGCAGGACATTCACATCAACAGGATACTACAATTGTGTTCAAAGTCCCTCAAGATAGGGGTCCTGTGAGTCTGCAACGTAGACTAAAATATGTTCCGGTCTATGCAATCTGCCATGGTTAACCTTATCTGGGTACCTAGGTTTCAAAACGTACGGCAAGGCGGACAAGCCTTCTCAATCAAAGCTGCTCAAATGTGGAATAAGCTTCCGCCTAGCCTGAGAGCGCACAAAGACATATTGAAATTCAGGAAAGCCTTGAAGACCTGGCTGTTTCCCAAGTAGTAGATGCCCACAGCAATTTACCATTGCTGTTCTTCCCTTAGGCAGCGTATACCTCAGCACCAGGACACCAGTCTGGACACAGTGCCCTCTACAAATACCCAACATAAATAAATAGTTACATTTCTCATGTGTAGCTGCTTCACCCACCAATAGCCATCCGGACGGGGAACACACCAGGGGTGATTCTGCTGCCGGCTCCGAAGCCGGATAGGCATCAGTCTTCAGACTCTGATTTCAGACTGTGTGGAAAGTAAGAAAGACAATAGACCAACAGCGCTTCATGTTGTTGGCAGCTATTGCTTTCTTTAAAAAAGACTAACATTATTTTTATATTTGTTTTACAAATATTTCCTATTTGATTACTTCAGTCATTCATATTCCTAAGAGATGTGTTTTACTTATTGTGTGAGTCCCCTCATTCAGCTCGCATTGCCCCGCTCCATATTTACAAAGTGGCGCTAAGCCACTTTGCAAGGCTTAACGCCGCCTTATAAATATCGTACCTTTTAACGCAGGTATCTGGGTCAAAGGGGCGTGCAATGGGTATTGCTGTGGGCGTTCCAACGCAACACCCATTGCTTTTTGATACTGCCCCAGATTTACAAGATGTGTAAATCTGAGGCAGTGCCAAAAACTAATGCCTTTGAAAAGCATTCTGCAGCACACTAAGAAGGAGCAAATTGCCATTAATGATTGTTTATGTGCAGGAAGGTGTTACTTCCTGTGCATAATCAATCATCCCTGCAAGGCAGGTACCCTTGCCCCATGGCACAAGGGTGTCTGCATTGGCGCTAGGCAGCTTTTTTAGCGCTGGTGCAAGGGAAAACACAGGGGTGCACCGTATTCTTGTGAATACGTTGCATCCCTGCGTGTTTTTTAATGACGTGGCGCTGCTAAATTGTTTGCAGCGCCGCACTTAGTTATTTCTTTGTATATGTGCCCCCTTGAGTCAAATATCGTGTTTAGGATGTGGATTATATAAACTGCTCAGGTTTGTGAGAAAAGTGCTCTCTCTCCTGAGATAAGTAACTGCCACCTCCAGGTTTCAAACTCAACAAAATCAACTCAAACATTCATCTTTCTGAGTTTGACAAATGAAGAATGGAATTAAAAATAACTTTTATGTAAAGTGCTTTGCAACTGCAAAAAGTGCTGTAAAACGTACTACATAACAACTTAAATGTTCTGTGTCTTTCTGTCATTTTATGTCTTTTTTCTCATTGTTTTTACTATTGACTCTGTTGCACCAAGGTCTGAAGCTCACTTCTTTGTTCATCAGAGAACACACACATCACCTTCCTTCAATCACATGACTACCAGTCAGTGCTTAATTTCTGCAGGTGATTTCCAGTTGTTGGCAATCATTTTTGGGAACTAGGATTTTGTTTTATTATTAGACTGTGACTTAGAGCAAAACAGAGAGAAAAGCAGAAAAGAGAAATAAGGAGGAAGAGAAAGATGGAAATAGTGAATAAATGAGCAAACAGGGATCAAAAAGAACACACAAGAGTGAGATAAAGAGACAGTAAGTGTGGGGCACTGGTAGAAAGAGGATAGTGGTAGAATAAGACGTGTCAGCCTTGGTATTCATCAAACTTGTCTTTCAGTTGCTCCAGATTCAGTTCTTCTGGATCCACAGATGGGCAGGCAAAGCACCTTAAGGCCCACTTCTGAACATCCAGTATCGAGGTGACACCCCCTAGCAGGTTAGGACTCACAGATGGCAGAGTCCATGTGCTGGGTTCAAGGTTGTTGGAGCCTTCTTTCCCTGTGGCTCTTGTCAGGAGACCATCCAATTAGCCCTTGGAGTCACTCTGGGGTCCTGGATTTAATGGATGCAGGTCCAGTCCCTCTCACCCAGGCAAGAGGGCAGCAGGTCAGAACAGCCAGGCAGCAGCCATTCAAAGCAGCAGTTCTTTCAGTAACATAGCAGTCCTTCTTCCTGGCAGAGTCCACAGGTCCAGAAGTGTTCTGAAGAGTTGGGTTCAAGGGTCCAATATTTATACTTGGTGCCCACTTTGAAGTGGGGTAAGCTTCTAGAGGTTTCCACCTCCATGGGGTGTCGGGCATACCCTTCCTCCCTGTCCTGGAACCAGCTTGCCTGGGGCACAATAGACCAGTGTCAACCACTTTGTGGCAGTGCTCAGGCAGAACCTTTGGAATGTGCAAGAGTCGTAGGTGACAGCTCCTCCTCCTCATTAGCTGAGAGTGGCCCATCTTGCTAGCACCTATCTTCCCTTTGTCTCACTCTCTGGGAGCAATGCATAAAGAACAACTGCCAGTTACAACTAGTCATGTGACCCAAGATCAGACTGCAGGCACCAAATGGTTAGGATAAGAAAATGCCAACTCTCTAAAAGTGGCATTTTCAGAATTGCAATTAGAATCCGACTCTACCATTAAAGATGGCTTTTAATTATAATTCTTTAGACACCATACTCAATGTGTCTACCTGCTCCCAATTGGAAGTTACAGCTCATTGAATGTAAAAAGGTAACTTCAATGTTATCCTATGTGAGAGGAAGGTCTTGCAGTAGGGAAAAACAAGTTTAGGAGTTTTTCACTACCAGGACATGTAAACCTTAAAAGTACATGTCCCACTTTTTAAATAACTGCCCCCTGCCTTTTGGGCTCTGTATGGCCTACCCTAGGGGTGATTTGTAAGTATTAAAAAAGGTTTAGGCCTGGCAAAAGCTTTATTTTGTCAGACTGACATGGCAGTTTAAAACTGCACACACAGGCTGCAATGGTGGTCTTTAAACATGTTTAAAAGGGCTATTTAAGTGGGTGGCAAATCAGTGCTGCATGCCCAATAGTAGCATTAAAGTTACAGGCACTGGGCACCTGTAGTACCACTTTACTAGGGACTTGCAAGTAAATGAAATATGCCAATTGGGTGTAAGCCAATTCTACCATGTTTAAAGGAGAGAGCACAAGCACTTTAACACTAGTTAGCAGTGGTAAAGTGTGTAGATTCCTAAAGGCCAACAAAAACGTGTTCAGAAAACAAGAGGGTGAAGGTAAAAAATTTGGGGATGACCCTGCAGACAGGGCCAGGTCCAACACTGACTTGCCTACAAGATCCTAGGATATGGTACCAAGGTGTAAATGGGCAATGAACACCGTCGCAGGTGTGAGGTATGCACAAAGGGTCTATTTAAAGTCTTTTGGTTCAACGGAACAACAATACTCTGCTCTCCCACAAATTCCACTCAGAGGTAGGGTACTTCACAGCAGCTCGTCGTCGTCCAACAAAACCAAGGTTATCATGCATGAAAAGAAAATAGAAAAGAAGGAGGATTTATGACAAGTGGTCCGATACTTGCTTTGGCTAAAGGAGGGGAGTGAGGGATGAGCACCAACACCTGGTACTACCACCACCTGTGTCGCAGTTCGAAGCTATGGTTTTGTGCTGCCATGCATGCCAGGGATGCCTGTTAGTCTCTCAACCCTCCCTTTCCTTTGCTAACGGCTTCTCAGCGGCTGAGTTACCCTAGCTAAACCACCACCGGATTCGTCCACATACCTCTGGGAGCCACCCTCCTCCAGGAGCACGGCTGGTGCTCACGTGGTACCGGATAGGGTCCGGCTCCCTATGGGGACTCCGTGGCTCTGTGGTCTTCGGGTCGGAGATGGCGTCCTCTGTACGTCAGTGGGGTTTTCTTTGTCGGAGTCCTTTAGTTCGAAGCTCTTCCCGTACTCGGTGTCCGTCCTGGTTTCCTCGTCCTGCGGTGTCACCAGGTTTCTCTCCCTCTCATCGATTTCCACCGGGTTTCCGGATATAAAGACCTCCCTCTCGACCATGATGGCTCCTATTGGTGCATGTGACGGTGTCACATGGGTCGGCCTCGGTTCCAGGAAATGTAGCTGATTAAAGGGGCCGGTGCAGCCCTCTGCACTTTGACCAAAGGGAGACTGTAAATAAAGTATAGGAGAGACATAAGGGGGGAATGCATCCTCGTTCTCCTCTTCCTCCCGATCCCGTTCAGGTACATCGTGACACAAAGGTACCCAGGGCATGTATGCTAGATGGTCTACCTGGGGGCTACAGCACTGATTGTGCCACTCTGTGTGTGACAAAGTACAAAATGTCTCCTAGTCTGCCACTGCAGCCTGGAAGAGCAGTTCAAAAACTGCTAGCTTGACTTTGACATCTAAACTAATCGCAAAGCCCCCACTTCCCTAGGAAAACCTATTGAGCCCTAAAGCAGGGGGCTGTATATTATTAACTGGAATATGTACTTTAATATTCCCTAACAGCAAACGCCCCAAATTGTGGTTTTGCTGTGAAAACATTAGTAGCCCCATTGGCTGACTCAGAGTTATCCAGCTGACCTCTCAGATCGGTTAACTTCTGAATGGAACTTCCAAAATGGGTACTTCAAGGCATTAAATTAATCTTGTCATTAAACCCGACTTGATACCCAAGTTGAATTTGATGTCACTTTTAGGGAAAGGCTACTTTTAGAAAGTTGCCACTCTGTTGCCCAGTTTTTCTGGTGGTCTTCACAGTTCCTGACCACCAAACACCTTCTGACCTCCTGGGGAGTTGTGTGAACAACTCCAAACTCAGGAACAATAGGAGCCTGCTACAGAGTATTGGCCCTAAGGGCAAGCTTCAAAGGAAAGCCGGCTTTGGTGGGACAATGGTGATCACACTCATGTCTGACTGCTCCTTTGTTCTACTAGGCAGGCTGGCTGCAGGAACAAAGGGAGAGGCCTGTTGCCAAACTGGTTTCATGTGGTCGTGTAGCCCACAGGTAGTTATGCCTCTAGGGTGGGCAACCAAGCTCCTAACATACGAGGAGGGGTTCAGACATCTTGAGAGTGGGCTGAGTAGTGCACTCTGGGATTTGCTAGATGCCACTCATAGCCGTAAGTGGTCATAGGCCAGGAGGGATACTGGTTACCCATTGGGTAGTGACCGCATCAACTGCTGGACTGCACCTGCTGCTCCTTGGGCTAGCAATGAGAGGACTATGCCTGCAGTGCCTGGCTAGAGGAAATATTTATCCTGAGGCACAGACTGAAGTCTTGACTCCAAGAGTCAGTCTACTGAGCCCCTATTCCAGCACCGGGGCCATAAAAACGGAAGGAAGGAGCAAGTTTTGGCCAGTCAGTAGCCACTCGCAAGAAATCGCCAATGACTGCGGACTTGCAGCCAAGAAGACCTACATCATGGACTCAAAAGTTGCACCCATATCTGCTGGACTCGGGAGAGTAACCAGAGTGTGTATTGGTTGCCCAAGATGGGCACCAACCCTCAGCAAAGGATATTGCTGGACCTGCTGTATCTGGACATCAATAGCCCAGAGGCAGCTGGCTTCTACTGGCTCAAATAGGATTTCAATGGACTCCAACTCTTGAGGTCACAGTCACCCCACCTTACCCGTGGATCAAGGAATAACCCCAGGAAGGCCCCCATCGACCGCACAGCACCCAGAGCATCTTTCAGCATGCTGCATCCCCAGCATTAGGACCACTCCATAGAAGTCTATGGTGGTCTGGATGTAAAGTGTGGAACTGGACTTGAGACTGCTTTGGTGACCAGATAACTGTTCAAATACTTCTTATTGGCCCCCTGACCTTTTCCCTGTTGGCATTGGTCGCCCAACTCGGGCTGTAGTAACTGAACACAACCCTTTCAAACTTTTCAAAAGTTTGTAAACTTCATGGCTACCATTGCTTGCTTACACTTTGGCCTACAAACCTGAGATTTATGTTTTACCTTATAATCTATATCTCCAGAACCTTCTGGTGGATTTTACTCATTGTAGTGTTGTGTTTCGATTTAGATGTCCGTACATAGGTTTTCCTAAATCATGTCCTTATATAGGCACAATTCACATTGCCCTTATTTAGGCATGCATTAGCCATGCTATCCAAGTACAGGCATGGTCACCTACATCCGTCCATCCCACCGTCACAACGAGTTCTTAGAAACCGGGCCCTTAAGCCTTTGGGACTTTCCCTAGCTAGGATTATTGATTTTTCCAAGAAATCATCTATTATGCATGAACCACTATTCCTTAGGGGTTCGTTCATGACGTCTTCCTCTGCCCGACTTTACGTCAATGCTAACATTCCTAAGCACTTTCCAGGTATGAATATACCTTCCCTTACCATGGCAACTCCCGGCTCGGCTGCACAGCTCGATACGGCTCGCAACGGCAAGTTCGAAAGAATTCGAGTCCCCGCCTGACGCACTGACCAGACGCTGTCATCCCTGCTCCCAGAGAATCCAGCTTCCAGTGTTCTGACTCTCTTTACGGAGTGTTAGAGTTTGAGACCCGGAAAGAGATTTCCACCTCTCTCATTCTAAGGTATGGAGCTGACTAGAACCTCGAGGGACTCTTGGCATATGCAAAACTATAGCGTACCATACTATAGAAAACAGCACCTACTTCTTACCTTGTACTACACTTAGGTTAGGTACACTGGGGTAGAACTATTTAGAAGCATCAAACGAGTATCCACTTTTTAGCCTATGTTATTTATGTATGTGTATATGAATATATGTCATAGCTAGAAGACAATGCTGTTGCAGTATTATTTCTTCTTACTGCTTACGCTGTGCGTATTATATCTTGCTTACTGTCTAATGATTGTAACAGCTCATATCTCTTACACGAGAAACAAAACTGTTCAATAAATCCTCTTTATTGAAACGCCTGTCTATCTATTTCTGTGTAACTCTGAAGAAACTAAGCATGCACGATTGACTGAGTGAAACTGTTATCTGTTGTTTCCGCGATTCTGAAACATGTTCCGATTCTAAGGGAAACGAAGTTGTCATGTTTATGCGGTTGCCAAAAACTACTCCCTTCTTGTTTATTCAAGGAGTTTCTAGTGGCCTCTGAGTTAGCTGGCACACAAAGTAATTAAGTCTAATGTACTCGATAGAGGCATACTGACCTCAGTCCTATGCCACAACTATAGTGTATATTATTCCAATGCGCAGAGCCTATAAGGGAAATAGGAACTACACTACAGTAGTGTCAAAAACTCATAAAAAATATAATCGTTGTTATCATTGGTGTTGGATTTTTTTGTGTTGTGTGCCTTTCTTATTTCATTGTTTGGTGCTTCTAAATGCTTTACGCTTGATCCTTTGTTTGAGCCTTGCTTCTCAAACCCACACTCGGGTTAGAGGTTTTACAGACCAGCCTGACTAGACCCAAGATGGTTTCTAAAGTGTATTACATGGTAACTTTGCACAACCATGCCAAATAATGCATTAAAGTCCTCCCACTAAGCATTCGTATTCTGTCATCATAGACCTTTATTTGGTTTTCTGAAGCTGACGCCTTATCTGACTTGCCAAACCAAATGCCCTTTCTTGATTTATCACTCTTAATTTAGATTAGGGGTTTCCTTTATGGAACACACTTGTTGCATATTCTTTGTATTCTTTCTGTAGTTTTTGTAAATGTTCTATTTTACTTTATTTTTGAAATTTCAACTTCTGGACGATTTAAACTTATAGTAATGATGCTTAAATCTGAATACTTAATGAAGTGATGACATTAAATAACAGTTTAAGAAGTCCTTTTAAACTTACTACAATTCTTTGTCTTTAACTGTGGAGCCCCATTGGCCTTCACAGTTTATGGAAGTGAATGTACATGTTTGCTCTTAACATTCTCTACTGGAAAATATCCATACGACCAGTGACTGGGTTTGCTTGATGATTATACCCAACATCTGAGATTTAAGAATCCCTGCTCAATCAGCTTGGACTGAATTTCATGCCAGCTGGGTTGCTTTTAAGACTATGTCAAACCACTTTGAGACAAAGAAGGCAGAAGGAAGAGAAATGGGAATGAAGAAGCAACTCGGATGTTATGTTAGCTGCTTGTAAATCACATACTACTTACTGAACTATCTCAAGTAGCATCTCTCAGCAGACCATCTTATAGACAGAGAAAAAAAGAGAGACCCATGGGCGGCAAAGGGCAAGAGTGAGGGTCACATCACAAAGCAGAATGTGAAGAAAAAAGGCAGGAAATAACATAGGGGCATATTATCAAGAAACTGCGTTAAAATTATCGCTGCTCTAGCGGCAGAAAACTGCCGCTAAAGCAGCGATAATGGGCTTGATAATATGCCCTTGTGAATTCCCATAGAGGCCCATGTTCTGGTGTCAACATGGGCTTCTATTGGAATTCTCTGTGGCATATTATCAAGCCCATTATCGCCGCTTTAGCGGCAGTTTGCCGCTAAAGCGGCGATAATTTTAACGCCGTGCTTGATAATACACCCCAATATTTTTAGTTAACGAACGGGTCCTGCTTGATGTGCAAAGGTAATAGTGTCCTGAATAATTTGGTTACTTTACCCAAATCGTCCTCTCGACCACCACTACCGTCACCCAAGGCCTAATTTATTTGCAACATTGTTGTTGGTCTCTTTCTCGTTCGCGCTCTCTCCCTTAATGTATTTAATGGAAGTTACAACACTAACTGTGAACCAGCAGGATTGAAAATCGAATACTTTAATCTCTGACTGGTCTGTGTATTTTGCAGCAGGGGGTGGTCTTGAGGCCTTTCCAATATTTCCTGACATCCTTCTCTAGGAGACAATTGTAAAGGGCCCTCCCCTGTGAATGCAATCTACGCGCTGCCCCTTTGTATCTCGCGAGGTGGAGCGACAGATTGTGATGGGAGGCTGCCCATAGGGCCCCAGGTCTGATGGGACACAAGCATCAGCTTCGAGAGAGAGAAGGGCACGGGCACACAAGCGCTTCAGTACTAAACGGGAGGGTTTGAACTGGGTGCGCTGCTTGACCAGCTACCAGTGGAGGCTTGTGTGCTGGCGGGATGTGGTCAGTTCCTTTTAGACCAAAGCAAAGGCAGGACAGCTAGGGATATATTTTCACACAATGCAAAATGTAGTGTCCATTTATTATACGCTGAAAAGACCGTGCAAGCACCTGTTCCAACATTATTAAACGGATCCCATAGATTTACAAGTTTTGCAGTAGTTTGTTTGAATAAGTGTGTAGTGACAGGGTGTTACCGTAACTGAATTCTCACAGTAATAAAAAAGAGATTAAGGTGCAATAAGGCAGCATTTGACACATTATTTACCATGTAAATGCTAAACAAACAAACTTGCGGCAAAAGTAGGGAGGCAATGCTTACAGAACACGGGTCCCTAGTGCAGAGCATCATGGCCTTTGTTTCGCATCTATTCCCTCACAAACAGTTGCATTCCATTCATCCATAGGCATATGCATAAGGATCTGTTACAGGTATGTGTTTAGCGTGATGATGCTTTATGATAAACATACATGTGCTAACAGCTAACTGATAACATCGAGCAAGGATACGGGCTACTAAAATGGGGAGGTGGAGTGGTGAAGTGTAGTCTAGGAACTTCTCTCATTAAGTGTTGGCTAGACAGCATTAGCTGTCTAGCAAGATCTCATGTTACCATACACCACACAAAATAATACACACACACCACAAAAGATACAACACACACATATGCACACAGAAGGAGGATTTTGGTCAGCCCCTTTCATCCATTGGCCATTTGGGTTCAGCAAGCTAAAGGCAATTGTTTTAGGGGTTGTCCACTTTACTAGTATCCGTCCATTGCTTTTTAGGTCTCGCCTGACCAGCGCTTTAGCGCTGGCGAGACTTATAGTAAGCGCGTTTTGGAAGTGCAAACAGTGGCTTTGCAGGCCTCCAACTACAGTGCATGTGACCCGTCCGGGCGCGCGCACCATTTGGAGTCCTGCAACCACTTGTTTGCTTTCACTATTCATCGCACCATTTGGCAGCCTGCGTGCCCGCCCCCACTCCCCCTCCCACTCCGTCAGCTTCAGTGCGCGCTTGTTTTCATTTGTGAGTAGTTCAGTTGGGGCAGTCTCTTGTCCACACGGCCACGGTCTCTCAGAGGAAGGAAAGATGTGTTCTTTTTGTGACGGTTTCATGTTCCTGGGAGAGACCGAGGTATCTGATGTGGGGGGTGGGAAGGTTGCGCATCAAAAAGAGAACCCCATAATGACGGCAGACACCTTCGGCGTTGTCCAAATTTGGAAGCGTTTTCTATCAAATGTAAAATACTTTTTCTTACTCCAGCAGCCCCCGGTCGTCATACGGATTAGCGTTTTCAGATGGCTTTAGGAAGTGCTTGAAACAATTTCAGTGGTCTTGTGTACCAAATCCCATGGTCTGGTGGTACATAAATGGTGCCAACCAACTCCACCCCGTAGCCGCATAGGTGCACAGATTGGCCGATAGGCAGGCGTCATGCCAAGGGTGCTGGCAAAATTGTATGGGAGGAAATGAACAGGCCAGCCTTTAATTTTTTGTAATGGGGAGATTAGGGTTAAACTCCGGGATGACGAAATTCTTTAAATAGAAAGGAATCTGGTTTCCTATTTAATCCAGGCAGTTCTCTGGGAACCACAGTCCTTCCTGCCTGCGCATCGTGTGCGTGCATGCACCAAGAACTCGCACCCTGCACACCTGGGGCTTACTTAGAGGTTGATTGATATTCCGAAAAAAACGTGACAGATTATCTTTACAAGTGCCGTAAAATATTATCGGGGCCACTTCAATTATGCGGAAGTAGAGGATAAAATTATGTGGCAGGGTTTACAATAATATGCCGACAAGAGAAGGTAAATTATGAGGCGTAATGTGACTTATTTTCTAATGGTGTTACCTCGTTATCTTTTTAATTTTGTACATACTATCTGGGTAACGGTCTCACCTCATCAGTACTAGTCTGACACCCAAAGATAATATAGCAACAGTTAGCAGAAAGGTGAAACCATTGCGCCTTCCTCTCCACTGCGCATCAACAGGTTTTGCTTCAGTTTACTTAATTTTGATCCACGTGAGCTGGATTTTTTGGTGTCAAAATATGCGTTTTGTGGCAACTGGGGCAGATCTGTAATTTTGCGGAACGGCAGTGGTGGCGAAATCACATAATTCCAGTGGCCCCAAATAAGGTGTCAGATATCCATAATGCTTGTTACTGGGTAACCAGCCTGCCAAACTGTAAACAAGGCCCTGGTCTCTATGAAGGGGCTTTATCAGTGGTGATGCGTGGAGTTGATAGGTCAGGCGTGCTGGGCAGGGAGCCCTCATAGCAAGACTTCAAACATTGTTTCCCCAGCTACGAACTGCTAGTGTGTAAGGGAAAACGTAACTGCTGCTGAAAACAGCTGTTCTTGACTGTGCTGGCTTAGTGCACACTTATTCTCAATGGTGCTCCTGTCAGCATAGATATTTGTTCTCTCAGTGGTGCTAGTGTCTTCAGCTTTGTGAGGGTAGCGATAGTGCCCTAGTATATTGAGTACCCGTTCTCAATGGCGATCCTAGCATCACAGCAACCTTTGCGCACTCAGATGTGTTTGCATGGCACTCACTGCTTTGTATGGTGCTAGTGTGTTGCTGATGGGCTCTCTCAATTCTCTGGTGGCAATGTGCTGGGATAGTGTAAATCTGCTCTAAGTGGTGCTCAGTATTGTTATTTTTGCGCTATGTGGTGGCAGTGTGCAGTGGAGTCCAGTGTTGTCAGTATACTTGGGTGGTGGTGGCGTGTGCTGTCGCCTCTATCTTTGTACCCTCTGTGTTGGTGGTGTTATCATGGTGCTCGCTGTGGTGGTAGTCTGCTGGTATGCAGAGCAGCCTTTCTTTTGGCAGGCGCTGCCATTGTGTTTGTTTTGTGCGCTCTGTGGTGGGTGTGTACCAGTATACAACACACCCATTCCCTCTGCTGGTGCGGTCAGTATTTTTGTGCGCTGTGGTGGTAGTGTGGGTGCATAGGTGTTGCTGTGGTTGTAGAACTGCTGTTAGTCCTGCTGGGTTGGACACCACTACCCCACTTTGGCTGGTTTAGCAGCACTACTGACTGTTGTCACTGCCCTCTGTTGGTAGGATGATGTATAAAAGCAGCAACACCTAACCACGTCAGCTGTCTCTGTGCTGCCGATGATGGTCCTGGGCCGCTGGGTGTCGCTGCTGTGTGCGTGATTGGCGATGAAGTCCTAGTTGTTTCATCAACTAAGGTGACCCAGGCAAGCTGCTCAGGCTTTGGTGGGTAGGGGTCAGTCAGAGCACACGCTCTTTGCTCTGGAAAGCAGCATGTGCCACTTACATAAGAAGCTACGGAACACAGTATGCAGCGCCTGTGCTATTCACACATCCAACTGATTTCATTCTGAAAGCTGGTGGTCTGCATTTTTTGTTGGGGAACTATCATCAGCATCAGTTGGCAATCATGGTATGTGTTCTGCAACAGAAAACACACTTGGCAAAACATCATATTAATCCATGGCTATAGGGAGTGGCAGTAGTTGATAGCGTCTTAACCCACGTGCATAGACTCTATTTCCTATAACACATTTGCCCCACTATCACATACTACATTATAAATAACTGTGTATATATTTATTGCTTTTAAAACATAAAAGATCAAAAACAATGCCATTTACAATACCAACCACTTTAAACTTTGCTACTGCGAGACCTATTGCATTGCAAATGCTTGTTGGAAATGTGAACCACTTACAAAAATTGTTCAAACATACATCGCCTTCAACCATTGTATGATGTTTGCATTTCTTTATTTTTCAAAGAGAAGGCCCCATCCCAAACATTTTCAGCGTTCTTAATCCCATCACCTTCCCGTTTTACACATTGTTCCCGATGCTTCCCCATTCCACAACCATCCCTGTCCTGGTCTCTGCTTTTTATTACTTTATGTGTGTTCACTCCGCACGTCCAGTTGCCTCTGAGTGCTACACGACCATTCGCTTAAAATTGATGTGCTCCTCTCCACATTTTTCTTTGGCATTCCGTTGGTCATGTCCGAATGGCAAAAGTCAAAATGACCACCAGCCTTTTGCATCACAACGCATATGCAGACAAAGTGGCCCTCTTCACCATTCCAAGATGGCCAGCATGTTGCACATAAGCATAGGCTTGAGTTGCAAAGCAGGTGTGCCCATGTGTTGCGATGCATGTGCACACGTTCATCATGAAGCAAAGTACTAGCAGCCTTTTTGCCTTTTACTGCTCCAACATGATCGACTGTCATGTCAAAACGGCGCCAATGCAGACAAGTGTTGGCAAAGTCAATCGGTCAGTATTTGCCTTCTAAACATGAGACTTATTTGCCAATGCTTATTTTCCTAATGGCTAGTGATTCGCATATTCATATAATGTTGGGGTGGGAGGGATATACTCTATTTGTTGCCATCACTTGAACTGCTGCGGGCTGGCTATCATCAGTTTCTAGTTTGATTCTGCCTGAACCTACTGCCATGCCAAGGTGAACCAACTAAATTCTCTGTCAGGTGAGACTTTACCATGTGGGGATTTGTCAGAAGTTCCAGCCATAAACCCATGTCAATTTGCCCCTAAATGTGTCTTGATATATCTTAGCTCGGCATTACCTGAACTACCAATAGGTGGCAACAGCATGCAAGTCTGTGGAGCTGAAATGAAAAAGATTGTTTATGTGATTATTAAGCTGTGGCAAGGCAAACTATTTGCAATCTTAGGTATGTGAATGGATGTAAAGAAGTGGAGCCCTTAACTTGACAGTATCATGTCCCTCGTGCGCACAAATCTCCAATATCAAAATGTATTTTGGTCATAATTGGACATACTTAAAGTGCCAATCAAAAATTGGTGAACAAGATATTACATTTTCATGCACAATGTTCTATGGAAAAGGATTTCCCAGACTATAGATTTTACAGAATGCGTCCACAAAACGGAAATACAGCTTCTATATGAATCTGCCTAAAGAGTTATTGATCTTTTAGGAGTGTTGACTAGTTTTCTTGTCTTGGGTATTGGCAATATTCATGTATAGATTGTTACCAGTGAAAGATGCTTTTTTTTTTTTTTTGTCCTCATCACGCAAAGTTTTGAAGAATAGAGTGTTTTATGACAAACATAACCACTTTAAAGAGAGGTTTAGCTCTTGGGCTATATCTTCCAGGGCCCTTACCCAACGCTTGGGTCGATCCTTACCCTGCAAAGGAATATCCCAACAACCCAGTCAAAACTCTCCAACGCGGTTTGCCCACTCTTTACGTATGTAACCTTCTCTGTTACCACCAGTCAAAACTAATGATGCGCTTAATCATTGGACATCAAATATCACCAAACCTCGGAGATACTACGATTTCCGTAACCAGTACTGTTCCCAATCATTCCAAAAATCTAATCTTTTGCTATGTGGTCCAGCTCTATCCAGTAAGTTTATTCTAAGGACTGAATTCAGCCCCTCTTCTATACTAGGAGAGACTTGCTTAACCCACTTTATGCAAACCTCACGTCTAGCAACTAAAATCAACAAAAATAACAAATTCCTCTTTCTTTTAATCAGACTGGACCTCCCATTATCATCCAATATTACCCCAAACAAAATCAGTTGGGCGCTTACCTGAATTTCCTGATGGAAAACGACTGAGAGGATCTTACCTACATCTTCCCAATAGGATTGAAGGTAAGCGCACTGCCAAAACATATGGATGTCATCAGCTTGCTCTTCGCCACATTTGGGGCAGCATCTAACTCTCCCTTTATTTATTTTCGATAACCTCTTGGGCGTCCAGTATGCTCTGTGCAGGGTGAATAAAAAAATGTTCTTCAACGGCGCAGATTTGATAACCTCCCCAAATGCAGCCACAGATACTTGCCATAATGCTGATGCATCCAGCGACGGCAGCGTCTTCCCCCAAATCTCATTTGGTAGTGTGAAATCCTCACGTCCTTCATCAATAAGCGCCCAATACCAAAAGGCTATTTCTTTCTTCTCAAATCTCCATTGGAGTTTTTCCTCCAGCTCTGTATTGCCTAATCCATCTTTTTTTTATTGTTTTGATCCAGCTCATCAACTGATAATACTTAAATTTGGATAGACCCCCATTTGTCAAGTCCAGCAGACGTCCCAATCAACAATGTTGGACCCAGATAGTAATTGTCCCCATTCCAGTACTCTACTTCCTCTCAGCGGGACCGATAACACATCCTTTAAACATTCTAGCGTGCCAGGCGAGTCCCAGATGGGGGCATGGTAGCTATAATAAGGGATCTTCCATAAACGCCTTATCTGGACCCACAATTTAACAGCAGCTCCCAAAATTTTTAGTTTGATTTTCTTGAAGAACTTCATATGCCCAAATTTATACAGAAAATGGTCACCCTCCCGAGTTGTCATTGCTTGCATGAAAGATGGAAGGGAGCTGTGTTTTAAAAAAAGTATTCTAACATCCTTAAAATGGAAAGCCCTGTAGTACTCAAATAGGTCTGGACTGGCAATCCCTCCATGCTCCTGTTTCCTTCTTAATTTCTTCCAAGAAATTCTAACTCCCTTTGAAGCCCAGATGAAAGACATAATTTCACCCTGCATTTTGCTAGTCCATTCTTTTTTAAATTCCAAGGGTATCGAGTTAAACAGGTACGTAAATTTAGGCAAGATCATCATTTTAATGAAGTTAGAGCGACCTATAAATGAGAGGGGGAGGCATTTCCATGCATTAAGCAATTTTTTGGATTCTGATTGTACTTTATGAAAATTTATTTGAGGGATCTTCTTAACCTCATCCACAACTAATACTCCTAGATATCGTATTTGATTTTTTACCAAAGGCTCACTACTCTGGGTATTCCAGCACATCATCTCAGTTTTTTGTTGATTGATTTGATAGCCCGATAAACTTCCAAATTACTGTAATGTTGCTGTTATTTCAGGGAGGGAATTCATCAAATCCTTAGTGAATACCATTAGGTCATCAGCATAAAGTGCGACTTTTTTCTCCCAATTCCTACAGCTAAAAGGTAGTATAGACACATTAGATCTTAAAGCACAGGCCAGGGGCTCTATATAAAGAATGAACAATATAGGAGATAATGGACACCCCTGTCTGGTACCTCTTTCTATATGAAATGTATCTGTCAGAGCCCCATTGACCAACACACACGAGGTCGGGGAGCAATATAGTGCTCTTACTGCTCTAATAAAGTTGCTCCCCAATTTATAGGCCTCAAGAGCCTTGTGTAAAAAAAAAAACAATTAACCCTATCAAAGGCCTTAGCGGCATCATAGGTAATGATTGAAAGGGGAAGTTTTTCCTCATCCGCCAGATCTATTGCTGCAATTAACTCATGTGTAAGTTCCTGAATCTGTCTGCCCTTTATGAAGCCTTTTTGGTCTTTATGAATTAAAAACCCTAACCATTTTCCCAATCTCTTTGCTAACAATTGCGTAAAGATTTTATAGTCACAATTTAGCATAGAGATTGGTCTATCGGATTCACAATGTTTAGGATTTTTCCCTGCTTTCAATAAAATGGATATCATGGCTTCATTCCAAGGTTTAGGAGGTGGATGACCTCTTATGAAAATATCATTAAACAAGTTCGTAAGTTCAGGAACAAGTTCTTCTCTCAGAACTTTATAGATCTCGTTGGGCAAGGCATCAGGGCGCGCAGCCTTAGCTTTCTTTAGGGATTTCATTACCTCATTAACTTCCAATACAGTAAATTCAGCGTTGATTTCTTTCCTTTGCTCTTCCGACAAGGTTTGCTTGACCCAATATTTGAGATATTCTTGAGTTAAAGCTTCACAGTTATTCATATCTTCTTTATACAGATCTGAGAAAAAGGTAAAAAAAAGCCCTTTTAATATCTGCCTCCTCCGTGAGGGGATGACTCATGTTCGCTTCTTGGATATTTAAGATCTTGTTCCTAGTTAGGTCCGTTTTTGTTTTCCACGACAAAAGCTTGCCACATCCCTCACCATATTGGTAGTGGGCAAGTTTACTAACCTCCCATTTCTTCTTGATTCGAGCATCTAATATATTCACCAAGTTGGATTTTTCTTTGCTGAGTTCTCTCCTGAAACCATCGACTCTCACAGCCAAAGTTTCTCTGGTAATACACTTTTCCAGTCTGTGAATTTCATTCTCTATGCTTTCGAGCTCCTCCTTGTTCCGTTTATTAATAAGTGCTGCCAAACTAATCACCTTCCCCCTGAGTACCGCTTTAAAGGCCTCCCACCTATTCTGACTAGAGGTCTGATCTGAATTTAAATAGAAGTAGGATACCCTTTCTTCTTTAAGGGCCACAATTACTTTATCATCCAGGAGTAAGGTTTTATCTAGAGTCCACCTTGAACGCTTATAGTGGTTATGTAATTCAAGCTCCATTAACACTGCAGAGTGGTCAGATAGATGTTCCGGTAGATGGAGAACCTCTTTTACTTCCCCTATTAATGATTTATCAATTAAAAAATAATCAATTCTAGAGGAGTGCCCCAATTTCTTGTTCTTAAAGGTAAACAAATGGGTTTTATTACCCTTACTTCTCCAAATATCTGATAGTCCTAAGTCATCAATATACATTTTAAGCCATCTCCTCATTTTCCACAGAGTAAATGATTTTTTGGGGGGACTCCTATCTAATTCAGGATTCAGTAATATATTAAAATCTCCACCGAGAATGATGTGACCAGAGGCATCCAAAAGTTGCGCATAGAGTGCCTGTAGGGCTGAAGGATCGTCAACATTAGGCCCATAATACCCTGCTATAACTAGGGGTCTGCTACTAAGAAGGATATTTCCAATAACCCACCTCCCTTTTGTATCGGATTTATAGGAGAGTAGAGTAGCATTTGCTGACTTCTTAAAGATAATAATTACCCCCTTAACACAACAGCTTTGCTCAGTGCAAATATAGAAGAGGTCCACCCAGTTTTGGATTTTCATTATGGCTTTCCATTCCTCTTTTAGGAGGTGGGTCTCTTGAAGGATTATTATGTCCCAATCCTTACATTTAAGATAGTCAAGAATCCTTTGCCTTCTCGCTCTGACTCTCAGCCCATTCACGTTCCATGTCAGAACTTTAACTCCCATGATATAAAATAGTAAATTCACATTTTATTTTAGTTTGCATGATTCGGACAAAGTATTTTTCTTCGTTTTTTTCCCCATTATGCTCCCACACCAAATGTGCAATAATTACACAAAAACCCAAGCCTCCCCTACCTAAACCCCACACTTCTTCCCCCCCCCCCCACAGAGAACCCTCCCATTATTCCTTGGCAGATCTGTTCTGCCTATTCGAGATCCCTGCTCTGGGCAATTTCAAACTTTATGGGCCTTAATCGTACTTATCAACGCCTCCACCTCTTGGGGTTCCTTCAAATTGTACATACGATTATCCCACATAATTCTCAGGAGTGCCGGAAACTTCATTTGGACATTTGCTCCTAGGGATTTTAATTCTTGCATATATTGGCCTAAATGCCACTGGCGATCCTGTGTCGTCTTGGATATATCCGATCTCTCTCGGAATGACCAATCTCTCTTCTTATGAGAACCCGCAGATATTGCCTCTCTTAAAATCCTCTCCTTAAGAGCATAGGATTTAAAATTAACCAAAATCTTTCTAGGATTCAACCTATTTTTGTTTTTCAGAAAAGGATCTCTATGAACCCTCTGTATATCATCCGAGAGGACATCAGTTTCAATCCAAGGAAAAAATTCCTTCAGAAGATGTACTACAAAGTCTTTTATGTCTCCAGCCTCCTGACCTTCCGGAATGTTTAAAAGGCTCAGATTATTACATCTAGGCTGATTTTCAAGAGACTCGATTTTTCCTCTTAAGTCCCTCTCACTATTTTGCAGGCTCCCTGTTGCTTTTTCATTGACAGAGAGTCGTTTATCAAGATCTTCTACATTTGACTCCAGTGTGGTAACCCTTTCCATTATTGTGTTCATTTTAGCCTCCAATACCTCACAGACCCCTTGAATTCTAAACTGGTGTTTTTCGGATGTAGCAAAACTAGATCTCATCTCTGTAATCAGAATTTCCATTAAGTGATCGGACGTTTTAACCCCTTCGTTTGGTTTGGCTGCTGTACCATTTTCTACTGCAACTTCTGGTGGAATACATAAGCCATTTCCCGCCTCATCAATTTCTCCAACCTGTTCCAAATCTCCCAACTCTTTAAAACGGTTGGGGCTGTGGGGAATACCTGCCGTTAGGTCTTTCCCAGCCATTTCAGACTGAGGTACACTTCCTTTTGTGTAAGTAATATTGCCCTCCTCCTCAGAAGTCACCTCTTTGGGAAGGGTATGCCTTACCTTAAAGTACGTACGAAGGGAGGGCGTAATTTTGACCTTTTTTGTTGCGGCTTTAGGACGTATAGGGACAATATTAGGCTCCAGTGTTTGTAATGAAGATAAATTTGTAACTTTTCTTTTTGCTTCTTTCTTCTCCTTATGCAGAGTCTCGATGTTTAGGGGGTCTCCTAAAACATTTTTACTTCTTAAACTATATCTTGTGCCACTCTTCAATGGCTCAATATTTGTGGTGTCAGTAATTATTTTTCCAGGTTCCCCCGAATCCTTGCCTAATGGCAGCTCCAGGGGTTTTGTTACCGCGTGCACAGATTTTACGTCTAACCTTTTAATTACTTGAGAATCCTGGTATTTCTTCTCTGTTCTTCCCAGACTAATATTCCGCCTTCTTTCCACGGAGTTTTCAGCTCTATTTTCCGTTCGTCTTCCAGTGGCTGCCAGATCCCTTCCCCCAACCACCCCTTTGCTGCTGGGGCTAAGAGTGACCTTTGCTCTGAAGGAAACTCTCGCTGCAGCTTCCCTGTTCTGACGGAGAACTGCCCCCGCCTTTGCCCAAACCAAAACTGCGGATCCTGCTGAACTCGCGGGCTTAGCGGGGGGCGGAGAGCTCACTACAACACCCTCAGCAGAGCCCCATTCCACCGAGGATCACCCGACCGTGCATGCGGCGAACCGGGACATCAAAAGGACCAGAGTGAGGCAGTGATCGGCGATCGGCAGATCTCCCGCCGAAGCAACGCCGAAGGAACGCGGCAGGGTTCTCCAGGCTTCACCAGGCTGCCACACCATCAACGGAGCCTCCAGAGGTAGATTTTCGCTATTACTGAGGCACTTTATGCATTTATATTAACTATCTGCCCGTCTCCGCAGGGAGCTCCCGACCGGCGATTCCTATCCGGCCGCCAACTTTATTATGCTTTTTGTGCAGATGCTCTTTAGCTGAAGGATTATCTTGAAAAACGTGATCTGTGTATGTACTCTCCCTTCACTTCCATGTGAGTATGCGGCACAGAGTGGTCCTCATGGCTGGCTCCAGCTTTGGAATGAGTTATCATGTAAAATTCAACAGATCAGCAAGATTGAGAGAGTCCTTTTCTAAATACAGATCCCCACCCTGCTGTCTGATATAGAGTACGATGAAATATCTATACCAGCATGAAAAAGAATAAATAAGGGGCTGCCCCAATGTAACTTGGCAACCAAGGCCCAGTATACTTTTTACACCCAAATTCCTTTTCTTTTTGTGGTACAACTCCAAACCTGTTACAAACCATTATAGGCTACATGTTGGTAGTACCTGTGGCAAGCACCTATGCGTGCAATGTACACAAGAATTCCGGCATGGCCCATGCATTTTACGCACCAAAGGTTTTACTATACGTTACTCACCTAGGTGTGCTATACAATTTACCATATGTCGTGCTTTCCTGCTTTCCGAAGACAAATTCCTGACTCATCTGTTCATTTAAAGGTACTGAGGTTGTGGGAATGGCTACTATTTCAGTTATTCTGGTGCAAAAAGTAGAGATTTGGCAAGAATCAAAGAATTGCTAAGTCTTGCAAAATGGAGAGTGAAATTATTCATTCGGTGTGATCTGTGCTGGCTACTATGGTGTACCAATCACAGAACTGACTAGAGCTTTCCCAAGCAGGATCCTATGCAGGACTAGCTAAGTCCTAATTGCAGCATATAGCTTATCAGGCTAGAGAACCTCATCATGTACAACCCATGAGATGAACTCTTTTCACCATGAACTGAGTTGTAGCCTTTTTGATCTTGCTTTCCTTTGGAACATACTGATTTCTGGCATCTCCTGTTGTCCATGTTCGGATTACCTACTGCATTTGCTGTTCACAGTGTTCAGTCTCTTCTTCAAATGTGAGTGAATCTGGGGTATCTAGGACCAACCTCGACTCCCAAACCAAAGATTAAAGATTTGGGAGTCTGGTTTGACAACACCTTATCTTTCACAGAACAGATATCAGCTCTGGCAGGCACGTGCTTTGGCGTTCTAAGAATGTTTCAAAATATCCTAGATATTCTCCCACTAGATGCCATTGTACAGGCCCTGGTTACATCTTGTCTAGATTACTGCAATATCCTCTATTTAGGGGTCACAAAAAGCAACCTGAATATGCTGCAGAAAGTCCAAAATGCAGCTTCCCGGATGATACTGAACACTCCAAGGCGTACCGAGGTGGGAGCGGCCCTGAGGGAGCTACACTCGTTCCAGTGCAGGCCAGAGTTACTTTTAAAGCTCTATGTTTCTGCCATAGGATTCTTAATGAGAAAGGGCCTACTTATCTGTGCCCCTTACTTACCCCTCATAGACCTATCCGGAATCTTAGGTCCGCGGGCCCTGCTAAATTAGTAGAACCAAAAATCCAAAAGGCACGCTTGGGAGGTAGATCCTTTAGCTTTCTATCAGCTAAATCATGGAATAAACTGCCTTTGGAATTGAGGATGCAGCCTTCAGAAGTCATGTTTCATAGAAAACTTAAGACTTGGGGGCATATTAGCAAGACCGGTGATAAAATTATCGCCGTTTTAGCGGCAGGAAACTGACGCTAAAACGGAGATAATGGGCTTGCTAATATGCGTTATAGAATTCTAATAGAAGCCCAGGTTAGATGTCCTGGAATTCTATAACGCATATTAGCAAGCCCATTATCGCCGTTTTAGCGGCAGTTTCCTGCCGCTAAAACGGCGATAATTTTATCGCCGGTCTTGCTAATATGCCCCTTGGTTCTTTCAGTCATCCCCGGGGGACTGATGTTAATCTCTGCTCTCTGCAGATAGGTCTTCTATGCTAGGACCAGGGGGTTTTGGTGGATAGGGTTCTGCTGCTAGGGACTGGGATGCCTTAGTGCGGGGACACTCCGTTGGGATTAACCAAGCGCTTTATAAACTTTAATCTAATCTAATCTGTGGATGGGCTCATGCTCTCCTGTGCTGAACTCTGGCTGTGTGACAAACAAATCATGCTGCAACAGAATATCATTGACTGAGTGAACCTTAAGGAAAATTAGTTTCATGATAAAAACAAGCATTGGCATAGCCAATAGGTCTCGCTTTTGGGACCTTATAAGGGTTTAGCCATGCAACAGTTGCATAACTAAATACTTATAAGGTCCCAAAAGCGAGACCTATTGGCTATGCCAATGCTTGTTTCTGTTTATTACTGCTCTGTAGTAATGGCGGCGCACGGGTGCCACCATTACTACATAGAAGTAATAAACGGGAAAAACTAACTGGCTCACGGAGAACATCAAAGTGGCCGTGCGGCTGCGAAAGTGAAAGTGATCGCGATCGCGATCAAACATCAAAGCGGCCGTGCGGCCGCGAAAATGAGGCGCGCGCGCCCGCGCACATGCACTGCAGCTCTAGGCTACAGTGGTAGCACTTTTTTGAGCCCTCACAAAAAGTCTCGCCAGTCCAGTGCATGCGCTGGGTCAGGCGAGACCTAAAAAGCAGAATTGCTAGTTCATTGTTTATATCTTTCTGTGGAAGTTGAGGGTCTATTTTTTTTTTTTTTTTTTAACTTTTTATTAACCTTTTCACGTACAACCTTTACTGCATTACCATATCGTGTTTCACAACGTACATTACAGCTTTTGCGAATACAATCGTAATCCACAGGAGAGATCCCTGTCGGGTTCTTCATTATCTTGACACCTGTCTCCTTCAACACTCCCTCATCTCCTTCCCCCGATTTCTCCGCGCGCTCCCCTACTAGTCGGAAGTGTCTGATTGTGAGTCGTCCTGTGGGGGATCGCAGATGTTGCCCCGATATACATTCCACTTCCCCCATATCTTGTTCCATTTTTTGGGGCAGCCTCTATGTACGTAGACTGCTCTTTCGGTTACCATCAGTTCGTCCATACCACTGCACCATTTTCTGAGTGTCGGGGCTTGCCTGGCTCCCCACTGCTGCGCTATATCCCTTTTTGCTAAGGCCACCCCTAGAGCCACCCATGTTTGTACTGTCTGAGTAATGTCCGCTGCCTCCCAGACATTCAGGATGCAGCCCCGTGGATCGGGAATCAGGGTCACTCCCATCACCTGCGCCATTGTGCGTACTGTTGCTTTCCAATAGTTCTGGATGGCGACACATTCCCATAGTATGTGCCAGAACGTGCCCTGTTCCCCGCACTGTCTAACGCAAAGCGGCGTATCGGCTCTGTGTAATTTGTGTAGTAGCGTCCTTGTGTAATAGGTACGATGCAGTATCTTTAGTTGTACCAGTTTAAATCGGGCCGAAATCGCCACCTCCCTGGGGGACGCTAACGCTTCCTGCCAATCCGCCTCATCCAACTCCCCCACGTCAGTCTCCCATCTAGCTTTTAGAGTTTGCGTAGGGTCTGGCTGGTTATTTATGATTTTTTTGTAAGTGAGTGATATGGCTTTCTTCTATTCGCAAAATTGAGGTTAGCACTGCCTATTGTCTCTTGCTACATCTCATTTGAACTGTAATCATTTATTAATTAGACCAGTAATTTTCTTCCAACTGAGAGAAGGGGTGCAGAGCTCTGCTGTAATTGCAAAATTAGGGTCATATTTATATAGAGTTTTTATAGGTTTCTATGTGCAATTTATACTTGTATTATCCTCTGTTCTGAGGATCACGAACATTTGATCTAACACCGTTTTTACACACAGTCACAGAGCAGTAATCCCCCTACAGAAAATCAACATGGCTTGGTATTACTGGGAAATATATTTGCATTGATATAGGGCAGAAAAACTCCTCTGCCAGCCTGGCCTCAGAATAATAAAAAGGCCGCCGCAGCAGAGTATTAATAACAGGAGGTTAGTCCTCACGCTCCCTACACCAGATAATAACACGCTGGAAGACTTTGTTTCCAATTTAGCCGGTGACAGGCAAAGGCAGAATCTAATATAACCATGCTGCGGAACCGCTGCGGCCTTTTCAGCATCTTGCCCTGCAATAAAAAATGGCTTCACGAAAAAGAGAAAAAAAGGAGAAAAAAAATCCTGAAGTATTACATACCTTCACTGAAAATGTAATTTGCTGTTTCTTGGCTCTCCCGCTGCTATTTATTGTCTTCGATCGGTTTAATCTCTATTTCCAAGAACCATTTCAGTGCTCGCCTTTTTAAGTGCTGCTTTGATGAGTTTTTCTACTAGTCATCTTTTTTTAAATTATAAACATTCTGCATACTTTATAAAAAGTAAAACAAAATCTGCTGTTAACATAAAATGTATATGTCACATGTATCCCCCTGGTTCATGATTTTATTGTTCTCTTGGCTTGAAAAATGAATACAAGCATTTTTCGCAGTGTACACTTTTACATTGTTCTTCAAGTGTGTGACTGAAACGACAAAGAAAAACCTATCTGATTGACTGAAGAGAATTGTGCTTACTTGTGTTTGGTCCCTGAGAGAAGCAATGCTGTCAATCAAGGTGCTTGGCAATGATCTATGCCATCCCTAAAGCTATTGTGCCCAGGAGTACCACCAGCCACTTCCAGTCCTGGTATTTGTGGACTGATGGTCCAGCCACAAGTCTCTGCATCCCCTCCTCCATTGTTTGGTGCAGGGTTGTTACCATGTATGTCACAAGGACACAGTTTATGGTCACAGGGCCAAAGTATACCATCTAGATGCAATAGATCTAGAGCTAGTGACTCGTTGTGATTGTTCGGGGGTCATGTTTGCTTATTCAGACCTGTGGGCAACGCAGGTCTCAAAAGCTGTAAGATGCCAGAGTTAGGCTCTTCACGAGATTTAGTTGCCACTCGTTCGAGGTCCCACTGGAGGTTTATCAGGCCTAGTGAGGGTCCTTTAAGGGACTGAAGTCTGATGTAAGGTACGTTCAAGGGGCATAAGGCCTGAACACAATGGCTTTGTCAGTAGGTTGAAACCACTGGGGCCAGGCACACCCAAGCCTTATATCCCGTGGATGCTACTGCTGCCTTAAGTTCTTCAAGCTTTGGGTTCACCTGTGGCCAAGCCTCTCTTCCAGTGTATTTTAATCCTCATGAAAGAGGTCTGGGGAGATAGGAATGGCAGGGCCATCTTAAGGGTTTTGGGGGCCCTGGGCCAAATGTATTTTGGGGGCCCCTGTTCGATACAGCTTTGAATTTATGATCCAATTTGAGCTCTTTCATGCCCTCTTTGTAAAGGTCACTGACAGTCCACAGGCACACTCTTCCCAATTTTAAATGTGTTTACATCTAATATTCAGATAATGTGGCATGTGTTCTTAATATTGTACAACAGCAGCAATTCGCTAAAATTACTGCAAATAATCTCTCAGACACCCTCCCATTTCTCATATGTGAGGTCCTGTTTACATCTAAAATAAACTTTTTTAAAGGATGTTGCATGAAACATAAACACAACGGGGCAGATTTATGACGACTGGCGCATCCCTGCATATCGGCAGGGATGCGCCAGTTATTATGCGCCACAGCTGCGCCACCATGGATGCGCCGCATTTATAATGCGGCGCACCATGGGGCAAAAACGGCACAGATGCGTGACGCATCTGTGCCGAAAAGTGGCGCATTGCTGGAGTTGCGTCGCAAGCGCGACGCAGCTCCAGCAATGATCTGGGGGGCCCTATCTTTACAATGCTGCGTCAATCCTTACGCCTGCTTCAAGCAGGCGCAGGGTTTTGACGCAGCATGGGCCTAAAAGTGACAGATTTCACTCAGCCACTTTTAGGAGGCGTTCCTGTGTCGGAACGCCCCCACCTGCCCTGGAACGCCTACATGTGGCGCAGGGCTTTACAACGTGACGCATCTCCCAGATGCGTCACGTTGTAAATACCCCACACCATGGCGCAGGATTTGCGCCGCTGCTGCGTCACAAAAGTGAAGCAACGGCGGCGCAAAAGTGGCGCAAGTGCAACATAAATCTGCCCCAACATTTCTAAGCAAAATATCCATAATAGACTCTCACACATCAACCACATTAAAAATAAATAAAAGGAAAACGGTATTTGAAACAACCTGTTTAAGAATTATTTAACGCCATCGGGGCATACCAGAGCTGGCTCTAACAGGGGGGCCCCTGAAAGGCTGGAGCCCTGGGCCAGAGCCCACTTTGCCCATGCCTTAAAACGTCTCTGAGGAATGGCAGTATACTTCCTGGGGATCTCCCACGTGAGATGCTTCTTAGCTGCATGTATGACTTCTGAGGGTCCCTATGGGCGCAGCATAAGTGCCATTGAGGCAGGTTTACTTGAATAACAAAAAGAGGCAAACACATAGAGACTGCTGTCTTGGGTAAGCATATAAACAAAATTACATTAAATAGCCAAACTTTACCTGGGAAATGTTTCTAATAGATTTGAGAAGGATCCAATGCTCGGGCTGGTTACTCTATCACTGGCTGCAAGAGAATCCCAGAGGTAATCCTGACCAGCCGGTGTGATCAGAATCTCATGAATCCGTTCTCCACTTTTACTGCCCCTTTATTATGAAATCGGTAGAAGCTGTCTTGGGGTCGTAGGAGTAGGACTCGTGTAACAGTGTGATTGATTCGTATTAATTAGTCTGGTCAGCCAATGATATCTCCTAAATATAGTGCTGTGTTTAGTATGCCAGTTTAAACCTTTTAGTTGGAGTTAATATTTCTTTTAATATAGCAATAGCTGTTATGATAAAAAAATATGACTGATAAGTCTCCCCATTTGTAGACAATTTACTAAGATTTGCACATTTTAAGAGAGGCTTTAACAGTCACAGATGATAATAGATGTTAATATGAGGTTAGTGGAATTGTAAGTGCCCTTTTGCTACCAAGGTGACTTGGAACTATGGCTTGCAACGCCAAAACAGGGCAAATATCCTAACTGGGTCCTGAGCTATTACTTGACAACTAGCTATATTTGAAAACGTTTTCAGATTCGGAGATGGTCATTGATTGTCCTAAGTGTCACAGGGTGGCTAGTCAAAAGGTGGAGCCACAAACACTAAAGGGTTTTACAATGGTGGATTTTGGAGTACATCAGACTGAGAGAACAAAACGGCTCTTGGTCATAGAATGCATGAAACAAGTGACTTGGAAGGGGCCCTAATGGGTGGTGGCACAGTAGCAGAGTTAACTTTTCCACCAGATTATAAAAAATGGATCAATCATGTTGTGAACATTGACCCACAGAAAAAATGATGTCCTTGTCACCTGATGATACATTTCAATTCATATGATTTAATTTTACTTAGATAATAATCAATTGGGATGAAGAGTACAAGAGACACCACCTAATAACCACAGTCACACCTCTGTACTGTAGGAAATCATAGAAAGGGCATACATCTTCCACAGTGCAGGCAGCATAGATTGACTGTGCACTGTACCCCTTTATTACACAACACGCAAATCATGCTCAGCAACAGATTTTCTTAATTGAACACCAGCCTTTTGCGCAGCAACAGCCTTTGTGCCAAAGGGGAAATATACTGTGCCTGATGACAAAAAAACTACTGACTGGATGAACTTCAGAAGTAGACAGAAGACTCTACTCTTCCACAAATCTTTCAGCATGTATTTGCTCTTCACCATGGTCATTAAGTTGGAGCGTCCTTTGAAACTGGAGCAAAACGAGCATGCACTAACCCAGCTGACACTATGCATCGAAGGTGTGAGGAGCCCATGCCTAATGCAAAGGGAGGTCCCCCTCTAAATCTTGGGTAGACTCATGCAGGACTCATGCAGGACCTTGACAGCCGAAGGGATGAATCCCTGAACCGTTACACCATCAAAGGGTGCTGAACTTAATGAGAATGGCCTGTGAGTGAAGCTTTGCTAAACACAGGTATCTGTTCTCCAGGGCACAAAAATGTATTTCGGAAGTTGCGTGAGTGCGGGACTCCTACAAGAAGCAATGATCATGGCAGGAGTTACCCCTCTGTCTCAGAAGTTGGCAAAGTGTTTCATCCTACTAGGACTTCACTAGATATTGTGTTGTAGGGTGTCCAGGACAGAAACCCATGTTATGTGGATCAGTGACAGAATATCGGAAACACATATATTGTGTGGTCAGAATGTCATGTCAGAAATATAGAGCACAAGAGTATTGAGATGGTAAGTGCAAATAGGTAAGTATAAATGTGCTATTCTTAACTCCAGATCCACGTACCCTGAAGATGTATATATTGTCAAGGTACATATATGCGGAGTTGTATATAGTAAAGCTTTACTTACCCATGGAAAATAGTCTACACAATATTCTTGTTGTCAATATTTTTGGCACAATATCCTATTCTACGATATTTGTGTTTCGGATATTTTGTCCAAATACCCATATCATACCATACCTCAACAAACACAATAAACATGGCAAAAGTACATTTGTGGGGCAGTAGTTATTGTGTATATCTATGTTTCTCCTCCCCAAGCGTTCCATTTTCAGTGGTATGTTGACATGTACTTCATTGAGCTGATATCAACATTGTGACATTTCCTCTGCACCTGTAATGCTCGCAAACTCCTCCTAGTTTTTTTTGTTTTTTTCACTAAGTTTTATATAGCGCGAACTTGACCCGAGATCGGACACCAGAGCGCTTTACATAGCACCAGTTGCGTTACATGAGGACACATTAATTTTTGTGAGGCACGGGAGATTAAGTGATTTGCCCAGAATCACAGGATGTTCAGGGTCGTTGCGAGACTCGAGCCCTGTTCTCCAGATTCGAGGTCGACCGCCCTAGCCGGCAGGCCAACTCCTTTCCCTGCGTGTTCTTGCAGCAGAAGCCATTTTGGGTTGCACCTAGTGTCTTGCACTGAAAAGCACCTAAGAACGTATCCGAACTCCGCTCTTAGAATCAGACGTCCTGTATCACTCAGTGTTAAATATTGGAGAGCTAATGAAGCACTCACGACACTGAAAATTCTTTTTCTAGACTCCCAAGGGAGCCTGCAGACACCATTCTGGCCTCTCTCTGCAGTTAGTTCTGAAATCCAGGCAGTCCATTTCTATTGTCAAGATGTGGATAGCTCATAACCTTAACAACTCTTACCCAGGCTGCCCACGGGAGAAGTGGTTGTCATTTTCTCAAGAGGCAGAGCTGACAGGACATGTTTTTCACCATTACTCCTCCAGGGCAGGCTAGACAGCCCTGAGCCCACGATTGATTGCTCTCGAGTTTCTGCTGTCAGCCACTCGTTCTGTCAAAGCACCCGTGCTTGACGCATTTGCTGTTTTTCTTTCGCTGCTCGCTGAATTAAAATCAGTTCAAATGGAAATTGAAATTCTTTTAGGTTCACTGAATGTGTGTGAGCTGTGGAAAGGTTATGTTAGGTGTGAAATTTGCTCTGTAGGTGTGGTCCAGCCCACCAACTTTTTTTCCCTTTGAGTCATTGTGCACAGGCTGCCGTGGAAATTCCTGTGAGGTGTCATTTCTGATGTGCATCCAAAAATGCTCAAGGCAACTATAGTCCAACATTCCATAAATCAAAAAGTGAATAAATGAGGCATAACTTCAATTACTATGGGTCTGATTCCAAATACTATGGCAATCCAGATTCGGGCAAAATGGGAGTTTGGATCTGAATCTGGATTACAAATGGTGATATAATGCTCTTTTTCCCATATCAATTTCAGCATGTAAAATCTGGTGGGTTTTGTAGTGGGGGGAAAATGCTTGTTCGATGTTCATGAAGTTGGAAAGGGGGGATCATGCAGTATTACTGCATGTAACCCTATTCTGAAAGTGTGGAATATGAATTTAGAGGTAATACACCCCAACTACCACACCCTATAGGACGAGACCCCAAATGTGTTAAAATCTAAGTAGTACATTGACTTTGCAGGTCCAGAAAAAAAGTCTATATATCAATTTAAGGTGATGACCCACACAACTGGAAGGTTACAGGTACAGTTAAACGGGGCGTGGCTAACCTCCGAACATGGCGGACGTGTTGTAGCTGAGATCTAGACCGGGCCGGATGATCCTGTGATTATCGGCGGCATTGCGATGCCTTCTAAGGCTACACAGGCCTACAACAATCACTGTATTTTCCATGAAGGAGCAGATAGCAGAGAAGGAAGCCGTGGCAGAGCTACAGAGAACTACGCAGATCGCAGCGGGTGTGACCAGCTGTGACCAGCTGTGACTAAGATGAGGCCTAGATGTACCGAGAACAGCTGCTGTGGCCTTCAGGATCAGGGGGCGGCTACATTGGTGCACTGGGTCATCCGGGGTGCTTGACCCACTCGCAGCGCAGGAAGCTTGTGCTGTGATTAGACGATGACCGACGGTAAGTGCGTTGCGCCGGTGGGAGTGCGTGCAGCCGCGGGGCCTGCAGCCTGGCGGAGGCCGCGCCATCGCTTGCAGCTGACTGTGCTGAGGTCTGCGCAAGAGAGGCTTGCGGCATTGCCCCAGGGACTTCGGCAGCGACGCGGAGGGGCCGAGACCTCTTGCCTTCAGTGACGGCTTGCAGCTTGATTCGGCCGGAGGAGGATGCAGGGACTACAACCGAGAAGCAGAGGCGGATGCGGTGGACACTGGCAAATGCAAAAACAATAGTTGATGGACAGAATGCAGAACAATGTCATACATTCACCCCAGTACATAGATCTGGGCCTAAATCCATCGTTTTTTTGCTCGCCGTTCCAGTTTGAACCCAGCCATATGCAAATCAGTCTTGACCCTGTGCCTCATGGGAACAGTCCAACCGAACTGCCAAGCCAGGTCCTCCCTGGACTGAAAACAAGCATCCTAAGACTGGTTTCGGGGTCTCACCCGCCCAGATCTCTGTACTAGGGTGAATGTATGACATTGTTCTGCATCAATTGTTTTTGCATTTGTCATCTCGAGTGGGACGGGTATGCCCAGACGTGGGTCCCGTGCTCTCCATGCCACTGGAGTCAAGCTATCCTGGCTGATGAGGGCTGACAGCCCGAAACCGGTCATAGGATACTTGTTTCCAGTCCAGGGAGGACCTGGCCTGGCAGTTCGGGCTGGACTGTTCCCATTGGGCGCAGGGTCAAGACTGATTTACATATGGTTGGGTCCAAACCGGAATGGCATGGTGATAAAAAAAACCTAATGATTTAGGCCCAGATCTCTGTACTGGGATGACATTGTTCTGCATTCTGTCCATCAATTGTTCTTTTTGCATTTGTCACCCGAGTGGGACGGGTATGCCCAGACGTGGGTCCCATGCTCTCCATGCCACTGGAATCAAGCTATCCTGGCTGAGGAGGGCTGAAAGCCCGAAACCTGTCCTAGGATGCTTGTTTCCAGTGCAGGGAGGACCTGGCCTGGCAGTTCGGGCTGGACTGTTCCCATTGGGCGCAGGTTCAAGACTGATTTACATATGGTTGGGTCCAAACCGGAATGGCATGGTGATAAAAAAAAACGAATGATTTAGGCCCAGATCTCTGTACTGGGATGAATATATGACATTGTTCTGCATTCTGTCCATCAATTGTTCTTTTTGCATTTGGCAAATGTGCGGCACCCACTTCCATTCTGGGACTCCAGGGCGCGATCTGAAATGCCGGTAGGGCCTTCAATTTTCTTCATTACTGGTGTGGCGGAGGGGGCTGGTGCAGAGGTGTGTCTCGGGCGGGCCGGTCCCCCTGGGCCTACCCCTGCACTGAATGCAACAATGAGCTGTCAGAGGAACGGGCTGGCAGACCCGGCATCACATTTTACCCTCTACCATAGAGTGAATTTGGAGGGGGGTCATGACGAGTAAAGGCACCAATGGGCTGGCACTGGGAACGGTTATCGACAGTGTGGGCAATGAGTCCCTGCATATTCCTACCCCTGATAGGAGGCACTAACGTAGAACGAGGCGATCAGAGCGGAAACAGATAACCCCTTTTTTGCCACGTGCAAGAGCCAGTGTGTGCAGGGGCGCACACTAGAGATGCCGTTACTGGCCCCTTCATTAAGCTCACAGCTAAGGACGCCAGAGCCATTGTGCAGTCTGGAAATGGTCGTACGAAAGCGAAACTACTAGAGCCATCCATACTTGGGGGTCCACAGCATGACGGGCAACAGAATGCGGCCCCAATGCCCGCAACTGACTGCATACCGCCAACAAACTGCTCCAGATAAACTGGACCTTATTCTGCAGGAGGTCCATGACTCACGGAATGCAATTGAGTAGCAAATAGGAACGCTAACAACGGGCTTCACGCTGTTAAAAGCTGACCATGACAAACTTGCAACCACTGTGAAAAGCAATATATTGCAGGATAGAGTTGAAGACGCGGAGGGCCGGTCACGCAGAAATAATGTCCGAATTGTAGGTCTGCTGGAACGCTGCGAGGGACCTAATGCAACTCACTTCATAGAACAGTGGCAGCGTGACATGCTGGCCCCGGAGAGCCTGTCAGACCTCTTTCTGTGTTGAAAGAGCGCACAGAATCGTACGAGAAAGCAGATTGCTGGAGTGCCTCCCCGGCCAATGATCGCCCAGATACTTATTATAAAGACCACTACACACTACTCTGGATCGCCTTAGAAAAGTCCCTTATGCTATATGAAAACCAACGGATCTGGCTGTATCCGGATTTTACAATTGCGGTCCAATGCCAGAGAGTCTCCTACCAAGAAGTGAAAAAGAAGCTCTGAGCCCTCAACCTCAAATACGCCTTGCTGTTCCCGGCCGGCCTCAAAGTCATGCATGAGCAGAAGTCATATTTCTTTGAGAACACAGAGGAGGTGGCTGAATGGGTGGAAGTTATATTCTCATCGGACGCATCGCAGAGGTCCACGCAGAACACCAACCAAAGCTCGCAGTCATCACTGAAGGGAAAAATGCATCGAAGTAAAATGCATCGCAAGCGTGCAAGAAAAAGCCCGTCCCTGGAACAAGTCATGGAGAGCCAAAAGTCAGTGCTACTTACGGCAGCAACGCTCATGGACCAGGCTCCCCCTTCCTTGGCTGAATCCTCAGAGGACACTAATATGCAATCGGACTCAGTTAACAGTCTTGCTCTATTCCCTTTCATTACCCCGCAAATGGTGAATGACTGCCTGGGATAACTTCCTAACCTAGATACCAAGACTGCTCTTACTGTGCATTGATGTATGTGGACTGCAGACTGTAACAAACTCCCTGCCCTGCAATGCTATACAAACTTTGGAAATGGCTGAGGCCCGGTCAGCCATATTCCAACGACACTGTCTCAGGTCTTGGGGGAGCTGTGAGGTACAGTACCCATACCCCCCATAGTGACTGCACGATGGTTAAAGCTGAACTGTTTGCAGCACTGGTTCTTAGTTTGGTCCTCTACTGTTTTATGGGTAGACCTTGTTTTGGGTTATATAAAGGAAAGTTGTTTACCTGACTCACTTCTTATCATAGTACTCAGAAGTCCAGGATAATACACGCACACTTATGGCTACGCCGGAAAAGTACACTATAATTACATGGAATGTTGGTGGCATGGGATCTGTGCACAAGTGGCACAGAATTCACGCTCAGTTGAACAGAGGAAAGACGCACATTGTCTTAATGCAGCAGACACACCTCACTACTCCTGAGACCACTAACGTACTCAGAAAGTGGAAAGGGCAAGTGTTTCACACATCATACTCCACTTTTGCAAGGAGAGCTGCTATAGGGATTAGGAATGGAACCCCTTTTTTTGCTCTAGAACAACGTATGGACGTCAGTGGTACATATGCTTTGATAGATGGTACGCTAGATGGCACTCACATAGTAATGGTCAGCATATATTCCCCAAATTGTGGACAAGATAAATTCTTAGGAGTTCTAAATGCAGTCCTAGCGGAATGGGCAAACTACCCCTAGATACTAGGGGGAGATTGCAACACAGTTTTAGACATAAGTTTAGACCGCTCATATCCCCCACTGCAGGGGGGGGGGGGTTGCCAGGAAATAGGTGGCTTCCCTCCGGGGATGGGCTGAGGGGTGGTCACTGGCATATGCTTGGCGCATTAAAAACACATACTGATTCGTTTTATTCCCCCCCACATGCTCCACACTAGAATTGATTGGGTGTTCTGCTCTCACCCTTATTGCTAAAATCACACACACCACGTATCAAGGGAAGACACTCTCGGATCACAACCCCTTGGAGATCACAGGAGGGTGGGATTCTCAAAGCTGCAGCTGGGAACAGATAGAGGGGGTATGGGAGTACCAGATTTTCGGGCATACTGCTTTGCGAGCCAGCTGCAATTACTGGCATACTGGCTTGCTGGTCGCAACCTGCACTAAATAGGGCTCATGCCCCGCACCCTGGCCCGTGACGCTCTCCACATCCTGTTGCTTCCCCAAAGCCGGATTCCACCTGCGGCCCCCCCTATTGCTAAAGGTGGCCCTCACTTACTGCCGAATAACATTATAATATGCCAACCAGCAACTCCCATACGCTCCTAACATTCCACTGTTAGGGATTCCCACGCCTACAGGAGTAGTAACCGCACAAAGAATCTCAAAACTGGAAAGGGAAGGAGTGAGCATGGTGGAAATGCTGTTCGGAGAGAGTATGATACTTGATCATGAGAATTTTGCTAGAGAGGGTGTACCACGTTCCTTCTTCATTCTGCATGCCAGCATAACTAAATATATCAGGAAGCATTGGGCACAAGATAACAAGGAACTCCCCACACATGAGCTAGTACATACAATAAACCTTGTGGGTAATGGTTGCCACCTGATTCAATGGCTTCACAGAGTTTTCCGCTCACATGCAGCAACCTCCCTCGCTGAACTTAGAGAAAAGTGGAGTGGTGACATTGGAAGGGCACTATCAGATAAGGAATGGGACTCCCTCCTTGAATACCCCAAGAGGGTGTCCTGCAACGCTATATTTAAATTTAAACAGTATATGGTGTTACACAGGGCCTATCTTACACCACACCGGCTAAACAAAATGTACCCAGAAGCACAGGAACACTGTCCATGATGTCGTGCACAAGGATTGTTGACCAGGATGGACGAGCATTTAGGGATGTTGTGAAGTTTCAGGAAGCCAGAGCCTGGCTATGTAGGGATGTGGATTTTGTAGTGACTTGACTGGCTTTATTCCAGCCCTGTCAGCTTGTTGGGAACTCACCTAATATCTTTATATGCCTGTTTGCTCTTGTTACCAAATTTAGGAATAAAAAGCCAAATCGTGCCTGCTCAAGTGATACCAGTTTAAATACTTGACTCCCATGAATTGTTTCACTAATTGTGTCTACCTGCAGGTCAGATATTGATGATAATTAAAATAAAATTATGTAGTGTATTATTCCTGCTCAACATTTGAGTCTTGAGCTTCTCGGGTGCATGAATAAGTAAATTTCCCGCTTTCTCTCTCTGCCGCATAGTGCCCTGCTCACCTGCTCATTTGCTGCCATCTCTGGTCCAAGGCGACCGCAACGCTTGGGTCTATTGCTCCTGCTAGATTTCAACTGCAGTAACGGTCCGAGGGGACCGCAACACCCAGCCTGCCTTACGTGGCACACAGCCACCAATGTCATGAAGCGCCAGGATGCGCTACAAAAGCGGCCGCGTGCTCCCGCAGCGCAGACCCATCTGTGCCCGTCAGAGCCCGGAGGAGGCTGGGCTGGGCTGTGTTACCCCTCTGACATTTTGTCATTTGCTTGGTTATAAGTTGCAGCATGCAGGTATTATAGTGCATTTGTGACTTAAACATCTAGTATTTGTGCTTACTTGTGTGGTCCCGTGCAAGAGCTAGTGTTTTAAAGCTCTATCATGAGCAAACGGAAAGGAGTTGTGGGAACTTTGGCTGCATTTTTAGTTAGGGCAAAGTCGTACCTGAACGGCGCATTTCCTTGGATTCAGTTAGTTTGCAGAGACGTTCCTCATTGAGTATTTCTGACCTTAATTTAGGGGATGTTGCACAAGCCTGTCTGCCTGAAACGCTTATCACACCCCCAAATGTCCCTCCAAATGTGCCACTTGCCTCTACTGTGTTAAATTTGGACCCAGCACTATGTGAGGTTCCAGCAGCACCTTGTATAGTCACTAGAGCACGGGTCTCAAAACCTCACTAAGTAAGAAAGGCGATGGAACCGCCAGTAAAAAGAACAAGCATTGGCATAGCCAATAGGTCTCGCCTTTGGAGCCTTATAAGTGTTTAGCTATGCAACAGTTGGTGTTGTTGCACCAAGGATATTGTGCTGCATAACTAAATACTTGTAAGGTCCCAAAAGCGAGACCTATTGGCTATGCCAATGCTTGTTGCTCTTTCTATGAGTGCCGCATTCTGCAGCACACATAGAAGGAGCAACATAACATTAATGATTGTTTTGTGCAGGAAGGTGTTCCTGCACAAACAGGAAGGTGTTCCTGCACAAACACAATCATCCCTGCAACAAAGGCACCCATGTACCATGGTGCAGGGGTGCCTGTGTTGGCACACAGCTGCTGTTTATGCGCTGGTGCAGGAGAGAGCACAGGGGTGTGCTGTATTCTTGTAACTACGACGCATTCCTGTATTCTTGAGATGGTGCAGCAAAATTCCTTGCAACGCCACGCCCTCAGTGTTAATTGAGTTTGTTTTCAAGAGTTTGCCATAAATGTGGTGTGATCGCTATTGCTGCACCCAGGGTAGGTGATGTGCAAGAAAGGTGTCACTGGAGGTGTCTCATTTGGAAGCAAACTCTTGGTCGCTGTGGTGATTTGTTGAAGAAGGTTGAAGGTGAGATGGTGGGAATGGGCTTGCCAGCTGTGTCTGATGGTCCACCATGGCTTGGATGTTACCTAGGGAGGTGTAGGCCCTTGGCAACGGAGGAGAATAGGCTATGATGACTACAGACCCTCAAGTAGTTCTGTGGCCAAGGTACAAGAGATGGAAAGGTAAGTGTCGGAGCAGGAATAAGAGATGGAAGATGGAGGAGACCAGGGGGAGTCAATCCAAGAATAATGAAGGCGAGAACCAGGAGCATTATCCTGAAACCAGGAGCTAATACTAAAGCGATGGTTCTGAGATCTCTGGGGTAAGGAACAGGCAAGACTTCTTGTTGGATGACTCAGTGGTCCACTGGAGCGTCCCCAGAGACCTGTATGGACCCTGCAGATTGCATTTCGGAATCCTTGCTTGAAATTCCATGTGTGATAAGTGCTAACATATTCTTAAGTCCATTACAAATGCAACACCCCCCTCCACCCCAACCACCATCTAGTAGGTGCTACCCTACGGAAAATGTGCTTGGGCACTTCCCATTGGGTTTGAGGCACTATATAAATTCTACATTATACGGTAACTTAGCAGCACATATTATAAGCGGTTAGAGAAAGAGTCGGGGGGGAGCATATGCAGCTTAGCAGGGGAAGCACAATTGCATACTCCCTGCACATGTGACAGCCAGCTCGTTAGTATGTCTGAAGCCGACAGCCGCCCTGACGCGCATGTTTGTCCAGCCCTGCCCCTGCATGGGAGGGGCTGAGGGAGGGTTCTTCCATGTCTGAATCTTGAACCTGTGCCAGCTTCCTTGCTGTTGCCAGGGTTACCCGCTCCGGATGGCCCTGTGCCTTTGATGTTAAACACTATTAATGGGCTTTCACGTTTAATGTTTCCTTTCAGCACAAAATGCGATGCAGCGCGCACAAAGGAATTTGTTTTATTTATTTAAATGTGTACTTACCTCCGTTCATCCATATTCCGGTGTTTACATTTCCCCACCCTGCCCCTCCCCCGCCCCGCCTCACAGCCCCACGGAACTCCCTCCACGGACCGCTACTGGTGTTATTGAACCATTATTAAGCAATAACGGTAGGGCCTTAAAATGGCCTTCAATAAGGGGAAATGATGAGGCCATGAAGCAGATTTACGATGCCTTTGTAGATACTATCTTTCCGTACATAGATTTGCCAGTGTCAGAGTTTTCAATTATGAACATACATCATGCATTGGTAGATGCACGGACTCCCATTTTGAGTATGCCTGGGCGATAAATTCCGTTCTGCTCGCGGAATTTGCGGAATTTGCGGAATTTCACATTCCGCGGAGAACGCGGAATGTGAAATTACCCAAAATTCTGCATTCCGCGGCTCTGTGGAATTTTTTGCTTTTTCACGTTCTCAAAACGCGTGTTCGCAAGATATTTCCCCCCGAGCACTCAAACAGCGTTCGCAAACAGGAAAAAAGCATTGCGAACAAGCTATTCCGCATTTTCGTGGAATCTCTGCGAGCTCGCGGAGATTTTTTACCGTTTCGCGGAGCTTTGCATAGTGCGACTAATTTTGAGTAGGATTCCTAAAGAATGTAAAAAGGGGAAATTGATATAAGTAATCTAGAGAATCCCTGGTATAATAAAGAATGCCGCGAGGCAAAAAAGGAACTCATTTTGGCTACAAAAACTAGAAATGAAGAGACATTAAGGGAAAAAAGAAACAAGTATAAGAGATTACTATTAAAACCTAAGAAAAATTGGGATGATAACATATGGGCGGAATTGATTAGTGCAGCCAAAGCCAAGGACCACTCTGGTTTTTGGTGACTAAATCTCAATAGGTAATAAGAGGGAAGATGTAGCAAGGACCTTTTCTTGGATGCTAAAACTTGGGTCAGCCACTCTTCCCGCCTTTACTCAATATCTAGGAGTGATATAGAATTTAATTCACAAGATTATGTATTAATCCCAACTATAGCCCCTTTACATTTTAGTTTGGAAAATACTCTGGTAGCAATGGATGCAGTAAAACCGGGAAAATCACCAGGCCCAGATAAGCTACCAGGAGATCTACTGAGGCATTATAAAGAGGTTTGGGGCCCTTATATTAATTTTTTGTGTAATTCAGTCGCCGCTGGTGCACCAATACCAGAATCATGGAAAGGGGCTGAAATTACAACAATTTGTAAGAAATGTTTAAGAAAGGAAATCGCCAAGACCCTTCGCATTATCGACGGATTAGTTTAATAGATGTTTTACAAAAACTATATTTTAATGAAATTAAATGATTGGATTGAGAAGAATAGTATTTTATCAAAATACCATGCTGGCTTTAGAGCCAAAACTAGCACAATTGACCAGGTCTTTAGATTCCTCTGCATGAGTTGGAAATATACAGTCTTTAAGCAGGGACATCTGTATATCGCCTTTGTAGACATGAAGACCGCCTTTGACCTCATCCCTAGAAATCTTCTCTGGAAATCCCTACAAAATCAAGGTGTACCGGGGGAAATACAAAAGTTAGGTGGGGTCTGAGAGGTGAGCTTACGGAGCCAATTCAAGTAAACAGGAGCATAAGGCAGGGATGTGTGCTGGCGACCACCCTGTTTCATTGTATGTGAATGACATACCGGAATATCTATTGGGCTGCGAACACGATTCTCCCAAGTTAGGGGGGGGTACCAGTACCTGCACTTTATTTGCAGACAATACTATTTTAATATCCCATACCCCAAAAGGTTTACAATGTTAAATAGACAATTTTGATGTATATTGCGAAACTAAAGGCATGGAAATAAATTCTAGCAAAACAAAATATATGGCGGTAAATCCTCATAAGTCTTTTAAAAAGAATATAACAGTAAAAAATCAGAAGCTAGAATATGTGCATAATTTTTATTATTTAGGTATAACCTTGGACACTAAAATGACCTGGAAACCGCAATTGGAGAAAAGTAAAATTATTTTACTCCAAAACTCGCTAACGATAGTAAAGAAACACAAGAGTAGTATGTCTAAAGCGGTATCCCCTGCCCTCGAGGTATACAAGTATAGGGCACAACCAGCATCTCTTTATGGAGTGGAGCTATGGGGGCCTTCAAGCAATAATACTTTTATGGTAGGAGAAAATACGTTTTTTAGGAAATGATTACGCCTTCCAATGCGTAAACCACTAATATCTATTGTGATGGACTTAAATGTGCGCCGTATGGATCACCAGGTAATCCTAAAACCACTATCATTTTGGGTGCGACTCTGGTCTACAGCAGAGCTCGTACATTACAAAGAAGGGCTTGAGGAAATTCTAAAACTTAATCATGCTGTGGGTTTGTTGTGGCTCAAGCATGTCAAGTGTTGGTTCCATAAAATAGGGTTGAGTCATTTTTGGGAGGAACCTGCTCAACTGTCTCTGGCCTCTAAGAAAATATTAAAATCAACTTTCTGGGCCTATATCCAAGATAGTGTGTCCCATAACTTAACTACTGGCGCGTTAACAATTTGGTTTCTTTCAATGAAGTCAAAATGGGCCCGTAAAGAAGGGGAAGAAAATATCGAATGCTGTGTATTGTGCCAATCCGGTGCAAAAGAAAATGACGTACATTTGTTATTCTTCTGTCCAGCTTATGCAAAATCTAGGAAA
This sequence comes from Triturus cristatus, assembly GCF_964204655.1. Classification (NCBI taxonomy): domain Eukaryota; kingdom Metazoa; phylum Chordata; class Amphibia; order Caudata; family Salamandridae; genus Triturus; species Triturus cristatus. Next base: position 577,325,222 of record NC_140583.1, on the reverse strand, counting down.
AAATTGATTAAACCCATTTGTCGGTTATTGGGTATTAGGTCTTGCCATGAAGCAGAAAGAATACTAAGAACCAATACTTCATAAAAGGTTTTTAGCGTTAGTAGGTATTTGTTTGATGTAGGCTTAGTAAGAGTAGAGGAAGGCTTGACATTTTATTGTAACATATTTGGAATGTTGATATTATATTAGTTCTGCACTTGCATTTCATGCACTATATTTGGAGCATTGTTATCATACTTGTTTCTGCATTTGCACTTTACCAAATAATAAGAAAATTGTGGAAGGCCAAGCCAAGCATTTACGTTGCACTTAAAGCATTAGCACTTTCTAACAAGTGATTACCTAATTCAGAAGTTTTAATTAAAATATGCTTGATAGACTTTCTTTGTGTCCATGGTTAATACAATGTATTTTGTCCTAATCCCTCAATTTGTTTTAATTAATTAAATTATTACAATTTTAATTGCTCTTATTTTTTTAATGGGTGAGAAAGGTCAGTATTGAAAATATGTATTTCAATACTTGTGCAATGGTCTAGCGATACCTTTGAAATGTTTTAGTGTTTTGCTAAAGATTAAATTGAATGGAATTTAATTAATGTTATGGTGAGAAGATTCTGTGTATCGAATACGTTCCAATGTGGTAAAGAGCTTAGCCATCAGTTATGGTCTCATGGTGCTAAATCTAAGTTAGAGTGACTTGAAACTGAGCACATCAAATCTTGTTGTGTTGGTGCGTGGTTTGGCGCCCAAGCCGGATGGACGAGCACAGGTGAAGCTCCTGGCTCACCTGGGGGACTTGGCGCTTCGTTGCTGCTGAAAACCCGGATGGAGGCATACAAGGGCATCGGAGCTCATTAGGCACATCTGGAGACCCCTGGGGACTTTCTTTATGGGCGCAATGTCCATTGCTTCAATGGAGTGTGTTCTCTTCATGTTGCTTTCATTGCGGCCGCCATTTTGATTTTTATCTCGCGAATGCGCGTTTTTTCCATAAAGTCACTGAGAAGATGCCCCTTCTTCCTGCCACCTTTCCTCATGCTTCAGATTTGCCAGAAGTATTATTTTTACTGTATATTCAAGGTTTTTCAATTGCTTGGTGGGATGTATTGTGAAGCTTTTTCAAAGCACTTTCCACAGCGGCCATTTTGTGCTTACAGCTACCTCCTCATTGCATATCCTTGAATTATACGATTTTTGAGACAACTGTCACCTTTGGAGGCTCACTTGTTCTGAATTGGGACTTTACTCTTCTGCACTCTGAGTTTTTATCACCTTTTACTTCATTTTCGGTAGCTGTTTTTTGTCGCTCATTGGCATTTCCAGCTGCAGCATAAATGTTTTTGCGCCATATATGACGTCCTGGATTTTGCTTCTGCAGTTCTCCCATTTCAGTGTTTGGAAGTGGGCATGAAGTCTGGTTATTGACGACTAGTCTCATCAAAAAATGACTTCTTTTTTGGCATTAGCGGTCTTTTCACATTCCAAGGTTCTGAACTCTTTTTTTTATACATTTGTCTACCTTGAAGTGGTTTGTATTTCATCGAACTTAACCCTGAACACGTTCACTTTTGTTTGGAGTATGTTGAATGTGATTTATGGGTAGAATAAAATTGACAAATTCCTCACTGTCTATACCTAAGAACTTTTTTGTAAAGAACTCTAGGATTTTTTCTCAGTTTTCTAGACTAGAGGATTCTCTGGTGCTCTCTTCCCATACCTTGGAATCAATTATGGAACCTTCTCCTGTACTTCCGGGGAAATCCAGTGCTAAACAACTCAAAAAAGATCCTCCGTCACCACCAAAATCAACATCACCTGTGTCAATGGAGTTATTACTGGAGGAAGTTAGGGCTCCTAAACCCTTTAAGGAAGAGACTAACAACAAACTGCAAGTCTTAACAGACAATTGGTCGCAGCTTGAGACAAGAGTATCGTCAGTTGAACAAAATGTTCCCTCCTTAACGGAGACCTGTGCTAGTGTTTCTCATCTTCATTCTCAAATTTCTACGCTTCAGAAACAGGTTGAGGATTTGGAGAATCGAAAAAGACGAAATAATTTACGTATCTATGGCCTGGAAGAAGGCCTTGAAGGGACTGATTCTCTTGCTTTCTTCAAATCTTTTCTTCTTAATTTACTCCGCATGCCAGACGGAACGGTACTTAATATTCAACGAGCGCATCGACTGGGCCGTGCTCCATCTACTGCATCGCCTTCACAAAGACCCAGAGGAGTTATTTTATATTTCCTTGAGTATACGGATTTGTTGAAGGTTCTCTCTGCGGTCAAGGCTTCTCCAAGACTTACATGGTCTGGTTCCTCTTTGTTCTTCGCGCAAGATTACGCCAAAGCTACTGCTAATCGTCGCAAGGCTTTTTGGACTTACGAGCTGATCTTCGTTCAATGGGGGCCAGATATGGTCTTTTTCACCCGTGCCTTTTTAAGGTCACCTACAATAACAGAACGACCACGTATGAAGATCCTCTGCGTTTACAAAGTTTCATCAACTCTTGCAAACCGTCTGCTATGGATCTTTCTCGTCCTTCTACTTCTTTCAATGCTTGATGTTGTTGTTTACTGATTTTATTGTTCTGGTTTCGTCCTACTCATTATTATGTTCAATATCTTGTGATTTGTTTTTACTTGTTCTCGTTCCATTTACTGTAGTTCTGCCAGAGTCTGTTTTCTGCGGTTTTGTTTAATGTTGTTTATAGTAATTACTGTTCATGCCCATCCATTAACTCTCACTTAACGTCTGTTATGTTTCGTCTCCAAAGATCCGCTATCCTTTTCATATGATGTCTTCCTGGTGTTCCGTTTAGCCGATCCTGACCGTGTTGTCCATTCCATGTGGCTCCACCTCCCCCCTCCGTTTCTATTCGGTATCTCCTCATGTAGGTATGTTGTCTTACTACATCTATGTTCGAGCTTTACTCCTTTTCCTATCCCTTTTCTCCTTTCTAAGCCTTTTCCTCACCCCTCTTTTGGTTGTCGTTAACTACTTTCTCCTCAGCGTACTTTACTCTATTACCTCTTTTGCTTTTTTCACATGTCTAATTGAGGTTGTTCACTTCCAGTTCTCAGTGTTAATTACTCTTCTCATTTTACTACCGTTTTTTCATTGTTCTTTCTTGTATTATAGTTCCAGTTTTATATTTTCACGTACTCCTGCTTTCTTTTATCATGTTGGTTCTCTATTTTCATTACTATTTGTTTATTTTTTACTTTTCATAATGACCATGATCAGTTTGTTTATGTTACCTGTCTTCTTTTATTTTTTTCTGACTTCTTCATTGAATTGTATTGCCATTATTTATTATCTTTGTTTATCCTTACTTTTTGTCTGCCTTGCCGTTGAAATTAGTCACTTGGAATGTTAGGGGACTGAATTCACCCATAAAACGACAAAGAGTTTTAACTCATTTGGCTAAACTAAATGCAGACATAGTATTCTTACAAGAAATTCACCTCACGGAAAATGAGTCATTGAAATTAAAAAAAAGGCTGGGTGGGGGAAATATTTTACTCCAATGGTGATGGTAAGCTGAATGGTGTTATGATGCTTTGTCGTAAATCACTTCAGTTTAAATTTATATCCCAAGTTTCAGATACTGATGGTCGATGGCATAATGTTAAGCTGATGTTGAGGGATGTTCCAGTCTCTTTTTTTAATGTCTATGCACCCACTGGCGGTGATTCCTCCTTTTGGAGCTCGATAGCCAAGCAAATTACTCTCTGCATAGAAGATAATTTTATCTTTGCAGGAGATTGAAATCACATTTTTGATCCTTTTATAGACCAGAATTCCAAAGTTACATTTATTCCCAACAAACCTCATAGAGCTTTTATTCATGCCATTAAACAACACAAACTCTTAGAAGCATGGAGGCTTTGTAATCCGATTACCAGAGAGTATACTTTTACTCACCGGTGCATCACTCTCAATCACGGATAGATTACTTTTTTGTTTCTCATAGTTTATCTCAAACACTTATGAACGCAGAAATAGGGCCGATATTATTATCAGACCATGCTCCCATTTCAATTGACTTAGACATTTTGCCTAAAGTTAATGCCCCTAAACGTTGGCGATTCAATAACTCTCTTCTTTTGGAACCAGCGTTTTCCTCTTCTTTTACTACCTTTTTTGAGGAATATTTTTCTATTAACTATACGAATTCGCTACCTTTCTCAACCATTTGGAATGCCTTTAATGCTGCAGCACGAGACTTTATTATAAGTTATGTGGCTAAAAACCGTACCATTGCTCGTAAGCGTACCAGATCCCTACTTCAAGACATTAAGAGACTGGAGCATTCTTTCGACACATCTAATTTAAAGGATGTTCTTAATGCATTTGTAAAAACAAAATTACAGTTTAATAAGGAATCAACTGACAATGCTTCATTATATCTACTGAAATCTAGTGCAAAATTTTATGGGCGGAAAAACAAGGCTGGTAAGATATTAGCTAACAATTTAAAAACCAAACAGAACAATCTGAATATTGATCACTCTGTCTTAAAATTCAAAGACACAGAAATTCTAAATGAATTTGCATTGTTCTACAAATCTTTATACTCTTCGGAAACGAATCCTACAAACCACTCGCTCTCACAATTTTTTTGAACTTTACATAAGACTCAGCAGAGTTGTCCTGATTTATCCACCTTTGAAACGGAGATTACGCAACAAGAACTTTTAGATGCGCTCCAACACCTTAAAAAAGATAAGGCTCCAGGACCAGATGGTTTCACAGTTGAATTTTATCTTCATTTCTCCAAATTATTAATGCCTAAATTACACTGTTTAATTGATTCCTTCTTCTCGGTGGGGAAATCCAAGGGTTCTTTTTCAGATGCCCATATTTGTCTCATACCCAAAGAGGGCAAGGATCTGACATATTGTAAAAATTATAGACCCATCTCACTTGTCAACATAGATTATAAGGGGGGAGGAGCCTAGCGCTTGACCAAGATGGCCGCGTGAGCTCAGAGCTCCCGAGACCCTCGCGCCCTCCGTCGACTATCCTGTCTCTAATCCTGATGGTATGCATGGCATCGTGTTGCTGAGTTGTCAGGGAGGCAATTGATGCTACCCGCGGTCGGATCGCCCATCGGGAACCGGACTTACGCCTGGCGGAAGATTGCGGCCTATCTCCCGGGGATGCCAGGGGCTAGAGTTGGCAGGATGCCCGGCTCCTAGTTGATCAACAACGGCCAGGCGAGGTGTGAACTGTCGGACGGAGGTCCCCGCTCTTTCACTTTCGATTTCGTTCCCTTTGTCTGCCCGGACACTGAAGAGCTCTGGGTGGCTTTATTACCCCAAGGACGCTCGGCGGGCTACTCTAGCAGCATAAGGCAGAACTGCTCACTCCTTATTCCTCTCCCTGAGAGGGTACAGTCTTAACTGCACTGGACTGCCTGGAGTCCATTATGTCGGGCAAAGCAGAAGGGGATCGGCTGAAGACTAAGTCTACCAGGCGGGGAACGTATACCCAAGTCAACAGCATGGACCGCTACGCTCTCCAGAAAGCATCACCGAGTGGGTCGAGCCAGGCGCCGGATGCCCAGAAGGAGGACTCGCCTGTGACACCGGAGCTCTCCCACCAGGATGTCATGGGCGCGCTCGACGGGATGCAGACCTCGATGGGGAGACAGTTCGAGGCCCTGGCGCACAAGGTGGACGCTATCCTGGTGGATGTCAATCTGATCCGCTCGGACCTGGGCAAGACGAACGAACGCGTTAAGAACCTGGACCTCAGGACCACGGGCCTCACTGATGATGTTGCGGAACTGCAGACCGAGGTCCGTAAGCTGAGGGCCGAGAGTGACCTCGTCGCCCGCCGGCTGGAGGACTTCGAGAGCCGGGCCAGGCGCAACAACGTGCGCGTCATCGGGGTCCCGGAGTCCTCGGATGAGGCTTCGGCGGACCTGATTGTTGAGGATTTGGTCCTTAATCATCTGAAGCCTAGGGGCCTTGGAAAGTTTTTTGCGGTGGAAAGGGCCCATAGGGTGCCGGGCGGGCGGCCCAAGGCGGGTGCCCCGCCGCGGCCGATTGTCGCCCGGCTCTTTCATTTTCGAGATCGGGACGCTATCCTGCAAGCATCGAGGGTGACGGGCCCAGTTCCCTTCCAGAATGCGTCGGTGAATTTTTATCCGGACTTCACCCAGCAGGTGCAGAGACAGAGACAGAGCTTCCTGGGGGTGAAACGGAGGCTTCGGGAACTGGATCTGAAGTATGCCATACTTTTCCCTGCCAGACTACGGGTGGTGCACGAAGATCGGACATTCTTTTTTGACTCTCCTGTTATGGCCGACGAATGGCTGGACGCTTTGCCCCGGCGACGGACGGGGGATGACACAGCCGAGCATGGAGACAGTGGCCGGGATGGACAGGGCTGATATCTCAGAGCCGGCCTGACTTGATTTGACTATACTTGAGAAATTGAATAGAGTGCAGTATCTGTGGAGGGTTGCGGGAGGACGAGGGGTGCTCTTTTCCTCCCTTAGGGTACTTTTTGTAGACTTTTGGTTTTGTAGGGCGACAGGCACACTGCAAGTTGGGGGGGCTTTGTAAGCTGCAGCAGGGGTGCAGGGTGGGGGGAGTTTCGGGGATTTGGAGTTTGTTGTTGGGGGGTTTATTTCTGCAAGGCATGAAGATTATCCTCAGGGCTGTTCCATGGTGGCTCCTCGGGTGTGGGGTGGGCCTCTTTCCGTTTGAGGATGGGGGTAGAGGCTTAAGTGTTATAAGCTGGAATGTTAATGGTTTGGGGGATCGCATCAAGAGGGGGATTGTTTTGCAATTTTTGAAACGCTCAATGCCAGATGTTGCCCTGCTGCAGGAGACGCATCTCATAGGTAATACGTGCTATGCCCTGAATAGGAAGGGGTATAAATTCATTGCACAATCGGGATTCTCTTCAGGGTCCAGGGGTGTGGGCATCCTAGTTAGAGCATCGTTGCCTTTTGAGGTGGACTCCACCATTGTTGACGATAGGGGGAGGTTTGTGGCGGTGGCGGGGCGGTGGGAAGGAAGGACTTTGGTTTTGGTTTCGGTTTATGTCCCGCCAGCCCTGCAGGCCTCCACATTTGCTGATCTGGGCAGGGCTTTGCTGACTCTCCCGGGGGGTATGCTGGTAGTGGGAGGGGATTTCAACGCTGTGGGCTCCGGACTGTTGGATAGATACCCGCCCAGGGACACAGGGGGGGCTCAGAAATGGCTTCCAGATTTCCTAGATACGCTTGGTCTGATAGACTGCTGGAGGCTCCGGCACCCCACACAGAGTCAATACACGTTCCACTCCGGGGCGCATGGCAGCCTCTCCAGGATTGACTACCTGCTCACTCTGGCCGCACATGCCTCGTTGGTATCCGAGGCGAGGCACATGGCGCGTGGTATCTCTGACCACTCGCCAGTGTGGATCCGGCTGGATCTAGGTCGGGAGGGAGGAGGGAGGGTGGCCCCCATCAACCCATGGTATTTCCGAGACCCCAAGATGCGCAGCGCCCTGGTAAAGAAGGTAGATAATTACTTCAAGGACAATCTGGGAACTGTGGACTCGGCGGTGTCGCTGTGGGAAGCTTTTAAGACCGTGCTTCGGGGGGAAGCCCTCTCCCTGGTGGTGGCTGCCAAGAATCGGAGGGATGGCGAGGTACGGCAGGTAGAGGAGGAGATCGCGGCCCTTGAGGGGGCTATGGAGGAGGGGGTTACAGAGTCCTCACTGCATGAGCTTTGCTTGAAGCAGACGGAGTATAGGGACCTGGTGACGGACGCCGCTAAGACCCTCAGTAGGGAACAACAGGGCCGCCTGTATGATGTTGGAGATAAGGCAGGGAAACTCCTGGCGTGGTTGGACAGGAAAGAACGAGTCAATAGAGTGGTGCCAGAGTTGACGGGAGAGAGGGGAGAGGCGATTGTGGAACCTGAGGGGATTGTGAAGTGTTTCGCGGAGTATTTTCGTAGGGTTTATTCCTCTGTGTCGGACAGGCCGTCCGAGGACTCGTCGGATCTCCTCCGTGATATCGAGTTGCCCTGCCTCTCTGACATAGATAGGGGCGATTTGGATGGTGACATAACGGTTGACGAGGTGGCGGGGGCTATTCGCACGTTAAACTCGGGTAAGGCCTCTGGACCGAACGGATTGCCGATCGATCTGTACAAGCTGTTCCCGGATAGGGTCGCCCCTCACCTGCGCGCCATGTTTTTGGAGGCGCGGGGGGATGGGATCCTTCCGTTGGATCAGCGGCTGGCGTCGATCGTGGTCATACATAAAGAGGGTAAACCCCGAGATAGGTGCGCCTCCTATCGGCCCATTTCACTCCTCAACGCTGAGCCGAAAATTCTGGCTAAACTCCTGGCGACCCGTTTGATTAGGGTACTTGGCGACTTGGTCCACCCGGATCAATCCGGCTTCATCCCGCACCGAAACACAGCATTAAACCTTAGGCGTCTTCATGGCGTCATCGCCAGGGCGGGCACGCTGCGTGAACCGGCTATTGTGGCGTCTCTTGATGCCACGATGGCCTTTGACACGGTGGAGTGGGAATACTTATGGGCCGTGCTGGCCAAGTTTGGTTTTGGTCGCAGTTTCGTGAGTTGGGTTAGGTTGCTGTACGAGGGGCCGCTAGCGACTGTTGTGGTGAATGGTCGGGCATCTACTCCGTTTCGGCTTGGTAGGGGTACTCGGCAGGGTTGCCCCCTGTCGCCTCTGTTGTTCGCCCTCGCCCTTGAGCCGTTGGCTGCGTGGATACGTTGGCACCCGGATATACGGGGCCTTCGGTGGTCGCCTGATCACGAGGACCGTATCTCGCTTTATGCCGATGATATCCTGTTGTATCTTGCCTCACCTAAGAAGTCACTTATAGTGGTCGGTGACGTACTCGCATCGTTCGGTAGGAACTCGGGGCTCATTATTAATTGGGGCAAATCGTACTTGTACGTTCTTAGTGGCGAGGTCCCACCGATCCCTAGAACATGTTCGATACAGGTCGCCCAGCAGGGTTTCGTGTATTTGGGGATCTTTATATCCATGGACCCTGCTGTGCGCTACGAGAAGAATCTGCTCCCCCCCCTGGCACGCTTGAGGCGAGACGTTGAAGGTTGGCGGAAGTTGCCGCTCTCCCTTGTTGGGCGTGCGGCCCTGTTCAAAATGATGTCTCTTCCCCGCTTCCTCTACGCCCTCCAGAACACTTTGGACTGGGTACCGGCCAAATACTTTCGGGAGGTCGAAGGCCTCCAACGGACGTTGCTGTGGGATGGGCGGCCGCGAATAGCTATTGCAAAGTTGACGCTCCCGTGGTACGATGGGGGCATTGCGCTCCCAGACATCCGACGGTACTATTGGGCCACGCAGCTGAGCGCGATCAACCATGGGTTTTATGGCCCCGCCCTCAGCCCTGGCTATGCCATGGACAGGTGGTTGCTGCGTGGTGGCAACTACTACAGGGCGTTGTATTCGCGGTCCCTAGACTCGTCCCTCACGGGGCCCACAGGTGTGGCGGTGCGTGTGTGGAAGATGGCGACTGACTCGCTGGGCTGGAAGGATAGGCTCACCCTCGCTACCCCATTGTTTGAATCGGAGAGATTGGGAAGGCTCTGGCATACGAAGGGCTTTGATAAGTGGGACCTGATAGGTATATCCAAGGTGGGAGATGTGCTGCATAAGGGGAGGGTGAAGTCCTTCGAGGAGTTGCAGACTGAGTATGAGCTGGGGCCCTCCGAGTATTTCAGGTATATCCAGCTGCGCCACGCCCTCCGATCAGTCCTCGTGGAGGGTGAGAAGGTGCCGGAGTCCTCTCCCCTTGAGGACCGGGTCCTTGATGGTCATATGCCCGAGAGCACGATCTCGCTCATATATAAGAAATTGATTAACGTCCGGGCAGACATGCTTTTGGGGCTGAGAGAACAGTGGACTAGGGATGGCCTTGAGTTGGATAATGAGGACTGGCAGTCAGCGGTTTCTTCTCCTAAGGAGGTTGCGATCCCGTCGCGTCTGAGGCTGGTGCAGCTTAAAATACTGCACCGGGTGTATGTGACGGGGCCAAGGCTGGTCCACATGGGATTCTCGGAGGATGGCCTGTGCAGGAGGGGATGTGGTATGGTGGGCACTTTCCTTCACATCATTTGGGAATGTGGTGTCATTGTGGAGTTCTGGAGGAGAGTCCATGCAGTTATGGGGGAGGTGACGGGCATTGCTGTGCAGCCGGAGGCGCGGTGTTGCCTCCTGAACGTCTGGGGGCCCACTGACCTCGATGAGGCGCAGACCCAATGGGTGACTCTGGGTAACATGGTCGCTAAAAGGGATATCGCGCGATTGTGGGGCTCCTCGGGACCCCCTACACTGACCGCGTGGAAAGAGAACATGGACTGGAGCATGTTTAGGGAGAAGACGGTCTATTGCTCCAGAGGTCGCCCCCGGAAGTGGCATGCCATCTGGGGGTGGTGGAACCAATACAGGGGGGGAATATGTCTTGCTCCGGATCTGGAACCTCCCGAGGAACAGCTTTCCCCCTGACCTTCTTTCCAGCGCAGTTTGGTTTTAGGAACTGTTTTGGGCCTCTGCTGTCCCCCTTCTTCCTCCGTACACTGTCTTGTAACTAGTAGATGAGTGGGGTCCGGCCTCCCCTGGGGGCTTTCACCATGGGCTTTCAATGTTCTTGCCTTGCTGGGGTTTGTTGTGGGTTTTTTTTGTGTTTACCTAAAATTGGACCTTTGCACTACTCTTTGTACTGTACTGGGGACACATCACTGTATCTAACTCTCAATGCTGCCGAACCTTCGGGCTGTCGGCTGAATAGCTGTGTCCTGATTTTTGAAATAAAGGTTTTTCAAAAAAAAAAACAAAAAAAAAAAAACATAGATTATAAGATCTTTTCCAAAGCACTAGCCTTACGTTTAGACCCTATTTTGCCAAGTTTATTGGGCAAGGAACAATCCGGTTTTGTGAAAGGTCGAGTAATCAATGATAATACAAGACTTTTTTTATGTTTTATCTAAGGCCCCCTACTTAATAAATTCTCTTGCAGCAATAGCGCTAGATGCCGAAAAAGCATTTGATAGAATTGAGTGGCAATATCTATTCTATAATCTCAAATGGTTTGGTTTTGGTCCTAAATTTACATCCCTAATTTCCCTTTTATATTCTACTCCACGTGCTGCTGTTTGTGCCAATGGTCTCATGTCATCATTTTTTGATCTTGGCAGAGGAGTGTGTCAGGGGTGCCCCTTGTCCCCTTTTCTTTTTAATCTAGCCCTTGAACCTTTCCTTTAAAAAATCCGTCAAAATACACAAATACACGGCTTTGCGTCCCCCACAACCAACGTCAAACTCGCAGGGTACGCCGATGACATTTTGCTTTTTATTTCCAATCCCAAGGACTCAATTCCTGCTTTCCTAAAGGAGGTCCACTCCTTTTCACTGATTTCGGGTTATAAACTAAATAGTGATAAATGTGAAATCTTACCTCTAACTAAATACACTTTTAAAGCTGACTTTGCTTCAGCAAACTTCTCTTGGAAATCCTCTCATATTAAATATTTAGATTAAAATTTGATGTCTACAATTAAAGGTACAGTAACTTTGTGTATGAATACTTAGCTTCAAAAAATTTCGGTACTTACTACCAAATGGCATACCCTTTATTTATCCTGGTGGGGACGTTTGGATACTATCAAAATGATGCTTTCTCCTATAATTTTATATACCATATCCAACATTCCGGTTCCCATTTCCACCAAACTATTTAAATCTATTACCTCAGTACTATCTTCCTTTTTATGGAATAACAAAAAGCCTCACATGTCTATTTCTAAGTTAATACGACCCAAAACTGTAGGAGGAGTTAATTTTCCCAATTTCCCAGCTTATCACAAAGCGTTTTTGTTGCGACAGGCTTCATATTGGCTGCTTGATCCTATGGAAGAACTTCCTTTATGGATCTCAGTTGAGAAGTCGTTTTTGTCCCCTTTCTCATTCCATGAATATCTTTCCTTTTCTCGCAAACCCCAACCATTATCTACTCCTCTTTTTAAATACACCTCTAAACGTCTTAGCCCTATATATCCTTTATTACATTACACTCTTGAATCTTTTCTAGCTTCACCTATATGGCACAATAAAACTGTATTGATACATAATAAGCCCTTTTACTGGAAAACGTGGAGGCAAAGGGGTTTAAGTTGGATTCACCAACTATTCTCTTACAATGAGTTTGTTTCTTTTTCCTCGCTTTGACAGTTATATAATCTGCCTGCTTCTTTTATTTCTAAATATCATATTCTTCGTAACACTGTGCTTAATGTATTTAATCAGCTCAGCTGCAGGCTTCACAAATCCCCTACAAATGACTTGCAAACAGATCTATCCTCTCTTTTACATACTAAACCTACTGCATCCAAAATTTACGCTTACTTTCATTCCACTGATATAACGCGACAAAAATCTAGTATTGAATTGCTTTGGGAGAAAGATTTTGATGTAGTTTGGCCTTTCTCAATGTGGAACAATATCTGGACTAAAATATGCAAAACTTCAAGAACAGCTAGCCTAACCCAAACATTATTTTACATTTATAATAGGCTCTTGCTATCTCCACATATGCTTAACAAACGATTTCCTCATTTACCAAATACTTGCTGGTCTTGCACATCTCCTGATGCTCATTTGTTTCACATGCTTTTTTCGTGTTCACCTGTATCTCAATTTTGGAAACTTGTATGCTCCCAAATTAATGTGATTTTTGGTACCAATATCCAATCTGTGCAAAAGAAACTTTTTGGGGAAGCCTATCGCCTTCTTGGGATACTGGTGATCTTAATAATATCAAAATTGTCAATCTACTAATAGCAGTTGCATTTCAGTAAATAACGAGAAATTGGAAAGACTTCAGTAAGATTTCTTATAAAGCCTGATGGTATGATGTTTGCCACCACCATCGTTTGGACACTTTTTCTACATTCCCTCTCCAACTGGTTATGAAGAGAACTCACTTCACAACATTCTTTGATAATTATGCAAGACAATACTCTTTGGCTAAACCATCTCAGCAGGAAGTACTCAAACCCCCGTAATTCTCTTTGGTTATTCCTTTATTTCATATGCTAATATGTATTCTATTTTCTCTGTATTTTCTTCAATATGTTTTTAACTTTTATTCTTATTTTTGTATTTATGCTGGAGTATATATATGATATGCTGTTTCTTGATTGATCACATGTTTGTACGATGACACCTCTTTACTTTTAATAAAATTCTCCTTTGAACTGAAAATCTTGTTGTGTTTTTTTTCTCAATAAAGTTTTCACAGGTTTGTGAAACCACAGTTAAAAAAAACAGGTACAGCTAAGCATTTGACAGGTATGTGTGCCTATCCGAGAAATCGTCAGACATTTCCTACTGCCAAGGGGAGGAGTAATTCCATGTCCAGGGTTGGATTGGGGACAAGACACTCCCAAATGGGCTAAAATGTAGTGGTAAAGCTTTCTTCACAGAATCAAATCTCTGTGAAGAAAACAAAAGAAAAAAATGCAATTTCTCTTGGGCAGCTCAATTGGATACGAGAAAAAATATACGCCAATAATAAATTCTAAAACTTTGGACTGCTAAAGGACAAAAACTATGCCTTCCATTCCTCAAATTTCCACTTTAGGAAACCTGAACATGTTAGAATAGGAGCGTAGTGTGCAGTTGGGGCAATGCCTCCCCACACAGTGAACTGTAAATTTATACTTCATGGTGTTAAACAGTATGCTTTGAGCCAAGGGAAGCTAGTGCTAAATTTTGAGTTTAGGAAGTGTGTATGTAAACCTAGAGGCATTTGAAATTAGACAAGCAGCCACCTATTGTACCACCTATAATCTTTTGAATTCATTAGATGATATACAGAGATGAAATATATTGGCATAGTTAAGTCGAGACCCAATAGTGGCAGCCACTGCTGCTTTTTACTCTCCTCTGTCCAATGGTGGAGAAGTTTCCTTAGTATTCTCAAATGAAAGAAACATGAGGATATAATTGTGAAAATCTGATTAGCCAAGATTAAATGACAATCGAGTTTGATTTTCAAGCCCTTCACTACAGGTGAAGGAGTGGCGAGCAGTCCCAGTTTGCTTGGCAATTAAGAGGCCCACCAGAGGTCCACCTTCCCATTGATGACTAACACCTCAGTGTTTTCAACATTTCATTTAAACCTGTTACTTCCCATCCATTTCCAGACAAAGAGCATAAGATGTTAAAACCCCTCATGAGAGGCTTGGCTATTCATTCATCTTAGCAGGATTTGTGAGTCATCGGCACATACAGACATTTTTAAACCCATGCTAGCTAAGGCCCTGGCAAGAGGGGTAACATAGCTATTGGACAAATGGAGGGAGAGAGAAGATCCCTGTGGAACCTCACAAGTAATTTGTTTTTTTGCCCTAAAGTTAGCTATGTTAGTGTTTGCGTACTCCCAGAGACAAAGGACTGAAAACAATTACATTCTCAACCTTCTAGATCTGCCTAGCAAAGGTGGTTGAGAAGAATAGTATGTTCCAAAGTATCCAATACCACAGACAGGTCTAGTAGGTTTAGTGCATTAGTTTTTCCATAGTTGAGGACCATTCATAGATCATCAAACATAGTAACAGGATAGATTCAGTGTTATGTGCCGGATAAAAGCCATCTTGAGCCTCATCCAGGAAAGTAGCCACTTGTAGATGATTTGATAATATGATGGCAACATATTGTTCAATGATTTTTGCTCTGATTGGTAACAAAGAGACAGGGAATTATATTTACTGCCTGAAGGATCAATGGCAGTTATTTTTCAATAAAGGGATCACTGTAGCATTGTTAGAGTAATAAGACCTTGTACCAGGGAAAGATTAACTAAAACAAGCAAAGGGTTCACAATCGCTTTGGCTATCTAAGTAAAAATCATAGTAGAGTATGGTACAATGGAGAGCCTAAGTTTACTTTAGCTATTGTGGGTAGTAAATCTTGACTTGATATCTGTCATAAGGTAGATAACTTAACAGAGCTGATTTCTAAGTCATCACTAACAGGAGGAAATTATCTTTTGCCGATATATTCATCAATGTCTGTAATCTCTCCACAAATTGATTGCAGGCTCACTAATTCTGCAAGAATAGTATTTTTGACTAGCTGAGAAAATCATGCTATCATAACCAGCTAGTCCTTTTTTATAACTCTGCTTTATCATTGTAGAATCTCCGCCAGTACGTTTCTAGCCTGCAAAGTTGCGTCTTAGCTTGGGTTAATTCCTGAAAGTACCAGGGTGCAGGTTTGAGGCGATTAGGCACACAATTGCAAATCAAAGGAACCTGATGGTTGGCTGCCATCAGTAGCCACTTAAATAAAATCCTGCCTTGAAATTAAGGAAAGTAATTTTGAATAAAGTTGGACTTAATGAGAAAATCTGCATTTTTAAACATGTTCACTTTGTTTCATCACGATAGGGAGTACTAATTTTCTTAGGAACTGGTTTGTCCACTGTAGGAAGCTGGCTCTCTATATAGTGCACTAAAACAAAGAACACTATGTAGAGAGTCCAGGGAGCCCCCAATTGGTTTACAGAGGCAATAGTAGATAATGCTAACTCTCTATTTGTGCTAGTGTAGACGAGCTGTTAGGCTTATCAGAGGATAGTGCTAAATATTTGTTGTACTCACAGAGGCAATGAACGAGACACACACTCAAAGAATTAATCAAAACCAATTTGCAACAATAACACATATTTTTATATATAGTTTCAGACCAAGAACTTAGTTCAAAGGTAAATACTTAATTTCTTTTAAATTAATAAAGTTCAGAAAAGAGGTTACAATGGATTCCTATGGAAGGAAAAGGCAGAAATGTATAGCAAATAGCAGAGTTGGTTCTAGGGGTTCCCCATCTGGATTCGGAGTGGTAAGTCACCAATTATCAAGAGACCACCAGCAGTTCATCGGGAGAGTCCAGGATTTGGCTGAGAGCAGGGGGCTGCAGGCGTTTGTAGCTGGTGTGCTACAATGGAGGGGGCCACCTAGAAATAGGCTGCAAAGGACCCCAAAAGGGTGATCAGGTCGGATGGGTCTCTGGAACATGAGAGCACAGCCAGTTCGACGGTACCCATGCCGGGCAGGCTGGATGCAGTGCAGGTTAGTCAGACCCTCTGTGCAAATGCGTTCTTCAAGCAGCTTGCAGTGACAATTTCAGTATTGCTGGGCCACTAACATAGTAGGTTTCAGGGTCTTGCCATTCCTCGATGGGTGCTTGTTTCCTGGGCAGTTGGAGTCCAGAGTGGACTCTGACTGTCGATGTTGGCTGCAGGGCAACCGGTACCCCAGAGATTGGTACGTCACAACTCTGGTCGCTTCTGGTGTCTTCACACTTAATGGGGAGACAGAGTTGACCTCCCAGAGCATCAGTGCATCGGTCGGACCTGGGAGTTGCAAGTTGGTAAACCAGACTCTGTGGGTTTGGAAGCTCCTCAACTCCAAGGGAGTTCTTGGGTGATTAGCGAAGGTCTGGAGGTCTTCTGGGGTTCTTAGAGAGCTCACAGCGGCAGGATGAGACAGTTCACCACAATGGTTGAGTCTTCGAGTGGCAGACAGGGTTCCACGCCAAAAGTCCACAGCAGGCACTCAGTTCTTGGGTTCAGCAGCTTTTCTATGTCAGTTTCTTCTTTAAGTCCATCGAATGTGAAGTTCATGGTTGAGGGGTGCCACGTTAATACTCAATTTAGGGGCATTAAGGCAAGTTCCAGGTAGTAGCCAACGGGCTACTTACTTTAGGGTGACTACAACCTCAATATGACCACTTCCCTTGGGAAATGAGAATAACCCAGACCCTAATAGGCTAAGTCTCTCCAAAACAAGGAGGATTCAGAAAACTGGGGTTTAGATCAGCTGACCCATTTTAGGGGTGATGATGGCTAGGTGTGGTTCCTCCTCCTAATTTAACTAAGTTTCCCTCCTGTCTGCCGCTGAAAAGTGGGTTCAGGACAGGCCACTTAGCATCTTCCACTATCTGGAGAGAACTGGGCTGCATTTCAAAGGCGGCATGGCATTTGAAGTTTCCCACCTTGGAAGGCACTTCCAGCTGGGATGAGATGTGAACACCTCTGACCAGAGCAGGCTTTGTCCCCTGCCTTTTAGAGAGAAGGCTCTCATCCACGAGGCCAGAAACATGTCTAGTGATGGCATGCTGGCTGAGACCAGTCCGCAACCCCACTAGTTGTTGGTAGGTGTTCAGGGGGCACCTCTACGGGGCCGTCTGTGTGCATTTGTTAAGAAATCCAACACTGGCATCAGTGCAGGTTAATTAAGATGACATGTTTGCTGCCAAACATCTTGGGATACAGTGAAGCAATCATGGAGCTGGGCACTTCGTAGTGACAAGTGTCCACCTCATGTACTCGGTAGGGCTTCCCTGTTCACTTACAACGTCTAAGAATGGACTTCGATGTTGTAGGGTCACATCTGCGGAGGCAGATATGTCTACACATGGGATATAGTGCACCCTGCCTTTGGACTGTAATGCTTCTCGTAGGTGTGTCTTATCTATATCTCATGCAGTGTCTGCAGGCATGGCACACAGGGCTCTGTGCCATGTCGACTCTTTGGTTTTCTCTGCACCAAGACACACAGCCTACAATGGCAGTTTGCATGATCTTGGTGAGAGGCCCCTAGGCTTGCACAATTTGTGCTGCAGCCCTAGTGGACCCTTTTCAGTACTAGTGCCCTAGGTACTAGGAGTACAATTTACAATGGACTTACAGGGGAGCTGAAGTCATGCCAATAGTGGAACTGTTTAGGGAAAGAACACTGGTGCTGGGGACCTAATCAGCAGGAACCCATAAGACCCTCAGTTAAAGTTGCACTAGATACCAGGCACAATAGTGTGGGGGATATACTGCAAAAAAAAACCAGTTCTTACATCCACTTAAAGAGACTCCCACAATGTAATGGGATAGTGATCAGGCTAATGGCGGGGGGAGACAAGAGGTGTGTTTAATGGCACATTAAAGGCCCAATCTGATCTGAGATGTGACCTTTCATGTGTGTAGGAACCATAATTAATTGTCTAAGATTAAGAGAATGCATTTATCCAATGAATGTCCTATCCTTGGTCCTCACCGGTTCCTTATCATTCTAATGAGTACTAAAATTGACTGTTATCAACAAATGTGAACATTGGTTAATGAGGGAACTTACAAGTTCATAAAATTCTGGGGAAAGAAGGACATGTCATAAAAGTCAGTAAGTGAGCAGGATCAAACAGGTGATCAAATTGAACTGTAATTCTGCCATCAAATGTTCAGTGTCTTTAATGGAGCTTACAGGGCAAATAGTGGATTTAATGCTTTCTCTCACTACGACGGCTACCCCTCATCCCATTTTTTTATCTAGTGTATTTTGAAAATGGACATCTTGTGGCATCGTCAACAGGCAGTTTCCTTCTATATAAAACATCAATCTTCTCTTTGTAAAAAGATCAAACAATTCCTCTTTATGTTTTGGCCAGGAACATGTTTATGTAAGCAATATTCATATGAAGACTATATAGGCATTGTTTGTAATCTTGAACTCAGTGTGTACTTTGGCTGAGCAGGCAAGTCAGCCATGATCACAAATCTTCTAACCTAGACAGAGTGCCAGGCCTTATTTGAGAGGCAAAAAGTTGTAAGGATTTAAACTGGTTTGAGGAATCAAATTTCAAACTGGCACACTGGCTGGCTCCTGGGCCCATTTGGCTTGCTGGCGGGCTTACATTTGACGTGTCATTGGCATGCCGTCTGCACGGATGTGCTGCACTCATAATTATGTATGCGTGCTCTAAGCATTAGCATCCAAGCAAGAGTGCTGACCACCTATGCTTCCCAGCCAGAGGCGGCTACTCTGCTAAGGCAGAGAAGTGCTGCCCCACTGCTTTTCAGCAGTGGAAGGAAAAATAAAATGATAATAACTGAAAGTTATTATCATTTTATTTTGTCCTGTTGCAGGCGCGGCAGCTTTGCCAGGCGGCGCGGGGCTGCTCTGCTGACAGAGCTGGGGAGGAAAGGAGTAGTTTGCACTCCCTAAAGTGCACATGAATGTTTGGCCAGCCCCCTGGGGCCAGCCAAACATTCATGACACTCAGCATGTTCTGCACCAGGCTGTGTTACACAGCCTAGGTGAACAACATGCACAGGCTCCAGGGGCGGCTGGTGGATTTTGAAACTGGTGCGGCGAAAAATGTGTACCCTTGTACAATGTGCGAGCGAGCGAAGCGAGCGAGCCCGAACTGAAAAAGGAGGGGGCGGGGGGGTTTCCTCCCGCAAGAAAATTTTGCAAAAAATGTATTCAAATGGTGGGGTTTACACCACATATTTACTGTAAATTTTTGCAAAAACAGGATCCAAATATAGCATTTTAAAGCACAAGTGTGAAGAAAACATTACAAACATATCAAAAATGTGCCCAATCCTCTAACTGTTCTGCTTGCAAAACGACCCCCAAGCCAAGCACACACAGCCAATGGGAAGAGGCCCTCTAAGTGTTTTCTACCTTTAACACATCTCTTCCTCTTTACTGTATTGGTTAATGAAGTCATCAAGGCTCACACCATTGGTAAGACCGTACATTGCAAATACTTTGAAAATTAGATGGCGAAAGAGATCCATACCAGGATTGCAGTTCATCCTTGATTTTTTTAAGATTAGCCAGACAAACAGAAATTATATTTCAGCAAACTGTGTTTATTTTGCAAAATATAGCATTTATATACTATAAATGTACACTGACAGAAAGTCCACATAACAGAAATTGAGGTGCAAAACATACAAACCTGACGACAAGATTTTGGGTGGAAAGCAAAGATATACTGAAAAAGACAGATATGGTTTATAAAGTGTTTCAAAATTTACAATAGAGAAAAAGGAGTTAACACAATAAGTTTAATTTTTAAATTGAACCATAAATAATAAAACATATAAATGTAGAGCATTACAAGAAAAAAAATTGAAATCAGTGAAGAAAGTAATTTGCATTTAGAGCCTCATTTATGAGGTTTTGCTGTAGGGCAGAACAGTAGGCCTTCCTGCTGCCCTGCCCTACAGCAAAAAAAGAGGGCACAAATGTACCGTATCTATCTATACTGTCCTTTCCCCATGCACCGGCACACAATAAGCTGCTGTGCGCCAATGCAGGCACTGCTGCACCATGGGGCACTGGTGCCTGCATTGCGGGCAATTACAAGAGGCGTTTTCCTCTTTCCCTGTGTGCTGCAGAAGGCAATATGCATAGAAAAAAGAAAAATGTATGCAAAACCTCATAATCATAAAAACATATTTAGAGGCATAAATCAGGGTGCGTCAATCATAGTAAATAAATTACATTTCCTAGCACCACATAATCACATTAGGGCCTGGTGCCCTATTAACCTAACAGTCCCCCTGGCCAACTGGCCATCTCAAAAGGAACTGAAATGCCCTATGTCCAAAAAGTCAGGGCACGCTGCCAATGCAGCAGAATTCAAGGGTGCGCAATTGCGCATACCTAAACGTTGCAGCTGGCACTAAGTGCTGCGCAGCTGTGAAAGTATGGGCAAAGGAGTGCATCTCACGCCTAACTCGAAAGACAGGCCCCCCAAAGACAGAATGGCCTAAACGATGCAGCTACCCACTACTTGCTGGGCAGCTGTGAAGATTAAATGAAGGCCTGGGCTCTCACTGGGCCCTTGGAATCAATGTGCGAAATGTTGCAGCTGCACGTGCTGGTGCGGTGCAGCTGTGAATAGGGAAAGGGGCCCTGGCACCACTGTGCCCTCGGGGCCACCACTGGGGCTTTTTAAATCACATTCCCCCCCTCCCACTGGAGCACAAAGGCTCTCCAAACAAGATGCCCCCAAATCGTGGCAGCTGCCCTCTAGCAAGCGGGGCATCTGTAAATGAAAATAGGGGCCCGGCACTACTGTACCCTCTGGCCCCCACGGGGCTTGTAAATAAACTTGCCCCACGTTGGAGCGACCCGCTGCCAGGTGGGGCCGCTCATATAATGTGCCTCGAACTGGCACCAACTAAGGCTGGCACTCGCAGTGCCTTGGGGGTGCAACACTGTGCCTCACAAGGCACCATAACAAGGATGAAGCTCCTACTCACCGGGGCTTGCGCGGGGACTCTGCTCCTTTCTTCCCGGTCTCCTCTTCACCCGGTCCCTCTTCTGGGACTGGGACTTCACCAGGGCTACACACGCGGGGCTCTCTCTCCGCTTGGGAGAGCCCTGCCAGGAATCCGGCCCCCTGTTGGGGCATGCGGGGCTCCCTCTTCATCACAGGAGCCCCGGAGGGGAAACGGTACAGGCGCTGCCTACCCCGGCCGCTTCTGGGTTGCCTTCCCCATTTCTCCAGCTACCGGGGGAAGGCGGAAATGGAGCCCGTGAGGCTCCGCCCCACGTCAGGCAGCCTCGCCTGACTTCCGGGTCACAGCAAGAGTGGCCCAGAGAGGAATCCTTAAGCGGCTCGGGCCACAGCGGTGAAACGCGGGGTGGGCCCCCGCAGTTAAAAAAAAATAAAGATAAAGTTGTCAATGAGGGTAGGCTCCCTCTCGATTTAGAATGCAAAGAGGGGTGGGCTCCCGCCATTTAAATAAAAGTATGAGCGAGGTAGGCACCCGCAATTCCGGCACCACGGGGGAATCCCTACAACGGAGATTCCCTTTATGACAGCAGCTGAGCGCTGCGGAGCATACACGCTCCTCTTCTTGGCAAAATAAAAATAAAGCGCTCACAGGGCACTAGAGGCACCAAAAGTCCCGAAGGTCCTGGGGGGTGATAAGAAGAGCCCCAGGGTCCAAACAAAAAGGTCCAGGGGGGCTAGGCAGGGCCCAGGGACGCAAGCCCTCATGGCAGCCCCCCCCACCCCCGGGCCCCAGCAGCAGCATGCCCCCAGCAGGAACAGCACACCAATAACTGAACATTTTCATGGGGCCACAGCCCCTATATTTATAGTACATTTCCCTTTGTGTAAAACTGCAGGGCATGGGGGAACGAGGGGGGATTTGGAGCACTTTGTTTTGCCCAGCTCCTCTGCCCTTTGTCAGGTGGGGGCTCAGGGATCAGACACACCACAGGGGGCAGAGCCAGCATTGTGCAGGCTGGGCACAGTCCTATTCAGAGTCGGGGGATTTCTCCTCCCACCACTCTCAGCTCAGGTGTCCCATTCAGCCTAGTGCTGACTCACCCTGCCCCTCCTGGAGCCACCCACACCTCTCAGCTCCTGTCACTCACAAGCCAGACATGCAATTCACATCAGGCAGGCAGACACACAGCACACAGAAATGCCAACTTCTAAAAGTGGCATTTCTAAAATAACCACAATGAATCTGCGCACACCATTGCACAGCATTTATTCACACAATTTTAGACATACCAGACTTCACCACACTGCTCAGCGCACGCACTTTACACTGGACCACAGTGCTAAAGTGTCCAGAGGCCTAAAACCACTACCACCATGTCAGAGCTGAAGGCAAAAAGTTCAGGGGTGAACCTGCCTAGAAGGGCCAAGTCCAACAGGAGTCAAGCTCCTTATTTTAATTTCTATTCAGTGGCAGCTTCTTATTCGCCTTAAAGGTATCTTCTGGTCGGGGCATGGGTGAGTTAAACTCAGAGCAGCAGGCTGCACTGAGCCAGAAGTGGGGGGCTCTTCAAGGTGATGACACGGGACCCCCCACTCGAGCTTTCCTAGATGACCCCTGCAGCACTCAATCACCGGTTCCCAGAGAACACTGCAAAGGTCCTACAGCACATGAAAAATACATCTATTAGACGTCAACACAATAGCCCCTCCCCCACTCACCCCACTGTCCCACGTTCACTACCTCTCTGCGGCACATAAAACTGCTCGAATCTCCCACGACTCTTGTTCTAAGCCCATGTGGTTCCTTCATCTGTAGGGGAGACATGTCTGCCTGATGCATGGGGTCAAAAAACATACAGAAAATATCCCCTGCCGATCAAATGCCTGATTTTAAAATAATTTGTAACTCGCCTATACATATTTGTTTAGTTCCAATAATTCACCGTGCACTTGTGATTGCAATATTTCTGATGCGTAGTTATCACACTTGTATGTGGCTTTTCCAGACTCATTTATTTCTTTATTTGCAGCTGACAGTGTTTCACTCCAACGCCTGACTCTACTCTTTCTGCTTTTCCATAGGCCGGCGTTGTGGATAAAAGTAAAATGCAATGGAACGTGTTTTACATTCTAGAGCAGCGTGAAATGTAGTGTATTTGTGTCGGTCACAGACTGGTGCCGAGCATCCCCAGCTTTGTCTGATTAACCCATTTTACCGCCTCCTCACAAGTCAAGGTTCACTAGTGCGAGTTTAATCCTCACTCGGGCGGAGAAGCCTCTTCTCTGTTCATGTCTGTAAGGATCTAAGCTTCTCCTGTGTGCTCACAGGTCCACAGGCCTCATATGCATGACCCGCCCCCCCCCCCCCCGTTGGTGGGGGTTTGGGCCCGTACAGACCTGGGTAAGACACCTTTTAGTGAAAAACCAATTATGTGAATTAACAGATGCTTGTTGTGAAACAGTTAATAGTAGGGATTTTTTTTTTTAATCAAACATGAATAAAAAAAAATTTACCTGCAGGTAACTAAGTATTTTCTGTTTAATGTATCTGAACTGTGCGGTGTGCGGAGTAGCAGAAAGGAAACGTTAACAAGCATTTGCAATGCAATCGGTCTCGCCTTTGGGACCTTTTTTTTTGCATCTTTTATATAGCGCGAACTCCACCCGAAGGTATTGGAGCGCTTTACATTGCACCGTATTCACATTACACATTCAGCCTCAGGCACGGGGAGATTAAGTGATCTGCCTAGAATCACTGGATGTGGACGCGACCTCGAGGGCGAGGCTCGAACCCTGGTTTCCTGCACCAAAGTCGGCAGTTTAAGCCGACGGCCCATATTTTTAGCCACGCAGCACATTATCGCACGCCACTGTAACGTCGCCCCTCTCACATGCATTTTCAGCACAATGACATCCATGTGTGATCGCCACAACACGTGGCAGACCCAGCGATTTCCGGTGAATATTACACACATATATATTTTAATTAAAGAAGCATGAGTAAAAGCAGTAATTTGTAACGAATGGCTGAGCCAATAAACCGGAGTGCGCATTGATAACATACATGGGATATCACAGGCCTGCCACGTGGAGGGTGGGAAAGGATTACTGGAAAAGATGGCTCAGCGAGTTACACAAATATAGAAGTAGCCAATAAGCGCCGCAACTGATACATAGGTTTTGCTGCTTAACCCTATATATGGATGAAAGTCCCAGTCAGCCGTGCTAATAAATATTTAAGGAATAATGGTGGTTTTACATGAGTGCCCCCTGCCTCTATGGTGCATCGCTCCCCAGACGCTTTTAAACAGTTTGAGCTCAGCTAGCAAAAACCGCACCGCAGAGATGTCCTAGTTGTGTGGCATTTCTAGCGAGCTGGCAGGGCTGGGGCAGGCAGTTGCTATTGTTTCTTATACTAGCACTCTGAGTATTTCCTGGAATCCACTGTTTCACACAAAGGGAAGGGGACGCAAGTGAACTGGCAACATCTTCATTCGTTTTTCTTTCAGCTTGTTCAATCTTGCTTTTTTCAGTGATTTTTTTTCTTTCTTGAAGCCTTGACATCTGTGGGCTACCACATCCGATCCAACTGAAGGATGCACTTCCTCATCACACCTAGGTTGCCAGCATCAGCATGTCTACGGAGGTCCCCGGGCCCTCCCTTGGCAGGGTTAGAATCAAGGGTGCTGACATGCCATTGCCAACCCTCCCGATTCAGGCGGGAGAGGGGAGACTACCGATTTCAAGGCTAGTCTCCCGCCTCCCGATTCCTGCAAAAACCCGATTTCTCGGGGGCACAACACTTGCATCACCCTCGCTCTCTCTGCCATTGCGCTCCATGCTTCGGAAAGGTAAAAAAAAACGTGCATTTGCGTTTCAAATGTCCGGACCGGTCCCGCAGCAGCACACGACCAAAGCCCATACATAAGGGTAACTAACCCGATTCTAGGCCCCAATCTCCCGATTTTTTTGTTTTTTAATCTCCCACTTTGCTTTCTGTTCTGAAATGTTGGCATGTATGCCACACACAGCAGAACCCCTCCGTTGTTTGGGTTAATTGATTGCATGGCCATACTCACTTCGCTTGATCGCTTCTCACTTTCACTTTCTCTGAATTTGATGACAGACTGACTTACCCGTTACCGACGACAACGTGATGATGCCATGCTCGACCTGGCTGGCTCGATCGATGTTCTCAAGCCGGCTCCTCGTCCACTCGTCGTTACCAAGAAGAAGACTGCAGCAGTGCACAGCGTGGCAATACCAATGTGAGAGCATGCATGCACAACAAGCCCAAACCGGAAAATTCTGGAATTGGTCTTTCGACTACTCCCCCAGACCCCAGCAAACCAATCACTTGAACAACAACAACTGTTGCTGGGTCTGGTGGAGGAGACAAAGGCCACTGCCACACCCCCACAAACTCTAAGCCTGCCGGAATGCTCCACCCTCGGCCATTGGAATTAATGGATGGCCTCCAGCTCCGCCCTGGGCCAAGGGAATAACGCCCAAAATCGAAATGCTATTCTGCTAGTTAGACACAGGCTGCACCCAGCAGTGTGTCGTCACTGCCCTGCTTTCTGGCTCTAGGTCGAAGAAATCTTCGCCCAGCCAAAAGCATGTGCAGCAGACACTGCAGAGCAAAGGCCATACCCCCACACCCCCCTAAAGAAAACCCCAATTTTGTACATGTTTGTTCACTGACACTAGCAGCCAGCACAATTTATTCCTAGCTGCTCAGTGTTTTTCAACAGGCATTTGTTTTGTCCCCCAGGGTGGGAGGGTGACGCCCATCTCACCCCTATGCACCAGCCTCCCCTGACAGGCTCCCTGTCCCCATCTGACAGCTGTGGTTTGGCGCTCAGACCAATCACAACACTGAAATACAGCATTGTGATTGGCTCAGGAGAGGCTCAGCCTGGGTGCTTCCTGTGCCTTGTTCCGGCCAGAGAAGAGATGCGACGAGGATGCCGTGGCGAGGGAGGACGGTGCGAGGAGGTAAATTGAATTTTATTTGAAGTTTTTTTTAATTTACACCTCATTTCCGTAACAACCCACCCACCCCGCTGCCCCGCCACCACCGATCCATGCTGGCCACCCTTACTTTAAATGCAGAACAACTCACTTCAGTGCACAGCAAAATGAGACAGAATTATAATCTAAGTGCATCCAAACTAAATATATACTGGAAAACTACACTGAGAAGGTAAACCCATGTGTAATTCAGCACACTGATCTAGTTTCAGCATCATTCTGAAGGTTAGTGGTCTTTCGAAACACCAGATCCCGACAGGATGTGGGTCTCATTGTGAGTTGTTATCTTTACTCCTCTGTCTATAATGATATTTTACTGAGTACATCATTATCCACTGTTTAGCGCCTAGCGGGCCGGTCGGGTATTAAATCCAACAGCAATGCTTTAGGCAGTCAGTGAGTCACAGTTATGAGGAATTCAGAGGCGGGAGAATTGCCCTTTAGTCTACTAGAGAAGAATTTTATTAAAACTTTACCGTGACAATGACAGCAAGGAAATATGGCATGTTATATTGCTCCATAATTCATGAGAAGGCCTGCATTGACTATATTCTGAACATTTTTATAAGTGATATAGCATACTGAATATTGTTAATGGGGTTAGAATGATAATTAATCATTATACATTATCATTATTTATTTATATTTAGTGAGAAATTAATCAGATTAGTGTGGCTCCTAGATGCAAGGCATAGGGTTCTCGGTACTTAATTAGAGGAGCTCGTAATCCTTATGACCATATACATGCATTAATTCAAAAACCTAAATAAACTATTTTCATTCCTTCATTAGATGAAATCAGAAAGAGTGCGACACCTACAAATCCTTCAGCAACCAGCGTGCAATTAGCTTGCATGTGTTTTTGTGAAATGAAATCATCGTTGGTTTGACAGCCACAGGATGCACGACCATGTTATTTCTCAGTTATGCGATTTGAAATTATGTTGCTTTCCCGTGCTGTAACAGTATCACTACAGAGTGCAATACTGTTCTTTTTGTTGTTAGGACCTGAAAGTGGCTCAGGAGATGGAGCACACAAACTATGTGTTGTACCCTATTCAGAGGGTCACAGGGCAGACAGAGGCATACGGGGTACAGGTTAGCGAGGGGAAGCAGTCACAGCCTTCTCAGGGAGGTAGTGTGGGGACGAGAGCTCAGTCCTCAGCAGTCAACCAATAGACATCATTTCATAATGTCCAGCCTAGTGCTTCTCTTACAGATACAAATAAAGGGGCAGATTTATGAGCCCCTTGCGCCACTTTTGCGTCACTTTTAACATGGGAAAAGTGACGCAAAAGTGGCGCAATGGGCTCATAAATCTGCCCCAAAGTACTTTAGCACCTGAGTTAGAGTTTGGCGGACAGGGTACTTTGTTACAAATACAACAGTGTACCCTGTCCAAGAAACCCTTGATCCCCCAGTGGCTCTGTTGACGGAAAGCTACCTCCGATTGTAGGATGAAGTATGGGACATTGGAGGAAGGCCTTTCACCACCCGCCCTATTTATGGTGTAAAATCCTTTTTTTCTTTTCATCACCGCCAGGCTATGGAAAAGAAAACAAAACTACTTACCCCCCACACTTGAGAAAGAACTCCCAAAGTGTGCGGGTCACTAGCCTTTTATTTTTCAGAAACAAACTCCTGGTTTCCTTAAATGTACAGAGATGGCTGCTGGACCTGCAGTCCTTTCTAAATTTGATAGATAGAGTAACATCCATCAAACTGTAAATTAGGCCCTTAACCACAGGCAGAATTAAATAATACATGAATCAATAGAAACATCTTAGATGGCTGCGAACTCATCACTACCTAAGAAAAATTATTGTGTCCTCATGTAACGCAACTGGTGCTTCGTAAAGCGCTCTGATACCCGATTCAGGTCAAGTTCGCGCTATATTAAACTCTGTTTAAAAAAACGACAGTTGACCAACTTACATTGCCCATGAAGAAACTTTGCAAGGAAGGTTCTTAATTATTACATTTCTGAAGGTAGCCCTGTCTCCATTCTCAATCATTTCAGTGTCTGGGTCACCTCCCTCTAACTAGAGGAATGCACTTCCACTGTCTGGGGAGAGATGTCCACATACTACAACTTGTGCCATGTAAAACAAAGGGTATTCAAAATAGATCCCACTGGTCCTAATACTCAGACAACACACAAGGTCCTACTACCATACATGTGCTACACACTGTACACACATACACATTCAGCATGTACACAAATTTAACATAACAATGTAACTTTACATGAGAATATCTAGTAGACTCTCCTCTTCTTTAAAACAGTGAAAATGGTCTGGTCACACTGTAGAGTCATAGAATATGGTATGGTGCCAACATTACTTTATGTGATGCACCCAGGACATGAGCAGTAGTCCGGTGCCCACTATGAGGCCACACTTTGAACGACCCTCCAAGTCAAAGAACAGACTCTAAGCTTGTCAATACCACACCCAGGCCTAGGTTTCTGCACTCACATTAGATTAGTGATGTGCCAGGGCCAAAATAAAAGGCATGATGTCAGTTCCCACGCAGGGTAGTGGTATACACCTGTTATCCACGCAGGAGACATTTCAGCCCCAACACTATGGTACATGCTTTAAAATATTTTCCGCAAACTTTACAGAATCAATACCATTTTGATATGTGAAAGCAAAGTAACAGAGCTCTGGCCATGGTCATTCAGAGAAATTCATATTTGGATTAAGTTGACGGCCTCATCTTGGATCTATCAGCTACAAACAGATGCTAATTTCAAGAAATTCAAAATTCTGTCCAAAATGGGATCTGTGATTAAACATCTGAAGCACACAGTATGATGTGTTTTGCAGGTATTGAAGGCCACCAGTTATCTTTTAAATGGTGTGTCTCTGCTATTGGTAGGCATCGCCCATAGAGGCGCTCCTATGTTTTTTACAAGACTTCCAAATACGCAAACCTATATCTTAAATGGCAACAATAGGTCTGTAAATCGGCAAAATCTTGCCTTATTAAGAGACAGATTGTATGAGGATATTTTCAAAGTGCTTTTTAATTACAGTTGTGTAGGGAACGAGTCAATGTGTGGAGTAAGGATGTTCCGAATCTTGAATTCATTAACCAAGAAGTGTCATTTTCGTCTGCAAAATCTCTCACTGCCGTGAGAGACTCAACATGTTGAGGAAGTGTCCTCCTTTTTAGGTCTCGCCTGACCCAGCGCATGCGCTGGCCTGGCGAGACATTTAGTAGGTGGGTTTAGAAAGTGCTACCCACATTTTTGTGCTGGCGACAAGCTATAGTGCACGATGGCGTGCACAAGCAGACCTACTCCCTGCAT
Organism: Triturus cristatus; assembly: GCF_964204655.1. Taxonomy (NCBI): domain Eukaryota; kingdom Metazoa; phylum Chordata; class Amphibia; order Caudata; family Salamandridae; genus Triturus; species Triturus cristatus. The sequence goes on along the minus strand of NC_140583.1, from coordinate 577,295,772 downwards.
TCCCCCCTCCCACCTCGCCCAGCCATCTGCCTTTCCTGCACCAGCCTTCAGCAATTCACTGCGTCGCCTTACTTTGCGCACAGGAGGAATTCCATGGGCATTGCAATGTGTGTTCCCATGCAACTCCCACGGGCTTTGACACATTCCCAGATTTACGAGGACTTGTAAACCTGGGAATGCGTCAAAATCGTACACCTCCCCTGGGCAGACCTAACAAGGACGAATAACTTTATTTCTCCTCTTTTTTTCCTCTTTCTATGTGTGCTGCATTTTGTAGCATGCATAGAGGTAGGAATACACCTCTATGGATTGTTTCTGTGTCCCTTTCAGCACTTAAAAAATCCTGCTGGCAATACAGGCGCCCTTGCACAATGGTGCATGGGTGCCTGCATTGGCGATAAAAACGATGGATTTAGGCCCATATCTCTGTACTGGGGTGAATGTATGACATTGTTCTGCATTCTGTCCATCAATTGTTCTGTTTGCATTTGTCACCACGAGTGGGACAGGTATGCTCAGGCGTGAGTCCCGTGCTCTTCATGCCACTGGAATCAAGCTATCCTGGCTGAAGAGGGGTGAAATCCTGAAACCGGTCCTAGGATGCTTGTTTGCAGTCCAGGGAGGACCTGGCCTGGCAGTTCGGGCTGGACTGTTCCCATTGGGCACAGGGTCAAGACTGATTTGCATATGGCTGATTCCAAATTGGACTGGCATGGAGAGCAAAAAAATGATGGATTTAGGCCCAGATCTCTGTACTGGGGTGAATGTATGACATTGTTCTGCATTGTGTCCATCGATTGTTCTTTTTGCATTTGCATTGGCGCTAGGCTGCCGAAAAGATGTCAGCACAGGGAGAAAGGACAGGAATTTACCATATTGGATAAATATGAGGGCATTCCTGCCCATAAATAAGGCCCTAAATTCATTAATACAGCTGGGGGTTGACATGTGCACTAATATTATACAAACCCATGTTTTGCTTGTTTGCACTTGCTGCCAGTTGAGGATTGGATTCAGAATGAATCCCTATGCATTGGCAACAAAGCGTTCGTCTTAATCAAGCCTTCAAACCTGGAATAGACATTTAGACATTACACTCCTCTTTGTTAAAATTGTATAAGGAAAGACTCTGAGTCTTGATTGTTAACAGTATTCACAAAATCAGATTAGGAGGGTAGTCTGATTCAGTCTTGGGTTGCAGACTTTGCAATTATTTGCCTTTGTTGTTGTGAATTATGGAAAATCCTCTTTCTGTCTAAAAAAAATCTAAAAACCTAATATGTTCCTCAAAAATAAAATTCCTGTGCTCACTGCAGTCTAGTTTTTCTACTCTGGAGTGGCTCCTATAGAAGGCCTAACCCTAGACAATAGGATGTTGGTTATTTTACAATTTACTTTTTAAAGCATCTGAGAACTATTCTGGTTAGACACTTAACATTAGGAGATAGGATACAATGCAAGCTCTTCAAAGAGCCAATGTAAAATTCTGTGAAACAGAGACAGTGTTTCATAGTATCATACTTTCACCACACAAATAAGAAAACCTCCTACATATGGCCCTCTTCGAAGTCACTGCATCTGGTAGGATGGAGGATGCCAAATCAACTGGTACCATAATCGAACCAGAGAAATTATCAGGATGGGTCCAGAGAGCCATTTGCATGCGGGGCAACTCAAATTGTGCACTTATTGCAGAGCATAGGAACTTATTGCTTTTGCGTTTGTACCCCAAATTGGGGGGACTAGCTTCCACCGAGGTGGGACCAGAGGCAAAGGGGAATATCTTAAGAGATTCCTTTCTAAAGGATTTGTAGATATTTGTACAGGCCTTCAAGGCCTTGGATAAAGCCCAGGCCTCCCTTGTGAAGGTTTTCAATCCTCTGGTTTTTGGCCGCAGCAGGAGACGCTCTTCAGGCCGTTTCCTTTCATAAGGTACCAGAGGCAACCAAGGCCCTTGTTGGACTTGGCTCTTTTTCCCTCATTTTTTTCGTTTTTGTAGTGTTAAGGTGCAGGTGTTCCCTTCTCCCAAGATGGCTGCCACAGACCCCTGCTACTGCAGGGTGGTCGTTTTTCATAGTAGCACCCTAGCTGCCAGGAGCTGGCTGGGACCCACAACAATGTTGCGACACCAGCCCGCCTTTTTGTCCCATAGGTAGAGTGGGGAAGCTCCTGGAAGATGCTGGAACCTTCTAGAAGGGAGGTGGGGTTTTACTTTTGCCGCCTTGGCTAGAGGTCACCTGACCTAGGGCTACTTAAGAGTGGGAGGGAAACTTTTGTGGTGAGTTGGCCATTGGGGTGAAGCAGAGCTGGAAGAATCCACCAGGAGTGTAGGCGGTAGGGCCTAGCCAGGGACTTATGCCTCTGAGAGTGACAGGATTTAGGTACTGCCTCTTAAGTGAGTGAGGTGCCCTGTGAATCCCACTGATCTTGCCCAGTAGTAGGAGGACCCAGAGACTCTCTGCCAACCTGACTAGGAAGGACCTAGTCGCCCTCTCCATCCCTACCCCTGTAACAGAACCCCTTAAGGGCGCCAGATACATCTGCGCCAAAAGACTTCATCTGTCAACTGAGAACTGAAACCTAACTTTAAGAACTGAGACTGCATGACAAGAGCGAGCTGTAAGCCTTGAATGCCAGAGCTGAGACTGCGTGTCCAAGCTAACCTATTGAACTAATTGCTAAACCGATTGCCAAGCCACCGGGGATCGACCAGGTACTAGCGCTGTGACCCCCGCGCTCCCTGCCCTGGTCTGGGACCCCCGGCAGCGTGCTCCGCTGAGCACTTTACCCCATCCCTAATTTGAGCCCCCCCCTGCGACGACGAAGCCAGCGCGCTCACCGCCGCGGCCTGGAGGCCTGGAGGAGTGCCCTGCTGTGTCGCGAGGCCCAGGCGAAGCCCGGGGCCCCGTCGCTGCCGTCGCAGCCGTGTGAGGAGGTGCGCAAGGTCGGGGCCGAGTTCCCCCAACGTCGTGAGGACGGACGCCTGCTGACGCCGAGACGGAGGTAAGCCCGGAGGCCGAGATCCCCCCTGGTGCGCCCCCTGCTGGTCTGGGAACCACACCGCACTTGGCCCGGGTTGTCCCCTCCGTGGGAGTCCCCTACCCTGCCTGCGCGACGGAGAGACCCCGCCGAGGGATCCTGTCCGTGCCCCCCCTTCCACGATACTGAGTGCGGTGCTCTGTGAACTGCACCGGAGCATAAGGACCCGCTCCTCAAGTCCGGTAACCCTCCCCGCTGGAAGCCGTCCCAAGTACGGACTGACATTACCCTCGTGTGGCGCTTCACCCCACCGACTCCGCTTCCCCAGCCGGAGAGACCGGGACTGCGAGTAGCGTGTTATGTTATATGCTCTGCTCGAAAGTATTTACATGTCGATGATCACGAGTAGCGTGTTATGTTATATGCTCTGCTCGAAAGTATTTACATGCCGATGACTGCGAGTAGCGTGTTATGTTATATGCTCTGCTCGAAAGTATTTACATGTCGATGATCACGAGTAGCATGTTACGTTATATGCTCTGCTTGAAAGTACTTACATGCTAAGGATCACGAGTAGCGTGGTATGTTATATGCTCTGCTCGAAAGTATTTATATGCTAATGATCGCGAGTAGCGCGTGGTGTCATATGCCCGGCTCGAAAGTATTTACATGCCCAGGGTTACGAGCGGCGCATTGTGCTATATGCTCTGCTCAGAAGTAGTTACAGGCAACTGATTAAGAATAACGCATTGTGTTATATGCCCTGCTCAAATGTATTCACAGGTAAATGATTGCGCGTAGCGCTTGGTTTTATATGCTTTGCTTCACAGGATTAGGGGCCATCGATTACGAGGAGCGCTCAGTTCTACAGACGCCATGTTGATGAACCCAACGTTCCCCCTTACAAGTAGTGTGCTGTGTTAGACGGCCTGTTCAGGGAAAGACTTTACATAAGCGCGCACAGCGCTAGAATCTCCCGCATTTAACCCGCGGGCGTGGGTACATGAACGAGGTTAGGCACTGCATAGATATCACCAAGAGTGTCGCATGTACTGAACGATGGTATTATGATTCATGTATTACCTTGTTATTTCCTGAACTGCAACTGACCAGCTATACTTGGATAAACTTGAAGTATTTGCATAATTTAAACGGTGTGGCGTCCCTTATTGTGTGTGACTCTAGTCCATGAGAAGCGTGTGGTGTATGGTTGCTTAACACATAGCCCTCTGATTGCCTGACCGGCTCGCGCCACGTTACCGCCCTTAGGGCCTGGTGAACCCAGGTTCCTACAGCCCTAAACAGGTAGACTGGTCTCCCCAGAGAGGATTCTGCTCTTTCTTTTCATCCAGAAAAAAACTTCAGCAAGGTTGTAACAACGGAGGCTGCAAAGGAACCCGCACCTCAACAGGTGAGAACTTAATCTTCCCAATAGAATTTTGGGGCTCCCCTGTGCAACCGGTAAGACCACAACCCTTCATACTTAGAAGGGATCTGTGGCATTACCAAACAAGAAATCCTAGAATTAGAGAGCAAATGGGCCATTGAAGCTCATTTTCAACCTGTAAGAGTTCAATGGTTGGTTGGTCTACAGGCACTTTAAGATAGAGGGCAACCATCTGTTGTGAGACATGCTGCAGCAGGGAGACTGGCTGATCAGGTTGGACCTGAAGAACGCCTATCTGTCAGTATCAAATTTTCTTCCACATCAATGTTTCCAACAGTTTTTAGCAAAATCAAGTATGGGAGGTCAAAGTATTTCACTTTGGCCTATCATCTACCCCGTGGTGCTTAGCAAAAACCTTTGAAGCCCATTGGGGCACGGTTGTGAATGCAGGGGCTAACTGTCTATTTGCCTAACATGATTCCTAATGGCGCAGGACAACAACACACTTCTACAACAAACACAGGTAATGATCTCCTTGCTGGATGATCTTGGAATTGTGATTAGCAAAGTGAAACCGAACTTCACCCCAAATCACAGGATGGAGTTTCTAGAGATTAATAGTCGGCTCAGTCAAGGAGACCCTAAAGTTTCCGAACAACAAGTTGAAGATGATCAAGGAGGAGTTATAAATGATGATATCTGCTACTACATTTACTCTATGACATCTAACGCGACTAGGTCTCCTAGCATTGTCTATTCAGGCGATATTCCCGCGACCCCTGCACTACAAAGCCTGATAACGTCTGAAGATAAGAAGGGTCTCTCCTATGAGGAAGAGGTTCCACTAACGGAAGATGCTCGAATGGAAATGTCTTGATAGCTGACCCATATGGAAGTGATGAACGGCCAAACAATCTTCGGCTCGTCGCTGGAGATGTTCATAGAGTCGGATGCCAGTTGTATGGCTGGTGAGCCAGGTGCAGGGAGATATCCACAGGAGGGAGATAGTTGCAGGAAAAGCCATTCGCAATCTGGCGAAGGACAGTGGGGAATGTTCCATTTTGCTAAGAAGGACTTCTGGCACTATTGCCTGGAGAGGAAAATCTCAATAGCAGAATGGAACTCAAGATTCCTAATAGAGACCAGAGACTGGAAACTGGATACGCATATGTGTCAACTTCTCTACCAGAGACATGGGACCCGTTTACAGACCTATTTACTTTGAGGTTGAATGCACAAGTACCATACTTCTTCAGCTGGAGACCAGGACTGGTGGCAGTTCAAGTGGATGCCTTTCATCAGAATTGGGTAGAGCTCTCAACTATGGACATTCATCATGATTACCACAGTGGCTTTTGAGGTCGCAGCCTTGGTTTTTGGTACTACCGGAGATGTCATGAGACTATCCAGTAATGATCCTATCATTACCTGCCATAATCCAGGTTCTAGGGGGAGAGATTTATCCAATGTTTCGGGACAAGACTCTGAACCCCAGGGCTTGGGGGATATCATGAAGATGGAATATGCCAGGATGTTCGAAATCAGCTTTGGGCTACATCGCGCAGGCATGAGTCGCAAATGCTCATAAGAGATACAAATCTGCCTGTGCACCTTGGTGCCACTAATGTTTGAAAAGAGATGTGGATCCTGTGGGGGCTGATATTGTTCTCATCCTAAATTTCCTTTCACCTATGCCAGAGGTAAGTAAGACTTACTCCACAATTTATTTCTTCAGATGAGCAAATTCAGCAGGCCACTTAGCGGTGGCAAGGAAAATAGTTAGGTCTCACCCTTTGGTAGCAAATTGATGAAGGGTATTAGGCTTTGTAGCCCATCAACACCCAGTGCCCACAGTGCGCGCACGGTGCGCGCACGGTGAAAAACCTGAAAAAAAAAAATATTAGTAAATACATAAATTAGCATTTAAAAAAACGTACAAATTCACTTAAAAAACCATAGGTTTCACACACGTTATAGTTAGGAATTAGCATTTAAAAAACCTTGCTAATTCACTTAAAAAACCATAGGTTTCACACATGTTATAGTTAGCTGGACATTTCCCTCGTAAAAAACCAATGAAATTCCCCCGTTATAGTTAGTGCAGCCAGGCAACTATACCTCACGCGACCGCAATCCTCTGCTGATGACGTCAGATATTACATCACTGATTACATATGTGTCTTTCTGAAAAAGAAATATTTGTAATATATGTATAGCTAAATATGAATGGAAGAAGACATGGGTAAATAGGTGTCTAAATACACCGCGATTTTTAAAAAAAAGAAAACAAAAAATTTTCAGCCTTCGGGATGCTTTAGGGACCCCCTGACAAAGGCTAGGGGGTCAGGAACTCTCTACCCTGCCCCCTTTTCACGTTTGCCACCTCTCTTTTTCACTCTCGCACCCAAGACAAACAAAATGGCGGCCGACACTTCCTGATTTCGATCGATTCGAACGTTGACTGACATGTAACCACCAATCAGAATTACGCACGCTCACGTTAGGGTGCGTGCACCGTGCACGCACGGTGCGCGCATGGTGGGCGCGTATAGATATTTATGTGCTTTTAACTGCAATTTTCTCAGGAAATACTGAACAGATTGACTCCATACATGCAAAAGGCACATGCCTGACCTGAGGACTATCTCTCTGTCATATTTCAAGTAATTCTGTGCAGCCGTTCGGGCTGTACCTTCGACTAAAGGTCCTACGGGAAAATGCATGGGGAAAACGCGTTTTGGGACCCCCCTTTTTTCTCAGCCCCCGCTTGATGAATCACCCCGAGACTTTCAGGGTAGGAGCTGAGCGGAGCGTCCCATTAGTTTTAAAAATTTCGCGAGGATTCGTCAACCGGCGCCAAAGTTATTCAAAATAGAATTTTCAGATTTCCTATGGAAACACGGTCCTAACTATAACTATCTACTGGCGACCGTCAGTAGATAATATATATATATAGCCAGGGTAGGGAACCCGTGAAGTGTCCAACGTGTGCGGTGGGTCCCTTCCTTTCCTCCTGTAGATAGACAAAATAGAAATGGAGAAGGAAGTTGTTGGATTGATGATAGTCTTGGAAATGTCTGGCCATAGGATAATGTATATCTCTGTTAGTGATGGCCCTGAGGTGCTCTAAAATCCTCTTTCTGACCATTAAGGTCGTGCTGCCAACGTACTTTTTCTGCATGGACACGTAATCATGGGTCTATCGTTAAGGGTAGGTACCACAATGGAATCTTTTTTGAACAAGCCCCGGTGGTCTGCCAGTATTCTGTGTACTTTCTGTGAGTTCCTGTTGAATGACATGATGACCCTGATGTCAGTATTAATGGTTTCTTTCTCAGATGTTGTGAGAGTTTGTTGTCTATTTACAGTGCTCAATTTGTTAATGGCCTTCTGTAGTACCCAGTACGGATACCCACGTGCTTGAAACCTGGAGATCATGGTTTCCTGTTCTACATGATAGGCCTTGTCGGTGTTATAGTTTCTTCTTGCCCTCAGCAGCACCCCATATGGGATGCTCCACTTGAGAGGATCTGGGTGGCTGCTGAAGGCATGAAAAAGACTGTTCTCGGCTGTCTCTTTGGCTTCTAATTCACTTCCTTTCCAGACAATAAATAAATCATCTATGTATCTCAGCCAGACTACCACTCTCTCAAAATCATGTTGGAGCAAACTCTTATTGCAGATCTCCTCCTCCACATGCCTAAGAAAAGGTTCACAAAACTAGGCGCAAAGCATGTGCCCATTGCCATGCCGAGCACTTGCCTGCAGGGCTCTCCATTAAACATGAAAATGTTATTGGTCAGGCATAACATCTTCATCTCTTCAAGCATCTTAGTGTTTTATAGGTACCCTATCTGTTTGGTGCTCAAAACATGCATGCATGCTCTTATCCCCTGGTGGTGTTCTATGATGGTATATAGGGAATTCACGTCCAGGGTGATGAGGATGTATTCATCATCTCAAACAATGCCCTCAAGTTTGCATAAAAAATCCTTTGTATTGCTCACATGAGATGGTAATATGGTTACATACTCTCTCAAAAAATGATCCACATATTTGAAGATGTTTTCAAACACACTCCCTAGTGATGACACTATAGGTCTGCCTGAAGAAACTGTGGGGGCTTTGTGTATATTGGGTAGAAGATACAGAATGGGCAGTCTGGGATAATCCTTTTTAAGAAAGCAATATTCATGCCATGTGATGATCCCAGACTGTTGCCATTCTACAAGCTTCCTCCAAGTAGTGATGATACTCTCATTATATGTGGTTGTGTTGCATAGGCAGTAAAATCTACCATCCTGTAACTGTCTGAGGGCTTCATGAGTATACATTTGTCTACCCCACAGCACAATGTTACCGCCTTTGTCAGACGGCCGGATTACAATATTTTTGTCTTTGGAAAGCAACAAAGTGATATTTCTCTGTCTACTGGATAGATTGTACGGTAGAAGGTTCTTGGTAGTATTCTGATGTTTTTGTTTGAGAAGTTCAGGTGTCACGAGATCGTGAAATGTATCAATAGCATTGTGTGGAAGACTGGGATAGAATACGGAGTGTGATTAAAATGAGTACACTCTGCTCTATCCATGGGAAAGTCAAAGTTATTGTTGGTCAATGTCCCACCTTCAGTGTCACCACCTTGGGTGAGGTCAAGGTCAATTATGACCTGTAACGTTTCTGGATCTCCAACTGTAAGATTTGAAGGCACCGGACTTTCCCATGTACTTTGGCTGGTAATAGGTGGTCTATTATTTTTAAGACTGTGCCACTTTTTAAGCTTGAGCTTCCTAATAAATTTGAAAATGTCCACTCGTGTCTCTGAGTAATTAAATATTTCTGTGGGGCAAAATGTCAGTCCTAAACACAGTGTTTTGCTTTTGTATAGGGAAAGGGGACAAGTTGATAAGTTAATGATGGTTTTATATACCATTTCTTGTCCATCATAGTTGTTGTTTCTTCCTGGAGCCGCCTTGTTTGCTTCCCATGGAATCTGTGTTGTTGTTTCCTGTGTTTCTGTCTGATTCGCCTTTGTTTGCTGCGCCCTTGCCTCCTCCTCCTCCTCTTCCTCGTCCTCGGCCTCTGCCTCGACCTCTGGGTGTTGGTGTTGATGTGGGGGCTATTGTTCTTCCCGTTCCCCCCCCCCCTTCCTCAGCATCCGGCATTCGCCCAAAAAAGTCACCGGTTTTGTGAGAACTTCAACTTCTGAGGACGTGCTTGCTGTGTTTGTTGATATATCTGTGTCTGAGTCGCTTGTTAGTGTTGTAGAGGGAGAATCTTGTTTGGCAGTGCCGGGTCATCAGGTGTTGGTTTTATGTTGTAAAGATGGTCATATTTGTGACTGTAAGTTAAAATCCGTCCATCATCAACACAGTCAAGGTGTAATTTCCTCTGTTTTCGAAGTTTAATATCTTCTTCATGTTTGAGTAGTCTTCCTTTCAGATCCTCTCAGACTTTTTTGATGGTATCTTGGTCGCTATTTTGTTTCAATGCATCCTGCATCTCAGATATTTCTTTCATAATTTTGTCTCTATCTTCCCATGCATATTTAATAAGTATGCATAAACTATTCTTAGAGCTGGTGGCAGAATTATCATCCCACTCCTCCAACATGCGTGGATTGGGTGATTTGTGTGATGGGGTGACATATTCGTAGGGATCTGTTTATCTACAATAATCTTGGAGGGAGATTGCCTCCCATCACTTTAATGTTTCCTGTTTCTTTAGTTTTTCATATCGTTTCAGCTTTGTATTGAGTGAGGTATCGTTGTTACGAAATACCACAGTTGCTTGTCCCTTTCCTGGTGTGCATGCGAATAACGTCTGCGCAGCCATCCGTATTTCATTCTCATCCTCCATGTTTGTTTCTGATTCTTGTTCTCTATGTGCAATTGGTTGTTGTTTTTAAGGTTGATGCACGTATTTGTGGGAATTTTTTGCGGGCACTCTGGCCTATAATCCCACCGAATTACACTACAGCAGAGTGGAGTTCCTTCCTCTCAATAGGAAGTTCCTGATGCTGCAATAATGTGATTAGAGGTCCCACAGTATGAGGATGTGAGGCACGTAACTCCGCTCCACCCCCTAGCGTTCTAGCTGGTGAAAACAGATCCTGTCTGATCTTTGCAAGAGTGCTGAATGTGGGGGAACTTGGATGCAGAGTATTGTGCTCTATCCCGTGTTTTCTCTTGGCATAATATATATATGTACACATCCACCATTTCTGCATAAATACACACACAACATATATATATATATATATATATATATTACCTACTGGCGGTCGCCAGTAGGTAGTTATAGTTAGGACCACGTTTCCATAGGAAAACCTCAACATTCTATTTTGAATAACTTTGGCGCCGGTCGACGAATCCTCGCGAATTTCTCAAAATAGGTGGGGCGCTACGCTCCGCTCCTACCCTGAAAGTCTCGGGGGGATCCGTCAAGCGGGGGCTGAGATAAAAGGGGGGTCCCAAAACGCGTTTTTCCCATGCATTTTTCCATAGGACCTTTAGAACGAGCTACAGCCCGAACGGCTGAACAGAATTACTCAAAATTTGGCAGAGAGGTAGTCCCTAGGTCAAGGAAGTGCCTTTTGTAGGTTTGGTGTAAATCTGTTCAGTAGATTCTGAGAAAATAGCCTTTAAATCAATATATATATCTGAGCCCGCTTACGGTACGCTTACCGTACGCTTACGGTAAGCGTACGGCGGCGTGCGCGAGCGCGATTCTGATTGGCTGTTAGATCTTAGTAAACATTCGAATCGGCCGAAACCAGGAAGCGGCGGCCGCCATTTTGTGTATTTCACTCTGAAAAAAAAGAGTGAAAACAAGGAAAGGGGGCAATGAGGAGAGTTACAGACCCCCTAACATTTGTAAGGGGGTCAAAGAAGGACAGAAAAGTACAAAAAAAACATTTATTGATTTTAAAAAAAATCACGGGGTACGCGTACGGTAAGCTTACGGTAAGCGTACGGTAAAAAAATAAAAATAGATAAATGAAAAGCAGATTTAAGAGTTTAGAAATTAGGGAGCTCTAAAAAGAGCTGTTGTGTTTATGAAGTCATTTTTTTAGTGGTACCTACAAGTAAGTACCGATGCAGAGTCTAAGGTTCAAGAGGAAGACTCTGTTCCCTTCATCATTGAAGTGCACACCATCTCCTCTATAAATGTCTTGCATGTCATAACGCAAGTTGTTGTGGTAAATGGCACCCATACCATAGTCACGGAGGAAAGCAGAAACAGATTTGTTGACGTGCTTTCTTGCTTTGTCAATCTGTGGACAGAAATGATTGGACCAGTTCCATTTTTGCCTTTGGCATATGTTGGAAAACACAAAGGCAGTTTTAGGGAAAAGTGTAAACAGTTGTGCAAAGGTGTCCTTCATAAGCATTTCCAGACCTACCCCAGTCAAAGTGCCTAGGTCATTGCCACCACAGTGCACTATTATGAGGTCAGGGTGTTGGATTTGAATGAAGGATTTCACCAATGGCATCAATTGGTGCCACTTTAACCCTCTCTGACCAATCCATTTAATGTCTACATTTGGCAAAGCAAGGTCTCTCACAATATCTTTTTTCTCTGCAAACTTTTCACTCCAGAAGACATAGCTGTGCCCTACAATCCACACTGTGAACATCTTCAAAGGAGAACTGGATGCACTCAGGAGGTGTCTTTCAGTAGAATGGCAATATGAAAAGAAAGACAGTTTGGAAATGGAGGCATACATATTTTTTTAAAACAAAAAGAACTGATTGGCTGTTTCATACCATTCTAGAATAAAAACTAGGCTGTATGTGAAAATTAATAGAAGCATGTTTTGTATTGGTACAAAAAAATGTGTAACCAAAGAACAGTACTATGGATTTGCTGTAAGGTTTGAAAAGTCAAGCACTCTTGCTCTGTGGAATTGAAACATTGTGTGTCGAACTTCTGACCTAACTGCACACAGCAGTGTTCCATGAGCTGTTGCTATGGTAGCAGGCAGAAGTCAAGTTGGGGGAAGGGTACTAGGCAGAAGTCAAGTTGGGGGCAGGGTACTTTTGGAAAAGGGTTGGTTTTCAACCAATAGAAATGTGTGATTACATTTGAAAAAAAGGGGGAAGCACTGAGATTTGAAACTTACATGTATATGTGTGGAAAAACAGAGGGAAAGTTTGCCATTATCTGGTTCTGCTGAGAGGAGAGAGGTGAACACAACAGAGATCCTGGCTCTGATAATCTGCTGTTTGAGTGTCACATTTCTTTCACAACTAACTAATTTTAAAGGTGAGTTTAGAGTTTGAGAGGGGATGTATGTGGTAACTTAAGAAATGAATAATAGAAATGGGAATTGTTTTTGTTGTAGTTACACATGGTGGTTTCATAATGTGACAGTGTGTAAAAGTGATTTACACTTGCCCCGAAAAAAAAAAGAGCAGTAAGTGTGCTTTCAAATTGGCAAAGAAATTTCGTTTTGGGACTAATGTGAAAACATGACTCTGTGTGCATAGAAGAATTATAGGCAGAGATTTATTGCGTCTTGCTCTGGTGATTTCACAGTTGCATTAGATGGAAAGGGGGAGCGAATTTTTTGGGGAAGAAGCAGAGGCTTAGCACACACCCATGTGCTTGCCATGTATAGTCATGCACAGTATTTAGAAGCCAGTGGGGTTTTCAGGTTTAAGTCTGTAATGCAAATACATTCAGCATCACTAAGGCTGGTTGCCCTTGGTGGAGTGTAGGCAGTCACAGAGAATGCACATGGTGGTGGTCTGAAAAAAAAACAGCTTGGACACGTGCAATTAAATAAATCAAAAATAGTGGTTTCATAATGTGTCAGTCTGTAAAAGTGATTTCAAATTGTAAAAAGAGATTTTCACTTGGCCCGAAAAAAAAAGAGCAGTAAGTGTGCTTTCAAATTGGCAAAGAAATTTCGTTTTGGGACTAATGTGAAAACATGACTCTGTGTGCATAGAAGAATTATAGGCAGAGATTTATTGCGTCTTGCTCTGGTGATTTCACAGTTGCATTAGATGGAAAGGGGGAGCAAATTTTTTGGGGAAGAAGCAGAGGCTTAGCACACACCCATGTGCTTGCCATGTATAGTCATGCACAGTATTTAGAAGCCACTGGGGTTTTCAGGTTTAAGTCTGTAATGCAAATACATTCAGCATCACTAAGGCTGGTTGCCCTTGCTGGAGTGTAGGCAGACACAGAGAATACACATGGTGTTGGTCTGAAAAAAAAACAGCTTGGACACGTGCAATTAAATAAATCAAAAATAGTGGTTTCATAATGTGTCAGTCTGTAAAAGTGATTTCAAATTGTAAAAAGAGATTTTCACTTGGCCCTAAAAAAAAAGAGCAGTAAGTGTGCTTTCAAATTGGCAAAGAAATTTCGTTTTAGGACTAATGTGAAAACATGACTCTGTGTGCATAGAGGAATTATAGGCAGAGATTTATTGCGTCTTGCTCTGGTGATTTCACAGTTGCATTAGATGGAAAGGGGGAGCGAATTTTTTGGGGAAGAAGCAGAGGCTTAGCACACACCCATGTGCTTGCCATGTATAGTCATGCACAGTATTTAGAAGCCAGTGGGTTTTTCAGGTTTAAGTCTGTAATGCAAATACATTCAGCATCACTAAGGCTGGTTGCCCTTGGTGGAGTGTAGGCAGTCACAGAGAATGCACATGGTGGTGGTCTGAAAAGAAAACAGTTTGTACACGTGCAATTAAATAAATCAAAAATAGTGGTTTCATAATGTGTCAGTCTGTAAAAGTGATTTCAAATTGTAAAAAGAGATTTTCACTTGGCCCTAAAAAAAAGAGCAGTAAGTGTGCTTTCAAATTGGCAAAGAAATTTCGTTTTAGGACTAATGTGAAAACATGACTCTGTGTGCATAGAGGAATTATAGGCAGAGATTTATTGCGTCTTGCTCTGGTGATTTCACAGTTGCATTAGATGGAAAGGGGGAGCGAATTTTTGGGGGAAGAAGCAGAGGCTTAGCACACACCCATGTGCTTGCCATGTATAGTCATGCACAGTATTTAGAAGCCAGTGGGGTTTTCAGGTTTAAGTCTGTAATGCAAATACATTCAGCATCACTAAGGCTGGTTGCCCTTGGTGGAGTGTAGGCAGTCACAGAGAATGCACATGGTGGTGGTCTGAAAAAACAGCTTGGACATGTGCATTTAAATAAAAGAAAAAAAAGTGGTTTCATAATGTGTCAGTCTGTAAAAGTGATTTCAAATTGTAAAAAGAGATTTTCACTTGGCCCGAAAAAAAAAGAGCAGTAAGTGTGCTTTCAAATTGGCAAAGAAATTTCGTTTTAGGACTAATGTGAAAACATGACTCTGTGTGCATAGAGGAATTATAGGCAGAGATTTATTGCGTCTTGCTCTGGTGATTTCACAGTTGCATTAGATGGAAAGGGGGAGCGAATTTTTGGGGGAAGAAGCAGAGGCTTAGCACACACCCATGTGCTCGCCGTGTATAGTCATGCACAGTATTTAGAAGCCAGTGGGGTTTTCAGGTTTAAGTCTGTAATGCAAATACATTCAGCATCACTAAGGCTGGTTGCCCTTGCTGGAGTGTAGGCAGACACAGAGAATACACATGGTGGTGGTCTGAAAAAAAAACAGCTTGGACATGTGCAATTAAATAAATTTTTAAAAAAGGTTTCATAATGTGTCAGTCTGTAAAAGTGATTTTCACTCGGCCCGAAAAAAAAAGAGCAGTAAGTGTGCTTTCAAAATGGCAAAGAAATTTCGTTTTGGGACTAATGTGAAAACATGACTCTGTGTGCATAGAGGAATTATAGGCAGAGATTTATTGCGTCTTGCTCTGGTGATTTCACAGTTGCATTAGATGGAAAGGGGGAGCGAATTTTTTGGGGAAGAAGCAGAGGCTTAGCACACACCCATGTGCTTGCCATGTATAGTCATGCACAGTATTTAGAAGCCAGTGAGGTTTTCAGGTTTAAGTCTGTAATGCAAATACATTCAGCATCACTAAGGCTGGTTGCCCTTGCTGGAGTGTAGGCAGACACAGAGAATACACATGGTGGTGGTCTGAAAAAAAAACAGCTTGGACATGTGCAATTAAATACATTTTTAAAAAAGGTTTCATAATGTGTCAGTCTGTAAAAGTGATTTTCACTCGGCCCGAAAAAAAAAGAGCAGTAAGTGTGCTTTCAAAATGGCAAAGAAATTTCGTTTTGGGACTAATGTGAAAACATGACTCTGTGTGCATAGAGGAATTATAGGCAGAGATTTATTGCGTCTTGCTCTGGTGATTTCACAGTTGCATTAGATGGAAAGGGGGAGCGAATTTTTTGGGGAAGAAGCAGAGGCTTAGCACACACCCATGTGCTTGCCATGTATAGTCATGCACAGTATTTAGAAGCCACTGGGGTTTTCAGGTTTAAGTCTGTAATGCAAATACATTCAGCATCACTAAGACTGGTTGCCCTTGCTGGAGTGTAGGCAGACACAGAGAATACACATGGTGTTGGTCTGAAAAAAAAACAGCTTGGACACGTGCAATTAAATAAATCAAAAATAGTGGTTTCATAATGTGTCAGTCTGTAAAAGTGATTTCAAATTGTAAAAAGAGATTTTCACTTGGCCCTAAAAAAAAAGAGCAGTAAGTGTGCTTTCAAATTGGCAAAGAAATTTCGTTTTAGGACTAATGTGAAAACATGACTCTGTGTGCATAGAGGAATTATAGGCAGAGATTTATTGCGTCTTGCTCTGGTGATTTCACAGTTGCATTAGATGGAAAGGGGGAGCGAATTTTTTGGGGAAGAAGCAGAGGCTTAGCACACACCCATGTGCTTGCCATGTATAGTCATGCACAGTATTTAGAAGCCAGTGGGGTTTTCAGGTTTAAGTCTGTAATGCAAATACATTCAGCATCACTAAGGCTGGTTGCCCTTGGTGGAGTGTAGGCAGTCACAGAGAATGCACATGGTGGTGGTCTGAAAAAAAAACAGTTTGTACACGTGCAATTAAATAAATCAAAAATAGTGGTTTCATAATGTGTCAGTCTGTAAAAGTGATTTCAAATTGTAAAAAGAGATTTTCACTTGGCCCTAAAAAAAAAGAGCAGTAAGTGTGCTTTCAAATTGGCAAAGAAATTTCGTTTTAGGACTAATGTGAAAACATGACTCTGTGTGCATAGAGGAATTATAGGCAGAGATTTATTGCGTCTTGCTCTGGTGATTTCACAGTTGCATTAGATGGAAAGGGGGAGCGAATTTTTGGGGGAAGAAGCAGAGGCTTAGCACACACCCATGTGCTTGCCATGTATAGTCATGCACAGTATTTAGAAGCCAGTGGGGTTTTCAGGTTTAAGTCTGTAATGCAAATACATTCAGCATCACTAAGGCTGGTTGCCCTTGGTGGAGTGTAGGCAGTCACAGAGAATGCACATGGTGGTGGTCTGAAAAAACAGCTTGGACATGTGCATTTAAATAAAAGAAAAAAAAGTGGTTTCATAATGTGTCAGTCTGTAAAAGTGATTTCAAATTGTAAAAAGAGATTTTCACTTGGCCCGAAAAAAAAAGAGCAGTAAGTGTGCTTTCAAATTGGCAAAGAAATTTCGTTTTGGGACTAATGTGAAAACATGATTCTGTGTGCATAGAGGAATTATAGGCAGAGATTTATTGCGTCTTGCTCTGGTGATTTCACAGTTGCATTAGATGGAAAGGGGGAGCGAATTTTTGGGGGAAGAAGCAGAGGCTTAGCACACACCCATGTGCTTGCCGTGTATAGTCATGCACAGTATTTAGAAGCCAGTGGGGTTTTCAGGTTTAAGTCTGTAATGCAAATACATTCAGCATCACTAAGGCTGGTTGCCCTTGCTGGAGTGTAGGCAGACACAGAGAATACACATGGTGGTGGTCTGAAAACAAAACAGCTTGGACATGTGCAATTAAATAAATTTTTAAAAAAGGTTTCATAATGTGTCAGTCTGTAAAAGTGATTTTCACTCGGCCCGAAAAAAAAAGAGCAGTAAGTGTGCTTTCAAAATGGCAAAGAAATTTCGTTTTGGGACTAATGTGAAAACATGACTCTGTGTGCATAGAGGAATTATAGGCAGAGATTTATTGCGTCTTGCTCTGGTGATTTCACAGTTGCATTAGATGGAAAGGGGGAGCGAATTTTTTGGGGAAGAAGCAGAGGCTTAGCACACACCCATGTGCTTGCCATGTATAGTCATGCACAGTATTTAGAAGCCAGTGAGGTTTTCAGGTTTAAGTCTGTAATGCAAATACATTCAGCATCACTAAGGCTGGTTGCCCTTGCTGGAGTGTAGGCAGACACAGAGAATACACATGGTGGTGGTCTGAAAAAAAAACAGCTTGGACATGTGCAATTAAATAAATTTTTAAAAAAGGTTTCATAATGTGTCAGTCTGTAAAAGTGATTTTCACTCGGCCCGAAAAAAAAAGAGCAGTAAGTGTGCTTTCAAAATGGCAAAGAAATTTCGTTTTGGGACTAATGTGAAAACATGACTCTGTGTGCATAGAGGAATTATAGGCAGAGATTTATTGCGTCTTGCTCTGGTGATTTCACAGTTGCATTAGATGGAAAGGGGGAGCGAATTTTTGGGGGAAGAAGCAGAGTCTTAGCACACACCCATGTGCTTGCCGTGTATAGTCATGCAACGTATTTACAAGCGAGTGGGGTTTTCAGGTTTCAGTCTGTAATGCAAATACATTGAGCTTCACTAAGGCTGGTTTCCCTTGCTGGAGTGTAGCACTGTGGACATGGGCTTTTTAAAAAATCTGAAAAGTGGTTTCATAATGTGACAGTTTGTAAAAGAGATTTTCACTTGCCCAAAAAAAAGAGCAGTTTGTGTGCATTCAAATTGGCAAAGAAATTTTGTTTTATGACTATTGTGAAAACAAATGTAGTAATATATTTAAATACAATAAAGGATTTTTTTTTTAGTTTTTTTCAGGTATTGCTGAAGAACAGTGAACAAAATTTAAGATGCCTACAAAATCTCGAGTTCAAAAAACGCTAAAAAAAAAACTATATTTGAAGACAACTGGAGGACCAAAGTTAGTAGAAGATGCTCATGTTGGGAAAAAGAAAAAATCTTCTGGTAAGCAGAAAAAACAATTTCTTAACAAAATATTCAAAACAAAGAAAAATGTACAAAATGTCTGTCCTCGGAAAAATGTAACAAAACATAGAGAACAGCAAAAAATTGAGAATTTAGTTAATGCAAATATACCTTCTGCAATTGAAAAGTTTAACATAAACAGAAAAACAGCGTTTAAAGAGATACGTAGAAAAATGTTTCAGAGAAGAGTTATGTCCAATTTGATAAAGGATGTAAAGAAATATAAGCAAAAGGCAAAATATTACAAGAGAAAAAAAGAAATTGAAGCCATTGCAGCAAAAGCATTAGAATTAAAAAGGAAACTATTCATATTAATTTTGAATAGGATGCGTACATTAGATAAAATGGTTAATGTACTGAAATCACAAAGCAAAAGCAAAAGAGTAGTGAACAGAACAAACTTTTGTAAAGTGTTTTTAGGAAAGTGGATGCATAGTTCAAGTAGTGAACCTTTTTTTAATGAAGAGAGCTATTTTCAAAGTAATAGTTTGCTGCATGCAGTTGACACCAGAGGTCGTTCATACGAAGTAAAAAATGGTTGCATAATGGAGAAGGAGATAATGGTTCCAAGAGATGAGGTACAAGTGATGGCAGATGAGGCAATGGGGAGACGTCCTAAAGCCCCAGTGTACACTTGGAATTGTAGTAGTATTTGCACTGTGCGTCAGGAATCTATTGACAGATTTCGAGAGTTTCTAAGAGAATATAGTAAAAAAAGTGTAAAACAAAAGATTAAGGTGCTTCAAAGTCTGGATCCATGCAGAGTGAGAGAGAATACTGGTTTGCAGGGTCATTCTCTTGCTTGTCTATCTAGAAAAGTGTGCAATAGTGTTTTCCATCATTTTAGGATGCTGGCTGTTCATCATACTGAAATGAGAAAGTTTGTGAGACGGTTGTATTTTGCCAAAAGTCCAGCAATAAAGTTAAATGAATTGAATAGGGCTCTGTTCCGAGGAACGGTATCAGATGTAGAGAAGGTTGTTGATGAAATTCAGTTTTGTTACTTTGGTCCTGAACAAAACAGTGCAGAGAAGGACACAGTAAATGAGGCAGAAGTGGAAGAGAATGTAGAACCCTCTGTAAGTAACACATTTAATGATCACATAACAAAATTTGCAATAGTCTCTAATGAAAGACCAAATGTTACTTGTATTTGTTGCCGCAGAACTCATTATAGAAAACAAACTAGGAATGTTGATCTCTACAGAAAGAGTGAAAATGAAGATAATTATAAGTGGATGGATTTTGCCACTTATATATTTCTTGAAAATTGTTTTGAATTGGGTGAAGATCAGCGTATTTGTAAATACTGTTACAACAAGTTAGAGGAAAATAGAATGCCGACCAGAGCTGTACATAATAATTTAGAATTGGATGCTATTCCTGCTGAACTTTCTGAATTAAATACATATGAGTCTATACTCATTCAATGTGTTCATCCGTTCCAGACCATAGTACGTATGGAGCCCAAAACTGGTAAATTACCTCCTTCAGATTTACTGAGAGGTTTAAAAGGTAGAGTGGTGTATTTGCCCTTGGATTTGAAAAAAAATATGGAAACTATTGATGCGGATACTTTGGAAACTGAACCATTAATTATTCTGGTTAATGGTGTACCTACAAAGAATAAGAAGATTTGGCAGGAGCTGGTAGATGTGCGGAAAGTACAAAGAGCAAATTTGTATTTGAAAAAAAATAACAAATGGTATGAATCAATTTATATAGAAGAAGAAGAAGAAGAAGAAGATTTTCAAGAACACACAGAAACACCAACTGGACAAATTGAAAAAGTGGACAAGTCAAAGGAAGAAGAAATTTATGAACATTTTAGCATACATCCTCTCCATTCGAAAGAAGTTATGGGAGACAATATTGATCTCTTTCAGATGAAGAAAGCAAAAGGAAATCCCGTGAGTGTATGGGAGGAGAGCTTGGAAGCTCGATGTTTTCCCCAGCTGTTTCCTAAAGGAAAAGGAGGACGATACGATGAACGTCCAGAACAGATTCCAGCTTCAGAGTATCGGACTACAAGACTATATGCTGAAGATCCCAGATTTCGACAAAGTATTCCTTATTTGTTCCATCTTTTATTTGAAAGCGACTTGTCTGCACTGTCTTATGCAGTAAATCACATTTTAAAAAGTGGAGTACATTTACAAAATGTGTCTGCTAAGGATTTTATGGAGAAAGTGCAGCACCGAGATGATCATTTGGAAGCACAACTGATCAATCTGATGGCTTGTCAGCGTGGGACAAATGAATATTGGTACCGACGCCATGGTGAACTAAAATGCATGTTACGCAATTTAGGAACACCAACATGGTTCCTTACCCTAAGCTGTGCCGAGTACGCTTGGGATGATTTACTGGATTTTCTACGAGAGGCCAATTCAAACATTAAAAACATCGAATACAAGACAGCAGGAGAACTGTGCTCATTGGATCCGGTTAATGTTTGCAGATATTTCAATCATAGATTTGAGGCTATGATGTCCTTCATCTGCAATAAAAAAAATCCACCCCTTGGAGAAGTAGTGGATTTCTTTTGGAGAAAAGAGTACCAGGCAAGAGGTGCTCCTCATATTCATATGCTGCTGTGGATCAAGGATGCCCCAAAGTTTGGAACAGATACTGATGAAGCAGTGTTATCTTACATTGAAGAATATGCAACATGTGGTATACCAAAAAGCAAAGAAGAGAACAAGTTAAAGGAGCAAGTTCTACGTTTCCAAAGTCATCGGTGTGGAAAATACTGTCGACGGAAATACAAGAGCAAAGAAAAATACTACACTAAATGTCGATTTGGATTTCCTAGACCTGTTCTTTCAAATGGAAGAGTCAACAGTTTTATGTCAGCTGTGAGACATACTATCACAAGAAAATCACCTAAGAATACCTACAACTTAAAAGAAAAGAAGAATCAAAAAATATAAATGACTACAACCCAGTCATTTTATCCATGTGGAACGCTAACATGGATATACAGTATGTAGCTGACAATTCCATTGCTGTTGCACGATATGTAACGTCTTACATTACGAAATCAGAAAAAACAGAATTGAAGGAAATGTGGGAAGAGATTTCTCACGAGAAGACTGTCAGTAAGAAGCTGTACAGTTTCAGTTTGAAGATGTTATCGCATCGAGAAATTGGATCCTACGAATGTTCAGATAGGTTATCTTCTGCAAGTCTCTACTCGAAATCAAGAAGAATAATTTGGGCAAGTTTAGGCCTTGCAGCAATGAGAAATCGGGTACTGAAATCTGTTGGAGAAATTGAATATTTGGCCGAGAATGACCCAGAAAGTACAGATATATTGAAAACAAACATGTTGGACACATATTATCCCAAGAGAAGTCATCATCTGGAGAACATGTGTCTCTATGAAGTGCTGCAGAACTACATTTATTCACGGAAAGCTGCAGAAGACATCAACAGTGGAAAATATAAAGTTGTTGGTGAAGAAGGATGTTTGGTGAAGCAAACCAAAGGAAGTTTGATAAATCACCGGAAGCTGAGTTGCGACACAACCGACAAGAAAGAATTTTACTACTTGGCTCTTTTACAGTTGTTTAAACCATGGCGTACAGAGGATGAACTACTGGGAGAATTCCAGAGCTATGAAGATTCTTTTAATGCTTGCAAAGACAGCATACAATGCAGTACATTCTCAACTTATCTGCAAATGTTAAATGAAGAAATTGAACAGGAAACTACAATTGCAGCAGAAATAGCTAGAGACAGTTCTCAGGACAGCCAAAGTTCAGGAACATACAGTCAAGATCCCCTAGGACAACCAATCGTTGAAAATGAAGCATCAATAGCCATGAATGAAGTGGAAACGGCTATGAATCAAGCTCAAGAAGAATTTATAGACTTACAAAATTTGGAAAGACAACTGAATCAAGAGCAGCAACACATTTATGAAGAGATCAAAAACAAAATTGATCACGGATTTCTACATATAAAAAAAGAGTGCTCATGCACATCATTTCATCCAATCAGGATGTATGTAAGCGGACAAGCTGGCACTGGAAAAAGTTTCCTAATTAAAGTCATCAGAAGCTACCTAAAGCAAAAAACGGATTCTACTTTGTCTTGTGTGGTTACTGCTCCAACTGGGTTAGCAGCATATAACATAAAAGGAATCACCTTACATCGTTTGCTAATGTTACCAGTGGAGCATGAGAACAAAATACAATTCAACAAGCTAACTGGAGAAGCATCCTTGGAAGTTTCAAGAGTATTGAAGAAGATGCAAGTTCTCATTATTGATGAGGTGAGCATGGTATCAAACTTAATGCTTGCCTTTGTGCATTTAAGAATGCAGCAAATTTTGAAGACAGACTATGACGTGTTATTTGGTGGAAAACACGTCATAGTTTTTGGGGATCTTTTGCAACTTACTCCAGTTAAAGGACAACCAGTGTTTAATACTGTGACACATGAAGACACGAAGAAGTCATTGGGAAGCATTGGAAATACAAATATTTGGTCCTTCTTTGAGTACAAGGAACTTACAACTAATATGAGGCAAGCAAACGATGAAGAATATGGAAGTATTCTGAAAGATATCAGAATTGGACTACTCACAGAAGTTGGGAAAAAAGCATTACAGAGTCGGCTGCTACATAATTTATTTCCAAAGGAAGAAATAGTTGCAGAGAAAATATACAAGAATATTGCAGAAAACAAAAGTGTCATCTGCTTAATGCCAACTCTACGTGAATGCTCAATATTTAATGAGGAGCTTTTGAAATTGGAAAAGGAAGAGATCAGGAAATTGGAAGCAGTGGACAAAATTGAGGATGGAAGAATTACTGTCACAGTAACAGGCAAACTGAAAAATAAATTGGACTCACTAGAGAAGAACATCTCCAAAACAGCAGGATTATAAACAAATCTATATGTTTGCATGAACTGTAGAGTATTTTTAAGGAGAAATTTGGATGTTGAGAAAGGCTTAGTGAATGGAGCGATGGGAAGAGTTGTGGGTTTTATTAATTATCAGAAAAAAGAAGGAATTGAATGTTTACAGATAAAATTTGATCAGATAGATGAAGTTAAAGATATTTGTCGTTGTACAGTTCGTTTTATGCTTGTGAAAGACTTATATGTACGTAGGAAGCAGTTTCCGTTTTCTCTAGCATATGCTGTAACTATCCACAAGTCTCAAGGATTGACTGTAGATTGTGCATTTGTGAACATTGGTTCAACTGTGTTCAAAGAAGGTATGGCATATGTAGCTTTGTCACGAGTCAAAACATTATCAGGTTTATTCATGATAGACTTTGATGACTCAAAAGTTAGTGCTGATACAAACTGTGTAAAGGAGTATAATAGATTAAGAAGAAGCTATGCTCCTCATTTAGGTCAGTATCCTGTGTTGGAGAAACGTGTAGTTTCTCGTAAAAGGAGAAATGAGAATATCTGTAATGAAGATATAGAGAAGAGGAAAAAAAAGAGGAGTGATGTAATTGCAAGCAAAAAGAAAAAGGACAATGAAGAACAGGTTGTAGGATGTCATTTTGAAAATAGCTCTGGTGTCAACTGCTACGCTAATGTAGTGCTGAATGTTGCATTTTATCTGGAAAGTTTGCAAGAGCAGATAATAGTAAATCAGGGAAAAAGATTCTGTTCAGAGCTGAGTCTCCTTTTTCAAAAGCTGAGTAAAGATAAAACTCAAATAGAAAGTGCTACTGATATTAGAAAACTTTTAGATGTATGTTCAGGACGAACACAGTTTTCTCAAAATGAACAGCAAGATGCACACGAATTTTTGATGTATTTTCTTCAGGTAGTGGAAGAAGAAGGAGTTCCCATTGACATTTTTTTTGGTCTCTCTTATAAATGGGAACATAGTTGTGATAATTGTTATAATATATGTGGCTCTATTGTTGATAATGAAAGGTTTATTTATTTGACATTGCCAGAGAGTAAAACAGTCACTTTTGCAAAATTAGTTAAAGATGCTAATCATAGCATGAAATGTGGTGAGTGTAATTCTGACATGTTTTCAACATTAATTTTAAGGGAATACGGACAGTATTTAATTTTAATGATGCAACGATGTAGAGCTGATGGTTCAAAATTGGATACTTTAATAAAGAAGTTTACAGGACAGCAATTATCAATTTCAGGAAAAACTTTTGTAACTGTTGCAATAATTTTCCATGATGGACCTACTGTTACTTCTGGACATTACACAGTTTATCTAAAATGTGAAAAAGGCTGGACACTGTGTAATGATTCCCAATTGATTTTCAAACAACGTTTGCCTTTTGATTTAGCAAATTCCTATCTAATTTTCCTGAAACCTAAATTTTAGAGAGACTTGGCAAGATCTGGACAAAATAATTTTACCATTTTACTGGATTACCATTGCAATTTTGTAGAAAAAATATTTTTAAAATTATCATTTGGCCTAAAGGAAAGATAACCAATTGTAATGTGGACTTTTTTAATTTTTAATGCAATTTTGAAAAACCAATAATTTATAGATAATCGGTAACTTCTGCACATTTTAAATTTTGGAATGCTATTGGACTGCCATTGGAAATTTTTTCAAAAATGATTTAAAAAATTACTATTTGGCCATGTGGAAAAGTAAGCAATTCTATTGTGGACTAAATAAATTATTCAAAAAATTTTCGTGAACCAAAATGTTACAGAGAATCGGTGAGATCTGGACAGATTAAACTTTAGAATTTTAATGGATTTCCCTTGGAAATTTATTCCAAAAAAAAAAAAAAAAAATACTATTTGGCCTAAAGGAAATGAAATCAGATGTATTTTGGAGTTATTTGAGATATAATATTGTGATTATACTTCTGAAACAAACATATCAGACGGTATTTTAAAGAAATAAGTATTGTTTTTAGATGATATTTTTTTAGAATAATATGCATTTCTGTAATGATAAGTTTAAGTGAGAAGAGATTCTGGGCTTTTTTAATACAATCTTTGAGATTGTTATTTTTTTTTGCCCGCTGTAAAATGATGAATGCAATTGCTTTCACAATTTATAGTGAAATGCAATATATTCTGAAAACAGCAAAAATAAGGCAAAAATATTTTTTTGAAAAAAATGTAAATATGTATACTGTATTATAAATTGTTAAAAAAATATTAATACTTTTTTCTTTTTTTTCAGATCGATATAGAAAATTTTCGAAAACTACAACCATTTTTAAAACTATTTTTTAAAAAAACAAATGAATAAATATTTTTTTGAGTGAGTATGGTAAGTCAATAATAATAATTGTAGTCTCTCAAGGACCTTGTAATGTGATAATTGATTTTTAGTGTTTTTTTAAAAAAATAAAAAAAAGGTACGCGCACCGTACGCGTACGGTAAAAAAAAAAAAAAAAAAGGTTTTAAAAAACATATGTAAAAAAAAGATGAAAGATAAGGTTGGCTCTTAAAAGAACCGTTGTGTTCATGCAGGGACAGAGGAAAGGAAGCATGGGAAAATCATTCAAAGCTACAAATGTGCTGATCTATTTTGTTGTTCACTAGGGAAACACTGGTCTCCCTATGACAAATTAGACCTTTACAAAATGTGCAATGAATATCAACCTTCCGAAATCGAAGGTTCATTTCCAGAGGGCCAGCAAAAGGAGATTCTCCCCCCACAGATGAAGGGCTCACCTGACCTGCAGAAGAAGGAGTCAGCCCTGCAGATGATGGTCCAGGCTGAGCTGCTGTGGATGTACTGGCTCGTCTTTCTGAAGAGTTACCTCCAAAAAGATGACCATGTGTCCTTCTGTGTACATCCTGGAGGTGTCTCTTCATGGTGTGATTCCCAAAGGAATACTTCCTGTTAGGATTACCTCTAGAAAGTACACGCTTACACAGCTTGCAAGTAACTAAGGGTGCATTCACCTTTTGCTGGCCTTCTGGAAAAGTAAAATAATCCCAAACATAAGAAGGCTTTTGTTTCCTCGATCTCTGCCTCAAGACAGAGCTGCTGGTGCTAGCCTCACTCTCAGAAGAGCTCTGCTGTTCTGCCATCGTATCCCAAAGACAAACCAGCTCCTTCTCCCAAGGGATCACAAGCAGAAATGAGGGGAATGGGTGTGGTGTAGGAGAGTTCTAGAACTGAAAGTAGTTTCAACCAATCAAAAGTTGTGTTTCAAGATCACATGACCTACCGTACGCTTACGGTACGCTTACGGTACGCTTACGGCAAAAAGTACGCGTGCGCGTAAAAAAGACACGCGCTTGCGCGCATGCGCATAACAGTCACTCCCCGGCACTTCCGCGTAACGTGCGCGTGTGGCGTAAGCGCGCACGCGTCCCACGCGCAGTACGCGCGGCTACGCAAAGTGCGTAACTATACGCAAGCAGCGTAGATAGATTACGGACGTTGCGTAAACCGTACGCTTACCGTGAGCTTACGGTACGCGTACTATAAAAAAAAAAAAAAAAAAAAATCTGGTAATAAATTTTACATGTTTATTTTAAAAAATATATTAAAAAAAAATATTTAAGGATTTTAAAAATTTAAGCATAGTCTTTATAAAATGAAAGAAAATTAAATTAAAAATATGTTTGAAAAAAATGAAGAATAAAAAAAAAAATTAGCATTTAAAAAACCTTGCAAATTCACTGAAAAAACCATGGGTTACACACACGTTATAGTTAGGAATTAGCATTTAAAAAACCTTGCAAATTCACTGAAAAAACCATGGGTTTCACACACGTTATAGTTAGGAATTAGCATTTAAAAAACCTTAGAAATTCACTGAAAAAACCATAGGTTTCACACACGTTATAGTTAGGAATTAGCATTTAAAAAACCTTAGAAATTCAGTGAAAAAACCATAGGTTTCACACATGTTATAGTTAGCTGGACATTTTACTCGTAAAAAACCAATGAAATTGCCCCGTTATAGTTAGTTCAGCTAACTATAACTCACGCGCCCGCAATGCACTGCTGATGACGTCACATATTACATCACTCATGACATGGTCAGTGACATCACTCATGACATCACTGATGACATCTCAAATGACATCACTGATGACATCACTGATGACATCATCCTTGTGATAGAGTGGCAGACCTCCTCTCACCTTAATATAAGCTTTGATACACACATTCAAAAATAGAGACTAAAATTTTCAAAACAATGGACATACCAATACCAGTTACAACAACCTCTTCAGGAATTCTAAGATCCACATACACATCCACTCATTCACCAACAGTCCTATACAGTCACTCATACATGTACTCACTCATCATATGTACTCATACACCTATACATCCTGTTACATAATGCCACTCATCCATAGAGTTACTCACACACATAGTCACTCATGCTAATAAAGAATCAAACATACATTCACCTGCATATACAGTTATACACACACCACCACACTTACTTCTACGGAAACTTACACATACTTAGTCTTTTAAACAATCACTTATAGAAACACATACTTATTCATACAGGAACTCTTTCAATCTCTCCCTCTCACATATACTCACATATATACACCAATAGTCACATATACTAGTTTAAAACATATGTAGTTACTCCTGAAGACACTATTGGGACAGTCATTCACTCACTAACACACCCATACACACACTCATCCACCCATACAGTCCTGCACACATGCTGTCTTCAACACATACAAACAGTGAGTCACTCATTCATGCACCTATGCACTACGTAATACCCCCCACCGAACCATACAGACACTCAGACTGATACTCAAAAAAACAACTACTAACCTATATAGACACCCATGTAGCTACTCACCAACCCATGCAGCCACTTATACACAAAGTGAGAGATACACTTAATCAGTCAGTTACACAATCAATTTTTTAAAAACAAATCATCCATTTAGACACTTATATACCCATTTATTCTTCCATCGACCTTGAGATATACATATATAAAACATATTTAATTTTCAGAAAAACACACATTCACTGGATGATGTCATCAGTGAGGTCATCAGTGATGTCATTTGAGATGTCATCAGTGATGTCATGAGTGATGTCACTGACCATGTCATGAGTGATGTAATATGTGACGTCATCAGCAGTGCATTGCGGACGCGTGAGTTATAGTTAGCTGAACTAACTATAACGGGGCAATTTCATTGGTTTTTTACGAGTAAAATGTCCAGCTAACTATAACATGTGTGAAACCTATGGTTTTTTCACTGAATATATATATATATATATATATATATATATATATATATATATATATATATATATATATATATATATATATATTCACTTGTTATAGTTAGCTGGACATTTCACTCGTAAAAAACCAATGAAATTCCCCCGTTATAGTTAGTGCAGGCAACTATAACTCACGCCACCGCAATCCTCTGCTGATGACGTCAGATATTACATCACTGTATTTAGACACTTATGTACCCATGTCTTCTTCCATTAATCTTTAGCTATACATAAATTACAAATATTTATTTTTCATAAAGACACATATGTCATCAGTGATGTAATATCTGACGTTATCAGCAGAGGAGTGAAATGTCCAGCTAACTATAACATGTGTGAAACCTATGGTTTTTTAAGTGAATCTGCAAGGTTTTTTAAATGCTAATTCGTAACTATAACGTGTGTGAAACCTATGGTTTTTTCAGTGAATTTGTACGTTTTTTTAAATGCTAAGTTATGTATTTATTTATTTATTTTCTGGTTTTTCACCGTGCGCGTGCGCTTTCGCACCTCGCGATTTAAAAAAAAAAAAACATTGTTTCTGTCCTTCTGTGACCCCCTGACCAAGGCTAGGGGGTCAGGAACTGTCCACTCTGCCCCCTTTTCACGTTCTCCACCTTTTTTTTTCACCCCCTCAGACTGCGAGAGACAAAATGGCGGCCGACACTTCCTGGTTTCGACCGATTCGAATGTTTACCGACATCTAACAACCAATCAGAATTGCGCTCGTGCACGGCAAGGTGCGCGCACGGTGCGCGCGTATAGATATTGATATGCTTTTAAATGCTATTTTCTCAGGAAATACTGAACAGATTTACACCAGACCTGCAAAAGGCACTTCCTTGACCTTATGGCTACCTCTCTGCCAAATTTCACGTAATTC
The DNA here is from genome assembly GCF_964204655.1 of Triturus cristatus. Taxonomy (NCBI): domain Eukaryota; kingdom Metazoa; phylum Chordata; class Amphibia; order Caudata; family Salamandridae; genus Triturus; species Triturus cristatus. Next base: position 577,266,195 of record NC_140583.1, on the reverse strand, counting down.
TGTTCAGCCGTTCGGGCTGTAGCTGCGACTAAAGGTCCTATGGAAAAATGCATGGGGAAAACCCGTTTTGGGACCCCCCCTTTTTCTCGGCCCCCGCTTGACGAATTACCCCGAGACGTTCAGGGTAGGAGCTGAACGGAGCGCCCCATTAGTTTTGAAAATTTCGCGAGGATTCGTCAACCGGCGCCAAAGTTATTCAAAATAGAATTTTGAGATTTCCTATGGAAACTAGGTTGTAACTATAACTATCTACTGGCGTCCGCCAGTAGATAATATATATATATATATATATATATATATATATTCAAACCACCTCCAATTTCACTACCGAAATCAGACTCTGACACTTGGGTGAGCTTCACCATCCAGCTTTAGTTTATTTTCTTAGCTTGACGCGTTTCGGCACACTTGCCTTTTTCACATTCATTCACCTCAGCTCCTTCCTGAAAAATTTCGGGTTAATCAGTCAAGTGGGGGCTGGGAAAATAGTTTGGTCTCAAAACAATTTCGCCATGCAATTTTCATAGACAAAATAGACAGATAAAATGGCTTAACACAACAAATTTGGCTTTATGTGATTTGGTATGAACCCAATTCAGTAGTTTTGGAGAAATTAAGGTTAAAACATATATTGACAGTGGGTCCATTTTGAGTCCTGTGGGACTGGTCCCTCTGGAGTCCTGTAGGACTGTGACTCTAAAAAAGGAATAGCATACATTAACAAATGCATGACCTTCCTCTCAGACACCCGCGGATCAGCCTAAGTAACAGAGAAGATCGCTCCTTCTCACACCTGACAGACAAGGCTTGCAACACCCTTCCCCTGCACCTTAGGACCACCATCGCTCTGGCAATTCAGCAAAGGACACAAGACCTGGTTGTTCAAATCAACAGACCACCATGAAGCAGTTAACATCTCCAGTGCCTTGAGACCTTCACTGGTGATATATCACACTTTATAAACCCGTGATTGATTGATTGAATGATTGAAGCCCTAAATGGGGTAATGAAGCTTCTAATTCATCAGTGAACAAAGAACAAATTATTGCTGTTCGGGTGAAACAAAATAAAGCGCTATTTTTAGTTGGTGAAACAGAAATAAATGATTGTGCAACTCTGCAATGATCTGTGGATTCATCCTCAAATCATTACTCCATCTACAACCTTAAAAAATGCTAGACTGATATCCAAACAGGGCTGAGGGAAAGGCTTATTTTAGAATTAGGGCAGTAGGTGGTGTAGACCCAGCAGAAACACTTACGGGTTAGCACTATTTTCAATGAGGCCAACCAACTCAATCTACTGCTGGCCTCTTGACACTGAAGACAAAATTGAAGGCCACATATCACAAACGGGGTTACACCCCAGCTGGGAAAGGACAGACACAGCTTTGAGTATATGATATGAAGAATTCTATGCAGTGTTTGCTTTTTCCCATTTAAGTAGGAGATGTGTAGTTCTCAATAAAGTTCAACACAATGTCTATGACCATTCAAATGCACTGCCAAAAATTTTAGTGTCCTAACCAAACTGTTTCTTTTTCTTTTTTGTATTCCCTTGTTATGTACGAAGAAAAGGCAACATCTTCTGTGCTCCAGTGCTAAGAGGATGTATCTTCATGTTAGTGCCATAGGAATGGAGCCCCAGTATAAGGTGACCGAGGTTATTGATTATTGATTAGTGGCTTTATCAAAAAAAGGTGGTATGCTTGAAAGTACTCTACAGGGGACACCACAGTCTCCTTCTACGGGACTGGAGATGATATTACGGTCCTCTCCCTCATAGCCTAACAAAAATAAAATTTCAGGATGACCCTACCTCTTTTGGTTACAAGGGTTCAAATAGGAGCATGTTAAAGGACAAATAGTTCTAGAATTTTGTCAAAAGCAGCTACCAGTGCCACCTACATCCTCCATTTATGGTTGAAAGTAGATTGGCAGTTAATGAGAGCATATTGATGCTCCATAAGTTCCTAAAAGTAGAACACTTCAACAATCTGCAAGATTCTGGAGATCCAGCTAAATATGAAACTAGATGGACAATTGTCAAATACTGATGAGTTTAAAATTGGCTTCATAGGCAAAGGAGCCAAAGAAGAATCCTTGCTGCTTTTTATTTAATAACCATTGGGGAGCCAAAATGTTTGTAGCTATCTTTGCTATAATTATACTGAAAATGTAAACATAATTCCTTGCATATGTTTACATGTTCCATGGAAAGCTATAATATGGAAAACTTCCACAAAAAAGTAATGATATGTACAGATAATAGAACACTCAATCATGTTTAGATATAAATGCACTCAGAAAGGTTTGCAATACTTGGGCCTAAAAATTCATTTTCAACCTATTGGTTCAGCCGTTCTTCATCATTACTCACAGTATTCCATTAACACTTGATTGGCCATGCCTCCTTTATCTCGACAATCCCAGTTCGCTATAAAAAAACACAAAGTCAAAAGCATTTTGACATCAATCTCACTGTTATAATTACAATGATCCTATACCTGGAATAAGCTATCCCTTACAGAAACGATATAAAGCACTATACTTATTATGGAAAAAAACCTTAGAGTAATCATTTTGTACAGGAGCGGGTATCTGGCAAGATAAAAAGGACCCGCAAATACAAGCAAGCAGATTTGACGATAACATGCCGCATTCATTCTAACCACACGATTAAAAAACAAAGGGGCATATGTAAAAGCCCCTATCGCCACCACAATGAGGTGGCGATGGGGGCTGCCTCTTATGTACAAGGCAGCGTTAAGCCACTTTTTGTAGATAAGGCCCCCTTTCACGCTATGGTTAGCTTGAAATGGGTGGGCAGTGGGTGTTGCGGTGGGCGTTCCACCGAAACACCCATTTATTTTGACACTACCCCCTATGTACAAGGGTGGCGGACTTAGGAGGCAGCGCCAAAATTAAGACCAGGTAAAAGCTGGTCTTAAGTTTGCGAAGCAAGGAGAAATGCATTATTTCTCCTCGTTTTTGCTTTTTCCATCCTTGTAAATATGGTGCAGCCTTGCGTTTCATAAGTGGAGGAGAGAGGCGTTATGGCAATAAGGCTATAGCCTCTCTCTTCCACTTCTTTGTACATATCCCCCAAAATCTTGTTGCATGAACTAAATCTAGAAACTTTCAGTGAGACAGTACAAATGCCCTGGTTCTGAGAGAATGTGGGGCATTTGTGAACTCGGGATTCTTGAGATGCCAAACAGCAGGGGCATTGGGAGAAAGAAAAGAAATTAAGCAATGCACCTTGAAGTCATGAACACCTCTCACAGACCATACCTATCAGGTCAACATGGAAGGTTGAATGGCTGTAAGACTACGTCTTGTAGGTTCTTCATTGCTGATTTAAGCCTTGAAGGGTGAAAGCAGGGTTGGAGCCTAGCTCAAGATGGGACTAATTGTGTAGTCTTCCATCTCTGTTCTAGCTGCAGGGTCTATATAGCTCCCGTTTGCTGGTGAGGGTCCCTCCTGGTAAATAAGTATTCATGAAGCCTTGCAGAGGCCCCCAGAGCTAAAAAGCTAAGGTAGAATTCCTCAATACAAGGCAGAGCACATGGAACATGGAAATCGGGGAGTGAAGCAATGTGGCAGTATGGCTTAGTTGAGCATGATGCCATGGAGGAACAGGTGATGCCAACCGTAAGGCCGGGATGAAAGCCACAGAGTAAAGAGACAAAGTGACCCACCCTTAAAATACCTTAGTTCACCAGGTCATTGACGTGGGAATCAAAGCAAGGAGGTGACCTGCGTTGACAGGCTCAGATGAGATGGGACTAGTGTGGTCTCACATCCATGAGGAAAGCACGCTGCAAGACCAGTTCAAAGTACAGATGCTGATGCCGTAAGCCATACATAGGAGTGCCTCAATATATGGTCACAGAGCGGCTGAGCACACATGTGAAGAGGATGCACAGTCTGTCTGTTGAGCAATAGAAGGTAAAGAGAGGCAGCTAATAATAAAGGGGTGACTGGAGCAGAGCTAGGCAACTTGGGCTGACAGCAATGCCCAGGACAGCCAGCACCTAGCATGAGAAGGGGAGAAAAGCAGAAGGAACCCATGTGAAGGACAGTATCTGGCAAGGGTGGGGAGATACAACCGATATTAATTAAAAGTAAGACAGACCTAAAAAAGCATGGAGGAGATGAGCAAAGAAGAGATGGGTATGAAACCCCTAAACTGTACGGGGAGTGAAAACACTGTCAAATCACTCCCATCCCTTCAGAAGAGGCTTTTGAGCACTTTTAAGAGTTCAAAATGGATCCCAGGCATAAGTAAGATTGATGGTCCTCCCAGCATCTACAGTTCTATTACAACAGGGAAGAGGCCTCGGAATAGAGCGAGACGGTCTTTCAGGCCACTGAGAAGTTGACACCAGACTAGTGGAGCTCATACGAACTGGGGGCAGGAACCTGACTAAGAAGTGGAATGCAGCCAAGCTCAAACAATCAAGAACACACTAAACAATTTAGACAGTGTTCAAGTTTAAAACCCCAGTGTGACAGTAGGGAGGAACAAAGGAAACACCAATAGCAAAGATTTGCTTTAAGAGACGCTCCCCAAAAAATGGAAATTCTAACAAGACACTAAACAGGTGAAGGAGAAGGGTGGGACATCTCATCAAGTCCATGATGAAGATAAAATGATCACAAAAATCTTCATGAAGACATTTTTCCATGACATTAAAAAAATGTATAGGAGCAGTCAGAATGGGCTGACAATAGGCCATCAAAGAAGTGAGGAAAGAAGTTGAAAAATTGTGAAATACAATACACCCTCCAAAATACACTAGATGAAAGGAAGAAGACCTGGAAAACAATCCTCAATGTGCACATGATTGGAGCTCTGAAAGTGGTGAAAGGTACAGACATTAAAAGCTACATACAGAGCCTTCTTAATGCCCTGTTTGAATGGGAAAAGGAGGAAACCAGGAAATTGGCAGGGTGCAAAGGACAGGTGAACTGGCAACAAAAAGCCCATTGGACATAATCACCTTCATGCTTTATTTTGAAAACAAGGAATGGGGATGCAGCCACTCAAAAAAGGGACTGCATCTCGTCAGTCAAACTGCGGGTGTTCCAAACCTGTCTGACACCATATTGCAAAAGAGAAAAGCCTTCCAACCAGTGGCATCCCTCCTGAGATTTAAGGGGGTTAAAGACTAATGGGCACACTCATTTTGCCTTTTCTTAGATTGGCTGGGAAAGCAATGGACCACCAAATTCTTTATTGACGCCTGTAATATGCTAAACCTATCAAATGCATACCAGGCATAAGATTGCCAAAACAGAACTTCCATGAGCCCAAAAAGCTGAAGATAACCTGGAAAAGGCATCTGTTTTATGAGACAAGATAAGATAATGCAGGCTGCAAAATAGTAATTGAGCAGCTCAAAACGGCTAAGTCAGAACAGGCCCAAGAATTTCAAGAAGCATCAAACTCAGAAATCATTTGGGAAAATGTTAGAAATAAGATGGACAAAGAGAGGATGGTCCACCTAGATTGATAGGAAAAAGTAATGTCTTACATAATTGAGTAGAGCCCCACAAAGGAGAGAACAGAAAGCTAGAGCCACACACACAGCCCATTTATACTTAAAAGATATCAGATTGACACATTTGAGTCAACACGTGTCCACGCACAGCAAAATGTTAACCTTTAGATATGCTAAAATGGAGGAGTGTAACACAGAGAGTGATGAAGTAGGTGCCCATTCTAAAGAATTTACATTCAGATAATGACCAGTCAGTATATGAGCTAATGGCAGTTAAGGGGAAAAAGGCACAGGAAGAACATTTGCCCAAGTAGGAGAATCAAGCGTTTCAAGCCCATACTGTCCTACTATACCACATTGTTTTTATCTCTTAAAAATACTGTAGTCACGATTTAGGGTACAGTTTGATGAAAGCCCCAAAAATTAACTCACAGACTTTGCTAACATTCATGTAAACCTCTTCATGGAGAAACCACAAGTAAGCAGTGTCCTGCAAAGTTATTATGGAATAGTGGCTGACCTACAGGAGAATGGGGTTAGTGTGGTGTTGAGCTTGTTCTTCACTTTTTGAATTTTTTGATGAAAGGTTTATTCTTGTCATTGAGGGTTCCGAGCCAGTCTCCAAAGCTGTAAGGCCCCGGGTGCAGACATTATCTCAGACAGGCCTCACACCCATGGTACAGCTTTGGGAGGCCCAAGGGAGGGGCCCTTCCTCCCTTCAGCCATGCAGTCATGTTTAAATCCTTCAAAGCCCAAGTGGGCCCTAGGATTGCCTTTGATTGCTCTGAAGTTCACAAAATCATTGCTTTCAGTTACTTTCCAATCTGCAAACTGGTGTTGATTTCCCTAGACCCCAATACATTTGTGCACACAATCCCTCTGTTTGTTGCACAGCAGGATTTCATCGAGAACAAAAATCTTCTGGACGCATCTCAATCTGCATCCCGCATGAACCAAGCATAGAAATCACCCTGATTGCAGCCACTGGTGACATCAGAACCGTACTAGACTGGGGAGAAGCAGCTGCCCTGATCCTCCTCAATCTCTCAGCTGCTTTTGACACTGTGTCACACCACACCCTTCTCAAAGAGGCTTCATCAGATCGGAATCCAAGAGGACCCCCTCAAACGGATCGCATCCTTCCTCACAGGAATATCACAGAGAATCCACCTTCCACCATTCACCTTGGGGCCCAAGAACATCATCTGCTGCATCACTCAAGGTTAATCCCTCAGCTCATCTCTGTTCAACGCTTACATGACGCCCCTATCCAACATCATCAGAAACCATGGACAGAACATCATCTCTTATGCAGACGACACCCAGCTCATCCTCTCTCTACCCACCACTTGGGCCAACTTCCACCTGTGAATGACCAGCATCACTGGCTGGATGCAAAACAGCTGCCTCAAGCTCAAACCAGACAAGAAGGAAGTACTGTTCTGTGGAAACAGCACAACCCTGTGGAATGACTCCTGGTGGCCTACCGAACTGGGATCCTCTCTCTCCCCCATGGATCACGCCTTGAACTTCAGCATCATCTTCAACAGCAAACTTACCATGAAGAGTCAGATCAACACAGTCTCCTCTGCCTGATTTCTTACTCTGCACATGCCACCAATGATCTTCAAATGACTCCCAGTTTCCGCCAGACACACCGTCACTCAAGCCCTTGCCACCAGCCACTTGGACAACAACAACCCACTCTACGCAGGAATTTCCACACACCTCCAAAAGAGACTTCAGACCATTCAGAACTCAGCGGCCAGAGTCATCCTCGACCTCTTCAGACAGAGCCACATACCCCCTCACCTGAAGAAACTCCATTGACTCCCTGTCCACAAGAGATGCCAATTTAAGATTCTGACCCATGACTACAAATCCCTGCCCAGCCAAAGACCAGCATACCCTCCAGACTTGTGCACTCTTCCTCACTCTCACCCTCACTCACACACACCTGCATCCACTGAAGAAACAGTAGAGGACACTCCTTCATCTCAGGGGCCTCACCCTCTCTCCAGGAATTCATAAGGGGACTCAAGACCTGGCTATTCAAATGATGCCACCCGAGCAGCTTCGCTCTCAGCGCCTGGATACCCTCCCGGGGATTATTTGCACTTTATAAATCCTGTTTCATTGATTGATTGATCTCAGTGCAACAAAAATGTGATATCTTTATATGAAAAAGTAACAAATAATTTGTTTTATTTTAAAAGACAATCCTCATGCTTTTCTAGAAATGAATGATTGAAATCGTGCAATACATAACTTATTGTACCAGGCATATGAAGTTGGTTCATTCAGTGACATACACTGAGCAGCAGAACAATCCATTCTTCAATTTCCCATTTTCTTAATATACTTAGCCTACAAGGTCTTCAGTTTTACCCATGTATTCTCACTATCACTGCACCCATGTCTTTTTGAAATGTATGTGCCTTGTAATGAGACAGATAAAATGTAAATTCCAGGAAGTTCTGTTGAGATTTCTGCTCTAATTTGGAAAACTAAAAGTGATGGGAGGAAACTTGAAGCAATTTGAGCCACTCGTAGTTCCTTGGGCCTGTAGAAAATCTGCCTTTTCTGCATGGTTGCCCAATATTTTTCACCTTATGCTCAACCCTATTTTTTTGCCACCTTCAGAATGTTGTCCACATTAACCCTGCTAACCAGTGGTAAAGTTGATGCGCTCCCCTTTAAACATGGTTGAATTGAAATTATTCCTAAATGGCGTATTTAACTAATTTGTAGGTCCCTTGTACATGGTACAAAGTGTACCCAGGGCCTGGAAGTTAAATTCCATCAGTGGACTGCAGGACTTATTGTGCCACATGCTCCATTGGCAGTATAAACATGGCTTCAGGCCTACCCTGTGTAGTCCGACTGTAGTCATGTAAAAATTGCAGTTCAATCTGTCAAAATAAACCCTTGTGCTAGATCGAAACCTCCCTTTTAAATATTAATAGGTTACCTGTTTGTAGGCCTTGTAGTCCACAAGGCAGTTTGCACAGAATTTAAAAGTGGGACATGTTGAAAATTAATATTAAGATGTTCTTACAATGCCTAGCATCCAAAAGCTATTTTTCAGTGTGGCAGGACTAGCTACACTATGTGAAAGAAAAGTACAAATTTAAAATACTAATATTGTATCTTAACAATTGGACTAGATAGAAAAATTATTGAAAAACTATTTCTAATAATTATTAAAAATCCAATTCGCTGGTGAAATCAGATTTTAAATAAAATTAAAGAAAAGTAACTTGGAGAAAGTTACCTATCCCTGCCTGAAGTTCCTGGGGGCTAAATTTACATATGCTCCCTCACTTCTGCCAGACCGTAATTAGCATTTGAATAGGTTGTGAAAAAGGTATGAAGTGCCTCCCAGGACCAAACAATAGGCTAACTGAATGGACAGAGGTGACCCCTCTGAACTTGATAGATAATGCAAGATGGGACTGCCAGCATCTTTTTGGCATCACAGTGCAATACTTACTTGATTGTCAAACCATGCTTGACAGGTCTGCTGGATTTTCACATATAACACTGGGGGTGCACTTGAAAGGAAGGGAAACAGGATACCAAAGCAATTTTTGTGCATCCACTGCCTGATTGCAGAAGGACCTGCTTTGCCCTACCACACTTCTGTCTCTGGATTTTTACATATAACACTTGGGCACACTTGAAAAGAAGGGAAAGAGGATGCCATAATAATTTTGTCCATCACTTCTGTCTCTGAGTTTTTTGTCGGTGAAGTGATTGCCCCAACCTGGATTTTAGTGATGGATGTGGGAGGTCACTAGGATTAACAACAACACGTGACCAGGGAGCGCACTCCTCAGGTCCCGAGGGGTAAGAGAAGTAGGAAGTGGATACACCTAACCAATTTAAACTATTACTACCTCAAGGTATCCAGACCCTTAAGCTTAAAACAAAACCTTATATAGTGTACACCTGTTAGGTGTAGAAAGGAGGCAGCTCCTTTTTGTTATTCAACAATCACACACCCTATTGGTGTCATGCTTCATCATCTGTTTCACCCTGACTCCTAAAGGTCAGGGTGGGCTCGACCATTTTTCAGGGAGCACGCAGTAGGTGTAGGCCAGGGGGTCTAAAGATAAAAATCCTACTGCGATTCCCAGGTATCCCTTTATTTGCGGGGACGTAGTGGATATTAAAAACTGTAAAAAAACTGGTCTTTGGGAGGTGATGGTCCTATGATCCTAAGAAACTGTTGACATGTTTCAGCCCGATATAATAGACAAAATGGTCCTGTGCTTTCTTCAAGGCAACATACAGATATTCCCTCCCTGGAATTAACAAAGGATGTTCCTATATATTTTTTTAAAGGAACAGATAGCTGTCCCTTCGTGTAGTGTATGGAGGGTATACTTATCTCTCCATCTGGGTTGAAGTTAAAAAATTTGCCTGTAAGGAAAAATGATAGGGAAACAAAACACATATAGAAAATGTATAATAGGAAATATATAGTGTCTTTTTGATAAAGCACTCACAGCATGCTTGGTGTGCTACCAATCCCATCACTCTGTGATTATTAATCATTTAGATAAGCTGATATTGGATCATTTAGACCCTACCTCGCCCAGTTGGCGGTATGCATCAATTAGTTGCACATACATATTGTTCATAAGCTGTGAACCCCGTGTAGAAGTGAACCATGCACGCACTCCATAATATGTAAATTATCATCACATGACTTCAATCGAAGCCCATACGTCGTATTCTCATGTATCCGATATTGCCTCAGTAATGTATATTTGCGACATGAACACGACCAACTCTATTTCATAACATGCCCTTACCCCATTTGAGCAAAATTCATGTTTCTTGTGGACTGCGGGAAATAGGGGTAGCCTTGTAGTCAAACGCTGTGAGAAAGACAACCAAACTGCAGCGTTACAACAAGCTATCTCTGTCATTACCTGACCTAAATGGCGTTGGTCTGGTCCACACACACACTTCTTTAAGACTTACTACTTCAAAGGTCCTGCCCCGCTGCAAATCTGTTTGGCCCCCGCGTGTCCCGGCATTAGCAATCCGCTATCCCAGTGATCAGTTTAAATAACGCGGTGGAGTCGGAACGATGGTTGGGGGGGGCATTTTCGCTATTGTGGCTACTATTTGCATCACTTCCTGTGCGCCTCGACAATCGGAACTACAGTTCTCAACCTTCTCATGGGAAATGTCGTTTTTTAACCATTTCTTTGTTTACGGTATCTATAATCCGTATTTCCCCTTCACAACTACAAAAAACCTCCTGAATCATAGGTAATGTAGTATTGGATCATAGTATTATATCTAGGTCACGTTAATATTTAGAATGTCTAATGATTTTATGCACATGGGAATTGTAAAGCTAAGTGAAATTGAAATCATTGCAAGCACTTAACTTCCCTTGATTGCGCAATGCTCTGCCACTAATAAGAGCAACCCGGGTGGGTTACGAACCCAGTTGGCCCAAACCTGGTAGTGTTAAAAACTTACGCTGGTTCAAAATAGGCTCAGGTAAATATATCAGTTTAAATTATATGAGATCATTCTTGAATGGCCCGCAGATGTAGGGGCACACATGAATGTCCCTGGGATGTTATTAGAGCTGTTCCCAGATGTAATATGATATTAAAAGGTGGTGCTATCAAAAACCTATTCTTTAATTATTACTTCTAGTATTCATAATCTTTAGTCATTACTTCAAGTGTCTGTGGTATAGTTAGTTTCAGTCTCTACTTTAAACTGTACTCTGTTGATAGTGTGGTGCCCTTAAAAAATATTTATTGAGTCCTCCTCAGGGTATTCCAAGGTATGGCATTGTTAAACCTTTGGCTATCAGTTTTGTGTTTATATACCCAACGCTGCTCCTTTTCTAGCAGTCTCTTCGAGATGTTAGGTCCATCTTTCATCTTCTCAATTATGGGCCATGTAAGGTTGTTGTCCTTGTCGTTCTTTTCCACATAGTTGGCTGTCAACTTTGTCGCTGTAACTGCTCACCTGATTGTGCTCCTATGTTCTCTGATATGCAGCTTAATCTTGCGAGTAGTCATTCCAATGTATCTTGATTGGCACGGACATGTGATCATATAGATCACATTATGAGTATTGTAGTTTGTGTGATCCCGTTGTTCCAAGTCATATTTCATACCCAAATCAATACTAGTAGTGTGTTTAGTAAAGGGGCACACAACGCAGTTTCCACATGGGAAGTGTCCCTTGACCTTTGGAATGTTTCATAGTGTGGTTTGTACATCCACTGTTGGTTCCCAACTGTCTGTATGGTCCAGACAGTTCCTTATACTCTTATTATGTCTGAAGGAGAAGACTGGTTTCTCTAAAGTCAGTTTATTAGACGTCAGAATCCGCCAGTTCTTATTTATGATCTTTTTAATCTGGTTCATGGAAGAGTTGTGCGTTGTCACACAGATATGCTTGCTGATCTCTGTTTTCCTGTTTGTTTCCAACAAGGCTTCTCATGGTGTGTTCCGCGATCTTTTGTGGGCCTGATCGATCACTTTTTTAGGGTACCCCTTGTTCTTTAATTTCTTTGTCAGATTCTCCGCTTCCTTAATGTAACTCTCTAGGCTAGAGCAATTCCTCCAAATCCTGAGGTATTGTCCTATAGAGAGGTTTTCTCTTAACGACCGAGGGTGTGCACTGTCAAAGTGCAATAAACTGTTGTGGTCGGTGGGTTTCGTTTAGAGTGTACTCTCCAATCTCCCATTCCTTACCATGATGTTGATGTCCAAAAAGGAGACCATCATGTTGTCAGATGACATTGTAAATTTTAAATATGGGTTTATGTTGTTAACCCAGGTGATGAATTCAGTCGTACTATTCTGATCACAGTCCCAAATGACGAGAATATCGTCAATGTATCTTATCCACTTCCGTATCCTGCCAGCAGAGGGATTGTGAGACCAGATGTGCTCCTCCTCTAGATGGCCCATGTAAAGACAGGCAATACTAGGGGCAAAAGTACTGCCCATCGATGTTGCATGGACTTGTAGAAATAGTTGGTCCACAAATCTACAGAAATTCTCTGTGAGGGCGAGTTCAATAATGAATGGGATAGGTGCTTCCCATGCCCATTCTTGACTCTTCAGTACAGTTTCTATGACCTGTAACCTCTCCTCTTAAGTGATGTTCGTATACAGATCTTCAACATCCAAGCAGAGCATTCTTTCCTTATAGGGTCATACTCGACTTCCGTTAGTATATTCAAAAGATTCGTATCTCTCACATACGACCTAATCTCGGTTACGAGTGGACGTAGGAAAAAATCAGTGTATTTAGAGAGGGGTTCAAGAACTGACCCAATCCCCGATACTATGGGTCTTCTGGGAGTGGGGTCCTTCCCTTATGAATTTGGGGAATTGTGTAAAATGACGGGATCTGTGGTTCTTTGAAGTTCAGGAACTCATTTCCGTTTGAAGTTCAGTAACTCATTTCCGTTCTTTGTGATCCATTCCCTCTCCAATGCTTTAGTAGTAATGTCAGTGATGGTCTTCTGTAGACGCAGAGTTGGGTCTCGCCTTATTTTCTTGTAATTTCTTGCATCCGAGAGGAGGGATGTGCATGCAGATCTATATGCATTGATTTCTTGTACCACAATCGCTCCCCCTTTATTGGCAGGTTTAATTATCAGGTTCTTCGGATTAGCCAAGAACTCCAGTGCTTCCCTTTCAACCCTCCTCAAGTTATTAATGCAGTTGTATTTGGGTTGGAGTGATTCTACCGCCTTGATTACCGCTTCCTAAACGCCAACACCTCAGGTGGAATCATGGATGGGAGGGGGAGAAGGTGGATTTCTCTCATAGAGTGGTATATCCCGTATCTTTCTCTTGTAGAGGAGTCCCCGTGAAAAAGAGTTTTACCCCAATTTTCCGGAAAACTCGCTAAATTCGCATCAAGTTTTAAACATGTCAATATGGGTCGTGGGAACAAATCCAAGCCCTTTATTGAGGACCTTTTGTTCATCTCCCGTTAATACCTCTTCTGTGAGGTTCACGACCAGGTCTACTTCGAGCTCGGTCCTTGGTTTGGCTCCTTGAACTTACTATTCGTGTGTCGTCCTCCCATTGTACCCTACTGTTGCCATGTTGGCCCCGTCTGCCTCTTCTCCCACCTCTGCCTAAAAAATATTGTTGATTTTGGTTGGGTTGATAATATGGCATCCCAAAATACTGGGGCGGTCCTTGAAATGGCGGTTGGTTGTATGGATTTACCCACGGGACCATCTGTGGTGGGTAACCCTGGATCGGTCCTCCTCTCCTAGGTCTCCGTGATCTACCACTCCAGCTTTCATTGGAGTTGTCACTGGACCATTCGTCATGGTCTGAGTATGTAGACCCCGAGTCACTCCTATTTGAAGAGCCGGAATCACTGTCTTGTTGTTTTGTATAATCGTCATGAATATAAAGTGGGAAAGTTTCTTTAAATCCTTTTGCAACTTTTCATTTTGCTTTGCATCAGAAAATCCTTATGTTGTCCGATGGTATTCCATCAATGTGCAGGCTGTCTGTGATGCCAGTGGGATATTCATAGATGTGCATGGATGAGACCGCCCGGTACAACAGCAGGGGGGGGGGTGTTGGCATGTGGAAGCCTGTTGACAGGAGAATGGTGCCCAGGAGATACATGCACCACAACAGGGTTGGTACTTCCCTCAGATGGTGAAGAGAATCTCTGGGATTCACTGTATGGGGAGGAGTGTGTAGGGGAACTACCATGTCTGTCCTGGATGTGAGGGCTGTGAGGGAGTGAGGTCTGTGCTGGGGGGTGGGTGAGCTGTGGCTGGTTATCTCTATGCCGTGGACAGGCAATCTTTTTCATTGGAGGAGGCTGACGCAGTTTGCTGGGTGGAGGCTGTGAGGCCTTGCTAAATGTGGGCGATGTGGGAAAATTACTATCCATGGCATCAGATTCTTCATCCTCTGAGAGGATGAACAGACAGTCACTGTCGGCCGATACTTCATCCTCCTCAGGTACGTCCTCCTCCTCCTCTTGCGCAGTACTTGCAGCTGACATCACTGCCTGGAGGATCAGTGGATTTTCACCTTTGATTGCCCGTCGCCCAACACTGGTTGAAGGTCCATCCTCCTCATCGTCATCATCACTTGAAACACAGAGGTTGCAACAGGATAAGTAATTGACCTAGTATGAGATGTCGTGCAAAACAAGGGTTGGTTCTACTGTACTTTGCATCAACAGATGACACACATGTGACCTGGTTTGGGTACCCCTACAAGTGACAGCTCACGCAATAGCACTGAGGGGTGAAACGGAGATATACACTGAAAAAGCAAACTTACCAGCTCCATCCACAGCTTTGTGTCCTTTTGCAATCCCACTTGATGTCAAGTGCTGAACCATGCTCTTCATAGGTTATGTTGACGAAGCTGTCCCGCGATCCAGCAGCTGTAAAGCGAAGTGACACCAATGTCAATCATCTGCATAACCAATTTACAAACAGGCACATGTGACACTTCTAATATGGATGAAACTTTGTCAACAACCACTGCAGGTTCTGTGCAGAAGGGGATTTTGATGTTTATCATGGTTTTGATAGGGAAACACTTCACACCACATTTACCTGATGTACATGTGCGAGAGGGTTTCACTGCTGCGGCCAGGATGTCATGCATTCCCCGGTATGGTGTTCTACGCTGCACTGGTGTCATCCTGTCAGCAGCTGTGATGAGTCATACATATCCATATTTCAGTACACCAGATGTTAGCTATGAGCTAACATGTATACATCATTCTCAATGACCATTGATAGTTTATTCCTGGACAATGTGCAGCATGTTTACCTCATGGACTTTACATGTGGGACCCTGCTCACATGCAGCAATTTGCAGCTGTTACCTCCACACCGCACTGACTTCAATGAGATGACACATCAACAGACAAACGTATATGAGAAGGTTACTGATACAAGAAGGAAGGGGAGAAATTATCAGGACGCCATCGCATTACGTTGCTTGCACCTTCACCGTTAAGACTAATATGTCTCATGAGTATGATGTTGTCTGTTGACAAGTTGAAAGGAGTGTACATCTACAGGCTGACCAGTTTCACGTTTGCACATCAGATCAAACATTGCATTGCAGAGTTCATATGTGAGACGTGCAATCGTCAGGTGCCTTCTGTGTGTCATTTGTGCTCCCTTACCAATTGAGTCACAAAGCTCATTTTGGATTGAGAGATCACACATTTGTTATGTTCATCCTTGGAGTGTCCTCTGTTCCCATTATCCATTTCCTACATCATGGTACAACTAAGCTGACAATGGATGATGTCTTGTACAGCAGACATCCTTACCTCATATATCATACACTCACTTATCTAGGTGGAGACAGTAGAAGAGGAGGCAAGCAGAGTGCAACATTTGACTATGATACCACATTGTGGGTAAGTTGTGAATCTTTAATGGTTGACGCCTACACTGGATATGGTTTGGGCCTTTCAGACAAGAGATTTAGAAATGTGAGTTCCTGAAGATTCACCTTGGCAGCCCATACATCCATCACAAATATATAGAACTGGCATCATTGTGAGCATCATCCACGCCAATTTCAAATTGTTTTGTCCTTTGGAATTCTGGTAGGGAGTTTTCATATCATTGAATTATGATCCAGTTGTGTCTAGTACACTTCATGTGACACTACATATTATTTGTATGTCCATTCTACACTCACTTGTCATATGTTTTGTAACATCCTTTCGCTAGCCACCACGGTGTTATCTGGTATATGGTTCAATGCCATTTGTAAAACACACAAGATGATGGGCGAAATGTTGCACATTGGCAAAACATTCACCCCCAGTCACAGATCTGGGTTTAATCCATCGTTATTTTGCTCACCACGCCACCCCAGTTCAGACATGACCATATGCAAATCAGTCTTGTCCCTGTGCCTCATGGGAACAGTCCAGCCCGAACTGCCAAGCCATGTCTTCCCTGGACCGGAATCAAGCATCCTAGAACCGGTTTCGGGGGTTGCACCCCTCTTCAGCCAGGATAGCTTGACTCCAGTGGCGTAGTGAGCACGGGACCCACGTCTGGGCATACCCTTCCCACATAGGGCGAACAGCAAAACACACAAGATGATGGACGGAATGTTGCACATTGGCAAAACATTCACCCCCAGTCACAGATCTGGGTTTAATCCATTGTTATTTTGCTCACCACGCCACCCCAGTTCAGACATGGCCATATGCAAATCAGTCTTGACCCTGTGCCTCATGGGAACAGTCCAGCCCGAACTGCCAAGCCATGTCTTCCCTGGACCGGAATCAAGCATCCTCTTCAGCCAGGATAGCTTGACTCCAGTGGCGTAGTGAGCACGGGCTAGGCAGGCTAGCGGCAGCAGCGGGACCCACGATGCGTTACATTCGGAATCTCTGTTTCCATGTATAAAGTTAAATCAAAGAACGAAGTTGCTGCCCACCTGGTATCCTCTTTCTAAAAGAGAGTCGGTGCATGACAAACCTACGGCTGCCAATATTGATTGTGGAACTATACCTTGTGAGGTTGGACATCTAACTAGGCCTAGAAGCCTTGGTTGTTTGAAAGACCACCTAAGCACGCCCTGAAGAAGGAGCCTTTAAAAGCAACTTATGTGCTCCGAAACGCGCGTTGGCGCTGGTCTCATGTCTATATTGCACAACTCATGGTTTTAACCGTTATTAGATTGTTGTTTAAAAACTTTTTTTGTGTTTTTCAGGCCTATTGTCTTGAATGCTTTTGAATGCCCTTGAATTTATGTTGTATATATGTTTTTTAGATGTATTGTCCACATATTGTTAAGGTTAGTTACAATTTTGTTTCAATATTGTGACGCTATATGTCTGTATGGTCTTTAAGGCCCTCCACGATTCGGGACCTCGGCACTTGAAATCCCTTTTCCGCTGGCACAAACCAGCAAGAACTCTGAGGTCAGGACAACTGGCGCTGGTCACGGTCCCCAGAATTAAAAGAGCTCGCTGGGGAGGCAGGAGTTTCTCTCTTGGGGCCGCAGAGGCCTGGAATAAACTTCCCCTTGCGCTTAGACAAATCCAGAATCTGATGGCCTTTAGAAAAGCTCTAAAAACATGGCTCTTCACTCAGTAAGCACGCTTCAACACACCAGTTTATCTTTCTAGCGCCAGGACACCTCCGGGTATCAGAGCGCTCTACAAATGTGCAAATAAATAAATATGTCGCCCAAAAGAATAATGAAAAAATGAACAAAATGAGCTAATAAATGAAATAACATTGTTTTGTACACCGTGGTCTGTGGTTGTTGTTAATATTTGTGGACATATTGCCTTTTTGAAAGATAAGCATAGGAAGTCCTGTGTTTTGTGTATGATATTTATCCCTGTATTCTTCCTCGCTCATGAACTTTATCAGGGTCCCTCTTCTGTAGTTCCTTCTGTAGTGAGCACGGGACCCACGTCTGGGCATACCCTTCCCACATAGGGCGAACAGCAAAACACACAAGATGATGGACGGAATGTTGCACATTGGCAAAACATTCACCCCCAGTCACAGATCTGGGTTTAATCCATTGTTATTTTGCTCACCACGCCACCCCAGTTCAGACATGGCCATATGCAAATCAGTCTTGACCCTGTGCCTCATGGGAACAGTCCAGCCCGAACTCTGATTTAGGCCCAGATCTCTGTACTGGGGGGAATGTATGACATTGTTCTGCATTCTGTCCATCAACTGTTGTCTTTGTGTCAATGCCATATGTAGGCATATTGTGATGCAGGACAACAGTTATGTGATACACATACAACATTCAGCGGAGATTAAAGGCACATTCATGAGCATGGTCATTCAGATTCATTGTTCCTGGGTTTACTTACCATGGCCCTGCACCTGCCCAGTGTGTGGTCCCCGACCACATGTCACAGCCAACCTTGTAGCAGAAGTCAATGTGTGTCTTGGACTCTGGGAGGATATCATTGGACCTACAATGATAGTTGTGTTTGCAACTCTACATTTCGGCTGCCACATGTGATGCACTCAATTTGAGGCACAGAGAATGAGCACAAGCAGTGTGGGCCCTACCATTGCAGGAGTGTCTACCACAAATTATCATGAGTGATCCCACATTCAACTTATTACGGACCCACTGCCTAGTAGCAGCGTCTATCAAATTGACACAACAACACTTCCTGAAGTAAGGTCAACTATCATGTTTAGTTAATGGACCAAAAGACACACCATACAATTATGACATCTATGACCAGCTGGTTGGACTGGACAAATTCATGTATGGAAAAGAAACATTCTAAGTTGGACAGTGAATGCATTCTCAATCCTGATATTTGAATCTCACTTCTTGTTCATCATTGTCATATTTGTTCTCTTTGGATTTTTTGATTTAGCCTACAAAAATAATTGCAATCTAGAGGTGAATACATTCAGACTTGCTCTAGCACTCAATTCCACAATCGACTTCCCAGTCCTGGAACTGTTGGTGGAATACATGTAATGTTCATAAAACACAATAATATGATGAGCCTAGATATGTTATATTTTGTCTTTCGCTATTCACAGATAGTATTTGCTAAAGGTAAATGTCCTTTGAGAATTCCAATAGTTGTAAGCCTAGTTTTTCCTCTCCAGTTGCCTTTGATATGCAGACACTCTGGGCCTCATTTGTGAAAAGTGACGCATTGCTGCGAGGAAACAGCGATGCGTCACTTTTCATTGCCCCCTCCTTGCAACACCAATGATGCATCATATTTACAGTATGACGCATCATGGCGCAAGGAGTTACAGATACGTCAGTATTTCTGATGTATCTGTAGGTGCAAAAATGACGCATGGCTGGAGTGTGTCACAAAAGTGACGCAACTCCAGCAATAGGTCATTACACATGGTCAAGTCCAATGTTAAATGTGCCTGTGTCAGTCTTACGCCTGCCATGAGGCAGGCGTAAGATATTGACGCATTTGCGTCCTAGAAGTGGCGCAGTGAAGTCACTTCTACGACCCTTTCTTGCGTCGGAACACCCCCCCTGCATACATCATACCTGGAGCAGGTATAATGTGGCGCAGGGGTTTACAAAGTGACGCATCTATCTAGATGTGTCACTTTGTAAATATGACGCAACATGGCACATTTTTTACACTGCTGGTGCGTCACAAAAAGTGACTCACCGCCGGCGTAAAAGTGACGCAAGGCCTCATAAATAAGGCCCTATGTATCTCCCTCTGTTGTCTGCTGCCTATGTATGCATTTTGACTATCTCCTGACAAGTTTGACTAACCAGTTAGTGAGGGTGGTCTGCATTGCTCTGGGTGATGTTTCCTCCCAGAAGATGCAGGGACCTCTACTACAGTGGTTGTCTGTGCTCTGGCTGAATGTGTCAATGGGTGAGAAGAGAGAAAAATCAACACATGGAAAATGTGCATGTGTAACTTGTCAGACAATTCCTCAGATCTTCTGCATGCTAACAGTATTGTGAAGTACTGCCACGGCCGGTGCAGGTAGGAGCAGTGGGGTGTTGGTGATGTGATGGCGTGGCAGGGTGGGAATTAAACAATGGGATATGGGAATGAAATCTTTAGAAATAAGGATTCTCTCACCTTCTGTTTTGTGAGTTTGGCAGGCCCAAGGTGAGTTGTTTTTAGGATATTGTGTAGTTATTTTCTCTATTCCATTGTCTGCTGATATGCCTCTGCACCGCAGCCCCCCCCCTTACGTTCTTGACTGAGCCAGCCGCGTCTGGATAAGTGGAAGGGGCACTGTGACAATTGCTACTTAACATGGTTAGGTATGTATGGCATCAGTACTGGGCCTTTGTATTTAATGGTGTGAAAGGGATTTGCCATTTCTAATACAAAGAATTCTGGGACTTGTGGTGCAACATACAGAGGGAAACACATGGGCCTCTGACTGACTATATTTGTATATGAACTTTGGACAGCTTCCTTACTCACAATGGCAGTGCAACGCAGACATACATTTTGTATACTTGTTCTTGTCATCCCATTTAGCTGGTGCCACGTTGCGGACATCACTCACAGGCAGCCCATGGAGCATGTGGGGGTGGATTGTTGTGATAATATCCTCCTCTAGTGGGGTGAAACGGAGGCTGGGTCCAGAGTGTGAGGCAGGGAGAATTCTGTTCTTCTCGATCCTGGACTACTTCTCCTTCGCACTCAGCTTTTCATCCTGCCACTTCCTCTTTATTTTCACGGACTGTGCGCACA
Organism: Triturus cristatus; assembly: GCF_964204655.1. Lineage (NCBI taxonomy): Eukaryota > Metazoa > Chordata > Amphibia > Caudata > Salamandridae > Triturus > Triturus cristatus. Next base: position 577,245,461 of record NC_140583.1, on the reverse strand, counting down.
TCCTCCCCCAATGCTGTGACAGCAGTGGCTAACTGCTGCCAGAGAGCTGCCTTCTGTGTGCCACTGCGCAGTAAGGTGGGAGACCATATAGGCATTTGTGGTGCCTCACAACGCACTCCACAATCATGGTGGTCTCCTCAGTTGTGATGTTCTTCTTCCTACTCAGTCTGTACATTTTGCAGTAGCGATGAACAGCAAAGCAAACAGGAACTCTTTGTGGCCAAACCCGGCCCTTGAATGTGTGCTGCTTTTATGTGGTGCTGGTTTTGCAGTTTGTCTTAATTGACTTCAGCTGGAGCATGGTGGGGGATGGTAGGCACTTGAAATGCTCAAATGGCCAAAATGCGGATTTTCCGGCCTGGAGGTGGAATTTCTGGCCCGGAGGAGGAATTTCCGGGCCAGAGGTGGAGATTCCGCCATTGGGCCGGAATCTCCGCCACTTGGCCGGAAATTGCGGCCTGGGTGTGGACATAAAGTTAGGATGAGTAAATTCATTCTGTGAATACCAAAATGAGTAAGTTCATTCTGTGAATACCAACTGACTAAGTTCATTCTGTGAATACCAAAATGAGTAAGTGCCTTCTGTGAATACCAAAATGGTAGTAAGTTTAGGATTTTGTTGTAAGTTAGTTCTGTGAATCGGGCCCTGAGTTTCTAAGTGCCCTGAGGCCCTTGGGTGCTTTAGGAGTGTACTCCTGTGGTGGATTAGGGCTTACAAGACTAAAGTTGGAAAGTAAAATCCTTGACCAAAAGGAACCTGGTTGGTTTATCTTACCCATGTTACAATGTGGTCAGAAACAAAATGGGCCCAATTCGCAGAACTAACTTAAGACAAAATCCTAAACTTACTACCATTTTGGTATTCACAGAAGACACTTACTTATTTTGGTATTCACAGAAGGCACTTACTCATTGATGAGTAAGTGCCTTCTGTGAATACCAAAATGAGTAAGTGCACTTACTCATTTTGGTATTCACAGAAGGCACTTACTCATCAATGAGTAAGTGCCTTCTGTGAATACCAAAATGAACAAGTGCCTTCTGTGAATACAAAAATGAGTAAATGGTAGTAAGTTTAGGATTTTGTCTTAAGTTAGTTCTGTGAATCGCGCCCATTGTACCTCGGTACCGATCAATCACAATCATTGACTATCGTCGCCACTTCATGCTTCTTGGTGCTATGTCTGCTTAAAACTTTAAATTTCATATACTATGGTGGAGTGGGGATCTCTGTTAAATTATCAGCTTTCCACAGGAATAATATTTACCACTTTCATCAAGGAGAAATCCCTGCTGTTTCTACTTCACAACAGGCCAATGGATCTTTGACGTTAGCTGAGATTAACCAGGAGCTGCACATCACATTAATTATAACACGATTCTCTATTTTATATTTTAGTCAATAATGATTTTAGTATGAGTTAAAGAGTTTTGTTAATAAAATATTTTAGTAATTTATCTGTATTAGGGTCACAAGTTACTTTCATCAATCTCAGTTGTTAAAATCGAATTAGAAATCAATAATCAATAAACAATCAATACATTGCAATAAAAATGCATTCAGCTTGATCCATAAAGGAAAGAAAATACCTATTCTACAGAATGGGGAAGAGAAAGGGTGTCTAAGTTCGAAAGAAATTAGAAAGAATAAAGCTCCAGCATTAAATTCAATTCATAATTCAGTAATATATCAAATCAGAACTTCCCTTAAAGAGACGTTTAAGAAACTCTGTAGAGACTCAGAGTAGTGTGGACTAATGATGAAAATGGGCAACCAGCAGAAGTATTGCTCTGCTCTAGGAACACACACTATTATAGACACCACAGTTGGAAGGTTTTGCAACATGTTTATTTTATCTGCAGCCAGTCAATCAGCTTTCGATGCTCTCATGGGAATGGGATCACTCCTCGTCTTCTCACCAAGAATACAATGAGCTTAAGCAGCAATGTTGAGTGAAACATTTCTAATCAAATACAATGTTATTTGTCATACATATTCCCATTATTCATTTACTTTAGAAATGCTGCATCTTCGTATGTGAACTTCATTACCTCACAAAATGACGTCTCCAGTTATTATTTTATAGTGATCTTTGTGTAAGCAGAAACATTTTCAAAGTTATATGAAAACATTTTATGCAACTATTATTCATTATGTAAATCATGTCCATTGAAAGGTCAGAAAAAAAATGTGGGTTATGTCAGCATTCTTTAGTCATGTCAGCTTTTGTACAAGCAATGCTGCCTTCAGCTATTCAGGCCTAGTACAAGTAAATATGATTGCCTACTACAATTTTTACATTTAAATTCAGTTATTTTGTTAATCCTGCACATTATTGCATTATTTTCCTCGACATTTAAAAACGCTCCTCCACTCCAATTCCCTTTATTGGATTTTTGTCATTTTGCTGTCTTTTGTTTATTACATTTATTTTGGATTTTTTATTGTTTTGCATTTCAATTTTATTATTGTGTTGGTCAGGCATACATGCTTTATACATTGCCCTAAGTTAAGGCTGCCTTCTCTGTGCCATATCTACCAGGGGTTTAACTCATGTTAATTTAGTGATGTTGTGAGTTCACCCTGACAAGGGTTGTGATGATTCCTTGAGACAGGTAGACACCGATCCCAATTGATAAATTAATATTTTTACAGGGCCAAATTCTATTCCAAGTGTTTTTTCATTGTGCCACTACCGTCAGGGACAAACTTATGCAAATCAGTGTTGCTCTGGTAAGGAGAGTCCACCTGCTTTGTCAGGTCTCCTCTCATCACGAAAACAAGCAACCCCAGGCCAGTTTTAGACTTGTGAGGCCTCCTCAGTGAGGTGTATATTGCTTTCTGTGGTGCCGTGAGCTATAGAGCCCACATCTGGACGAGACCATGGTGCTTAGTCAATTTCACTGAGAAGAAGAAAAAGGTGAAGGATTAGTTTTTTTTTTTTTCTTTAATGAACATTTTAGGCTATCGTTGTTGTACTCAATGTGATATGAACAAGGACCAGCCAAAACAAATCAGCCGTGTTCAACCTGTAAAAAGCAAACAAAATGCACCTTTTTACAATTTGTTTCCTGATTTAGACATGACTCATGGCAGCAAAAAGCTGACCAACAATAGGGGTCTGGCCTCATTACTATAGGCCTTACCGTCAGGGTCAGAAAAGGGGCCTGGATGGTGGGCCAGGCTAGCAGTGTCATTTAATTGCATCTGGAAGTGTGTTTTCCAGGTGTGCTACAAAGTTTGGAAAAAAGTATTGTATACAGGTAAAAGGAGCTATATCTCAAAATTATTCATTGATTATTTGTAATGCATACATACGAAAGGAAATACACACTGGAACCATGTACATGTATACTAATAATTTAGTATTGCAATTTTTAAAAGCGTTTAAAGGTTTAGGGGCTTGATATGGGCTTTGCAGCCATGGCTCGGTGCACACCCCATTGAACCCTTCCAGCCTACTTAACATTGCATTCTGGGATTTGTAGTTCCATATTTAAACATGTAAGTAGGGGATGAAAAATACCTGAGTGCTCATCACTGTTAGCAAAAAAAAGTAAATATTAGTGTTTTTTTAGTGCAGCAATCTGATGCATTTTCTCTATGCCCAACCTGTTTTGTGCTTTATAAAACTTTGAAAGATAACTGTAAATATATCCGAACTCCGATTTAGCTCATGTGATCCTGTTACTTGATTTTTTTTGATAAGCAAATTTTTATTTTGTGAAAGAACACACTTAAATACACATACAACAATCCAATTAAACTGGCATCAAAGTGACATATCACGGAATCAGTGACAATCAATAGCGAAACCCCCCGCCCCCTCCCCGGACCCCTCGCTCCCCCCACCCACACCGTCTCCCCTAAATTAGACCCCCTAGCCATTTTCCCCATATTCTGCTAAACTTTTTGGGGCAACCCCGAGCCGTATACACCATTCGCTCCTGCGTTGCACACCAGTCCACCCCCCTTCTCCATGCAGCGCATTTGGGTGGGTCGGTCTGCCTCCAGGCAGCTGCGATATCCCTTTTAGCCACTACCAGAGCAGTAGTTAGGAAAAATTTCTCATTGCGGGATCCGTCCAGTCCATCCGTTATCCCCAGCAAAGCCAATTTGGGGTCATGGGGGACCTCCCACCCCAGGGTCTCAGTTAACTCAAGCTCAATATCGCCCCAGTAGTTCCCCAGGTGCGGGCAAGTCCATACCATGTGGAAGAAGTCCGCCGGGTCTGCCCCACAACGTGCACAAGAAGCATCCGGAGAAAAGCCCGCACGGTAGAGGCGTTTCGGGGTCAGGTAGGCGGTATGCAGGTAATAAAGCTGGATGAGCCGCAGCCTGGCTGATGAGGTAATCGTCCTGGGTGCCATAAGGGCGTCCCTCCAATCAGCTTCGTCCAATGGTCCCACCCAAGCCTCCCATCGCTGCCTCATTCCGTCCCAGTCCACCGGGGTGTTATTGACCAGGATCCGATAAATACAGGAGATTCCCCCCTTCCCAAGACACCCCAACATCACCTGAGCTTCGGGCGGGTTATGGTCAGGGATCCTTGAATCCAGAGGGACATGAGACTGGATCGCGTGGCGCAGCTGGAGATATTTATAGAATTGCGAGGAGTGCAGCGAGCACCGGTTCTGAAGCTCCTGGAAGGAACACATGTGGCTCCCCTGCCACACGTCGCCCAAACGAGAGATCCCGAGGAGATCCCACGCTCGGAACCCTTCTAACCCCGCTACCTCTCGCAACCAAGTGCCGTGCCAGAGTCAGTTTCCCCGACCAACGGGTATGCCGTAAGGCGGCACGCCATGCCAAGAAGGGGGCTCGTATAACATCCGGGAGCGACCGAGGAACCACCGCCCCGTAGAGCATGTTTTGAATGGAGGGGAACCCCATAAGCTGCACCTCCAGCCTGTAGGCCGGGTCATCCCACCCGCCCGAGAACCAATCATGGACCACCAGGAGCCGAGTTGCAAGGTAATACAAGTAAAGGTTAGTCATGCTCAGACCTCCGTCATATGACGGAATCCGACAACGGTCCAGGGCCAGATGGGATCTACCGCCCCGCCAGAGAAACTTGGTCGCCATCTTATCCAACTCCTGGAACCAGGGGCGGGAGAAGGAGCAGGGCGTGTTCTGCAGCATGTAGAGGAACTTGGGGAGGATCATCATCTTATAGAGTGCAATCCTCCCCAATGGATTCAATGGGAGCGATTGCCACCTCACCAGGTCTGATCTGGCTTTATTGACCACGGGGGCCACATTGAGAGCCCAGCAGAGCTCCGGAAGAAGGGTGGCCCAGATCCCCAAATATTTAAAGGAGAGTCTCCAGAGGGGGATATCAGACTGCCAGTCGAAGCAATCTCTAGATGGGTGCAGCGGAACTAGGACCGACTTTCTGGGGTTGAGAAGGAGACCCGACGCCTGACCGAATCGGCGAAGAATCCGACGAACAAGAGAACCGAAGACAGCCGGGTCGGAGAGATAAAGAAGGACATCATCCGCGTACAGAGCTATCTTATCAGGAGCCATCCCCGGCCAGTCCCACCCACGGAGAGCAGGGTCCGACCGGACCAGAACGGCCAGGGGTTCCATTGCCAGGGCAAAGAGGAGGGGCAAGAGCGGGCAACCCTGTCGCGTCCCCCGCCCAATGGGGAACGGGCGGGATAGAGACCTGTTCACCAACACTCGGGCACATGGAGCCGCGTATAAGACCCGGACCATGGCGCGAAACTGGGGACCGAACCCCATGCTCTCCAGGACCTCTCCGAGATAAACCCACACCACCGAGTCAAAGGCCTTTTCAAAGTCGACCAGCAGCAGGGCCAGGTAAGGAGAGAGGCGCCCCCGGTGAGCCATGGCGAGATGCAGGCGCCGCAGGCAGTGCCGAGTCCCTCGGTTCGGTATAAATCCACATTGGTCCGGGTGGACCAGGGAAATAAGATGCGGGCGCAGCCGTTGCGCAAGGATGGTAGCGTATATCTTAATCTCGGTATTGATGAGAGATATCAGCCGATAGTCCGAGCAGGACTGTTATGGGGGCTGTGTCTTGGGGAGAACGACTATCGTAGCCATGTCCGTCTCCGGTGGGAACGAACCTTTCTCCCTCACCTCTGCATAGAGGTCCAGAAGCTGCGGAGCAAGGGTTTCACGGTAGTGGGCGTAATATTCCTGTGGGAAGCCGTCCGGACCCGGGGTCTTCCCGGGAGCCAGGTGACTGATTGCTTCGTCGATTTCTTGCAGCGTGAAAGGCAAATCAAGGGTCTCACCAGCCTCCCGTCCCAAGCGCTCCAGATCCACTCCACTCGCCCCCAACAGCTCCGCAAGGGAGATCCCCGGCGCCCGAGCCCGGTACAGTGTGGAGTAATAATCGGCAAAGGACTGTGCCACTGCTACGGAGACTGTGTGAGTCTCGCCGGTAGGGCCCACAATGGCAGGAATAATCCGGTTTGCCCGGGGGTACGTGGCCAGCTGGTAGAGAAGCGTACCGTTCTTATCCCCCCAACCGTATACCCGAGCCACTGAGGAGCGCCAAAGAGTTTTCGCCGCCTCCATGGAGTGCATGCGTATCTCGTCCCGCAGAAAGGCCAACCGCCGCGCCCGTGTGGCATCACTCAACGTCTCCTGGTCCCACTCAAGCTCCAAGGCCTGTGCTTCACACGCCGTGAGCTGCTGGAGGTGTCTCCGGCGCTGTTGCTGCACGAGCCCCCTAGCAGCCCCTCTAATAGTTGCGTTGCCGGCTTCCCAAAGGACGGCCGAGGAAGAAACAGAACCTACGTTATGGTGATAGTAGCTAGAAATCTCCTCTCCCACCGCTTTCCGAAAGTCTTTGTCCTGAAGGAACCAGGCGTTCAGGCGCCACACCAGGCGGGTGGAAAAGGGATGCGGGCCGAGGGCCAGAAGCAGCGGCGAGTGGTCCGAGAGGACCCTAGGAAGAATGCGGGCGTCCTGAACCCCCTCGCATTCGGTAGACGGGACGAAGATTACGTCAATACGGGCATGTGAATGGTGCGCTGCCGAGGTGTGGGTATACTGCCGAGCCTGTGGGTGCCAAACCCTCCACACATCGCACAGGCCCTGGGCCTCGGCCCAACTCGACAGCTGCTTCGCGCGAGCGGCTCTGGCGAGGGAGATCGGGCCCGTCGCGTCCATGCTAGGCGTGTAGACAGCGTTAAAGTCCCCCCTAAGACGAGTGAGCCCGCCGGAAGTGTCGGAAGTAAGTCTGTGGTGTATGAGAGGGCGGCTTGCAACACGGACGGCGCCGCATAAAGGGACAGCAGGGTGAGTGGCCGTCCTTCGAGAGTACCACAAACAGCAACGGCCATACCTTGGGAGTCGAAATGCACCTGGGTTAGAGCAAAGGGAAAAGTCCGCCTGAGCAGAATAGCCCCCCCCCCGGTAGCCCGTAGCAAAGCCTGAGTGCCACACCCTATCGTACCCATATCGGGCGAGAAAGGGACAGTTATTGCCAAGAAGATGGGTCTCCTGCAAGAGAAGCACGTCGAACCCCATGCGCTGCGTGTATTTGAGGACCGCCATGCGTTTGAAACGGTCCAGAAGGCCATTGACATTCCAAGACAAAATGCGCATGGCGGCCCTAGGAATGGGAGTGTCAGCCATAGCCTCAGCCAGGAGCACGCAGGGCACGTAGAATGGGGCCGTCCGCAGAGCGAGGCCCCAACATTAAAGCTAAGGAGGACGCAGGCGCGGGGCCTCCCCAAGGGGAGAGACATCGGGAAAGCGGACAAGAGGGCAAGTCAAAAACGTCATGATGCCTTAGAACAACAACCGTGAGGAGGATATCCTCCACCAACAGAATCCCCCCTAGGAGGAAGAAACAACCCCAAAACAACCCCAACCCCCCACCCCCCACCCTATACTTCAGAAACAGAAGCATCTGTCGCCCTAACTATGTGGAACAACAACCAAGCTAAAATGCTCGGGCTTGAGCGTATAGTGGACCCCTCAGTAGATCGGATCAAGACTAAATCCCCTGCCCTGGCCGAGAGCTGCAATTAAAGTGGAGCACGGAAGCCCAGTTTCTAGCCTTGTCAGCCCGGTAGGCCACTCCCAACCCCCCCCGACAGACCACACATAGCAACAGAAAGTCAAATAACTGGACTGCGGGAAAGGTCCGAGGTGTCCATCTGCGCGGCAGGCAGGGCCGCGGAGCCCACCCATAGGGGGGGACTCAGCCCGGGGTCCAGTAGCAGCGGGACTGGCAGGAGCAACCGAAGAGGCAGATGAAGCTCCAGACGCCCGACGCGGTCGTCCCATGGAGCGCGTGACGACCACCTCTCCCTCTGTGCGCCTCCGGGGCACTGTGCATCGCCGTCGACGGGTTCTTGACGGCCGGGACACTGCCTGTCCCTTGCGTCCCGCCGTCGGTGAGCCTTGTCCTGATCGATGCAGTGGATGTTCCTCCGTCAGCCAAGTCCAAGCTGCTCGAGGCGTGTCAAAAAATATTGCTCTGTGCTGAAAGATGACCCAGAGGCGGGCCGGGAACTGAAGTTGGTATTGGAGGCCCAGAGCCCGCATCTTCTGTTTCACCTTCGTGTAGGACCGCCGCAGCTCTTGGACCTCCCGGGTGTAGTCCGGAAAGATCATGATAGTGTGATTTTGATAGGTGAGAGTTTCAGTGCGCCTGGACTCACGGAGAATCGCGTCCCTGTCTCTGAAGTTAAGGATCTTTAGGATAAAGGGGAGGGGGGCGCACCCGGAGGCCTGGGAGCCAGGGACCGGTGGGCCCTCTCCACAACAAACCAAGCTGACAGGCTGTCTGCAGGCTTCCAGGATTTAAACCAGCGCTCCAGAAAATCATCCGCCCGACCCGACTCAGCCCCCTCCGGAAATCCCACCAGGCGGATGTTGCTGCGCCGGGCTCGGTTTTCTGCATCCTCAGCCCGGCGATGCAGCTCCCTAGAGTGGGTGGTCAGCTCCCGTACCTGGTCCTGTAGCTGACGGATATCGTCCCCGGCTGTCGATATTCTCGATTCGGCCTCAGAGATGCGGGTGGTGGTGTTACGCAAATCCTGCCGGAGGAGGGCAACGTCGACCTTGACCTCCCCTACCATACCTTCCAGGGAGGAGCGGGACGCATTGATGGCCTGCAAGATGGCAGCCAGATCCGTAGTGGGGGCCGATGCCGCCTCCCTGGTCGGGCCCGTCCCTCTTTCAGAGGTCGTAAATTGATCAATCCTGGTTTGGGTGGCCGCGGGCGTCGGTTTGGAGCCCCTGTCCTTGCCCATGATGGCCCCGCTTCGGTCAATGGGGGACGGCCGAGCCAACCAGCGAGCAACGCAGGGGACCCCTGGCGACCCCACCAGGGCCGGGGAAGCGGACGACAGCAGGTAGAGCGCACGATCGGGGCCTCCACTCGCCTGGGTGGCCAGTCGTCGCGAGCCCCGTAGATCACCTCCCGGCGCGCTGCCCGATACGGCAGCTGATTAGCCCTCAGGGACCGCCACCGATCCGCGGCCTGTCGGAACCCAGGGTGGTACGCCGCCACCTGCCGCAACCCGCAGCTAGTGCCAAATTGCCGCTGTCCTCAGTGAAGCCTCAGTGCCCAATCAACCCACACGGGTGTCCACGCGTTGCGGGGTGGCCCCCGGGACGTAGGCGGAGGAAGGGAAAGGGAGCCGGACACCCTGACCACCGGCCCGCGGTCCGAGCGCCGCTCAACAGCCCCCCGCAGGCCGGGACGAGCACCTCCAGAAGAAGCAGCACCGGCAGGGGGGTGGAGGAAAGAAGAAGGAAAGCTGGCCTCCCCCCAGGCCACTTCCAGGCCCCCCGCACAGCTCCGATGGCCCCACTGTTCGCCTCCGCAGCGCCGCACTCACCAGCCACCTTCCGGCACCAGGCAGCCCCCCGGGACCAGCTCCACGCCCCCACAAGCCCCGCCGGGTACCTCTGGTAGGAGTATCTCTCGCCTCGTGAGGGGGGGGAAGCCCCCCACGACTGCAGCTGCGAACATCTCTCTCCAGCCGCCGGCGTCCCTCAAACTATTTTCAACTGTGTTGGTTGCTTTCATATCTTTTTGGCTGTTTAATCTTCTCTGCAGTACCTTATCTTATACAGAGTATCTGGTATATATACATGCTAACTAACGTTTGGAAACAGGAAAAAGGAAAACATTTAGAATTATTTTCCCTATTGGCTTATGTTGAATTTGAGGCAATTTTAATGAAGAACCAGTTAGAACAAAGCTGTTTCTGGCTTTAGAAAAATCCGAAGGCATGCACCTGAATCTGGTGTGTTGGTAGGTATGGGAAAACCATCTTATTCTAGTATTGTCTAGGTCAACCTATCTTGGAATTTTACTCAACTATGAAAATATTTAGTTAACATTTGGGCAAAGATATAATTTCTGGGGAGACCTTGGCAAAGTCTTTGCACCCAGTGTTACTAACATAATGCATTTCCACTTAATAGCACTTTAAAATATATGCACTCATTTTATTAGTTTATATTATTGTGTTACTGATGGCCACACCAGAAAAGTTGCTTCTTAGGAAGTCACTTCAATGATACCAGAGGATTAATGGTCAATTGATATAACTTCCTGTGATGTCATTTCCTGCTATATTAAGTTGCATGCAAAACAGAGGATGCCTTGAGTGTTCCCTTTCTGGCTGAGGCCCCAAAAATGCTAAAATCAACTCAGGCCCACAGTATAGGATAATATGTCAGGGTCACTTCAACCATTGCCTGTCCTTTACTGCGAGTAGTACCATTTTTTCCTGATCACATGTGCTCATCCACCTAAAAGAGACTTCAGTGCCAGGGTTAACGAGCAGAATTTCCTGGACCACTTCTTTATTTTATATTTTCGTCATTGTTTTGCACATTGCAAATGCCTGCCAAAAAACATAAATAAAATACATTGCACTTGCAAGTCCTATTGGCTTTACCAATGATTGCTTGCTTTGCCTGGGCTCAGCCCTGGCAGGACCTGGCCAACTTAGAGCATGGATGATGATCATTGAAAATGTTTTAAGTTCCTCTTGACCTCAGATGAAACCCCTCCTTCTCTTGCTTCAAAAAGGACCTGAAACGCCTTCTCCTCAACCAATACTTTACCGACACAGGGCCCGATTCACAGAACTAATTTAAGACAAAATCCTAAACTTACTACCATTTTGGTATTCACAGAAGGCACTTACTCATTTTGGTATTCACAGAAGGCACTTACTATACCAAAAGTCTTAAAGTTAGGATTTTTCTCAGTTTAGGAGTAGTAAAGTTAGGACTCTTAACTTTAGGACTCCTAAATGACTTCTGTGAATATCGAAAGTCTTAAAATTAGGATTTTTCTCAGTTTAGGAGTAGTAAAGTTAGGTCTCCTAACTTTAGGACTCCTAAATGCCTTCTGTGAATACCGAAAGTCTTAAAGTTAGGATTTTTCTCAGTTAAGGAGTAGTAAAGTTAGGACTTCTAACTTTAGGACTCCTAAATGCCTTCTGTGAATACCAAAAGTCTTAAGGTTAGGATTTTTCTCAGTTTAGGAGTAGTAAAGTTAGGACTCCTAACTTTAGGACTCCTAAACTGAGAAAAATCCTAACTTTAAGACTTTCGGTATTCAAAGAAGGCATTTAGGAGTCCTAAAGTTAGGACTCCTAAAGTTAGGACTCCTAACTTCTGTGAATACAAAATGGTAGTAAGTTTAAGATTTTGTCTTAAGTTAGTTCTGTGAATCGGGCCCCAAGTCAACCAACCTAGGCATCAATATCCTAATTGACTCCGCCCTCACTTTGACCTTCAAGGATGGTGGTTATCTGACTGTTTCAACCACCTGGTTTTTTCTCCCCTCACTGTCTACATAAGTATTATGTCTTTGCTTATATCTTTATATGCGCCCTCATGTCCTGCGATGTTATGCAATTTTTCTTTTCCTTTATGTATGTAAAGCGCTCTGATACCCACAGGTCTAGCTAGTGCTATATAAAAAATTATAAATAAATAAATAACTGTCATTATCAATACCAGACTTCATTTTGCTCTTCTGTGGGTAGGTAAGCTCAATCTTTAAACATGCTCTGTGAGCATTGCATGCTCTTGAATGATGCTGCAGTTTGAGGCCCCATGGACGCTGGCCTCCAGGAAGGAGGGTTTTCGACGTACAGAAACAAACCAGAAACCAAAGAGAACACTATACTATGTATGATATTCCCTCAAATGCTTGTATGGTTTCTTTACTCAATACACACGAACAAGTAAAGTAAAATATATTACAGGAGTGCGCGTTTCAGCCATTTGAAAAGCCGCTGCCGCCCTTAGCTCAGCCCCTGGCGGTCTTCGATGGCTGCAGCTGAAGAAATATACTCATTGTGCAAAGGAATGAAACGGGCAATCGGGGTTCGATTTTGTACCGCCACTTCAAAAGAAACATCAGCGAATTGAAAATAAAACCATAGAAGACATGTGGGGCGCTGGGTTTGGGCCCTTTCTATTTACACACGTGGGAATTAGGCCAATCATTTCAGATAGTTATTTTCTCCAGCTGAGGTCGGCCCGTGGGGTATTCGCTTACTTTCGCCGCCAACATCTGCAAGATCACATAGATACCATGCAGATGTCTCGCTCGGTGCTGCCGGAAGAAGCAAATTGCACGCGCATGCAACCTTTTCAATATACCTTGTACAGCTGAGTGTGCTCCGCAGTAAATTGCATTTCCTATATCCCTGACACGAGAAACTCTCAACATGTGGGAAAGAGGCGAAGGCCTTTGCAATCTTCTTTTAAGCGCGACGTAAACATACCACAGTTAACAAACTAGAAAATCTTCACTAATGGGTCGAAAATTGCCGTTTAATGGGCTCGGAATTGATGGTTTGCAGTCCCAGCTCAAATTAGATTTTAAGTACAAACACTGGATTAATGGTGGTGGTAAAAACATTAAACTTCATTCCGCTAAAGTCTTTTTAAGTGGAGGACAAGAAAAGGAGCCTGGGGTCTGGGCTGAGCACTTGCGAGCTGCGTTTGTGCTGCGCAAGGCCCCCTCCGTGGAGAGACTGGGCTCTCCACAGCCCTCCGCCATTATCCTCACTGTCGAGGCCGCCTTTCTTTGAGATCCATTGTGAAAAGATGGCGGAAGTGCATTGTCCCTTTATCCATATTGTATTTGCCTGTCCTGGTGGCTGCCTCATTGAGCCAGGGTCACTGGAGGTCTTTGTCTCCTGGCCAGGCTGGGAGTGAAAGGATGTGCAGGTGTGAGGGTGTTTTGTGGCCAGTGTGCTCTCTCCCAGCCCTGATAAAGGAGGTGGGGTGGGAACCCCTGCACGTTGGTGCCATATCCAGGAAGGACCCCCGAACCATTCTGAAGAAAACAGTGCGAATTGTTCACACGTTAGGACAAGATAAATGTTGTTTTATCGGAACAATGGGCCTAGAAAGGAAACCTCACAGAGATTTGAATTTAAAGCACGACTCATGAGACATTGCACAAGAGTGGTTTGTTTTTAGTTAAACAGGGCTGCAACCCAGGGCTCTTAATGTATTTTCAGGGTAAGTAGAATTTCTAATGATGATTGTATACTTCACATTCTAGCACTTAGTTGTATAATCCCCATTGCAAAACTAAGACTACAAGTCTCAGAATGCAAAGTAAAAAAAGATCTTACTGATTGTCAGAACCTAGCTCAGGCCACGATGCAAGCAGGGCCTACTGAGCCCAACCATGGTGGTTGGAGCCTTTTAATCCTCAGGTACCAGGTCCCGACCTACTACGGATTTTGAGCAACTATGCCAAGTACCCCTTCAGCACTTGACTCTCAGTGATACAGGTATCCAATTCCCTACTGGACCTTGCTCCCTCCAACACTCTTCTCTCTCTCACAGGGCCCACTGGTCTTGGCAAGCAGGTAGGCACTGGTGTTCCAGGCTCCTGGAGCAGGTGGTCTTGAAATCCCTGAGTGAAATCCCTTCACCCTGCTTGGAGACTGTTAGGAATGGCAACCAGTCCTTGTAATAGTCACTCTGCGGAATTTTGGGGGATTACCGAAAAACTTCGCCAAATTCCACAGTGTTCCATGATCGAGCGGAGTATTGCTCGGCCATCCATAATGAAGTCTCATTGGCTGTTAAAGGTCATTAGGGGCAAAGAACCCCTATTGTTGCCACTAGTATGTCCCCCACAGCGGGAGTGCTGAGACCGCATCGGAGGCCCTGCCCCCTTTCTCAACCACTCTGCAAATGCACCTCCTGGTGCAGTACTGGTTGGGGGATGAAGTCCCCTTAGCTGCTGAGGGTTGTTGGTGGCCAAGAACCCATAATGTTGCTACCAGTTAGTCCCACACAGCAGGTCTGCTGAGACCTCTTTGGAGGCCCCGCCCTCATCTCAACCACTCTGCAAAGGTGCCTCCTGGACAGGGCCGGACTTGCCATAGCGGGCACTGGGCGTTTCCCCAGTAGGCCGCTAGATAGGGGACGGTTTGGGGTCCCATGGGGACCGTTTATGTGACCAGGGGTCGGCAATATCGGCCCCCTGTAACAAAATCAGCTGAAACCAGCCCTCGCACACTGCTCGGCTGCACTCCCCCTCACCCCGGGGGGAGGGCGGCTGAGCAGTGTTGCAGGGCCGGTTTTTGTTCCCAGTCCGGCACTGGTCCTGGAGCACTACTAGTTGGGGGAAGAACTACCCTTGGCTGCTGAGGGTCATTGGGGGTCAAGAACCCCTATTGTTGCCATAAGAAGGTCCCACACAACAAGATTGCTCAGACCTTGTCAGAGGCCCTGCCCACCTTTCTCAACCGCTCTGCAAAGGTTCTCCTGGTGCACTACTGGTTGGGCGATGAAATCCTCTTGGCTGCTGAGGGTCATTGGGGGTCTAGAACGCCTATTGTTGCCACTAGTAAGTCCCTAACACCAGCATTGCTGAGACCATATCGGAGGCCTCGCCCCCTTTCTCAACCACTCTGCAAACGTGCCTTCTGGCGCACTTCTGGTTGGGGATGAAGTCTAGGGGTGAGTGCGTTGATAAATTCTGCTCGCGGCGATTGGCAACGTTTGTGCCAGAATCTGTGTTCCAATCGGAGCACTGTAGCAGCGAAGCACTGGAACCTCCTGCCCATGGACATCAGGTTAGAGGTGAATGAGACCTCTTTTAGGAAGAAATTGAAAACTTGCCTCTTTAATCCGTGATAGGTTCTCTTTTTCCACATAATTCACTCTCTCCACAGCGCGGGGACACGCCGGGAGGCGTCACCAGGCGCTTTACAAGCTCCTTTAAACTAAACTAAACTAAACTGAGTGTCAAAACTCCGCAAACTCTGTTAGCAGAGCATAGTTTACTGCCCACCTCTAGTTTTTTGCCTTTTTTTGCTCGCTTCTGACCTTTATTCTGCCTCTATCTCCTCGGGTCTGACCCTCATTTAGCCTCTTTCTGCTAGTTTCTGATCTCTATATTGCCTTTTCTGCTCATTTCTGACCTTTATTCAGCTTCTGCTTGTTTCTCATCTTTATTCTTCCTCTTTCTGCTTCTTTCTTACCTTTATACTGTTGCCTTCTGCTCATTCTGCTAATTATTGTGCCTCTTTCTTCTTGCTCCTGAACTTTATTATGCCTCTTTCTGCTTATTGCTGATCTTTATTCTGCCTCTTTCTGCCTGTTTTTGACCTTTAGCCTCTTTCTGCTCGTTTCTGATCTCTCTTTTGCCTGTTTATGCTAATTTCTGGCCTTCATTCCACCTCTTTCTGCTAGTTTATCATCTTTATTCTGCCTCTTTCTGCTCATTTCTGACCTTTACTTTGCCTCTTGGCTCATGTTTTTAAAGGGTTTTTATTAAATGTTCCCGCTTGCATACATCGTCATATAGTAATATAACATATAAGTGCATGTTGTTGCCAATAAATCTTTGTACAGCTGGATGTCATGCAGACCATTGATATTTAGGGCGCATATACTTACTTGCTTTTTACAATCAGGTGAGTGCAGACTCCTATTAAAGACCAGCAGGACATGGAAAAACAGAGCATAGTTCCACCTCATTGGTGCAGTGATCTTTGTTAACAGATTAAGTGTATATGTCCATGCTTCCTCTCCACCCCTGGGCCTCCCACTCTAATTATCCAGCCCGTCCATCCCCACCGGAATGCAGGATTTCAATTTGAATATTACCTCAAATATTCCACCAGGGGTTCCCTGATTTCTCTGGGACGAGATGAGGCAGGCAGAAGCTCTGCATAGCTCGACAGCTGGTCCTTGCAGTAGATAAAGTCTAAGATCCAGTCCTTGAATTTAGGGGCTCACCCCCTGCCCCACCTGCACGCCACTCTGCGTTTGGCTAACAGGAGACCCAATGCAATGTACTTTTTGTGTGGTGTCTCTATGTCAGCTATGTAACCCAAGAGCGCAAGCATAGGGAACGTGAGAAGAGGGACTCCAATCATAGCGGACAGCGCAGCTCCCACTTCCTGCCAATATCCATACACCTCGCTGCACTGCCATGCAAGATGTATAAAACCGGCACCTTCCGAACGGCATCTCTCACATCGGTCGTCATTCCTCAGCTTCCATTTGCATGTGTAGGTAGTTCTATGTAAAAATTTAAAATGTATGATTCGCAGACAGCTGCTCGCCCTGATGCCTTCTGTCTGTGTGCAGCAGTATGTCCATTGCTTGTCCGTCAGTGGTACAGCTAGGTCCTGGTCCCATGCCTTCCTGGCCCCCTGTTTCAACTGGGGTTTTTCCGGTAGCGCTGTGCCGTAGATACTGGACACCGCATGTGCAAGCCCAGTCATTTTCAATAAGGTATGCAGCGTATCCAGCATGAATGGTTCTTGTGGGAAACCCGGGACATTGGCCCTGACTTCATGCTTCGAGCGTAAATATAGGAAAACCTACAACGGGGTAACATTATCTACGGTCAGGAGCTCTTGCCGGTCTTTAAATGTACCCTCATGGTATAGGTTGCCCCAGACGTAAAAGTTTCTTTTGTGGAGCATTTTGCTGCATACAGCCTCTTGCATGACCGGTATGATTGGGAGGTGTGGCAAAGGTCTCAGCAGGGAGTATAGCACAGGTTTACGCACTAATTTAGCTATGCGCTCCCATGCCTGATTGGTGCAGGTAACTGTGTGGTGGGTGACTCCCTCTCCAGGGATGCGCGTTCCCAGGAATGAGGTTGGGGGTGTGGGCACCATGTATCCCTTTTCTACAGCCAGGTGCGGCATGAATCGTGGTGGGTTGAGCCCGTATACAGCATAATGAGCTTGGGCGCTGAGATAATACAGCTCCTTGTCTGGGACCTCAAAACCTCTGCTGGAGAATGGCTGCGTCAAGGTTCGCCATCCCACTTGGGGCTGCTTCCCACCCCAAGCCAGTCTAATTAGCAGTGAATAAAAGTATGAAAGAAGGGGTGCCACGGATTGTAGGGTATATTTATAAATAGGTATAGTAATTTGGGCAATATGATGATCTTCATCAATGCCACTCTACCATCTAGTGAAAGCGACAGTGCTATCCATCGTGTCACCCAATTAGTGATCACTTCAATGGCTGTGCCATAATTTGCGCAAAGTGTTTCCTCTCTGTTCCTTGTTATCACCACGCCTAAATATTTTATCTCCCACTCACACCATTTCAATGGGAATTTCAGGTGGAATTTTACTGTGTTGGGCGTGAGAGGAAAGATCTGTGATTTTCCCAGTTAATACTTATCCCAGAAAGGTCCCAGAATCTGATAAACTCTCGTAGAATGGGGTTTAGACTGAAGTGTGGTTCACATAGATTGAGGGTGATGTCGTCGGCACATAAAATTACACTAATGTCTCTCGTGAGGGGTACTGTATAGCATATTGTCTGTAGTTTTGCCATAAATTGGCCATGGCAAAAAGTAACAGAGAGAGAGGACACCCCTGTTGGGTGCCTCTCGTAATGGGGAACGGGGCAGAGTATAGACCATTAATCTGTATAGTGGCTTCTGGTTGGGAATAGATTAGCCTTATCCATGCCAGGAATGGCAGAGGGAGGCCCATCCTGCCCAATATTGTGAACATATAATCCAATTCCAGGAATTCAAAGGCTTTTGTGACATCTAAGAAAATCCCAGCTGCAGAAATCTCAGGGTCTACTTCATGTAGTAGTGCACATATGGTACGCAAGTTATGGGAGGTGGCTCTTCCAAGTTAAAGCCTGGTATTTACGATAACTTTTGCTAATATTTTGGTGTCACAGTTAATCAGTGACAGAGGTCTATATGCCTCACATTTATTGGCATCCTTGCCTGGCTTGAGCAGGGATATGATCAAGGCCTGGTCGTGGGAAGGATCCCGCATTCTCTAGCTTCTTCGAAGACTAACATGAGGACTGGGGATAATTGATCAATGTGGCACTTATGAAAGTCAGCAGGTAGCTCGTCAGGCCCGTGGCCTTTCCCAAGTGCAAGCCCATTATTGCAGCTCGAATATCGTCCTCCTCAATGTCAGAAATTCTCTGCGGGAGTCGTTGATCCACCCAAGGGCGGTATACTCCCAATAGGAAGCGGTGTCAGTGGGGATTTGCCTATGTGTGTGATATAATTTCGCATAGTAGTCCGTGAATACGTTAAGAATCGCCTGTGAGTCAATATGTCTAGCACCCTCATCGTCAAGTATCTCCAGAATCTGATTAGAGAACCTGGGGGTTCTTGTTGCTTCAGCTAGGGCCCTGCCAGGGCATTCACCCTCACCGTAAGCCATCGCCGTGTAGTATTTAGAGCTTCAGCAGAGTAGTCAATTAACAGTTCTTTAAGTTGTGCCCTCAATTGTGGGGTGGGGGCATTAATCAGGTGCTCCTCTATTTGTTTGATGCCTTTTTGTAATGTATGTAGAGTCCCCCTGATGGTGCACAGGATCCTTCCACCCTTGGGCATACATATCCCTCGTATAGTAACCTTAAAGCTTTCCCACACACACACAAGTGTTGGGACACTGTCTCGGTTACGGGTAAAGAATTCCACAATTTCCTGCTGCACCTCTTCACAAAAAGCGATATGTAACAAAGTTGTGGGCTGTAATCTCCATGATCTATACGGAGATTCACTACCTGGCAGGGTTAATTTCATTAGCACAGGAGAGTGGTTGGAAAATGAGAGCGGCAAATGCGTTGCCGCGCGAAGCTTGTATTCAAACCTTTGGAAAGCAACCAAAAATCTATTCTGGACCAGCTAGAGTATACGCTAGAGGGAAAGGTGTCCTCCCTACTTGATGGGTGTAGGGGCCCCCAAGCATCAAACAGCTGATGGTCTGCCACGATGCCTGAGAGATGTTTAGTCTCTTGCGGCTGTGAAGGCGAGAGAGCGTGCGAACGGTCATGTAGCGGGTTAAACGCTATATTGAAGTCCCCTCCCCATTTGATAAAGGTGGAACCTATCTCTAAAATGCGGCCCCATAACCTGTCAAAATACGCAGCATCGTCAGTGTTTGAGCCGTAGCTGCTCACCAACATTACTGTGTGATCCACCACCCTGCTCCACATCACTCTAAACCTGCCCTGTGGATCTTGGAAGTCCCCTATTGGGCAGTACCGTACGCCAGTCTTAACCAGGATAGCCGTGCTCCTAACATATGTTGAGTATGCTGAGAAACAGCTGTGTGCCGCCCATCTTTCAAAGGTAGGTGTTATTTTGGGGTCTAGGTGCGTCTCCTGTAACATTGCTACCTGTACTTGGTGTCTGTCTAGGTAGCCCAAGATCTGCCTGCATTTGCGGGGATCGAAGACTCCTCATATAGTCCATGTCAAACAATTGTATGTGAGTGCTGCATTCAGGTTTGTCTTAGTTGTGTCTACCATATTATCCCTGGGAATGGAGTTTCTGTGGGAACTGTTCGCGCTGAGTATGTGCGGAGTGATGTAATTGTGTTCGCTGCTGCATAGACATCTGATTTACCTGTGCATTGCCATGTTGCATAATTATAACAAGTCAATCCCTCCCCCTCCCACACCTATGGCCCAATCCCGCAGGCGGATAGCATCCCTCCCAACAATGGCCACTAACAATCCAGCCCATAGCACGTTCTATAAACCAATGCTGATCCCCCCAGCGGATACATGGTCAGCCGTAAGAGCGTATGTGTAAAGGACAATATTATCTGAGGGCGGACCGGGGCAATAACCATCATAACTGAGAAATAAAAACAAACAAATATCTTTAAAACAACATAATACATTATTCTGGGGATTCCAAATGGGGGAATGTGCCGGAGAGGGCGTCTGCACTCCCCGCTGAAAAGCGAAGGTGCCCGGGAAGTCATTTTTAAGTGGCGAGCTCACCAACTCCAGCAATGTCATCTGCGCAAGTTCAGACCAGGAGTGCGGATGACCATTTCGGTGCAGGCCTCTTTATATGCACCACTGGTCTACCCTAGGTTAAGTGTGCAGCCTCATCAAGTGTGTGGATGGCCGTTACCATTATATTTTCAGTCTTTTAGTCTTTTTCAGGAGCCGGGGATGACCGTCTAGAGTCTGGGTCTCCATCGCATGCAGAGGGTGACTGTCTCTTCATGTTTTTAGGAAGTACTGAGTTTGTTGCGGTGTGTTGAAGATGTGCGTCTTCCCACGATAAGGGACTCATAACCTGGCGGGGCACAGCATTGAGTATTGTATGTTAGCTTGCTGAAGTTTTTGCTTGACAGGCAGGAACTTTCTCGGTGTCTCCTGCACCGCCATGGTGAAATTCAGGTACATCGACACTCTGTTCCCTCCGTATACTAGCTTTTGCTTTTCTCTAGCTAGTCTCATACTGTGTCGCGATCTTTGTAATTAGGCAGTCGTGCGAAGATGGGGTGTGGGGGTGCACCCAGTGGCGGCCAAGCCACGAGTGATCGGTGAGCTCTCTCCACCACCAGAACTTTGGAAAACATCTCCACCCTGAAGAGCCCCAGCAATATTTTCTCCACGTCTTCCTCCATGCGGCCCGTGGCGGTGGATTCCGGGACCCCTAGTATGCGCAAATTGTTCCTGCTCGAGCTTGCCTCCAAGTCTTCATTCTTGGCAGCTATGAATTTTTAATATCTTTTCCATTTCTTGGCGGCATTCCTGGCCCACAGAGAAGGTGTCTTCTAGAGTGGATATACGTTGTTCTGTTTCAGCTATGTGGCCGTCATGCTTCTCCAGTTTCTGCGTGATGAAGTCCATTTGCATGTTCATAGCGTCCATCTTGGACTCCATGGACGTGAGGTTGTGGCGCATCATGAGAAGTATTGATTTTATGTCTGCATCCTGTGGATCACTTGAGGTGGGGTTGCCTTCTTCCCGTTGTGGATCTGTGTCATCCGGGACGTTGGAAGCTGTTTTTCGCGCTGTAAATTGCAGCTTGGCTTGTTTTCCTTCTGTACGGCCAATGGTGCACGTCACTGCGGCCTTCGGGGTTAGCGTCGTTTAATTTGAGGGAGGGTTGGGGCGTACCTATCTGCGTTTAGCCTCCGTGCAGGGTGTATAGGCCCTCGCAGTCTTCCAGTGTTTGTTTATGCTATTGTATGGATAGTGGAAAGTGACCCCCAACCTGCTTCAACCTAGGTTGCTGTGTGCTATGTCCCTTTAGTGTTACCAACAATTGTTGGAGCCGAACCTGGCCGAGTCAGCCCAACCCCACCACGTGCTTTGGGCCCAGATCAGTTTTAGTAACCCTTAATGGGAGTTGCAGCACGGCAATACCTTCAGCACTCTCCCAACACGGCAGCCCCTTTGTCTAGGTTCATATCACACTTGCGCAGCATGCCGCCTCCCAGTTTCTCCTCCACGGGCCGCAAGCAGACGCCCCGTCCGTGACACAAACCGCCGCAGCCTGGGTTCCAATGCTGCACTCCTTTGTGGGCGGGTAGTGCGCAGCAAAGGGACAAGGAGGCGACCACACCCGCTGCTCCACTGCCTCACGGGGTTAGTTAGCTCGCCACTTTGACTGCACCCATCCGGCCTCCAGGTTCTCAGTGCAGGCATCACTTTTCCCAGCCACAGCTCGGGCCCGGCTCTGGCCAGTCACGCCGCCAGTCAACGGCCTACAGTCCCAGCACGCAGGCCTCTCCTCTCAGGCGGGTGGCTCGCAGGGCAGCCCTTCGCTCATGGCAGCGCTATTGGCAAAATTCACTACTCACTGCCTCGGGTTAGCTGCTCCCAACCTCACGGGTACGACTAGTGAGCCATTTCCTCCACCATCTTGCCACAGTTGTAGGCCGCACCAGGGAGCTAGCAGTTGTGAATTACTTATCCGTGCTCATATTGGCTCCTGAACATCACGCTAGCCGAACAGTGGTTGGCTTAATACATGCTGAAGTGCTGGGAGGGTTTCACCACCTCAGACCATTGGATTCCGCTGAATGTTATTTCAGGGATGCAAGAGCCTCACAGGAGCGCGGCCATCTTGCACGCCGGCTCCTTAGCGCCCCGTCTCTTTTTGCTAATTTCTGAACTCTATTTTGCCTTTTTCTGCTAATTTCTGACCTTTATTCTGCCTCTTTCTGCTTGTTTCTTACCTGTATTTTGCCTCTTTCTGATTGTTTCTGACCTTTATTCTACCTCTTTATGCTCGTTGCTGACCTCTATTTCTCTCTTTCTGCTCCTGCTGACCTTTATTCTGCTTCTTTTTGCTAATATCTTACCTTCATCTTGCCTCTTTATGCTTGTTTGTTACCTTTATCTTGCCTCTTTCTGCTAATTTCTGACCTTTATTCTGCGTCTTTCTACTCCCCCTTCACCTTGCCCGGTACCGCAGGGGGAGCCTGATTGCCCCTGTGGTCCTTGATGGCTCACTGCCTACTGCGGGAGCTGGCATTGCTCTCACAGACAGGGAGCTGCTAAACATGCAGCTCTCTGTCTGTGAGAGCAATCCTTTTGTCTGTTTCAGTGCCTGCTTCCAGCAAGCGAGATCATTTTCTCAGCTCTTGCTTGCTGGAAACGGAGTGTTTGCTCTGACATGGGAGAGCTATCATGGCTCCCGCCAAGTCACAGCAAACAGCTATGTCCCGGGAGTGGGCCTCGGTGGTGTAGCGGTCCCCATGGTCATGTATGGCTCCTGGAGGGGGGTCCGTGGCTCTTTGCATAAGCCAGCCTGGGGAGGCAGGGGTCCCCGGGTTCGAAAACCCCTGTCCTTCTTTAAAAAAAAGAAACCCCACTCCATAATTAAGTTGGCCCCCGGAAGGTGGTGGTCCCTGGTGCTAGGGAGGTCTGAACCGCCCCCCTAAGCATTTTTCAAAAGCCCTGGGGAGGTGGTGGTCCCCGGGGCATTTTTAAGCCCTCAGAGGGAGCCCCATTCACCCCCTCCAATTGTACATCAATCCCTGCATGCTCCTGGGACCTGACCCACCGGGAGCTATAACTGAAACAAGCATGGGAGCACGCCCTTGTTTTTTATTTTATTTTTGTGTGAAAATTTGTGAATATCGGGAATTTGCAGCAATTCTTTAAAAAAAAAATGCTTTGATGCCGTGGCGGGGTCCCAGTGGGATTAATAGGACCAAGGCTCGGGGGTCAGAGTATTCCTACCCTGCCCCCTTTTCTTTTTTTAACAGTTTTTTTGTGGGACTCAGTTAAAGCCAAATTTCAAGATGTCTGCCAACACTTCCTGGTGGATATGTTGGCAGTCAATCAGAGCTCTGCATTTCCCTGCATGAGCTAATTGTATTTTTTTACGTTTCTCAACAACTACTAAACAGATTTACCCCCAAATAACAAAACGCACAATCTGCGTAACCAAATCGACCCTTCTGCCAAATTTGGTGTAATTATGTCCAGCGTTTCAGGCTGCAGGCATGCCTAAAGGTCCTATGTGAATTACCATGGGAAAACACACTTTTTTTTACACCCCTTTTTCTCGACCTCAGATTGATGGATCACCCTGAAACTTTCCATGCACATCTTACTTGACACTTTTTTGGACAATTTTGCGAAGATTTGTCAACCGACGCCAAAGTTATAGGCAAGTAAAAAAATGCTTTTCTAGAAAAATGGTCCAAATAATAACTACCTACTGGTGAACGTCAATAGGTTATATATATATAGTCCGAACGAAAACTGCTCCTTCCAAAACACAGGTTCCTTGAGAGATAGTGTATCGGCCGGCGGAGCAAGCAAGTAAAAGTCAATACAGAAAGCATCACAAAAGTGGAAAATGCACATTCAGGACACCGTCAATGAAGCAGTGTAAGGTTTAATCCATTAATCCCATAACAAGTATCGACTGCCAACCAGTCTTGATCACAATGGGCCTGTGAATGGCTTTGTGTGTGTGGCTGTGTTGGTGTGTGAGTAGGTGTGTGTCTGTGATTGGGTATTTGAGTGGTGTATGGGTCTGTGAGTTGGTGTGTGAGCGGCTTTATGGGTGTGTGAGTGGGCGTGTGAGTGGTTGTGTGTGTGTGTGTTAGTGGGTGTGTGAAAGCTATGTGGGTCTGTGGGTGGGTGTGTGAGGGGTGTTGAGGGTATGAGCGTGAGTGTGTGAGTGAGTGTGTGAGTAGGTGTGTGGATCTCTGAGTGAGTGTATGTTTTTTTTAAAATTATGATCTGGAACCACGTATCTACCAGAATTCAGGAGGATCTGGGGGAATCCAGAAGGATCAGGTGAGGATACTCGGATTCTGGTGTGTTAAAAAAAGGGTTTTCAACAATTTCTTGCCCATGAGGGGTCCCTCGCAGACCCCTCTATTAGTCCCATGGAGTCAGGGTATCTCTACACTGACCACTTCTGTCACTTTTTAGCTTTATTTTCCCCACTTGGAACCGATTCCTGATTAACAAAATGGCACTGCAACTTTCCTCTCAGGTTGTGGCCAGCCAATCACGGCATTGCTGTTGGCACGTTGATTCATGGATCCAAGGATGATCCACAGAGGATCCACGTCCCTAGATATACACATTTGGATATCAGTTAATATCTCAAACACTACTGATTGGAATTACAGCAAATAAAAAAAAAAGGTTCTTACTGGACAAAGACTAACTTCTGCAAAATTGTGTGCAATTCCGTCCAGCGGTTTGGGCTTTAGTCATGTCTAAAATCTCCATGGAAATTAACCTGGAAAAACCACAGTTTTTGCCTCACCCCTTTTTCTCAGCCCCCGCTTGATGGAGCACCTCAAAACTTTCCACTCACAACAAGAATCACCGGCACACTTTTTTCTAAAGATGTTGTGAAGAGTCGTCAAACACCACCAAAGATATATAAATCCAAATGGTAGCACACTGCTGACCTACCTGCGTGTTACCCCAAAGATCTGTGGTCCCTGTAGTCAGCGTCGGCGGATACACCTATGCTCGTGTCGTGAGTGCAAGTGTGAATAGCGTTAGCCATCCCTGGACACGTGTTTCAAAGTTGTTGCCTCTCGTCAGCAGGGAGTAGGAAAGAGTGCAGGGTTGCTGTGTAGGCTGCTAAAATCATTATCAGGTATGTACCTCTCGTAGCAACGCAGGTGCGTAACCTGAGCCCGTCGACTCCCCGGCTCAAAGAGCCACTAAATAACTAAATCCAAATAGTCGCACACTGCTGACCTACCTGCGTGTTACCCCAAAGAACTGTGGTCCCTGTAGTCAGCGTCGGCGGATACACCTATGCTCGTGTCGTGAGTGCAAGTGTGAATAGCGTTAGCCATCCCTGGACACGTGTTTCGAGGTTGTTGCCTCTCGTCAGCAGGGAGTAGGAAAGAGTGCAGGGTTGCTGTGTAGGCTGCTAAAATCATTATCAGGTATGTACCTCTCGTAGCAACGCAGGTGCGTAACCTGAGCCCGTCGACTCCCCGGCTCAAAGAGCCACTAAATAACTAAATCCAAATGGTCGCACACTGCTGACCTACCTGCGTGTTACCCCAAAGAACTGTGGTCCCTGTAGTCAGCGTCGGCGGATACACCTATGCTCGTGTCGTGAGTGCAAGTGTGAATAGCGTTAGCCATCCCTGGACACGTG
This sequence comes from Triturus cristatus, assembly GCF_964204655.1. Taxonomy (NCBI): domain Eukaryota; kingdom Metazoa; phylum Chordata; class Amphibia; order Caudata; family Salamandridae; genus Triturus; species Triturus cristatus. The sequence continues at coordinate 577,219,599 of NC_140583.1, read as the reverse complement.
TTTCGAGGTTGTTGCCTCTCGTCAGCAGGGAGTAGGAAAGAGTGCAGGGTTGCTGTGTAGGCTGCTAAAATCATTATCAGGTATGTACCTCTCGTAGCAACGCAGGTGCGTAACCTGAGCCCGTCGACTCCCCGGCTCAAAGAGCCACTAAATAACTAAATCCAAATGGTCGCACACTGCTCACCTACCTGCGTGTTACCCCAAAGAACTGTGGTCCCTGTAGTCAGCGTTGGCGGATACACCTATGCTCGTGTCGTGAGTGCAAGTGTGAATAGCGTTAGCCATCCCTGGACACGTGTTTCGAGGTTGTTGCCACTCGTCAGCAGGGAGTAGGAAAGAGTGCAGGGTTGCTGTGTAGGCTGCTAAAATCATTATCAGGTATGTACCTCTCGTAGCAACGCAGGTGTGTAACCTGAGCCCGTCGACTCCCCGGCTCAAAGAGCCACTAAATAACTAAATCCAAATGGTCGCACACTGCTGACCTACCTGCGTGTTACCCCAAAGAACTGTGGTCCCTGTAGTCAGCGTCGGCGGATACACCTATGCTCGTGTCGTGAGTGCAAGTGTGAATAGCGTTAGCCATCCCTGGACACGTGTTTCGAGGTTGTTGCCTCTCGTCAGCAGGGAGTAGGAAAGAGTGCAGGGTTGCTGTGTAGGCTGCTAAAATCATTATCAGGTATGTACCTCTCGTAGCAACGCAGGATTGTAACCTGAGCCCGTCGACTCCCCGGCTCAAAGAGCCACTAAATAACTAAATCCAAATGGTCGCACACTGCTGACCTACCTGCGCGTTACCCCAAAGAACTGTGGTCCCTGTAGTCAGCGTCGGCGGATACACCTATGCTCGTGTCGTGAGTGCAAGTGTGAATAGCGTTAGCCATCCCTGGACATGTGTTTCGAGGTTGTTGCCTCTCGTCAGCAGGGAGTAGGAAAGAGTGCAGGGTTGCTGTGTAGGCTGCTAAAATCATTATCAGGTATGTACCTCTCGTAGCAACGCAGGTGCGTAACCTGAGCCCGTCGACTCCCCGGCTCAAAGAGCCACTAAATAACTAAATCCAAATGGTCGCTCACTGCTGACCTACCTGCGTGTTTCCCCAAAGAACTGTGGTCCCTGTAGTCAGCGTCGGCGGATACACCTATGCTCGTGTCGTGAGTGCAATTGTGAATAGCGTTAGCCATCCCTGGACACGTGTTTCGAGGTTGTTGCCTCTCGTCAGCAGGGAGTAGGAAAGAGTGCAGGGTTGCTGTGTAGGCTGCTTAAATCATTATCAGGTATGTACCTCTCGTAGCAACGCAGTTGCGTAACCTGAGCCCGTCGACTCCCCGGCTCAAAGAGCCACTAAATAACTAAATCCAAATGGTCGCACACTGCTGACCTACCTGCGTGTTACCCCAAAGAACTGTGGTCCCTGTAGTCAGCGTCGGCGGATACACCTATGCTCATGTCGTGAGTGAGAGTGTGAATAGCGTTAGCCATCCCTGGACACGTGTTTCGAGGTTGTTGCCTCTCGTCAGCAGGGAGTAGGAAAGAGTGCAGGGTTGCTGTGTAGGCTGCTAAAATCATTATCAGGTATGTACCTCTCGTAGCAACGCAGGTGCGTAACCTGAGCCCGTCGACTCCCCGGCTCAAAGAGCCACTAAATAACTAAATCCAAATGGTCGCACACTGCTGACCTACCTGCGTGTTACCCCAAAGAACTGTGGTCCCTGTAGTCAGCGTCGGCGGATACACCTATGCTCGTGTCGTGAGTGCAAGTGTGAATAGCGTTAGCCATCCCTGGACACGTGTTTCGAGGTTGTTGTCTCTCGTCAGCAGGGAGTAGGAAAGAGTGCAGGGTTGCTGTGTAGGCTGCTAAAATCATTATCAGGTATGTACCTCTCGTAGCAACGCAGGTGCGTAACCTGAGCCCGTCGACTCCCCGGCTCAAAGAGCCACTAAATAACTAAATCCAAATGGTCGCACACTGCTGACCTACCTGCGTGTTACCCCAAAGAACTGTGGTCCCTGTAGTCAGCGTCGGCGGATACACCTATGCTCGTGTCGTGAGTGCAATTGTGAATAGCGTTAGCCATCCCTGGACACGTGTTTCGAGGTTGTTGCCTCTCGTCAGCAGGGAGTAGGAAAGAGTGCAGGGTTGCTGTGTAGGCTGCTAAAATCATTATCAGGTATGTACCTCTCGTAGCAACGCAGGTGCGTAACCTGAGCCCGTCGACTCCCCGGCTCAAAGAGCCACTAAATAACTAAATCCAAATGGTCGCACACTGCTGACCTACCTGCGTGTTACCCCAAAGAACTGTGGTCCCTGTAGTCAGCGTCGGCGGATACACCTATGCTCGTGTCGTGAGTGCAAGTGTGAATAGCGTTTGCCATCCCTGGACACGTGTTTCGAGGTTGTTGCCTCTCGTCAGCAGGGAGTAGGAAAGAGTGCAGGGTTGCTGTGTAGGCTGCTAAAATCATTATCAGGTATGTACCTCTCGTAGCAACGCAGGTGCGTAACCTGAGCCCGTCGACTCCCCGGCTCAAAGAGCCACTAAATAACTAAATCCAAATGGTCGAGACGAGGCAACTACCTCGAAACACGTGTCCAGGGATGGCTAACGCTACTCTGACTTTCACGCACCACTGAGCATAGGCGTACCCTCCGACGCTGACTACAGGAACCACAGTTCATTGGGGGTAACACGTAGGTTGGTAAGCAGTGTGCGACCATTTTGTTTAGTTATTTAGTGGCTCCCTGAGCCCCGAGAGCCGACGGGCTCTAGGTTACGCACCTGCGTTGCTACGAGAGGTACCAGACCTGATATGATTTTAGCAGCCTACACTAGAAACCCTACACTCTTCCTACTCCCTGCTGACAAGAGGCAACTACCTCGAAACACGTGTCCAGGGATGGCTAACGCTACTCTGACTTGCACGCACCACTGAGCATAGGCGTACCCGCCGACGCTGACTACAGGGACCACAGTTCATTGGGGTAACACGTAGGTAGGTAAGCAGTGTGCGACCATTTTGTTTAGGTATTTAGTGGCTCCCTGAGCCCCGAGAGCCGACAGGCTCTAAGTTACGCACCTGCGTTGCTACGAGAGGTACCAGACCTGATATGATTTTCGCAGCCTACACTAGCAACCCTACACTCTTCCTACTCCCTGCTGACGAGAGGCAACTACCTCGAAACACGTGTCCAGGGATGGCTAACGCTACTCTGACTTGCACGCACCACTGAGCATAGGCGTACCCGCCGACGCTGACTACAGGTACCACAGTTCATTGGGGTAACACGTAGGTAGGTAAGCAGTGTGCGACCATTTTGTTTAGTTATTTAGTGGCTCCCTGAGCCCCGAGAGCCGACGGGCTCTAGGTTACGCACCTGCGTTGCTACGAGAGGTACCAGACCTGATATGATTTTAGCAGCCTACACTAGCAACCCTACACTCTTCCTACTCCCTGCTGACGAGAGGCAACTACCTCGAAACACGTGTCCAGGGATGGCTAACGCTACTCTGACATGCACGCACCACTGAGCATAGGCGTACCCGCCGACGCTGACTACAGGGACCACAGTTCATTGGGGTAACACGTAGGTAGGTAAGCAGTGTGCGACCATTTTGTTTAACCACCAAAGATATAGGCAAGTCCAAAAACACTTTTCCTATGGAAACATGGTTCTAACTATAACTACCTACTGGCGACTGCCAGTGGGTAATAAAGGATTTATACTTACCTGCTAAATACTTATATTTTTTTTGTAAAGGCATGTGTGGTAAAGACATGCATTGTAAAGGCATATGCATTGTTAAGGATGCGTTGTAAAGGCATGCCTAGTAATGGCATGCGTGGCTCCGTCCTCTTCGATACTAATCTATCCTTTGAAACCCAGATTAACCACATCTCGTCCGTCTGCTTCTTTACTCTTAAAATATTGAAGAAAGTGCTTCCCTTCATCCCTTTTGACCTAAGTAAAACAGTGGTCATGGCACTTATTGCATCTAGGCTTGACTACATCAATGCTCTATTCCCTAGTGCAAGCAAGAGCAGGTTTCATAAACTTCAAACTGCTCAGAATGCAGCTGCTAGAGTCCTTCTCGGGTTCACATGCTATGACTCTGTCTCCAAGGCTCTCACACAACTACACTCGCTGCACATAGTCAAGCCTATTCGATTTAAAGCTCTATGCATAGCATTCAAATCTCGGCATAGTCTTGCTCCGTGGCAGCTGTCACAATATTTCAAACCGTACATTCCGGCCAGACCACTTAGGTCTTCGGATTGTAGTGATTTGATTGTTCCCAGGGTATGGAAAGTAAAATGGAGAGGTAAACGTTTTACTCATACCACTACTAAGCTCTGGAACTCCCTCCCCATAGCCTTGAAAAAAGAAGCAAATTTGTTTAAAATCAGGAAAGGATTGAAAACTTGCTTTAATGGTGACTCCATCGTAACTCTCAAGATTCCATTAACCTGAACCAGCGCCTAGACACCTTCGGGTAAATGAAGTACTTTACAAATATTTCATTTCATTTCATCATGCATCCCTTGATGTAGATCTGCATTTATGTGTGTGATGGTAAGTTTACTTTTCCTTGAAGCAAGGCAATAATCACACCCATAAGATTGTCTATTTTGTCATGTGATGACAACAAAGACTATATCCATTTTGGCAATGATTTTGCCACTGCATCTTTAGTGAAATAACTTGGTGGGTTGTGTACAAGTGCAGGGATGCTTTCCAACCAGAGTTAGGATCGCTCAATCTTACACATGGCCAAGGCAACTACAACAAGAATCGTTGCGGTGGATGATAATAATGCTTATTGCTTATAATGTTGTGTGCACTACATGAAATATTTGCTGCTATGTTCTGCTTTAATAATTTATCGCTATCATCAAGGACTTTACCACACCAGTAGCAACCTCCAGCAACATTGACCCCAACCCAAGAACTGTGCAATGACCTCTCAGACTTCTTCTGTAACATGATCACAGCAATCTACACCAATGTTGACCCACAACTGGACTATATCAACCTGGCAATAAGTCTTCTGGTATCATACTAAAGTGACACTATGACAACACTGAAACCTATCACCATTGAAGAAACCACAGAAATCATGACGTTCATCCACTCTGAGGCCCAATCTGACCCTTGCTCCAACCATCCTTTCAACAGAGGCTCAACACCCATCAGCAAAGCCCTCACTCTTTGAGAGATTAGTCTGTATTTTCTGTCTTTTTATTGAGATTAGTCAAATACATTCATTTACAGAAATTTCGAGAAAGTTTGGTTAGAACAAATATACAAAATGACAGAGAATCTGAAGGACCTAATCTATCCTAACAAAAACCCATAAAGAGTTCCTTTTGGAAAAGAGCAAGATGCAGGAGAAGTACACATTTCTTATTTGCAAGAAGGGGACAATTAGTGTGTTCTGTAGAAAGTTGATTAGTGGCAGTGCCCAATTACATAAATTCATGCGCAACAAACACAACAAAATCTACATCATTCAGTCTGCGACTCTGCGGCCAATGCATGGCATCAATTATTACCTGTTCCATCTCATCTTGTTAACGGGCCGTCTATTTCGCCATCATCATCATGGACGGTGCTGTTGTGTCACAGTCATACGCATTGCGCAGATTGAGTGAGTCCCCTTCCTGTATTGAATTAAAAGCAATGTATCACCAAGATGCAGGAGAAGTACACATTTCTTATTTGCAAGAAGGGGAAAATTAGTGTGTTCTGTAGAAAGTTGATTAGTGGCAGTGCACAATTACATAAATTCATGCGCAACAAACACAACAAAATCTACATCATTCAGTCTGCGACTCTGCGTTCAATGCATGGCATCAATCATTACCTGTTCCATCTTATTTTCAGTTAATGGCCAGTCTCTCTCAGCTCTGAAAGGAGGATAGCTATAGTAGTCATCTGATTCATGGTCCACTTGTTTTGGAAGGATGAGGAAAGTTTGAATTTGTTGTTACCATCATCCAATCATCATTCATGAGGGAAATGGAATTGAGCAGGAGATTCAGTATGATCGAGCGGAGGAGCTGGATTCGGAGGACTGTACTGTCAAATGGCAGACACCTGAAACTTGTATATTAAATTAGAAGAGTAGAAGACGGTGATAATGGATTTGTTGCGATTCACAAGTTTATAACCGGAACGACAGACACATAAACAAAGGGGGAAAAAAGGGAGGAAGACAGTAAGTGCGAGCATAATTGTCAGGGAAGTATAGCTCGTCCTCAAACTCTGGGGGTTCTTCCAGTAGTAGGTAATCATCTGACACAATACTTCCATCACCTGAGCCGCTGTCCTCATCTTCCTCTGTTGATTCATGTATTGTGTAATTCGGTGGTATGAAGTGCTGATTCATTTTGATCATTGTTAACCTCTCCACGTTTTTTGGAGATAGACTGGTCCTTTTCAATGTTACAATGGAACCAGCAGCACTGAAAACACGTTCGGAAGAGACACTTCCGACAGGGCAAGCCAGATAGCTTATCGCCAGCCTGCTGAGCTGTGGCCATTCAGACCTTTTCCTATACCAATACTGCAATGGGTTTTGATCAACGTACACCTCTGTTGGGTCGTCCAGATAGGCCTGGACCATCCGCTCAATGTTCAGGGTTGCTGATGGTAAGCTTTTGTGCTGTTTTTTCTGTGCATCAGCACTGTGCTTACAATAGCCCATCTTTACATACCAATCCTGTAATGATAATGATTGTACTCGGCCTAATGATCCAGTTTTTGTTTCTGTAGTCGATAGTGATGGTGAGTGTTGTGATTGTGAGCCAGCCAACCGCACTGCCCTCAGCCGACGAAGTTGCACTTGATTTTGCATGGCCTGCTTCAGTATCAGTACTTGTTGTGGGTTGATGTGGCGGGCTTTTAATTAGCAGCCCTTCGTTTTCAAACTTAATGGCTGCTTCAGCTATACAACTTTTGTAGCGGGCAACATCATTGTCGGAAAAAGCAAGGAATGTCTTCACTAGTCCTAATTTTGCACGTGGATCCAGAATTGTGGCACAAATGTAATGTTCTTGTGACAAAATTTTATTTTGTATCCTTACATTTTCAGTTAAGCGCCTGGATAAGCTCTCCACCAAGTCATGGGCTTGCCTTCTGTCCTCTACACCTTTGCAGGATTCAGACACATTATTCAGCTCATGCTCTAGCATTTGCAACAATGGGATAGCTTGGCCCATTGTACAGTCCTCCTTGCTGACTTCACGTGTGAAGACCTCAAAAGGAGACAGTCAGGCATTTAATTAGGGTCCATTGCTCCCTCTGAAGGGTCATGCCTTTAACACTAGCATCACTGCTTCTGTACCAGACATATTCATGGAGTGACCTGTGCTGTTCGTACAGACGATCAAGCATGTAATACGTTGAGTTCCAACGTGTTGCCACCTCGTGGATGAGTGCCTTGACTGGCATCCTAAATTCACGTTGGATGATCCTCAGCTGCTTCCGAGCTTTAAAAGAATGGCTGAAATGAGTGCATATTCTTCGGCAGATGGCCAGTAAATTGCTGACTATGGGTTCTTTTTTCAGAAAGTCTTGCACTATAATGTTTATGCAGTGTGCCAAACACGGAACCCTGAAATAGGAACCAAGTTCCATGGCCTTAAGTACATTACTGCCATTGTCTGTGGCAACAAAACCAATACCAAGCCCTCTGGGCCACAGCCATTCCAAAACCTTGGTGCAAAACTCTTCTAAAATGTTTTCAGCCGTATGAGATTTCTCCATGGCGAACATGGCTACAGTTGCATGTTTCCGAGTACCTTCAAAAATCGCAGCTGTGTCAACAACACCTCGTGAGGATAGTTTATCTCTAACCCCCACAAAAGAGATCCAGTGTGCAGTGATGCACATGTAATCTGTGGCTTGGCAACTGCTCCACATGTCTGTTGTCAGGTGGATATTGTGCACAGCACTCTGCTGCAAACCGTGACGAACCAATTCCAGCACATCATGATGTAGTGCCGGAACAGCAATTCTTGCGAAATGGGACCGGCTGGGAACTTTCCATTTCGGGCAGATGGCAGACACAAATTCAAGGAAACCCACCCCTTCCACAAATGAAAAAGGAAGAAGGTCCAGCGCTAACATTTTAGCCAGCTTCTCATTGTACAATCGTGCCGTTGGGTGGTTGCGTTGGAACTGCCCCTCCAACCTAAGCATGCTCTCAATGGTAGGCTGGCTTACTTTCCTTTGTGGTGCTGTTTTCATTAACCCACTAGGGCTCAACGACACAGATTGTCTCATTGAGGTACTCGCCGGTCGCCTTGGTGTCTCACCCACACTCTGAGTATGGCTCTTACTGCGGTGCCACTCTGATGTTACTGAGGAGGATGTGGGCGTTACCACTGCAGTGACTGCACTACTGGAGACAGGGCTAGAAATGCCTCCCTGTTCTTCACCTGCCACCACAATAATATCGCTCCCTGATTCTGAATCCTGACCAACTTCAATGGGTTTAGTTTTTCTACTTTCTTTTAACTTAAGTAGGTGATCCTCCCACACGATAGTGTGGTGTATTCTGAGATGACTTGCTTGTCCTCCGGTACCATAGTTTGTACCAAGCTTACCACGCCGAACACCTTGCCGACAAATTGAGCATATAGCAACATTCTCCTCCTTGGCGCTAACAGAAAAGAAGTCCCAAACTGGGGAGGAGAACTTTCTGGCACTGCTGGATGTGCCACTTTCAACACCAGATGAACTTGAGGGAGTGCTTGAAAATATGTGACCCTGTCCACCTACACTGTGACTTTTACTACCACTTCCTACTGAGATGGTTGAGCTGGATGTAGGTCCCTGCCGGGCCTTGGAAAATATGGCAGCTGGAGGTAGTGGTGGTGTAACCTGTGTTGGTGAGATCCGTGCTACATCCCGCTCAGTAGCAGCCTTTCTGGATAGGGTGAGAATGTCGGTCTCCAATCCCTTTGGGGCGGGAGTAATGTGCGTGATGACTGGCTCGTCTTCATCAACATCATAACCCCCCTCTTCTACATCTACCTCCATAACTCTAAGTTTTTCTGGGACCTTCCTTTTCAGAAGCATTGTCTTGTGGCGTATATCACTCTCAGACCGAGCAGGTGGGACCCAAGTGTCATCACGATCATCAGAAGCGGGGCTTGAAGAAGAAGATGATGGACTAAGCCTCCTTTTCCTTGCTGGTGGTCTGGAAGACAATAGATCTTCTGAAACAGTGGTTTGACTTTGCTCCACTTTGTCTGCAGGAAGCTCGATTTCCTGAAATGCCCCTACGTCAGGAGCAACAACTACTATGGTGGGCTGTTGCGGCAGCTGCTGCTGTTCTTGTTGCGGCGGCTGCTTCTGTTCTTGTTGCGGCGGCTGCTTCTGTTCATGTTGCGGCGGCTGCTGCTGTTCTTGTTGCGGCGGCTGCTTCTGTTCTTGTTGCGGCGGCTGCTTCTGTTCTTGTTGCGGCGGCTGCTGCTGTTCTTGTTGCGGTGGCTGCTGCTGTTCTTGTTGCGGCGGCTGCACACTGATCTGCTGAGTTTGCGCCTGCGTTGAACTTGATTGTGTACTACTTTGCGGTAATGACATTTCTTCAACATCGCTGCTCGTTAGTAGACTGGCTACCTCTGCGACACTAAAGCCCTTGGGCCTAGGTTGGTGGGGTTGGACTGCTGTGCTGCTCCCAGCTTGGTTCCCGGACAACGCTTTGGTGCCAAAAAAAACATTGGCCGGCACAACACCAGTCGTGGTTAATGGCACTTCCTTTTTCTGTTCCTTCTTCTCACCGGCAACTTTCTTGGTACTGGACCTGGTACCTTTCTTTGGGGCCATCTTCTTCAGATGTCAGGCAGGATGCAGATGCACAACAAGTTCTGGTCACACGTGGACGTGATGCGCAGCAGAACTTCTGTCTGGCTGGCAGTACAACGGGTAGCCGGGTGATGCTGATGACACCTCCTACTCTGTCTTTTGTGCACCTAAAAGCAAATAAGACAGGAGAAGAACATCAGTGAAATGTTGCATTTGTTGTTGTGGTTCAGTTACTAAGTACTGTACTAGTGCAAATGCAAACAAAAGATAGTCTAGCCATTTATGACTTTTATTTTTAACTAGAGCTATGTTATACCACTGCTTACTACCACACACTACACTCTCAGGAAGGATAGGAAAGTTAATAATAACCACCAAAATAAAAATGTAATGAAAGTGGGGTGGACCATTAAATAATTTGAGCATCTCAGCATCCATGGAGCTGCTGGTGGCAAAGGGGGAGGATGGATGGAAGCAGTAAGCCAAATAGCCAATAGGAAAACCATGCAGGCCTATGGCAAAAGCAGGACACTAATAACTCACAGTCAAAACACCAAAAAAGGCCACCACCCACATGGACACTCACAAATCACAAACAAGCCGGGGGCCTCGGAAACACCAGGAGCTGACAAAAGGCCTATAAAAGCCAGGTAAAGGATGCATGCTAAAGCACACTGCTCTGCCTTTTTAATGCAACAAAATAGAAATACGAACATTCACAGGCCCCAAAAAGGTCTGCAGGGTGCATGCATTGCACACTAACACACCAGACACATACAACAAAAGCATGTCTTTAAGACAACCAACATCAGAAAGGCCACCCCAAAAAACACACTTCCCCAACTCAGTCCAATGCCATCCATGCCCTAAATGATGTCTAAATTCAACAGATCACACAGAAAACACTTGATTAATAAAGCTGTGGCTACCTGCTCTGGTCCTAGTGGATGAAAAAGCAGGCCTGTTGGCAGACAAGGCCAGGCAAGCTTGCAGGCCTAGGCTTCAAAATGGCCACCAGCCACATGGCCAGGCCCAACAACATCACAAAGGCCACCCCCAAAAAGCACACTTCCCCAACTCAATCCAATGCCATCCATGCCCTAAATGTGCTTGAAAATGAAATACATTAAAAAAACAACAAAAGGAACAGTTGCTTCATCATGCACACACACACCCATGAGGCCATGCCCATGACTAGCTCGGGCCTACTACTAGGACTACTACTAGTACTCACAAAATAAAAAAATAAAAAAGGAATGATGATAATTAATTATCAAAAATAAATTGTAGTTACAACAACTGCAATGCCCACAATCAAACAAACACAACAACCACTTACTTGTAAAATATCCTATTCCAAAAATCCTCAAATCCAATTGCAATGATGCAGCAGACAAAAAGAGTGATCTTTCCAGCTCCAAATCCAAAGGCAGAATGAGCAGGAGATGGACAAAGCACTGGGAGCAGCCTGCTGGACAGGAACAGGAAGTTGGAGATTCTGTGTCACTTCCTCCCTCTCTCCACCTTTTAAAAAAATGACTCCTTGCACAAAAAAGGAAAGCCAAATGTCAATGTAAGGAGTTGTTTTCATCCAAAATCAGCATTTGCAGAAGGTTTCATGCTACTAGAGCTGATATTCCTCTCCAAATTGAAAATTTTACGTTGTTGAGTTCTCGAGCTTCACATTACTTCCGCCGGCGTGTCGAAAACGACATGATCGCGTTCTCTTCTTTGTCCCTGTCGCGTTGGATATGACGTGTTCGGGGTCTCTTTCTCCTGTTCGCGTTCGATTAGACGTGCCCGCGTCCTCATCCTCTGGCTCGCGATGTAGAATGACGTGTTCGAGACCTCGATCTTCTCATACTCGCGCGGTGCATGATCGCGAGAAGAAAGACGTGATCGCGCGACAAATGACATGATCGCGCGACAAATGACGTTAATGCGGCCGCGAACTGTCGCGAGACAGCGCAAAATGGCTACCAACAATCTAACATCTCGTGGAGAACGCGACCGGGTCGGGAAAACTTGTTGGCGAACGCGGGGATTCAGGTAAGGCGATCGCGCGAACGCGAGAATGTATTTTTTTACAGCGCGAGCAAGAAACAAATTATCGCTAAGCTGCGGAATGAGGAAATTTTGACATTTTCGCGCTTTCCGCGGAACGCGAAGATGCCAAAATATCGCAATTTCCGCGAACGGAACGGAATTTTGGCCCAGGCCTAGTAGTGAGCATATTCAAGGACAAATGGTGTTTGGAAACACTACAAGAGGAGAAACTCAAGGGGATAAAAATGTTAGGCTTCTCGTTAAAAGAAAGGGGAAGGTCTGCCCTGTCAGGTCTGCTTTGTTACAGGCTTCCAGGAACCCTTCTTAATGTCTCTCAACTTTCCTGAAACTTGTCTCAAATTTGTCCTTGACCAACTCTAATTTTTTTGCCCTGGGTTACCTTAATATCTGGGTGGAAGAAACTTTGCAGAGTCAAAATAATGATTTTCTTGAGGCCTGTGAAATCTGTGGTTTGCAGCAACAGGCCAGAGGCCCCTCACATCAAGTTCGGCATACTCTTGACCTAATACTTGCTCAGCCAGGTATGGTGATAGTTGATGATCCGATCCCATTGAGTTGGATGAATCATTTGTGTTTTTCTAACTAATTAGTCCCAAACTGACAGCAAAGAAAACTACTGTAAGGTCTAAAGTACAGGGAAGAGCATGGACCAAACTGAAAACATAGGATGGACGAAAGTAATTCTATACCACACTTTGCTTTCATGAGACAGGGACAGTAGAGGTAAACTACGCTCGCTGAGAGAGGTCAGTTATTGAAATTCTTGGAAATGTAATTCCCCTGAAATCAATTGCAGATTGTGGGAAAGGCAGTGGCGCAGACTTTATCTTGATAAAGACAAGCTACTATTGAAGATGGCACTCTATGAATATAAAAAAGAAATCAAAAGAGCTAAAGAGAGTTACTATACTAGAACATTACAGATGCAGTCAAAAGATCTCAAAAGAATTTGACATGGCAAAAAAACTATCTTCTCCAGACTGTCTAAAACAAATAGTTGAACCATCACAAGAATTTTGCGATAACCTTTCCCTTTTTTTCGATGATAAAATAGATCAGATTATAGATGAGATAAAAAAGGCGGGAGAAGGATGGCCCTCCCAAATGGAGATCGGCCACTCGGTTGTATTTCAACATCAATTGGTAATAATCTCCATCAGAAGGAGACACCTTGAGCTTTGGAGAAGGTGGAACTGCTAAATGATCAAGAGTTTAGAACTCTAGCCTCATCAATCCCCTCAAGTTCCCCGCCGGACCATATCCCCCAAGAATCTGGAAGGATAGAGCAACTGGTCTCTATCCAGCTCTACAAAAAATCTGTTAGCAATCCTTAGCCACTGGAACAGTACCATCTGCTTGGAAGAAAGCATTAGTTACACCATTGCTAAAAACCCATGGCCGATATTAAAGACCCTACTAATTACCATCCAATTTCTCTGCTCCCGTACCCCATCAAGATCCTTGAAAAATATATCAGTAAAATAGTGGCTGGCTTTCTGGAGCACGATAATTTATTAGAGCCAGGGCAAATGGATTTCAGACTTGTCCCCCAACTACCACAGCCTGCCAGGAAGCTTGTAGTGCAATGCACACTTTTGAGTAGATAAGATTATTATAATTCTCTTTTGATTGGAGCTCCAGACTATCTGTTCAAAAGACTCTACAGGATACAAGTGTTAGCCACCAAACTTGCATTGAACAAAAACAGATTTGATTTAGCAACCGTTAACTTGAAAGATCTCCATTAGCTGCCGGTCAAGAAGAGATGTATCTTTAAAGCCATGTGTCCAATTCATAAAAGCCTCAATGGAATTGGACCTAGGCTTCTTCAAAAGAAATGTTTCTACTACAAACCTCCAAGGGCGTTAAGATCGTCCTCAGCAAGTCTGGTCTGTGTGCCCAGATTTAAAAAGACAAGATTTGGTGGGAGACCTTTTCAAGTGAAGTCAGCACAAATTTGGAACTAACTCCCAAATATCCTGAGATCAAATACAAATATGGTGAGCTTTAGGAAAAATCTGAAGATGTGGCTTTTTCCCAAAGAGTCGAGATATAATATAATCTTCCCATCCGCAATCTTTTCTGGAAGAAAGATCTTCTGCGTAGACTGACAATGTGATAGCGCCAAGATGCCTGCTGGGTGAAAGTTGAACTTTTCAAATATTTAAATAATAATAACATAACAATAGCTAGGTGCATCATTCTTATGAAGAAACTCCTAAGTTTTGCATTATGTGCTGACCTATCGGTTTCATGTCAGGTGTGCTACCCTGGTAGTTAGTTGTAGGTACCCAATAACTGGAATAAATGTATGGCCCGAGGGCATTAAGGGTAGAGAAATCGTATGGTTCATTGTAAACCAACCGGTTCTATTCTCCCCCATGTTGCCTTCTTTCAGACACATAAGGTGCAGATAGGGTGGCCTTTGGCTCAAAGCTGCCCCAGACTATACACTACAAGAACGTCAGCTCTTGAAAGTGGGTCCAAATTATGTACAAATCACACTTAAAATGATGCCGATTCGGCCTTTCAGAGTAACCACACATATGGGTGCTGTTTATATCTGCAGTTTGCCATTGTTGAATTGTAAGATACTTGCTGTTAGCTGAGGATCAGATCGTGTAAACAGAACATTATTGCTAGGAAAAGATCGTAGGTGTCCAGAATCTGGGTAAAGTAACATGTATATGTATTATTAAAACTGTAAAAAAGAGAGAGCAATACCTAAGAGGGCATAAAGGAATGAAAACAAAATTTAGACAGACTGGGCCACCGTGTTGCAGCTCATGACTTTTGCTTCTTTTACAGCTCTGCTTCTTGACATGACTGGAGCTGATTTCAAAATCCTGATACTTTTATACATTTTAGAAGTCCCTGTTCTGTCACGCCTACCAATGGCACACAGGACAGTATGCTTAACAAATAAGGGCCTGATTTACAAACATTTTGAGCTGTGTTTGCATCACAAAAGTGACGCAAACCAGTGCAAAATGTTTTTTTAATGATTTACTTTCAAGCTCAAAACTTGTTTTGCACTGGAAAGTTGCCTAAAGTAACACAAAGCAGTGCGAGGCGCTGTTTGGCTGTATTGAGCATTAAGGGGTCATTACATGGGTGGTACATGGGCATTTCGATGCAACCACCTATGCTTTTTGACGCACACCCCTATCTACCAAAAACGGGAGACTCGGCTTAGCTTCAAAAATTAACACCACTTGAAAGCAGGTGTTAAAAGGAGAAATGTTTTCATTTCTAGTTTCTTTTCCAACTGTGCATGTGTGGTTCACTGTACAACACACAAACAATGTAGGGAAGGTTTTAAAACAGGTTTAGTACAAAACCTATGCTTGACTCATGCACACACCCTTGCATTATGGTGCAAAGGTGTGTGCATCAGTGCTTAATTAGTAAAATATTAAGTGCAGGGACTCTGACCAGGAGGCCACTGCAGTTGCACCACCCAATGCCCTTGTCATTTCTGCCAAAACAACTACTAACCATCTCTCGTGCATGTAAATGCGACAGTTCAGATTATTCCAGGTCCCCAAAGCTAAAGGAATGGCTGGGAAGGCAGGTATTAGTAATTTGTTAATGTATATTGTTTTCCTAAACAGTTGTTATACTGCTCATCTCTAAATTACATGAGCAGCGCCACCTTGTGGCAGACTGCCCTAAGTGTGATGCTGACAATAAGGTGCCGGTGCCGAGCACCGGAAACCAATTAAGTGTCGGTGCTCAGCACCGGAAAGCTCCGGCTCAAATTAAGCACTGGTGTGCATGGTACTCAGCAGCAAAATTCTGCGCCAGCGAAAGGCAGAGGGGAGGAGAGAGCCATATCTCTGTAGATATAGCGCTTTCCTGCTCTCTACATGTCACACAAAGCAGCACAGAATTTTGTGGCTGCTGTGCTGCCTTGTATGAGAATTTAGTATATCTGGCCCTACGTCTCAGAGACCAACCACAGTGAACTATACCAGTTCTCTAGGAACAAAGTCATATCAGAGGCATTTAAAGTAAACCTAGTTGATTGGCAGAAGAATGTTATAGAATACAAAGTAAGAAAATATAGATGTGACCATCCAGAAACAGCTGCATTTTGTTTAGCACATAAAGTATAATTGCGGCTATAATTGTTATAGTTTCTGTGTGTCTTAATGAGAAATAGAAGGCTTGATTTATCTTCTGTGTTGGGATTTTCAGAATGGTGTTGTAAATGTAATTTTTATAGACCATATAAAGTGGGAAATGTATAGTTCCTATTGTTGTCAGACAGCTCTTGTCCACCTGATTGGCGCCATCATGCGGGGCGCCTTTATCTCCAGAATCCTCAGGAGCAGCCTCTTACACTTTCTGAGGCTAGGGACAACTTTGACTTGTTTCCTCATGAAACATTGACAATCAGACCTACAACAATATGTAATGTAACCAATTCAGAGGGATTTCTTGAGCGTGAAATCCAGCAGAATAGGCTGTGTATTTTAAATTGCAATAGAATTTCTGCCCCACGTAATAGTAAGATCTGTATCCAAGGCTTTAACACGCTGAAGAAGTAAAGGTATCAACATTTGCACAGCTGAAGCGAAAGATCATCCTAAAGCAGATAATAGGAACTTTCAGTTCAAGAAAACCCGCATGATAGAACAGTCATCAGATACAGAGAACTGACCTCCGTTCACACTTAGCTATAGACTGGGTTACACATGCGGGACCAAGTGTGAACATCTTTGCCCTCCTGTTTTTGTGAAGATGCAAAACTGCCTGTTGCAGGAGCAAAACACAACAACAATGGCTCATATGGGTTTAAACTTCCAAATTCGCACATTCTATGAATACATGGACCAAGTCAGCGTGCATTTGTTAGTAGCACAGAAGATGCCGCGGGTTCACCCGATTTAAGGAAGCTGAAAACAACTACCAAAATACTTTGCCACAAAAAAACATTAATATAACTATGTGTAAAAAATTGGAGAAATGTATTTGAAATATTGTTTAACAATTATTATGACTCTACAGAAAATAAATAGGCTGCTCGGCCTGTAAGATAGCCAGCGCAAAAAAAAAAATGTGCAATCTAATTTATGTACCAACAAAATAGAACAATATATGAAAATTCAAGAATTCATGGGCTTGACAAATAAACATTCGTTCATACAGTCAGCAACATCTGACTACAGCAAAGAGTACAAAATACACAATGTTGGCAAATAACAGGTCACATTAACTACGTTTCACCGAAGCAGCATTGCTCTATTCTTATTACAAAAGAAAGGAGGAAAATGTGAACAACCCTAACAAGCATGGCATCTTTCATGAGTCTTTTTTGAGATTAGCTTTTATGGAACCTTTTGGTAATGAACTGATAAAGGTGCGCCCCCTGAATATCGAATCAACAATATCAATGGGGCAGAATATCAAGGAGAGATTATCGAAAATAAAATATCAACAGGTAAGTAAGTGTAAATTTTCTATACCTACCACCATGTGTATCTACTTTAACGATACATATATCTTAACATAACATGAATTTGTTAAGCGCACACTTAACCAGAAGGGTATTTTGGCCATGAATAACATTTTTGTATTGTTACCCAACTCATTGGTGCTCATTTTATCAACCTCAGAAGGATGAAAGGCTGAGTGGACAAGCTATGATTTGAACCTGTCACCATGAGCTTACACACAGCCCCTACAGTGAACCTATTAGTCCACAAAGCCACCAGACTAGCATTTTCAAGGTGCGTAGATGTGGAGTTAAGAATAGTAAATCTATACGTCCCTATATGTGCTTACCTTTTGCTATTTTTCCCTCTATACTAGTATGCCTCACTATTGTTGGTGTCGACATTAGTAGTACAATCACTCTGGCCGCTGCATCACATTATAAAGTGTTGATTTTAAGTCCTCCGAAGATACTACTCAATATTTGGGTAGAAGGGAAGGCTGTGCATGGTCCCATTGTTTTGGGACGGTGCATTGTAGGCTCATATGTATCACTCTGGAGCCAGTGAGTTTCTCTGTTTGGGGCAAGATGTTCCCAGCAGCGATTGTGAGTCTCTAGATTATGGGTATGACAGACACCTTGCTTCACAGAGGGGTGGGTGAAAAGTCAAGTGCATCAGCCACACACTAGGAAGCTATGCAAGAGAGCGAGACCGCTAGACCAAGGCTCACAATATTATTCGTGCTTTCCCCCAAAGTTATTGCTTGTGCTCAGCAAAAAGAAAGTTCAGTTCATGTTTTCGATATTTCCAGAAGTAAATGGCATATTTACAGCATAGGTAGGTAAACCTATAGTTTGTGCTTTATAATCTAAAATCTGATATTGCACAGGGTTAATAATATATGAGCCTGTGTCAGATATGGGAAATGTTGGAAGGGAGGTGAAGGGGAAGGTCTGTTGTGTGGAGAAAAGACCTGAGTCATACATTCCTCAGCAGAGCAGGTTTGTGGGATTCGAGTTGGAAAGCTCTGCAAGCCTAGATTCCAAATATCTTTCTGATGACAGGCGTGGGATTATCTCAAATTACCCTGGCTCTGCAGGCCAGAGTGAAGACAGGATTGCCTCCTGGCAGAGGTTAGAGCATGTTCTTGAAAGTTAAAAATACCGATGAACTCGCAGAGGCTCAATGGGGACCTGTATGAGGCTTCCCAGGGATAATGCCACTGAAAGCCGCTGTTCAAGAGCCGCTTAAAATGGGCATTTTAAACCTCCTTGTAAAGCTCCTTTTGCATTTTGCTTGTCTCGTCTAGCGTACTCGCTGCGGAGGCAAATGTCTGCTTTTTTACTGAAAATATTTCCCACATCATCGAGGGCACCAGTCGCAGTAAAGGAGCTTTGATCCATCTAAGCTCCAACAGAGACCAGCTCAGCCATGGTATGTCCCAAACTGGAGCACAGAGATCTGTAAGGAATACCTTGCTCCAGGGACACCGGGAGTACACGCACTTTGAGCTATTGTAAAGTAAAACGCGTACTGCACAGGTACTGGCGTGAAAAAAATAGGACCATGAGTCAAATCTATGCATGTGTGTAAAACGGCTAATATTGTCTAAATATTGCCATTGTTTGGACACCCACAAGCCAGCTTTCTTGGAGGCTGCAAAGGGAGCTGTCGGGGACCCCACAGGCTCTGCTGGCTCCCCTGGCGAAAGCCGGGCATTAAAAAAAAAATGTGTTGGTGCCCACCCAGCGCATCCGCAATCCCGACATTCGTGAGGGCTGCGAGCAGAGCCCCAAAGACCCCACTACACCTCAGTCAGCTCCCAAGCCAGCACTATACTGGCTGCTGGTAGGGGCCAGCACCGTTTCTTTTCTCCCGCCCGAGCAAGAGCAGCTTTTCTTACTGCTCCTTCCCAGGCGGGAGCACAGTTCTGTTCTCTACCTGGTGGAGTGCAGTCAGGGTATGCCCACACTCTCACAGGTAGAAAACAACAGTGTCCCGGGGGATGGGGTCCCAGGGACACTGAATCCCTATTGGGCCCCGGAGGTGGGGTGCCCTGGACTGATCATTGGCTCGAGGAGGTGGTCCAAATATGCTGCCCCCATTGTAAGTTATTGGCCCAGGGGGATGGGGTTTCGCACTCCCCTTGATTATAATGTAACAGCCCTGGGGAATGGGGTCCCTAGAGCCCCTGAAAGGCTCAGGAAGGGGGGCTGTGCACCCCTCCCCATTATATTATAAGTGGCCCCAGGGAATGTGGCCCATGGGGCCTCCTAGAGGCTCAGGAAGGGGGGCTACATACCCCCTCCACTTAAATTGCTGGTTCTGGTGACCTTGTGGAATAATGGGTCCACTGCAGGGGCCTGTATTCGAACTCATGGTCACATCCTTTCAAGGCTTTCATCCTTCTGAAATCGGTAAAATGGGTACCATTGAGTTGGGTAAAAATAAACATCTTTGATTCAGAGCCAAGATACCCTTGGGTGAACGTGCACTTTACAAATCCACGTTATGCTATGTTATGTTAAATATTAATGCACTGCCCCCTAGCCCCCCGGCCCACCCCAGGGTGGGGTTTCTTGTTAAAGGCAGCAGACACCATTTTTTGGGGTTTATCGGATCTGCAGATCCAACATGGATCTGCGGTGACGCTAAAAAAATGCAATTTTTGACCAGGTCTATGGGGGCAGGCTATAGCATACCTGCCCCCTTTTATCTTTTTTTCATCTCAAACAAAGGTGGGTAATGGTAAAGGGCAGTATGAATAGTTTTAGGGTTTAGGGTTGGGAAGTAGTAAAGGGAGGTAAGGGTACATTTTGGTTATTTGGTGGGTAGTAGTAATGGACTCTATGGGTAATTATAGGGTTAGCGGTGGGTAGTGTTAAATGAAGGTTAGGAGTACATTTTAAAAATGGGGTGTTGGGATGGTTTAATTCCCACAAAGTATACAATTAAATGAAATATAAAATTTAGGGTTTGGGGGTGGGTAGTGGTAAAGGAAGGTTTGTAATAAATTAAAGAAATTGATGTAATATGCAATTTGGATTTATATTACCTAGTGGCGGTCACCACTAGGGGGCCGATTCCGATCCTGGAAAAACCGGGTACGAATCGTCGGACGGAGCGTTTTCTCCGTGCGACTCGTACCGGGGAAAACCACCTTACAAACCCGCAAGTACGATTCGTACAGAAACACCATTTCCGTACGAATCGTAACACAGACCGGCTAAAATATACCCACAATACCGATCCGGGACACCGCGTATGTGACATTCGCACGGAGTCAGGCAGTGTTTTACGGACCAGCAAGTACGATTGGTACCCACAGCACTTATTTTTACGGTACCCAAAAAGTGCCGGAAAAGCTAAGTACGCCACGATGCACGGCGAAAAGGGGGCCCGGTACGCACCGTACCCCCATCCCTACATGTCCGCACCATACCCCCAGGCCCCCCATGTCCGCGCCGTACCCCAGCACCCCCCCATGACCGCACCGTACCCCAGCACCCCCCCATGTCTGCGCCGTACCCCCACCCCCGTATGTACGGTGCGTACCCCCATCCCCCTGTATGTACAGTGCGTACCCCTCGTATGTACGGTGCATACCCCCACCCCCGTATGTACGTGCGTACCCCCAGCGCTATGCGCTGGGGGTACGCACCATACATACGGGGGGTGGGGGTACGCACCGTACATACGGGGGTGGGGGTACGCACCGTACATACGGGGGTGGGGGTACGCACCGTACATACGGGGGTGGGTGTACGCACCGTACATACGGGTGTGGGGGTATGCTCCGTACCTACGGGGTGGGGGTATGCTCCGTACCTACGGGGTGGGGGAACGCTCCGTGCCTACGGGGGTGGGGTGGGGGTACGGCACATACATGGGGGGGCTGGGGGTACGGCGCGTACTTGGGGGGGGTGGGCTGGGGGGGTGTTCGGTGCGTATGCGGGCACATGTTTGGACGTCTCCATGGTTGCTATGGGAGTTCGCTCCGTACGGTGTTTTTCCATACGGTTATGCATTCGGACGGACGGGACGAATCGTACTTGCGCGCTCGGACTTCAGTTTCCCGATTCGTAAGTAAAACTGTCCGGGGACGTGTCGGACACTTTTTCCGACCTGAGGATGTGTCGGGGAATTTTCCCAATGCGATTCGTATGGATTTTTTAACATACGAATCATACTTGCCAGTTTGTAAGGGACTTGTACGATTCGTACGTAAAAAAATCCGGATACGATTCGTACTGGGAATATTTTTAACGGATCGTAATCGGCACCTAGGTAGTTATAATTAGGCCTCCGTTTCCATAGAAAGAGCATTTTTTAATTTGCTAATAACTTTGTCTCATTTGCCGAATCTTCATAAAAGTTTCCAAAACAAAAATGTATCCACCCCAGCAGCTTCCTGGAAAGTTTCGGGGCGATACGTCAAGTGGAGACCGAGAAAAATGGGGAGTCTCAAAATACACAAAATCCCCATGC
This sequence comes from Triturus cristatus, assembly GCF_964204655.1. NCBI lineage: Eukaryota > Metazoa > Chordata > Amphibia > Caudata > Salamandridae > Triturus > Triturus cristatus. The sequence continues at coordinate 577,197,797 of NC_140583.1, read as the reverse complement.
CTTATCCATAGACTTCTTTAAGACAGGCAACAGTAAAAAGTGCTAAACAGAATTACACCAAATTTGACAGGAAGCTAGATCTTGGTGCGAAGATTGTGCTGTTTGTAATTTGGTATAAAACCGTTCAGTAGTTTTTCAGAAATTAAGGGTCAAAACTAATTGTATATCTGGATGGTTTGGTCCGCGAGAGTCTCGAGAGACTCTTGCTGGAGCACCCATTTAAAAATGGAGCATTCTGTTTGGCCCATGGAGCTTTATTTCGCTTTGGGCCAACTCGCTCCCACAGGAGTCAGACTCCTGTGGGAGCAAGTGCTCCGATTGGCTGCGAAACATTTTGCTGGTAGCCATTACACAACTCGGGGACTTAATCCCCTCTCCTGAAATTAAAAAAGAAAAAAAGTATAAGGGGGTAGGATAGGGATACCCTGATTCCCTAGGCCCCATGGGGGGCACCTAGGGTAAACCCCTGGGGCCAAAACAGCAAAGAAATCAGCAAAAAGTGGTGCAATCCTTTAAGACTCAGGTGTGATCAAAGAAGAAAAAAATAGAAAATGGCAGCCAGGCTGCATTTATAATGTTTATGCCCTGGGGAGCCCCCAAGGGGAGGAGAGCTCCATGTACACCAGCCTCCAGAAGCTATAGATAGTCCACCCCTGGGGCTGAAATCTGATTATACGGGGAGGGGTCACACAGCCCTCCTCCCTAATCCGCTAGAGGCCCCAGTGAGCCCACCTCCGGGGCCAAAATGTAAGAAAATGGGGAGGCAGCATCGGGGACCCCTCCCCAAGCCTCAAATGTCCACAGGTAGTCCATCCCTTTGCCAAAATGTAACAAAATGGGGAGGGGCCATGCGTACCCCTCTCCCGAGCTGTTGAAGGCCCCGGGGAGACCAACCTCCAAGCTCCCCTAGGAAGCTTGTTTCCGGTCCAGGGAAGGCATGGCTTGGCAGTTCGGGCTGGACTGTTCCCATGAGGCACAGGGTCAGACTGATTTGCATATGGCCATGTCTGAACTGGGGTAGCAGAGTGGGCTAAAGAACGGTGATGGATCAAACCCAGATCTCTTGACTGGGTGTGAGTGTTTGATTGGTTCTGATGCTCCGTCCATCACCACCCCCTTTTGTACCGCTTTGTTCGCCATAAGTTGGCAGGGTATGCTCAGACGTGAGTCCCTTGCTCACTTTGCCACTGAATTCAAGCAAGCCTGGCTGAAGACGGCTGAAATGCCAGAAACCGGTCCTAGGAAGCTTGTTTCCGGTCCAGGTAAGGCATGGCTTGGCAGTTCGGGCTGGACTGTTCCCATGAGGCACAGGGTCAGACTGATTTGCATATGGCCATGTCTGAACTGGGGTAGCAGAGTGGGCTAAAGAACGGTGATGGATCAAACCCAGATCTCTTGACTGGGTGTGAGTGTTTGATTGGTTCTGATGCTCCGTCCATCACCACCCCCTTTTGTACCGCTTTGTTCGCCATAAGTTGGCAGGGTATGCTCAGACGTCAGTCCCTTGCTCACTTTGCCACTGGATTCAAGCAAGCCTGGCTGAAGACGGCTGAAATGCCAGAAACCGGTCCTAGGAAGCTTGTTTCCGGTCCAGGGAAGGCATGGCTTGGCAGTTCGGGCTGGACTGTTCCCATGAGGCACAGGGTCAGACTGATTTGCATATGGCCATGTCTGAACCGGGGTAGCAGAGTGGGCTAAAGAACGGTGATAGATCAAACCCAGATCTCTTGACTGGGTGTGAGTGTTTGATTGGTTCTGATGCTCCGTCCATCACCACCCCCTTTTGTACTGCTCTGCCACAGATAGGGGTCTGGCCTCCTGCTGCTGACCGAAACTCCAGCAGGAGAGGCCTGGACAATATGTTCCCTGTCCCAGAGAGGTGTAACCACCTCCCCAGACAGGCAGATGTGTAATGGGGATGGGCGGGAGCACTCTCTGGTGCTTTGAAGTCCTGCACTGGGGGCACACTTGGTGTCCCTTTGCATAGTCCAGTTCAAACCGGTTGCAGGGGCTACCTGCTGCTGCTCTGGTGTGAAACTGGACAAAGGAAATGGGTGTAACCACCCCTCTTTCCAAACCCTCCCATAGGTGGGTCCCTAGAGTATGTCCAACCCCCAAACTTTGTATGAGTATGGGAACCCAGTCCTTGCGACTTTAGATTACCCTGGACGAAACTCTGCAATATATTTCCTGGACCTTCGACGTTCTACTTTGCTTAGAATACTGAAGAAATCTCCCTTGGGGTCAAGGAGTGGCTCCCCTGCTTGGCAGGCACCACAGAAGCAACTGACTGGTCTGCATCACTGAAGCTCCTGCTGGACGCCAAAGTCTTTGCATCACCAGAGGTAAATTTCCAGACTTCCCCGAGGCTACCCTGAGTCCACAGCAAAGCTGAGGCCCATGGCTAGCGTGGGTGATGTGGAACCATGACCCTTGGATACCGTGAACTTTTGCAGCACCATCATCTTCCTGGTCTTCCTCAAAGTTGTGCTTTGGGCTCCAAGTAGCCCCAGCCTTGAGCACCTCCTGCACCAAAGATTTCTGGCCTCCACTTCACGAGTGACCCGTGGGCGAGTTTCCAGTGCAACCACTTGAGGCTTATTTGCGATCGCAGCCCATTGGCTAGTAGGTCCCCATGAAGGCAACTCCTCTTCTGATTGGACTTTCCTGGTTGCTCCAGATGTGCCCCAACTTACCCTTGCTGGGTGAGTCCCTCAGACCTTGCTGGTCTGAACCACAGTCCTTCCTCTGACTCCAAGTGACTTGCTGTTGCCAAGACTTGTTGGGTCCAATCTGGTCGCCGACACTGCAGCACTCAACACACTTTGTGGGACAACTCAAATCCAGCTTCTGGTTGTCATCGGCACCTCCTGGACCTCGTGGCTGAAGACTCAAGACACCTGTTAACTCACCTGAATCTCCCGACATCTGTGGGCATTGATCAATTGTGCCCTTGGTCACTGTTAAGTGACCCAGACTCTGTCCCCTCTGCTTTCAGGTTCCTTCCATCCTAGATCCAGGCTTGGATCACTTCGGATACTTCTCCTCTTCACGGCAGCAGCACTTCTTCGCCAGCTCCCATTGAAATCGATGACGAGACCCGACACCAAAAGACACCTATGCACCCGGCTTCCCTGGGTGAGGTAACACGAGTACTCCGGTACTCCCGTGGGTGCTAACCCTAGAACTTCCTAAGTCCAAAAGGGTTTGGTCCTGACTCATTTCTAAGTGTTCCTAATCTTTACATTTCCAACCGTGACATTGCCCATAGAAGCTAACGGGAACCAGCGGCTGTGTTCACACACTGCACACGGTCCCCGTGGGTCCCCTGTGTCACTACCTTGGGTGGTTCCTTAGGGTCCCAGCGATTCTACAGGTTCTAGGCCTTGTGTCTAGTTCAGTCGTGGTTCTTATACCACTATTTTGGAATATGGTTTGGTACGCCCTTAGGGCCCAAACGTGTGTGTGTGCTATTACTGTTGATTGCTGACTTGTAACTTAAGTACTTCGAACTCCAGCCTCATAAAGAGACTGGAGGGGTGTGTTTTATCTTTAATACATATATTTTAAATATATACCTGGTGTGGTTGTCCTTTCATTTGATCGTTCAAGAGATTATAGACTGGTAAAACAAGCTGCTTTACTTTCCTTCAAGACTTAGCCTGAAGGCTGCTCTCCATAGCTACCACTAGGATAGCTTTCAATAAAGGTTGTCTTTAACCTATTCACCATAAGGGGTTGTTTGGACTGATACAGGGTGCCCACTATAACTAGTGGACAGCATATATCAGGCCAACTTCTCACATTGGTGTGCAGGGTATGAGATTCCAGCTTGCTATTGTTTTACCAGATAATCTCAATTGAATTGATAAACTAAAAACCACTAAAGGTACCTTAGGTACATATAATATCAAGTTTAGTATACAGTAAGTTCTACTGAACTTAGAGTTGTGTGTTAAGGGATAGCACACCCTTTCTACAACTCAAGAGAGTTTAGTAGGTCACACTAGTGTAGGTAGTGCAATACACCACACAACATTAGTAATGTCTAATCAGCCAGGAACCAGTGGGTCCCTGCCAGAAGTCAGTGATCTTCTCCCCTATAACTATGAGGATCTCTCCTTTGCACAGCTTAGGGTCTTATGTTCCATTAGGAAACTGAAGACAGGCAAAAGCCCAACCACCCAGCATCTCCTAAAGATACTCAGGCTGGATGATCTCTCAGGGCCTAGTGGGCCTGAAGGGGTAGGCAGAGTGGGTGGGGCAGCAGCTGAGGGTGGGTCTAGGGGTAGAAACTCCCCTGACCCCACCTCTACTGCTGACCAGACTGATGACAATGATCAGGATCTGGTGAATCCAGCTCCCCTGGATGAAGATGAGGAGGATGACAACAATGCTCCCCTCTGTGTTCCTCCAGGAAGAGTTGAAAGTAGGGTTAGAAGGGATAGATCTTTCTCAAGGGGATCTGTCCAGTCTACCTCATCTGTAGGGACCTCTGTTTCTTCTCACAGAGGAAGGGAAACCTCCCAGGAGAGGAGAGAGAGACTGCTGAAGTATGAGCAAGATAAGTTCGACCTCAGAAAGCAGCAGATGGCCCTAGATAGGGAAGCCCTAGAGCTCTACAGAGCAGAGCTAGTAAAAAGGATGGACTAGAGTCCCTTGGTGTTAGCAATTTCCCTAGAGATAGGGAGAGGTCTTATGACCATAGAAACCTAAGTAAGATTGTCCCTCCCTACCAGAGTGGGGATGACATCCACAAATGGATAACTGCTTTGGAGAGGGCCTGTAAGGTACAGCCGGTCCCTCAAGGTCAGTGGGCAGCAATCTTATGGCTCTCCTTTGCAGACAAAGGTAGAGATAAGCTCCTCACTGTAAGAGAAGAGGATGCTGATGATTACCAGGTCTTGAAAAGTGCACTGATAGATAGGTTTGGCCTAGCCACTGAGCAATACAGGTTAAAGTTCAGAGATACCCAAAAAGCACAAAATCAAGATTGGGTTGACTTTGCTGACTGTGCTGCTAAGGCTCTGGAAGATTGGTTATTGGGCAGTAAAGTGTGTGACTTCATAGGATTGTACAATCTGATAATGAGGGAGCAGATTCTTAATAACTGTCAAAATCAGCTGTTGGACCAGTACCTGGTAGACTCTGATCTGACCTCTCCCCAAGAATTGGGAAAGAAGGCAGACAAATGGGTCAGAACCAGGGTGAGACAGAAGGTACAGAACTAAGGTGGTGACCCAATGAAGCAGGATTCTCAGAACTCTGACAAGGGTGGGGACAAGGGTAAAGACCAGAAGTCTTCTCAAGGGCCCCAAAAATCTTCTTCGAATGGGGAGTCACAGACTAACAAGGGAAAAGTCCAAAAGAAACCTTGGTGCAAAATCTGTAAACAGAAAACTCACTGGGCCAGTGACTGCACCAAACCAAAAGAATCTAGTCCAGCCACCATTGCCCCTAAGGCAACTGTTCCCCCTAGTACAGCTACAATAGGTGGTGCAATGTCCAGAATAAGGGTGTAGTATGGTTGACCCTGGGTTCTGAGATGGACTCTGGCCTAGTCAGAGTTCCAACTCAGGCTGTGCTTGTCTGTGATGGGGGCATGGAAATGTCCCCCTTTGTGAGTCCCAGTAATCTGGGCAAATACAGACAACAATCTTTAATAAATGGAGTAGAGGCTTGGGCATTCAGGGACACAGGAGCAAGTGTCACAATGGTGACAAAAGATCTTGTGGATCCTGGGCAGATTATACTTGGTGAAATGTTCCAAGTGGCCAATGCTAGCAATGTCAGAACAGACCATTCTCTGTCAGTTGTTAACTTCTCCTGGGGAGGGGTAACTGGCCTTTGAAGGTTGTGGTAAGTGCAGACCTACCAGTACAGTGCTTGCTTGGCAATGATGTAGAGACTTCAGCTTGGGCTGAAGTGGAGCTCAGGACACATGCAGACATGTTAGGGATCCCTGCTCATGTCTTTGCTGTGACTAGGTCACAGGCCAAAATGTCTAAAGCTGGACAGGCCCTGAATTCTGGAAAAATGGACCAGGTGCCTCCCAAGACGAGGAGCAGTAGGGTTAAGGCAGAGCCTTCCCACCTGACTCAGAATGCTGATCAGTCTCCTCAGGGAGATGATCTTGAGCCTGAAGAAGGAACTGTCCCAGAGGAGCTTGAACCTGACCATGTTGAGTTCTTGGGGACAGGGGGCCCTTCCAGGTCTGATCTGAGCCAGGAGCAGAAAACCTACCCCTCTCTTGAACCCCTCAGAAAGCAAGCTACTGATGAGGCTGCTGGGAATGCTAGTGGCACCCATAAAGTTTATTGGGATGATGGACTCCTTTACTAAGAGAGTAGAGACCCCAAGCCTGGTGCATCCAGGAGGTTGGTTATACCTCTGAAGTTTAGGGGCTTCCTATTGACACTAGCCCATGATATTCCCCTAGCAGGACACCTGGGCCAGAACAAAACTTGGGACAGAATTGTCCCTCACTTTCACTGGCCCCACATGTCTGAAGACACTACGAAGTTTTGTTGCTCCTATGTGACCTGCCAAGCCAGTGGCAAGGCAGGTGGAACCACAAAGGCCCCCCTGATACCACTACCTGTGGTGGGGGTTCCCTTTGAGAGGGTTGGGATTGACATTGTTGGTCCCATGGATCCCAAACAGCATCTGGGCACAGATTTATACTGGTGGTGGTGGATCATGCCACCAGGTACCCAGAGGCAATTCCCCTAAGGACCACTAAGGCACCCGTGGTGGCAAGAGCTCTCTTGAGTGTATTCTCAAGAGTAGGCTTTCCTAAGGAGGTAGTATCTGACAGGGATGCAAACTTCATGTCTAGTTACTTGACTGCTATGTGGAAGGAGTGTGGAGTGAAATACAAGTTCACCACACCCTATCACCCAATGCAATGGTTTAGTTGAAAGGTTCAACAAAACCTTAAAGGGCATGATTAAAGGACTCCCAGAAAAGCTAAGGCGAAGATGGGACATACTCTTGCCATGCCTTTTATTTGCATACAGGGAGGTGCCTCAAAAGGGGGTTGACTACAGCCCTTCTGAACTTTTGTTTGGTCACCCTGTCAGGGGTCCATTGTGTTTGGTGAAGGAAGGATGGGAGTTACCTCTCAAGCCCCCAAAGCAAGACATAGTGGACTATGTACTTGGTCTCCGCTCCAGGATGGCTGAGTACATGAAAAAGACAACCAAAAACCTTAAGGCTAGCCAGGAACTGCAAAAAAGCCTGGCATGACCAAAAGGCTGAACTGACTGTTTACCAGCCAGGACAGAAAGTATGGGTGTTGGAGCCTGTGGCCCCAGCAGCCCTTCAGGACAAATGGAGTGGCCCCCATATAATTGTTGAGCAGAAAGGGGAGGTCTACCTACTTGGTAGACCTTGGTACCCCTAGGAGTCCCCACAGGGTACTTCATGTCAACCGACTTAAACCATATGTTGACAGGGCAGACTTGGGCTTGCTCATGGCTACTGATGAAGGACAGGAGGAAGAGAGTGACCCACTCCCTGACCTGCTTTCTCAGAACCCTGATGATGGGTCAGTTGATGGTGGAGCCTTGGAAGGCAGCCTCATTGCCCAGCAGCAAACTGACTGCAGAAAACTTCTCAGCCAGTTTAGACATATGTTTTCTCTGACTCCAAGTCAGACCACCTGGTGCACTCATGAAGTGGACACTGGGGACAGTCTGCCTGTGAAGAATAAGATCTATAGGCAACCTGACCACGTCAGGGACTGTATAAGGACAGATGTCCAAAAGATGTTGGATATGGGAGTGATTGAACCCTCAGTTAGCCCTTGGGCTAGTCCAGTAGTCCTGGTACCTAAACCTCACACCACAGATGGCAAGAGAGAAATGAGGGGGCAGATTTACAAGCCCCTTGCGTCTCTTTTACGCCGCCATTGCGTCACTTTTGTGATGCAGTGGCGGCGCTAAACCAGCGGCATGCTGTGGGGTATTTACAACGTGAAGCATCTGGGTGTCATGATTTCACAGTAAATCAAGCATAAACGACAACAGATCCGTAGTGGATGTGGATCAAAATTCGTTTATTCTCCCATGTGAAAAGCCCTCCCCTATCCCGTGCATCCTGCACTCCCTAGAGTATGTTATTGTGATTAAAGTGCCTATGGATAGTTGCGTCATGTGCCTGTGTTCGATTATGTATGTTATCATATTTGAGCCATTGGTAAATATCTTTTAAAACTGTTTCATTGAGGCCTTTTGATTTCTATATGTGTTCTGTTTCCTGATGTGCGCCAGAGCACTTCGCATTGTGCTCCGAGCTTGGCGCGCTGTAAAGAAGGAAGGGCGACGCCTCGCGTTCGAACGCGGACAACGTCAAGCAACGTTCGGGTGTGGCAGGCCTATAAAAGCCACAACCGATCCTCTAGAAGGTGCTTGGCCTTCTGAGTGCGGTCACGTTCGCATCGCAGCAGCATCGCAGCAGCGCTCTTGACATCGCAACAACTCACCTGATTCTTTCAGCGTTCTGGACTTCCTGGAGTTCGCTGACAACGGATCCTCGGTACCTGAAATGAAACAGAGAAAGCTAAGTAACATCTAATTCTGTTATTCAACAAGTGCCCTACGCAAGAAAGGAGCATTTAACAACAACCTGAATAATAAGAACAATTTTTGGAATCTACTTTTGAATATTTCAGAAGAACTATGTTTTTGGCAAATCTTGAATTTTAGATTATACGCTGAGTAGTAGATATATTAATGTTATTCTTTGATACAAATGTGTTATCTTTCAACTAAGAACCTACGTCAAAAAACGGTGGAGAATGCGGAAAGGTGTTTAAGTGAAGTAAGTGAAATAGGATTAGAGTTTAAGAAAAGAATAGGAATTCAGTGAAGACCTTTTTGAATATAGAATTAAAAATGTTAATATTTGATTATTTCTTTTAAAAGGAAAAGATGGTGTGTTGAATAACACGACATCCAAACACGAACTTCATTTGGACTTCACTCCTGCACCACAACTCCATCTTGACGACGACATCAGGACGCTAGGAATACACCTGTAGATTCGCAGGTAGGACATTTACAATACTTACTTCTCAAAACTACAAATAGAGAGTATTTAGCTCAGGAAGTCTTACATTCGTGTTCTTCAAAATACTTCTTGTTGCCTCGCAGGTCGACAACAGGATTCAGTAGCGTCCGAAATCCGGCCCTCCTCCCCAAGTTTCTATTGTATGGCCATGGCGTTTTCAATTCAATATAGCTGGTTATAATTAGGAGTTCAGGGAGGTTGGTCTATAGCGTCTCTGCAAAACCCACCAAGCACCTTTCAGGTAAGAGAACAAGTATCCTGAAGGTAAGAGTGACTTGGTAACCTTGACACTGGGAGATGCGTCACGTTGTAAAGCCCTGCGCCAGAAGTATGCGTTCCTGCGCAGGGGGGGCGTTCCATCGCAGGAACGCCTCCTCAAAGTGGCTGAGTGAAATCACTCAGTCACTTTTGAGCCCATACTGCGTCAAAACCCTGCCCCTGATGGGTGAGTCCCCCAGATCTTGCTGGTCTGAACCGCAGTCCTTCCTCTGATTCCAAGTGACTTGCCGTTGACAAGGCTTGTTGGGTCCAATCTGGTCGCCGACACCGCAGCACTCGATAGACTTTGTGGGACAGTTCGAATCCAGCTCCTGGTTGTCATTGGCGCCTCCTGGACCTTTTGGCTAAAGAGTCAAGACACCCGTCAACTCACCTGAAGCACCCGACATCTGTGGGCATTGGTCAATCGTGCCCTTGGTCACTGGTTAGTGACCCAGACTCTGTCCCCTCTGCTTTCAGGTTCCTTCCATCCTAGATCCAGGCTTGGATCACTTCGGACACTTCTCCTCTTCACGGCAGCAGCACTTCTTCGCCAGCTCCCATTGAAATCGACAACGCGACCCGTCACCAAAAGACACCTATGCACCCGGCTTCCCTGGGTGAGGTAACACGAGTACTCCGGTGCTCCCATGGGTGCTAGCCCTAGAGCTTCCTAAGTCAAAAAGGGTTTGGTCCTGACTCATTTCTAAGTGTCCCTAATCATTAAATTTCCAACCGCGACATTGCCCATAGAAGCTAACGGGAACCCGCGGCTGTGTTCACACACTGCCCCCGTGGGTCCCCTGTGTCACTACCTTGGGTGGTTGCTTGGGGTCCCAGCGATTCTACAGGCTCTAGGCCTTGTGTCTAGTTCAGTCGTGGTTCTTATACCACTTTTTTGGTATATGGTTTGGTACGCCCTTAGGGCCCAAACGTGTATTTGTGCTATTACTGTTGATTGCTGACTTGTAACTTAAGTACTTCAAACTCCAGCCTTATAAAGAGACTGGAGGGGTCTGTTTTATCTTAAATACATATATTTTAAATATATACCTGGTGTGGTTGTCCTTTCATTTGATCATTCAAGAGATTATAGACTGGTAAAACAAGCTGCTTTACATTCCATCAAGACTTAGCCTGACGGCTGCTCTCCATAGCTACCACTAGGATAGCTTTCAATAAAGGTTGTCTTTAACCTATTCACCATAAGGGGTTGTTTGGACTGATACAGGGTACCCACTATAACTAGTGAACAGCATATATCAGGCCAACTTCTCACACTGTTGCTATGGAAACTGGCATTAAGCAGAAGGGGTGAAGAAGTCAGTTAATAAGGGTTATTATCTGTAACCAATGGAAATGTGTTTTACAATTTGAAAAACTCTGGGAAGCAATGTTATTTGTTGCTTATGTGCATTTGTATGGAGAAAGAGAGGGAAACCTTGCCATTACTGGTTTTATCTTGCTGAGTCTGGTGCATTACATTGATTGTGTGTAAAAGAAAATCCTGTCAGAGTTTGCAAGATCTTTCATTCAACACATTTATTAGCAAAGTGAGTTATAAATTTGGGAGGTTTATTTTTAAAAATTGACTTTATTCTTATACTGTGTTGTTTGAAATATATTATTAAATACAGAGATGTATATTGGAATTTGTTTATTGTACTTAAATGTTGTTTAAAAAAGAGTCTGCACATTAATATGTGTATTTTTTTAAGATGATTACTGATGTTATTAATTAAGCTTGTTTTTAAGCCTGTACAAAGGTATAGTTGAATGATGCCGCATATGTTTAGATAGTTGGTTGAAGATGCAGTACAAATGTGTAGTTTTAAAGATGTTCATATAAGTTGTAGTTTATGAGCCTTCATTTTCTGTTCTCTCTACAAAGGTATAGTTGAATGATACTGCATAATTATAGATACTTTGGTAAAGATGCAGCACAACTGTGCTGTTTGAAAGATGATCATATAAGGTGTTAATAATTAGGTTTCTTTTATTAGTTTGTACAAAAGGTAAAGTAAAATGATGCCATATATTTTAAGATAGAATGGTGACATAAGGTTGCTGTTAATTAGTCTTCTTTTTGTAGTCTGAGCAAAGGTATACTCGAATGATGCCACATAATTTTAGATACAAAATTGATGTACAATAAAAGTGTGGTTTTAAAAATGCTCATAAAAGGTGTTGTTAATAACCCTTATTTCTAAAGTCTGTTGAGAGGTATAGTTTAATGATGTCGCATATTTGTAGATTGAATGGTCAACAGGTAGCGCACAAGTAAACCACCACATATTACCCTTACAGGCATGTTGTACTTATCTACTTAACTAGATAGTATGTAATGACTCATCTATGTGTTCAGTTTCTATTTATACAGTTGTATGTATGCTTAGTGAAATATTGAGAGGAGTGCAAAGGTAGTGAATATGTGATTTTAAAACTACATGAGTAATGATTGACTGATTCCATATTCTGCAATCACTTAAGTAGTATCCAAGCACTACCCATGCACTCATGCAATTACCCAGGCACTAACTCATGCACTGCTACAATCCCCTGAGCAATACCTAGGCAGTTCGGCAAACTCCCTGTCACTGCCCATGAACTCCTCCAATCACCCAGCCAGCCCCATGTCCTTATCCAATCCCTCCGCCAAAACCCAAGCACTTATAAATTCACCATGCACTCTCCTTACAGTACTCTAATCATCCAGTCACTACATATGAAATCATGCAATGACCCAGGCACCCCCTGAGCACTCTCCCAATCAACCAGCCAGCACCATATACTTATCCAATCACTGCGCCAATACCCAAGCACTTATAAATGCATGAATGATGACATTTATAAAATGCTGGCTATCACTCCAATGGAGCATCTTGGCGCTGAGAGCGGGTGTCAAGGGAGTGTGGTCACTAATGTCGCCGTAGTCAGATGAAAGATAGGGCTAGACTGTCTGGAACTGTGAAGATCCAAGTTTTCAATTTTTTCTTAAAGATGGACTCCGTCTGTGTAAGTCTCAATTGAGTAGGTAAATAATTCCAGGCTTTTGTCCCTAGTACAGCCATAGATTTTCCGCCTCTGGACTTCAAACGGAAATGGGGGGGTGCTAGTAGATTTTCCTTAGAGGATCTCAAGTTACGAGCAGGTACATAGGCTTTTAATCTGGTCCTAAGGTATTTAGGACCACTCTGTTTTACAGCTCTGAAGGTTATCACAAGGATTTTAAAGAGAATTCTCTTGTGTATGGGTAGCCAGTGGAGGATTTGAAGAGCCTCGGAGGCAGAGGACCCCTTTGGTAAATTCAGTACCATTTAGGCTGCTGCATTTTGTACAGTCTGCAGCTTTTTTAGAGTACTCTTCTTTATACCTCCATAGAGACTGTTACAATAATCTAGTCATGATATGATCATAGCCACTGCCACGGACGTGCGACCTATGGCTGGCAGGAGGTCAAATCATTTTTTCAGAGTGTTTATCCAATGAATACAAGTTCCTGCTACTGACAGGGCCTGCTGATGAAAAGAGAGAGAGGTATCAAATCGTACTCCCAGATTTTTTGAAGTGTCCACAGTATTGGGGGGTGGGGCTGCGTCTGTTGACCACCACATTTTGGGTGAAAAGATATTATATTTTCCCAGCAGCAGAATCTCCGTCTTTGGGCTGTTACATTTAAGGTGGTTGGTCTTCATCCATTCGAAGACAGCCGAGAGACATTGTTGGAAATTTTCTTCAGCTGCTGTGGATTCTTTATCCAGGATAAGGATGAGCTGTATATCATCAGCGTAAGACAGTCTCAATGTCAAAAGGTGATACTAGATCACCATGCACTCTCTTTGCAGTACTCTAATCATCCAGTCACTACCCATGTACTCATGCATTGACCCAGGCACCAACTCATGCACTGCTACAATCCCCTGAGCACTATCTATGCAGTCCAGTAATCTCTCTGTCACTACCTATGCACTCATCCAATAACCCAGCCAGCCCCATGTCCTTATCCAATCACTCCGCCAAAACCCAAGCACTTATAAATTCACCGTGCACTCTCCTTGCAGAACTCTAATCATCCAGTCACTACCCATGTACTCATGCAGTGACCCAGGCACTAACTCATGCCGTGCTACAATCCCCTGAGCACTACCTATGCACTCCAGCGCCTCCCCTGTCCCTCCCTGTGCACTCTTCCAATCACCCAGCCAGCACCATGTACTTATCTAATCATTCCGCCAAAATCCAAGCACTTATAAATTCACCGTGCAGTCTCCTTGCAGTACTCTAATCATCCAGTCACTACCCATGTACTCATGCATTAACCGAGGCAATAAGCAACTAAACATATTCCCTCATAGCCTTAACACTTCTAAACAAAAATAATTAGTACCAATATTAACTCTTTGTATAAATTCACAATGGTGACAAGAGACAAAAATTCTTTCATTGATTTATTGATTTCATTTTTTTATCCAAAACATTAATACTTTTGTTTTTTCACATATATCACTTTTTTTTGTTATGGAATTGTTATTCTTTGAAAAAAAGAATAATCTACTTCATTTTTAATCAGACTGAACAAATACCTGATTCATATATTTGACAAAGAACAAAAAAAATAATTATCAAAACAAAATATATACAAATAAACAATAACAGCCAACCTAATAGAATGTCCCTCTAAAAGACTCAAATAAATACATGCATATCACATCCATACAAAACATGCATACTCTCACCAAGATTTCATATAAAAAACGTGTGTATAGGACACGGTGATATGTGCTAAGTAACACTTTTCCGACCAATCAGGTGTAGTATAGCAGAGCAAAATAGCTCGGTGAGTGGTCGGTGAGTGGTCGACGCGCGTTTCGGTGGTATGAAAAGCTGGTTGGACCACCTTCATCAGGACCTATACCAAATTCGATTCCATCCACAACGTAGCAATTAAGGGACCTACAAAATATATGTAAAACAAAATATACTTGTCACCAACGTGAATATTTATATTATGCATAAACACACTAAAGAGGGCCAAACATGTATACACAGTGAGTCTATCGATCAAAGGACCCACCAATACCCAGGTACCCAAGGTCACTAACCCATAGTTCGCAAAGCAAGGGTGAGAACATTTGATAATCTTAATACATCACATCTCCTAGTTTCTTACTCACAAGATTAAATGATAGAAGGTGCTTTCCCAATTCTGATCGCCAGATATAATACAATTGTTTCTTTCAACGTGAGATCGCAGGAGCCCTTTTCAAAAGACGTCTATCTAGGTGGTGAAATAATTTGATGTTAAATTACTATTTCTAGGAAAAATAGTATACGTCATGTATCAATCCCCCAGCTTCCCATCTATCCTTACCCGAAGGGGATACCTATAGTTCAGAAATGCCAACTCCGTTTCCAGATATCAAATACTTAAAGATTCTCGGTAACTCGGTTCCAAGCGAATGTACCAGAGGTTCACTGCTGGTTCCTCTCCAATGTTCGAAGTCCTCAAGCCAATCTCATTTTAGAGTCATGTGTAGGTTAGAATATTCATTGGGTATTATCATAAAAAGAATGATAACATTTTAATTAGTCTCACAATTTTAAGTTTACCGAATACTTAGATATCAAAAAACGACGAGAGCACACAACATCGATATCTTATTAATCATAACTCGCAAAACAGACCCTATCGAACTCAAGTCTCATAAGAAAAGGGGCAGATGACTCTTGCCCCTTTAAAAAGACGACAAAATCACACGGCAACAATGTCCTATTAAACATGATTCACAGAATAAACCCTATCGAACTCGTTCGTTCCACGAATGACAAGAATGAGATGGCGTATCTGGGTAAGACAAATAGGGGCCTATACTCCACTATGTCTTTAAATAAAGATAACTATCAAGCTAAAAAAGCTCTGATTACGGAACCGAGGCAATAACACATGCAGTGCCACAATCCCCTGAATACTACCCATGCAGTCCAGCCATCGCTCTGTCATTCTCCATGCAGTCCTCCAATCACCCAGCCTGCACCATGTCCTTATCCAATCACTCCATCAAAACCGAAGCAATTATAAATTCACCATGCACTCTCTTTGCAGCCTTCTAATGACCCAGACACTAACTCATGCAGTGCTACAATCCCCTGACCACTATCTATGCACTCCAGCAATCCCCCTGTCACTACCTATGCACTCCTACAATCACCCAGCCAGCCCCATGTCCTTATCCAATCACTCCGCCCAAACCCAAGCACCTATACATTCATCATGCACTCTCCTTGCAGTACTCTAATCATCCTGTCACTACCCATGTACTCATGCAATGACCCAGGCACTAAATCATGCACTGCTCCAATCCAGTGAGCACTACCTATGCGGTCCAGTCATCTTCCTGTCACTACTATGCACTCCTCCAATCACCCAGCCAGCCCCATGTCCTTATCTAATCAGTCCACCAAAACCAAAGCACTTATAAATTCACCATGCAGTCTCCTTGAAGTACTCTAATCATCCAGTCACTACCCATGTACTCATGCATTAACCCAGGCAATAGCACATGCAGTGCTACAATCCCCTGAACACTACCCATGCAGTCCAGCCATCACTCTGTCATTCTCCATGCAGTCCTCCAATCACCCAGCCTGCACCATGTCCTTATCCAATCACTCCACCAAAACCGAAGCACTTATAAATTCACCATGCACTCTCTTTGCAGCACTCTAATGATCCAGTCACTACCCATGTACTCATGCAATCACCCAGACACTAACTCATGCAGTGCTACAATCCCCTGACCACTATCTCTGCACTCCAGCAATCCCCCTGTCACTACCTTTGCACTCCTACAATCACCCAGCCAGCCCCATGTCCTTATCCAATCACTCCATCAAAACCCAAGCACTTATACATTCATCATGCACTCTCCTTGCAGTACTCTAATCATCCAGTCACTACCCATGTACTCATGCAATGACCCAGGCACTAACTCATGCACTGCTCCAATCCAGTGAGCACTACCTATGCAGTCCAATCATCTGCCTGTCACTACTATCCACTCCTCCAATCACCAAGCCAGCCCCATGTCCTTATCCAATCACTTTACCAAAACCCAAGCACTTATATATTCACCACGCACTCTCCTTACAGTACTCTAATCATCCAGTCACTACCCATGTACTCATGCAATGACCCAGGCACTAACTCATGCATGTATGTATGTATTTAATGCTTATTAAGCGCAACTGTCACCCGAAAGGGTATCCTGGCGCTGAGACCATATCTAACCATCAGGTGAGGTGTATTACATTGCTCTTGGGAATAGGTAGGTCGTAAGATCCCTTTTGAAAAAGGGCAGATCTTGGCTACTCCTCAATGTCAGAGGTAAAGTATTCCATAATGTGGCGGCCGTGAAACTAAAAGCGCGGCCGCCCATCCTCACTCTATTAATCCTGGGAATCCTCACCAGGAACGCCGAGGAGGATCTCAGAGGTCTGGCAGCTTGATACCAAGAAAAAAGATTTTGGAGTGGTATTGGTCCTAGTCCATGCAGAGCTCTGAATACAAGGCATGAAGCTGTACCGGTAGCCAGTGCAGATCGGCTAGTGCTGCAGATGAAGAAGCAGAACGTGGCCGAGATAGAGCCAATTTAGCAGCCATGTTTTGGATCCTCTGCAACTTTAGGATCAGGATCTTAGGGGCTCCCAGAAGTAGTGCGTTGCAGTAGTCTAGCCTACTGAGGATAGAACTTCGCACTACCTCTGCTCTGGCTCCCCGGAGGAGTATTGGTAGGATCTTACGTAGGGCACGAAGCAGGCCCATACAGGTCGCTGCAGTCCTATTTACAGAGGCATCCAGCTGTAAATTGGGTTCAAACCAAACTCCTAAATTACGAGCCGATTCTGCGGCTTCCACCGAGCCCGGAATAGAGGTTGGCCAAAAGTCATCCGGTAGCACGCGAGGGAGACGGTCTAGGGAGCAATGGAGTACTTCCGTTTTCGACCCATTAAATTGGAGTGAGTTAGCTCGCAGCCATTCTGCTGTAGCCGACATACAGCGGTGAAAGGTGTCCCTCAAAACTATCTCAGTGCCCTCAAATGAAAAAATCAATTGAGTGTCATCGGCATAATTGATGACTGATATGCCAAATGATTTGATCAGGTGTACCAGGGGTCGGAGATATAAGTTAAAAAGGATTGGGCTGACCGCCGACCCTTGGGGGACACCATGGTTCACCTGTCGTGTGGCTGATCGAAATGGTGGTAACGCCACAGCTTGCTGTCTGTTGCAGAGATAAGATGTTAGCCAACTTAGAGCCAGACCGTTTACTCCCACGCTTTGAAGACGGCCCAGAAGAACCTCATGGTCCACCGTGTCGAACGCGGCCGACATGTCAAGCAACACTAAGAATGCTGACTTACCCCTGTCGACACGCGTTCGTAGATCGTCCAACACAGTAACCAATGCGGTCTCAGTGCCGTGGGCCGGTCTGAAGCCAAATTGGGCTGCATCCAGACAGGAATTTGTTTCCAGGAAGTTGGACAAGGCTCTCGTGACCCACCTCTCGAGAATTTTTATCGCAAATGGTAAAAGCGAGATGGGTCTATAGTTGGCTGAGCATAGAGGGTCTAGAGAAGCCTTTTTTAGCAGTGGAGTTACTATTGCCAACTTCCAACTGTCTGGGACTAGCGCTGTAGTCAATGACTGGCAGCAGATGGAATAGAGTGGAGGAAACAACTCATCTTGGAATGCCTTCCAGATCTTATGAGGCATTGGATCAAGTGGTGAACCTGAGGATACGCCATTGGCCAAGACACAGAATTCCTCTAGCGAGGGAAAAGGAAAACAAGACATCTGAGAGGAGTCTGCCTTGTTGTTATCCCATGCGGGTACCGAATGGCAGGGGGATTCCAATGGGAGGAATAAAGACGGCACAGACTGTCCGGGTACTGAAAGTCCATTCAGAATGGTCCTAATTTTCTCCTCGAACGCGAGGGCCAAAGAATCACAAAGTTCCTGGGAAGCCGGAATGGCTGGTACTGTACAAGACGGGTTAGATAGGTTGTTAACCAGATGAATAGAGTCTGCGATTTATTAGAGGCCTTCGCCAAGGTATCTTCTAAGAACTTTGCTTTAGCGCTTCTTAGCTGGGTCTTATATACCTGCAGGGCCGCTTTATATGCTGCCCTATCCAGCTCCTTATACCCTCTCCTCCAGGTACGCTCCGCCTGTTTGCAACGGAGCTTGTGCTGTCCAAGATCATCAGTGAACTAAGCATTGGCTCCTCTAGGTCTGTCCCTCACCCTTTGCAAAGGGGCCAATTCGTCCAGAGATGTCAAAATTTACTGGCAAAGGGCAGCATAGCTCTTGTCCACACTATCCTCCACCAGAAAAGTCCTAGGCAATAGAGTGGGTCGAAGCGGCTCCCTGAAAAGGCGAGACCATTGTCGATTAAACTTAGTGCCGCCCGGGTTACTTGATTTTAGCGGAGCAGGCAAAACAATAGACATATTGATCAGTGAATGATCGGTCCAACACTGATCCACAACCTCTTTCACTACAACCAATTCCTTCTCAGCAAATACCAGGTCTAAAGTGTGCCCCTTGACATGAGTGGGTGACAAGACCAGCTGTGCAAGTTGAATATTGCTACACGCTTGGCAAAGTTCCTTATAGGCCAGATCTTGAGGGCCAGAGGGCCAGAGATTAAAATCACCCAATACTAAGAATTTAGCATGGGAGTTTGAGAGGTCATTGATCAAATCGACCAATGACTGAAGGGCTGTTGTGGTCGAAGAGGGAGGTCTGTAGCATAAAAGGCCTGCTATCAAGGTATCGCCCTGGGCCGTAATAGAGAAGCCCATGAGCTCGAACCCTAACACCTCTTTTACCACCAGTTCCGAAAGGGAGATTGAGTCTCTGAAAATGTAACCTACTCCACCCCCCCTACCAGAAGCTCGGGGAGTGTGTCTTATGAGGTAGCCCGGTGGGCAAGCCCAACTGAGTTCCATCCCACAGTCTGCCGAAGCCCAAGTTTCGGTCACGAATAATATGTCCAGATGTAAAGATTCTATTAGAAGAGCAATCTCAGCATAATGCTTAACGAGAGAGCGAACATTCAGCAGGCCACAGGAAAGAGTCCTATGAGAAGATGGGATAGACAAACATTGAATACCAGCCGCAATAAGGCACGATGAATCGTAAGAATCCTCACGAGTATCTGCCAAATGAGAGGTAGCAAGCACGCTGGGAGCACCCGGGACGCGAACGGGCGCAAACGGGCTTACCTCTGGCGCACCTCCGGCGCGTCTACGGCGCATCCGCTGCGCGCCTGCTCGCCCATATCCATTTATAGTATAACGCCGCGCGGGCTTCCGGCTGCTAGAGCCTCTAGACCCGACCAATATGGCGCCTGAGAGTGGCCCAAGCGTCAACACCCACCCAAGATGGCGGACGGAGCACCACGACCCTACTACCTAAGTCCCGCAAAATGCGAGTGAGGACACAATTATTATGCAGGTAAGCCTAACTATGCCCCTAGTTGCTGTACTGACAAGCACCTGATGATTAGGCAAGGAAAACAACAGCACGATTACAAGCAGCGCAATTTAAAAGTAATATGCCCAGGAATATACAAATAGGATTAAAATCTGTCCAGCAATGCGCGCGATGAAAGAAAGGTCTGTAAAGCGTGTTGAGAGAGCAGCTTAAATAAGCTCTCCAATGCGCGGGCTTCCGGCTGCTAGAGCCTCTAGACCCGACCAATGTGGCGCCTGAGAGTGGCCCAAGCGTCAACACCCACCCAAGATGACGGACGGAGCACCACGACCCTACTACCTAAGTCCCGCAAAATGCGAGTGAGGACACAATTATTATGCAGGTAAGCCTAACTATGCCCCTAGTTGCTGTACTGACAAGCGCCTGATGATTAGGAAAACATGCAGTGTTACAATCCCCAGAGCACTACCTATGCACTCACACAGGCACTAACACATGAACTGCTATAATCTCCTGAGCACTACCCATGCAGACCTCTAACCACCTACATACTACTGATTCACTCCTCCAATTACCCTGGTAGTACCCATGCACTCCAGCAATCCCCCTGTCACTACCCATGCACTCCTCCATTCACCCATCCAGCACCATGTATTTATCCAATCACTCTGCCAAAACCCAAGCACTTATAAAATCACCGTGCACTCTCCTTGCAGTACTCTAATCATCCAGTCACTACCCGTGTACTCATGCAATGACCCAGGCACTAACTCATGCACTGCTACAATCCCCTGAGCACTACCCATGCAATCCAGCCATCTTCCTGTCACTGCCTATGCACTCCTCCAATCACCCATCCAGCACCATGTACTTATTCAATCACTCCGCCAAAACCCAAGCACTGATAAATTCACCATGCACTCTCCTTGCAGTACTCTAATCATTCAGGCAGTACCCATGTACTTATCCAATCACTCCGCCTAAATCCAAGCACTTATACATTCATCATGCACTCTCCTTGCAATACACTAATCATCCAGTCAGTACCCATGTACTCATGCAATGACCTAGGCACTAACACATACACTGCTACAATCCCCTGAGCACTACCCATGCAGTCCAGCCATCTCCCTGTTACTGGCTTTGCACTCCTCCAATCACCCAGCCAGCACCATGAACTTATCCAATCACTCTGCCAAAACCCAAGCACTTATAAAATCACCATGCACTCTCCTTGCAGTAATCTAATCATCCAATCACTACAAATGTACTTGTGCAATGACCCAGGCACTAACTCATGCACTGCTGTAATCCCCTGAGCACTACCCATGCAGTCCAGCAATCCCTCTGTCACTTCCCATGCACTCCTCCAATCACCCATCCAGTACCATGTACTTATCCAATCCCTCTGCCAAAACCCAAGCACTTATAAATTCATCATGCACTCTCCTTGCAGTACTCTAATCATCCAGTCAGTACCCATGTACTCATACAATGACCCAGGCACTAACTCATGCACTGCTACAATCCCATGAGCACTACCCATGCAGTCCAGCCATCTCCCTGTCACTGCCTATGCACTCCTCCAATCACCCAGTCAGCACCATGTACTTATCCAATCACTCCGCCAATACCCAAGCACTTATAAATTCACCCTGCACTCTCCTTGCAGTACTCTCATCATCCAGACAGAATCCATGTACTTATCTTATCACTCAGCCAAAATCCAAGCACTTATAAATTCACCATACACTCTCCTTGCAGCACTCTAATCATTCTGTCACTACCCATGCACTTATGCAATGCCCCAGGCACCAACTCATGCACTGCTACAATCCCCTAAGCACTACCCATGCAGTCCAGCCATCGCCCTGTCACTACCCATGCACTCCATCAATTACCCAGCCAGCACCATGTACTTATCCAATCACTCCGCCAAAACCCTAGCACTTATAAATTCATCATGCACTCTCCTTGCAGTACTCTAATCATCCAGTCACTCCCCATGTACTCATGCAATGACCTAGATGCTAACACATGCACTTCTACAATCCCCTGAGCACTACTCATGCAGTCCAGCCATCTCCTTGTCACCACCCATGCACTCCTCCAATCACCCAGCAAGCACCTTGTACTTATCTAATTACTCCACCAAAACCCAAGCACTTATAAATTCACCATGCACTCTCCCTGCGGTACTCTAATCATTCAGTCAGTACCCATGTACTCATGCAATGACCCAGGCACTAACACATTCAGTGGTACAATCAGCTGTGCACTGCCCATGCAGTCTTCCAATCACCTAGCCAGCACCATGTACTTATCCAATCACTCCGCCAAAACCCAAGCCCTTATAAATTCACCATGCACTCTCCTTGCAGTACTCTGATCATCCAGTCAGTATCCATGTACTTATGTAATGACCCAGGCACTAACACATGCACTGCTACATTCCCCTGTGCACTACCCATGCAGACCTCTAACCACCTACACAGTACTGAGTCACTCCTGCAATTACCCAGGTAGTACCCATGCACTCCAGCAATCCACCTGTCACTACTCATGCACTCCTCCAATCACCCATCCAGCATCATGTACTTGTCCAGTCACTCCGCCAAAATCCAAGCACTTATAAAATCACCATGCACTCTTCTTGTAGCACTCTAATGATCCAGTCACTACCCATATACTAATGCAATGACCCATGCACTAACTCATGCACTGCTACAATCCCCTGAGCACTACCCATGCAGTCCATCCATGGCCCTGTCACTACCCATGCACTCCTCCAGTCATCCAGCCAGCACCATGTACTTATCCAATCACTCCGCCAAAACCCAAGCACTTATAAATTCATCATGCACTCTCCTTGCAGTACTCTAATCATCCAGTCAGTACCCATGTACTCATGCAATAACCCAGACACTAACACATACACTGCTACAATACCCTGAGCACTACCCATGCAGTCCAGCCATCTCCCTGTCACTGCCTATGCACTCCTCCAATCACCCAGCCAGCACCATGTGCTTATCCAGTCACTCAGTTAAAACCGAAGCACTTATAAATTCACCATGCACTCTCCTTGCAGTAGTCTCATCATGCAGTCAGTACCCATGTACTTATCCAATCACACCGCCAAAACCCAAGCTGTTATAAAATCACCATGCACTGTCCTTGCAGCACTCTAATCATCCAGTGACTCCCCATGTACTCATGCAATGACCTAGATGCTAACACATACACTTCTACAATCCCCTGAGCACTACTCATGCAGTCCAGCCATCTCCTTGTCACCACCCATGCACTCCTCCAATCACCCAGCAAGCACCTTGTACTTATCTAATTACTCCACCAAAACCCAAGCACTTATAAATTCACCATGCACTCTCCCTGCGGTACTCTAATCATTCAGTCAGTACCCATGTACTCATGCAATGACCCAGGCACTAACACATTCAGTGGTACAATCAGCTGTGCACTGCCCATGCAGTCTTCCAATCACCTAGCCAGCACCATGTACTTATCCAATCACTCGGCCAAAACCCAAGCCCTTATAAATTCACCATGCACTCTCCTTGCAGTACTCTGATCATCCAGTCAGTATCCATGTACTTATCTAATGACCCAGGCACTAACACATGCACTGCTACATTCCCCTGTGCACTACCCATGCAGACCTCTAACCACCTACACAGTACTGAGTCACTCCTGCAATTACCCAGGTAGTACCCATGCACTCCAGCAATCCACCTGTCACTACTCATGCACTCCTCCAATCACCCATCCAGCATCATGTACTTGTCCAGTCACTTCGCCAAAATCCAAGCACTTATAAAATCACCATGCACTCTTCTTGTAGCACTCTAATGATCCAGTCACTACCCATGTACTAATGCAATGACCCATGCACTAACTCATGCACTGCTACAATCCCCTGAGCACTACCCATGCAGTCCATCCATGGCCCTGTCACTACCCATGCACTCCTCCAGTCATCCAGCCAGCACCATGTACTTATCCAATCACTCCGCCAAAACCCAAGCACTTATAAATTCATCATGCACTCTCCTTTCAGTACTCTAATCATCCAGTCAGTACCCATGTACTCATGCAATAACCCAGACACTAGCACATACACTGCTACAATACCCTGAGCACTACCCATGCAGTCCAGCCATCTCCCTGTCACTGCCTATGCACTCCTCCAATCACCCAGCCAGCACCATGTACTTATCCAATCACTCAGTTAAAACCCAAGCACTTATAAATTCACCATGCACTCTCCTTGCAGTAGTCTCATCATGCAGTCAGTACCCATGTACTTATCCAACCACTCCGCCAAACCCCAAACACTTATATAAATTCACCATGCACTGTCTTTGCAGTACTCTAATCATCTAGTTACTACCTATGTACTCATGCAATGACCCAGGCACTAACACATGCAGTGCTATAATCCACTGTGCACTATCCATGCAATCCTCCAAACACCTAAACACTATTCATTCACTCCTCCAATTACCCAGGAAGTACCCATGTAGTGCAAGAAATCCCATGGGATTTCAAAAGAAATCATTTAATTGGTATTTATGTAGAACATGTTTCTTTAGTAATAGAATAGTATATTTCTATATAGTTACATTAATATTATTATTATTTTTGTAAAGAAATTCTTCATCATCATTAAGAAAGACTTACCATGACCCAAAAAATACAAAAGAGAAAAGAAGAAAAGAAAGAATACTATTTAAAGAAAAGACAACAGCAGAAATTAGATGAACTACAACATGTGGGGAAAAAGAAAAAGTCTTGCGGTAAGAGAACAAAATAATTGATTAAAAGACTTTCAAGGACTAGAAAGGGTTTTGACAATGTAGAAAATACAAAGAATATCTCAAGAACAAAGAAGAATGATATGAAAAAAGGACAAATTAATGGAAATCACGTTCTGAAAAAACAATCTATGCTAAAGAAGAATGAATCAATTTTGTGAAATAAGGAAACAAATGTTTCAAACAAGAGTAGTACAAAATGTATTAAAAGATGGCAAGAAATATTTAAAAAATCAGCATTTCATAAAAAGAAAAAACAGATTGAAACTATTGTTGAAAAGGCTTTTGAATTAAAAAGGAAATTATTCATTTTAGTTTTAAACCGAATACGATCATTAGATAAGCTAATGCATTTTATATGAAGGCCAAAAGTAAAAAGAAGAGACTCATTAACAAAACTAACTTTTGTAATTTTTTTGGGGTGAATGGAAGCATACTTCAAGTTCAGAGCCTGTTTTTTAATGAAGAGAGCTATTTTTAAACCAATGCATTAGTTCATGCAGTTGATACCAGTGGTTGTGCTTATGAAATGAAAAATGGTTCTGCAATTGAAAAAAGAAAAGATGGTTCCTAGAAATGTAGAAGAAGTCATAGCTGATGACGTTCTTGGGAGACGTACTAAAGCCCCAGTGTAAACTTGGGATTGTAGTAGTATTTGTAGTATACAACAGGAGTCTATTGATATTTTATGCAATTTCTTACGTGAGTATAGTAGAAA
Source organism: Triturus cristatus (assembly GCF_964204655.1). Lineage (NCBI taxonomy): Eukaryota > Metazoa > Chordata > Amphibia > Caudata > Salamandridae > Triturus > Triturus cristatus. The sequence continues at coordinate 577,172,416 of NC_140583.1, read as the reverse complement.
AAAGTGTTAAAAGATTAAGATGGTGCAAGGACTAGATCCTTGCAAAGTGAGAATAAATACTGGTTTGCAAGGTCATTCTCTGGCTTCTCTTTCTAGAAAAGTGTGTCAAAGTGTTTTTTATCATTTGAGAATGTTAGCAGTACATCACTCTCAAATGCTGAAGTTAGTAAGAAGATTGTACTATGTAAAAAGTCCTGCAATAATTTTAAGTGACTTAAACAGGGCTCTTTTGCATGGGTCAGTATCAGATGTGAAAAAAGTTTGTGATGAAATAGTTTTTCGGTACTTTGGTCCTGAACAAGAGTGTATAGAAAGTAGGAGATTGCTAGAAGTAGGTGTTGAAGAAGACGTGGAAGATAGTAATACTGCAAAGTTTGAAGAAGAAATTAAGAAGTTAAAGGTAATTTGTTGTGTGAAAGACCAAACTATGTTTGTATTTGTTGTCGACGAACTCACTATAAAAATAAAACTAGAAATGTTGATCTGTATTTAAAAAGTGAAAATGAAAACAATGATAAGTGGAATGAATTTGCAACTTATTTGTTGGTAGAAGATTGCTTTGATTTGGGTAATGATCAACGAATTTGTTAATATTGTTATACCAAATTAGAGGACACCAAAATGCCATGGAGAGCTGTACATAATAACCTAGAGTTGGTAGGTATTCCCCCAGAACTGGTAGATTTAAATACTTATGAGTCCATTCTGATTCAATCTGTGCACCCGTTTCAGGCTATTGTTCGTATGGAGCCTAAAACAGGTACGTTGCCTCCCACAGATTTACAAAGAGGATTAAAAGGAAAGAGTTGTGTATTTACCTTTAGATTTAAAGAAAAATATTGAAACTATTGGTGTAGAGAAAGAGGAAACTGAACCTGTAGTTATTCCAGTTAATGGTGTTCCTACGAAGAGTCGGAAAATATGGCAAGAATTAATAGATGTGAGCAAAGTGCAAAAGGCTACGTTATATCTCATAAAAAACAATGATTACTACAAAAATGTGTATATGGAAGAAGAAGAAATAGATTTAGGAGATGATAGCGAAATTTCAAGTGGCCAAATTGAAAAAGTAGACATCTCAAAAAGTGAAGATATCTATGAACATTATAGAGTACATTCTTTACATACAAAGGAAGTGATTGGAAATACTATTGAATTATTCCAAATGAAGAAAGTGAAGGGGATTCCCATTAGCGTTTGGGAAAAAGGTTTAGAAGCTTGTTGTTTTCCACAGCTGTTCCCCACTGGAAAAGGTGGACGATATGACGAACGACCAGTACAGGTTCCCGCATCAGAATATCGGACAACAAGATTGTACTCAGAAGATCCAAGATTTCGACAATGTATCCCATATATATTTCATCTTTTGTTTGAAAGTGACTTGTCTAGACTTTCATATGCAGTCAACCACATATTAAAAACAGGAGTTCATTTTCAAAATGTTTCTGCGAAGGAACTCATGGACAAAGTACAACAGAGAGACGATCATTTAGAATCTCAATTGATTAATTTGATGGTATGTCAACGTGGTACTAATGAGTATTGGTATCATCGTCATGGAGAACTTAAATGTATGTTAAGGAACTTAGGACCTCCTACATGGTTTGTTACGCTAAGCTGTGCTGAATACACATGGGACGATTTACTTGAATTACTTCCAGAAGCAAATTCAAATATTGAATTAAAGACACCTGGAGAACTGTGTTCCTTGGATCATGTAAATGCTTGCAGATATTTTAATCATAGCTTTCAAGCTATGATGTCTTTTATCTACAATAAAAACCTCTTGGAGAAGATATTGATTTCTTTTGGAGAAAGAAGTATCAAGCTAGAGGTGCTCCTCATATACATATGCTTTTATGGATCAAGGATGCACCCAAATTTGGAACTGATTCGGATGAGACTGTTTTATCTTTTATTGAAGACTATGTTACATGTGCTATACCAAAAACAAGAGAAGAAAATACCTTAAGACAACAGGTTTTACGGTTTCAAACTCATCGATGTGGCAAATACTGTAGACGGAAATACAAGTCAAAGGAAAAGTGTTATACAAAATGTCGATTTTGATTTTCACTTCCAGTAATATCCAAAGGAAGACTTAACAGTTTAATGTCAGCAGTGAGGCATACTATCACCAGAAAATCTCCAAAAAATACTTACAATTTGAAAAGAAGTGAACAATCAAAGTATATTAATGATTATAATCCAGTGATTTTGTCGATGTGGAATGCAAATATGGATATCCAGTATGTTGCGGATAATTCCATTGCTGTTGCTCGGTATGTAACGCCATACATAACAAAATCTGAAAAGACGGAGTTGAAAGAAATGCGGGAAGAAATTTCCCAAGAGAAGACTCTTAGTAAGAAATTGTACAGCTTTAGTTTGAAGATGCTGTCCCATCGAGAGATTGGATCCAAAGAATGTTCAGATCGGTTGACCTCTGCAAGTTTATATTCAAAGTCAAGAGCAATCATTTGGGTTAGTCTAGGTCTTGCTGCAACACGAAATTGAGTACTTAAATCTATACAAGAAATCTAATATTTACCATTAAATGAACCGGAAAGCACAGATATTGTTAAAACAAACATGTTGGATACATACTATCCACAAAGAAGTCCCTATCTTGAAAACATATGTCTCTATGAAGTACTGCAATATTACAGTTTTAAGAGAAATATTACAGAGAACATAAATGAAGAAAAATATGCAGTGATTGGTTCAGAAAGATGTTTGGTGAAACATAGAAAAGGAAATCTCGTTAATCACAGGAAACTGAGTTGCAATACTTCTGATAAAAGGGAATTTTACTATTTAACACTTCTGCAACTCTTCAAGCCTTGGCATAATGAAATGGAATTACTTGGAGATTTTCAGTGCTATGAAGTTTCCTTTAATGCATGTAAAGATAGGATTGAATGCACAGTTTTTCCAAATTATCTCCAAATGTTGAATACAGAAATTGAACAAGAAGCTAGTATTGCAGCTGAGATTGCTAGAGACAGTTCTCAAGATAGTCAAAGTTCTGCTCCACTGAGTCAAGATCCACTAGGACAACCAATTCTTGAAAATGAAGCAGCAATCACCATGAGTGAAGCGGAAACAGCAATGCATCAAGCTAAACAGGATATTATGGATTTAGGAAACTTTGAAGAAAAACTAAATATTGAACAGAAGGAAATATATCAACTAGTTACACAACAGATCGACCATGGTTTACTTCATGAAAATAAGGAATGCAACTGCACATCTTTTAAACCTATTCAAATGTATATCAGTGGTCAAGCTGGTACAGCAAAAAGATTCTTAATTGAAGTTTTGACCAGTTATTTACAGAAAACCACTGAATCACATTTATCTTGTGTTGTAACTGCTCCAACTGGGTTAGCAGCACACAATATTAAAGGGATTACATTGCATCGTTTACTAATGCTTCCTGTTGAACATGAAAACAAGTTGGAATATCACAAGCTTTCTGAAGAAGCTTGTTTGGAAGTTTCAAGAGTACTAAAGAAAATGAAACTTCTGATCATTGATGAGGTGATCATGGTCTCAAACCTAATGCTTGCCTTTGTACATTTAAGAATGCAGCAAATTTTAGAAACAGAATATGATGTATTATTTGGAGGAAAACAAGTGATTGTTTTCGGCGATCTACTGTAACATACTCCTGTAAAAGGGCAACCAGTTTTTAAAACACTTGTGCATGAAGACACCAGAAAATCTTTGGAAGTTATTGGAAATGTCAACATTTGGTCATATTTTGAATACAAAGAACTTATTAAAAATATGTGACAGGCAAGTGATGAAGATTATGGAAGTATTCTCCAAGATATAAGAATTGGGGCCATATTCTCAAGGAGCTATCTCCGAGTTAATGGCACTTTAGCGCAGCCAAAGTCGTGATAAATTTACCGCCCCATTCACAAGCCGGTGCAAACAGCCTACAGCACCACTTTTCCGGTGTTAGCATCCGCAAAAAACATCGCCATGGATGACCCCGGCAACTATCGCTAATGAGATGCAGAGTAGGCATTCCCAAGCAAAAAGCAGCAACAACATCACTCCGCAACATTCTCAACGACCAGCCAGGCCTGCGATAAGAACACAAAACATGCGATAAGGTGCATTAGCACCAGGAAATTAACACCTGCTCTGACCTGGTGCAAAGTCGGACCACAACCTGCACCAGACAAGGAAGCATAGCCCATAGCCACACATGAAGAACAACAGATGCCCCCGATCCACCGCCCATGCAGCACGGACACCCAAGAAGGCCACAACACCCACCGACACCACACCCATGCCCGCAACCCACCCTAACCCCTCCAACCCCGGACAAAGAAACGGCACACCAACACTAAGAATACCAAAACAAAATATTTTGCCTAATGTCGCAGAAGCAGGAAAATCAATATACATGCATGGCCAGAAAATGGAGAATCAGTCATACAGCAATGCAATCACCAAAACAAAACACCATTCAAACAAAAGTCAAAACAACCATTCGGATGAGTCCTAGCGGGTTCTCACTGGACAATCTGTAGGACACAGCCTGGAAGACAAAATCCAAGAGAAGAAGGTGTGCCATGTGCCCAACAAAGGAAAGAGAGGGAGAGAGGGAGGGAGAGAGCGAGGAAGAGAGACGGAATGAGATTGCACAAGCAGCGCAAGGACTCTCGGGCACCTGGCTCCACATGCCAACATGTGTGTGTGTATCGCCATTGGCACACCATGAGCCCAAGGCCTTGTCTCAATCTCAGCGCAAAAGCCACATCACATTCTGAAAACGCAAGTAGTAGTCAGACAAACATTAGGGATGAAAGCTCCTTTGTTCCAATGCAGAAGGTGGGAGGACACCTGCACCTCTGACCATGGTCCTGAATGTGGCTGGAGCACCCTGACAAAGATGCCATGGCAGATGGGGACGACTCCCACACCACGCATTGCACAAATGAACTATCCAACTTATCCACACCCCACACACAGAAGCCCCTGCCTGAGGTACCCCAGCATTGGGATGCCCTTGACACTCACGGAAACAGCAACCCATTCTCCCCTACGTTGCACACACATTTGAATCATTGCTCAGAGCTGTGGCATATCTTCTACACAACTGCCGCAGTACAGAAGAGTGCCGGTTCCACGAGACGCACCAACGCAATGGCAGGCAATCCGGGCACATGCACAGCCCCCGTCACATGGAAGAGTACCGTGCACGTATGCTGCATTTACTGAGGGCACTGCCACTGGCAATGCTGCGGATCAGTTAGCAGCTGAGCTTCCACCTTGCCTATGTCACCTGCGTCCAGCCCTGGATCCACTGCTGAACATGCACATTCGAGTGTCCCATGGATGTCTGCCTATCAAACACAACCGTAGATGAATTGGACTATGACTTGTGTGTGCGCCCCCTGTTGAATCACGAACAGGAGTGTAACTGAGACAGCTGTGCATGGGATGCCTTGACATACTGCGTATGTATTGGCAGTTGTGCATGGGAGATTGCACAATTCCTCGTTTGCAGTGACCACATCGAGGCGCTCCGCTATTGGGCTGTGTTGCGGATTGGTTAAACGGCGTGGGCTGAGCACACCTGTCCGGACCAGTTCATGGATTGCTCACCCTGGTGTTCCTTGAACACGAAAACCACGTACTAATGGAACACATTGCACATGAAACTGCGCGGGCATTCATGGACGAGTAACTATGTTCCTGCAGCCACATCGGATTGTCCCCCACAGCACAGGTCCCAACACCTTGTTGCATCGTGGGGAATGCTCACATATCCCACCACAACAGAGGACATTTCTGCCTTCGTCAGGACTCTGGATGCATGTGCGTGGAACTACGCATGTATACACACATACCTGTGCAAGGTGATGCAGGTCCATGGCCGGAGCAACACAGCAATGTTACCAATTCGGACACACTGCTCGGGGGAGAGTACACACATGGCAATGTAGCATGACATGTGAACCTGTTGGACCCTTTCACCTGATCACTGTCAGCAAATCAGACAGTCAGTGCACTCCGGTGGCAGAGCACTATGCAGATCCCATAGGCAGTGAGTCGTGCCCCCTCACACAGGGCAATGGGCAGACGCCGAACAACACATGACTCGTCCAGCACGGCAAGGTGGGCTGAGACCGTTGCTATCCGTGATGATTGTTGTCCATTTTTTCCTCACCATTTTCTGCACCTCGACATGTTCCCATGCTGCGTGTAAGTGTCTTAAGCATGTCCCTGCCTGTTGTGGCTGTTGTCTCATCCATACTGACACGCACATGCCAATAAAGTCTATTCAACTCCACTGGTGTTTAACTGTGATGAGTGTTGATTAAATTGTCCACTCGTGTGCCACAATGAGCATCGTCCCTACACAGGGAGGAACTGACTGACGCATGTACAATGGGGGTGGCTCCATTTTGCAAGCTCCACCTCTGTGAGCCAGACATTGTTTTGGGATAGTTGCTGGCCGACCTGTGCACTTACGTGACTTCAGCAATGTGAGTATGGTGTCCAAACTCAGACCATGTGCAGCAATGTAATGAATTATAACGGAACGTGTCCACACAGATGTGTGTCGGTAGGTATGCGACGTGAAGTTCGGTTGTCACGTGTGATGTAGAACTCCACTTCTGGCCTGCTCCGATTTGATCATTCCTACACACAACCCTATTCAGTACATGGACGTGTGCCTACATTGGGGGTTGTGAGATTGTTGTTGATGTGCAATGGGGACACAGCTAGTACTCACCTTCACAGTCATCCAATTGGCCATGTGTCTCAGGGATACACATGGGCATAGATGTCAGTTACCAGGGTGTACCTTCATGTGCAATCATTGTCCCTACATCCAGCCATACTTCCATACGTGAGTGAACATAGTCATGACACATCTGTGGGATTTAGAATGTTTTATTCACATTCAGGTGATTGACGGAGCTGGAGCTGTACATGGTCATCCAAGCCCACATTACATGTAAGCCCAGTGGTGGGCCAACCAGAGTCCTTTGGGGATTAAAAAGTGATTTGGAAAAGGGGAGTGCGGTCCGCAGCAGGATTGCTGTGTAATTGTCCAGCAGTGAAGATATGGCAGTCCGTGTCGGGATCCGCATGAATGTCACAGAGTGTTGCGGGGGTCAGTGGAAGGTATTGTCCCAGGGCCTTATGCATAGCTCAGAACCAGGCAGGGACAAGCCATATGGCGGTGAGGGATGCTACTGCCTCCTTCCTCACACAGTAATTACCATCCCCATCTTACTCCCCTGATACGGGTTCTGTGTCCGGTGTGTCCGGTGTATGTGGCGGGGTAATGGCTGCATCACTGTGTAAATTGTAAATTGTAAATTGATACTTGTATAGCGCACTACTCACCCGCAAGGGTCTCAAGGCGCTTGTACGAATACCGCTGTGGAACCCATCCTGGCTTTCCCTGTGAGGCGTCCACTCCTGGGCACCCCCAAGGTGGAGGCCAGGCATCCTTAGCGTTGTGGGGGCCGTTGTGGAGATTAAGCAAGCTATTGCCCAGAGTTGCAGAGTGGGACTCCATGATTGGAATAGGCACCGAGGCGAGAATTATCAGGTCCATGGAATTTTTTAGCCCAAGACCCGCCGAGGTGGGGAATTGAACCCTGGTCCCGGGCTTGACCTCTGCATCAGGGTCTGCCGCTCTAATCATTGAGTCACACTTCTCCACACTGACACATCAGACTGCGAAGGTGATGGGGCTGCATCACTGTATGCCAGTGACACATTAGGGGTCGGAGCTGTGTGTGTAAATGATCCCGCTGCAGTCATCTGTGACAGGCTCAGTTGCAGCAATGGCAAGATGATGAACTGCAGGGCATTGACGTTCCCAGCTACTACTCGCTGGTGTCCAGCCGTGGCAGCCATACTTCCAGCCTGCATCTGCTCCATGGTCTCCATTGACCTCCGCATCTGTGCCAACTCTGTGCTGTCATCGCTGGTGCCTGTCTAAACAGACAGTTCTTGTATCTGATTATTGGCCCCAGCGAGGTCAGCCAAGGTCTGTGGTGGAGTATGGTGCGTACAGGGGGTGTCCAATAGGGACTGTATGTGGTCCCTGATGGGACTCAGACACCCACGTATGGCATCGAGTTTGGCTGCCATGAGCTCGAAACCCACCCGCAGCTGATCAGGCAACTCCACCTGCCAACCCAACACACGCTGTTGGAATTCCATGTATTGGTTGGGGGGTCCTGGGAGACAGCCGTGGGGGTGTGTGTTTCATGCTGTGTGGTCTGTGCAGGTGTTGGGGTCACTTCGAGGCAGCAGGCCTGTATTTTGAACACAGATTTGTTTTTTTTAACAATCTTATTGATTATATTTTTTTGCCCGCTGTTACATGATGATCAACATTGAAATCATTGTCTATGGTGAAATTCAGTAGAATCTGAGAACAGCAAAAAAGGCAAACTGAATATATTATGTAATTGTAAAATTATGTTGTGTACTTTAAACTATAATATTATGTTATAACTGTATTTTTCTTCTCTTTTACAGACCAAAATTCTAAAGTTTGAAACTTTTTAGTTAGATTATACAAAAGAACTGAAAAAATTGTTTCAAAGACTTTCATATCTACTACCGAAAAGGTAAGATTAAGTAACCCAAACACTACTCATGTACTACTACATTTGCCTCTGCACAGCCCATACAGTCCTCTAACCACCTAGACACTGCTCATTCACACCTTCAATTACCCATATAGTACCCATGCAGTCCAGAAATCACCCTGTCACTCTTTGTGTACTCCTCTAATCACCCAGCCAGTACCATGTACTTATCCAATCACTCCGCCAATAACCAAGCACTTATAAATTCACTATGCACTCTCCTTGCAGTACTCTAATCATCCAGTCACTACCCATGTACAAATGCAATGACCCAGGCAGTAACACATGTACTGCTGCAATCCCCTGTGCACTACATATGCAGTCCTCTAACCACCTAGACACTGTTCATTTACACCTTCAATTACCCATGCAGTCCAGCCATCCCCCTGTCACTCCCCATGCACTCCTCCAATCACCCAGCCACTACCATGTACTTATCCAATCACTCCGCTAATACACAAGCACTTATAAATTCACCATGCACTACCCTTGCAGTACTCTAATCATACAGTCAGTACCCATGTACTCATGCAATGACCCAGGCACAAACACATGCAGAACTCTAACAACCTACACACTTCTCATTCACTCCTTCAATTCCCCAGGTAGTACCCATGCAGTCTACCAATCAACCTGTCACTCCCCGTGCACTCCTCCAATCACCCAGCTTGTACCATGTACTAATCCAATCACTGCACCAATACCCAAGCACTTATAAATTCACCATGCACTCTCTTTGCAGTACTCTAATCCCCAATGTGCTCATGCAATGATCCAGGCACTAACTCATGCAGTGCTACAATCCCCAGAGCACTACCAATGCAGTCCAGCAATCCTCCTGTCACTCCCTGTGCACTCTTCCAATCACCCAGTCAGCACCATGCACTTATCAAATCACTAACACATTTACTGCTGCAATCCTCAATGCACTACCCATGCAGTCCTCTAACCACATAAATACTTTTGCTTCCCCAGGTAGTACTCATGCAGTCCATCAATCACTCTGTCACTCCCCGTGCACTCCTCCAATCACCCAGCCAGTACCATGTACTAATGCAATCACTGGGTAAATACCCAAGCACTTGTAAATTCACTAGGCACTCTCCTTGCAGTACTCAAATCATCCAGTGACTACCCATGTACTCATGCAATGACCCAGGCACTAACTCATGCACTGCTACAATCCCCTGAGCACTACCTATGCAGTCCGGCCATCTCCCTGTCACTGCCTACGCACTCCTCCAATCACCCAGCCAGCACCATGTACTTATCCGATCACTCCGCCAAAACCCAAGCACTGATAAATTCACCATGCACTCTCCTTGCAGTACTCTAATCATCCAGTCAGTATCCATGTACTCATGCAATGACCCAGGCACTAACTCATGCACTGCTACAACCCCCTGAGCACTACCCATGCAGTCCAGCCATCTTCCTGTCAATACCTATGCAGTCCTTCAATCACCCAGCCAACCCCATGTCCTTTTCCAATCACTCCGCCAAAACCCAAGCACTTATAAATTCACCATGCACTCTCCTTGCAGTACTCTAATCATCCAGTCACTACCCATGTACTCATGCAATGACCCAGGCACTAACACATGCAGTGCTACAATCACCTGTGCACTTCCCATGCACTCTTTGAATCAATCATGCTCTACACATGTACTCATACAATCACCCAGACATTAGCATGCAGTTATATCTCTTTTTTAACTAGATACGGTAGTTCTGAAAATAACTCTTTTTTTCTTCCTTTTTGTTTTTAAATTTTTTGTGTGTGTTTTTTTAACTATTTGGTAAATCTTTTGGGTGTTTTTGGAAAACTCAAAAAAGCAACAGGTTAAAGCCTTAACTTTTGGAATTATAAACTCATTCCAATAAAAAATTAGCAGTGATGATTCCTTGCTGCAGAACAAACAGCATCAACAGATTGTTCACCTCAACATAATATGGCTTTGCATTTTATGCAATGCTGTTCCAAGTTGGCAAACTCTGTGCGAATGTCCGGACCTCGTGACGAGGCGCTGGAGGCTCCAGAAGTGCAGGGACCAGCTCCCTGGTAAGCTGATGTCTCGGATGGATTGTCTGCTGGTGTTCGTACATACTCGATGTCCCACATGAGTACTTTTTGTCACTTCCTCTTGACAAAATCCGAGGACATAGAGTACATTTACCTTCCGAGCATTAACTTTCTTTTCACCATCTGGGATGATGAAAAACTTCCAGACAATGGATTCAGTTTTTGTCTTGGGAGGTGGTTCTTCAATGTCTTCATCATCAGATGGAAGTTCTGAATCTGGATTTGAAGAAGCCATTTCTATACTTTTCCAGCAAACACCAAACAAATTTACAAAGTAGCTGCAAAATCAAAACAGGTTTCTCTCCAGTGATGCTGCAGAGAGAATAAGAAAAATGGGTGGGGTCCTTCAACTGCTAGAATGGAAAACCTTAGAAACCAATCAAATACTTTCTTTTAAAGTCTCATGGGAGTGCGCACCCGGCCTGCAACCAGCGCGCACCCGGCTCGACTTCGCGAAAGTATATTTAACAATAATATAAGTACAAATATATTATTTTTATAAATAGTTAAGATAATCTCTTGCCCTCATATATACATTAAAGTTATATACATATAGTTTGAAACATAAATTTTTCATACGGGAGTCGCGCACCCGATGCAACCCAGTACGTATATGACATTACGCTGGGCCAGGCACCGCGCACCCGTCACATTCGAAATGCGCATATGACGTGACCCAGTACGTATATGACGTTGTGCGGGGCCAGGCACCGCGCACATGTCGCATACCAAATGTGCATCCTTCTCGACTTTAACAATATGGCGGCTTGAATCAGAGCACCCACCGTGATAGGTACACGATGGGTATGCGACTCCACTATTTATGCAAAAAAAATATATATATATACATTTTAAAAGACATAAGACATTACGGGCCAGATGTAGGTAAATGCATGTTTGCGATTCCTTAATAGCGATTTTTAGGGAATCGCTACTAAGGAATCGCAAAATGCCATGTAGGTAGGAATCGCAATATTTTTTGCGATTCCTTAATATTCCTTAATTGTGAAGCGCAAATTGCGATTTGCAATTAAGGAATACCTTCCCATTCATTCCTATGGGCCAAGGGGCCCGTAGGAATGAATAGGAACTGCTCCCGCAATTTGCGAGTCACCAAGAGGCACTCGCAAATTGCGGGAGCAATTTCAAGGGTGCCAGGGTTCCAAAAGGACACCCTGTTGCACCCCTGAAATGTGCAAATGTGCACATGTGGCGCACATACATGCCCTAAGGGCATGAATGTGTGCCACATGGCACTTGAAAAAAAAGCAAAAAAGTGATTTTTTAAAAGAAATCGCTAATTACCACCAACTTGAAGTTGGTGGTAATTAGCGATTCCTTAAGGCTAAAGTGCACTTTCTTTTGTGCTACTTACATTGCATTTAAGGAATCACAATTTGCGATTCCTTAAATGCAAGAGCAAAATAAGGAATCGCAATTTTGCGATTCCTTATTTTGCTAGTAGGTTTCAACTTACCTACATTGCTTGCTGCCAAATAGCGAGAGCTAACGCTGAAATTCTGCGAATTCCAGCATTAGCGCTTGCTATTTTGCCACCTACATCTGGCCCTTAATATTTAAAATAAAAAGAAAAAAATAAGAGAAAATAATTATAGGATATTACACTTACAAATTAGCATTTAAAAAACCTTTGAAATTCACTGAAAAACCCATGGGTTAAAGGGACGTTATAGTTAGAAATTAGCATTTAAAAGACCTGAGAAATTCTCCGACAAAACCATAGGTCTCAGTGATATCATGAGTGATGTCACTGACCATGTCATGAGTGATGTAATATGTGACGTCATCAGCAGTGCATTGCGGGGGCGCGAGTTATAGTTAGCTGAACTAACTATAACGGGGGAATTTAACGGGTTTTGTACGAGTGAAATGCCCAACTAACTATAACTTTCCCTAAAACCTGTTTTTTTCAGTGAATTACTGAGGTTTTTTAAATGCTAATTTCTAACTATAACGTGCCTGAAATCTATGGTTTTTTCAGTGAATTTCAAAGGTTTTTCAAATGCTAGTTTCTAACTATGCCTACAGAGGTAGGACATGTGATGAAAGAAGAAACAACAAACAGAACGGAAAAAAAGAAATGCAAAAAGAAGCAACAGAAGTCTACAAAGATGAAGACAAGTGCAGGAAGAAGAGATGTGCAGAAAGAACCAACAGAGGAGCAGAAAGTCCTCCTGTGCCCACAACTTTTTCAGACAGGTACTGGTCGTAACTGACTCTGACTTACCAGGCCTAGAGCCAGTGCTATTCTAAAAGACACTTAGAATACAGTGAAAACACCTACAATCACTAGGGAACACTATGCGTTGGGGTACCCCGTGATTAGCATGACCTCCTCTGTAAGACCCTAGTATATAATAGGGCAGGGGGAATAAAACTACCTCTTAAAACGCGCCACGGGGCGCGTTTGCACACTGGTGAAGGGAGGGGGGGCCTGAGGTTACATGTGTGCAAACACGCCCTGGGCTGTTTTAAGTGGGGGGATAAAGTCCCATTGAATCCTGAGGGTCCCTGGGGTCCAACTAGCCCACCAGGTACCTCCAGTAAGCACCACAGAGCTGTGTTGCAGAGAGGTGTAAAAAGGGGCATGGCCTGGACCACCTCTCTGCAACGCAGTGCAGTGGCGCTTACTGGAAGCACTTGGTGGGCTAGTTGGCCCCCAGGGGCCCTCAGGAGTGAAGGGGAATTAATTCCCCAACTTAAAATCCCCATCTGAGATGTCATGAGTGATGTCACTGACCATGTTATGAGTGATGTAATATGTGACGTTATCACCAGTGCATTGCGGGCGCGTGAGTTATAGTTAGCTCAACTAACTATAACAGGCACATTTCTCTGGTTTTATATGAGTCAAATGTCCAACTAACTATAACGTCCCTGAAACCTATTGTTTTTTCAGTGAGTTTCTAAGGTTTTTTAAATGCTAATTCCTAATTATAACGTCTGTAAAACCCATGGTTTTTTCAGTGAATTTCAAAGGTTTTTTAAATGCTAATTCCTAACTATAACGTCTGTAAAACCTATGTTTTTTCAGTGAATTTCGAAAGTTTTTTAAATGTTATTTTCATATTTTAATATTTATAAAACCTCTATTTTTCTATTTTGTTCTAATAGTTTAGAACCCTATTATCCTTTCTTTTTATTAATTTTAAAAAATATGTAATGTTTTATATCTTAAAAAAAAGTATCTATATATTTTTTTTTTGTTGAGAAAACTGAAGTCCCGTACCGGTAGTGTACCAAGCTCCATCAGCACACGAATCCTATCCGCCATATTGCTAAACTCGTAAAGGATGCGCATTTCGTATCCGACGGGTTTGTGGCACCGCGTCCCACGTAACATCATATATGTATTTGGTCGTGCCAACTGCTACACTGGTATGCGATGGGTACGCAGTACCAAGCTGCGCCTTACGTCATGCACGTATGGGGTCACACCCGCTGCGCGTTGCGTATGCAACGAGTGCACGCTGCCAGGCCCTGTGTTACGACATAGACGTATGGTGTGGCGCCGGGTACACCATTCCCTCATTTTATTTTTGCCTCAAAACCATATCTAAATAAGTTTAAAGTGTATATGAGAACAAGCGATAATCTAAAATATTTAAAACATTTATATATTTCTAACTGTAATAAACTTATATTATGGTAAATATATTTTCTCAAAATCGCGTTTGGTGCGGCCTTCTTGCGCACTCGGTGCGCGATTGCCATGTGACCTTAAAGAAAAGCATTTGATTGGTTCATAACATTTACCATTGTAACAGTTGGAGGACCCCACCCATTTTAGTCATTCTCTCTACAGCGTTTGATGAGAGACTCCTCTTCTGCTTAGAGAGCTTTTTTGAAAACTTTTTGCTATGTACACATATCTGACACTACACACAACATGCAACCATCATCTTCATCAATATTGTTGGTCTGTAAAGTAGCCTTCCACCTGTGATAGCCATGCATCTAAAAGCCACATAACAGAAGTTTTCCCCACTGAAAGAGGTAACATGGTTGCATATGCTGACACAGCACAATGTAATGTGGTACGGCCCAGGGGCAGTATCATGCATAGATAATGAACACACGGACACAGATAAATAGTGGAAGTGGGTACGGGCATGTGCGCTCGACTCCTTTTTATTACCAGGGTCACATATCCAGTGACGTCTGTGCTGAATGCGTGTGGGGTGAGTGCAAACCAGCCCTCAGGGAATGGTTGCTGCTAGCATCAACTACAACAGTAATCGTTCAATAACACACAGAGATTCAATAATAAAAGGGTCAATAGTGTGTGCTGCAGTAAGGTAGGGACACTAGATGTGAAATAATACAGAAAAGATTCTATCGTAAAAGAACCATAACTTGTGGTATGCTGAGAAACAGGCAGTAGATCTGAAATAATACATAAAAAGATTGTATCATAAAGGGTCCATCAGGTCTAGTGCACTCAGATAGCCACATCAAAAGCATTCAGCATGTGCACAGCCAGCGATGATGCGTGCTGCGGGCGGGCTGTACTAGTGACAATGTCTGTTGCCTGCAACACTACATCATCTGCAATAGCAACTCAATCTGAATTGTAAACACTGCTGTCTGCAGTGTAGGTCAGAGAGTGGTCGGCAAGGAACCACAGCCACGTGGCGTTGACTTGAGCTGCCCAGTTTGTCATACGTGAAGCAAGAAAAACCGTGTGCGGAGCCTGTGATGATGCGTATGCATGGTGTGGACATAGCGCACTGGAGCAATGTCTTTTGCTTACAGGACTGCGTCATCTACAATAGCGACTCGAACTGAATTGTGAACACTGCTGTCTGTGGTGTAAATTAAAGACAGTAGTGAGCACAGTCATCCATGAATACTTTTTCTCACTTCCTCTTCACAAAATACAACAACATAAATTACAAAAAGCTCTGCAATAAATAAATCAAAACAATTCGAATTGCGATCTCTGCTGTCAACAGTGTAGACTGTTATTCAGTGTTCTTTACCACTACCAAGAAGAATTTGGTCATTGTACTAGACCTATAAGTCATCTAAAAAAAGTTCTTCAAGCAAGTATACTAAAAGGCTATTGTGTATATTTCAATAGACGATCACCACTCAATCTGGATTGTGAGCTCTGCTGACCGCAGTGTAGGCCAGAGGCAGTGGTCATCAACGCCTCACAGCCACGTGCCGTTGAATTCGAAAGCACAGAGTTGGTTGCACCTGATTGGAGGGGGTACACACAAATCATCACAGACTTTAACTTCTGACATACTCAATCACAGAATCAAGACCCCATTTCACTGTTCCGACCTGCTGTACCGTAGTGTACTCCAGCAACTGCAGTCAGCCAAGCCCAATGATCATGTGCAGCAATTAGCTACGGAAGCACAGAGTCTGATGCACCTCAACGGAGGGAGTTCTGTGAAAACCAACAAGCAGCAGGTAATATCGGAAATCGTCCATTGTGGGATCAAGACACTGTTCCACTGTTGGGACCTAGAGTTGGTTACACCTGGTCGAAGGGAGTACCTTCATCTGCACTCTCAGATGCAGTTCTAACATCGTCCATTGTGGGATCAAGACACCGTTGCACTGTTGGTACCTGTTGGACTACTGTGTTAGTAGTATACAGAGCACTCCATGGTGCTGGGCCTCAGGCTGGGCGCTGTCTGCCTGTGTCGCGGTAGCCAGCGTTGATCTCAGGAACCTTCCCAGCTCGCAGACCTCGGCCCAAAAGCTTCCGCCGGCACGTGGTGGGCCTTCTTTCACATATACGGCGGTGTCGAAAGGTGAACTGTGGGGCATATGTGCATCGCAGTGGCCATGACGGTTTCTGGGTACCAGCAGGCTGAGGGCATTATTCCCGCAGCCACCTTCGCTCATGGCGTCAGCCTTGTGGCGGTGTAAGCTGCACAGACCTGACAGACATGTTCACCATTCCGGAAGAGAACCACACCCAGAGAAACGTGCCTTTTATTCATACCCCTACGCTAGCCTTGCTTACGCCGAGTCAGCCCACTACGCTAAAGATTTGGGGGGGAGGGGGCACGTATGCGCTATGGTTTCGTAATCTTCCCTACTGACTGTCCTTTCAAGGTTGCGTCCACTGTCCACTTCACTCAATAGACCATCAGTGTATGTTGACATGTACATGTGCTCTGCATACTCAAGTCTGTCCGGCACATCCCCTCAACACTTTGCATTGTATACTTTTATAATCGAGAATTACTTGCCACCTTTGCACATACTTTGCTCCCATCTCTCCCTGAATTCTGCATTGTGTGGCAGAGGTGCTATGTTTGGTTTGTGTACATGGCTAGCCAAGGTTCCCACAGTACGTATTGTCATTGTGCTAGGTGCACATGTTGTTTGTCATGTTGTATGTGATTATATAAGGTAGCGCGTTTATTTATGAGCAGTGGTTTCTCCCATTTACATATCGCTGTGTTAAAGGGGATACAGAACTTTCTCACAGGTGAAAAGTGGGACCACAATGGCAGTCATTCATTACTATGCAAGAATGTCCAACTGCACGACGCTTCTAACCTTACAGCCCCCAATCTTGCATGCTTTCTTAAAAGTGCGCCAACTCCCACCATCAGACCAACATTCACACAGCTTTCTAACGGCAGTTATCTGCTTCTTAATAACATGTACTGCCGCGCAATGTGAGCTGGCATACAGTATCTCCTTACTGTTTCAAACCGGATAACTTCCTGTGGCAATCTCTATTCCCACCCACACAAAGTAACTCCCAAAGTTCAACTTGGCCTTCAATGCCTACTTTGAAAACAGATTTTATTAAACGGAGCAAACTGGAAGCGCTTTTGTTTCAAACAGAAGTGTCCCCCACGTCTCCAAAAGTAATTTATCGACTGCAGATAGCACGAACTTCAAGTAAAATACACTCACTTTTAAATACGAACCTCCCATTACACTTTGTGAATTGTTACACAATTTTCAACACATCTGACATTTAAGCTCTGGCACACTTTTATAACACTGTCTACTCCGGCCTTGTCACAGGCTTTCAAACTGTTTTTGGTATAATACCAGACTTCATTCATTCGATCATCTCAGGAATAACAGGAACAGTGCCCATAATTCTCGCTCTGTTTGAGGCCATCCTACTACTATTTTAGCTTGTAAAAAATGGCTGCGCTCTCTGTGGTAACAAGCATGTCCGACAGAATACACCTCTACGCAAAGCTACATCAATACCGTGAAAAAATGGAACAACTTTTCGGCAGCCTGCCTCTATCTATTATCGGAGCCAGCTACTACATGACATTTATTTACACATATACAATCTGCGTGCAACCATCTTTTTATTGCAAAACTTGCCCATTCGACTGGCGAATGGATCTATGCCTTGCCAACATCCCAGCAAATGCTGAAAACCATGAACTTGATTATTCGGGCAGTGGAGCAATGTCGGATGCAACACAAAAAGGTATCCTGACGGAATGGGATTTCTGCGCAGCCACGAAAGATCTCCTGCAACGTGCGACCTTTGACAACATCGCAGATTGCCTGCCAATTCAAATTGCCGCTCAAACATTCGAGGAACATTACTGTCCCTTCGAGGAAATTAATTGTATCGCTTCGCTTTTCTCACACGATGGCAACAATCGCCTCTTGGAACATTACGCATCTCAAGCCGCTGAAGAACTTCCGGACTGCAATCCCCAAGACTTGTAAGAAAATCACTTTATTCTTGGAATGATTTTTTCCAACTTTTGTGACTTTTTCCTATAACATTTTTTAATACACTTCAATTGAACTATTTTCATATAATAACTTTCTAAGTATGCTTAGGCATTTGAACTCTGTTTTCAGTATTGCCCCTTACGTCTCCAGACTAACCAGGGATGGGTGA
The DNA here is from genome assembly GCF_964204655.1 of Triturus cristatus. Lineage (NCBI taxonomy): Eukaryota > Metazoa > Chordata > Amphibia > Caudata > Salamandridae > Triturus > Triturus cristatus. The sequence goes on along the minus strand of NC_140583.1, from coordinate 577,153,806 downwards.
TGTATGGCCTATGCAAATACGCTATTTATTTGCTAAATTAGCCTAAACCCGACATCTATTTTAAAACCATGTCTAACCTTTGTACACACGTCTCTCTGCCTGCCTGTTATCCACGAAGCCCTTTCACACAAATTAGCTCATCCTCAGCCTCTGCTCACGAGCTGGCGATCAAGATAAAAAAACACAGCATTGTTTAGGAACTGGTTGGCACAGTGTGGTAATCGTATCCTTTATTTTCATTCAACAATTTACAGTCATTCATGTCTAATAGGTATTGTTTATGTCACATGGAACTGTGACATGTAATGTGGAATTGACTAATGCAGGAGCTTAGGTTTGAATACAGCAGAAGCGGTTGGAGTTTGCCTCATCTGGATGCCTTAGCTCTTGCACCAGTGGGTCCATTTATGGCACTTAAATAAAGACACTTTTTATATAACTTGCAGACTCCATCGCTTTATCCCACACAGACACTTTCTTAAACACACCTCATTTCACCATTTGTCTTCTGTGGCATTGCAACATTATGCATTATATTCTTCATGAATATTTCTTTATTCCTGCTTGCAAAAACACTCCATTCGAGTCTTCAGACCAGTAGGGGTGAGTAATTTGCTTCCCACTCCCGCTATAGTCTAAACCCATACTAACACCACTTGCACAGCAATGCTACAGCAGCCAGTATGCTACAGCGCCCAGAGCACATCAGTTTACAGCAATCAGCTCACAGTTTCATCCCCGAGTGTACGAGCACCTCACCTCAGCACCATCTCACTCTGGGCAAAACACCACTTTCACAACGGTAGGGGTGAATACATCGCTTCACCCTCCCTGTATAGCACACCCTAACCACCCCACAGAGCTCACAGCGCTCCTACCCTCCTTTTTCCTACTCTTTTCACCCTTTTTTCCCCTTACTCACTTCAACAGAATCACAAAATGACTGTCAGCACTTCCTAGTTGCAACCGCTCGCGCCGCTTGCAGCCAATAAGCAGCAAGCTCATGCTCGTAACGCCTCAGCCAATCAGATGGCAGAATTCCCAAATATCGATATCTGTAAATTTCGATAATTCTCCAAAACTACTGAATGGATTTACACCAATATAAACAAAAGTGTGCTTTCTAGACCAATACCCTTCTACCTGCCAAATTTGGGGTAATTCCGTTCACCCGTTCGACCTGTAGCCTTGTCTAAAGTTTCCTATAGAAATTGCATGGAGATAACACGTTTGGGACCCCCTTTTTTCTCGGCATACATAGCATGGTCAGTGATGTCATCAGTGATGTCACTGACCATGTCATGAATGATGTAATATGTGACGTCATCAGCAGTGCATTACGGGGGCGCGAGTTATAGTTAGCTCAACTAACTATAACAGGGGAATTTCTATGGTTTTCTATGAGTGAAATGTCCAACTAACTATAACATCCCTGAAACCTATGGTTTTTTCAGTGAATTTCAAAGGTTTTTTAAACGCTAATTTCTAACTATAACGTGCCTGAAACATATGTTTTTTTCTGTGAATTTCTAAGGTTTTTTAAATGCTAATTTCTAACTATAACATGCCTGAAACCTATGGTTTTTTCAGTGAATTTCTAAGGTTTTTTAAATGCTAATTTCTAGCTATAACGTGCCTGAAACCTTTGGTTTTTTCTGTGAATTTCAAAGGTTTTTTAAATGCTAATTTCTAATTATAATGGTCATTAAACCTATCTTTTTTTCTGTGTTTTTTAATTTTCAACCCATTCTCAACTTGGTGAAAACTGCAAATATCACAACTCTTCCATCGATACCTTACGCCAACAAAATCGCCACAAACGAGAGCCACAACTAACGCTAATGAAATGCAAAGTAGGCGTTCCCGTGCAAAAAAACCACGAAAACACCACTTCCCCATATTTTCAACGACCAGCCAAATCTGCAATGCGATCCAAAAAGCAGGCCGTAAGCCGAGTTAGCAGTAACAAATTAACATCAACCTTTAACTGGTGTAAGGAGGTCGACTATCTACTCCGTGAATTGGACCCAACTCACAGCCACATCTAAAGACCAACACATGATAGAGCTACTGATCATGCAGGTTAGACACGCAACAAGACCACAACACCCAGCGCCACCACCACCAGAACCTCCCCCCCGCACCACCCCCCTACTACCACCAAGACAGCACAAAACAGGACAACGGACCTTCCCAAAACACCATGCCCCTCAGCCACACAATAGCTGAATGTTGGGAGATGTGGCAACCAACTATATATGAAGGAGGCAAGTCATCCTTCAACAATAAAGCACACAATGCCAAGTGTAACGCTGATGTGCTGCACAGACCTCACTATGCAAAGCACAAACCTCTCCATGTGGAGATATACTGTTGATACTTGTAGTGTAGTGCACAGTGGACGCAACCATGTTACCTCAGGCAGTGGGGAAGATCTCGGTCATGTAGCTGTGTTGTCCCCCCTGGAAGCGGAAGCGGAGTGGGCTGCTCCAACGTACGCCACTCCAGCGTAGCAGTATGAATAAATAGGCCAGGCCCTAGGTGTGGTTCACTTGAGGGAAGACCAACAAGTCTGTCACAACGGCAGCCCTCACCGCGGGCTTCCTCTACACAGGCCCCCTGTGAACCCAGCGGCAGAGCACCGTAGACTTATGTCTGTACCGACTACTGCCTTCGATCTACACTGCGGACAGCAGTGCTCATAATTCAGATGCAGTGGCGATTGCAGATGTCGCAGTCCAGTTCGCAAGACACTTTGCTTCCAGTGCGGCCCGCCCAGACCATGCATCATCGCAGGGTGTGCACACGCTGTGTGCTTCAGGTGCTACTAACTCACTGCACCATAAATCATCGCCACGTAGCTGTGCGCCCATCCTGACCGCTGCCTCCACCCTACACTGGGGATACACGGTTCACAATTCAAGATTAGTAGCGACGCAAATTGTGTAAGACACTATAATGGGTTAAGAAGACCACATGCTCCCAATCTGTGCAGCTCAAGTCAACGTCACCTGCCTGTGGGCCTTTGCTGACCGCTGCCTCCAGCCTACACGGTGGAAGACCGACAACACGTGGTGCCAACTAACCCTGTTCAACACAAGCTGATCCCTCATGTGTAAGTGTGTCCTGAGTCCTGAATTGCAGCGACCACAGCACCAGACTCCCTTTGATCAGTGAGGGTATTTCCATATGGAAGGCCGGCAACACGTGGTGCCACAGAACCTGCACTACGCAGGCCGGTGGGGCCACCAACGTATGCACATGGCTGTGGGCCCTTGCTCACCGCTACCTCTGGCCTACACTGTGGAAGACCAGCGACAAATGGTGCCAATAACACAAGCCGAACAATCCCACCTGTGGAAATGTGCCCTGAGTCCTGAATGGCAGTGACCCCAAGTCCGTGGCACCGACCACAGCACCACACTCCCTTCAATCAGTGACGCATATTTCGATATGCAAGGTCGGCGACACGTAGTGTTCACCATTACAAAAACTTTGACTGGTAATGCGCCAGATCTACATCCTCCCCCGTCCCAATCACTTTGTGACGCGTTGTCAGAATTTTTCTACTCCAAGGTTAATAACATCTACCAAGCCTTTTCCTTTCAAAATTACATCAGCAATGTTCCCCCTGCTTATACCAGCCCCAGTAGTTCCATGACCAGCTTTAGAACCCTTTCCACTGATCAAATAATCACCATCATGAAATCTATTAAATCAGGTTCGGCCTTGGATCCCTGCCCTCCTGCAGTATTTTCCATGGCAATGGACACTACCGCCCCTGTCATTACCCAGGTCTGTAATACCATACTGACCTCTGGGATTTACCCTAACTGCCTTAAAAACACGCTGATTAAACCTCTATTGAAAAAACCCAGTCTTGACACTGAAGAGCTCAAGAATTATAGGCCCATAGCTAGTCTTCCCTTCTTAGCTAAAGTGGCAGAAAAGGCGATGAATCAGCAGCTCTCAGAATACCTAGAGACAAACCTGCTCTTGGATGAAACACAGTACGGTTTCCGTAAATACCACGGCACAGAAACTGCCCTTCTCAAGGCAGCTGATGACATAAGAACCACTCGTGATCAGGGCATGACAGCGCTGCTTGTACTGCTGGATCTCTCGGCGGCTTTTGATACGGTCGACCACAAGTTCTTGGTCGACAGTGTCGGGAAGAAGGGTATTGACTATCTGGCTAGAGAGTTGCTCTCGTCTTTCCTTGCCGATAGAACGCAGGTGGTCACCCTGGGACCATATCAGTCAGCTAAGCTGTCGCTCCCGTGTGGGGTTCCCCAAGGCTCATCCCTGAGTCCGACGCTATTTAATATCTATGTGTCGGACCTTGCAAGTATAATAAAGGCATCTGGGATGAGCCTTACTTCTTATGCTGATGATACACAACTGGTACTGGCCATTAAGGATAAAGGGACGGAAGTGGCAGAACGCTTTCAAAATACCATGAGCCTGATAGGAGATTGGATGGCAGGGAACTGCCTAAAACTCAACTCCGACAAAACGGAGGTGGTCATCTTTGGACCCCTCTCTCCGATCTGGCCTGCTTTTTGGTGGCCCCCCGAGTTCGGCATTCCACCCAATCCGACCTCCAAGGTTAGGAACCTGGGAATTACTTTTGATGATCATCTTAACTTTATGGCACATGCCAATAAAGTAGCAGCCACCGCTCACTACAAATTAAAGATGATACGAAAAATCATGCCAGTTCTCCCAGATGCAGCTGCCAAAACTCTGGTGACCTCCCTGGTCCTTCCCTCTTTGGACTACTGTAACTCGCTTTTTCTTAATGGTCAAACCAGAGTTATAAAAAAACTACAAACCATACAGAACGCGGCAGCACGCCTCCTGACAAGAACACCCAAGTTTGCACCCATTTCGGACACCATCAGGACACTCCACTGGTTGACTATCAAGAATAGGATCACTTTCAAATCTCTTTGTATAATTTATAAAACCCTACACGACCAAGGTCCACGCCCTCTCAGGGACCAACTTAAACTTTACAGACCAACTAGGCAACTCAGATCCATGACTCTTAATAATCTAGTGGTCCCACGCTCTAAAACTGTCTCATGGGGTGACCGCCGCTTTACGGTAGCAGCTCCCAAGATCTGGAATATGCTTCCTCAGCATATCAGATCCAGCAAATCACTATTTCAGTTTCGCAAGAGCCTGAAAACTTGGTTGTTTAACCAGTAATTCCCCTGGTCTTTCCAATGCTGTGGAGACTCAGTCGTTCAGTCTAGCGCCGAGACGCCTACGGGTATTCGTTCGCGCTCTATAAATGCCAAAATTAAATTAAATTAAATTAGTCCCACTAACCCTTTTTAACACAAGCCGATCCCACATGTGTAACTATGTCCTGAGTCCTGAATGGCAGTGACCCCAACTTCGTGGCAGCAACCACAGCACCAGACTCCCTTCAGTCTTATTTGTTGTTCTTTTCTTTAAATACATTTTTTTATATGTAAATCTATACATGACTAAGATTCTTCTTTGTCCAACCGCACACGGACACTTCGAGGCCCAAGAAGGTTGTTGGGGGTATGATGGTAATGTGGGAAAGGGTGCGTTACCTGCTGATGTGGGGAGAGGCAGCGTCAAAGGGGTATCTATCACAGAAAGAACACCGATATGTTTTCACAAATGCCTCGGACAAATGCCAGCTGATGGACTGAATCACAAAATGGTTTTTCAATGCTTATGTAGTGGGAGTTATAAACAGTTCGCACCCAGGCTCGCAGAGGGCCAGCTGCGGCCCGTCCGCTCGACTCACAGACGCAGTACTATGAGCCGTCCGCGTTATTGTAGCTATACCTGCCCTGTTCTGTTGTACGCCATGCCATGCCACTGCGATTACGTTCCGACGTTGGCCCCACATCGCTACCTGTCGCAGGCGTACTCGCTGTTGGTGTGCAGGTCAGTGGTCTAGTTCTCAACATCTCACGGCCACTCCCTCAGGGCAGGTTTGCACACACACCACACCCATCCGGCAGATGCGTCATATTCCATGAGACCATGCAAATATAATAGATCGACAACGTCACATCCTTTATTGCCGGTGCTGACTAGATGGCGGACGCTCCACGTGTCTCCATTATAAAGAGTCTTTGAAAAGTTGTGCAGAAGGTTAGTCACACCCTGATCTGTATAGCCATATGGGGCCTACCAAACCCTTGGCACGGACTTCAGATGCACAGGGTTAGTGCCACCAGTAGCTCATATGGCCATCAGGGGCCTACCACCACATGACACGAACTTAACTTCCACAGGCTTAGCGGCCCCAAAAGCTGATGTGGTCTCTGACATTGATGACTCGGGACTCAGCGACATCTGTACGATCCGCCAAGCACCTGATGTGGTCTCCGCCATCCATTACTCAGGACTCAGAGACATATCTGGGATGACTTTTGACGGGCTAATGGAGTACCCACTGCTGCACACTCCGGTGGCACCAGGTAATTGTTTGCTCATGGATGCGCAGAGGCGGCAGTGTTTCTCTCTTTCTCTCTCTCTCTCTCACTCTCTCTCTCTTCCTTCATTTCCTTCTATCTCTCTAACTCTCTTCCTTCTCCCTTTCCCACTCCCTTTCTTTCTTTCCCTCTCTTTTTCTCTCTGGCTTTTTTTTCCTTCTCTGTGCCTCTCTCCTTTGATATGCCCATTACACACGTCCTTATTTTGTGCTTTATTTTCCAGGCTCTGTCGTCGACATCCATGGTCCCCACAGGAGTGATCTGCCTTCTTGTATTCTATTATTTTTGTTACATTTTGTTTATCAAATCAAATCAAAAATAAGCTTTATTCGGAAAGTTAATTTCAATCCATAAAAGCATTTTGTTTATCATTTATATATGTTATTAAAAAAATTAATTTTGCAAATAGTTTTTTGTTTATCGTTTACAAATAAAGTTTAAAAAAAATAATTAATAACATTTTTGGTTGTTCTCTTCACTGCTGTGTGACTCTTTCTTGTTCTTATTACTGTTATTTGATGGAGTCCACCATGGTGTTAAATTTTGGGGCACTTATCGTGGGAATACTGGTGATGTCTGCAGTTTACACCAACTTCTAAATAGAGTGTAAGATTTATCTCAACTTTACTTCCATTAAAGTGATGATAATGAAATGCAGACTAGCCGTTCCCGTACAAAAAGACACGAGGTGCACCTTTGCGATTTATTCTAAATACTAAAATCCTGTATTGAATTGCACTGAGGTAGTGGCTGCACATACAGTTTACTCACAAAATCAATTAAGAACTCTCATTGTATTTATATTGATTGGGAATAGTGCGTCAAGTGCTGGATCTTGACGAGATACACTGCTCAGTTCATATATTGTTCTGCACACAAAAAAAATCACATCACAACTTTCACACCAACTGCAATGCGAAACAAATGCCGGCGATAAACCACGTTAGCACCAGGTATTTTACACCTGCTTTCTGCTGGTGTTAAGCAGGACGACTACCTGCACCATGAATCGGAACACAGCCAAGAGCCACACCAGAACACCCACAGGTGCCATAGAATCAATGAGCATGATGCAGGAATACCCATGAGGCCACAAGACTCATCGCAACAACTCCAGGACCGCCAAAGCCCCCCAAGCCCGCATCTGAGCAAGTGTGTCCCTGTGGTCATTGTCTTAGCATGATAGGCACGAGCCCTGCAACATCACAGTGTGCTGTCACCTCAGCATTGGCAGTGAACCTGGACATGTAGCTATGCATGCATCCTCCTGCATGCACAACTGGCATGTGCTGGTCCGGAGTACACAGGTCAGCGCAGGGGTGTGCCTATCCAGCAAGGGGAACAGGGTGTCTCGGACATGTCCGTGTACAGGAAGTGTGGTAAGTGTGTCTGCGTTCTGGTGTGGCCTGCCACAAAGGCCGCAGCACTCAATGATGTAAAGTGTCATGCACCACCTCCAAACGGCACTGTGGTGGTGTAGTTTGAATGTAGCAGGACATGCACGAATGGGCATTACAATGGTGTGCCGTACGAGTGCACGAGATACAACAGTGCACCGTAGAAAAGTGTGGGGGCTCGTGGGAGGGAGAAGCAGCTGTTTGGCAATGTAACACACAGTGAACTCACCCATGTGCCATGTACTGGGCATCTCATCCATGATAACCACGGTCGCAGACATCCCACAACACTAACGACCGGCCTTTGTACACATCCTGTATGAATGCAGCATGGTTTTCACTTCTATGCTCGTTCAGTGGTGTGATGTTGGTAGGTTGTGTGACATGTACTCCTTGTTGGTGTGTTTCATTTTGGCCATTGTTTGTCTATACTTGTGCTGTACTTAATTGTGCATGTATGCCATTCTGCCCATCTCCCCCCGTCCCCCTACTCCCTGCTTCTTCCTCTTCCTGGTGCTGTTGTGTCTATAATTTTGTTGCTCCACACATAAACACATGTAAAGAACAAATTAGAATAGTTCCTTGATTCTTTTAGGTTTCAAAACTTCTCTCTATTGGTTTCTTTTTAATTTTCCATATAAACCGTTTTTTAAATATTCAATAAGACATAGAAGTCAGAAGTGCAACGTATTCTATCAACACACTTTCTAGAACATTCTACAACACGTGCAGGTTAAAAGTTCATCAATTTTTTTAAACTTAACGATTTTTTTTGCAACATTTTCTCGAACATTTAACGGCACGTGCAGGTTAAAAGTTCACAATTGTTTTAAGTTCGAACAGTGCCTTCCAAATGCAAGTAGCAGCTGTGGTTCAATTGAGCAAATTTTATCCTATGATATTTACTCCACGTTGAAACTGCTTTTCAACTTCCAATCACGTATCATTTTGTATGGCTCAAAAAAGTACTTCCCCATCTTTAAACATATCTGTTATTCTACCAAGGAACTGCATGAGCTACAGACATCTTTCCATACCTTCCAACCATACCTTCAAAATGCTAGTGTGGATCGTAGGACAAAGCTATATTTTCACGTGCAAGAGGTATGCAGAACACAGACGTATTGACTTAGACCTAGGTTTACAAAATGTGGACATTAAATGGTTTACACAGAGAAGATTGAAGTTGCACCAATTGCTACCTTTGGTTAAAACCTCTTTGCATCTTCCACACCCTGACCTCATGATTGCGCATTGTGGTGGAAATGACCTAGGCACATTGACCGGGGTAGGTTTGGAAATGCTGATGAAGGACACCTTTGGACAACTCAGCTCAGCACCATGTGACTCTGGGCAATAGCTCACTTAATAGCTCACATAATTTCCACGCCGGCCTCGAGGGCCTTCAGACCCATATGGGGTGAGTAGTTTGCGCTTTACAAATACCGTATTGATTTGATATGCGCAAATTTACCTTCGCACTCCCTGTATAACACCCCCTAAGCACCATACACAAATTACAATGTTCAAAACAAAAGTTCCTCCGAGTAGGTATAACTACATGCTGACACTACTTGACAGATGTGGCACAGCGGCCAGAGCACATGACTTCACAGAATATGACATTCAGTTTGGACTCACGCTTTCATCCCCGACTCCGGCAGCACCTCAGCTTAGCACCATGAGACTCTAGACAATACCTCACATATTTTCTGTACCCCAGGACTTTCAAACCAGTAGGAGTCAGTAGTTCATCATAGTAAGTATAAACACATGCTGACACTACTTCCACAGGTGTGCTGCAGCGGCCAGGGCACATGACTTCACACCATAAGACATACAGTTTAGGCTCACGCTTTCATCCTCGATTCCCGCAGCAGCTCACCTTAGCAGCATCAGACTACGCAATACCTCACTCAATTTTCATACCCAACCCTTTCAGACCGGTAGGTATGAGTAGTTTGCTTCGCACCCCCTCTATAGCACACCCTAAACACCCCACAGAGGTTACAGTGCTCCTACCCTCCTCTTTCCCACATGTTTTGCCCTTTCTCCCCCTTACTCGCTTCAACGGAATCACAAAATGGCAGCCAACACTTCCTAGTTGCAAACGCTCGCAGCGCTCGCAGCCAATCAGCAGCAAGCTCGTAACGCCTCAGCCAATAAGATGGCAGAATTCCCAAATATCGATATCGGTAAATTTTTATATTTCTCAAAAACTACTGAACGGATTTACACCAAATAAATAAAAGCGTGCTTTCTAGACCAAGACCCTACTCCCTGCCAAATTTGGGGTAATTCCGTTCTCCCGTTCGACCTGTAACCTTGTCTAAAGTTTCCTATGGAAATTAACATTGAAAAAACAAGTTTTGGGACCCCCCTTTTTTCTCGGCCCCCCTTGACAAATCACCCCAAAACTTTCAACATAGGAGCTGATCTCAACAAAGAATTAGTTTTGAAAATGTCACAAAGAGTCATCAATCGACGCCAAAGTTATTGCGAATAGAATGTTGCCATTTTCCTATAGTAACTAGGTCCTAACTATAACTACCTACTGGCGACCGCCAATAGGTAATATACATATATATAAATAGATAGATAGATATATGGGTTTTACTTTTCTTAAATATGCTGAGCATGCATGGGAAAGGCATGCGTGCTAAAGGCTTCTGCGTGGTAAAGTCATGCATAGAAAAGGCATGCATACTAAAGAAATTAGTTGTTACACTTAAAAAACACAGGAGGATGTCGCACATTTGGGCGAACCCCAATCTATTGCATGCCAGTGGAGAACCTGAGAGCCTTACACTGACTTTTTGATAGCCAATATATGCTTCCAGATTATGTGCCTTTTACAAGTGGCAAAACGACTCCTCACCCACATACTTTCAGGGCAAACTCCAATGCTACTAATTTTTCAACCACAATGTTGACATCCTCATGCAAAAAGGAAAATCCATTGGTTCAAACTCCCTATACTCCCTTTCTCGCATTCAGTGCTCCTCTGACTGAAGTTTGTGCTATACAAATACCACATACATCCAAACATACATTGAATTATCCCACTAAAGGGCATTGGAAATTTATTTTGTACTTTGAAGGACTACAAGCAATAACTTAATTTTATGATTAGACAAATGCCTCAGAATTGCACAAATTATTTTTGGGCAAATCAATGTTTTAATGAATGTATTTGCATTTTGCACATAAGCACTTGACACTTTATAGTTCTAATTGAGCACATTGTCACTGTATTAGTATTTCTTAAACTACATTTCCCAGCATGCAATGGGACAAAACAGGAAATGATGAATGTAGTAGAAATAAATAATGCCCACATTTGAATACTGGTTACCCCGTGATCAAGGTCCGAGGGAAAGACCAAAACGCGTTGGGCATGGTAATGGCCTGTTTGCACAAGTAAAAAGCACAACAGCAAATCCGAAGTTAGTGCGCTTCCGTTTTGCTTTGTGCAATAGTTGGACAAACATACATTTATGCATACATACATCTTCATCCCATCTCTGTAAGAGTTGCAACGATTTATTTCACCACCTAGTAAAATGTAATATTAATTAAATTATGTAACGTGATTTGAAGTGAAGACTGCCATAAAATCATTATGGAATGTTGCAACATTCACACCGGTGAACAGTGGGGATTAAACTTCCTACTCCTTGCTTATAAATGTATCTAATTTGCTTTTCAGTGAATGGTGATTTTTTGGACCCGAGAAAGCATTGTATTATGTTTCCCATTATAAGATAACAGCAATGTCACCCACACCACTTGTCCTAAATAGACAACCAGGGGCCCTCCCTGTAGCTTTGAAAGCCTCACTCACATGTAACATGTTTGGGCTCTCAAAAGCATGCTAGAAGCAATTAAATTATACAGTGTGTGCATTATTAGCGAAATATACATAGAAACATAAATAAACTGTAAAAGGTCAATCAAAACGTGTGCCGGAGCATGTTTTATCACAGTCAGAGCCTACCTGGCCTGAGCAGACAGACTGTCTTTCCTCTTTTCCTTCAACTCATGTTACCTTGGCGGCAGCGGCTCCTCCGCTATGACAGAGGAGCGTCGGCCACCCCCTCTGCCAGCAGCCCCAAAACTTGAAAAATAAAACGAGAATAACACAGGTTTATTATTGTTTTATTTTTCAGCACTAGCAAGTATTGGGGCAGAGGAAACAGGATGGAGGGGAAGTGGTGGGCAGCACTGCTGTCAGTGAGCATGTGGGCAGTGGCATAACGAAAGTTGAAGGGACCCCCACCCCTGCAAGGTACACAGAGAGGACCCCACTCCGGGTTTAATCCAGAGCTATCAGGTCTGAGTACTGTCCTGAGGGGGCCCCTGAAGCTCAAGGCCCCCGCACCGTGGGGCTGCGGGGGCCTGTGTTACGCCCCTGCATGTGGGTTTGGCCGGCTGTCTCAGGCAGGCCAAACACACATGCGCACTGAGCTGTCCTCAACCCCAGCTGCTTTGCTGGGTTAAAGACAGCAAAGCACAGGCTCCCAGTCTCCCTAGGAGCGCAAATTCACAGCACTCAGGCCAATCCTGACGCTGCTTTCAAACATAAAAGCAGTGTCAGGATTGGCCTCAGAGGAGCCTGGGAGCCTGTGCAGTGCAGCAGCAGAACAGCGCCGATTCGGCGAAAGGCAGGTAAGTGGTTTTATTTTTATTTTACTTCTTTTCATAACAACCCCCTCCGCCCATCTCGCCACTCTGCCGTGACACTGGTCGCCACTGTACCTTGAACATACTGTGGTGGTCATGAAAGGTGTGATAGAACCATGCATGCTCATGGTCTGCTAACAGAAAGGACCAGTAGTGGCAAATCCAATAAGCCTGGACTTGCAATTGTGATTCTTTAAAAAATGTTTTGAGTGCATTATGCTTTTTTCTGATTACATGAGCCTGGAGGGACAGCTAGAGCTGTCTATAGTATATATTTATGAGAAGCCCAGGAATACCTCACAGGACACTTGTTTGTCCAGAGCTAATTGACCAGTGGTTCCGTTGGTTAAGTGGCCTGCCTGCTCCTAGCAGTACTGGTTTTCATGTTGCCAGGAAGAACATTTCCTCTGTATACCTACTGGCCTCATCGAAATGCCCTCCGAGTCTGATTATGACAAGAGCTTTGATTGTTCCACCAAACTCCATGTAGTGCTATCTTAAAAACCACTCTGTGGGGTAAAGCCCTTTTTCTGCTACAATTCTGCAAGACCTCGTCCTGTTTGGTAATGAGTAATGTAACCAGCAACGTAAATGCTGAGGTTCACAATCATGAGCGCTGTACACAAAATGACAAAGGTCTGAATCTGCACAGCATCAGCGCCAGATAAATGCACCCGAATAGATTTCCTGCAAGGCCAGAGTGGATCTCTGGGAAATGCGTTGCCTGAAGCTCTAATCACTCAGCCGCTCTGTAACAACTCTAACCCGCTGTGCCCTGCAGAATATCTACGATTCCTGGCCACGACTCCGAAGCTCGAGCCTGCGAGAATAAAGCAATGAATACGATAATATGAACAAAATTAAATGTGCATAACTATCCCTCTGGCATGCACCGAATACGCAACACTGTAACTTAACTGTGAAAAGATATTTGAAAAATAGCAGCACACTGCATAAAATGTGTTGAATTTACATATGGTTACTAAAAAAAAAACTGAAAATGCAGACTTGGTGTAAGGCGGCTGTCTTGAGAAAATCACAGGACTACTTCGTAGAATAAATAATCTATCTGCTTGTCACAAGGTGGTTAATCTATCAACTCGTTATTTCAACAAAAGTGCTCAGTGCAGTCCACTGTTTATCAGTGGTAATGGAATGCTGGATATTGTAACAAATGAATGATTGCATTTATAACATGTACTCTGCAGGCTGAATTGCTCTCAAATGATGCTTTGCCAGTGTCTGATGAGGAATACCACAATGTTAGAATGGGCTGGCTGTATAAAATACATCTCGCTCACCAGAGGTTTCCATGAATGGATCTAAGGTACACCTTTATATTTCAGCCAGGGTTGTCTCATCTCTGCCATCTTCTGCTTTCTGCTCAGATACGTAGAAGCCTGAATTCACTCGAAAATAGCAGGTAAGTACCATCTAGTCTGACCATTTCTTGCCTGTTTAAGTCACTTAGGACCACATGTATGAAACTTCCAGTTTGCTTTTCTTTTTTAGCGAATCCTACGAAATCGCTATTTAGGAAACGCAAAATGGAATGTTCAAAAATTGTGATTTCTTAATAGCGAATCCTGTGAGTCGAAATCGCTATTAGGAAATCACAAGTTAGGGAATGCTAAACCATTAGTTCCTGGCGCATAGGTACGAATGGTTTTGCATTTCCAAACGTGTGCTTTCCTAATAGGAAATCGCAGATATGGAAATGCAAAACCAAGGGTGCCTATGGGCCAAAGGCCCCCCCTTGATGCACCCCACAAAAATGTGATGCACATGTAAAGCACACAAATACCCTAGGGGATGTGTGAGCTCTATGGCACTACCGAAACTGCAGTTTTGGGTGCCGTCTCCTAGTTTGCACATGGTTACCATAGACTTGGAGTAGGTGGTAATAGCATTTCCTAAATGTCCATTTCACATTTAAGAAATGCATTGTACATGTGCTAACGAAATCGCAAATAGGAAATCCCAATTTGCCTTATCCTGTTTAGGGGATAACAAAATGGGATTTCTACTGGGTAAAAATCACATTTTATGACTGCGTTTAGGCCTTTGTACATATGGAAAGGCATTGCAGACTAAAATTTTGATTCGGTCCGTAAAAACCTTAAGAGCTTATGTAGTCCCATTTTAATCATTGATCACTTCATCCTATTGTTTCCTGTCTGCCACAGGTCTTTTGAAACAATGTACTCTTATTGTCTCCTCAGTATCTACTTAAATTGGGTAGTAATTCAATACTATCACTACCCTTTTTGTCAAAAATGTTTGAATGAAGTTTGTCAACCAGGTTCCACGTTAAAGATTACTCATTTGTGCTAGGCATACTCTTCTGCTAAAACTCCAACCTCTTGTGCAGTATTTACTTCTTACTTAATGTGACTGACTCTACCAAGTATCTATCTCTTACCCTCTATTATATTCATGTTATTTTCTAGGACACTATTAGTTCTTAAAGTAGCATAATATATTGTTATGCTCCTACTTCTTGCACCAGGTTACATGAAAAATTGCCCGCACCTCCCCTTCTTTAAGAACGGAAATGTCATGTAAACTATTTCCCAGTTTGCTGCTCCCATGCACCATCTCTGTGTGTCTCTAAGCTGCAGAACAATGAGACCATGCTGAGAGCATCAGTCTCCATCACCTTCTGTTCTGTGCCTACAACTTTGCTTACTTCAGCAGCGGCAGGTCCTCCGCTAAGGTGAAGGAGTGTTGTCTCACTGCTCTGAGAGCAGTTTAAAAAGGAAAACAAAAATTATTATAACTAATGTTATTATCATTTTTGTTTTTATTCCTGCTTAGGGGTGGGGTGTGTGGGGCTGGGCTGTCCAGAGCAGGGGCCAGGGTGAGGAGTGTTAAGCACACTCTAAAGTGTGCAGGACGGTTTGGCTGGCCCTCTTGGGCAGGCCAAACAGTTCTGCGCACTTTGCATGTTCCCCACTAGGCTGCATTACACAGCCTTGTGGGGAACATGCACAGCCTCCTTGTCCACGTCTGAGGGCCAAACCAATCACAATGCTCCTGTAAGGCAGCGTCATGATTGCAGGGGATTCTGGGAGTCTAAGTGCTTCCTGTTGCTGTGCAAAGAAGACAACGGAAGAGAGGCGGCGGCTAGCGGCACACAGGTAAGTCTGTTAATCTTATTTATTAGCCCCTCCTTCTACTCCCCTCCCTCCCAACCCCCATTCAGTAGCAGCCGGTACTAAACTTCAGAAAGGTTTTTCTCCATATTTCCATTCAATGGACATAAGAAACACACAAAATCCTCCTGATAGACGTAAACAAGCATCTTCCCTCCTCCTGCCAAAACTATAAATGGTGGATTCACATGCAGCTTCAATGTCAAAATATTGGAAGAAATACAAGCCATACACAATAACACAGACACCGTCTGCTGTGATATTAAATATCTGCAGGGAGATATGGCTGAACTCGTAATGAAGATTTCTGACGACTCTATTAAAATAAGAGATAATAAGGCTGTGATTGATCAACTGGCCCCTCAAGTCAATCTTTTAGCACCTTTGAAGAAACAGCTCCTACACCTTGAAAATAAAAGTCATCAATATAATTTGCACATTTTCAATCTACCAGAGAATATTGAGGGACAAAGTTGCAGATCCTTTTTGGAGAATCTCATACCTTCACTACTGAAAACAATATTTTCTGAAAAATTCGAAACTGACAAGGCTCCTCAAATTCCCACATATCGCAAACCCAATCAATTCAAGACAAATTATTTTTAAACTATTACAACATGTTAAAGGCTTCTGACATCCAGTAAAAAGATGGAAAATTCCAGATCATTTACACAAATGTAATACTGAGATCTGTTTTATGCAGGAAACCCACATTGATAACATCCCAGCATGTATGACCAAGTCATGGTTGGGAGATATATTTTCTTCACCAGCAACAGGTCACAAAAATGGAGTGGCTATACTTTGTCACACAAAGCACAACTTACCATTTTGAACCGTACAGTTGATTCAGATGGTCGTTATAATCATGTTCAGATCTAAATTGATACATATTATCTCCACTTAGTTAATATTTATTCTCCTATCCAAGATGATCCCCAATTTTGGAACTCAATTTCATCCAAAATATTTGCTATAGGTCCTGTTCCACTTATTATGGTAGGTGATTTTAATATGATTTCCGACCCACGTTTGGATAGAGTTTCCACATTTGAGTTTCATCATACAAAACTATGTACCTTATTAAAAGCCTTTATATAAAACACTAAGGTGCCGATTCGGATCCTGGAAAAATTTCCCCCGTCCGAATTGAATCTGGACTTTTTTCCGTCCGAATCGTACAAGTAGCGTAAAAACTGCCAAGTATGATTCGCATGGGAAAAACTCCATACGAATCACATCGGGACAATTTCCCCACACGTCCTCGGGTCGGAAATTGTGTCCGACACATCCCCGGACGATTTACCATACGATTGTAAAATATGAAGTCCGACAGCGCAAGTACGATCACTCCCGTCCTTTCGAATTCACAACTGTATGGAAAAAACACCGTATGGACCGAACACCCATAGCAACCATGGAGACACGTGCCCGCATACGCCCCGAACACCCCACCAGAGACCCCGCATGTACGTGCAAAACGCCCCCCGGCCGCGGATGTACGCGCCGAACCCCGACCAGTGTATGCATGGAGCGTACCCCCACCCATGTATGCATGGAGCGTACCCCCACCCCACCAGTGTATGTACGGACCATACCCCCACCCCACCAGTGTATGTACAGACCGTACCCCCACCCCACCAGTGTATGTACGGACTGTACTCCCACCCCACCAGTGTATGTATGGACCGTACCACCACCAGTGTATGTACGGACCGTACCCCCACCCGTGTATGCATGGAGCGTACCAACTCCCCACCCGTGTATGTACGGACCGTACCCCCACCCCACCAGTGTATGTACAGACCATACCCCCACCCGTGTATGTACGGAGCGTACCCCCACCCGTGTATGCATGGAGCGTACCAACTCCCCACCCGTGTATGTACAGACCGTACCACCACCCCACCAGTGTATGTACGGACTGTACCCCCACCCGTGTATGTATGGAGCGTACCAACTCCCCACCAGTGTATGTACGGACCGTACCCCCACCCGTGTATGCATGGAGCGTACCCCCACCCCACCAGTGTATGTACAGACCGTACCCCCACCCGTGTATGCATGGAGCGTACCAACTCCCCACCCGTGTATGTACGGACCGTACCCCCACCCGTGTATGCATGGAGCGTACCAACTCCCCACCAGTGTATGTACGGACCGTACCCCCACCCGTGTATGCATGGAGCATACCCCCACCCCACCAGTGTATGTACGGACCGTACCCCCACCAGTGTATGTACGGACCGTACCCCCACCCGTGTATGAATGGAGCATACCCACACCCCACCAGTGCATGTACGGACCGTACCCCCACCCGTGTATGAATGGAGCCTACCAACACCCCATCCGTGTATGTACGGAGCGTACCCCCACCCGTGTATGTATGGAGCGTACCCACACCCCACCAGTGAATGTACGGAGCGTACCCACACCCGTGTATGCATGGAGCGTACCCCCACCCCACCAGTGTATGTACGGACCGTACCCACACCCGTGTATGAATGGAGCGTACCCACACCCCACCAGTGTATGTACGGACCGTACCCCCACCCCACCAGTGTATGTACGGACCGTACCCCCACCCGTGTATGAATGGAGCATACCCACACCCCACCAGTGCATGTACGGACCGTACCCCCACCCGTGTATGAATGGAGCCTACCAACACCCCATCCGTGTATGTACGGAGCGTACCCCCACCCGTGTATGTATGGAGCGTACCCACACCCCACCAGTGAATGTACGGAGCGTACCCACACCCGTGTATGCATGGAGCGTACCCCCACCCCACCAGTGTATGTACGGACCGTACCCACACCCGTGTATGAATGGAGCGTACCCACACCCCACCAGTGTATGTACGGACCGTACCCCCACCCCACCAGTGTATGTACGGACCGTACCCCCACCCCACCAGTGCATGTACGGACCGTACCCCCACCCGTGTATGAATGGAGCCTACCAACACCCCATCCGTGTATGTACGGGGCGTACCCTCACCCGTGTATGTATGGAGCGTACCCACACCCCACCAGTGAATGTACGGAGCGTACCCACACCCATGTATGCATGGAGCATACCCCCACCCCACCAGTGTATGTACGGAGCGTACCCACATCCGTGTATGCATGGAGCGTACCCCCACCCCACCAGTGTATGTACGGACCGTACCCACACCCATGTATGAATGGAGCCTACCCACACCCCACCAGTGTATGTACAGACCATACCCCCACCCGTGTATGTACGGAGCGTACCCCCACCCGTGTATGCATGGAGCGTACCAACTCCCCACCCGTGTATGTACGGACCGTACCCCCACCCCACCAGTGTATGTACAGACCGTACCCCCACCCGTGTATGTATGGAGCGTACCAACTCCCCACCAGTGTATGTACGGACCGTACCCCCACCCGTGTATGCATGGAGCATACCAACTCCCCACTCGTGTATGTACGGACCGTACCCCCACCCGTGTATGCATGAAGTGTACCAACTCCCTACCAGTGTATGTACGGACCGTACCCCCACCCGTGTATGCATGGAGCGTACCCCCACCCCACCAGTGTCTGTACGGACCGTACCCCCACCCGTGTATGTACGGAGCGTACCCCCACCCGTGTATGCATGGAGCGTACCAACTCCCCACCAGTGTATGTACGGACCGTACCCCCACCCGTGTATGCATGGAGCGTACCCCCACCCCACCAGTGTATGTACGGACCATACCCCCACCCGTGTATGCATGGAGCATACCAACTCCCCACCCGTGTATGTACGGACCGTACCCCCACCCCACCAGTGTATGTACGGACCGTACCCCCACCCCACCAGTGTATGTACGGACCGTACCCCCACCCCACCAGTGTATGTACGGACCGTACCCCCACCCCACCAGTGTATGTACGGACCGTACCACTACCAGTGTATGTACAGACCGTACCCCCACCTGTGTATGCATGGAGCGTACCAACTCCCCACCCGTGTATGTACGGACCGTACCCCCACCTGTCTATGCATGGAGCGTACCAACTCCCCACCAGTGTATGTACGGACCGTACCCCCACCCGTGTATGCATGGAGCGTACCCCCACCCCACCAGTGTCTGTACGGACCGTACCCCCACCCGTGTATGTACAGAGCGTACCCCCACCCGTGTATGCATGGAGCGTACCAACTCCCCACCAGTGTATGTACGGACCGTACCCCCACCCGTGTATGCATGGAGCGTACCCCCACCCCACCAGTGTATGTACAGACCGTACCCCCACCCGTGTATGCATGGAGCGTACCAACTCCCCACCCGTGTATGTACGGACCGTACCCCCACCCGTGTATGCATGGAGCGTCCCAACTCCCCACCAGTGTATGTACGGACCGTACCCCCACCCGTGTATGTACGGACCGTACCCCCACCCGTGTATGTACGGAGCGTACCCCCACCCGTGTATGCATGGAGCGTACCAAATCCCCACCCGTGTATGTACGGACCGTACCCCCACCCCACCAGTGTATGTACGGACCGTACCCCCACCCCACCAGTGTATGTACGGACCGTACCCCCACCCCACCAGTGTATGTACGGACCCTACACACAGCCCCCCTGCATGTACGGTGCGAAACACCAGCACTGATGGACGGTGCGGACCAACACCCTGCCCGTGTTCGTACGCACCCTACCCCAGGCCCACACACCAGCACCCTCACCCAACATCGGGCATGTACGAGTCGTACTAACCCATAGCAAAGGACAGCACTGTACAACAACATGGCCCATGTACGCACCGTACAGACGCAAAAAACACTCCTACAGAACTAGGACAAACCAAAAAAACACAAGGAGAGTCAATTCAAGGCACACATGACCACAAAACATATCCAACAAGCCCAAATGCATCCTATACACTGACCTGCAACTGACAAACAGCTAAACAGAGGCCCAAACCACTACCACTCCTTATAACACACCCACCCAAAGTTCAAACACAGCCACACCCACAAATGGACCAATAAAAAGGCCCAACACACACAAACCATGATCCTTTGCAACGGATCCATGACTGCCAGACCACTGAGACAACGCACTGCACCATACTTCAACCATCAATACACCTTACACTTGCACTCATTCACACAACCACCATCACAAACACACCCTCATCACATTCACACACACACACCTGCACACCCACAACCATCCACACCCACACCCATCCACACCCCCCACCCCCACAACCATCCACACCCACACCCTACACCATGCCCACCAACAAGAATCCAAAGTTCACAAAGGATGAGCTGGAGGTCCTTGTCGACGAAATCATCAGAGTCGAGCCACAGCTCTTTGGAACATTGGTCAGACGGACCAGCATATCAGAAAAATCTGCCATGTGGGAGAGGATCGTCAATGTTGTGAATGCTGTTGGGGACACCAGAAGGACCAGGCATGAGTGCCAAGCCAGGTGGTACGATCTGTGGAGGACGGTCCGCCGCAAAATGACGGATGACCACAACCAGGCCAACATCACTTGAGGAGGGCCGGCCCGCAGACCCGCACACTACCATCCCTGGGAGGAGAAGGTGATGGCCACGCTGCCGCTGGTGGGAGTAGATGGACTAGAAGGAGTCCGAGAGCCTGGTGAGTACACAAACAACTCACCTCACATGGGGGGAACGCCATATACAACCCAAATACCAATCATGCACGCAACCCCCCCAAAGCCAGCACCGGACACAACCACACTCCAAAAACACACACATGCCACTAGCGCCTCCATGCCCCAAGCAAGGCCATGCCAAGTCACAGGCCACACAAAACACCAACACAAGACAGGATGTCCCCGATGCCGGGAGGGTGGGCCTCAAAACTAACATAGACCAACTCTGAAGCACACAACAATGCCCTCAGCCCATATGGCCTAGGGCACAGCCATACAAACAGTGTGTCCCCACACAGTACTGTGTTGCCTGCAAATGGTGGCCACGTTGCAGGATGACATGGGCATGAAGGCATAATTTGCACATAACAGCAGCTAATGAAGGCGCATCACTCTGAAAGAGTGTCAGCACACACCGCCACAGCAGCAGCGCAGACTCACACACTCCGCCCAATGGGTGCCCACAGAGAAGCAACAAACCCACATGAACAAGCCAATGGCCTTTGCAACACCTGCAAACTGTGTGTGGCCAGGAAGCTGGGCTGAGGTGACAGAGGGTGACACACGGAGGGAGTGGGGCAGAGAGAGGGACAGAGACAGAGGTGGACACAGGGAGACAGACAGAGGGAGGGAGGAGGCTGACAGAGGGAGGGAGAAAGGGAGACGGACAGAGGGAGGAGGCTGACAGAGGGAGGAAGAAAGGGAGATAGAGGGAGACGGACAGAGGGAGGAGGCTGACAGAGAGAGGGAGAAAGGGAGACAGAGTGAGACCAAATCACCCTTGGGTGGTGTGGCCATGTCCGGCCGTCAGCAGGTGGACTGTGTGCATGTAGACGAGGTATTGCAGTGCGTGAACCCCCCCTTCAACCTTTGATAAACACTAGGCCATGTGTCAATCTGTGCACGAGTACATCCGTGCTGCAGGCCCAAACAGAACCTTACACCCAGTATACCCACCCACTCTGTTTGTCAGAACCCTGTCACAAATTGTTAAGTTACCTACCTGCATTCTCAAATAGCATGGAATAAACAACATTTGGCCACGTACAGTGCAACACGTAAGGCGGCTCTGCGTGGCTTGCTACGCCCGCTTACTACACTGCTGACTGCGTTCCCCAAATCTGCATCAACTAAGATTGTGTCACACATAGGTAAAGTGTCGAAAGCTGTGGCCAAGGGACATACCCATGCACAAGTGCACTGTGTGAGGAATGCTAGCCAAATCCAACCACCCAGAGGAACTGTGCCAAATCAAAAATAAATGAAACATGGATGTCGCATGTAACACAATTCACACTGTCTCTCTCACACACAGGTCAACGTCGTCCATCTCCCCCCAACACTGGGGGGGAAGACTCACAGGACCATGCTCTTCGTGAAGAGGACCCCACCGGCAGCGACGACTCTCACCACTCCGTGGATGACCCAGACCAACCTGGCCCCTCTGGTGTCCAAACATCTGCAGCACCTGCGTCAGGTACAACTGTGCCAACCGCCACCCCCATTCCTGCCACATCCCAGGAGACACCCAGGTGCCCTGCCCGCACACAACAACACAGCCAGTCTGTCCAGGAGGGACAAGGTGCTCCGGGCACCCAGGAGGAGGCAGGCGACACTGCAAATGCCATCCCTCAGGGGTCCCGGAGACCCGACGTGCCCACAACGGCAGGCCGGGCTCAAGTGGGCAGGGGTGGTGGGAGTGGAGGACGGCGGAGGCACGAGCCTGACCAGCCAGCTCAGGACCCGGTTATGTCACACGTCAGAAACATCCTGGACGCATACCGGCGTGACTCCAGAGGCATCGACCAGGTAGTGGGGACCCTCAATGAGATCAAGAACATGCAGGTCGAGCATTATGCCAGGATGGAGGCAGGACAGGCAGAGCTCCTGGCGGTGCACAGGGACGTGAGCCAATCCCTCCGTCAGATCGCCCAAAGCCTGGCAAACCCTCCCTGTGCCACCAGGCGTAGACCAGCACAAGAAACAGGGAGGGAGGAGGAGGAGGATTCATCTGACGGAGCGTCCCTGCCATCGTCAAGGCCTGCATCTGAGGGTCCCCGCAGGAAGGTGGGTCGTCCACGCAAAAGACCGTGAGAGTCAGCGGAACATCACCATATCCCAGGTCACCTGGCCTGGCACCTAGCCCTCTGGCCCAACAGCAGCACAGCACCAAAGGACATTCTCTGCCACATGGCCTTGCTGGTCACTGTCTGACCAATGTTCACAAAGACTGTGGCACAGACTCTGATGACTTTCAATGGCAAGGACACCAACTCCCCCAGTGAACTTTGGATTCTACACTCCCGCCAAGCACCTCTTGTCACCCCCCCAAACACGTACCCCAGCATCAATAAAAATCATCACAATCACAAGATGATGCCGTCATTTTGCATTATTCCACTACATGTGTGTGTTGTAAAGTCAAACCATGCCTGATTTCTGAAGTAACTCCAAACATCCATACCCTGGGGTCTCAGTCTGACACAGGACACACATGGGTCACAATGTACCATCCAAGACAGACATGGAGCACTATACTCACCCGTGATGGGCCCAACCAGCTGAGGGGGAGCCCGCACAACTGTGCCTACAGACCTATTTAGAAGAGCAACAGTCATGCACAGAGGTCAGGGATCATGTGGAGTGTCCTGGGGTGGGAGTCCCAGGTATGTGTAGACACGTGGCAGAACCATGTCCTGCATGCTTGAGTCAGATGGATGTGGAGAATGGTGGGCCAGCCAAGGTTGGATGCATGGAGATGTCACAATTGGCTGTTGGATCACAGTGCCACAAGGTTGTGTTGTGTTTGTGGGCTGCATCCTGAGTGTGTGCGTGGATTGAGAAGGTCATCCTGCAGCTGGCAGTGATCCACTCCCCCCATCTCTGTTTGACGTTGATGTTGCCTGATCGCCGGATGTAGTAGCAGAGCTGTGCAGATGCACCCTGGATGTGGACAAGTATCATGGGATTTCTAACGCACATGTCTGTAGAGTGCAGGGTAGGATTAAACATGGATGTCGTAGTTGACCTGGGGGATGGTCTCCCTCTTGCCTTGAGTTGGATGGAACTGGGGATCTTGTGCATAATGCAGAGTGTGCTGCCGCATGAGGCACAGATGCTGCTGATCAACATAGCACATGTCAGCAAGCAATCCATGATGAACACCAGCTCGTTTGCGTGGACCCTGGGTGCCCTTGCTGCAGGGCCTGCAGCAGCATGCGACATGTCAAGGAAACAATGCCACAAGTAGCACACAAAGACAAGGATCTCAGGAAGGAACTATGCAAAAGGTGTATGTCAAGGAAGGAATGTCTGGTTCAACATGGCACACACACACACAATGGATTCACATGCAGCACAGTGGCCGTCGTGGAGACTGACATGCCACAATACCTACACAGCCATGGACATCATGCACAATACAGAATCTAATCCCTGACAAACAGCTTGCATCTTGCTACTCTACATATAGACTCATATGCACCATCTCTGAGAACAATGCCAGACATGCCACATGCACAGTGGCAACAGACCACCATTGACAGAGATGAGGCACCTTGTAGGCAGAGGGACAACTTTATTACTCATGTGTGTCCGAATGCTAATGCAACTCTGTCAACACATACACAGGTCATGTGGATGAACACGTGGGACCAACACTGGCACCCCCCTTACCACCACAGATGCTGGAAATCCATGGCACTGGCACACAAGTGACGGGTTACAGCTAAACACCCCCTTCTGCTCACGGAGAGGCTGCTATACACCATTGAGCCCCTAATGGGGAATTCACACACCATGTCAACCCGGTGCAACCCGTATGTTTCCGAGGGCAGCGTTACACACATTGATGTCTCCATCACAATCCACAATCCCATTACAGATGACTGTCACCAAGTCTGACCTTCAATTCAGGTGAATCCTGCTCCAGGTCATGTGCCCCATGGTGATTCTACATGTATGTAAAGTATCCAAACATGAACAGGAGCAGTGCACACACATGCTAAACAAATACCACTATCAAAAAGCCGTGCTGCATCCCTTACCCGAAGGAGATTTTCGGACTTGTCCGTGCATGTAACGCTGATTCAGCACATGTTGCTGTGTTCATGAGGAATAGCAGGAGCACAACAATGCCACCAGCAGACAGCATGCGCAAGTACCTGTGGATGAGAGACACACCAGAAGTCAGCCAAAAGAAGCACATCCGCATGCATGTACATGTAATCGACACGTATTAGGTTGTCAACATGCTAGGTGACAATGATGACTCTGGAAAACATTCTTCTATTGCACCAACACTCGAATGACACATCCAAACACACCTCTGACTCACTTGGAAGACATGCAGATGGACACACACATTGCAACACTTGCCACACACAGCCCAATGTGAGCACACTCAGACACTGGAACTCACCACTAAGCAAAGAAGTTGCGTATGAGCCGACTCCACATGTCCTCTACCGCCTCCTCCTCCTCCACATCACTTGCCTCGTGACCAAGCCCTTCATCCTCCACGGGTGGATGGTCCTGCTCATCTGGATCCAGGATGAGTGGCACAGCTTTCTCCACTGCCATGTTGTGCAGCATGCAGCACACGAGGAATATCTTGCAGACCTTCACCGGTGCATATGGGAGTGTGCCACTGGTCTTGTGGAGGCAGCGGAATCGGCTCTTCAGGAGGCCAAACGTCCTCTCTATCACTCGCCTGGTCTGCCCATGGGCGTTGTTGTAGCGGAGATCGGCAGCCGTGCTGGGGTTGCGGAGAGGCGTGATCAGCCATGGCATGTTGGGATAGCCAGCGTCCCCTACATGGAAACATCATGGACAATAGTGGGTCAGGAGAAGCAGTAAGACAGGAAGATGACGTTAAATACAGGACTGCCAGAGTATACCCACCAACAATACATGCTCGTTCGTTGCGCAGCTGCAGCATCATTTCAGGCACCCTGCTACGCCTCATGATGTACGCATCGTGTGCTGATCCTGGAAAACGAGCACAGACATGTGAAATCACCATGTTGGCAAGACACACCGCAAGGGCATTAATGGAGTGGTAATGCTTGTGGTTCCTATATGCTACCTCCTGTGCCTGTGGTGGTACCAAAGCCACATGTGTTCCATCTATGGACCCAATGACATGGGGCATCCCTCCCAGGGCATAGAACTCACGCTTGACACCTGTCAACTGCTCAGGAGTTGGGAATTTAATGAACTCATCCAGGTGCTCCAACATGGCCTCTAAAAAATCATGCAGAACACGGCTGAACATTGTTTGGGACATGCCACCGACATGGGCAATGGTATGTTGAAAGGTACCCGTGGCCAAGAAATGTAGGGCTGCCATCACCTTCATCTTGGGTGTCAGTGCAGTAGGATACCTGTGTAGTGGTTGGAGGTGTGGTGCCAGCTGTGTCGTCAGGTCCACAATCAAGCGTTGGGGGAAGCGGTAGCGGCGTATACAGTCATTTTCCCGCAAGCAAGCCAAGTCCGGAATTGGTCGAAGGAAAGGCGGAGCCCTGCAGTGAATTAGAAGGGACAATGAAGAGTGAGCACAGTACACCACCAATATCAATGTACAGAGCACATGCTCAACAGGCAATACACATATGCTACATACAGAGTCAGGTCTGTGCAATATGCCCTGGACACGTATGCCAGGCAGGTGACACTCCTACCAAGAGCCAGCTACAAACGTTGATTCTCAACCTCAATATGCCATGCCATGAAACTAGCTGTGGGCCAGTGTAAGTGATCAGGCAGACACATTACAGGAGTTACAGACATCCAAATATGTGCAGAAGAAGGATGTTTATTGTACAGACAGGTTGCGGAACACTAGAGGCACAGGTCACATGTCATAGAATAAGGACAGACCACACACCTTGCCATGAAGGTTTACATGTCAAGACTGTTCACACATACATGGAGAGTATGCAGCTATGTCCTTGTTTTGGAACTCCGTGTCGATGCATACATACACACCTAAAGTCGGATTACACATGTGTGCTGGTGTGCGTAACAGTGTGCCGTGCCCATCTACACACAGACACATGTTGGTTGCAGCAACTGCAGAGGCATGTGACCAAACACCTACAGCAAACCTATGGGAACACATGACACACACATTACATGGCTACAGCGTGCAACGCGGGCATTCGCTTGTCAGGGGTAACATTCCGTGTACCTGGCATCAGGGGACATTTGCGGGTGTCGGTGACTGTGCCATGCCAGTGACACATGGGCCAACAAGTCAGTACTACTTGCACACATGTCAAAGGAGTGAAGGGGATGTGTGGCACATAGGGCGCCATCACACGTGACATGTGTACACAGCTCATCATACTGTAATTGGCTTCACACCTCAGGAGTATGGTGCCACATCACAGCCTGACCCACCTGTGCCCGACACATGTAGTACTGCACAGACAATGCCTTGATGTCCAGTCTTGGCCATGTATGACAGCTCCATTCATTCCTGTATGCCGCCTGTCACCACTGTCAGGTGTGAATCCCACCGTACACACGCTCCGAGGGCGTGTGTGGGGTCCCTATCACTATGGTGGTGTTGGCGTATGTGGACGCCATGTGATAGGGACCGTACACACGCGTGTGTACGGTCCCTATCACTGTGGGAGTGCTGGCGAATGCGTACGCCATAGTGATAGGGACCGTACACACGTGTGTGTACGGTCCGGACTACCATGGCGTACATGTACGCGAGCACCCCCATAGTGATAGGGACCGTACACACGCGTGTGTACTGTCCGGACTACCATGGCGTACACGTACCCGAGCACCCCCATAGTGATAGGGACCGTACACGCGTGTGTACGGTCCCCATCACTATGGGAGTGCTGGCGAATGCATACGCCATAGTGATAGGTACCGTACACACGCGTGTGTACGGTCCAGACTACTATGGCATACACATACGCCAGCACCCCCAGAGTGATAGGGACCATACACACGCGTGTGTACGGTCCGGACTACTATGGCGTACACGTACGCCAGCACCCCCAGAGTGATAGGGACCGTACACACGCGTGTGTACGGTCCGCACTACTATGGCGTACATGTACGCCAGCACCCCCAGAGTGATAGGGACCGTACACACGCGTGTGTACGGTCCGGACTACTATGGTGTACACGTACGCGAGCACCCCCATAGTAATTCCGACCGTACACATGCATGTGTACAATCCCTATCACTCTGGGGGTGCTGGTGTACGTGTACGCCCTAGTAGTCCGGACCGTACACACGCGTGTGTACGGTCCCTATCACTCTGGGGGTGCTGGCGTACGTGTACGCCATAGTACTCCGGACCGTACACACGCGTGTGTACGGTCCCTATCACTATGGCGTACGCATTAGCCAGCACTCCCATAGTTATGGGGACCGTACGCACGCGTGTACAGTCCGTTGCAATGCATTTGGGGTGCCGTAGGGCTGTGGAACGCACCGTACCTGTGCTGTAACATAGGATTGCCATAGGGGACACATGAGGGACAAGTATAGGGGCCTAAATGCATGCTGGTTGTCATGGAGACCGAGTTTCAGGTTTGAATTTTGCATCATGTGGTCAGCAGAAGTCGGTTGGAGACAATGTACTTTGTTGCAATGTGGTTGTTGACATTACATCATGCTAGATTTTGAAACCATGCAAAGCCTGTCACTGTGGTAGTTTTAAAATGATTGGAGGACACATAGGATGCAAATGTGACTGAGCCAATCACTCTGTACTCCTGTAAATGAAACAGGCCAGCAAGGAAGATATAAGGCAGCCAGGTCCCTTGAGAGAGCACTTGCCTGCACATCCATTCATCACACAACACTGCTGCTGCTCGTGATTCCTCTGGCACCATGTCCAGGTCTGTGGAGAGGGCCCAGCCATTCACCATGGAGGAGAATCTGGCGTTGGTGGGAGTGATCCTCCCACAGTACACCATGCTGTATGGTCGACCAGGGGAGCAGGTGAGTGCAGACTCCACTAGCTTTAACTGTGCCCCTTTTTGTGACTGTGACTTCTGGCATTGTGTCCAGGTGTGACAGACATGCAGGGTTCTTCATAGTGGTTCCCGGGGGGGGGGGGGAAGGGCTCATGTCTCCCATGCAGAGCATGCTGTAGTTGCTGTGTGCACAACGCACTTGCATAGTGCTTACTGTGACGATCACTGCATGGTGCTTGCCGCTTTCGGACTGCCTAATCCTCCTGGAAATGTTGTTTCTACCGTCCTGATGTGAGTCTGTGCTCCCCCCAGGGTGACAGGTGCCAGTACCCACAGATGTGTGTCTGTTCAGTGTACCTGTGGTGAGAGTGTCCAAATGATGTGTTATTCCCCTGGACATTGTTGTGTGTGTGTGTGTGAGTCCCCTGTCATGTGGGTGTGTGCATATGTGGAGTGTTGCACCCCAGCTGCATGTGGGATGGATATGCCCTGGCCATCTGATGTGAGCAGGGAGCTCTGCTGGATGTCTGCTGTGCTGAGACAGCCACACATCTGTGACACCCCCAGTCCAGTGGCACATGTGCAGAGTGAGGTTTGTAGCGGCAGTTGCCAATGGCAG
This sequence comes from Triturus cristatus, assembly GCF_964204655.1. Taxonomy (NCBI): domain Eukaryota; kingdom Metazoa; phylum Chordata; class Amphibia; order Caudata; family Salamandridae; genus Triturus; species Triturus cristatus. The sequence goes on along the minus strand of NC_140583.1, from coordinate 577,123,851 downwards.
GTGATTGTTCAGTGCCTGTGTGTGTCTGTACTCTGCTGAGGTAGCGTAAGTGGGCTGGGGCATGTGAAAGCTTAGGGGTACTGTTCAGATTCTTGCTGTAGCTTGGGATGCACAGTGTGAGCCTGCATCATTGAATGTGTTGCGCCCCTCATGCCACCTGTGTACTTTCAATGGCACCTACTGCATTTGCCCATTCCCAGGAGGATGATGTCACTATGACAAAGGTGCAATGAGTTGGCTGCATACTGTGGCCAGTTCAAACATGCATGATTTGTGATATGTGTGTCTCTGTATCATTGATAAGGTAGATTGATGTATTGTCACTTTTGCATCCTCACAGGTGGGCGTCTGTGCCAAGGGGGAGATCTGGAAGCAAGCCGTCAGTGCCGTGAGGAGGACGGAGGGTCGGAAGCGGCGCCTAGCCCAGGTGAGGAAACGCTGACAGGATATCCGGTGCTGGACGCGGAGGATCGCACGGGTCCTGCTGGGGGACTCACCTGTGAGCCACAAAAACCGTGGGCGCCGGCGTCTGACCCACATCCAGAAGCGTGTGCTGGCGGTGGTCTTCCCCGACTTGGACAGGCGCTTACAGGAGAAGCAGCAGCAGGAAGGGGGTAGGTATATGTGTGTTTGTTGTGTGTGACCAGCTTTTGGAAGTGCGCAGTTGCATGGATACACTGCCAGGGTTTAAATGTGCAGTGCATATCCTGTTCCCCAAAGTAAAGCGGTGCTGTTCTTCCTCCCTTCCCCTCCTTGCCATGTGTTCCCTGGTCTGTGTGTAGTCACTCTTGCACAAGGTTATCTGGGCTGGCAGTTCATCCAAGTGCCCAATGCTTGCAGCATCATGTGTGGGGGTGGTGTGTAACAGGTTTTTGGGCGTTGCCTGTGCCCTGGCCAGTTCTGTCATTGTGGGGTCTATGTTAGTTGGCACTGATGCTGAGTCCCGACATGGGAGTATGTGTTTCATGTGTACTGCCTTACTGCCTGCATGTCGAATGTTGTGCCCTCTGACATGATGTGCTTGTGTGTGAGATATGCATAGTGCAGGGATGGTGGCTTGTATTCCAGTCATATCCATCCAGGGCCATGGAGTAGTGTGGCCACTACAGTCCCCTGGGGCACCTATTCCTAGGTATCATGTGTGTCATCAGACAATGTGGACATACTCTGTGTCTTCAGCATAGTTTGGGCCCTGTGGCATAGTACCCTGGCCTCATTTGTATTCACGTATACTGTGCTACATGAGTCCACTGTACAGGGTGACCTAATGTAGCTGGTGCATACTCACAGGGGCCAGTGCCTGTGTGTCTTGGTACAACTATCTGATGATGGTTGTTTGTCAGTGATATATGTGGACAGGCGCACCAGGGGTAGTTTGTGTGCGAACAGGATTAATTGCAGGCCATGTGTTTTCATCCCAGACAAACACTCATCGTGCAGTGCCCCAGTCATGTTGGCCATGGTTTTCAGTATTGCCTTTGCAGCATGTCCCAAGAGTTGATAGACATGGTTCCTGCTCATCCCTTTCTTGGCTACGCTGTGTGTCGCTGATGCTGTGCTAGACTGTCCCCAGAGCCTGGCTCCTCTGTACAATTTGATATCAAGTTATTTGCTGTTGTGTCATGCTCTCCATATTTTAACAGTGGCATAGTGGGTCAACAAACTGTGTGTTGCAGGGACTACATATGTACCTTGTATTGTAGATGTTACTCATGTTGCTTTTCAGGCTACGCACTGTGACCTATGTAGAGTTGACTCATGTGACATATGTATACAGGTGTCTGATTTCTCCTGTCTCTTCACCTTGCCCACAGCATCGTCGGGGGACTACGAGGCAGACACTGGCACGGACAGTGAGGAGGGCGCGAGCACCAGAGCCAGCAGTGCAGAGTTGTCTGGCACATCGAGTGGCACGGAGGCCGACGGGAGTGCAGCGGAGGACCTGTCCAGTCAAACCACCTCCGACTATGACACAGACGGGTCTGAGGCTGAGCACTCCGAGGGGGCGGTGGCTGCTCCCACAGCTGACACCAGCACTCCATCACTACCCGGCCCCTCCATTCCGATCACCGGCCTCCCACTTGCTCGTGTCCCTTCCCACCGTGCTAGGTCACAACGTGTCTCCTTCTTGCCAGGCACCGCACTCCCTGCCCCTGTCTCCACTGCTGCCACCAATGCCGAGTCTGTGGACATCCTGCGGCAGTTGCAGGTTGGTCAGACTGCGATGCTTAATGTCCTCCATGGCCACAGCCAAGTGCTCAACCAGATGGAGGCATACATGGAGGGCATTTCATCAGCGCAGTCTGACCAACGCAACTTGCTGAGGTCCATAGACTCGACACTGACTGCAGCATTGGGTCTCCTGCAGCGCTACGTCCCCATCCCTACCCCTGAACCATCCACACTTCCCACTCCCATTCCTGTCCAAAGCACACCCAGACGTAGCCATGCACGCACCCCACCAGACACAGGCACCACTCCACCAGGGAAGCCAAAGCGCACACCTCCTGGCACGCACACACAGGGTGAAGAAGGCACACCCACTGGGTCGGGGGGAAACGGAAGACATGCAGCCAGAGTGGGAGTCCACATTCCTCACGACCACCACCCTCCAAATCCACTCCCCTCAGCTCTCCTGGCCAAGAGTCGGACCCAGGGTCAGTCCTGCCCAGTGTGTCCATCAGCCCCAGTGTGGCACCACCCCGCAAGCGGTGGAGGCAGGACACCGGCAGGGGAGTTGAGTTCCCCCCCCTGCCCACACCCTCCGCCAGTAGCGCTGCGACCCATCCCTGTGACCCCCCCCCTCCTTGGGGCCTGTGGTTCCTTCGGGTGCAGGGGAGACACTGGGCGACCTGGCAGTAGTGTGCAGCGCCGTGCTGGAATCCACCTTTGGCGCTGCCCCACCCCCTGTGTTGGAGTCGTCCGTCCCTGCACCCACAACACCTACCCTTGCCCCTCCTGTCCCTGCGGTGCCTGGTCCTTCCCCCCCACATGATGCCCCCCCTTCTGTGGATGAAATGGACATGTGAACTGTGCAGGCAAGCTAGGGGACACACGTCCCGATGTGTACCCCCCCAGGACTTTGCTGATGGCCTGGCCCATGGGCCTTGTAAATAGTGGACATTTTACCCAATTTATTTTTCATGCTGAATAAAGCATTATGTTTTTCTTTTGCACACTAATGCTTTCCTGGACTTGCTGTTGGTGGTGCTGCTCCATGATTTGGGGTGGCGATAATGTGTTAGGTGTCTGGGATATGTTGTAGTGTGCTGTTCGTGGGGTGGACCCTGTTATCTGTGTGCCATCACACGGTATTTGCTATCAAACTTTGCTCATGTAAGCTGTTACTGCATGGTGACATTGTCCCAAGGTGTGTACCATCCTCTGTGGACCCTGACATCTTCCCTGCAGGGTGTTGTGAAGACATTTGTGCAGTGCTGTGTCTACATTTGCTGGGTGTGTGACAGACCCCTTCAACTTTGGCCATGCATGCTGGCCAAGGTCTCCACCTGCATCATTTGTGTCATCCTTGGGGGTCACTGTACTTGTGACTGGAGTATATTGACAGGACTTCATGTGTACATGTTCCCTTTTCCGCACTATGCATGTGTGTACTCCCAGCCTCGCACACATGTGTTTCGTGTTCTGCTGGGTCTTTCAGCACCTGACTGACAAATGTGGCCATTGTATCTATGTGTACTCACCCCTTTCTTTCCATGGGCACTGCTGGGAGGACTCTGCACCCACCCCTCCTGTGTCTGGGCACTGCTGGGAGGACTCTGCACCCACCCCTCCTATGTCTGGGCACTGCTGGGAGGACTCTGCACCCACCCCTCCTGTGTCTGGGCACTGCTGGGAGGACTCTGCACCCACCCCTCCTATGTCTGGGCACTGCTGGGAGGACTCTGCACCCACCCCTCCTGTGTCTGGGCACTGCTGGGAGGACTCTGCACCCACCCCTCCTATGTCTGGGCACTGCTGGGAGGACTCTGCACCCACCCCTCCTGTGTCTGGGCACTGCTGGGAGGACTCTGCACCCACCCCTCCTATGTCTGGGCACTGCTGGGAGGACTCTGCACCCACCCCTCCTGTGTCTGGGCACTGCTGGGAGGACTCTGCACACACCCCTCCTATGTCTGGGCACTGCTGGGAGGACTCTGCACCCACCCCTCCTGTGTCTTGGCACTGCTGGGAGGACTCTGCACACACCCCTCCTATGTCTGGGCACTGCTGGGAGGACTCTGCACCCACCCCTCCTGTGTCTGGGAACTGCTGGGAGTGATAGGCACCCACCCCTCCTGTGTCTGGGCACTCCTGGGAGGACTCTGCACACACCCCTCCTATGTCCGGGCACTGCTGGGAGGACTCTGCACCCACCCCTCCTGTGTCTGGGCACTGCTGGGAGGACTCTGCACCCACCCCTCCTATGTCTGGGCACTGCTGGGAGGACTCTGCACCCACCCCTCCTGTGTCTGGGCACTGCTGGGAGGACTCTGCACACACACTCCTATGTCTGGGCACTGCTGGGAGGACTCTGCACCCACCCCTCCTGTGTCTGGGCACTGCTGGGAGGACTCTGCACCCACCCCTCCTGTGTCTGGGCACTGCTGGGAGTGATAGGCGCCCACCCCTCCTGTGTCTGGGCACTGCTGGGAGGACTCTGCACACACCCCTCCTATGTCTGGGCACTGCTGGGAGGACTCTGCACCCACCCCTCCTGTGTCTGGGCACTGCTGGGAGTGATAGGCACCCACCCCTCCTGTGTCTGGGCACTGCTGGGAGGACTCTGCACACACCCCTCCTATGTCTGGGCACTGCTGGGAGGACTCTGCACACACCCCTCCTATGTCTGGGCACTGCTGGGAGGACTCTGCACACACCCCTCCTATGTCTGGGCACTGCTGGGAGAACTCTGCACCCACCCCTCCTGTGTCTGGGCATGTACGGTCGGGGCATACACGGGTGTGGGTACGCTCCATTCATACACGGGTGTGGGTACGGTCCGTACATACACTGGTGGGGTGTGGGTAGGCTCCATTCACACACGGGTGTGGGTACGGTCCATACATACACTGGTGGGGTGGGGGTATGCTCCATGCATACACGGGTATGGGTACGCTCCGTACATACACTGGTGGGGTGTGGGTACGCTCCATTCATACACAGGTGGGGGTACGGTCTGTACATACACTGGTGGGGTGGGGGTACGGTCCGTACATACACTGGTGGGGTGTGGGTACGCTCCATTCATACACGGGTATGGGTACGGTCCGTACATACACTGGTGGGGTGGGGGTACGCTCCATGCATACACGGGTGTGGGTACGCTCCGTACATTCGCTGGTGGGGTGTGGGTACGCTCCATACATACACGGGTGGGGGTACGCTCCGTACATACACGGATGGGGTGTTGGTAGGCTCCATTCATACACGGGTGGGGGTACGGTCCGTACATGCACTGGTGGGGTGTGGGTACGCTTCATTGATACACGGGTGGGGGTACGGTCCGTACATACACTGGTGGGGGTACGGTCCGTACATACACTGGTGGGGTGGGGGTACGCTCCATGCATACACGGGTGGGGGTACGGTCCGTACATACACTGGTGGGGTGTGGGTACGCTCCATTCATACACGGGTGGGGGTACGCTCCGTACATTCCCCTACCCACGGTTTGCAGGCCTGGGTACGTACCGTCCCCAGCCCTTCAGAGCGTGGGTACGGGTCGTACCACGCGTACCCCTACATCACCCCAACTATGCTGGTCCGGCCCGTCCCCAGGCCTTTAGTGCGTGTGTACGGGCCGTACCGCCATTGTTGGGGTGACGTAGTGGTGGGCGTGGTACGGCCCGTACCCACGCTCTTAAGGCCTGGGGACGGTACGTACCGGTATTGTTGTGTTGCCGGTTCGCGTCAACATCCACTTCCGTTGTGGCGGACGCTTGCGTTGCTGGACACGCCCCCACCCCCTCTAGGTGACCAGGTCCTGCAGGTCAGGTATGTCCAGGGCATGTGTAATTTGTGACTTGTGTGGGGGTTGAGTTTCCTGCCCCTGCCCCCCCTTTGCCCCGGGGTGTGGTTCTGACCTTCTGCGGCGTCTTCGTCGGTACCTGTAGAGCAGGTGGACTGCTATGAGGGCTGGGATGACACGTAGGTTCGGGTCCATGGCTGTCCGTCGCGTACAGGTGCTCCTTGTGCGCGTCGTCCTGATTTCCCGGCAGTTTTTGGCAGCCGGAAAATATAATCCGTGCGGGGTGACGTCGGTGCGGATCGTACTTCCTGGTTCGTGAACCGCAGGCTGAATGCGTCCCGACGTCACGTTGGAGCATTCCTGGATCACATTCGTATGTATATTTTCGTCGGTCGTTGTTTTTTACGAATCGTACGGAAATGGTGTTTCCGTGGGAATAGTACTTCCATGTTTGTAATGTTTTTTGCCCGGGTGCGCGTCGGACGGAGAAAATGCTCTGTCCGACGGTTCGTACCCGGTTTCTCCAGGATCGGAATCGGCCCCTGTAAGGATCATTGGCAACTCAATCACCCAACTGATAAGCATTTTACCTTTTTCTCCAAAGCTCACTCCACATATCAACAAATAGACTATTTATTATCCTCTAGACATTTAAATAATATGATTTCAATCTCCAAAATATACCCTATCACTATATAAGACCCTACTTTAATGTCCTTTTCTATACCCTTAACTGACATTTCTCAACATGCACACGGAGGGGAAATGAACATTGATATTGTACTTTCTGACTCAAATAAACACAAATGAATGTCTGCTATCACTGATTATTTTCAAAACAATAAACCTGAATATACTTACGAAATTCTTAATTTGGTTACTTTTAAAGCATATATAAGAGACGTCACCTTTTCCATAATGGCGCAAAAGAACAAGTTATTCAACACCAAATTATCATCATTAGAGCAACAAATTGCTATAGCTGAGCAACATTTTGTATCTTTCTCAGATATACAATTTAAACTAAAACTATAAACTCTTCACTACAAGTACAATACCATGCTTAGTAAAAGGGCTAATCTTTATATTTGTCAACAGAAAGATAATTTCCAGTTTAATGCTAATAAAGATGGTCACATTTTTGGTACCTTTTTGATAAATTTAAAGAGATAAGACCCAGATTCCTGCCATTGGTACTTCCAAAAGTCAACTACTATCATCTAACACAGAAATTGCTCAAGAAGTTCTATTCATATCTCTATAGTAAACCTCATGATGCTCACGACACTAGAATTCATTGATTCCTATTTAATTGTACTTTGCCAACATTATCCCACACTGCTCTTGATGCCCCTTTAATTATAGAAGAGGTATTCTCTCCAATTTAGTCCTCAAATTCTAAACATTCACCTGGACCTGAAGGTAATCCAGCAGAATTCTACAAAGCTTTCACTACTCAACTAATTCCGATCCTGTTGTCCATATTCCGGGACTTTGTTTCCAATGCTTTTGTTGAAGGAAGCTTTAAAGATGCCATAATCATTGTTCTCCCAAAACTAGACAAAGACCATACATTACTCACAAACTATCACCCCATTTCACTCATTAATCAAAACTGTAAAATATACGCCAAAATACTTGCACTTAGACTGTCTCAGGTATTAAATCATATTATCCTATCAGACCAAACTGGTTTTATGCAAGGAAGTTATCAGCACACAATACTAGACTTGTCACACTATCACTTCCCTACGTAAATGAAGCATCCTATCAGACTTCTAGCTCTAGATGCTGAAAAAACATTTGAAAAAGTTAACTGGAAATTATTATTCAACACTATGGAAGCATTTTGTTTTGGCACAACATTTCTTTCAATGGTTAAGGCGTTGAATTCTTCTCCTAGAACAACTATATGTCTCAATGGTATTAACTCTACATTGTTTGCTTTATTTAGTGGTACAAGACAAGGATGCCCATTATCTACCCTATTATGTTTATTGCCTATGAAACCTTTATTGTGCCTCCTCCGTAACTCCCCAGAAAATACAGGGATTACTATTAATAACACAACTCATAAAACCTCTGCCTATAAAGATGATGTTCTACTTTATATAAGTGACCCTATCAATACCTTACCCATTATACTGGGAATTATTAAGGACTATACTTCAATATCTGGAGACACCTTGAATATTAATAAAACTGAATTGTTTCCACTAAATGTGTATTGTACAGCAGACATGCTAAGTGGCATTAATATTAACTGGAATTCATCTAGTCTAAAGTTTTTAGGATTCTACTTTCATAATGTAATCACGGGTAATGTTCCACAATGCAGAGAAATTGGACAAATGGTAATTTTTACACTTGTCTTAGAGGGGGGGAAACTCAAAAGCTATTAAAATGGTGATTATCCCACACATATTATACATATTCTCAATGTTGCCTACGTCATTTGCCATACTTTGCACTAAAAGCCTCAATACAATTCTCAATAAATTAATCTGGAACAATAAACCCGCAAGGATTAAATATATAACCCAATAAAATTGGAGGATGGTTTTGGTATTCCTGATTTCCAGAAATATCAGTTCTATTTTTTTAACTGCACAAAGTGTTTCTTGGTTTGCAAACTAGGGTCTTGATCTTCAATCTTCAATGCAACAATGCAACACCACTTACACTAGCTAATGTTGATGCATTATTACGGAGTAAAATTGTCTATTCTAAAAAAGTTGATTACTTTCATCTATTTGTTAATCTAACTCATTTATATTAAACAGCTGTTATTGGTCTCTTGTAACATATATGATGCAAATATTTGTGATAAACGAGATTGTTGGCATTGTAATTTGGGACCTGGAAACAAATGCTTTTTGATTGCACGATTATTTTTCAATTGTGGTCCAATGTATGGGATAGAATTTCTAAAATGTTTTGGATTAGTACTCTTCTAACCTTTGACATTGTCATAAACAAATCTTCTACCCTTGCTACTCCTTAAACATATATGGACATGAAATGATTTGATCTTTTCATTTCATGTGTAATCAAATCCATTACTATGAATTGGAAATCTGCAAACTGCTTATTCCTCCAAGATTGGTGGGATTGCATTTTATATCTAAGAAAAGTATTTACATTTATCTTTTAACAAAACTTAAAAGACCTCGCTAATCAAATCTTTTATATGGAAAACATTGATCGACTTTATTGCGACTTGCTAGCTATAAATATGCATTTTCAATATTGTTAACCAGTATTACATTAGTAGCCATATATATGTTTTCATATTTTAATTTTTTTTTTAGGTTTATTACTATTTTCACTACCTTTTTTATTCTATATGATATGAATGTCAGTATTATGGCTGTTCACCGCAATTTTGCTGATATTTCTTGTATGTCTTATTGTACATGTATCTATAATATTCAATAAAATCTCTCATCTTCAGGTGATGTGTAGAGAGACCTGCCCCGTACCCCAAAATCAGTATGCACACATTACAGTTGGCATTTCACACTATGGGCCTGATTATCATGGTGGTCGGAGGAGCGTCCGACCGCCATCCATGTGAGAATGGAACCGCCTGACATGTAGTTGGCAGTTCCACCCAACAAATTATGATGCAACCCTCATGTAGGGGGTTGGAAAAATGCCTTTTTCTATTGTGGCTTGTGCTGTGGCCTGAAAAAGGACCGCAGCACCAGTCACAATAGAAAAATACATCTTGCAAACATCGATGCACCTTGTGCCTGGCACCATATGGTACCTGGCATAAGGTGCATGGATTTTGGGGGGCACCACATATGCCCCCCCCCTAGCCCTATAGCGGAGGCAAAGGGGACAGGGGCCCTGCCAGGAGTCGGAGCACCATTTAAAGGCAGAGGGAAAGGGACAACACAATCCCTATGGCGGTGTCTCCTCAGGCACCACCCCATTGTAAGGATTACGGTCCGACCAATGCACTGATGGGCTCCTTGAGCCTGTCGGAGGCATCGGTCAGAGGGACCCACCAAGCTCATCATAATGCGGTGGTTGGACTGCTATCCTGGCTATGGGAGGAAGCCACCAACAGCCTGTCGGTGGTGGTCCGCCCGACATCCTAATCGGGTCCCCTATGTTTATTTATTATTAAGGCTTCTGGTTTTATGGTATTTCTGTTCAAAAGATTTCAGTCTGTATTTATTTTTTAATCATTAAAATGTATTTATCGGGTTCTTTTTCACAGAGAAAAGAGGCTGTAGCAAGCATTTTCCCATATTTATTTAAACTTTCAACACATACTACACTGAGTTGTCGATAGATATAAATATATTCAGATATCAACAAAATTAAAGAAGCATATACTCACCTGAATACCTTGCTGATACAATACAATCACTTATTCATGACCCCACCAAGTTTCACATTAACATTGAAACTCTTGACATGGAGCTGAAATATATCACAGTGGCATACATTCAACCTCCTGAGCTATCTCACTGAAATTAAAGCATGTACCCAGCAGCCTTTTACCCCTCTATCCACACAGTTTCCTGATATCATCTAAGGCAGCGTCATTACCTGCTTTCTCCTTCAACAGCAGAAAGATGGACAGATTCACAATGCCATTCAAAACCTAAAAATGCCCAATGATTTATTCTATCTTGCCAAAAGCATACACCATTTTGTATGCATGGCCACATTTATCAAAACAAGCGTGCGTGTCATGGACGACTACTGATATGGTTCTTGTAGCAAGAACCATTTCAGTTTTTTCACAATATTCACATTACTTACAATCACCATGTAGCAAGTACCTTTTCATGACAAAGGACAAGTAAATCTTGTATGAGTGTAGCCAATAGTGACAAGCACCATAACAATTTCTCTGTGTTAACAACAAATTACTTTTATAGCTGTGACTTCGTGCAAAATATGGGCCTGGTAGTACTCTCTTCACTGCTTAGCTTGTTTAACCTGCTGCTCTTCCGGAAGCATTTTTTTGTCCTAGCATTTGAACTTAGTCCACAGAAGACGGTACAAAGTCCTACCACACCTTTTTAAAGAACACTACAACACAGCACAGTAAGAGTTCACTCCCCCAATCAGAATCCTGCTATCTCTCCAGTCACTTGTTGACAGTATCTGTACTTTTTTACCCTGCTCAAGGCTCCACTGGCTTTCTGCTAAGTTCACGCTGTACAACATGCACAGATACATATTACAGCTTCAGTGCTGCCAGTTCTATTATAGTCCTGCCAACTCCAGTTCTGCTCAAGAACAGCCTGCTTAATTATCCTCTAGTCCTGCCATCTCCAGTTCTGCTCAAGAACAGCCTGCTTAATTATCCTCTAGTCCTGCCATCTCCAGTTCTGGTTAAGTCCTGCCTGCTACAATTAAGCTCCAGTCCTATAAACTCCAGACCTGCTTGCTCCAGTTCTAGCCTCACCTAGATCCAAGCAGTCAGTTTTGCTAAAACAGTTCTGCAATTGGAACTTAGCAGCTCGGACTTATTTATACATTCTGGAGGCCATGATCTCTGTAACCAACTTTATGCCTGGGGCAGGCAAGGTGGCGTCTAAGAAAGGTTATCCTTTCCTCTCAGAGGAGAAGAATCATCTCTTACATCCAGCCCTTGAGAGCAGGTTTCTGCAGGGAAACGGAGATAGGGTTTGATTGTGTTTTAGTATGTGTGAGCTACATATTTGGGGCTCCTACACAGGTAGCCCCAACCACATAGTGAGCCCTTTCCCTGACTGCACCACAGTCAGAGGATGCGTGCGACTTTTCAATCCTTGTTGTGTTATCAGGAGACACCTGGCTCCTGCTCCTCCTTGAGACACTGTTGTGTCTGTTGTTTATTTTTATGATTTCCTCTTTCTCATTTTTATTTGGTCTCATTGAATTGTAGTGACCCATGCAAGAGTTTTGCGCTGTGTCTCAGGAGCTGCTGGGCTCGGGTAGTCTTTTTAGATTTTGGATTTAGATTTTAGATTTTGAAGAGAGAAGCGTTTTAGTCTTCTGGGAGGCCGTATCCTAATGTGGTGGACTACAAGCTGGTGCTGCTTTTTTACCATGTCAGAGGGATTCCAGGTGTACCAAAGGTATGCCCATCTGCGCCTACCTGCCCCTCAGCCACGCCCAGCTCCAGAACCCCTGGCTTTCCTCCATCTCAGGGCACCATGAGCTACACACGTTCCAGCCCACAGGCTTGTGTTCATCTTCCCCTCACAACCTACTTTTACTAGGCTCAACCTCCTACCGACGCTCCTTCTCCTCTATCCTCTCTCTCTGGGTGCCCGCCTGCTGCGTGATATTACCAAGCACATGTAAAGCCACCCTGAGTGGCTTTACCTGTGCTTGTAAATATCGCCCCTTGTTACGTAACACTTTGCGTGTTAGGGGAGTGACATGGATGTTGCTGTGGGTGTTCCCATCCAACATCCATGTCCACTGGTGCATTTCCAGATTTACAAGCAATCGTAAATCTGGAAATGCATCAGAATGCTACGCCCCCCTAGGGGTGGTGTAACGAGGTGCAAGGAGGAGAAATGTTTTCATTTCTCCTCGTTGTTTTCTTCTTTCAATGTGTGCTGCACTCTACAGCACGAATTAGAAGAAGAAATCGCCTCAATTGATTGTTTTGTGCAGGAAGGTGGCCCTTCCTGCACAAAAACAATTTTTCCACGACGCAGGGATCCTTGCACCACAGTTTGTGCGCCAGCACAGGAGGAAGCACAGAGATGCTACATATTGTTGTAAATATGTTGCATCCCTGTGCTTCGAAGCTAACGAAGCGCAGCACAGCAAAATAACTCACAGCACCGCACTGCCTTAGTTTCTTGTAAATCTGCAACCTCGGGCTTACCTAGGTCTTAACTTTGCTGCTATCAAATTAATGTCCCCTTGCTCCCAAAACATAGGCTGAATAGTTAGGGGCAGCTGTACAAGCCCCTTGCACCGTCGGTGCATCACGTTGCGTGATGCACCGGCGGTGCAACCTGCTGCGTGATATTTACAAGCTCAGCTAAATCCACCCTGCGTGGCTTTACCTGTACTTGTAAATATCGCCATTTTTCATGCAACACTTTGTTTGTTAGGGTCATGACATGGGTGTTGCTGTGGGTGTTCCCACGCAACACCCATGTCCACTGATGCATTCCCAGATTTAGGAGCAACTGTAAATCTGGAAATGCCTCAGAATGCTATGCCAGCCTAGGGGTGGCATAGCGAGGTGCAATGAGGAGAAATGTTTTAATTTCTCCTCCTTTTTTCCTATTTGAATGCAAGCTGTAGAGGAAGAGGAATTCACCTCATTTGATTGTTTTTGTGCAGGAAGGGGTACCCTCCTGCACAAAAACTATCTCCCCACAAGGCAGGCATCCTTGCACCATGGTGCAATGGTGCCTGTGCCGGCGTATGGCAGCAGTTTGTGCACAAGCACAGGGGGAACACAGAGATGCGACATATTGTAGTAAATATGTTGCATCCCTGTGCTTCTAAACTAATGCAGCGTCGTGCAGTAAAATGACTTGTGGCACCGCACTGCGTTAGTTTCTTGCAAATCTGCCCCCTAGGGCTTACCTAGCTCCTAACTTTGCTGCTATCAAATTAATGTCCACTCATTCCCAAAACATAGGCTGAATATTTAGGGGTAGATTTACAAGCCCCTTGCGCCGCCGGTGCGTCACATTGCGTGACGCATTCACGACGCAACATGCTGCGGGATATTTACAAGCACACCTAAAGCCACCCTGCATGGCTTTGCCTGTGCTTGTAAAAATCACCCCTTTTCACGCAATACTTTGCATGTTAGGGTAGTGAGATGGGTGTTGCTTTGGGTGTTCCCACGCAGCACCGATGCCCAATGATACCTTTCCAGATTTACGAGCAATCGTAAATCTGGAAATGTGTCAGAATGATACGCCCCCCCTAGGGGTGGTGCAGCGAGGTGCAACGAGGAAAAATGTTTTCATTTCTCCTCGTTTTTCACCTCTTTCAGTTTGTGCTGCATTCTTCAGCAAGCATTGGAAGAGGAAATCACCTCAATTGATTGTTTTTGTGCAGGAAGGTTCCCCTTCCTGCACAAAAACAATCTCCCTACAACGCAGACATACTTGCACCATGGTGCAAGGGTGCCTGTGCCGGAGAATGGCAGCAGTTTGTGCGCCAGCACAGGGGGAAGCACAGAGATGCGACATGTTGTAAATATGTCGCATCCCTGTGCTTCGAAACTAACGCAGCACGGCGCAGCAAAATGACTTGCGGCACCGCGCTGAGTTAATTTCTTGTAAATCTGCCCCATGGTATTTTATCACCTCTCACAAAGCAGACGCTGTCTTCTTAAGAGAAACCTGGTCATGAAACCCCTCCACCATTGACATTGCTATCACTGTTCCCAATGGCTACCCCGCCACCTACCAGAATAATGCATTTCGTTTGGGAAAAATGGCTCACAATAATCTATCACTCGCAGCAAACATGCACAATTAATGTCCATGAAATCTCCAACTCTGAGGCACACCCATTGTCCTTGAAAATTAACTCTCAATGCTCTTTCTGTGGATCTCTTATTTACTGGCCTCCTGACCACCTTAAGGCTTTCTCTGCTTCTAACCCCACATATTTTGAAAGTTCAATCCTTCAACCTCATATAAACTCTCCTTCCGATACTTACTTTTTAGTATTGCAAGATTGACTGGCAGAGCTTATTTTCCTCTCAGAGTGTCTCTGTTCCTGCTCAAAACATTAGGATTTTTACAAACATGGCATCTCCTACAGCCAAAATGCCAATCAATTGATTTGGTCAGACCACCTAGCATTTCGGATAAGTTCCCTATATCATCTCCTTTCTCACCGCCCACCATCTCAAAGTAGTGCCGGAGATCCTGGTCAAAGGTGAACCTCCCTAATTACTGCTTTGGGTAGTAAACCCAATACTATCTTAGACTCCTTTCCGTGAAGGTAACTAAGTTCAATGCATGGAATACCTTAGACTTAGGTCAGACAGCACCTATAAAATCTAGCCAGACATTACTCAATGCTTCCCCATGGTATTCAACGGCCTTAGAAAAGAAAAAATGAAATGTAAAAAATGTGAAAACCTCTGAAGAGAAGAATACAATCAAGATGCCAACAACTCTAATATTGGGCAGTAGAACTCTACCACAAATGTATCATTAAGTCACAAGCTCATTTCTTCGCAGACAAAATAATGAATGCTTCCAATTCATCCAAAGACATCCTTGCTATAGTAAAATTTATGTTACAACCCTGCTTGTCAACATGGGGTGACACCTTCCAAAGAACTCTTAGTAAGCCTCGCTTAGTTAAAAAAAAGATATATATAAAGGACATTTACACCAACTTTCCACCGCAATTCCCCTTAAGTCTGCACCCTTTTTAGGTCGAGCCCCGCGCAGCGCGCATGTGCTGCTCTGCCGAGACTTATAGTAAGGAGGCTTCAAAAAGCTCACCACACGCTCGTGCGTGTGGCCTATTGCTTGCAGTTACCCGCACAGGTACCATTTTGGATTATTTTGCCCAGACGCGTGCGCGCACCACTCGTGGGACGCTGCATTCCTTTTTTAGGTCTCGCCTGAGCAGCGGGCAGCAAGACTTAATGTAAGGGGGCTCCAAAAAGCTGACCACATGCTTATTCGTGTGTGGCCTATTGCTTGCGGTTACCCACACGGGAGCCATATGTTTTGAATTATCGTGCCCAGACACGGGCGCGATAATTCAAAACATATGGCCTGGTGCTGGATCTCGCGCGCAGGGGCTTGTTTTAATTAGCAGCAGGGAGCGCGCAGGCTGCCATGTGAGCTGCCTCGTGCAGCTAGTCTCCTGTCAGTACCTTGCGAGACTATTTTCTCAAAGTGCTTGCTCACAAGATACTGACAAACTACGTTTCCCTCTAAATCTAACCGGGAAATAATAATTTTGACTAATTTTGAGGAACTTCCTGGAATGAGCTGACTTTGCCCACCCTTTAGTCAGGAGTGCGAGCCCCCACGCAGCCTACAGTATAACTGCTCACGCAGCTGTAGGAGAGTAATGTCATAAAAAACACCCGCCTGAACAGGGGTTCCTGCAGAGTTTATAGTGATGCGGCACAGGAGATGAGCGGGGGGTCCACTCCCTGTAGTGCTCTCACTAGCACAGATTCAGGAGTGACCACCCTAGTGACTCATTGTAACACAAGCCCCTCCGACATAGGGGGTAAATGCGCCTTCTCTGCCCGGGTTGCTTCTGTGTTTTGCCGGCGTGTTGGGTGCCAGAGTTCATATTTTTCATATATATGTTTATTGTGCAGTTAATTAAAACTATTACAAAAAAGTTGGTCTCTTATAAACAATAAAACATCAGTTTAAAAGGCTGATAGACACTTTTACAAACACACATTAAAATTGCGGAAAAGATCCCCACCCCCGGCCTTAATGGCCCATAGTCCTGTTTCCTCATTTTTGTTTACAGAGATTAGCAGCAGTTCGTGAGATAAAAATTACCCCCCTTGTCAGAGTCTTAACTACAAAGTGAGGGCAGGCAAATAGGTGCAAGTTTAAAGTGCATAGTACCGCATCAACATCTGTTAATTTGTGCAAAGACATCCTATGGTTAGCCGACTGATGCTTTTCCTTGAGGTTTGCATGTGCAAAAATGCTTGAAATTATGTACTTAAAGCGCTGTTCCAGTTATTACGCAAAGGGTTAAAAGGACGTCTCCAGTTCAGTTCTAATCAACTTCTTTGATGATCCGGCGGTAACTGTTTTAAGCGGAGATCAGCTGCAGTTAAAAATTTTACCAGGCAGCAGCTTAGTTGAATGTCTTCACCAGAGAAGCTTGCAAGCACCGCTTGTCTGCACAACCGTATTTGGTTCTTGTTAAAAATAGGTCTGAGTAGTAACCGGCGCTCCCGCATCAGGTCACGGCAAATAGTTATGATATGAACTATGTCCTCCTCTCCTTCCCCACAGAGATGGCACTTTGCAGGCTTCAGAGGGCGCAGCCACGGAGGCAGATGGTATGCAGATGGTAATAAGCCTAACCTGAATTTCAAAAACTTCTCTTTGGTGGTTCTGGAGAAGTTAGAGAGGAGGTAAGCTTGAGGAGTCGCTTTACTGTAAGATTGTATAGTGAGCCAGCCCTGTGAGCGTTCTGTGAAGGCCGCTTTGTCTTGTAAGATAGATTCTTTTTTGATAATATTATTTACAATTTTTTGGAAGCTTGCCATGGTCCCCGACATTGCCCAGAGTTGCCGTAACCCCAACTGGTCCAGTGCAGTGTCCAAAAAGTGTCTAGCTGGGCAGGTGTCTTAAGTTTCTACTTCTCTCCACAAATAGAAGTTTAACATTTCTGGCTGCCCTTTTTTGATCTTCAACCAGGTTTTGACAAAGGCTCCTTTTCTGGCCAGGTCTTGTTTTTGTATCCCGAATTCAAGCCTCATTTGTGCCGGAGATGTATATCCAGGCAGCCCGTATATTATTCTCAGTGCTCTTGCGATGGTGCCGTTCAATGTTTCCGCGTCTCTCCCTCTCATGGCTTCACTTCCATAGGTGATTGATGGAATCAGTTTAGCCTGTATCACCTTGGTCAGAGGGAGAAAGCTTGGTCCAGCGGTCATATTTTTCAGGTTTCTTAATGCTACAGCTGTTGTTAAACCCTTTTTTTTTATTGCCTCGCATTGTGCTTTGTAATTGCCTTTATTGTCAATCGTAACCCTCAGATATTTGTAGTCTTGTACGACTTCAAGCTTGACTTTTGCCAAGTACCAGTTGTATTTTATTTTTATTTTCCGGTGATTTACACACATAACTTTTGTTTTATCTTGATTAATGCTTAGTTTGTTGGTCTCTGAGTATTGAGATGAAATGTCCATCAGGCGTTGTAATCCAATGGGTGTCCGACTGATGAGTACTAAGTCGTCTGCACACAGGAGGTTAGATAGCTGACAGCCTCCTAGCTTCGGGGCATGCAAATTGCTTCCATTAAGTTGAACTGAAAGCTCAGCCATAAATAGATTAAAAAGTGTTGGGGCAAGTACACACCCTTTTTTTAATCCTGATGCTGTGTTCATTTTTTTCGTTAAATGATCTCCTGCCCCCAGTTTTACTTGTACACAGGTGTTACTATGCAGAGGGATTAGTTGTTTTAGTAGCAGCAATGGTATGCCTAGCGTTTTTAGTGTTTATATGATCAAACGCTGAACTGTAATCAATGAAGCAGATGTACAGGAGCTGTTTGATTACAAGGGCAGCGTCTATCATTAATGAGAGGGCGGGGATGTTAGTGGCAGTGCCCATATCTCTACAGAAACCGGTTTGATTGTAGGGTATTGCTTTAATTTCTGTAGCCCATGTTGTTAGTTCTTGGAGGAGTACCCCGGCATAATATTTGGCTTTGTTGTCCAAAAGTGCCACCAACCAATAGCTCTTTGGATCACTCCTGTTGCCTTTTTTATAGATGGGAGAGATTATTGAGCCCCTCCATGACGATGGTACCGTTGATGTCTGCAGGATTCTGTCAAAGATCGGTTTTAAGACTGTAGCCCTAAATTCAGGATCTTGTTTGAATAGTATGGGCGGAATCCCGTTTGGACCTGGAGCTCCTTCACGTCTGCCTTTCAAGATTCCTTTGCAGACTTTGGTATTTGTTATTGTGAAATTCTGTCCATGTTCTACATTAGAGTTTGGCTGGAATGGTTGAATTTCCATTCTTAACGCAGGATTATTTAAGCCAATTTGAGGAGTCTGTTCTTTATTGAAGTGTGGTTCGAGGTAAGTTATCCATGCTTTTTCTGTGACATTGGAGCTGATGCACTGACTTTGCGAGTTAGATAGGGCATTAATCTTCTTCCAAAATTGCGCACTATTATTGTTTTTGATGTCATACAGAAGTCTGGCCCAAAGAGATTCTTCGGCTTCCTTTTTGTTTTGCCAAATACGTTTTTTACGGGTGGCTTTTAACTGCCTCACTTCTTGTAATGCCGAGGGGTCTTTCTTCAACCTCCGTAATGTAAGGTTTATCCACGCTTTTAGCTGTTTTAATTTGGCATTATTCCATAGGTTGGAGCCTGGCCGTGGGTTTTAATGGCACGTTATTCTCCTGTTTCGAGAATGTCCCTTTATATCTCCGTGGTTATTTCGTAGGGCTATTGTAAATGCCTCCAATTATATCGGGGTTGGCTGCTTCCCCTTCTTCCCAGAGTTGTTTTGCAAAGGAGAGGAGGCCTTCAGGGTCGTTGGTGCTGCATTTTACTCTTCTCTCATTGTTGGTATATTCTGAGCAGAGTGTTTTTGCTAGGGGCAGTTTGTATGTTGATGGCTCTTCTACCGTGATTTCCTGGGGTAAATGATCGCTAAAATCTATGCTCCCTAAGCGATAGTTTTTTACTTTTATAAACATGCAGCTAGAGCAGAATGTATAATCAATTGTAGACCTTGTTACTGCGTTGTTAAATGTTGCTGTTTGTGGGCTGTCTCCAGGAAATCTGCCATTTAATGCACGTGAGCCCAGTTGCTCTAAGACCGATAATAGATTTTTTGAGGTGTTTGTAAGTCTTCCGTCTGTGTTGATGTCTTGGGACATTTACTCCCAATCAAATAGATCCTCCTCTGAGTGGATGTCCTCAGCTCTTTTCCTGAGCATGTTTAGGTTGAAGTCCCCTGTGATTATCCAGTTATTTGTTTTCTCTTCTGTTATTATTTTCACCAGTTCCTCCTTTAATTGTTGGCTCCCTTTGTGTTTTTCGCGTGGGTGCAGATAGAGGTTTACAAGTATAATATGTTCTTTACTTGTCTTCCCCTGTAAAGTAATTCGAGTTACTTGCATTTCATTTGGTAGCGTTAACTTGTATGGTAAAGGTTCTACTGCATGAATGCTACTTATAGAGCTGTATGTAGCTAGACCTCCCTTATTATGGCCGAATTTAGCGCTTCTTGTTGCCGGTAGATAAAGCATATTAAAGCCGTGCAATGCCGTTGGTACTTGACTCGATGTTTCGTGGAGCGAAATTATATCAAATTTCTGCAGATAAGATAGCAGTTCTAGATCCGTGGTCTTGTCTCCCAGCCCATTGATGTTCCAGGAACAGATTTTCAGAGAGTTTTTATATGAGGGTGCACCATGCATGGAGTGTCACGGTCTTTCAATGTTGTTGTTTATTGTCCTGGAAACCCTGCCCCACTCCGATGTGAGTTTGCTTCTGTCCAAATGTGCCCTTGGTGCATTATGTTCTCCGTTTCCCCTGTACTCTGTACTCTGTGCTGTTGCTGCGTGCCCCTCGAAGTACTGAGAATGATTGTGGGCTTGGTTGTCCAGAACTAGGGTATTCTTCTTGGCACTTTGATTCGGCCAGTAAGGGATCAGGATACCTTGGTTTTACAAGTGGCCGAAGTTTCATGTTCCATTAGTTAAATCTAGTTTGTTCCTTTAGAACTCTCTCGGCTAGCTCTGATGTAACCCAGACTGTTTTCGTTAGCTCTATTCCTGGACAATCAGGTGATTCTTTAAACTCGACTGACTCCAGGTCAGTGGTTTTTATGTTCTTTAAGGTGTTAATGGACCTAAGTAAACGCAGGATGTTGCCCCTATTTAGTGTGTCAACCCGTCCCTTTGATATCAACTCTGGGTAAAACATGACTGTTGTTGTTGCCCTGTTTGTTGGTCCGGGATATTCTCTGCCACTGTTGAGACCTCTGTTAACGGTGATGGCCCCCGTGATGGTATGGTCGGGCCGAGTAGCTCGCTGTTGCTTGCTGAAGCTATCTCTGTGCTTGAAGCTGGCATTATAATTATCTCCCCCTCCTTGCAGATGCTGCTCTGTGGGGCTGTTTTTTTTTTGCCTGCTGGCTCCGTCGGCCCTTTTATTGATTATGTTGCTAAGCCTTGTGTTACCTTGTTAAGTGCCCATTCCTTTATTGTTATTGATGGTTCCCCTGTTTTCCCCGATGTCTGCTCCAGTCCATCAATTATTAATTCATTGGCAGTTGTTCCCTCAATATTTTCTAATGCTTTTTCCTGGATTGGTCTCTTTTTCTCTTCCCGACCCGGTAATGTGTCTTCTTCCTCCCTACTAGAAGAGACTTGTTGGTCATCCATTGGTGCATCCCGGGGACTATAAATTCCATCCATGCTGTGCGGCAATGCCTGTGTGGGTTTTTGGTTTTGCCCCTTCCTCCTTTGTTTTCTCCGCTGTTTGGAGGATAATTGTGCACCTTCAGTCGGTAACTTTTTCCAGGGGTTTGCTGGGTTGCAAGGTGTTGCTCGTCAGGGGGTGCTGTTGCTCCTTGGCTTGGTGCACAGTAGTTTAGCCCTGATATGGGTAAGTCCCCATCCTCACAAAGTTGCCCGCCATCTGGGGTCTGGGCCACAACTGCAGTTTGCTTAGCCTGAGTCTTGGGTCTTTGTACTGCAATTCGGTTTGTTGTTAGATGCCTGCCGATGCTGGTGTGGGCCATGCCCAGCGCTGGTTGGGCTGGCACTGCTTTCCTTATATCAGCAAGGAGGTTATCCAGTGCTGATGGTAATGTTGCTAGCTTATCCACACTGTTTATGCAAAAGCAGCTGGCCTTGGCAAATTGTGTGTCTGACTGTGGCGTCTTGATCAAATTATTGAGGTCTGCCAGCTTAGCATCAATGCTAGCAACAAAGATGGAAAGCGAGTTGAGGACTGACAACTGGAGGTCCATCTTATATGATTGATAGTGCAATGCGTTCACAGACATTTGCATTGTATGCAGCAGAGTGGACCAGATATCATCTTTGTCTTGTGTTTTGTCCTTTTCGATGTTAGGTTTCGGAGAGCTATTATTTCTTCTTTCTGGCTCCCCTCCGGTGGCAATGGAGTATGACGCGACTAGTTCCTCCCATTCTTCAGGTGTAAGATATGATGACTCTGGTTCAATTTCTTGAGACATTAGTGGTCGTGTTGGCGCCCGTTGTGTGTTACAGTTAGGTTGAGCGACAGTGCCGAGGCCATATTGATTTTTAGATTGTCCCCAGGTTGGATGAGCGTGCTCATCTTGTGCTACTGATGCTTGTCCGGCTTCGATGTTTTTTGTTAGATTATAGGAGTCTTCGCTATCTGCTTTGCTCAAGTTAGCCGTGCTCATTTTGGCCGTGCACGCCTCCTTGTGTTCACGTGTCCCAAGTCTCTCTGGTGAGTCCTGGCCAAGAGAGCCCGAAGAGAAAGGGCTATCATTGGGACTATCTTCCGTTTTAGCCTTTAGCGGCATATCTAGTTGCTGTAAGGACCCGTGAAGAGCTGTGCTGTGCTTTTGTTCTTTTAAAGCTTCCACCTCTCCTCCCAGTTGCTGTACTCCCTCTGCAATTATTGCTCTACGGCTCGCCGCCTGTCCAGACGTGCAATGCCTGTGTTCGTCATCTATTGTGATGTTTATAGGCAGGGCTATCTCTAATTGGCTCAGGTCGTCATATCCTAGGTGATCGTTTGCCGCAATTCCTTGAGTCTGGCCCCGACTGCTGCCATTGCTGCTGTTGTGCCGACTGGTATACCGATTGCTGTGCCTTGAGAGGTTGGAGTGGATCGGGAAGGTTAGTTATTTTACCGCTATCTAAACACAGTACCGGCCCGGCGTCCTTTATGAATGAAAATTTTGTGTAGATTTTTGGTTGGTAACTTAACTTGGGCAAGTTAAGGTCTCTGCTTAAACGACTTGCCATCCCGCTTGTTGAGGGTTCAGAGCTGGTAAAAAGCGGAGAAATCAAATTGGAGACTTCGTCTTTTATCCTTGTATGTGCTTCAACACTTAGTTTTTCCAGGGTTGATATCTGATACCCCGCTCTCTGTGAGCCTCTCTGGGCGCCCCTCGTGACAGGGCGGAGGAGGGAGGCGTATCGGAAGCGCGGAACCGGTCTAGTAACGGCCTTAGCCGGAGATAAGCATTGCTCGAGACCCGGGGGATTGAAGGCTTGAGGACTTGCTGGCCGGGTGCAGAGACTCCTGCTCCGGCGACACCTTGAAGAGCAACACTCAATGGCCGAGAGCAGAAGCTCCGGCTCCCGGAAGCAGCTGCCGGCTGATGAGTCCTGCAGAAGTAGAAGCGAAACTGTTGCCGATCAAACTTCGGTCCAAGGGGTCTAAGTATTCTTGGTGGGGGCTGCGCCGAAGGGATGGTAGGGTATTAGGGAAGAAAAAGTTCTCCAGATCACATAGTCATGTGAAACAAGGCTCTGGCAACTCCTCAAGGTGCTCTTTTCCGGCCCTCAGGAACAGAAGAATATCCTGTATCCTATACCCTGTATCCTGTATTCACGTTGGAGACGCGATGCTGCCGGCTCCTGCCGTGCGTCTTTGGCTTGTGTGCGCTACTTCGCCTGTAGGGAAAAAAAAAGAAGCTCTAGGACAGGCTCATCTGTGCTTCACTGCGTGCTCCTTGATGCTCTTTGGAAATAGGGCCGAGGTTGAAGGTTGTGGCGCCTTCCTCTGTGCACAGTGCACTGTGCACCCTGAGCCACCTGCTATAAGTTGTCGCCCGTGTGCAGGGGCGTCTTCTGTCCAGTCCGGGTTGGTTGATGCTTTGGAAGCTTTAGGACCACGCTGTGCCAGCCGCTACTGCTGCCCACCTCCCATTGTTGCAGCTCATATGTGGAGGGGCAGGGGGGTCCGATAGAGCTGGGAAAAGTGGTTGTCTGGCTGCCTGACTGCCTGGCTGATTTGGGTGGGTTGGGCCAATTCGGAAGAGGCAGGAGCGTCCGCACCCCGCAGCACCCCTCGGCTTAATAGGGGGTCAGCACTCTGGTGCGGCCGCTCAATCAGCGGTTCCGTCGTGGAACCCCCCGGTGTGCTGTAGCCGGTGGAAAATCAGCGGGGAGCGGGGATCAGAGCCTTAGCAGTTTTCAGCGCCCTCCCGCTCGTGTCCTCCTTGCTCCCGCTCGCTCACGCTGGTGCCGCGACCAGCACAAAGACGTGGCATCTGGATTCAGCCGCAGAGTTCAGGCGGCGCTGCCAGGAGCCTGCTCTGCTGTCTCTGGCGAGGGCCTGCGAGGCTGGAAGGTGCGGGAAGAGGAACTGGGCTCCGTCGGCGGCATCCGTCAAGTGCCTACCGGCAGTGAGGCATCCATTTGTCTCTGTGCGCACCTCCTCCCGCAGATTGAAGCCTTTTTATCAGCTGTGTCAGGTTCATTATTCAGGAGGCGATTAGTAACAGTCAGTGCTGTTTAAGCCATTCATCTGCTCAAAACCCAGCCCGTGCCCCCTCCCTCCTCTCCACCCTCCAAAGTCCAAGTCTCAGGGGGGAGAAAAAGAACCAGAGGGAAACAAATCCTTGACACATGCTCCTGACGCCAAGACGAAGTTTGTCTCGGCGAAATGCAGCGGAGTTTGATGATAGTCAATTACTGGCGGCCTAGGTGGGATATTTCCGAACAATAAGGCGGGTGATGCCAGGCTGCTCATTTCCACAGAGCAACGCCCTGTCACCCAGTGGCATCCTGCCCGTACTTACGCCTCGCTCTCCTCTAGAGTGCCCCGCCTCCCATAGAGTCCTAACATGAGCATATTGTACCTGTACTGGCGCCACTCACCAAGGGGTAGGGCCTGCACCACTGATTGAATAGGATACTAAAATGCAGGTGCTGCCATGATGCATGTTTCAAATTGTGTGCCATGCCCTCTGCCCATCTCTTGCTTGACTTTCAGTTGTGAGGCGCAAAACTGGATTATAGGGGCAGGCACCAGGACCGATTTTCAAGAGGGCAACAATCAAATATCTGCAATGACATCTTCATGAGAATCATGTAGAGACCTTGTTCACTGTCAAAATCTGGCATGGATCTGACCTTTATGGATCACAATTAGACACCCATGGTCTACGTGAATCTCAGACCTTGCTTATGAAGACTTGGGACTCCATTGTGCATGTAGAGGACACTGGACAAATCATCAAAGAACCAGTATCATCTTCATCTGCTTCCAAGACAGAGTCCTGGTTCTTGGGTACCGGGGTCCCACTTGGGATCGGACTATGCTTTGGATCATTCTATACTTATCAAGAAGCTGTCCAATGCGCTCTTCAATGGCACATGCAGGTTCATAGCATTTCTTTAAAATGGGTTTCTTGATGCATGAGAGTTTCACTCTCTTGGTGGTGCAAAAGATTTCTAGAAAAGTTTCTGCGAGGGGTTTAAGAGGTAGCAGGACAATGGCGCTCAGGCAGGTAACCGGTAGAGTGTGTATAGAAAATGAAGAACAAGTGCTTCACGGTGCAACCAGGGCAGAGGAAAAACCCTAAACCTCTGAATGAGTTATGAGCCAAAGGGCCCAAAACACTGGAACCAAAAAGCAAGTCCTGGGCACACGTAATAGATAAACAGTTATTACAATAGTGAAAATTATAAGGAGGTCGACACCGGTAGTTCCATGAAAGCTGTTTTATGTAAGGAGTTTGGTGAAAAGAGCAACGCCAGCCGACACGTGTTTCATCAACAGGTCACTGCCCGTGACTCTTCAGGGCTGAAAAGGCGTACAATTGAACATTGAGAACCGGTGAGAAATCCGACCCGGTTAACGGGTAATATCGGGAGCCGGAGGTATGGCTGTCGAAAATTGCAAAGGTAATACGAGCGGGTGCGTCCGTGAATACGCTGGGCCTGAGAATGCAGGATCCAGCCTGTGCTCGTCTCGGAATGAGAATGGGAGGTCCCATTCTCATTCCGAGACGAGCACAGGCTGGATGCAACAACCTCAACTGTTGCATGGCTATACACTTATAAGGTCCCAAAGGCGAGACCTATTGGCTATGCCAATGCATGTTCCATCTTCCCACCTACCTTTCTCAAAATCCTGCATTGTCTCAGTTCTCAAAGATTTCCCTCTTCTGCACAGGCTACCTTCAGGATCCCCCGACGATCCTTGTCCACCCCACATTCTCAAACTGGGTAATGGGATTATAACCCCACATGTATGCCAGTTGTTTAATTTCTTACTTACTTAAACTTTAGTTACTGAACCATGGAAACACACCAAAGTTATTTCTCTTCTCGAAAAGCATGTGGCAGATCCGCTGGCCCTCTCTAAATACCAGTTCATGTCCCTTTTGCCACATGCCGCCAAAGCCTTGGAAAGAATAGGAATTGTCAATCTCCAACTTTCCAACTTTCTTAAAGTCAGGCTTTAAAACAAGATATTGCACCAAAACCGTGCTTTTAGCCAGCACAGACCAAATCCAAGCCATTCTTAATGAAAGGAGGTTGCCTGCCCTTACCCTTTTCTGCTTCTCTGCTGCCTTTGACACCGACTCTCACTTTATCTTGCTGCAACAGCTTCAAAACCTGGGCTGCATACAAGTCAGTCTTAAGCTGACTGGCCTCTTTTCTCATTAATCGATCATAGTCAGTCTTGCTGTCATCTTTTCAATCCGCTTCTTACCTTATCAATTGTGGTGTCCATCAGGGCTTATCCTTCAGCCCTACATTGTTCAACACTTATATGGCATGGCTCGCTCAACTAGTGCTCAGCTTCACTATAATATCCTATGTTTACGATACTCAATTATTCATTATCATTAGGGAGAATTTCACCAATACCCAACTTAATTTCAAAAACTACCTTGTGGCAGTTGCTTCCTGGATGCACGATGCTGCTAAAAAGGGTGCCTGTGTTGTAGGTAGAAGTGTACAAGCAATGATGATGAGAACTTAAACCTACAAAAATGTGGCAGTTCCAATTCGTCAACGTTACCTAAATTGCATGAAAGAATAAGCCTTCTGGGTAAAATGCTGGGAAAACCTGTCAGAGTCTGAATGACCATCGTGATGCGAGCTTTGGAATTGCTTGTACACTTCTGAATCCATATGACTTAAATGTCCTTGAGCTAATACACAAATAATGACTATTATGTTGCTCAGCATTATTAGAAGATTCTAATTTAACACCAGGCTAAAGACCATTTCTTTGAGTGGTTATATCTTACTCACAGAATGAAAATTTGCCAATCTGGTACATAGGCTTCATGTATGCAGTACTGTAAATTAACAGTACATTGTGCGATGGAAGGTGTGTATGAATGACAAACTGCAAATACTGTCCTGACCTCACATAAACACAAGAATACTGCTTGTATATTGTACCACAGAGTATGGTGGGCGACCCGGCAGCCACGTCAGTAGAGGCTATGTTCTCTACTCTTCTGGTGGAGGACTACTCGCCATATTTAGAGATCTCTGCTAGCAAGATGGGGATTTCTGTGCCTTTAGGTGAGTCACTGTGGCTCTGCTGATGGCACTGATCTTTGTCCAGGGCAGGGAATATTTGTGATAGTCAAGGGTGGGTGATTGTCCAAATGACCTGACAGCACTGTAACAAACAGGTCTTATTGTTCAGGGTTTTTGTGTTAGAGCCAGATGAGGATCTGCAGATGTAAATCCTGACCTTCTCTTATCTCAAAATAGAGCTAATGGAACCACATGTTTGACAGGGTGGGAGCACCACTGATATGTGGTGGTGCTTTTGCTTCGCCATCCTCAAAATGAGCCACAGAACAGTTTGGTTATTCAAGCTACATAAATAGGAGATGTTTCTTTTCAGTAATCTGGAGAAGAAACATCTCCATTCAAACACCCAGAAAAACAATTAATGAGTTCACAATGCAGCAATTCAGAACTACAGAATGCTTTCTAACCATGGATCAATTTATGAGAATAGGATTTTTTTTTTTTGATTTTTTTTTATATAAGGAGAAGGGAAGGTATGTAGTATCTTACCTGTAGGCGAATGCTTCTCTGGCATTCTTCATCAGAGTTCTGTGTTGCCTGGTGATGACTTATCTGTGTGTTGTGTTATAAGAATGTTTATGGTTGAAATGTTTAATACAGTTGGAGAAGTTTTGAACAGGTGGAGCTTCTGCTTCATGCTCCACAACCGTGTAGCCAACAAATAAACTTCACAACTTACCTTGGCTCCAGCGTTGTTACTACAAATATGTTGCGTCTGTTGGCCAACTACTGTTTGGAATTGCCAGCATTTTCTACACTTGTTGCTTTTTGTTTCAGTGCTGAGTTTGGTCTTCTTACCCAGTAAGTTGACATAATAAATTGGCAGGACTGCACCTCACAGTCCAATAAAATAATCTTCATTATTGTGTTTTGGGTGTAATCTTCTTTTATACTCTTGGTTGTGATGATGAGGCTACAAGACATTGGGAAGATATGTTAGGGTGATCTTTAATTATAAAATGTTGAGAAACAAGGTATAAACAATGTTCCGCCCTTATGTGCTTTCCAGTCGAAACGTGCTTCTCTCAAGCGGCTTAGGTTCGGGACCAGGAGCTCTATCAAGGCTAAATAAGGGTCAAAACATTGGTTTACGTTGTCAATTTAACATGAAAGCTTCCTCTGGAAAAATCAGCGTTTTAGTTCATATGGACAAGGTGCTCGGATCAGAAGCCATATCTCATTTATCATGTGGATGATCATAGAAAAATATACTTACAAGACAAGGATAAAGGGCAGCCACAGGGAAGGCAGGAGCTCTTCTACCAGCATGATTATTAATGGGGAAGAAAGTAGTGTCATAGTAAAATAATATTAAAGTACCTAAAAAATTCATAATGAAAAAGACAGGAATATTCCATGTCATAATACCAATAGGCATCTATTTTCCACGTTGAATTCCAAGAGTACAGAGAAAACAATCCTTAATTTGGAAAAAAAACATTAATACGTTTGGTGGCCAAATTTTCTTATGATCCAGCTATGAGTGGAGTTGAATGCTAGGTTTATCATATGCTAGTTTTGGTTCCATCTAATGTTTCTGTCTTACATCTGACAATTTACTATGAAAGCTTTCTCTAGACTTACCTTCTCTTTACATCACAATTGCCATATTCTTTTACACCCTTGCTTTTTCCACTTGTCACTCTTACCCTACCTTTCTTTTTGTTCTTCTTTCTCCCCTTTCTGCGTTTCTCTCACTTCCTCTAGGTCAAAGTCTGAAGATGAAAGATAAATTACAGTCCTCAAACATGAGAGGCTGTAGCATGCACAAGCAACGACCATTGCAAATTAAGCACTGAGAAGAAACATAGACACTGTAAAGACACATCTAATCAAAAGATATCTAAGTCAAAGAGCCAGCAGTTTGAGCAGCAAAGTTCATGGCATATCGCTCTTGACTTGCGCAACCACAGTACTGTTGGCCGTGTCATAATTAGATTAAGCCAATGGTGCTCATATCCAGAGTTGTCATTGGATCACGTACATATTTTAACCTTCGATCTTTGCCAGACCCAGGTTCTTATAAAACAGCAATCATTCTTTGTTTATAGGAGTCAAGTTCAACTGAGGCCAGATAACGTGGCCATCGAAATGCGACAGAGTTCCAATGCCATCGAACCTTCAATGAGCTAATAGTGGAGTGACTGGGGTGCTTGAAGGTGATCTAATCAATCATTGCAGAAAGGTAGTATCTGCAATTACCAAAGGTGACAGTTTAAGATTAGCCAATCACTGAAGCCATATAATCAGCGGCTCCCTTGGTCTGATATACCTACTGTTAGTAAATGGTGCTGTCACCAAAATTGGCACTCAGCCTCTTTATGATATGCGTGCAGTGAGTCAGCATAATAGAGCTACGCTTATTTGGAATCATCACTAAAGCAAACAACCAGGTAAACAAGAAACAAGAATTCTCTTTCTATGTCATTCTTTTTTGAGGCGATGCTTACCTTAAATGATTCGTGCGCTCAATGTGTAATATATTTTGTCTTAGTTTAGTCAGAACAAGATAATGGACCCCACAACAGTTTGAGAAGGTCTAAATATATTGGTCCATCCCATTTGTGAACTAAAGCGTCATCGTCGGCTAAAAAGCAGTTTATACATATGTTTTGTCCAGTTTAGGATTATCTGCAAACCAATTAGAAAGTAATTTGATTAATCAATTACTAAAGAGACAAAATTAACCTAGAGCAAATACTCCACTGTTAAAAGAAAAATCATTCATTGTTTTGCCACAGTTGTCACACTAGTTTCACCTGACTAAGGCTTCTTGAAGTGTTTTAAGGAATGGTATTAGATATGATGGCATGTCCTACTTCTTAAGGACCTGATAGCAAGGCTGGGCCCTTTTACAGAGTATGAATACAATTGAATTCAATTATTAATTTATCACATAATCCCGGTCTCTGCGCTAGGATCTTCTTTCTTCCCGAGATGGATCTTTGAACATTGTGTTAGGAGTCAAGGAGCAAAATGTAACAGTTCGAATACATATCTCATCAACAGTTTAAGTTCAGCCAATGATGAGATTTGTGATATGTTTTTAAAACCTTTTCTCCCATTAAGAGATTAGTAAAGGTTGTTCAGTTATTTCATCTTTATTTTAGTTAGTCTGTAAATCACTCAAATTTACAGAAATCTCATCAAAAGGAATAGTTAAATAAAGCATCGAATATTTCATTAAGAGTGTTCCATAAAGAGAAAAGTCCCTATTCTAAAGGTTAAATACTGAGTTTTAGGTTAAAAGAACCCATGAAGAGCGAGGTCAGAGGAGAATTAAGCATCAAAGCCAAATTAGAACAGCAGAACTTCCCATAAAGAGTATTTCATAAGACTCATTTGAGTCTTAATAAATCCAAATAGATCAGCATATATTTGTGGTAGCAATCTGTCAATAATCAAATAGCAAAGAGAGGCAAAAGGGAAACAGTGGCAACAGTAGTCACAATGTCAAGGGAAAAGGGACAAGCGGTGCATCCACCAAGGAACATTCACTAATATAAAAGTCAGGAAAACATGTTAAAAACATTGGACCAGTCTTCTTCCTCCATGGACCAATAGGATGGCAGCATTCTTCAGTAAGCACGGTCAGTTCCTTCATTCCCATGAAAATACATGCAGCTGAAAAAACTTTATCACATGGTTAGCTACAGACAGTCTTGTGTAGTTAGATTCTGGAAACATAAGGCTTAGTTCCCATAGGCATTTTAGCAAAGGCTGACCTTGTACATCGCAATTTGTTTCACTGCAAGAACAATGAACTACTAACTAGAAAGGCAAAATCACTGTTAGGTAATGCATTCCATTTATGGCCCTTTCGCCCCTTTTTTTTAACCTATACTTGCTACCTTTGATTTGGTCCTTGCGCAAAAGAAGAGTCGAAACATTCAACTATGCTGATGACCTCCAGCTGGTGTTTGATATTGACTCCTCTAACACATCAGTATCCAACTTTCAATCTACCATGAGCTTTATCAGCGAATGGATGTATGCCAACCAATTGAAACTTACCCCAATAAAACTGAGCTGACCCTAACTGGAGGAACTGCCAACCCGTGGAACTCTAACTTCTGGCCTCCCCTCCTAGGTAGTCCCCCTCACCCAGTAGGATCTGTAAAAAGCCTAGGGGTTATAATCAGCAACGATCTTTCCATGAAACCCCAGATCAGCGCGGTGGTCTCTGCCTGCTTTTTCCACCTATGCAGAATCCGTAAGATCTGCAGATTCCTGACTACCGAGGCTCTGACCCTAGTCACCTTGGCCCTGGTTACCTCCCGAATTGATTATGCCAACTCACTCTATGTTGGTATTCCGGCATATCAACTTCATCGTTTACAACTGGTACAAAACCAGGCAGCTAGGCTTATCCACCACCAACCCAAACATCAACATGTCAGTCCTCTGTTGAAGAGATCTCCACTGGCTCCCGGTGTCTAAATGCTGTGCCTTCAAGCTGGGCTGCACCATCTTTAAAGCCCTCGCCGGGAATGGCCCAGCATTCATCTCCTCAAGGATTCAGCGCTATATCCCCTCTCGTGAACTGCGCTCCTCTCATCTGAATCTGCTTACCAACCCCGCCTTCAAACGTAAAAAACACGGAGGTCTCAGATTCTCAGTCCTGGCCCCTCAATTCTGGAATTCACCTTCTGCTGGACTGAGGTCAGTAACCTCCTACGCTCAGTTTAGAACACTACTCAAGACCTTGTTGTTCTCTCAGGCATATGAGTAAAAGCATCTGTTTTGCGTTACTGTCGCCCTCCCGCTCTCAGCGCCATGAAACCGCTTGGTGTACGTGCGCATAATAAGTAACTTTAACATAACGTAACATTTAATACGAACAAGAATTATTGGCTATAATGCACAAGTTAATCTATTCAAACGTTCAATGAAAACATGAGCAAATAGGAAGTTGTTTACATCTACAAATAAAATGTTGCTTATAAGGTAATCCATTTGTTAAACCAGAACATTTCTGCAGTTATGATGAGCATTTCTAAGCATGTCACTTTAAGATCAAACTTCTAATTCACTTTATGCACATTTCAGCGATATTAGGTTTGCTTCTAGTTAAAGAAACTTGCTTCTTAGCTATTCTTTGGCTTATATGGATAACTATGGCTGCCTACTACAAATCAGCACCTTATAATTGCGTGTCATTTTAACATTACATTTTTCATTTGTCATTGCACATTTTAGCTACTAAGCTAATTAATTTTCATGTTAATTAATAGACTTTCTCAGACACTTAAACATTTTGTATGAGCAATATAGTCAAACCATAAGAATATATCACACAGAGGATGTACTTCTCAGCCACTACATTTATTTTTCCTTGTACCACGCCTACTTTTAATTGGAAGTGCCTGGCTCCCCTTTTATAATGCAGGTTGCCGTCTTTACTCCCCTCCAACCACCTGTTGCATTTCACTTCATTACCTGTTCACACAGGGTGATTGCGTCACAGCAGTCGGCACAGCCCTCTCACCAGACACACCAGCAGCACACAAACGGCAAGCTTGTCCAAGCCTGGACTTGCCTAGGCTGCTCCTTGTGCCAAGGACTCTGGCTGTCCTGGCATTCACTCTAAGAAGCAACTTTTCATTTCCGCTGATCAACTTCACTTGCTTCATATATCAGGTGTGTTCTGCCCACAAAGTCTCCAAAGTTGTTTAGAGTCACATTTCCTCTTTAAGTGCAACTTGTGTTGTTTCTGCTTTCAATCTCTATGCAATATCTCTTGTCACCCAAGCCAAAAACACTTGCGAGGATTAAAGATCTAACCAACACTACTGCTCTGCCCCCTGGCTAACGGATATCTGATTAATGTCAGATCGCTCACCCAAACAAATGTAAATCTATGGGCCAGATTCACATTCTGGAGGCCCGCAGTTGTGGCAGGGAGGTCTGCACTCATGGCGGGACCTCCATTCAACA
This sequence comes from Triturus cristatus, assembly GCF_964204655.1. Taxonomy (NCBI): domain Eukaryota; kingdom Metazoa; phylum Chordata; class Amphibia; order Caudata; family Salamandridae; genus Triturus; species Triturus cristatus. The sequence goes on along the minus strand of NC_140583.1, from coordinate 577,090,724 downwards.
CTTACCCATTGTGGAGGTCCTGCCATGAGTGCATGGCCCCCGCCACGACTGCGGGGCCTCCGCCACGAGTGCAGAAGCCCTTAGTGAATCGGCCCCTTTGACTTTATTGACTCCCACAATGTGTTATTTCCTACCAAATCTTGGCTGTGGGAATCTTCTGTCCCATATTTAGCAGCAGCTATCCCTCCTAATTATCTCATTGGTCCCTGAGACCACCCGAGCATAATAGGCAGCAGCCCAATAGGATTCCTGGTCCCTGTCGACATCCAGTATTTGCCCGGCATGCAGCGCAAGTGAGGAAACTGAGCTGCATTTTATATTTTTTTGCACAGGCCATACTGAGCTCCGCAGAAAGTGGATCATTCCGATCTGTAGGAACATGGGCTTTGTAAGGTGTCATCAAGCCTTTAGAATTCTCAAGAGCGAAACGGCCGCACACATTGTCTTTGCAGTGGCAAAATTCTTGGGGGCTTTCTGGCATAAACGGAAAAAATACCTAAAAATGTCAACCTGATTTATGTATGTAATTAGTATGTATTGGCTGTTTGGATGCATTATTTTTAAAGTTTTTATCCATTGTTGTCAATGTTTTATATTGTTTTTATGTGCTTTTATGGATTATTCCGAAATAAAGTTTTCTTGAATTGAATTGAATTGATTCCCATTTGCATTGAAATTCAATCCCACCATCCCTCTTACAGGTGCCTTTATCTATCGACCTCCTGAGCTCAGAACCGATTTCTGCAAAGCCTTACCCTCTTTTCTGGAGCAGTTTTTTTCCTTAAATATGGCGAATTTCAAATTATCACCGAGAACCGATTGATCCCTCAGATACTTTAAATTTGATGGAATCTATGAAAGTGTTGGGCTTTCAACAACTTTTCAATTACTCCACCAGCTGGGCGGCTAATATTCTTGATTCATTTTTTGTTCATTCAATTTCTTTTCAGATCAAAGACTCCCTTGTCCTCTGTTGTCTGGGTAAAAATCAGTACTCTTTTCTGTACTCGTCCCCCTGAGTGGCCACAAAATATTCCTTGACCATTTTTCGACCAAAATCAACCAATGAACCTAACTAGCGCACACAAAAACACTTCTCTGTCTCTCAATGAAGCCATTGCCTCCATCCCAACAAGCTTTAATACTTAGCTGAAGTCTGACCTGAATACTAATACCCCTTCCCATCAAGGTCACAAAGGAATATTCTATTGTCCAATTGGTTCTTGAACAGCCTCCAGTCAACCAAATGATAATGTTAAACTCTGGAACACCACTAGAGAAAGTCTTCTTATTTGGAGGCCACATCACAGTAAAGGTCTGCATCAGTAACTACAAACAATTGATATAGCAAACAGAGCCTCATGCTACTCCAACAAAATTGAGGTGTTTAAAAACCTAATTCCTGACCTATTCACTATAGTGAGAAATCTCCTTAACCTATCAGTGATTAACAGCATCACCTCTCTCTATCTCAGTCTTTTTCTGACAGCATAGCTACACTTTTTAAAGAAAAGAGAGAGAAAATATATTAGAATTTTATTTCCCTTCCCATAAAAGACATATCCTTACTTTTCACTGAGATGTTCAACTCCTCTACATGTACATTTATAATTGAATCTGCTACACCATCTGAGGACCTGGTCATGACTTTGATGCATCGGTGCCCTTAATAAGATATTTATTATTTCTTTGCATGCTGCTCTAGGCCCCACTGCCTGGAAGAAGGCCACAGTAATAAGGCTTCCAAAAAAAACTTCTGCACACTCTGTCCACCTAACTACAAATCTGTGTTGTTGCTTCTTATACCTGTTAAGAGCATAGAGGAATAAGTCAATTCTGAACTGCTGTCAAACTAGCTGGAACAAAAGGACTTTACTATGTCCAAATAAATCAGGACGCAGGCCACCACACAACATCAAAGCTCCACGGCTATCAATGGTGGGTGATATAAGACCTATCTTGGATCGTACAATTCTGCTAGCCTGGTCCTATTAGATCTATATGTGAACTTCACAACATTTCTTATATGGTGTTCATCTTCCACCTAGCTGAATTTGGTAACTGCAAACGTGTCTGAAATGGATCCATTTGTTCTTGTCGCTTAGAACTCAAATGGTAACTTGTCCCCTTTTCAGTCCACTCTGGTCACCATACAGAGTAGAGCACCTCAGGGACCCTCCTTGAGTATGACTCTGTTTAATTTAAAAGTCTTTTAACTAGCCATCTTAATCAGATCTTTTAAATTCAACATTGTGGCATATGCAGATGACACCCTAATCATTGTGTCTATCTCAGAAAACCATGTTCAAACGTAAACAAACTTTCGACAATGTATGACTGCTGTTGCTAGATGGATGAGCCTCAACTGTCTCAAACTAAATTGTGAAAAGACGGAAGTACTCATGCTTAGTAAACTATCCTCACTCTCGGTATAATTGTAGTGGCCAGAAGAGCTCAGACTTTCCAGACTTCACGATCTTCTGCTAAATACCAAGGTATGATCTTTGACAATAAGCTCTCCTTCTCTGGCCAAACCAGTTGCATGACTTCCACCTGCTTCCAAATACTTTGCATGCTATGTAAGAATGTTCCTTTGCTTCGCACTTCCTCTTGTAAAACTGTTGCTCAATCTCACATATCCTCCTGTATTGATTATTGGAGTGGACCCAGACCAGGCCTCGCGGACGGTCGTCGCTGTAGCGCAAAGGCCCTGTCGGACACCACAGGCGGGCGGTGCAGGAGCTTTGCATATGCGGTGACTACGGTCTGTCGATGCTGTGCCATGAAGTGCAGATCTTGTGTTGGTGGTCGTCATTGGTGATCACTGCAGCGTGAAGGGTCAGGCTCACCAGAGCTTAACATTGGCAGGTAGCACAGGTGGCAAGATCTTGACCCAAATGGACCTGTTTGCCGATATGAAGAGCCCAAAACTTCAGGATTTCTACTTTTCTTCTAGGAAGAGCTCAACTGATGCCATTTCAACGGCCCAGAACTTGGGAGGCACCTCTTGCGGATCAGGAACTCACTCCACCAGAGGCCAGCAAGGCTGAGGAGGGTCCAGTTGCAGATCCAGGAAGGTCCAGTGCAGCAGGTCAACCTGGCAGTTGCCTTTGGAGGTTGTTTTGTCCCTGTAGCTCAGAACAAGCTGCCAGCTAAGTAGCCCTTGGAGTCACTCAGGTAGCCTGGGATGAAGGGTGCAGGTTCAGTCTTTCTTCTCAGACAGAAAGGCAGGCCTCAAGCAGCAGAGCAGTCCTCTGACAGCAAGGAGTCCTGTAATAGCCACAGGTCCAGGAGTGTACTGAATATTGGATCTAAGGGTCCTATTGTTGTATCTGGTACTGGCTTTGAAATGGGAGAAACATCTGGAGTTTTCCCCACCCATAGGTGTTTGGAATTTCCTGACTCTGTCATGGTCCCAGTCTGACTGCAGTCACAATAGGCTAGTGTGAAGTCCTCTGTGTATGAGATGAGGCAGAGTCTTTGAACTACAAGTAGAATTGTGCACAGCTCCCCCCATCATGCCTTGGATGACCCAACCTGCCAGCACCCAATCTCTCTATTGTATGGCTGTCTGGGAGGCATACAAAAAGGCCAATTAACCTAGGCATGTGACCCAGGAACAGGCTGCACCAAATGGTTAGGACAAGAAAATGCCAGCTTCTAAAAGTAGAAGCGACCAGGGTTTGGACTCATAGACAGCAAGGCAGAGCCACAAATAGAACGATAAACAACAAAACGCCAATGCTATTGTGTGCCTTATTTCAAGTGAATCATGCATGCCAACAGGACCTGTTGGATTCCAGACCTTTTGAGTGTTCTGTATAAGTTCTAAAATTTGTAGAATTGTGGATAACTGATTTGGAAATGTATTCACCTTAGGTCTTGTTGTTTTTGAATATTGTTCTTTTAATCTTTGTTTAATTAGTAGTTTTTGTATATGATGAGGAAGTGTATGAATGATTGGCGTATGGTTGTAGATTAATGTTGTACAAGTTTGTGTGCTGGGTGTGAATACAATTAGGGAATGTGTTTCAACGTATGAGTGTGAGTATGCGAGAAATTGTGTATTAATGAAATATGAGAGGTATGTGATATGTAAAAGAGTATAAGGATGTTTTGATTAGGTTATCAATTGATTTTGTTGTTAAAATAAATATTGATGTATTCATTAATTGAAAAAAGAAAAAACTCTACTTGTCACTTTGTTTTGTTTCTTAGTGATTCACTTGAAATAAGGCACACAAGAGAGACTAGCATTGGCATTTTGTTGTTTATCGAGCTTCTAAAAGTGGCATTTTAAAAACTGTGACTTAAAATCCAACCTTACCAGTAAAGCGGATTTCAAATTACAATTACATAGACACCAAACATGATATTTCTACCTGCTCTCAAACAAAAGTTATTATTTATTAAATGCAATATGGTAACCCAGTGTTACCCTATGTGAGAGGCAGGCCTCTTGGTAGTGAAAAACACATTTGTGAATGTTTCACTACCAGAACAGGAAAAACTTTTAGGTGCATGTCCAAAGTTTCAAATACAAGGCACTCTGCCCCATGGACTGTTTATGGCCTACCCTAGGGTTGACTTATTTGTATTCAAAAGATGTTTTAGACTTGGCAAAGGGGTTACTTTGCCAAGTCGAATTGGCAATATGCAACTGCTTACAAGCTGCAATGGTATTCTTAAAACATTTTTTAAGGGGTTACTTCAGTGGGTGGCACATTAAGTGCTGCAGGCCCACTTGTAGCACTTAGTTTACCAGGCGTGGGTATATGGTATAACACTTTACTCGGGACGTATAAGTAAATTAAATATGCCAATTACGTGAAAGTCGATTTTACCATGTGTTAAGGAGTGATTACATGCACTGTAGGACTGGTTAGCAGTGGTAAACTGCACAAAATTCTATAGCAAACAAAAATGGGTTCAGCAAAAGAGGAAAGGTGAACACAAGACATTTGGGGTGATCCTGCAGAGATGGTAATTTGTTTTTGCATGTGGATACTACAGTTGACAATATGGTGACATTTGTGCGTCTGTTTTTCTCTTTGTTGAAATAAGTACATTACATTAACAACTAAGAGGTTTGATGAGAAAGAACTGTATATTATTCACCGGAGTACGCCTGCTTATTATGCCAAAGGAAGCAGATGGGCCTAAAACTAGAAGTGCTGTGAAATTATGAACCTCTTACAAGCAAGGTAAGGTTGGGATGGGAGCCTGCCAAAGAGATTCATGTGTACAGTGCCTTTCATCCTTCTTAATTAGAAGTTTAGTTTGGGATCAAGTGCACTCATTATTTGCAGTGCTTAATTTGTAAAACAGCGAGTGCTAGTGCCCCAATAAAAATCAGTGTCCCAAATACCACGGCTGCATAATGTTGAATTCCCCTTAGGCCTCTTTAATCTACTTCTAGACACTGCTGTCGCTTTATTACACTCTTGCTGGTCCCTGCTTTTTCCCTTTGTGCCTGTTTTTCCATCTTTCTCTTTGTGTGATTTCTCTTTCATGCTCACAGTCAATACGAGATGAGGAAAAATAACCGCTGGTCTTCAGAAATGATTGCTAATAATGGTGGCTGCCTAAGAATGGGGGTGGTTGCAAGGGGGACAGAGGAATGAAAAAATAAATAAAGTAAACTTACATTTACCTTTACCGTTGCTGCACGCCTCTCCTCCGCCCTCACTCGGCACTGGCTGCACTGGAAGCACCCAAGCTCCGAGACTCTCCCAGCCAATAATGAAGCTGCATCAGCAGCGTCATGATTAGTCTGAGGGGCCTGTTTGGCCGCTCAGGCACAGCCTGGGACTAATCCCAGGCAGAGACCTCCGTTCCTCCTGTGGAGTGTGCGGAGATTTGCCTACTGCGGTGAACACTGAGTAAATAGAAACACCCCGGGCTGCCCTCCTCCTCTTCATCGTGTTCTCTGGGAAAACTGTGCATGCGCGCGTGCCCACGCATGCATATTTCTCGTGAGAAATGTGCATGCGCACTCATACGCAGTTTTTCCAGAGAAAGCGATGAAGAGGAGGAGGAGGACAGCCCGGGGACGCAGCAGCTAAGGTAAGGTGTTTTTATTTACTTTAAAGTCGTTTTATTTAAGTTGTATGCAATTGTTAATAGGGCGGATGGGAGGCGGGTGGCGTAGCGGAGCTCCACGGAGTTTGTTCACAACTCCGTGGCCTTCCGCGAAGCCCCGCTATGCCCACTACACCTGGGGTTACCTGGGTCCATGGGCATGTTCTCCACCTGGCTGTTCAACACAGCCAGGTGAAGAAGATTCTAAGTGTGCATGACAGTTTGGCCGTCCGAAGAGGGCCGGCCAAACCACCATGCGCACTTAGGAATTGCAAACCACCCCTCACTCTGGTCTTGCGAGCTCAGCCCTGCTCCACCCCGACCTCGCTCCGAGGGCCGCACAGAAAAATAAAATGACAATAATGTCCTGTCATTATCATTTTATTTTTATTTTTTGCACTGCTAAAAAAGCAGTGTGGAGATGCTCCTCAAAAGGAGCCGCCATTGAGTGCCAGTAGACCTCACCAGCAACTACTAGCTCAAATTAAGCATTCATTATTTGTGTGGCAATGAACAATTCAGTTTGTGGCTACAAATTGCCATGTTGTTGCAAATTTCAGTCCGATTTCGATGTGCACAATGTTGTTTCATAGACCATGCAATGTGGGCAGTGGACCCGCAGCTCTCAAGACAACGGTAAAGAGGAATGCAAATATGCCACAAAAAAATGCAACATAGCAACACATGCCTCTTGCACTTAGGCAGGTAGGCCTGTCTGCTTCACGCTTTCTTTACGCTAGCTGCAAGTGGATCCAAGGACAGGGGCGGCCTTAGGCATGTGCAAGCTGTGCACCTGCACAGGGCCACCAAACCCCAGGGGCCACCACGAGGAATCGGATACAATACATATTTGTGGCGGCCCCTGGCAGGGATTTGGCGCATGAATGACTGAGGCGTGCTAAATCTAATGTGATGCACGCTGAATGGTTGTTCTTATACTCTTTTCCTTTCTAACCCAGTCTCGTCTTTGTGTGGGGTCGGCCTTGTTTCGGGCTCTTCTGGTAGGTCTTGTGCTTGTTTAGAACTTTTTTTCCAGGAGAATCGAGCTTGTTTTAATAGTCCAGATCTGGCACCTCCGGAGGCTCGCATGCGCGCGCATGCGCAGGGCCCGCGAGTCCTGCAGCGAAGGGGTTACAGAAGCACCATGCATCACTGGCTGCAGGAGGGGTGGCAGCACCCGCGCCCGGCGTGCAGCGAGCAGCACCGAGACCGGCCGAGGCCATGCAACGGCGTGCCTAGAGACCCTGGGCAAGAAAGGCCGCCTTGCAGAGGATAGCATGCCAGTGTGCAACCTTTGGTGCCAGCTGCGAGGTGAGCAGCCCGAGGGTCAGGGCATGGGGAGAGGGAGTGAGGAGGTCAGCATGTGCCACTGCAGAGTGAACCTGAGGGAAGGTGAGCCATTGGACGAGGGTGTGGGGAGCCCTGGGGAGGAGGGCAGATCAGGCATAGGAATGTATCCCAGCCCGTGGGGGTGAGGAGCCGGGGGTGTGGGGAAGGTTGGGTGAGGATGTTATTGTAGATGGTGTATGCTTTGGGTCTGGGTGGAGGTAAGCCATGTGAGGTGGCAAGCTGGAGGTATTCTGGTGGTCATGGGAAGGGAGGGCATGATGAATCGTGAGAGAGAGCCTCTCTCTCACGATTCATCTCTGAGAGGGCGCGGGTCGGAGAGGTGGTCACTGTGCGCCAGGGGTAGGGAGTGGTACAGATCGGCGCTGTATGTTGAGGGAAATGTGAGTCAGGAGTGCAGGGGCGGTGTTTACTTGTGGCTGAGGGGAGGCATGGTGACTTTTGGAGGTGTAACTTGGGAGGCACGGTCGTATTGGGGGGAAGAGGAGAGCAGGGTACGAGGTGTTAGACGTAATGTTAAGGATTCATTAAAATGATTATAATTACTTATCAACAATCATGAAAACAGAGTATGAAGCTGATACTTGTGATCTAATGAGTGGATCTGCCTGCACAAATCTTTTAAAACATCGAGTGTTCGAATGTACTTGGCATTTGGATATGTCTGTTTATATGGTGTTGAGGCAGACATGAAATGCAAGCACCTATGGATGGACGCCTGGAATAGGATGGCAGTGCCTACCCATGTTAACTCAATCTAATGCCCTTTTGCAGAGACCTTGGTAGGAGACTGGCTTCTTGATAATTTCTTTAATTACATTCCAGTGCTTGTCATGTGACTAGCAGAGAAAACTAGTTTAACTAGTCCTCAGTTTGCAATTGGTGAAGCAGCCTTCTCTGTTCATACTAGGGGCATAGTTACCATTGGTTCAGCAAGTACAGTGATACTGAGACCCAAAACCCTCAGGGGCCCATTGAACCCTGATAATTGCTATATTCTACTTCCTGAGCAGCAGCCAAAGGGGCCATTTTCCTTGCTTATGCCACGGTGGGGTCGTTGGTACGCTGTGCTAGTGATTCGTACGTCTGCTTGAAAGTTGTCTCCTGACTGGATGTTCCTTGCACATTAATTTTGCTTCAGTGGACCACTAGTGCCTTTTCATAGCCTTAGGACTCACTGTAATTAATCCTTGTTTAACCTCTTCGACGCCGATGACGGAACGGTTCCGTCATGCACGTCGGTTGGGCTGTGCTTATGACGGAACCGTTCCGTCATGGCCCCGCCCGCGCTCAGAACTTTCAGCACCGCGCGGGAATCCGCGCAGCGCTGAAGAGGTTAATAGGTGCTCTGTAAAGCGAGCAGAACTGGTTGCTGGAATATGGCACTATACAAGAAACCTTAATTAAATATATTGTATTTTGTCTTTTGACAATGTGGTAAAGTGGACGAGTCTTTGGTTACCTGTAGGCTGTCTTCAGGATCAGTTAGTGACGTACTGAGACAGGTCTCTGTGTGCCATGACTTCAAGGTAGCTTACTCTCTTCCTGCTAAGGTCACTTCCCAAATAGATCATGAACTATTCTCCAGGCTCTACTGTTCTCAGTGGACATGATCTACCCTATAGTTTTATAACACTCTTCAAATAAACCTTCCATATGTGGCTAGTCCTCATAATGTGTCATACATGTAGTGGGAAGGGTAATTACTATCATTCAGTCAGGGTTTGTAAAGCCCAGCTGCTTCACAAATAAGGGTCTCGAGGCGGTGTGGGATTCATGCTGCTGGATCATGCTGCTTGTTGGTTGAACAGCGAGGTCTTGTGGTCCTTCCTGAACTGCTGGAGCGATGGTGAGGCTCTGAGGTGCAGGGGGAGGGTTTTCAGGTCTTCACTGCCAGGTGGGAGAAGTAGCGGCCTCCACTGTTTTATCAGCGGCTGCATTGGGTGGCTGCTAGGGAGATGGTTCTGGTACATATTTTCCTGGTAGGTTGGTGGAAATTCACTCGTTCATTAAGGTATGCTGGTCCTTCATTGTGTAGTCCAGGGAAGACATGGCTTGGCAGTTCGGGCTGGACTGTTCCCATGAGGCACAGGGTCAAGGCTGATTTGCATATTGCCATGTCTGAACTGGGATGGTGTGGTGAGCAAAAAAACGATGGATTTAGGCCCAGATCTCTGTACTGGGGTGAATGTATGACAGTGTTCGGCATTCTGTCCATCAACTGTTGTTTTTGCAAGAAAATAAAAATGACACATCAAAATCTTTCAGCAGCCGCCACTGCTGATTGTCTTCTTTTTTTCCCTACCCACTGCTAGCCTCGCCCGCTGCATTGCAAGCAAAATGAAGAGAATTCGAGTACACAAATCTGGTTATTCGAAACGAAAGATAAAGGTGGCTCAGCAGGCTTTCGTAGTGTCACAGGAAGGAGCAATCCAGAACTTTATCACCCAAGGGAAACCTAAAGATGGAGAATCCTCTGGCCAGAGTACTGCTGATGCACTAGGTAAAACAGGCGCTGACGACCATAAAGAAGAACAAAAAAATGATGATATCCATGAGCAGAATGATACTCATGAGCAGACCAATGAAAATGAACAAGGTGACTCTGAAATTGATACAAACATGCAGCAATTACCAACTCAGGATGAGGATATTTACAAAAGACCCTCAGACAGAGAAACTGAAACATCATTCATCGGTCCATCAACAACTGGCATTCTGAAGGAGGTTCAGAGTTTACGAACGGATGATGCTGGTATTGAAAAGGAAGCCAAAGAGCAAGACCATGTTACAGACCCGTGTTCTGAATATGATTTATGTGATTGGAGGGATCCTACTTTGTGGCCGAACTCTCTTACGGACGCGCAACGTGTTATTCTTGTTGAAAGGGGTCCCTCCAGAGACCCAGATTCTAAAACAAAGTATCCAAGTGATGAGCACTCAAAAAGTAAACGTCGTTTTTCTGTTACCATGTTACTGGTCATCTAACGCCTTTTCTGGACGTTTTATTAAAACACCTTCCTGAGCTCCGCCCCGCCCGGACCCCCTCTTCCGGGGCCCCCTACCTACGCTCCCTGCACAGGGCCACCATGAGCCTAGAGCCGCCCCTGCCAAGGAGAGCATGGGAAGCATCGTTTTAATTAGTTTCGCTGATTTGTTCAAATTATTCGGTTTTTTGCTCTCTGTGCCAGCACTACAAAAGAGAAATGCATTATTCAAAGTCTCTCTGGAGTGATGTCAAACGAATATCCCAGCACTGTCAATTTAGCTTTCCTGCTTCTTTGGATAGACACAGTTTATTTTGATTAAAATTTGATATAAATATGCATTTTTTTAAGTGCCCAGTTTAGATGTACCCCTGTGCACTCATGCTCAGTGTTCAGACATAGGTAATACAGAATGCATTCATTTCTCCCCAGGTCCCCCGCCTCCATTCTATTACAATTCCACATTTTTGCCGCCTCAGGATTTAAGGGCTCTGGTTTATTTCTTAACCCAACCATAAAAATCAGGCATATGGTCTATATTTTTTTTTTTTAAAGATGTATTTTTTAAAAGTTGTCATCACCTCCAGATGGTGTATTTTTTAAACGCATGCATGTTTTTCAATGCACACGACACGAGGAAAGGTCCCTGGGGCAGAGAGCGGTCTATTATCTGCCAAATGCTTAATATCTGTGAAATGAGCGTATTTGAATTCATGATGTTCGCCACTAGCCCTTGACAGCCTATTTCTCCATAAACAATGGCAGATATGCAGAATTCCGCCCGTCAGCTCAGCTGAAGTCAACAGCAAGCATGTGTGATGGCTGTATAGTGGACTTCAGCCGTTTGTGTGACTGCGTCCTGCAAGGTCCCCAGCTCTACTGTCACATTTTTAAGGATAAGACTGACGCAAAGGCGTTTTACTCTTTGAATATCACTTTGCGTGTTTGTCTCATGTTAACTTTTTTTCTCTTTTCCATACTTACTCTGTCTCTCTTCTCAATATTTTCGCGCACACCCTGTCTCTCACACTGTTATTAGGTCTCGATATCAGACAGCCAAGCTGGCTGTTTGGAAAAGACCTATTGTCAGTTTACAGTGGGCTTAGAGTCCACCTATTGCTCACCATTGGCTGACTTTATTGTTTGTCCTATTTGCTTGCTTTTTATTTGTTAGTTTGCCTGGGCTTCCCTTTCTCTTCTTGTGTTTGTCCCTCACCTGGGGAATGGGCTCATTACTTGTGTCCTTATACTATTTACTTCCGGGGCGCTACTGCTTTTCTTTTTGTTAAGCACTCCATGAGAGTGCATGTGTTTTCCAGGTGTCTCCCTCGTGTTCTTCTCTTCCTTCCTCTGCCACGCTCTGCGTTGGAATGCTCTCTCTTACTCATGCTTCTCCCCTGGCTCGCTCTGTGTGGTGCTCACAGTCAGGGGCTTCTACCCTCACGTTGTTTTCTCCTCGATGTGCTTCTTCCCGCCAGCTCCACACTACCCTTTTTCGCCCCTGTGCTTATCTTTTCCCTTCATCTGTGCTATGTACTTCTTTCTCTCCCTGTCCTAGTATTCCTTCCACCACCCTATATGTTGCTTCACCCACCCCTGCCCCCATGTTGCCTCCCCCACACATACGCCCTCTGAGTTGCTTTCTCCCACCTGCGGCCACCGTGCAACTTACTCCACCTTTCTCGCTATATTTTTTATGTACCGATCCAACTCGGATCAGTAAATAAAAAGGAAAAAAAGCATCCACGTAATTTTTCAGGCGGGCAGTGTTTATGCCTACAAAATGATGCAGCCAACCGCAACATGGGCTCCTTGAATTCCTCTTTACCACGCTGAACAGCATCGAGGATGCTGCAAAGCATCGCTAAATGCCATAGGAAAAGCCAATAGGTCCAAAAGGAGTGATCTATTGGCTTTGCCAATGCTTGTGTCCACTGTGATTCTTGAAATACAGAGCAGCATGTAAACAACAAATGATTGTCTTTCCCACTCTAGCTCGTATTTCTTCTCTTTGTCTCTGTGTGAACAGCTTGCTGTTAATCTCTTTCCTTCTTTTTTCCAGTGACTCTTAATATCTGTGTTCTGCCGCTTGTTTTGTCTCTTTCATTGCTTTCGTTTCTGTTTAAGTGCCCCTTTCTGCAACTGTGGAACTAATGCTGTGAATACTAATTGAGACTACCTTAATTGATCGCAGTGTGTGATCCTGGACACATCAGTTGTCTTTTTACTCATTTTTACAGATAACTACAGACAGAAAACCATTTATTTTCCTGTCTCTATTTATTTTTAAGGAGGATAGAAATGGAAATTCGCTTATATTTTTGAGTGATTTAACTGCTATCCATCAGTCATGACTGCCAGGTGAATAGCTGTGCGGATTGGCAGGTAAGGGGATTAAAAACAGAAATGAAGATTAGTGAAAAAGGCTAGATATGCACAAGGTTGATAGTAAAATTTGCATGTTGTATTATAAGTGCAGTGATTTGTCATCTGTGGGTGTTCATATCATTGAGACCTGTCAGGCATTCAAGCACGAATGCACATTCATCTGTAAAATAAATGTGGCTATATACTATACTCAGGTTCATTTTTGACAAAGCTCAAAATAGATATTGATAAATACAGATGAAATTAGCAAAAAATAAGTATGAATAAATTCATACGGAAATGTAAGAAAAATAAAGCACATCATGTAACATGCAGATCACAGACTTGCATTTTATGTAACTAGCTTAATGAGTTATTGCTTTTGTCAGAGAGAAGTTTCAATCCTTCTAATATAGCACAGGGTACCCTGAACCAGCATCAATGAGCGGCTTGCAAACTGCAAGACATGGGTCTAGAGCCTGATTAGCCTTATTAATACAGGCAATCCCAACAACTGCGTTATATTTTAAATCCTGCCTTAGGGCCTAATTATGAGTCTGGTGTTCCACGGTTCGCCAGACTCACGGTGAAAACGGTGGCGGAGAGGAAAGAAAGGGCCTGTGGGCCATGGCGTGCAAGCAGGGGGCACAGGCTGTGCCCCCCTGTGTGCATGCACCCCAGTACCTGCAGGGTATAGACCGCACCAGTCCATGCTGTACAGGTACTGCCTTTGACGTTTCTATTGGGGTGCCTATTTCATAGGCACCAATGTGGAAACGCCAAAGAACCGCCCGACAGTGACTAAAAAAGTCATATTCTGGTGGATGGTGCACACACAGGTTTGGCAGTGCTAGAGCGGGGCGGTGGTGTGGTCCCGCTCCTGCACCGCCAAGCTCGTAATCAGGCCCCTAGTGTTTCTCGCATCCATGCACTCTTTGCATATATTGACTACCAGTATGGAAAATATGCGATTCCTACACCTTGCAACCCGCATTGTGATTTATTGCATCTCTAAAGCACTCTGAAGCCGTACATTGGGATAAGTAGCACTATAAAAGAAATAGTATGAAAAATAATAAGCAACTACTATTTAAATCGTTATTTGTGTAATTACTCATACAGGCACTTCTGACGTTCTTACAATGCATGCTTAGCTCTTACTACAAGGGTGGATTTTGCTAAAAACCTACATCCAAATCATAGTTTTTCTTAAGTACTTGTAAAGAGATAACAAGCAATGGGGCATAATATCAAGCCAGGCGATAAAATTATCGCCGCTTTAGCGGCAGAAAACTGCCGCTAAAACGGCGATAATGGGCTTGATAATATGCTCTATGGAATTCCAATTGAAGCCCATGTTAGATGTCCTTCACATTTAACATGGGCTTCAATTGGAATTCCATAGAGCATATTATCAAGCCCATTATCGCCGTTTTAGCGGCAGTTTTCTGCGGCTAAAGCGGCGATAATTTTATCGCCTGGCTTGTTAATATGCCCCTATGTGTCTTTGTTTCCCTCCATTGTATTGGCATCTAGGTGTGAGGCTCCAGAATGTTCCCACTGAGGATGAGACTCCAACGAGGATGATACTCCAACAGAAGAGGTGGGCCCTTTAAGTCAGGCCTTCGTTTTGGGCACAGCTGAAAGTGCAAATAAGAAAGCTCCCTCACCGCAAACAGTTTTGTTATCAGAATAGAAAATAGAATGTGTCCTGGTGTTGACAAATTACACCGGGACAAATTCAGCATATTTCCCTGGTCCAGCCAGGCTCTTGCTTGGTAATAGTGGCCGGATCTATAACCCGCCTGGATCGCCCTCATTTCCTGCGCTGCAAGCTTCATATATGAGGCTTCCAGTTTTACATTTTACTGATTTTTACAGATAAATACAGACAGAAAACAATCTATTTTACTGTCTCTATTTATTTAAAAATTTGGAGAGTACAGAAAATAGGTTTTCAGTTGGATGATTTTCACTACTGTAAATCATGCATGCTAAGTCAGTAGCTGTGAAGACCGACAGGTAAGGGAGTTTAAAAAAAAAGAAAAAATAATTCCTTAATGAAGCTTAAATTACTGCAGCAGTAAAGCTGTTCTACAATGCACATTATTTTAGATGACTGTATTGCACTGTAACTGTCTAAAGCTCATTTGAGAGTAAACACCATCATTTTTTGCACACAGCACAAAATAAATATGAATAAATACAGATAAAATGAGCAAAAAATAAAGATGTAGAAATGCAGATGGAAATGTAAAAAAAAAAATACCAGAAAACCGGGAGCCCTAATTATACTCGTTGCATTGTCATGCTAACTGTATTCGTAGGTTGCCATCTTTTCCTCTTGTGGATGACATGACTTGTGTCTAGGCCTCAGTCTCTCAGATTTTATTTTAAAGGAGGAAGATTGGATGTTATCTGAGAGACAGGTCGAGCTTACTCCAGAAAGAGGGGCCCTGAACCCCGAAATACCACTTTCAAGTTTGAGCTTGAGGTTCAACCTGACAGTTGTTAGGAGTCTGTCTGACCTGAGGCTCCAGTGGGGGGCAGCAGCGGGTGGGGGGGGGGGGTGGAGGGCGGTAAGTTGCTTCACATAGCCACTACAAGTACCTCAGCTAAAATGCCTTTTTGTATCTCGTAAAATTCTTAGAGTATCAACATAAAATATATTGGGAGCCAATTAAGTTCTTTTTAGGGATGGAAGCCACCTCAGTTTGACTCCACACAATGTTATGCTTGACGTGTCATGTTGTATTCCAGTCCCGGGCGCGTCACTGACGAGGAGAGACCAGCAGGCGAAGATCGAAGGGATTCTCTGCGGAATAAGCGCAACTTCACTTCCTTTAATACAATCAGCGTTGTAATAGAGAGTAAAAATGTGTTTTCACTCATTAACAATTAACAATCAAGTAAGTGCTTAACATCTAATTAACTGAAACCGCACTTCTGTAATTGCATAATCACCACAAAGCTACCTTCAACTTTATGCTGTAGTTAATGTCAATTAACTGGTGTCTTGATAAATCAATTAAATATTGAAATTAACTCCCAGCTCAGGAGAGAGGTCCCTGGCACCTCACCTCTTAGAAGGCGCCATGTTTTCAGTAATCACTACAGGCCTGTGGCATGTTAGGTTGTGAAGGAGTCTAGGCACTTTGTAGGGGATGCAGCACAACATTGAATTCAGTGCCGGCCCATGTCTTCATATTCTGCCTCCAACATGATGTCGACGTTTTGATCTAACTCTATTAGTATGTCGGTGTGTGTCCCCTGCGGTTAGTTCATTATTACTTACATAATACAAGGAAGCTAGTTTCTCCCCCTGTATACTTTGGCCTGATTCCTCTATAAGGTCACTGAACGCCTCAGTGACTTGCAATATCCTC
Source organism: Triturus cristatus (assembly GCF_964204655.1). NCBI lineage: Eukaryota > Metazoa > Chordata > Amphibia > Caudata > Salamandridae > Triturus > Triturus cristatus. The sequence goes on along the minus strand of NC_140583.1, from coordinate 577,074,556 downwards.
ATAATGTACAGTAGGCAGTACTTTATTTATTTATTTATTTATTTATTTATAGAGTGCAACCTTCATCCTGACAGGATATCACGGCGCTAGGGTAGCGGGATCTCATGGTAGAGGTGAAGTAGGGCACAGGGTCCTGCTGGAGTGTCCGACATCAGGCTTTGGGGAACAGGTGGGTTTTAAGCTTCTTTCTAAATGCCATGTAGTCAGCAGTGAGACGTAGATCCTGTGGGAGTTTGTTCCAATGTGTAGCAGCCAGATATGAAAAAGGGCGACCACCTGCCTTTACCCTTTTTATACGTTTTGTCTCAGCTTGCGCCTGATAGCGAGACCTCAGGCACCTGGTCGGGGCATAGAATTGAATTTTGTTCTGAAGAATGATGGGACCGCATTGGTGTAGTGCCTTGTGTGCATGGCTCAGAAGCTTAAATCTCACTCTTTGACGTATGGGCAGCCAGTGGAGTTGTCTCATGCATTCAGATGCTGGACTGTATCTGCCTTTCTTGCACACCAGTTTGGACGCTGCATTTTGTATCACCTGCAGGTGTGTGAAGAGGTAGTCTGCCATGCCCACAAACAGTGTGTTTCCGTGATCTAACTTACTAATAAGTAGGGCTTGTGTGATTGTTCTTTTGCATTCCAATGGAATCCAGGGGAAGAGCCTTTTTAGACACTTCAGAGATGCACGGCTTCTTCCACACAGGGACCGAATATGGTCCTGCATGGATAAGGTGTTGTCAATAAGGACGCCTACGTTTTTTGTGCACTTCTTGGGTGTCGGGCAACTCCCAACGATTGGGGCCACCATGATGCATGCCAGATTAAATTGGCTCCTCCAAAGAGCAGTATTTCTGATTTTTCAACGTTTAGCTTTAGGCAATGTTCTGACATCCAGGTCGCCATCTCAGAGAGGCAGTTGTTTAGTTTTATCCTGGTGTCCGAATGCCTTTCTTCAATGGCTATCATCAGTTGTGTGTCATCCGCATAGGAACAAAAACTGAACCACCATTTCTCACTAATTTTTGCCAAGGATGATACGTAGGCGTTAAAGAGTGTGGGGCTCAGGGAGCCTCCCTGCTGGACACCATAGCGGATGATTTTTGGGCTTGAGGAGATTGCGCCCATGTGAACAGTTTGCGTTCTGTTGCTCAGGAAAGAACTGTACCACTGAAGGGCTTTGGCGTGTATACCTTTTTCATAAAGAGTTTTCAGCAGAAGATTATGTGAGACCGTGTCAAACGCTGCCGACAGGTCTGGCAGGATCAAGGCTGCCGCCTTCCCCAGATCGATCAAATATCTTATATTGTTTAGGACGGCCAGGAGGGTTGCCTCCGCACTATTGCTGGCTCTGAAGCTGGTTTGGGAGGGGTTTAGTAGTTCATTGGTCTCAAGAATGTTGGATAGTTGTCCATTAACCAACTTCTCCATCACTTTAGAAAGATAAGGGAGTTGGGAGATTGGCCGATAGTTGGCTGGGTTATGGACATCCGTGCCTGCCTTTTTCAGCAGAGGGGTCACTATAGCCTGTTTCCAAATTTCTGGTAAAACTGCAGTCTCTAGAGATTGGTTGAATAGCTGTGTGACATATGGGCATAGTGCAGGTATGATCCGAGCGAAAATGAAGAGTGGGCAAGGATCAAGAGGGGACTCTGATTTGACTCCCCCCATTGCCTTTGTGACCTCTTCCTCTGTAAAAGGGGAGAAACTACCCAGATGTGCTAGGGCATCAGAATTGGGGTCCAGGTGCTCCCAACTGGTAGTGTCAAAATGTCAAAAGTGGAATTGGTACTAAATGACGAGTATATTTTGCTGATTTTATCAGAAAATAATTTACTAATCATTTCACAGCATTCTGATGAGGGAGGAAAGGTTTGGGAAATACTGGCTGGTTTGCAAAGTACTCGTACTATTTTATACAATTCTTTAGCCGAGTTGCTATTCTCATTTATTTGCTTTGCGAAGTAAGTTCTTTTGGCCTTCTTAATTGCATTATTATAACTCCTTATTTCTGTCTTATATACCAGCCTGTCCGTGTCCTGTTTAGACAATCTCCAATTGTGTTCCGTTGTTTTGCACTTTCTTTTCAGTGCCCTGAGTTCAGGCGAATACCACTTTTCGGATGATGTTCTCTTTATAGATTTTGGTTTTAGTTTGGGTGCACACTGATCCAGTGTGTTTGTAATCTCAGCGTCAAGACTCTCTGCTCCCGTATTAACGGGGAGGGCACCTAGAGCCTTTGAATCGTTAAGGACAGAGTGGAATTGAAATTAGTCAGAAGTGACCAGTATCCAGGCTCTGTTTGCACTTGTAAAGGTTTGGGAGATTTTGTTAAGGTAGCTGGCAGGCTGAGCAAGAAAGAGATTAAAGAGTGATCAGTCCAGGAGAGAGGTTTAATTTCCTGGACCAGGGTAGATTCTATATTAGAGAATAGTAGGTCTAGTGTATGCCCTGCAATATATGTGGGTGCCTTGACTCACTGCTTTAATTGAAGAATCTGCATGTCATTTTGCAGGTGAGTTGCCACCAGATTGTTTGCTTTTTCAAAGTCGACGTTGAAGTCCCCTATTACCATAAAGTTTTTGTGTTATAAACATTCAGTGAATAACTGGGTGAGTAGTTTAGCACTGAACTCTGGCTGATATCCAGGGGAATTGTAGATCACTTCTCCGCCAAGTATAATATGGCCCCTTCTGAACACTTGAAATGATAGTATTTCATGCTCTCCCAGTTGAGCCACTGTGACAGGGAGGCAGGTGAAGCAGTCCTTAAACAGGATAGCAAGACCCCTCCCTTCCGTCCCTGCCTGTCTTGTTTTAGTATTTTATATTCAGGAGGTAAAGCGTTGGCAATGTCAGGGGTATTGTTTTCATCCAACCAGGTTTCCGTAATGAAAACTAATTCAGGGTTCGTCTTATTTATGGTGTCCCAAATGTCAAGGGAGTTTTTGGGTACAGACCTGGCATTAAAATAATTACAGTTCCGTTTGGACTGGTCTTCTGTTTCTCTGTGTGACTAGTCCGACTGTGCTAGACTGCACCATTTGCAGTTGAGAGAGGAAAAGGGGCACTCCATGTAACCTGGATAGGTTTTCATACAGGAGGTTTTATTGCCTGGTACGTGTTTGGATAGTGCCAGGAGTGAGTCTCTGGAGCAATAAGGAGGGCTCCTGGGGTCTGATTTGAAAGGAGCAGGGGTCCTGCCCCTGGTCCCGGTCAGGCGCAGACGGGTTTGCCTTAGGCGCGCCAGCTGCGCATGCCCACTGATACATCGGTCTAAAATAGGAGAGTGAGCGGGAAAACTACTTTGCCCCCTCCTAGACCGGAAATGCTCTGTGAATGGTCCAGGTACTGCTTACCACGCCCTCCACTCAAACGGCAAACAACCGCAGTGGACCGGGACGGAAAGCAGGTAGGAGAGTGCTCAAATGCTTCTCAGGGCTGTGCAAAATGTCGCACTATAAAACAGATTTAAAAGTTTTTAAATACTTTAAATATTTGGTGGATTCGTCAAGCGGCAGTAATCTTACCATTATCCGCTGCACACCCACTGGCACATCGGTCTAAAATAGGCGAGTGAGCGGGAAAACGGCTCCGCCCCCTCCTAGACCGGAAGTGCTCTGTGAATGGTCCAGGTACTCCTTACCACACCCTCCACTCAAACGACAAACAGCCGCAGCGGACCGGGACGGGAAAGCAGGTAGGAGAGTGCTCAAATGCTTCTCAGGGCTGTGCAAAATGTGGCAATATAAAACATATTTAAAAGTTTTAAAATACTTAAAATATTTGGCGGATTCGTCAAGCGACAGCAATCTTACCACGATCCACTGTGCACCCGATGGCACATTGGTCTAAAATAGGAGAGCGAGCGGGAAAACTACTTTTCCCCCTCCTAGACCGGAAGTGCTCTGTGAATGGTCCAGGTACTGCTTACCACGCCCTCCACTCAAACGGCAAACAGCCGCGGTGGACCGGGACAGGAAAGCAGGTAGGAGAGTGCTCCAATGCTTCTCAGGGCTGTGCAAAGTGTCGCAATACAAAACAGATTTAAAAGTTTTAAAATACTTAAAATATTTGGTGGATTCGTCAAGCGGCAGCAATCTTACCACAATCCTTATATTAAACTGATTTCTACAGTGATCCTTGCTGTGACATGATCATAGTTCTGCACACGTTACCCATGACATAAACCTTCTTTACAAGACGTAAGGCTTCAGCATACATTGCTTGAAGACCAATTAGTAGCACGTCATTGAAAAATTGTACCCCGTCATTCACCTACAGGAATCCTTTGCTCCATAAATAAGTTTCCAAGGACTGTTCCACGGCTGCTGCTTTGTCATAGGTGAGAGACTATTTATGCTAAGCTTTAAGCTCCCAGCTTCTACTAGTAACATCTGTTATTGAAGGCGCTTAGAAACAAAAGTGCTGTATGAAGCACAATATAATACACAATATTATTATTATTATTATTATCATTATTATTGCTAGGTTAATGCCTGGTTGATGAACAAAATAAGGCTATACTCTTCAGTAGCTTAAAAGTATACCTAAAATTCAAGGAGTGATCAGCATTTCCGCAGTTTAAGTTGCCACGTGGGCTTCCAACTTCACCTTGCTTATTTGCTGTTCCAGACAAAAAGATGATATGGATTTGTATTATTTCTGAAAAAAACTATCAAGAAGGCACTTTACTAAATTTTCAGACAAGAATGTTACTTTCACAGTGGTCCAACCCAGCAACCCAGCAGGCCTCAGCATCGGCGCTGGTGCTGCACTGCGGATTAATTGTGGCCTTCTGCACTGAATGGTCTATAGGAGGAAAGGGATGTGAGGGAGACCGTAGAAATCATGGGAGTACCATAGGTGTGTTTACAGCTTTGTGATTTGCCATTTAGCCCTCATCACATGACTGAGGGCAGCGCAAGCCTCATCTGCCTTGTCAAGTCATACTGACCGTTCTCACGTACTCATCGATCAGTTTGGAGGTAGCATCTTTTCAAAGTACAGCACGTCCTAGGACTTACTTCAGTACCTGCATTGGCATCCATTAGTCATTTGTTATGGTACACGCCAGACTGACGTCTTCCTGGAAGCTCTTTGGTGTACGCCGCTCCACTACTAGTGCGCGTCCTCATGTTCTGCAACCCTAGTTAACTTCAAATCCAATCGCATCGGCACACATAGAAGGAGTGTGTGACCCTGAAGAGCTTCTTTAGAGCTATCATTGCACCTCGCACATTTAAGGATAGTGTGTGGGTTTTATTTGATGCACACTAAAGGATAGTGCGTGTTGGAGGAGTGTTTTTGAACAGAAAACAGGTGAGGATTATCTACCCACTTGAATATAGGTGTATAAAGTAACATTGGGAACTTGACTATGGAACTTAAATTAACTTCAAATTGAACATTGACTTGGTTGTTGTGTTCAATCAAGACTGGAACTTCATCTAGACTGTACCTACAAAAGGAAAAAAAGAAAAAATACATATTTTTATCCCAAAAATATAGGTACTCAGGTATCAAATTGTATACCGGTGGTGTAGTGTGTGCGTGTGTTGTGGGTTTTGTGAGTTTCTGGAGTATTATACAGAAGACAACATGCAGAATGTAACTGCACCGCCTTTCTTTCTGGCTTCACCAGATAAACCTGTAATAGCATGGCAGAAGTGGAAGAAAGCTTTTAATCACTACGCCAGGGTATGTGGAACGGGGTGCAGAGAGGAAAATGTCACTTCTGATGCATTGTCTGGGCCCAGAAGGGCAAGAGGTTTTTGAATACTTACCCGATTTGACCAATGATGATGCTAACGGGGGGAATGAATATGAGATATGTCTTAAAAAACTAGCTCTGCATTACTTACTGACATTGAGTACCATTCTTGAACCGTATCCTTTTAGGAGGAGGAGGCAACATTTGGGAGAGTCAGCTGAAGAATATATCACTGTGCTCAGGAAACTAGTTTCAACTTGCAATGTTGGTGCAGCAAGTGATAAGAGGTTGTGTGACCAATTCAGGCTAGGTTGTGCTTTAGGCAAAGGAAGAGAAGCCATGTGTTCGAAAGACAATTGCTCATTATGTGAAATTTTGACCATGGCAAAGGTGTGAGAGCATTCACAAGCATGTGTCGATGTAATTCGTAAAAACATGTTAAGTGAAAAAAAGAAAGTATATCTTTTGTAAAAAAGAGAACAGTATCAACTTCAGGTAGAAAGCAAGCAGTAAAGGGCACAAAGAAATTTCAAGGAAAATGTTTTAATTGTGGTAACATGGGACACATGGTCAACTTCAAAGAATGCCCAGGATGGAAATCCACATGTAGTACATGTGGGAGGAAGGGGCATTTTATATCCTGTTGTAGGTCCACAAAAAATGTCAAAAAAAGTGTGAGAGCTGTTGTATGACAATGATCAAGAGTGTGAAGAGATTTTATTACAGAAAAAAGAGGGCACAAATCATGGTCCTTATGACCTGATGAGAATACATAGGTTCCCGGTCAAACTGTTGCTTAATTTCGGGGCAAAAACAACCCTGGTTCCCAAAACGTTCTTTGACGAGAAATTCAGAAGATCAGTGAACTTAAGGAAACTGTACATAAAACTGAAAGGATATGGAGGGAGGCCAATAAAGTTGTTGGGATACTTTTTGGGTACTATTGAGTTGATGGACAGGGTGAACCCGGAAAAAATATATGTGTGAATCAGAGCTGATTCATTGATTAGTTGGTTTCATCAGACGGATTTGGCAGAGTATCTAGACCCTAATGAAACCCCATCTGTGAGGCTGAAAAGAAGTGCTTTGGTGTAAGAAAGAGTTGATGTTGTGAAAGTAGATAAGAATCCATATATTACAAGGAATTATGAACAGCAATTCGCGGAGGTATTTAAAAAGAGCTTGGGATGTTTGAGGAATTATGTACACTGGATAAAATTGAGACCTGGAACTTTACTCAACGAAACGAAAGTGAGAAGTGTGCCAATTATGGTAAAAAAAGCAATGAGAAAGGAACTCTAGAGACTGCAAAGATGTGGTGTAATTCAAGAAGGGGAAGGCACAGAGTGGTTATCACCAGTAGTGATGGCAAGAAAAGGGAATGGGGATGTAAGACTATGGGGCCGATTACGATGTCGATCGGAAAGGCTCTGAATGGAATTCGGATTCTCCGAATCCCATTCGGAACCTATGTTTCCGACCAAATGGGAGACATTTCCGAGCGACCGATTACGATGCAGGGAACCGTTCGGGCTGTCCGATTCGGTTACGAATGGCATCCGGACAGCCTGAGTCGTTCAGAGCCAAATTGTACAGCTCTATGGACACAGTTTCCGACCGAGCGATTACGATGTCCGATTCTGACGACAAAATGGCTGTCGGAATCAAACTTTGGAGGCCTGTAGTAGTCCCCTCTTCACCCTGGAGCCTCCGGGTGGGACCCATGGGGGTTCCCTTGGGACCCCTCTTTCCAACCATGAAAAGTGTGGCAATAATAATAATCCACATTGGTAAAGCGCAAACAATCACCCGTAAGGGTCTCTAGGCGTTGGGGGCCGTCAGGAAGATTAAGCAAGCTATTGCCCAGAGTCACATGGTGCTGGGCTAATCTGCCGCCGGCGCCAGGGATCGAACCGTGATCCCCAGATTCCGGAGTCAGGCGCCCTGGCCGCGGAGCCACACCTCTTCCCTGGCACCATGTGGTGTCTGTCACAGAGTGCAAGATTTTCCCCAACCACCCCTTTTTTCAATGGGAGCCTGTGTTCTCGTTCGGAACACGGGCTCCTATTGAAGTCAAAGTGAGTCCAACCGAACGATGTTGGTATGCATCGTAATTGGTCGGTCGGTCGGACTCACAGAACCTGATTCAGTCAAACACGATTCCGAAAACTATTCGCTCGGAAGAGTTTTTGAATGACATCGTAATCAGCCCCTATGTGTGGATCTGAGGGAACTAAATAAAGCAGTTGTGGTGGATCATTATTCACTACCGAACATAACTGAAATGCTGTGTTGTATGGATGGTGCAAGGTTTTTCTCCTCGTTAGATTTAACATCAGCGAATCATCAGATATCGCCACAACATTTATCACAAGACCATATGTCGCTCATAACTCTGTTTGAAACATTTAAGTTCCTCCGTATGCTGTTCGGATTGATCTCAGCTGCGGCTCTGTTCCAAAGAGCCATGGAACATGTGTTAAGAGGGGTGAAGAAAGTAAAAATATATCAAGAGAATGTTCTTGTGCATGGGAGGACTCAAGGAGAACATGATGATAGACCACAGGAAGTCTTGAGGAGACTCAGAGAAAGTGGCTTAACACTCAAACATGAGAAGTGCAATTTGAGGGGTCCATTAGAGTGGCGGTCGGAAAACCACCCGACCGCCACGGTAGTGGAAATTAATCGCCCGCCGGTACCGCAGCAAAACCGGTGGTACAATTAGGATCAACCGCCCCAAAAATCCGACCGTGGTGGAACGAGGCCACGAAAAACTTCCCGTAGCGGGCGGAGAAGGCGAAAATCCGTCCGCAGCAGTCACATTCGCGGCTGAAACACACCAAACCTGCCGCCAGGACAGAGGAGACACTGCACGGAAAATTAGGATATCCCCGATGTGACAGCGGTATGTTCCGCTGTTTACGACCACTGCGGTCGCAAACAGTGATGAATGGGATATCCGGCGGAACGGCTGTAGCATAGCCATCTCTGCGGATGCTCCATGAAAAAAATGGCGGTCGACCAGAAAAAAACACAACAAGGCCACCAAGTGCACACAGCAAACTAGTCCTGCCCCCAAAAACACCCAACACATCCCAAAGACACACCCCCATGGCAAAGTCAAAAAGTACAAATCCCAGGACAACCCACACAACACAGCTGACAGCAATACCCCATCTTGATACATCCACATAGCTGAGCGTAAAACCAGCCCCTTCCCTGACCACAATCCTTTGCAATACTCCAAACCTGAAGGGCCCAACACCAGAGCACAAAGGAGAGGTAAACCTGCACGCATCACACCAGCACAACAACACACACACACCACCTACTCCACCCTCACAACTGCACACCAAAACATTAGCACATCACACACCATGTCACCATAGAAAATGCCCAAATATACAGAGAGTGAGTTGTCAGTCATGGTAGATGAGATAATCAGAGTAGAACCACAAGTGTTTGGTAGCCTGGTCCACCAGACACCATTAGCCACAAGAGCAGAAATGTGGGGAAGGATAGTCGACAAGGTCAATGCAGTAGGGACCACCCCACGCTCAAAAAATGAAATCATGAAGCGGTGGCATGACCTGAAGAGGGTTGTGAAAGAAAAGAGGAAAAAGAACCGTGAGCTGGCTCAGTGGACTGGTGGTGGCCCTCCCATTGCACCCAAAACATTCATTGCATGGGAGGAGAAGGTGCTTGCCATACTGCATCCAGAGAGTCTTACAGGAATAGCCGGGGGAGTGCAGGCTGGTAAGGACAAACAAATGTAAACCATTACACTGCCATGTACTGTCTTGCACAACTACAAAGCTACACATCTAGGCCCAAGTACATTCATATGCACCACAATACCCAACACAGGTCCCACAGATGTAACATCCACTCCATCTAAATCACCCCAAAGGTAGCCAACATTTTCAGAGCTGTATGTGTCCAGGGAACCAGCACTACAACTCCCACCAGGCCCCCTGTCCCACCCCAGAGCAGTATGCAGCACTCCACACCCACCCAGAAGCATGTGGCAGCCATTGTATCACCACAAACAAACTAACAGGTAGGTAGCCATCTTCACAGGGAGGGGTGTTTGTGTGTGGGAGGCCTGCACTACAACCCACACCAGGCAACCCTGTCCCACCCCTGAGCAGGATACAGCACTCCACAGCCACACAGAAGCATGTGGCAGCCATTGTATGGTTCACCCTCACCTAACAGGTAGGTAGCCATCTTCCCAGGGAGGGCTGTTTGGAGGTGGGAGGCCTACACTACTACTCCCACCATGCCCCTTGTTCACCAGATCATCAATATGGAGCACTCCCTCCCACCTAGATGCATGTGTCAGCCATTGCATTGTACACTTCAAACTAACAGGTAGGTAGCAATTTACCAAGGTTGTTCTGTTTGTGTGTTGGAGGCCTGCACTACTACTCCCACCATGCCCCCTGTCCCACACCTGAGCAGGATGTAGCACTCCCCACACCTAGAAACATTTGGCAGCCATTATATGGTTCACCCTCACCTAACAGATAGGTAGCCATCTTCCCAGGGAGGGCTGTATGGGGGTGGGAGGCCTGCACTACTACTCCCACCATGCCCCTTGTTTCCCAGCTCATCGAGATGGAGCATTCCCTCCCACCCAGATGCATGTGTCAGCCATTGCATTGTACACTTCAAAATAATAGGTAAGTAGCCATTTACCAAGGTTGTCCTGTCTGTGTGGGAGGCCTGCACTACAACTCCCACCAGGCCCCCTGCCCCACACCTGAGCAGGATGTAGCACTCCCCCCACCCAGAAGCATTTGGCAGCCATTATATGGTTCACCCTCACCTAACAGGTAGGTAGCCATCTTCCCAGGGAGGGCTGTTTGGGAGTGGGTGGCCTGCACAACAACCCACACCAGGCACCCCAGTCCCACCCCTGAGCAGGATGCAGCACTCCACACCCACGCGGAACCATGTAGCAGCCATTGCATGGTCCAGCCTCACCTAACAGGTAGGTAGCCATCTTCCCAGGGAGGGCTGTTTGGGGGTGGGAGGCCTGCACTACAACTCCCACCAGGCCCCCTGTCCCACACCTGAGCAGGATGTAGCACTCCCACCCTCCAAGATGCATGTATCAGCCATTGCATTGTACACTTCAAACTAACAGGTAGGTAGCCATTTACCAAGGTTGTCCTGTTTGTGTGTGGGAGGCCTGCACTACTACTCCCACCATGTCAACTGTCCCACATCTGAGCAGGATGAAGCACTCCCCCTCCCACCCAGAAGCAGTTGGAAGCCATTGTAAGGTTCACTATCACCTAACAGATAGGTAGCCATCTTCCCAGGGAGGGCTGTATGGGGGTGGGAGGCCTGCACTACTACTCCCATCATGCCCCCTTGTTCCCCAGCTCATTGAGATGGAGTACTCCCTCCCACCCAGATGCATGTGTCAGCCATTGCATTGTACACTTCAAACTAACAGGTAGGTAGCCATTTACCAAGGTTGTTCTTTTTGTGTGTGGGGTGCCTGCACTACTGCTCCCACCATGCACCCTTGTTCACCAGCTCCTCAAGAAGGAGCCCTCCCTCCCACCCAGATGCATGTGTCAGCCATTGCATTGTACACTTCATACTAACAGGTAGGTAGCCATCTTATGCTCGTGTGTCCCACCCCTGAGCATGATGAAGCCCTCCACCACATACACACACAGATGTGTCAAAATTCCACCCAAATGTGAAAACAGAACAGGTAAGTAGATAGTACATGCACCCAGCCATCCCTCTCAAAAAGTATGGTGCCATATGACAACACCAACCCTCTCATCACACAAAAATACACACAGATCATATTGCCACTTACAGTGTGCAGACAGCTAAGCGAATGTGACTGTTACAGCAACCAAAGTGTGACATACCAATTCACATGTTGAAGAAAGTCTGTGCACAATCATGCACAGCACTGAATGCCATGGGGCCAGAGCAGCAAGGACCATATGAAAGCAAAGCAAGCATGGTCAGTAGTAAAAATTGAGATTTGCACATGACATGACAAAGGTATGCCTGAGATAACAATGGCCAGTTCATGCTCAGATGTAACGTCTGCCAGGCAGAGTAATCAACAAAGAGGCTACACATAAATTTGTTGTTGCGATAGTCGTTAAATAGCAACATGTCCTTGTAATCACAAAATATGCATGTGGCGCATGGTATGTATTGACACGTCACACCATGGACAATTAATGCATGTACCTCAACATCATGTCAGGATGCACAGTCGTGTGCATATAAACAATGTGATAACTAGTAAACTGTGTGGTGTATAAACAGTGAATAAGATACATCTAACACCAAGCTTGAGGGGTGCACTTCAATGACCATTTCCCATCTGTCCCACAGGTGACCAAGAACTGACTTCAGAGGAAAACAACAGCAACCTGCAGTGCCCCTTCCCCCTCCCCGGAACATGGACTCTCGGATGTTGACTCCTGGGATTCTGAGGACGAGGAGCTCAAAGCCAGCCCATCTGGTGTGCCAGGGCGCAACAGGTCCCAGGACCCCATCCTCCCCCCACCACATCTGCAGCAACACCAACTCATCCGCAGACCCCTGCTGTAACGGCCTGTGCGTCCTCCACCACCACCACACCACCAACTGAGGAGGGCAGGGAGAGGATGCGAATATGCTGCTTTTCCCCGCATACAACTACCCCGCATGTTGTCACAACATTGTAACAATGCATTTCATTACCCCGCAAGTCTTAACAATGATTTGTGGAGGGGGGCGCTGGATGTTGGAATAGAAAAATGTACTATTCCAACTCCAGTCTCTGCGGACTGTAGGGAAGGTGTTGGATTTTAAATCCAACACCTTCCCCCTCCCTCCGCAAGTCTGTTGCATCACCTGCATCGGGAGGTAACCCAGAGTATTTGGTGGCGACTGCTGTAACCAGGCTTGTGAAATTGTGCCTGGCTGAGGCTCCTGCTGGCTGAGTTACAGATTTGGAGAGAGTGCAGCAGATTGCACCACGGTGTCAATGTCCAGTTGAGGAGAAGGTGGGACGCATAGCGGATGAGGCCTGGGGGTCGAGTCAGGTCAGGCCTAGCTCCTGTGGGTGATGCACCCACAGTGGCGGCTCATCTGTTATGGCGAAAAAGCGTCGCCCCACAGCTTTCAAGCAGTGCAAGAATAGGAAACATAACATAATGATAACTTTCTGATGTACTCATGCTATGTATCCTTTGAGGGCGGGAGGGTGGGTGGGGATGCTCTACTCACGGGGCAGGGTGGTATGCCCATTCAAGTGTGCAATGACTGTTTGGTCGGCCCTTTCATGCCGCCCAAAGCAGTCATGCCCACATCCCTGTTCAAAATGCATGCTGCGTTTCAGCCTACATGGAGAACATGCCCACCCCTCCAGCCCTTGACTGAACGCCTTGTCAAGGCGCTCAAAAACAATCACAATGCCGCATTGAAGCATTGTGATTGGCTTAGAGGAGGGAGCCTGCTTCCTGGAAGCAGACTCAGGAGAGCAGGAGCATAGAAGATGCAAGACCCGGCCTCAAGGTAAGAATAAAAAAATAAATATTTACAACCCCGTCCCACCCTCATTCTCACCCCCTCCAGTGTCCTTTCCTTGTTTCCCACCTCCAAGCTGTCCAGTCCCCTCCACAGCACTACATAATGGCAGCCGATGTGCGGCCATGCACAGTGGGCGTACCACAGTGCGCCAAAGGCAAGCCCACCTGCGTCTGTCCGTACCTGGACCATGCCCAGCGCCAAGGACCCTTACCCTCGGACACTCCACCGCTACGACACTAGCACCCTCCTCGCCATCAAACCTGGATGCCACACCGCCTGCCATCTAGCAACACTGTAGAATTGTCTTGCATCCTGCGCCTGTTGAAACTGCAAACGCACCTTCTGCCACATCAGCACACCAGCGCCTCCTGCTGCCAAGCCGACCAACAGAGCAACTGCATCCTCCTCAACGTGCGGTCCCTCAACAAACAACAACAGAGATCTGGGTCCTCCTCGACACCACCTCTTCAGACATCACCTTCTTCATGGAAAACCTAGACAAAACTTTGCTCCGGACCGGACATCACCATCACCATCCACGACGGCTACAAATTCACCCGCACAGACCACCCCGAGCGGCCTGGAGGAGGCATTGCCATTGTCTAAAAAAGGCACACTCCGACTGACCATGCATTCTAAAGACTTGACAGTGACCATGGAACACCTCCACTTCCAGATTTAGACCAACCCCAACATCACCCTCCGCGGCACCCCCCTAAGCCATGAACCCCCATGCCATTGTAGACCTCATCGCACCCCAGGCTCTCCCATCCACCAACTACATCCTACTCGGAGACCTCAAGTTCCACCTGGACAACTCCAGTGACCACAACACCACCCCCCTCCTGGGAAACCTCGCCAACATCGCACCAACCCCCATAGCCTGACACACGCTCAAGCCCGTCTTCTCCACGAGCAGGAACTTCAACTACAGCCACACCACAGGACTCTCCTGTACCGACCATCATTGTTTACATTACACTGTCACCACGCCCACTGTACACCATTGCCATAATTGCCCCCAAACCCCGTCGCAGCTGGATCAAGGCCACCGAAGAACTTCCTGTCAACTCCTTCAGCACCACCACTCCGCCAACGCTTACAGATGCCAACACTGCAGTGCGCAACCTCCACCAATGGATCTCCAACTGCGCCAACACCCTGGCACCCCTCAAGAAAAGACCAGGCAAACAACACTCCAAAATGGCCAACAGGCTCACTCCCACCCTCCACTAGTCCAGCCACACCTGCAGACGTCTCGGGAAGAGATGGAGCCACAACATCAATCAACTACACAACACAGTCACCATTGCACCATGGCGCAAAGGTGCCTGTGTTGGCGCATGGCAGCCATTGTGCGCCAACGTAGGGGAAAAATACAGGGGGGCTTATTCATGAGCCCTTCTGACAGTTTCACCCGCTGACGTACTTGCAGCGTGATTCTTGCACCACGTTGCACCATATTTGCAAAGTGACTCATCTAGGCATATGCATGACATTGTGAAGTCCTGTGCCACATTATACCTGTATCAGGTATGATGTATGCAGGGTGGGCGTTCCCACGAAACAAAGCCTCATAGGAGTGGCGCAGTGAAATCCATAAGATTTTACTGCAACAATTGTAGGATGCCACTTGTCAGTACCTTACGCCTGCCTCACGCCAGGCGTAAGGGTGACGCAGGGACGCAGGGCCATAGGGATATGCTGGTCCCATGCCTGTGACACAACTGCAGCAATGCGTGACTTTAGCGCTGACAGATATGTCTGGATTCCAGACATATCTCTCAATAATTGCGACATGGACGCCGTACAGTGAATGCAGCGCATCCATGGTGTTGCAAGAAGGGTGTAGTGAAAAGTGCTGCAACGCTGTTTTGTCGCAGCGATGCAACACTTTTCATGAATGAGGCCCAGAAATGCGCACTATCTTATTGATGGTGCACATTCCTGCCCTGTAGATTTGTCGCAAGGCAGCGCAGCAACATTCCTTGCAGCGCTGTCCAGCACCAAAGCCATCTAAATTGAGGCCCCAAGTGTTTGCACCATTTTTAAGACTAGCTATTTTCTGGCCTTAAAAAGCTGCCTCTAACTGGAATTAGTAGCAGTTTTTGGGGTTTTGCGCCATACAAGGAGTTCCTTGTAAATCTCGCAAAGTGAGGTTAGCAGCAGTTTTTGCACAGGAACGCCTACCTTGTATCTCATTTTCATTATGTCCTGCTAACAGAAGTGACTATTTTAAAAATTCACGTTTTCTCCGGAAAAGTGCTGCTAACGGCAATTAGCAGCAATTTGTAAATACGGCAATAAAAAAAGCAGCCATAACGTCAAAAAATTGTTGCTATGGCAGCGTTAGGTCCTTGTACATATGCCCCTTTATACTCCACACTGCTTGAAATATCCCAGAGCATACGTACCAGAGAAGTGATGGTATTCCTCTAGTAAAAGCTTTGCTCCTTTGATGAGAAGTGCTGGTACTCTCCCTCTTAAATTAAGGAAATGGAGATACTCAGTACTTGGCAGTCCCAGCCAGTTTAAAGCATTTACCTTGTGGTAAACTCACCTGGCTACTAACAACACAACTTGCAATGTAAGAACATTAGGGCAGGGATAATAGTCTTTACAAGGTTGGTACTTTTGCAACCACTTGATATTGCCACTCTCACTCAGAGCCTGTGCATTATAAACACACATATCCCAGAAAGAACACTCCCAATATAGCACAGCTGTTAAAATTGTTTACTTTGTCGTTTTTGACAGTTAATGTATATATCTGTTTGCTTGGCTAACTTCCCTGAAACACTGAGGGGCATATTCTCAAGAACGTGTGATAATCATTGCAAAATTTGCTTAACGCGACTCTGCACATCGTGGTCTATCGCAGGAAAATAACACAGTATTAAAATGGTATTCCCAAGCCAGTGGTACCATGCGATAGGCTCACGATAACGCGTCAAATGTACGCGATAAAGTCAACGCGACGCCGCAAAACTGCGAAACACGAACGCAAAAAAAGCTGCGATGAGGCCAACAGCGAAAACAAAAATCAGCAAAAACCAGCGACAGGCCTGCAACTCCCACGCGTTATGCGGGAAAATACACTATAAAAGCAAAAAAAAAAAGGGAGAAAAAAAGAAACTGCGTAGCACCATGGATGCACCCGGACCTAGTGCAGAGGCCAAAGCGAACCCCACAGGCCCCACAGACCACCAGCAAGGAACCTTGTGGTCGGTTAAGGCCAAGGAGAAGAGGAAGAGGCAGACGGGGTGCAGCCCGCAGGAAAACAATATCAGCGTCACAGAGGTTACAGAACACTACCATCCACTGAACGTCAATATGACAAGCATGAATGCAGTCGAAGTGTCGAGGAGGTCTATGGCATGAGGCGCTGGCATGATGTGCAAAGCAAAACCAAGCACAAACCCGCTGCCAACAGGATGGAATCAATTGCACTACATTGAAACGCTTCAAAATGTCAACAAAAGATAGTTGTGTTATTTGTATAAGACTTCTTTCTATGTCCCGGCTCGTCGGGCCAGCCTGGCACTCCCTGTTTATTTGCTGACTTGCCCGCCTCTCATGGTCAACATGCTGCACGCCACACACTTTAGAATTACTAGAAGAAGATGCAAGGGCCTGGTACCTCATGACAACAGATATACTTAAACAAGCATTTGCATAGCCAATAGGTCTCGCTCTTGGGAACTTATAAGTATTTAGTTATGCAGCCCAATATCCTTGTTGCAACAACATCAACTGTTGCATGGCTAAACACTTATAATGTCCCAAAGGCAAGACCGATTGGCTATGCCGATGCTTGTTACTTCGGCACTGGAGGCGTATGCATGTTTGTTGGCATGAAACGTGTGTAACTGTCTTGGTGTAAAATAAACATTTTAATAGACCCGTTGTTAACCACTTCCCTCGTCTGTTCAGTGTAATCTCAGTACCACAGATCAGTGGTGTGTAAGGGGGTTTGGGGGGACTACATGGTGTGGGGTTCACATGGTACATCAGTCACCGGACAACACTCAACCGAAGCACAAAACCTCTTGCCCTTATTTGCACCAAGTTCCTAAGGTCTCTAAACCTTTAACTTTAACTGTCGAAAGCGAAGGAAAGCAGAGCATTTCATTCCAGTACATTTTATTTCATATCATGTTATTTTATTTTCGCCCAGGGCAGCTCTGTTCGAAGGTTTGGAACTGCAGGTGAACGTGTGAATATTTTACAGACTAACACGTTTTACCTCTGGTCCTCGCTCGAGTAGCATAGATTTCTCCAAACATTTAGATATGTTTACAACTGAAAAGGTTTGTGTTTGGTGTCAGAGTTGGTCTTTGCAGCTGATAACACGCCCCGCCACAAGTCTCACAGAGCAGCTCTCAACCGCCGTTTACTCAACTCTGTTTGGCTCTTCTTACAACAGAGGAGCAAAAGAGGCCTGCCCAGGATCACACAGAGTGATATTAACAGAGGGGAGAATAATCTCAAACACTGGTTTAACCAAGATCACACAGAAGGTCAACTGCCCGACTAAGTTTAAACTGATGAAGGTGGAAAGGATGTGATGTGCCTCGGATTCTTATTTATCCCATTTTTTTTTATAGGATGGGCATTACCTAAAGGTGCCAGAGTGCTTATAATAGAAAAGGATTAGTACATACTGTACAAATTTACATAATACGAAGATGTTACTACAGTAGAGTGTAAGAGCCGGGCATTACATTGGGCACAAAATTACATTGTCCCAAGATGTAAGTACATTAAAAAAGCCACACACATTGGAGTACGGTGTATGTTGCAGTAGTCATGAAATGTGAGTAACAGTATTTCGACTGGTGCCAAGATGGAGTCTAATGGAATGGATTAAGTGCAGTGAATCTCAAGGAACCGACTAGTGTGGAGAGTAAACCAGAAAGGTGAAACCTAGGGAGGGAACGTTAGCTAAAATACCCTTGAAGGAGAAGCACTTTCAGGTGGTGCAAAGGTTCAGCGGTAAGGAGTTCCCTATTCTGGTCGCGCTTCTTGAGAAGTATTGAACCGTGAGTCGTTCCTTTTAAAGGTCGGTAGCAGCGGTGCTTCAGCATTTCTCAATGGTCTAGTGCCCCCAGATAGCTTACGTTTGTCAGCAGGGCACCGTGGAGTGGATGTGTGTAGGGACTTATGAGTCATACAAGCCGTCTTGTATATGGCCCTAATGGTCAGGTATTTTGCTTTGCAAACAGCTCTGGCTAAAGACCTATAAAGGTCCCAAAGGTGAGACCTATTGGCTATGCCAATGCTTGTTTTCTTTATGCTTATGTTTTCCAGATCTCTCCCTCATGTGCTTCTCACCCCTACTCCCCCTGCTGCATCATATCACTGCTGCATCATCAAGCCATTTGCTAAAGGCATTGACAAAGCCAATTGGTCCCAAAGGTGAGACCTATTTGCTTAGCCAATGCTTGGTTCTGTTTCAATTTTTTTCTATTTTCTCTGGCAAGGTGATGCCTGTCTGCCACACAAACAGTGTGGCGCAAGGTTCCATTTAAGTTTAACATTTCTCATGTCCATAAATTCTTTCGCATAGAATTATGCTTTCACACTTTATTTCTTGTATGCGTATTGTCTGTACTTTATTAATATATAGTTAACCTGAACAGCCATCCCCTCTCTCCACTGCATGTATTGTTTTCTGTTCACTATCCTCCACGCTTTCTAGGACTGACATGATGTACTGCGTCAAAAGATGCTGGGTCTAACAATGGGCAAAATTACAGCAGCAGCATAAACCATCAATTTTCTTGTAAGTGCTAGTTGTTATTTTATGCCGTGTTACAGTAGATTTATTGCTTTAATTATAGACAAGGAAAGGAACAGGCAGATAATAGGTGACACAGTCAAGTGCTCTAAATCACAGCCACCATCCTGCCTGGAAAGCGCTAAACGATAATAGGAGGGTCAGGTTCAGTGTGTGATTTGACTGCGAAAGCAGATTTTCTCCCCCATGGCGAGTATGCTGCAGCACTTCATATAAGCAGCCAGAGTAAACAGGCATTGGCAAACACAATAAGTCTGGCTTTGGTGATATTGGCGATATTGGCTTTGCTAGTGGTTTTAGCCATGCGGGACAGCATCTCAATGGGGTAAAGAATTCCACAAAAAATTGGAGAAAGGGGATATTAGTGCTTAATTTGTGCCAGTGTTTGTGCTGGTTTTGGACCAGCTCTTATTTTGCAGGTCTGGGATACTTTTTTGCATTCTTGACTACCAGTCGTGACAGCTGTTAATAAACCATGTTAATAAACCAAGTGCCTGTCCCTTCACGCCTGCCCAGGTACGCATCTCGCATCGTGTGATGTCATGCAACATATAATGTTGCTGTGACTCCCAAGACTAGTGGTCAACATGAAATCACCTGTCAGTCTCGTGCTGCCCTGCATGCTCCGACACAGGAGAGTGGACAGGGCAGTGTCCCGCCCTGCAAGGCTGGCACCTTCACATCAGCATTCTTCACTGTGTCCACCAACTCCCATTGATACAAGCTTGGCTGATTCCGCTAAAGCATGCAACGACAATTGTAGAAGGGATCTGACAGTGCACATGTGCTACCACTATCCCTGAGATACTTGCGCCCCCGCAAGCAACCCTGCCACCTCTCGGAGGAGGACATTCTTGCTCTCCTCCATACCTACAAACCCACCCCTGGCACGCTCAATCCCTCAGAACTCACAGAGGAAGAAGTGACTGACCTCCTCAGTAGCTACGACTCTGCCTTGGCAACCCCATGCCCCTCCGACCTGAGGGAAGAACAACCTATCTGCATGGTTGCAACCAACCTTAACAGATCTGCTACCCTCCGCATCAGAGAGGTGGTCAATAGCAATCTAGCTAGAGTTCCCTTCTCTGCTTCTACCCTTGACACTCACTGCTACCCCTCCCTAGCCGGCCTCATAACAAACTGCCGGTCAGCTGTGAAGCATGCATCTGATGTCGCCGACCTCATCCTGAGACATAAATTGGACCTAGCGATCTTGACTGAATCTTGGCTCAAGGAACCCTCATCGCCCTACCTAGACCTCTTAGTCCTGCCCAATTATAACATCGTAAGGATGGACAGGCACTCAAAGAAAAAAGGGTGTGGCATTGCCTGCATCTACCGCTCCAACCTCCTTGTCACAGAAATGCCGGTGGACCCTACAGACTCCTGCGAATACCTCGCACTCTCCATCTCCAACAACACTTCACAACTGTGCAAACTTCACATCTTTTACCACCCCCAGGCAAGAATGACACCTTTATGAACCTCCTCATGGAAATCATCACAGCCAAGGTTTCTCCAAACTCTAATGACATTTTCCTTGGCGACTTCAACTTGCATTGGAACGATCCTAAGGACCCTCAGGTCAATGCCATCAGAGACTTCTTGGCCGACCAAGCCCTTACCCAAGCCTGCTCCCTCCCTACTCATTCGAAAGGCGCCACCCTAGACTGGATCATTGCTAAGGAATCAGCGGTCAAACTTATCTCTATTGATCCTTGTAATTGGTCTGACCACCACGCCATCACCTTCCTCCTGACATGGACACCTCAACCCATGATTCCCAAACGATGGCTTGGAGAAACCAAGAACCTTAATCACGAGAAACTGGCAGAGCGTTGTGAGACCGACCTCCCCCCCCACCAGTGCACCTCGTTCGGCAACCTAGCGGATCATTACTCCTCAACCATATCCGACATTCTCGATGACCTGGCACCACTAACATTAAAAAGAACCCAGATCAAAGACAGAAATCCCTGGTTCAGCGGATCCCGCAACAAGGAGAGGAGATGCCTTCGACAGACTGAATGTACTGGAAACAACACCCATCAGCAGCACATCTAAAACTTCTCCGCCAGGCCAGAACTGCCTACAATAAGAAAATCCTCAACACTAAAAAAGAATTCTTCAGAACTGAACTGGAGAACTCCAAAAATCGACCTCGCAAGCTGTTCGACTTGGTCAAACACCAATCCAACAAACTAGCAAAAACCTCCAAAGAAACACCTAAATCCCTAATAACAAGCGAGGAATTCTCTTCCTTCTTCTGTGACAAAATCTCTGCCCTAGGAAATGAACTTAAATCCGCAACTCACCACAAAAATCAAAATCTGCCAGCTCTACCTCTTCTCTCCGCATTGTCCTCCCAACCCTCACCCAAAAACCTAGCACTCTGGTCCAATTTTAAAATCTATGACGAACACTCTATCTCGAGAATTCTTGCCTCCTTAAACCCGAACAATCACTTCAATGATCCTCTTCCCTCTAACTGCCTAGCTGCCGCCTCTCAGGCCCTCATCCCTTCCTGGACCTCAATAATCAATGCCTCCCTCCTACAGGGCTCAATTCCTGATTCGCTCAAGGCTGGCCAAGTTGCCCCCATCCTAAAAAAAAAACGCTGGACCCTGCTTCCGCTGAGAACTATAGACCCATATCCAACATCCCACTCCTAGCCAAAGTTCTGGAAAAATGTGTGCAACATCAGCTGAGCCTACACATCAACAACTTTCACCTGCTAGATGACTTCCAAACCGGGTTCAGACCTGGACACAGCACGGAAACCACCCTCCTCCACATTGTGGATAACGCCCCCCAAGCCCTCGACCAAAGCAAAACCTGTCTCCTAATCCTCCTAGACCTTTCCTCTGCCTTCGATACGGTTAACCACCAATTTCTCCTTGAACGCCTCAAACTCAGGATGGGGTTGGATGGCACTGCCCTTGAATGGTTTAGATCCTTCCTCCAAAACCGCTCAAAGAGAGTCCTCACCAACGATAATCTATCCCCCCCTCTCCTGTTACGGTTGGAGTCCCCCAAGGATCAACCCTCTCCCCTGCCCTCTTCAACCTTTACCTTGAACCTCTCACCGAGGTGCTACGTGCCGCCAATATCTCCTACCTTATGTACGCCGACGATACACAGATCTACATAATAATCTCTTCCCCTGAGGACATTTTCTCCCTGAACGAGGCCCTGAAGCTGACAGTCCATTTGCTCACCGCCAACCAGCTTAAACTCAACGCAAATAAAACTAAAAATGTCTTCTCATCTCCCCACCCAAACCCAATCCAGACATCCAGGAATGGATCAAGACCGTCACAGCACTAAACTGCCCTCCTACCATTGTTGACTCAGCAAAATCCCTTGGAATAACCCTTGACGGCCGCCTGAACATGCGTGCCCATAAAAAACTCGATGGCCAAAACAGCTAGATTACCTAAGAAACCTAAAACCCTTCCTCAATGTGTCCGACCTTAAAACAGCAATCCAGGCACTAGTCATTTCCAGACTAGAATATGGATGCTCTACTCTCGCAGGGCTACCCAATTGGCCCCATTGAAAGCCTGCCTCAACACCGCGGCCAGACTCCTAACTGGCTCAAAGAAATTCGACCACATCTCTCCCCACCTCAAAGTTCTGAACTGGCTTCCCCTAGAGGCCAGAATCCAATTTAAACTGGCCTGCATTACTCACAAAGCTCTTTACCACAATTCCCCTACATTTCTCGCACAAAAACTCGTGATATCCGGAGGAGCCAGAAACTCCCGATCTGCCAAAGACTTGTTGCTGCAACCTGCACGCGTCTGGAAGAAAAAAACCTACAATCGGGCCTTCTCTGGGGCTGCGCCAAGAATTTGGAACTCTCTCCCACCCGCCATCAGAAGACTTCTGTCCTTGGCACACTTTAAGAAGGAGACCAAAACCTTCTTAATGGGCAAATACCTCGTCTAATGAATACATTACAATCAACTCAGTGACATATTGCACCCTCCACCTCGGCATTATCCACGGCTTCTACGGATGATACCTATTTCTGCAGTCCTGGGCACCCCCATCGAGCGTTGAGACTACTTACTTTCTTGTATAATGCATCTACCTGTTTTAATTTTTATACCACTTGTAGCCGGGACTTTAGACTGTGTGCTTTTCTTGTATAATATATCCCCTATTTTACCCAATTTATCCCTCCCATCCTAACTCAACAATCACCCTTAATCCTGTAAAGCGCTCTGATACCCTCACGGGTCTGGTTCGTGCTCTATAAAACTATAAAATAGGGGGCGTGGCCGGGCAAGATGGCTGAACGGACATAACCCGTCTCGGCTCCCGGTCCACGCGCTGTCTCGGTGTGGATTGTAGCGGCTGCGGCGGCTTTCACTCACCGTCAACGGCGGCCGCTGCGAGTTGATCATGTGAGGCATCAGCGGAGAGCAGTGGTAATCGCGGATAGCCCCAGGAACGGCAGGATTCTTCTTGGCGGGTTGATCGGTGGAAGACGCGTCGGACCAACTTGGAGGCAGGACCTGCACGGCAGCTCCCGATCGCGCGTCTCCAATGAAGACCTTGGACCCCCCCTTGGATGCGGCATGAGAGGCAAGTACTGACTGTCCTTGGGGCACCGCCGGTGGCTCTTGGCACGGGCTTAAGCTGCTGCATCTCGCCTCTCCCCCGGGTGCCAGACTTTAAGATGGCGGCCGCGCCGAAGTAAATGGCGGCTGCTGTTTGCACCCACTGGCTGATGCCCGGATCCCCCTATTGGCTTTCAACACAAGGGCCCCCCTGATAGCTGCACTTAGTGGCTCCTCCTCACTGGGTCCTGTGATAATGCTGGAGCCTTACCCTGGGGAGTTCGACTGGCTGCACACCTTCGCTTTCAACACAAGGGCCCCCCTCATCACTGCACTCAGTGGCTCCTCCTCACTGGGCCCTGTGGGAATGCTGGAGCCGTGCCCTGGGGCGTTCGACTTGCTGCACAACTTTGCTTGCCATCACTGGACTCCTGTGCCTCTCCCAATCTGTGGGACCACCAGCGCACCCTCTTGACCGGACTGGCTGTTGCCCTCATACTCACACAGTAGCGTTGGTCCACAGGAGCTGCCCCTCAAGGGTACCCAAAGGGTTCAGATGCAATCTTGATCCTCCCACGTCTCTGCAGCGGCGGTGGCGCTTCTGCGTCCTTGGGGTTACCTGGCTGGAATACTGAGAGGGCCCATCCACAGGTTGCACGGCGTGGGTCAGAGTGATGGGGAGGATGACCCACTAGACATTATCGGAGGCTGTTTCCCAGTCAGAGACTAGTGCCCAGAGTTCCACTATGCTCCAGCATCTTTGAAGGAGCCACTCTATGCCGCCTAAGAAGCCATCGGCCAAGACTCCCAACAGGGTCTCGGATTTTTTCTTGACTACAGACTCACGAACAATGGTACGGGGAGAAGCAAACACTGCCACTATGGCTCTAACAAAAGCGGACCTTGTGTCAATGTTTCAAGATTTCAAATCTGAATTGCGCAAGGACATTGGCCAAGACATCAAATTCTCCATTGACCAGCTGCGCTCAGACCTGTCAGATCGTTTGTCTTCCTTGCAGCAGGACGTAGACTCCATTGGCACAAGGGTCCTTGATCTCGAAGCCCACCATCAGGAGCAAGAACAAATCTTTACCGAACTCCAGGACGATGTGCGCTCACTTAAGGAACAATTACTCCAGTCTCAACTAAAGGCAGAGGATCTCGAGAACAGGGTCCGATGGGAGAATATACGTATCAGAGACTTAGAGGAGGGAGCTGAAGGGCCAGATCTGGAGGCTTTTGTGGTGGGTCTCTTTTCGGAGCTTTTGTCTTCACAGTCTCTCAAAATAAAACTGGACAGAGTCCATCGCATGGGTTCTCTGCAACAGGGAGAGAAGAAATGGCAGCGCGATGTCTTGGCAAAATTCCATTCTTACAGGGTCAAGGAGGCGGTTCTGCAGGTGGCCAGGACTAAGGAGTCCATCTCATTCCAAGGTCACTTCTGCTCCATCTACCAGGATGTCGAGCCATCGACTTTAGCTCGGAGACAATTACTTAGACCCATTACCACTAAGCTTCGCGACGACAAGATCCGGTACAGATGGACCTATCCTTTTGGGCTCAGTTTCGAATTACAGAACAAACGACGCCATATCACCGACCTCCAGGAAGGCTTGGACCTTCTGGGCATTTCCTCTGGAGACGATGCCACCGCTCACGGCAAAGCTGGAAAATCATCCCGAGGAGCATCATCTTCCTCAGCCTGGTCTCGCAGGGAGAGGCACTGAACGTCTGCTGGAAACACTGGGGTCTGCACGTTGCGGACTTCGGCCTTCCGGAGGTGGGGGTTGCGGTCTCCAGAGGCCTCCACTGATACTCTACGGGGCCGGCTCCTACTGGGAAAGTCAGGCAGGTTTCCTCCTTGGGCCCTGCTGCAGCCCCCTCCCTGGGGCTGTGGAGCCCCGCTCTCGGTGGGGGCGGTTCCGGGACGTTGTGGACCTTGCAAGTAAGGCTGATGTTGTTTCCTTTTGATTGTAGCACAGCAGGCTTCTTCGTCATGGTCTCTCTAGCTCTTGAATACTTTCTTTGATATGCATTGGTGGTCATAGTCTGCTTATCAAGATGCATGCTTTCCATGTGTTCCTATGGGCACGGGCTAACATTCAATTTGGCCTTTCTGTGTCGGATTCTTCGCTAAGAGCCGCACATTTATGCTTCTGGTTCAACTTCCCGCCGGGATGGGTGTGGACAGGGTCCTCGGACTTGCTGTCCCCCATGGTCTCCAGAGGGTCATCCCGATCCCATAGAGGGACCTCAAGTCCTGTGCGAATTGTTTATCTGCTTCTACATGTTTCCTTTTTTCTAGAGGGGTTTGGGGTGTTTGGGGGGGTCGGGGTGGGTAGTGGTGGCGGCTTTTTAACGATGCTTCAGTGAGACCTTTGCAAGTTTGGGCGGGCTCAACCGTTGGCTTTGATCTTACGCTCCCGTAGGGGGGTAGAGGTGGTGTGGAGGCGCTGGGGGCCTCTCTGAGCCTGGGGAGAGTGGTAGTTTTTTTTCCTGTGAGGTGATGCCAGTCCTTATTGGAACCTGGAATGTTAAGGGTCTCAACTCTCCCCAAAAACGCCACAAAGTATGGAAATATATTACGGATCACCACCTTGACATTGTGGCCCTTCAGGAGACGCACTTACCTAGAGCCGAAGACTCCCGTCTCAAACACAAACACTTTCCACTACTTTATCGGTCCTCGGCCCACAGGAAACATTGGGGGGTGGCTATTATGTTTCGCTCCTCTACACAATTCCAACCTATGAGAGTTCCGACTGACAGGGATGGGCGTTGGGTCATGATCAAAGGTCGCCTGCGAGGGAAAGTTTGCACTTTTGCGGCGATATATTTCCCCAACTCAGGTCAGACGACTTTCCTGTACGCTTTCTTGGGGAAGGTGACCGACTTTGCAGAAGGGCCGCTAGTCCTCATGGGCGATTTTAACTTGATATGGCAAAAAGACTTGGACAGTACATCCTCTCAGCGGTCAGACATGGGCTCCTTTTCCTGGGAGACTCAACAACGCAGACGCTATATGGGACTCTTGGACACATGGCGCACTCTTTTCACCCACACACGAGACTATATGTTCTACTCACATGTCCATCGTACTTACTCCCGGTTGGACTACATCTTTATCAGTCAGTCTTTGCAGGGTGCATTGCAGGACGCCAAGATCTTCCCCCTCTCAGTATCGGATCATAGCCTGTTCTCTGTGTGTCTCAACTGGCTGGGGGGTGCCCCGACCCCTCCCAGATGGTACTTCCCGCCGTCGCTCACACGCGACAAGGGATCCTGCTCCAAGCTAAGAAAGGCTAGCGCTGAATTTTTTAATACTAACAGGCCAGAAGAAACCTCGGAGTCTGTCACCTGGGATTCCTTGAAGGCGGTTATTCGAGGGGAGTGTATCGCCCTCAACACGGCATTAAAGAAACAGCGCGCTCGCGAGAGAGAGCTCTTGGAGACTGAACTGATGGCTCTTGAATGCACCCATAAAACTAATCCCATACAACAGACGTTACGTGGTCTCACGGCCCTCAGAGGCAAACTCAGGGCCATTTATGACAGCAGGGCTGAATTCACGCTCCTCCAGTTGCGACACTTATCATACACCCAGGGCAATAAAATTGGTAAACATCATATTAGACAGCGGGAGAAAGAATACATAGGCGGCATTTTGGGCCCTGCGGGGGAAATTACACATAGGGACAAGGACAGAGCTGATAAAGCTGAGATCTTTGGGAATTTTTATGGGAACCTCTATGCTGGGGATTCTTTAGATTCTGATGCTCAACAGGAGTATCTTCAGTCATTGCCTCTGCCCCACGTGTCTGAGGCTTGGAATGACTTGCATACCGCTCCTATTACCATAGATGAAGTCACCATGGCCATTACAAACCTGAAACCTCAAAAAGCGCCAGGGCCGGACGGCTATACGGTTCTTTTTTATAAAACGTTTGCCCCTGATGTTTCCCCCTTTCTTGTACGTCTCCTTAACAAAATGGCAGAAGATGGTACAACTTCGGGCTCCATGTCTGAGGCGGTGATTTCAGTGATTCCCAAATCAGGGAAAGACCCCCAGCGTTGCTCCTCCTATAGACCGATCGCCCTATTGAATCTGGATGCTAAACTGTACTCTTCTATTATTGCCAAGCATCTAAATGACCTCATGCCTATCCTCATTCACCCGGATCAATCGGGGTTCTTCAAAGGCCGTCAAACGCACGATAATACCCGTAGGATCATACATCTAATAGAAAAGGCCAATAGGCGCCAAATCCCTGTGGTCTTAGTGAGCTTGGATGCCAAGAAGGCCTTTGATAGGGTGGATTGGATTTTCCTCTTTCGCACACTTACGGCATTTAGCTTTGCGGCCAAATTTCTCAATATGATAAGAGCTAATTACTGTCTCCCCTGCTCTAGAGTGGTGATTAACGGGATACAATCCTCTCCCTTTCTCCACTCACGAGGCACGCGTCAGGGTGTCCCCTTTCACCTCTACATTTTGCGCTCAGTATTGAACCTTTAGCGCTATCGATCAGGAATAATCCTGGCATCCAGGGAATACCATTCACAGGAGAATCCCATAAAATATCTCTGTTCGCAGACGATGTTCTTCTGTCTCTGTCTGAGCCCGAGTCGTCTCTCTCGTACTTGCAGTCGGAACTCGAACGTTTCGAATCAATGTCAGGGTTTAATATAAATCTGGGCAAATTACTCTTACTCTCCCACCTTCGGAGATCCTCAGGCTCCAGCCTCTTACACCGCTATCTTGGGCTACCTCGTCCATCCAGTATCTGGGGGTTCAGTTGACGCCGAGAGTCGAAGGTCTCTATGCTGCCAACTTCCCCCCGTACTTGCGCGCATCCAGACGGACCTTACGAAATGGAAACCCCTTTTTCTATCATGGTTGGGCCGCGTACATGGCAGTATTGTGGCTGTCTGCCATCTGATTCAGTTAGTCCCACCGCCTGGGCTGCACACAGTATAAATTCAGATCTAGTGAACAGCATGGGTCTAGTGACCCTGAGTGCACCAGTGCTCACCTATTATTGACTACTATCTTATCAGCTCACTCAGAATACATCAGCGTAGGGTATCTAAACTACGCATTACATTTAGATTCTTTGTATGGTGCGCCAAGACACTTACACAGGTTAGCAGGACATTCTACAAACATTGCAACAGTTATACAGAGTAACAGACATAAGGTAATTTTCAGTTTCAGCAGCAGTTTACACTACACTACTACAGGAAATGGAAGCATTCAACAAGAACGTTTAAAAGTCCAGGTAGAGGCGGTGGCTAAAGGCAGTCCTTGCATTGTGCAAGGCATTGGAAAGCCAAAGCAAAGGCTTAAGTAAGATTTACAAAGTCAGGGCATCAGTCATCATGGGTCCACGGGGGAACATGGCAGCTGGTTAGTCAGTCCGTGAGGCCTGCATCTCTCCTCCGGCCATGTTTGACTCTTCTTGTTAACGCACTGAACCCTGCCATCCTTACCTCTGTCTGCCCTTCTGTGTTTCCTGCTGGCTTGTGCCCTGTTGGCGTTTGTTTGCCTCCCTCGGGGGCTCGTTTTCGTTGAGAGGATTCGCCTAGTCTCCGTGTGGCGGAGCTGGCAGTTGGAAGCCGCTCGGCTCCACGCTCTTGGGCGGGGGCGGTTGCTGCAAGTGGCGGGCGGCGTTCCCCTGGATAGGTGCACCCCTTCACGGATTTCCTTCTGGGGCACTCCGGTCAGGGTCAGCCCCTGCTGGGTGCCCCTGTCACAAGTTTGAACCTCAGTGGGCTTGCCGTGTTCAAGTCTCCCTATGGGCTTTTTCCTGTGGTGGGCATCAGCCATCTGTCTCCTCTGTGGTGTTTCCTATGCCCAAGACCCCTAGACAGGCTAAACGTACTGGCGTCAGGGAGCCGAGTGCTACCTGCACTTCTAACACAACACTGCAGAAAAGAGAAAAGGAGAAGATTCTCAAGGCGAACACCACACAAGGCAATCAAGTAAGAAGGGCGGGTTTGAATTGCATGAGTCAGTGGATTAACCTCTACAGTTTGATGACCTATCCGGTGAGAAGGGGGGTGAGATCCCAATTAGATATGTGCTAAGGAATAAAAATGTTGGTATTGCGGACGCTCTTACACGCCCACTAGCCCCTATTTATGGAAAAACAGTAACTAAATGACCTGGTAGGAAGACAGGGGTCACCTACACCTTAAGCCCGCAGGACACTTCTTCTGTATCTTTGGCGCGACAGAGAAAGGAAGCAGCCCAAGTCAGGATAACCTCTTCCCTTAGATCCTTTTTTAAGGTGCAGGCTAAGGTTCAGCCTACTGGGATAACTACCCCCGAAATTGTGGAGCTGCACCAAGATAAAAAGGGGAGCCTCTCGTAAGCATGGAGGCTAATAACCAAAATGAAAAAGCTGTTCCCTTAAGTATTGCTACCTCTAACCGGTTGCAGGTTTTAGAGGATTGTCACTGTGATTTACTTAACCCCCCTGCTGAGGTGAACCAGGTGTCCGATCCTCTAGTTTTTACTGATCTCCCGAGTACAAATAGTCAGAATCTGCTGGGACTGGCTGAAATGTTAGAGGCCTTATCTTCAGAAACTAGAAATAAATTTGCTATCTCGGAAAGGAATCAATCAAAAATCCAAGACTCCTGCGAGACTTTGGAAACCAAAATGTCAGCGATCACAGAGAGAATGTGCGCGATGGAAGCTTCAGTAGAGGTCCTGAACAGGGAAGCGGAGACCAATCGAAGCAAAATTCTAGCACTAAAGAATGGTGAGAATGGTTTGCTGGATAAAATTGAGTCCTTGGAGAATAATGCCAGGCGTAATAACATCAAAGTACTTAACATCCCAGAAGGTCTGGAGGGAGATAATATCAAGGGTTTCTTCTTAAGTTTGTTGAAGGAATTCATCCGCTCCATTGACTCTCAAGAACTGGAGGCAGACATTCAAAGGATACATAGACAACCCTTCTCAAAAAATCTGAACAGGAAAACCCCCAGGAGAATTTTGATTAATTTCAAAACTTAGACTCTAGGCTTGTAAATGTGGAGCTACAAATAGAAAGAGGACCCACTTACAGAAGACTGACCTTTGATAGATCCCTACTCACTGATGCTTTAGTAATAACACAACTGAAGAGAGATACCCTGGCCTTCTTTGAAATTAATGATTCCTTGGCCCCATTGCATGTAATTTGGGATGCTTATAAAGCATTGATGAGAGGTAGAGTCATCAGTATTGCTGCAAAAAGTATAAGGAAACCAAAAGTTATGATAAAAACTTTGGAAGACGACATTTCTAGGGCTCTGAGTGGGGGAACTATACAGCAAGACGGTCAGGAGCAGATCAAGGTTAATAACAAAATAATAACAAAAAAGCAGGCTCCAGCAGATTATTTGTGTAGTATTATAAGGGAAAAGTGGGAGGCTAGTAAATTAGCTAACTACGAATATGGAGAAGGGCGTGGGAAGCTTCTTGCTTGGAGATCTTGTATGAATCAAACAAGAAATATAATGAAAGAAATCTTCAACTCTGAGTTGGGGAAGGTCTGTACAGAGAACAAAAAGATAGAACAAGCATTTGAGCCTTTTTTTCAAGATCTGTACACTGAGCGGTTAGCCACCGAGTCCCAGGTTAAAGATTAAGTTAATAGCATAGCATTGCCCTTACTTGCCGACGATCAGGCCCAACGATTGAACCAGAATATCTACCCAGAAGAAGTTAAAGTGGTTGTGAAGAATTTAAAAAGAGGTAGTGCTGTGGGGGTAGACGTTATTCCCAATGAGTTTTATATATTCCTCGCTGAGGGAATTGTCCCGGTCTTGGCAAAACTGATTGACAGCATTTTTCTGATGACTTATCCATCTCAAAGTCATGGGATGAAGCAGCTGTCAGTCTAATTTTGAAACCTAATAAAGACCCTAAAAGGTGTGAGTCTTACAGACCAATCACTCTGCTGAACTGTGATTAATAAAATCTATGCACAAGTTTTAGCTAGGAGATTGGAGCCTGTGATGGTCTCACTGGTCCAGGCCGAACAAAAGGGCTTTATCAAAGGTCGCCAACTACACGACCGAACGCATGAGCTGATAGACATAATTGACATAGCCTCAGCAAATAACAAACCTCTCACCATCTTTTCTTTTGACGCTGCCAAAGCCTTTGATAGGGTAAGCTGGCCCTTTCAACCCCATATGATTTATTCCTTTGGGCTAGGGGAAACATTTGTCAGGGCTATTAGCACTATTTATAAGACCCCCACAGCGAGGATTGTGTTTAATGGGAATCTCACTAACTTAATTAAGCTGGAGGGAGGAACAAGACAGGGTTGTACCCTCTCCCCACTAATCTTTGACCTATATATTGAGTCCCTAGCATGCAACCTCAGGGCCAACCAAAATATTCCACCATTTGACTGCAATGGGTGGTTGAAAAAAGTAGCCCTATATGTGGACGACCTGATGATCTTCACAAAGGTGGGAAACAATATCTTACCCATGGTGGAGCAACTCTTAATGGACTTAAGAGTTAAAAGGATCTTAATGTAATGTTTTTTATGACATTTCCTTTCAAATGCCGCCAACCGCATATTTATGCACTCCACAGAAAATGTTTTGTATTGGACATGACATGTGAAGGGAGGTTTTCAAATGTAAACATTTTAGGCCTCATTTGCAGTGGTGGTGATGCACATAAAAGTCACAATAACTATATCCTGCCACTAAAAAGGCAGATGCCTGACCTCGCATATATGACATTTGGAACAAGTGGTGGGCGGTTGCCACCACGGCTTTCACAGCAATAGACTAACGTTGGTGACAGTGACGGCACCGGTCAAATCGCTGTGTATGTCTACGCTGATGACCGCGTACACGGCGTACATGTACGCCATGCTTTGAAAAATTACTCACTTGCTTCCAGACACTGCTGCTATCAACACCTCCTCCACTTTAGCTGCTGTTTAGCGCCTCTGGAAATAATAATGCCAGGCCAAAGAGATGAGAGGACCCATCCTTTCTCTCTACCTCTGACCTGATCATTCTTTCCATTGACCCACATTGTCAATATGTGCCTTTCACTTATGACAGTCCCCTTACTCACACAGGGTTGTTGTCACTTCACCATAAGTCATTCTTCCACTGTACAGGCCTATTGCACATCTGACACATGAACAGTGTAGATAGTTGGTTACTGCTGAATAGATGTTGAAATATGATCCATCAGCTTTGCGACATTAAACCCAATCACACAACCCATACAATGGCATGTTGAATGTCATTCCTGTTACAATGTCACATATGGCAAAAGGTGTGTCCTCTGATGGCAGCACATACAACACAAACTTAGTATGATATTCAAAGAAGTAGTCCACAAGCCCACACATCCCATTGAGAGAAACCTCTCAGTGACAAACATGCCAGCCCTTTCATTGTGACCTTAGTCTTACGATGTTGTGTATACTATGGTACTCGGCATTATGGATCATCTGCATCAACTCAATGGGCCTGGCAGTGAAGGTATCTGTACAGTCATGCACGAGTAGTTTACCCTTCAGAAGGTTAAAATAGTGTGTTGTGTGTCATGGTAACTCACATCACATTCCATTTAGGATGGCCCTTGGCTACATGTTGTGCGTGGGCTGGCTCAGTGTAGGTAATGACCAGGATTGAGGTGAGTCAGCAGATGACCACAAAAGTGTGTATCCATGCTTGAGTAGTGCTTAGCATGTGGCATTTACACATGTATTGCATTGACTCTTGACTAATGTTTGGGCTAGGTGTCAGAAAATGTGTATTAACCATACAGATATCTTAAAAAGTCCAGTTACAATCTGTTTTGAAATCTACTGCATCCATATAGGTCAACGGCCATCAGAAGAAAGCCATTTGGAGATCCATCGCCCGGAAGGTGCAGACCCTTGGGGTCTTCAAATGGCATAGTATCCACTACAGAAAGAGGTGGGAAGACCTGAGGCGCTGGACCCAGAAGATCGTGGAAGTCCAACCAGGAAAGACCTCCCAACATGGAAGGGGCGCGCGCCGGACCCTGACCTCCCTCATGTTGTTAGTTGTTCTGGTTGACAATTGTACCACACAGGCAACGTGTCTTCCTTGTGTGAAGTGTGATGTTCCCTAGCTACTGTCTCTCATGTGATGGTGGCCCTATTACATGTGACATAACAGAGTGAACATTTCATTCAGTGGTTGTACAACACTTCCCATTGGTAAGTACTGGTAATACAGTGAAATGAGTGTGTACAAATCACTGGTGACATCAGCATTACTGCTACATTTGCTGTTGATTGTTCATCTGCAATAGTGTTTCAAAACACTAATTCATTGAGTGGTGACATGCATAAGGGAGTGAGATGTGTGAGAAGTTGGCCTGGTATATGCTGGCCACTAATTAAAATGGGCACCTTGTACCAGTGATGCCAGGGTCGAGAAAGCTGGTACAGGGTGTACCGGTGTGTCGCATATGTCCCTTTAGGAGGGTGGAATCATACCTCTCACATCAGTTACTGGTGTGGAGGTATGATTCCAAGGTGTTTGACACCAAACACAACATGTTTCCATGCAGACGTTTTAAAGTTAGCATTTACCACGAGGATATAATGCACTTAAGTATATATGGTTGGCTGCATCACAAACAACCCCGGAATATAGGTTCCGAAGGCTGCAGAGGGGCTCTGCTCATGCAGGTGCACCCTCTCACATAAAACCCAGCCCCCTGCCTTCAGGATTGATAAGGCCTGCCATAGAGGTGACTGATAGGTTTACATGTGCAGTGACACAGAGTAGATATAGTGAACCTATATCTAAGTAAGGAGTGCATGCGCCACCTTGCACAGGCTGCTGTAGCAGACCTATGGTGTAATTTTGAGTGGTTTCCCAGGGTTGGCATAATACACGCTGCAGCCCCTGAGAGGCCACTGGGGTACCTATGCCCTGGGTACATAGTATACCATATACTAGGGACTGATAAGTGTACCCCAGTATCCAATCTGGAGTGTACCTAAAGTACATGCAATAAATTTAGAGGAGAAAGCAGCTAGGCTGGGTTTCTGGATAGCAGGATCCCAGCCAGTCTAAGTCGAAAACAGTGAAACATCAGCAAAAAGTGGGGGTAATAAATAAGAAAAAGATCCTACTCTCCTACAAGATGAAGCACTGTAGAGATCATATGTGAGTGTCTACACTCATCCTTACAAGGCAATCTGAGTTTGCAATAACAAAGAGTACCGTGATGTGCCATCCCATTGGGACTCTAGTGATCTCTCAAATTCATGTCATAGATATTAGGGACACCAAAAAATCTTCAAAGGTATATTGGCTTGTATGTATACAATCTACTAATGACGTTATCACCTGTGCCCAGCAGGATTAGGGATGCTCATATGTCTATATGAAGTCTTGTGCTGTGTGAATTCTGAATATCCATCTCCCACATTTTTGGGCCTCAATGTTTTAAGGCAACTTTATATGCCACATGTGAAACATAGCTAAACTACTTCTGCACAGCATTCATTAGACTTTTCAGGTTGTGGACAAATGATGTAATTTAGAGTCCAAATTCTCATCAGAGTGCAATGAGCATGTGCATTTGACATGATGTCTGCCACAACAATAATTGATGGTACATTGGTGTTTAATTTGAACTTCATGGCATCATGATGTGTTATCAGGAATAGGTAGATCTCTTGAACTCTGGGCCATGTGTGACTATTGTTTAGATCTCCAAATTGTATCCATCCTATTTGGGTGCATCATTTTACAATGGTATACTACAAGTGCCAAAGTATTCAAGGTGATCAACCATCCTAGTATGGATATAAGGATGGGGTGTAGACTACTCCATCAATGCATTTGGGCCTGTCAGGGATTATGGCATGACTGGAACCAACTGTTTGTAGGTTATGTTGCATGCATGCACGTGTGCATGCTACATCTGAAGCCCATTGAGTGAACCATGAAGCTGGTGTGATATGTGCACTTCATTTATGATTTCTGTTGATTTGTGATGGTTGCGGATGTGAGACCTCAGACACGGAGGGACCCAGTGACGAGGAGGGTGTGGGGAGTGCCACAGATTACAGCAGCTTAAGTTCATCATCATCAGAGTCATTCTCCAGTGTACACTCTTGAGTGGTGGTGGACCCCACGGGATCAATAGCACCTTCATCCTTGTCCGCCATGCCCAGTTCCATCACCACCATCTCTGTTGTCCATCAACAAGTTGTCCAGGCCCGCTCCCCTAAGAGGGGAGCAGTCTCTTTCACTCCAGCCACCACAGCCCCTAGCCCTTTCAGCCTCGCTGCCCTGAGTGAGTAGGCTCTTGACCTCCCGAGGACCATCTCTGTGGGTCAGAATGCAGCCTCAATGCCATTCAGGGGCACGCCAACCAGCTGACACAGATGGTGGCCTACCTGGAAGGCATTCACACTGCCACTGCAATGTCTGGTCTACAGAGGTCCTTTCAGGCTCTGGCCTCCTCCCTCACTGCAGCCTTCCACCCATCCCAAACTTCCACTCCACCTCCTGCGTCTTCCCTATCCATATTCCCTATTCCCATTCCTGTCCCAAGCAAATGCACACCTAAGCAAGCACACACTTCACCACACACAAACACAAAACCTACAAGAACACAAACATGTAAGCACCCAGCATACTCTCACCCACCTCACCACCCCCAAAACGCCCAGCATACCCTCAGGCACCACAACAACAGGCACATATGCCCCATACCCATATGCATACCCCTCCACATCCACATGTATACTCCCAGATACCCCAATAACTGGCAAATTTCCCTCCACATCCACATGCATATCCCCAGACACCACACCAACAGGCACAGACCACTCCACAACCACATGCACCCCCCCAGACCTCACACCAAGAGGCACAGACACCTCCACACCTACAACCGTACCCCCAGACACCACACCAACAAACACATACCCCTCCACATCTACAACCATACCCCCAGACACCAAACTAACTGGCACGGACCCCTCCACAACACCCAGCACGTCCACGGCACACACAGGCAAAAAATGCAAATGCTCACAGTCACCCACACAACTGACAGAGACACAACGCACATTTCAGACAGCACACACAACTCACACTTCCACTCCCTCTACCTCCCAAACCCAACTCCATCACGAATATCGTACCCATTTTCCCCATGATGATGTGTTGTTTGCCCTTGCCCTTAGCCCTATGAAACCCAGCCCACCCCTCCCAAAGTCCCAAAAACCTCTCCCAAAGCCCAACCCATCCCTTCCACATCCAATTCTACCCCTGAGAAACCGGATCCCCACCCAACTACACACAGCACAAAAACCAAAAAGACAAAAAAATCTCTCCCAAACCCAAACCCTTCCCTTCCACATCCCACTCCACCCCTGAGAAACTGTATCCCCACCCAACTACACACTGCCCAGAAAACTAAAAGACAAAAAAGAACTCCCACAGACCAGCCCATCCCTTCCATATCCCACTTCATCCCTGAGAAACCGTATCCCCACCCCACTGAACCCAGCCCAAAACACCAAAAACTAAAGAAAACCCCTCCCAAAACAAAACCCACCCCTCCCTAAACTGCAACTCCCCCTCCCAAGTACCATCTTCGAGGTGCCTGCTATGCCCAATGGATGACCCTTTGGGAGGAGGGTCCCTGGCAGTGTCAGTAAGGGCAACGTTGGTGGCACAGCATTGTGCTGTGGCACATGGATCCACAATGAACTCCCCATTGGCCTTTGATTCACATCCTGTTTGTGACGTACTGTCATGAAAATATTTTCATAGTTTTGAAGACATTGGTCCTGCCATTACTTTTCTAACTATTTGATGGTATTGTATATTTAGTGATGTGTGGTCACAGTTGTGTTTGTTTCATCCCTGATTGCTGATATAGTTGAAGAGGTTAGTATGATTTGACCTGGGACCCAGTGCTGGAGTTACAGAGGATAAGGGGAAATGTTGGATGGATTTCTCTGTTAGATGAAATCCAAATGGGGCAGAAATTGCATTGGTAAGTATTTCAGCTTGGCCTGGCCACTGCAACATCATTTAGGTTGCACTTCTCCCTATGATGTAGTTTGGATATGTGTTTGATGTGTTCAAATAAGATTTTGGCTATCCACACATGGGGGATGTTAAATTTAACCCTGGGCGGACAACTACGCTACACTCGCGAAGTTTGCGTAGTTTGTGCTACTTCGCGCTACACGAATTGCACGTAGCACAGTGCAAAAATGCATAGCGTAGCGTAGTTGGCATTTTTTGCTCGCTCGCTGTCCTCAACGTCAAGTTGGCGACCGCGAGCGAGCAAAATGACATCCCGGCGAGACTTTTTCCTCCTTCGCGATCAGCAACATCGAGTTGCCGATCGCGAGCGTGGAAAATAAACCTCCCGGCGAGATTCTCAACGCGGGGAGGTCAGGTTTTTCATTGCAAGTGGTCGCGTATGCTCGTGACCGCTCGCGATGAGAAACTATCAGTCCGCATTGAGAAAGCTGCCGCTCGAGTACAAATCTTCTCGAGCGGCAGCAAACGACAGCTCGCACTGTGCAAGATGCCGTTTTCAATAATTGCACAGTGCGGACAAGCATCCGGCAATGTGCAATCATCGCGAACAGAGCACTACACAGTTCGCGTAGTGCTACGCGTATCTTGCGTAGTGCAAAGTGCACTTTGCGCAGCTACACGTATCGCTACTACGCGAACTACGCCCAGGGTTAGTTAAATTGTCATAGCTGTGTGGAGTTTGTATGGATGTATCTGTTTTCCTGTGTGTACCTTACACCTCTTTATCTAGATGTGTGACAAATGCTGTTAGTGCTTGAACTTACACATTACCTACACATGCATGCCACTTGGTTATACTATTGGCCATCCCTGATATACTTCGATTCACAGGTCCTGTGCACAGTGAGCTTTTCAGGTATATACAAAATGTACTGTTTCCCAGGCCCCCTGGGTGAGATTCTGCTGGGTGCTTACATGTTTGTGTTCTTGTATAATTTGTGTTTGTATTCTGCAGAGAGTGTTTCCAATGTGCCATTAGAATGCTTCTCACATTGCTTCTCTGTAATCCCATTTACTGGCGTTGCCTTTTCATGTGGGTGATGGGTGAGAGTCCGATATAGAGTTGTAGCACAGAAGGTGTGTTTCACTTTAATGACACATCCATACATATGTATCTTTGACATTAAACAGGACCTGGGATGTGTGCAATGTGAGGGTGCCACACAGATTAATAGGTGTGATATTGATGAGGAGGTGCTGGTGTGTGACATAATTTAATGCACACTATCAATGATTATTAGTTTTAAACACATGTCCATTTGTGTGCCTGTGCAGTGTCAGTGATTTGGCCAAGGAGGGCATCATACATATTTATATGGAATATACATGTAAAACAATCCCAAACAGGGTCCCAGAAAATATGTTTGACCAAGGGACCCCAACAACCTTTTCTAGTCCATGACAGGGCATTATTTTGCTGAGTAGTCTATTGAAATAGGTAGTAGTTTGACTTACCATTGGTTTTGCCCTTGACAGTGTGGGTTTTGGACATGATCAAACAGGTACAGCAGTGGCAGGATGTGTACTATTGGCTCCATGGTAGCACAGGAAGTTTAGAGGTCAGTAGAGGTGAGTTTCAGCCTTTTAGCCCTCCCTTTCAGCCTGGTCAGATGTGGTGGTTTGACCACCACAGTCACATCGTCTGAAAGGCAACTTGGAATTGGGCCGGCAGATACACTGGCAGTTTGAGCCTCTGACAGTCCCATTGGCCTATTCCCTTATCTATATAACGGCATGTCTCGTAATATGGCGGTTTAAACGACAGTGCACAGCCGTCGATCCGATGCCACAGTGGGACCTCCACACTTGTAACCAGGCCCTAAGTGTAGCATATGTTACAAACAGACAATTTACCTTTGAAGTAAAGAAAATGATTGCACTGGCCTATGTCCCTGTCACAGTGGTAGCTAACCACTACAATTTACTTATGGAAATTTCTTTATATTAACAAAACGAACACCGAGTAAGCCCTCTAGTGGATTATTTTGCAGCCCCGTAGATTTGCAGACAGCATTGATGTAGACACAGGTGCACACCGAAATTCCACATACCATGGTGGATGACTATTCCACCATGGCACATGAAGCAAAAACAATCAATGTTTGGAAGGATGGCACTCCAGGCAGAACCCAACCTTCACTATATAAATTTAGAGAAGCCCTACATAAGGAACACATTTACAAAGAACTATGAATGGACCAACCAGTAACCCAAATTAAACCAAAATTAGCAAACAGACCAATAGAATGTCCAACATGCTACAAAGTAAAGTAAAACTCTTTATAATCATCAGAGGAGTGCACTGCTCAGAATCAATAGCCAAAACCCTGTTAGACCCAGAAGCAAAAAATTTAATCCACACCGCCTTGAAAGGATTTGGCCTCGGTGATGAATACATCGCCAAGATCCACTTGCTATACAACTATCCCACTGCAGATGTCAATTGCGGAGGCTTCCTATCAGACCCTTTACTGATTTGGAGAGGAACTCGACAGGGCTGCCCTTTTTCCTCCTGCTGCATCACTAGCATACCTATGCTGGCTGGGGCATCCCTGATCTATTTGTATGCGGACAATATACTCCTCAGCCTCATGAACCATCCAGCGCTCACATCTGGCCCTACTAGACATAATAGCTGGCTTTTGTCAGGTTACACTAGGGGTACACTAACCTTCTCAGACAGATCCTGCGGGGGTGAGGCACAGATCCCAAAGCCCCTTTGCACTACTCCACAAGGGAAGGTCAAGCACTCCACCCTACACCTCAGTACACCGGGGATAGGGGAAAAAGAACAAGGAGTAACGGAAAGAACGCTCCGCTGCCTTCTTCTTAGGGGATCTCTGGTTTCGGGGCTGTGAGGCGTAGACATGCACCAGGGTAGTCCCAGCAGTTCCTCACCGTATACTGCAGGTGAGATAACAAAAAACAAGTGGGGTTACTTTGTGTCCTTTCACACCCTCGCCTGCCCATACAGAACTAAGGGCGAGAAAGCAAAAGACACACAATTGATGGACGGAATGCAGAACAAATCAAAACATTCAACCCAGTCAAGAGATTTGGGTTAAATCCATCATTCTTTTGCTCACCATGCCACCCCAGTTTAGACCTGGCCATATGCAAATCAGTCTTGACCCTGTGCTTCATGGGAACAGTCCAGTCCGAACTGCCAAGCCAGGTCCTCCCTGGACCGGAAACAAGCATCCTAGGACCGGTTTCGGGGTTTCACCCCTCTCTAGCCAGGATAGCTTGATTCCAGTGGCACAGTGAGCCCAGGACCCACGTCTGGGCATACCTGGCGCACTTAGGGTGAGAAAGCAAAAGACACACAATTGATGGACGAAATGCAGAACAAATCAAAACATTCACACCCAGTCAAGAGATCTGGGTTAAATCTATCATTCTTTTGCTCACCATGCCACCCCAGTTTAGACCTGGCCATATACAAATGTCTTGACCCTGTGCCTCATGGGAACAGTCCAGCCCGAACTGCCAAGCCAGGTCCTTCCTGGACCAGAAACAAGCATTCTAGGATCGGTTTCAGGGTTTCACCCCTCTTCAGCCAGGATAGCTTGAATCCAGTGGCACAGTGAGCACAGGACCCACGTCTGGGCATACCTGGCACACTTAGGGCGAGAAAGCAAAAGACACACAATAGATGGACGGAATGCAGAACAAATCAAAACATTCACCCCCAGTCAAGAGATCTGGGTTAAATCCATCATTCTTTTTCTCACTATGCCACCCCTGTTTAGACCTGGCCATATGCAAATCAGTCTTGACCCTGTGCCTCATGGGAACAGTCCTGCCCGAACGGCCAAGCCAGGTCCTCCCTGGCCCAGAAACAAGCATCCTAAGACCGGTTTTGGGGTTTCACCCCTCTTCAGCAAGAATAGCTTGATTCCAGTGGCACAGTGAGCCCAGGACCCACGTCTGGGCATACCTGGCGCACTTAGGGCGAGAAAGCAAAAGACACACAATTGATGGACGGAATGCAGAACAAATCAAAACATTCAGCCCCAGTCAAGAGATCTGGGATAAATCGATCATTCTTTTGCTCACCATGCCACCCCAGTTTAGCCTGGCTGATGACGGCTAATTAGCCAGAAACCGGTCCCAGGATGCTTGTTTCCGGTCCAGGGAAGACATGGATTGGCAGTTCGGGCTGGACTGTTTCCATGAGGCACAGGGTCAGACTGATTTGCATATGGTCATGTCTGAACTGGGGTGGCGGAGTGAGCTTAAGAATGATGATGGATTAAACCCAGATCAGTTGACTGGGGGTGAGTGCTTGCAATGTTCAACACTCCGTCCATCATCCCCTTTGGTCATACAGAACTAGCCAACCTCCCTCCCTTCTCTTGCACCGGACTCTTACTTGGCTCCCAGGGGTACCCTCCTAGGGGAAACAGGCAGCCAAGAACAGCAGGGGAGCAGATGGGAAAGGCAAATACCGTCAACGCTCATAACCCTCTCCCTGAGAACTTGCGCTGTGCCCTGATGCTAAACAAAGCAGGAGTGGAAAAACTCTCTCCGTGAGACCTTGCGCAAGGTCACGAAATAAAATGAAAATGGCGCGGAAAAACTCTCTCCCTGAGAGCCTACGCAATGTCATGAAATGAAAGAAGGTGGTGCGGTGGGTGTGATGGGTTCTCTGGGGCCATGTTAGGAGCACAGCGACGCCGGATTGAAAGGCAGTGCAATGAACTCACACTGCGGGGGATGAGGCGCTGCTCCGGTAGCCCGAGTTCCAACCGGATCGACGGTTGTGAGTGAGCACCGCAAGGAAG
Organism: Triturus cristatus; assembly: GCF_964204655.1. Lineage (NCBI taxonomy): Eukaryota > Metazoa > Chordata > Amphibia > Caudata > Salamandridae > Triturus > Triturus cristatus. The sequence continues at coordinate 577,032,041 of NC_140583.1, read as the reverse complement.
GCCTACTCTCAGCCACCCTTCCAAGCGTAGGGAATCCAGAGGTGCAGGGTCGGGTTCACAGGCGCATTAGAGTGCGGAATGCGGCCAGTCTTGGGCCCGAGGCCAGAAGCTGCAGCATTAGTCCACGCGGCGTTAGAACGCCGTCTCCAAAAGATGCAACGTAGGAATCCAGGTGCATTCCGTAGGGAACAGGTGACAAGCACCGAATCCCCCTGGAGGTAGGCTTTATATAGCAGCCCAACCTCCAGCGAAGACCCGGCGCCTGCAGGTGCAGGCTGGGAGGTGTAGTTTACTCCTACTTATCCACACGTATCCCGCGCCTGGGAGGGACCCTGTCAGGATACTGGGTGAACTGAGATAAGCGTGAAGCAATTCCTCTACATACCATTTTTTGCACGAACATGTTCTAAACTTGCCCTCTTTTCTGTTAGATACCGGTGACTTCTTGCGTAGAATAAATGATATAACATGGGATGACTCCTATGTGTTTATGACTATGGATGTCACAAGCATTGCACACCAAGAAGTCTTGAGGGCAACAAAGCACTTCTTAGACATGAGGCCTATTCACTTACATCAGCATACACAGATGCTCCTACCAATGATAGAATGCTGCCTAAAGAAAAATTTTTTCTTTTTGGTAAAGAGGTATACAAGCAAATATGAGGACCTGCAATGGGCGCCTTCTTCACCCCCAGTTATGCCAATTTGCACACGGGCTGGTGGGAGGAGTAGGTGTTCGCAGTCGAGTTTGCCAATGAATGGTCAGAAAAGGTGGTCCTGTGGACCCATATTATTGATGATCTGTTTATTTTAATGGAGGGGCACAACAGAATCTGCAAAAGAGTTTGCTGACAAACTTAACAGTAAAGCTCTAAATCTCTCTTTCACCAGCAACATTAGTAAAAGTGAGGTATATTTTTGGGATTTGATGGTTTTTGCAAAAAAAAAGCAAAATACACGCAAAAACATTCAGAAAACCTACGGCAGGAAATTCAATTCTCCACGCAGGCAGTTTTCATCCAAAAAAACTTAAAAAACAGTATTCCTTATGCAGCAAACCTCCGCATGAGAAGAAATTGCAATGATGATACCTCATTAGTGGAAGTCCAGACAGAGCTTAATGGCAGGTTCTGGCTAGAGGGAAGAAGCAAGAAATCTTGGATACAGCAAAAGAAAAAGCAAATTTAAAATCAGGAGACACAATGTCAAACAGCTCAGGTCAGATAAGGATGATCACAGGGTATTCAGCATATCATCAGAAAGTTAGGAGAATCCTGTCTACCCACTGGAATCTTATCAAAAGTGATCAAATAATAGGAAAGACAGTGACGAAGAATCCTCTTCTGGCTTGTAGACATGCAAAGTCCATACAAAATGAGTTCATTTTCAGTAGCTCTGAAATTAAGATATCAGATACATGGTTGAGCCCAGGTCTGGGATTTCATAAGAGTCATAGGTGCAGAGCCTGCAAATTTGGTCAGAATATGAAAGAGTTTGTATTCCCCGCTGAAAATATGTAATGCTTACAATTGTAGGAGTGATTGTGTGGAGTATAGACTGCAGTGTTCATGTCCCAAGATTTACGTAGGCAGTAAGATTCATATGGTGCCTGTGAGGATTCTACAGCACCTGAGAATTATAGCCAACCAAGATAAATGTTACCTTGTTGCCGCGGCATATCCATGAGAACCATGGTGGAAATGCGGCAGACCTAGTCTATTAAGTGATAGGCTTGATCCCACAAATGAGAGAGGGGGAAACAGGGAACAAAGGATGAGGAGATTGGAATTCCGTTACATAATTGTGTTGAACAGCAAAATACTGGTTGGTTTAAATTCGGATGAAGAGATGTATGTGCATTTGTAAGGATTAGGGGTAGAGCCCTGCATTTGTAATACCTCTTTAATTGTGTGATGACTTCCTTACTTGGGATAAACAATTTTAAGACTCTTTTAGGATCACCCTTAGGATTTTAAGACTCTTAATATGAAATCACAAATGTGCGTTCCTTTATCGGGATTTTATTCGAATAATGCAATTTTTTACATCATAAAATTGATTAATGGGGGATATATATATATATATTTTTATGGCGGCGGTGCGGGGCAACCAATAAACTCACTTGTGCACCAGAAACATTGGGTCCACGTTCGTCTTTGTCTGGGAGAGATCTGGATGTTTTGGAGACGAAGTCAGCAAAATATATATACATATATATATATATATATATATATATATATATATATATATATATATATATATATATAAACTTTCACTTCTTCAGAAAAACCGGGACACTTTCAGCGTCGGTGCAGTTAACTGCACCGACGCTGAAAGTGTCCCGGTTTTTCTGAAGAAGTGAAAGTTGATTTAATTTTGATTCCGGTTGACCACGTTTTGAATAGAGGTTTGGATTGTGCTGAATGTTTTTGTGCTCATTTTGGTGTTGACCGAAGGCAACAGGAGTCGATGCCTAGTACTCTTTGAGACGATACCGGGAGGCAGAACGTAAACAAGCTCGGAATTTGCCTGTATTGTCCCGTGTTCTCTTGGATGCTAAAGAAAGGAAAACGCAAGTAAATAAACGTCAGGAGTTACTATCTAGTACTCACTGAGTTGGCACTTGGAGAATATAAAGAGTAGAAGATATGCGTGGTAACGGCTGGGGACAACATCTCTTCGCCTGTTTGACGTAAGTCTTCTCTGCATTTGTTTTCCATTACAAGACATTGTCTTTGTTACGTTTGTACGTGCAGTTGCCATTTTTTGAGCACATACGTATCGCTCAGTCCACTAACCTCGGATATATATAACGTAGCGTTCCCCATTCACCATTGTCTTGCATATTTGGCAATACGGTGACGGGGTTGTCAGGAATACCGTTTAACTTCCCTTCCCTTGTGGTGGTGGGAGTAAAATGCACAAGAGTCCAGTCTTTGAGAGTATTGGCAAAACTTTATATTGAACGAATTGACAGCCAGTGAGATGGATGAGGATACTGAATCACGCAGAAGATTGAGAGCAAAATCGATGTTTGTTAAAACTGGGGAGCGGACATTGGATAAAGAGGAACGCAGTACACCTACCTCGAGCTATCAAAAATATCAGAAGCTTGAGAAACTTCTGAGAAAAGAAATTTCGAAATGGTGGGAAGCAATTACCTTAGAAAAATATCAAGAGGAGAAGAGGGTCCCACGTTGCCTTAGAATATTGATTGCACCTTCATATGAGGATCCTGATCCGGAATAAGCAGAGGAGTGGGCGGAAAATCTCATGGGCTGTTCCAACCGCATGTTATCAATCCTAATCAAATTTGTGTGGAAGGAAAGAACTTTATTGTTGACGCAAATTGCAGACTTGAAAAATGAGATTCAGAAAGAGGAATCTGAAGAGTCTTTCAAGAACATATCGGATGACATAATGACAAAAATTAACAAGCATGAGGAGGAAATTATTGCCAAAAAAGAAAGGATATTCTTACGGGATAAGATTGACTATTTATCTGGGAGAGTGTTCACTTTCAGTCGGAAATATGATAACATCAAACGGAAAGGGGTCCAAGGAGATCTGGATATGGTGCAGGTTACTGGAGGGGCTGAAAGTGAAGACATTGAGAGCGACATCTCGGAAGATGGAATCCAACAAATCAGTGAACCTGTTATTTCCAAAAAGCCGATACATTTTTGGGAGGAATTCCCTCTGATGAATCTCTCATCGAATCAACCGAATTGGCAAATAGACAGAGGACGAGGCAGGGGAAGGGGCTCTCGAGGACGAGGCAGAGGAAGAGGAAAATCCACAGAAACAACACCGCCCACAAACAATCGAGGAGGGGTGGATGGTGGAAGAAAAACAGTAACCCCAGTGGGAGTAGAAACAAGGGGACAAAAGAGACGCAGAAAATGAAGAACTGCCGTAATGTGGTAAATCTCTCCTCACGTTCCCTAACTGTGGTAGAACATGATGTTTTACAGTTTGGTTTATCCTTTTGCCCAACCTCTTTACTTTCATATCCCCAAGAAATAATTGATTTATTTCACTTTACTAGAAAGCTGAGGTTGCACAAGTGGAATGAAATGAAAGTTAAGAACTTGGTGCAACCTAAAACAGGAAGTAATCAGAATCCTGTTGTTGAAACCATTAATGAAATACAAACCCTGATTGCACTTAAAGAATTGGAAGCAGAGAATGCAGATGATGCTGAATTGGCACAAATAGATGCGGTGTCATTGGGTTTTAAGACTGATCTCAATTGCCCTAATAAGTTTAAACCAAAATCAATATTCAATCCCACTTTACCAGTATGTGGGATAGATATTTTTGAGACACTAGTCATTAAAGATCTAAAGAAACTTGCCAAGAAGAAGGTATGGCATGGTGATAATTTGACTAGAGAACAGCAACTGGCTTTAACATCTTTGCAATCTGATTCTAACATTGTAATTCGCCAGTCAGACAAGGGCGGTAATGTGGTTATTTTGAATACCAATGATTACATAAAGGAGGGAGTTCGTCAATTACAGTGTAAGGACTGCTATGAGCAAGTGTCACTCACTGTCATTGAGGAATCCAATGCTAGGTACCATGGGTTGTTGAAATCTTGGCAGACAACAGGTATTTTAGAATGGGACGAATTTGCTTTTTTGATGAATCGGAATCCCAAAATTGCCATACTGTATCTATTGCCTAAACTGCACAAAAATGCTGTGAGTCCGCCAGGGAGGGCCATTGTGTCATCAATGGGCTCCCTATTAGAGAAAACATCAAAATACATTGATTACTTCTTGCATCCCTATGTAGAAAAACTACCCTCATTTCTAAAGGACAACAGACACTTTTTGAGTTTGATTAAGGATTTTGAGTGGAGAGAGGGCTATTTTTTGATCACGTTAGATGTCTGTAGCCTTTATACATCAATCAGACACGCTCAAGGAATTCAAGCCTGCCAACATTTTCTTAACTCTCGTTCCATCTCCTTTCTTAAGCACAATGAGATGTTATTACAGATGATGACCTTTTGCCTGGAGAATAATTTCTTCATTTTTGATGGAATTTACTTTAGGCAGAAGCAAGGAACTGCGATGGGCACCTGTTTTGCTCCCAGCTTCGCTAATTTATTTATGGGTTGCTGGGAGCATCAGGTGTCGAAGACACAACATCTGTACCCCAGCCATGTCAAACTTTGGCTGCGGTATATTGATGATCTTTTTATCATTTGGGGTGGTTCTGAATCACAAGCGAATGAATTCATCTCTGATTTAATGAGAATGAGATGAATCTGAAGTTCGAAGGCACTGTAAGCAATCATAGTGTGGAATTTTTGGATCTACATATACAGGCAGTGGAGAACAGATTGGTTTCTAAGCTCTTTCGAAAATCCACGGCAGGCAACACCTTGCTATACGCAGATAGTGGACACTCCAAAACACTGATCCGCAGCATTCCTTATGGGGAGTTCCTCCGAGCAAGGAGAAATTGTAGTCGGTAGACGGATTTTATTGTGGAGAGTGAATGTATGACTCAAAGATTCTTAGAGCGAGGTTATACTCCTAAGGTCATTGAGGAAGCATTGACGAAGGCGAAGAGATTCACGCAGAATGAATTGCTGGTACCTAGAGACAAAGGGGATGATGATTTGAAGGATGGAGTTATAAGATTTATAACCACGTATCATTCTAATTCCTGGGAAATACGTAAGTGTTTAAATCAACATTGGACGATTCTAACAACTGAACCAACACTGAAAGACAGAATAGGTTCTTTGCCCAGTATCACTTATAGGAAGTCTGATTCCCTCAAAGACAGTGACATACAAGGATTTTTTACCTGTATGTCCTGTAAAGCGTGTAAGTTCAGTGCCAATGTTAAGAAAGTGTACTATCCTGTCAGCGACACAGAGAGAAACATAAGTTAACATCTTACTTGCATGTCGGACTTTTGTGTTTATGTTTTGGTTTGCCCTTGTGCAAAGAAGTATGTGGGTAGCACGATGTTCACTGCAAAGAAACGTGTTTTGGAACATCAAAGGGCAATCCACAACAGGGACAAACTGTCTCCAGTTGCCAGACACTTTGAGGGATTCCATAAGAGTAATCGAAACTTATTGAAAATCTTTGTTATCGATAGGGTATTGGCAACACAAAGAGGGGGTGACAGGATACGCAAACTCCGGCAGTTGGAGTCGAGGTATATTTTAGATCTGAATACCAAAATCCCTGAAGGATTAAATTCTGAGGAGGAGATGTCTTGGCATTTGGGGGAATGATTTTGTTTGATGGGAGGGGCCATTACTGCTAAACTTTTGTCATCATTATGATGGTATCCCACCCCGGACATTTCTGGTATCCCACCCCGGATTTTTCTCGATATTCCTTGATATTTCCTTATGTGCAGTGGGGATTTTCTAGTTCGTTTTATGGTTCTATTTCTATTTCTACTTTTTAGTGAATTTTCTGTGAAGAACTTTTTAGTAATGATGAACTCTGCTATTGGAGCGAGTATGTGCTTCTTTGTGATTATGTGTATCTATTCATCCATTTGGTTTATTTTTGTTGAATGTTATATTATGTATGTTGAATATTTTGTGGTAGGCAAAGCTGAACAACATGAAGTCCAGTCTTTTTCTCTTTCTTTTTCTCGTGTTTCACATTGGGATCTCTTCATTTGGATCTCTTCTTCCTTTTATTTCAGTCTCTGTAGATCTTCATGAGCAATGAAGAAGCCCTGGCTATTACGTCTGATATTGGAAAATACTTATGTCCACTAGGACTGAATGGGATTGCTATAAACAGTGCAGTACTATCGACATGCTGATAGAGAATCTATGTGTGATATGTCTCATTTGAGTATGATTTTCATTATTTAAATTGTATGAATTTAACCCCACTGGGGGTGTGTTTTCTTGAAGCGGTGCTGCTATGTTACAGGAGCTTTAGTTATAGCAACCAGAGTAGGGCAGTAACTTTATGTTTATTAATTTCCAGTTTAACTGCGAGATGAGCGGGAGCTTATCAGCTTCATGCTCTTACAGCCATTGAAGGAAGTGGCAGTTTCTCTTATGCCGTTAATTGATACATTATGTATTTAATAGTATGTAACTATTTACGAGGAGAAACACGGCATACAAAACCACTGGGAATTGGAGGCAGCAATTTTACGAATAGATGTGTAAAAGAATTGGTGAAGATCGCATTAGATACACTTGAGTTTGTGGAGAAATCCAGCTTGTGTATAAATGTTAGTATTTTTTCAACTAGAACTTTATTTACTCAATATTTAGGTTACAATGGAACTAAGACTGTTCCAAAATGGCCGCCACTTTTATGTCACAGATTGATATGTAAGTCTGTCGTCTATGTTTATGTACATGACGTTGCACGCAACATGAAGTCTTAAATTTGTGTCTTTGAGACTTTTACTTACCCGTGACCAAGGCGAGTTTCGCCGAAACGCGTTGGGTAATTATCTGGCTGATGCTCTGTATTATGGAATAAAAGACGATCTTTCATTGACGGATGGACTCGTAGAAGTTATTGCTTCCTGACGAGAGTGCAACAGTACTTTGGTACTCAGTGAAATTGATATACATATACAAAATGAAATATTTGGTGATGTAACCAGTTGCTGGAATAAAGAATCCTTCGTGAAAATCTGCGTGATGGGATTCGCCTGCTTTTGAGTGCAACTCCGTTTGTGGGCAAACTGTGGTTTAATTTTTCCGGCCAGTCCAGGTCGGGGAGTTTGCACCGCCACGAGAATGAAAGTGGGCTGCTGTTTTCAGATTACTGAAGGCGTGTAGCAGAAGAGCAGGAATGAAGCATGATGGAACTGTTTACCGATCCAGAGGCTCTATTGAGAGTTTGATAACATTATGGCATGAAGGCAGAACCCATACAGGGTAACACATGAACAGCAACTACAAGTCCCAGAAGGCGTGGAGGTCCATCAGAGGAGGATAAATACCGCATTTGTGACTCGTGATTGCCTGCACCTGCCCTTTGCAATCCAGCCCGTGAACAAGGAGCACTGAAGCTTTGAAACGCGTAGGGCGCAAAATGAAATATTTGGTGATGTAACCAGTTGCTGGAATAAAGAATCCTTCGTGAAAATCTGCGTGATGGGATTCGCCTGCTTTTGAGTGCAACTCCGTTTGTGGGCAAACTGTGGTTTAATATATATATATATATATATATATATTACCTACTGGCGGTCGCCAGTAGGTAGTTATAGTTAGGACCACGTTTCCATAGGAAATCCGCAACATTCTATTTTGAATAACTTTGGCGCCAGTCGACGAATCCTCGCGAATTTTTCAAAATAGGTGGGGCGCTACGCTCCGCTCCTACCCTGAAAGTCTCGGGGGGATTCGTCAAGCGGGGGCTGAGATAAAAGGGGAGTCCCAAAACGCGTTTTTCCCATGCATTTTTCCATAGGACCTTTAGACAGGGCTACAGCCCGAACGGCTGAACAGAATTTAATGAAATTTGGCAGAGAGGTAGTCCCCAGGTCAAGGAAGTGCCTTTTGTAGGTTTGGTGTAAATCTGTTCAGTAGATTCTGAGAAAATAGCCTTTAAATCAATATATATATCTGTGGCAGCTTACGGTGCGCTTACCGTGCGCTTACCGTACGCGTACGGTGGCGTGCGCGAGCGCGATTCTGATTGGCTCTTAGATCTTAGTAAACATTCGAGTCGGTCGAAACCAGGAAGGGGCGGCCGCCATTTTCTCTCTCGCTTCCTGAGTTGGGCAGCAAAAATGTACCCCAAATATCTGTAAAGAGGCAGTTTCATGAGATCCTAACCACCCAGCATTGATACAGGGGTCCCCAAACCACCCCCAAGCCCAAAAAAATAAAAAATAAATTTTTCGGAAAATCGCCGATTACGCTTACCGTACGCGCACGGTAAAAAATTATAAAAAAAAAAAAACTATCCACATTCTCCCCACCCCGTGTGCAAATGGTGCCCGAAGAATACATTTCACAAAGATGCGCAAAATATGTCCCCCATGTGCGCACGGTGCGCGAAGCGCATCGTGCGTACATGGCCCATCCCGCTTAACGTGGCCCATCCCTCTTAACGTGGGCACGTGGTGCGCGCAGCGCACCGCGTGACCACTGTGCGTGCACGGCACTAACTGCGTAAAGTGGGTGCGCGGTGCGCGAAGCGCACCGCGTGCTCACTGTGCGCGCACGGTGCGCGAAGCACACCGTGCGCGCACGGAACGAACTGCGTTAACTGGGCGCGCACGCCACGAATGGCGTAAAGTAACTTAGCATTTAAAAAACCTTGCAAATTCACTGAAAAAACCATAGGTTTCACACATGTTATAGTTAGCTGGACATTTTACTGATAAAAAACCAATGAAATTCCCCCGTTATAGTTATTGCAGGCAACTATAACTCACGCGACCGCAATCTTCTGCTGATGACATATGTGTCTTTATGAAAAAAAAATATTTGTAATATATGTAAAGCTAAAATTTAATGGAAGAAGACATGGGCAAATAAGTGTCTAAATACAGTATTAGCATCAGCAGAGGATTGCGGTCGCGTGAGTTATAGTTGCCTGCAGTAACTATAACGGGGGAATTTCATTGGTTTTTTATCAGTAAAATGTCCAGCTAACTATAACATGTGTGAAACCTATGGTTTTTTCAGTGAATATATATATATATATATTCAGGAATTGCCAATATAGATGTCGGATTCCCTTTGAAAAAGGTCATGAAGACCGAAATGCATCAGGATTGAGCTGCCGATATAAATTAAATGTTTTACCTGCATCCGCGAGTGCGACTCCTTTTTCCTCTTTGTTGAAGAATATCTGGTTCATATTTAGCAGCCTGGTTCTGCTGCAGAGATACGCAACACCAGAAAATAGAGCCTATACACCCATTGAACCGATATTGGGGGAGCGCGTAGAACGCATTGGGTGAGAGCTGCCGCCACTTATTACCGAGTTTGGCTCCATGCAGCTTAAAAAATAAGCTTGCATTGGAATGGATGCAATTTAAGAAAATAACTTAAAAATGGCATTGAATTCCCACTGGAGGGCAGATGAAATATTTGTACGACCACAAGTTACACAATGCTTTTTTACTATATCCACTAGGGGACCAACAAGCAATTGTTACAGTTGGTGGTGATTTGCCAATAAAGATGTTGGATTTCCTGAAGACACAAACTCATCAGGATTGAACTGTTGATATAAATGTAATGGTTTACCTGCATCCATGAGTGTGACTCCTTTTTCCTCTTTGTTGAAGGATTTCTGGTTCATATATCATAGCTAAAGAAAAATCGAAGTAAGCGAGAGGATGGAATAGCGACGCTACCCCTGTGTCGGTGTCTGTGCTGTAACGAGTTCAGAAGTGGTTTGGATATATATATATATATATTCACTGAAAAAACCATGGGTTTCACACACGTTATAGTTAGGAATTAGCATTTAAAAAACCTTGCAAATTCAGTGAAAAAACCATAGGTTTCACAGACGTTATAGTTAGGTGGACATTTCACTCGTAAAAAACCATTGAAATTCCCCCGTTATAGTTAGTTCAGCTAACTATAACTCGCGCGCCCGCAATCCACTGCTGATGACGTCACATATAACATCACTCATGACATGGTCACTGACATCACTCATGACATCACTGATGACATCTCAAATGACATCACTGATGACATCACTGATGACATCATCCAGTGAATGTGTGTTTTTTTGAAAATTTTAAATATGTTTTATATATGTATATCTCAAGGTCGATGGAAGAATAAATGGGTATATAAGTGTCTAAATGGATGATTTTTTTTGAAAAATATATTTTGTAACTGACTGATAAAGTGTATGAAAGTGAATACATGGCTTAGTGAGTAATGTTTTAATATGTAAATATCTGTATCAGTCTCTCACTTTGTGTATAAGTGGCTGCATGGGTTGGTGAGTAGCTACATGGGTGTCTATATAGGTTATTATTTGGTTTTTTGAGTATCAGTCTGAGTGTCTCCATGGTTTGGAGGAAGAAATTACGTAGTGCATAGGTGCATGAATGAGTGACTCACTGTATGTGTTGAAGACAGCATGTGTGCAGGACTGTATGGGTGGATGAGTGTGTGTATGAGTGTGTTAGTGAGTGAATGACTGTCTCAATAGTGTCTTTATGAGTAACTACATATGTTTAAAACTAATATATGTGACTATTGGTGTATATAAGTGAGTATGTGTGAGAGTGAGAAATTGGAAGAGTTCCTGTATCAATAAGTATGTGTTTCTATAAGTGATTGTTTAAAAGACCAAGTATGTGTAAGTTTCCGTAGAAGTAAGTGTGGTGGTGTGTGTATAACTGTATATGAAGGTAAATGGATGTTTGATTCTTTATTAGCATGAGTGACTATGTGTGTGAATAACTCTATGGATGAGTGGCATTGTGTAATAGGATGTACAGGTGTATAAGTACATATGAGTGAGTACATGTATGAGTGACTGTATAGGACTGTTGGTAAATGAGTAGATGTGTATGTGGTTCTTAGAATTACAGAAGAGTTTGTTGAAACTAGTATTGGAATTTCCATTAATTTTTTATTTTTTAGTCTCTATTTTTTAATGTGTGTATCAAAGGTTATATTTGGGTAAGAGGAGGTCTGCCACTTTTTCACAAGGATGATGTTATCAGTGATGTCATCAGTGATGTCATTTGAGATGTCATCAGTGATGTCATGAGTGATGTCAGTGACCATGTCATGAGTGATGTTATATGTGACGTCATCAGCAGTGGATTGCGGGCGCGCGAGTTATAGTTAGCTGAACTAACTATAACGGGGGAATTTCAATGGTTTTTTACGAGTGAAATGTCCACCTAACTATAACGTCTGTGAAACCTATGGTTTTTTCACTGAATTTGCAAGGTTTTTTAAATGCTAATTCCTAACTATAACGTGTGTGAAACCCATGGTTTTTTCAGTGAATTTGTATGGTTTTTTAAATGCTAATTCTTATATTTAACGTGGTTTTTTTTTTTTTGCAAGGTTTTTTACATCTTTTTATTTTTACTTTATATTCTCTTTAAACACTATGGTAAAATTTTAAAAATTCTGCAATATATATTTTTTTCACCTTTTTTTTTAACCAAACAAGTAAGATATATTAGTATAACATAGTGATTCTTTTTTTCCAATTTTTTTATTTTTTATTTTTTTTCCGGTAAGCTTCCCGTAAGCGCACGTTTTGCTTTATGTACATAATATTTCTACGCTTTTTGCGTATGGTTACGCAATTTACGTAGACGTGTGTACTGCGTATGCGGCGCGTACGTTACGCGGAAGTGTTGGGGCGTGCCTGTTATGCGCGCGTGCGCGTGTCTTTTATACGCTCATGCGTACTTTTACCGTAAGCAC